>NC_087549.1:5867353-7216281 GCF_036250125.1 Pseudopipra pipra
CTATAACACCTTTTAAAATCATTAAATTGAATTTCTTCTTTTCAGCACTAAAGCAAGATACTTCGGCGGGAGGAAAAAAAATTATAAATTAAATAAATCAACAGCTGAAGATAATCACAAGTCATGTGCAAACAAGTATCTCTTTTTCAGAGAAGGTCTTTAATAATGACATTCACTCAGATTTCAGCAGGCACTCAAAAGCAGCATAGGAGTCTTATTAAAAGCAATCACCAGTTTTTTGCTCATCTCACTGAACACTCTTCACTTCAACGAGCTTCAGTTCAGTCCAATTAGTCAGTGCAATTTAGTTTCTTCAATGCAAGTCACTGGATTTTAATTGAGTCAAATTAGGCACCAATCAATAAAAGTCAATTCAAACTAATTGTCTTCTATACAAATCCATAGGATTCAATTAAAATCGATGAGGATCTTATTCATTCTAATGACTGACCTTTTCCCCCTCTTCAGCTGGTATAAAAGGAGTCCACACATTGTTCAGTGTGGGGGTTCTTGACAAGTATATCTCTTTTAGTGAGGGAATATAAATCATTAGGGAAAGTATGGAGAAAAAGATATGTAACTGGGTTATCCTTTTCCCATTTCTGACTGTTCTACTGTGAATTTTCTGCAGTGAAATCTTCTCTTTCAGATTATGCAGAGGATTAAATACATGTGCAAATTTAGACATACCTACATGAAAACTAAGCTATGCAGTCACAGAACTTAAAAAAATTGATGAATGTATTTTCTCTCATTCACAATATTTATTTTTACCCTAGAAATCCCTCCTAGATTTTAAAAAAATCTAGGAGATTTTAGAAATCTCACCCTAGATTTTAAAATGTGATTGTTTTAAAATATGAAGTGTGTCGTTAGCCGTGTGTTTATCTGCTTAGCTGAACTAACAGCAGCCTCCTGAGGTGTCAATCCACAGAGTAGGAAGTCTTCCAGTAAAGAGCTTATTACATGGTTTTACAACATCTCTTACAAAGCAAGCCTTGCTATAGAGTGGGGACAGTATACACTATGATAACTGCAGGATCACAGAATCATCGAGATATGTGCTGGTTTTGGCTGCAATAGAACTAACATTCTTCATAGCAGCTCATATGGCGCTTTATTTTGGATTTGTAACGGTCACGTTCTAGCTGTGCAAACAATGTTCAGCAAAAGCTCTGCACAACCTCTCCCAGTGTTTGAGCATGCTCACAGTTCAGAAGTGTGGGGTTTTTTTTGCATACAGATGGAATTCAATGTACTTTTACTTTTGTCCATTACCTCTTTTCTTGTCAGTGGGCACTACTGGGAAGAGTCTTGTACCTTCTCTTCCATTCCTTCTCATCAGGTATTTCTACATGGCCCTAAAATCCACCCAAGCCCTCTCCTTTCCTGGCTAAACAGTCCCACCCTTTTCAGCCTTTTCTCCTATGATAAATAGCAAGAATAACCTACACAGCAAAACTTTTTTTTCTACCATTACTGCATGTGAATGTCTTTTCTACAACCGTATTTCTGACCTGTGCTTTTGAAACCAAACTTTTCCTTTCATAATTAGCATCCAGTATTCATTAAAGACTGTATTCTTAGGAAAATAGAAAGCAGAAAGCATATAACAAAGGAAGTTCCTGCAGGTTTTCATTACAGATGATTAAGTATCCTTTGTATTTAGGACATTCCTAAATCTGCAAGGCTTCTCAGAAGGCATAACTTGATTGTCTGAACAATTTGGTCTAGTGGAAATTGTCCCTGTCCATGGCAGGGAGGTTGGAACTAAATGATCATTTAGGTCCCTTCTAACTCCAATCATTGTATGATTCTATGATCCTTGATGACTCTTGGTAAAGAGCATGATCTCATACCCAACACAGTTCAGGATCCCTTTGGAAGTGACACTTTCTTCCATGGAAGGCAATGATTAGTGCCTTAACTTGTAAGGAGCAGAGATACTACCTTGATTTGAGATTAAAAGTTATGTTAGATTTTTTCTTTTTTTTTTTTTTTGATACATTGATTAATATTCATTTTACATGTCCATATCACTACTGTTTTTGAAGCAGATACTTTTGTAATTGTATGAGCAATAACAGTGTATGTCCTGGGCAGTTTTCAAAGCTTGGAAATAGAATCTGAATGTAGATTTCAACATATAGGTGCAGCATGGTAGATCGCTTCATTTTGGGCAGCTTAACCTAAAATTCTTTATTTTCACTTATTTTATCTTATGTATTACATGCAAACAGCATTTAGCAAATGCTAAAAATACCCCTGATGTCAGTTAGATGCTTGACATAAATTAATTTAATCAGCCTTATTCATAAAGAGTGACGTTGTCCCGACACAGAATTGAAACAGGTTTTGAGTGCAGAGATCTGTCATAATACTTGATACTGTGATTTAATAAAAAAAATAAAGTATGTATATATAATAAAACCACAAAACCACCTTTTTTTAAGTGTGTGAAGATGTAGTTGGATGGATTCTTAGACAACAGTAAGACAAGGACAAGTATTTAAAAAAGTTATATCATATCCTAAATGGCTTTAAAGCTTGAAATAAATTAAAATGTTTTCTGGTTTACTCACAGTGAAGTCACAAGCGGAAATGAGATGAAAATTTCTGCCCTAATGCCTCATAAGAAAAATAAAACTTTTTCACAAATTTCTACCCACCTGTGCATCTCCAATTTCAAACAAAGTACCTTGTTTTCCATTATATAAACACTTCTTTGTCATGGATTGTTCTTGCTCATGCTGTGTAGTAACTATTTCAATGTCTCTATTGATGTCAACAGCTTTATATGAGATTAAAATACCACCTGATTTCCTGCAGGGATCATATTATCTAAGTATGCACATTTAAAAATAGTGTTCAAATTATTATGATCATAATGCCTTTTAGGACAAAAAAATGTAGAAATTCTTGTTTGGTTGTTTTTTTTTTTATTTCTCCTGTGCAGACATATTTATTAAGAAAAGAGAAGAACTGATAAAGGTTTTCTTGACTTTAAATCTATTTAGTGTTTCATCATTTCAAGTGCAGCCATGGTTTATGAGTCTATTACCAATTTGCAATGTTTCTGTAAAGTGGATGCTCAAATGTACAACCCAGTGGAGCTAAACAGATGTGGAGGTAATATTGTACTTAAATATTTCTTGAATTGATGGGTAATCTGAAAATAAAAATGAAAAGAAAAAATAAAACTCAAATTATACATGACTATATATTTCAAGAATGCACATAAATTTGGAAATAAGAGCTGAAGGAACAGCATAACAAAATCAAATTAATGTTTTATTGAAATACTTTGAAAATTCATCAAATACATGATAAGCATTTTTATACTATATAAATGGGGTTGTAAAAACAACAAAGTGCCAGAAACTAGAGGTTGCTCAGATCCCCATCTGGCCTAACCTTAAACACTTCTAAGGACGAGGCATCCACAGCTTCTCTGGGCAACCTATTCCAGTGTCCCACCACCCTCACAGTAAAGAATTTCTGCCTGATATCTAATCTAAACCTACTCTCTGTCAGTTTGAAGCCATTTCTTGTCCTGTCACTACCTGCCCATGTTAAAAGCCCCTCTCCATCTTTCCCTTCAGGTACTGGGAAGGCCACAATTAGGTCACTCCAAAGCCTTCTTTTCTCCAGGTTGAACAATCCCTGTTCTCTCAGTGTTTCCTCATAGGAGTGATGCTCCATCCCTCTGATCATCTTGGTGGCCCCCTCTGGACTTGCTCCCAGAGGCTGGTGTCCTTCCTGTGCTGGACCCCCAGAGCTGGATGAAGTACTCAGTTTTGTCACTGTCATTTCTGCGTCCATAAATTTGGCTAAAATTTAAGAGAATGTGTGCAGGTAATCTTGGAAGGGTGGAAAGTACTGTTCAATCAGAAGAAAGGATGGGAGCTGGAACTTTCCAAATTTCAGTTTTCCAAAGTAGGGAAACTGATACCAGCAAACATCCTTTATAGTTGTCCATTATTTCTTTCCAATGTTGAGTTTCTTGTAGTCTGATGTCTTTTGGGTGTGAGTCTGCTTACAGTTTAGATGTGGTGAGGGTCTGTAGTATGTGAGAGTAGGTCTACAATATTTGTTTGGAATGTTGGTAGATAAGGTAGAGGGGAAAAGTTGGCACTTATTCTTAGAAAGAATTGTCCCTCTGTTCCCTGTTTCATAAAGGAAGGGAAACATTTAGAACCCAAGTGCCTGAAATAAGAATGGAAGTAACTTACTGAAAAAGTGAAAGGTTGCAATACTTAGAATTGGTAGAGGATTTAAAAAGAAGGCTTGGACTAAAGACTGAAGGATCATGGATAGACCAAATCCACATGTTCTGATTAGTTATTTCTGGTTTATTGTCCCCTTATAAGTTAGTTTTGTATTATTAATAGTAACAAAGTTTCTACTTAATGTCTTAGTCCCTTCAATAAATTTACCAGTTCTTTAGGGAAGATCTAATTTCTGTAATGACTAAACCAAGGGAATAGGGACAATTTGGCTGATGTGAGCATAAATGTTCTTCTGGACCTGTGGCATGAGAGTGATACATACAGCATTGGAAAAGTGACTCCTGCCCACTTTCTGAACCCAAACTATAGATCTCATACATCCAGTCTGTTTCCTTCTCATCCTTTTAGCAGCTGGATCTGTGCAGAGGGGTACAAGGTATGAAGTATGGATTACACAAAGCCAGAATCTCCTCAGTTAACTCATTTGGCTTCTTCCCCAATCTTTTTTGGCATTTCAGTGGAAAAAATGCAATGATCTGGACTGCACAGCAGTCAACGGAAGATGTTTGTTTGAATTCTGATTTGGCAAACACTCCTATGAATGTGGCTTGGGGATGTAAATGGTGTCTAGTAAAGCCAGCTGTATTTTGTTAGGGTCACCTCCAATGGTGGTAATTGAGCCAGCTCCATTTAATAGCTCTTTAATTCCCTTCCCCTTCAGTGTCACATTGAATCAAAAGTTCTCATTTTTATTTTCTTTATGCTTTATTTCAAAGCTAAATGAACTGTACATATTACTGGTCTTAATCCTTCATGGAACTAGTGCAAATTGACATTTTCCACATCCCAGGGTAAGACAAAGATTAATTAAAACATCATGCTGCCCCATTATCCTCCTTTTTAATTTTGTTTCTAATTCCCATGCATTTTAAGCTAACTTCAAAATTATTCCTCTTCCAAATATGAATAAATCCAAGCATCAGACTCTCAAAAAAAACCCCAAAAAACCCTCAGGAGACCCTCATGCATTGGTAATATGCATGACCAAGTGATGATAGGAAATTTCCCAAGACATCCAGTTCTCTAGCAAATCCCAGGCTAGTTTTGCAGAGTTCAGATAAATAAAGATGAATGCCCAAACTTCTAATTGCTCATCCAATTAAAGACTGTGAATCATAGTCATATCCATCTTAAAGGATTACCAGGAAGAAAAAAACAGTGGAGTTTTGGGGAAAGATGATTGGGAAATCACTCTAAGGCTCCCTGTTTTCAATATATTATAATTTCATCTTATATGGAAAGATATCATATTAATTATTTGTATGTGTGTTTTTGTGTGTCTTCTCAACCATAACAAACAGACACAACAGAACAATGTGAAATGAAGGTTTTCACAATAAGGGCTCTCTCTCTTGAGGAGGTAGAAAAGGATGATGAAGAAATTTGCTGTTGCTGTCTCAGACTTTTGCCACTTTCATTATTGGCCATAACTTTGAGGAAAATATCTTTTGCTTCTGGTAATTGTTATTATTAAATAGAGAAATTAGGCACACTAAAAAGAACAGAAAAAAAATGATGCAAGTAAATAAATGATCCTTACTATTTCGGAGGTTGAATTGTAAGTGTATTCAATTCAGAACTACTTGAAGTTTGAAGAATTACAGATTAAATATCTTGTCCTTATGTTTTCCTTTAAGCATCTGACTCTACTACACAAATCTTTATTTTTAATGTTTATAGGATTTTGTGTGTTCTTAAATAATCAAGAAACAGTCTGGGGCACCATCCAGATACCTTTCATATGCCACTTGAGATAAGATCCTTACCATGGATGTGGAAGTGTTTCCACTCCTGACTTGGGTAAGTCCAACAAGCTCCATGCTGGGGGAGGACTCAGAGTGTCACAGCTCTGCTTCTTCTCTAGTAACCATGGGCAGATAGAGAAAATACAGGTGTGGACACTGTGATGAGGGTGGCAGAGAGCTGTAAAGGTCACAGGTTCATCTCTGCCACATTGCATGGGGACACAGGTGGTGCTCATGAGGAAGGAAAACATGGGCCACACAGAGAGGGTCAAAAGGATTTACTTTTTTGTTGTTTGTTTGTTTGGGTGGTTTGTTGATTTTTTTGTTGTTTTTAATCTTTCTTTTCCTCTACTCCTGGTCCCATCACTTGGTCCATTACTTTACATATCCACAGATGAGTGGTATGTTTTCTCTTTGGCTTCACATTGCACAGAAGGAATACAAAAAAGGATCTTTGTTCCAATGAGGAAGAGTGCAGTGCAGTACACCCCCTTGTAACTTAGCACAGAATTAGAATTCATCTTGCCCACGTGCTGCTACCGAGTCCAGTTGCAGAAAACGTCAGCCTTATTATTCTTCATGAAAAATCCAGCACACAGTTATGCAAATCCAGAGGCAGCTATAATTTATGTTTCTTTTTAGTTTTTTCACCAAAAGTTTTATTTATTCACAGACTTGTCCTTTCCAATAATTCTTACTGTCGTACTATATTAGTCTTTCACTTATATGAATTGTCATCCATCAGAATTATCACATTATGCTGTTATTAAAAGCTAAAAAATGTTATAATTAGTTTAGAACAGAGAATAGAAGATGCAATTCTGATTATACTCACGTTACACCTGTTGTAAAAGTATGTGCTGAACTGGATTGAATAATACAATTATACAATATTTGCTGACATGTAATTATACTCTCCTGACAAAAGTCAATTTATACATCAATTTTTAGTGTTTGAATAACTGTTTCAAAATACATTGTTGTATTAAAAACCTCTATAATCGGAAACTCATGAGTAGGAGAAAAATTATATAAATTATTTCATAGTGTTTTTAATATGTTTTCTGTACCTTTTTATTTTATAAAATATTTTCTTGTCATTATCCTGGCTAGTTCATAAACGGAAAACACACAATTTATTCTAGCACACGGAGACAGCAAAAACCCTTATTCTTACTTTAATTCTATTCCATTGTTCATAGCACATCATCACTGTGTCATTGGAGTCTTTTCCAGAAATTAGTGGAGCAGTGTCATTAGGTCTTTCCAATGCAGAAGTCCCTGCTGCCTCATTCTTTTACACTTTTCTCCAAAAAAAGACATTAGCTAAAGGTATTTTTTTCTTAATTTCTATTAATAATGTTCGCTTTTTATTCTGCAGGATATGATCCAATATGATTCAATAGGAGACCATTTCCCACCTGGAATGGATAATTTCAAGCAGTTTTAAAGATCTCCTGGTATAGCTTGGAGAACTGCCATAACTCCCTGCCCTGCATATTCTGAAGTTCAATTCCACCTACATGCACTGCAGGACATGCAGCTGGGGGTGCATGTCTATCACAGGTTCTTTTTCTGTTCATGGACATGACATTTCTTTAAGAAATTAGTTGGAAAGTCGATGGTGCTGGAAAAACTATTGTCTTTCTGTGCAGCATTGTCAGAACTTATGTGCTACAGGGAAAACGAAAGGGAATTGCATGAATAAAAATACATGCTGCATTGGCGACACTGGAAATGACAAATGTTGCTTCAGGGAAAAAAAAAACAACACACCACAAAAAAACCCAAACCAAAACAAAAAAATCCCCATAGATCTTGCAACACCTTTTCCCTTTCTGTATAGAAATCCCTACTTTTCACTTTTTAAATTTTCATTTTCTTGAATAAATAAACTGTTTTTCTTGTTAATGCTTTTGTAGCTCATTTCTTTCCTTTGTAGTTATTACTAATCTGTATAAAATTTTAGAAATAATAATAAAGAAGAGCAATGTCACTCGGGTGCTGCTGCTTTGAATAAAAATGGGTTAGCAAAGAACAATACTGGTAAAATTAAAAGCACTGCTATTAATCAGCTGACCTGGCTGTTATTAACTCCAAGTCACTTGTGAACTGGATAATCTAAGCAATTATTAAAGCATGAATGTGAATTTAGCTAATGCCCTCATCCTCCACATCATTATCTTAGGCATAATCACCCTTTGGTCCTTGAATGTCTTTTTCATCTGAGTGCTGAAAATCTCAGCATGCTATTTTCTTTAATGACTGCAAGACAAGGCAAAATTCCTAGATAACATGGATCCTATGTTTTCCGGTGTTCATCTGGCATATTTAGAGGTTTGCTATGCCATTCATAAAAAATGTAAAAATATATGAACAATGCATTTTGCAGTAGCAATTTTGCACTGAAAAATTTTAGGTCTAAAATTAGACCTTTAAGTGCCTCATGTAAGCTGTGGGAAAAGAAGACTTTGCAAAGACAGATTTATTCCATCATGTTGAAGGCAGGTTGGATAAATTGCCCTCTTCCAGTGCCTCTCTCTTTCCACTGCCTGCAGAAGGTTCCACAAGTAGCCAAGGCTCAGTGTCTGTGCTGAATATTGAACCCCATCCCAGCCTGCAGAGAGTGCTGAGCGAAGAGGTAAACACTGTGGTCTCATCCCTGACAGTGATCCATTGTGGAGGCTGAACAAGGCACTCTTTGCAGTCCCCTCTTCTCTGTCCCCAGGACCTTGTTTTTTGAGTATTTCACGGTAGTGACTCTTCAGCCCTGTCTCAGTTCCTTTTATCACTATAAAAAAAAAAAATCCATTACAGAGTTCAGACTGTTCCACTCTCCAATAACATTCTTTCTTAACCAATTATTGTTTTCTTGAATCCTACATGATAAGATTTTAAAAGGAGCTGCCACAACTCTAGATACACAGGTAATGTCTTGTAATTCAGTTTTAAAATTACTCAAATCTACATCTATAAGTCTAATTTGTGCTTGTGTGTGTGATTGTTGTTATTATGACCATCACCTTGTACATAACAGAGAAGTCATATCCCTTTTAAATGTTGTGGTAGGAAATAACTGAAGTGTATGTGTTCCGATGTTGTTCTACAGGAAAAGAAAAAATAATAATTAAAAAAAATTAAGAAGGGAAAGGAAAGGGAAGGGGAAGGGGCTAAGTCCTTCACTTTGATGCTTCTTGAACTCATAGTAATAACAATTATTTGAGGCAATCTGTCACAACACTTATAATGGCATCAGTATCCCTTTTGTTAAAGTTTAAAGAAATAATTTCAGCATAACTCTTAAACTGAGAAAAAAACCTGGCAGGAACGTGTGGTTTATCCAAGGATGGCAGCTCAGCAATGGGTGGGAAGAGGGTATTAATAAGCAACCTAAAATTGAACTCCTAGAATCAAAGAATGGCCAGTGTGTTAGGGACCTTTAAGATCATCTCATTCCAACCCCCCTGCCATGGGCAGGGACACTTCACACTAGATCAGGTTGCTCAGAACCCCGTCCAACCTTTGAACACTTCAAGGGATGGGGCACCCCAACTTCTCTGCTGTGACCTCTTTTGTTCAGGTGTTTTCTTTTCACCTTAATAACTGCATCACCCTACCTTACTTCTGCTGGAATTTTACATGTCCTAGGGTTTACCACTTGGCCTCTAGCACTTGCTCTGGTAGTACAGGGGTTTTCTGCAAGTCAAACTTGATATCTACATGTTTTGTATGTACCAGTTCACATCTACCAGTTCAGGTATCCTAGGGAATTTCAGGTGGTTCTTGATGCCTTTATTTGACAATTGAGCTTAGTCTCTGATGAGCTGTAATTTTCCACAGACTAGCTATTCAGCTTAAAGCTTTCGAATTTCTTGTTTCCTTGTGATTGTCCTCCTGTTTGTTATCTGCACTGAGACCCATCTAATAGAGCTGTTATTAGTGTTATGACTTAAACCTGAATGAGAGCAAATTACAAGCTATTCAGTGCAGTTTTTTGAATCCAGGGAATGACTTAGCTGCCTAAGGACAGGCCCTGGCACTTTTTGAGAATGAGCTATGGCAGCTCACAAAGGGATTCTATGTTGAAATAGGTAATCTCTGATTATCTAATGTGTTTTATGTATCATGAGATGACTATGTGCGGGGAAATGGCTAAGTTCCTGATGATTTCTGTATAGATATTTGTATATGAACCAATCATCTGTTGTGAATTAACCCCAACAGGCAACTCAGCCCCACACAGCTGCTCCCTCACTCCACCCCAGTAGGATGGGGAGAGAATCAGAAGTGTAAAAGGGAAAAACCCGGGGTGGTTTTTTAGGGACAGCTAAATCACAAACCATGCATGCAAGAAAAGCAAGACAAGGAATTAATTCCCACGTCCCATGGACAGGAAGGTGCTCAGCCATCTCTAGGTAAGCAGAGCTTCAGCATGTGTAATGGTGACTTGGGAAGAAAAAATCCATAACTCCCTGTGTCCCCCCCCTTCATCCTTCCCCTCAGCTTTATATGCTGAGCATGACACCATACAGGATGGAATATCCTTTGGATGAGACCTGATCAGCTGTCCCAGCTGTGTCCCCTCCTAGCTTCTTGTACAACCCCAGCCCCCTCAGTGGGGAGGTGGTGTGAGAAGTTGAAAAGGCCTTGGTGTTATAAAAGCTCTGCTCAGCCACAGCTGATCGCAACATCCCTGTATTATCAACACTGTTTTGGTCACAAATCCAAAGCAGAGCATCTGATGAGCTTCCACGAAGAAAGTTAACTCTATTCCAGCCAAAACATTATCCTTTAAAATGTGTGGAGAAGAATGACAGAGTAGGGTACAGTTGACACATTTAGGCTCAGCTACACCAGTCCTTGTGAGGATTTGCTTCCTTCCATTTCATGTAACAGGATCCCACATATCTACATTGTAAAAATATTTGATAAAGTGTAAGTTTCACTTTATCACTTTATACTAGGTTGTGTAAGTGAAGATGCAGCTGCTGTGGTTCTGCATCTCACACATTATTTATCTAGATTCATGAGTGTGATGGCTAGAACAGCTTGAGATGTTTCTGATCCAAAAGTAAGGAAACCTTGTCATATACAGCTATTCCCCTCACTGTACTTAATTTTCAAATAGTGTAGAAAATTAGGTAGAAAATCTGCTGTCAGCATATCATGATCTATATTGAATTGAATAGCCTTTAGACTGTCTTATAAAGAGATATTGTATCATCTCTATATTATTTTTTTATTGCAATCTCATTCCTTGATTCTGGTATTGTATGGTCCAATTTCATCTAAAACTTGACGCTAAGGAAATTGAAATCAATGTTGTCAATGGGATAGATTTTTTAAAAGTCAGTTATTAAGAATTTATTTTACCAGAAAAAAAATACTTTCTGTATTGTCAGTTTTCCTTGGGATTTATTGACTTGCACAAATATCACTTGAGAGGAAAACAAATAAGTTTCAGACTTACCAGTGGATTGGAATTTATAGCTACTTACATCGATCAGAGATTTAAAAGAAAAATGAAAACTGCTGGACAAAAAAACAGTGGCACAAATAGCTCCTAATGACCTAAATGATTTAGGCCTCGATAAACTGCCTTGGCACAATGGAGAGCTAAGAGTGTGTTATTAAAACTTTTCAAAGAAACCTTCAGATTTCGTTTATCTGTAGAAGAAAATGCAGATTTATAATTTTCAGTAGTAGACACAAGTATGATAAAAAAGTATTTTCTAAATGTTGATGGGAGACAGGTTTTGGATGTGCATTTTACAGACGAAAAAATTCAAATTTTACTAAAATCTAGAGTTTGAAACAAATGTTAGCTTGGCTTACTGAACAAGATATTCCTGGAATAACAGGAACATAAGAAAAATAGAAATATTTTAATAAAAGAGAAAATATTATTTTATCAATAGAAAATACCTGACTATAAATGCAAACATATTTATATAGAGACATAAAGTTATTCAGGTTTTTAACAGCCTGCAAGTTTAAGAATTAATTGGGTTTAATTACCAATTACAAAAGGCCAATAACTGTAAAATGTATTTCTGAAGGCTTGTTTTCTAATTCCAATTAAAGTATAAGCTTTCTTATTATGCATCATTTTCTGCTTGAAAGAAAGAAATAAAACCTCACTATCTTTAACGGAGAAATGACACAAAAGAAGTCTTTTCTGTTTTCGATAATGTCCATGAACGATTGAATGGTGGTTGAGAGTGTTCAAAAATTAGTTAGATGGTCTTAAATTAATATATTTATCATTATCTCCAAATGACAATGTTATAGACAACAATTAATAGTGAAATGAAAGGTAAAAGTGTAGTAAAGCTGGCTCCAGATGCAATTTGAAGGGAGGCGAGTGACTTAATACGGATGAACTGAACAGGATGAATGTGTAAAGCCACCATACTGTGGGCAACAAGAAAGTATTTTCACTTTCTTCAATAAAATATGTTTTCCATACAATCTATGTGAAAATAATTTAATCAGAGCATCTATGATTTGTACACTAGGTACAGTAGTCAGCATTTGGACACACTACCTCAGCAGAAATCTAAATATAAATTTATACACAAGAAAGACCTTTTGGCGTCAGAGTTGAGACATAGTATGTCTCAAAAGGTTTAGTTTATTTAAAATTTCATATAACTAGAGTTTAGTGGGCAGGAAGTTAAAATTCTCCTTGTTTTTGGTGCAGTCCCTGCACTTTGCCATGGTGTTCTTAGATCATGTTTGCTGTTCCTTCAGAGAGTGAGGACATCTCAATTGAAATATGATGGATGGTCATGGAATTTCCAAACACCAACGTGGTACATTTGTGTAATGGTCTCATTGATTTAAAGGTTAGAAGATACACTGAGAGAAGACGTGGACCCACCAGCCACTGGAGTATTAATTAGTGGGGCAATGAGAAAGGCTAAAAGCACATTTAGTAAAGTGGATTTTTATTTGGGTTACTCAGTGGCTTAACTATGAAAGAATTAATATAAATTGTTCCCATTTTGAGGTTTAGATGACGCAGTGCTTGCTCAGATTGGCAGCCGTGCTTTTACATTAGTTGCTCTGGAGGAAATAGATATCATTTATTAGATGCTGATCTTTTTCTACACCTTGATTGTCACTTTATGGTATTTATACAATCGTGTGAGTTGAAATGCTTGTAAGGTAAACTGATATTTGACAAGGATAAAATACCTGTGTTAGTGAATTCATCTCCTTTGGAAAGAGACAGCATTTTGCTGTTTTCAGATAGCAATACTATTCTGTGTTCCTGCATTTTGAAGCCATCAACTCTATTTTTATCCATCACAGATGTCTGATTCTCATAGGGTAGAGATTTTAAAAGGTCCATGTCTGATCAATCCTTGATGCTTCTGCTCACACAGCTGTCAGAGATATCAATTAATGCTATTTGCCATAGTGTTTCCTTGTGACAGGGACCTTTCCTAGCAATATATTCTGTTGGTAATAATTATTCAGGCTTAAAAACATCCAGCTTTGTTCTGTGCCTGGGATTTAAGAGCCACTTGAGCGCTAATTTTGACTTGTATGATACTACTGCAATCAGGTCCTGGTGAGGCAATTGTATTTTAATTGATCAGCATTATTAGTAATAATAATAGATTTATGCAATTGTCAAAATCCAATTTGATTTTTAATGAGGCACAAATCAGGCAGTTAGTCTGTGCAATCTAACTTCTGATTCCTGGGCAGCTGCCTTTCATTTCAAAACTATGGAGAAGAAAATCCTATTTTTTTCTCTGATAGGCTTCCTTCTGCTTATTGCCAGTTTATTTTTTTTTCATTTTCCAGAAGAATACATTTTGGATTGCATGTCTTTGTTCCTATCATTGTGATAAAGACCTAAAATTATGGCCATATTCTTTAAATAAATATTGCCTATTTGATTCAAGTTGCTAATATAATTCTGAACTATTCATTTTAATAGAGGTTATTAGTGACAACAATAACTAAGTGGGCAAAAACCTGAAACTAATAACTGATGGAATGTCCATGGAAGTGGTCAAAATCTAAAACAATAATTTTTCCAAAAAGTCATGATATTTGACACTTACTTTCAATCAGAAATAGGTGAAGAGTAAACAACAATAAAAAGAAAAATTGATGTGATTTAAAACAAAAAAATATAATGGGAAATAGTTCTGAAAAAGATTTTAGGTGTTCATGTAGTCAATTGTAAGGGAATAGGGTATTTCCCTGCACCCAGGAGGATCAGTGTTACTTAAACTATATCATTTGAAGCTTAATTTAACTTTTATTTTAATTCATGGTCGATTTCTATGCAGATGCATACTTTAACAACAAGAAGTTACAGATAATCCCAATCTAAAATAAAAAGGAAAATCAATGCTCCAATTTAATTATCTCAGATTGTTTAAAAACACTAAAACCATTTCGCTGTACTTTTTTTTTTAAAAAAAAAAGAAAGACAAAAAAGATGTCATGTTTTCTATATGTCTATGAGAACAGTGTATTTTACTATAATAGCATTTTTTTTTTAATGAAGAGAATAAATCCCAAGGCATTATTTCTGAAAGTTTACTTATTGGCTTTAATTATCTGTGTGCTTGTGACTGGGATGCTTTTGTCTTTCCCTAATAGCCATTTAGAACGAAAATAAAAGAAGAATATTTAGCAGAAAAGGTGAACTTCAAATTCCCAGAGAACATCACTTGCTATTGTCTCTGCTCAGGTTCCAAAACAGGAAATTCATGGCCATCCCCTTCCTCGGGCTTCCTGTGAGCTGTTTAATCCTGGCTGGAAAGGTCACTCTGTCATTGCACTAGAGGCCGGTGTCCCTCTTCCTTTCCTGAGGGATGCTCCAGGTCATTCAGGTCTATGAAAACATCTGCCTCTGGGGCCCACGTTGTCTTTTCACGCTCTCCCAAATTAGGCCTTTTGAGAGATATTTTTACAAAACACCCCATTACATATAATGAACCCTGGCAATGGTTGGTCAGCTCTGTAATCTATACACAAAACTTCTTTCTTTTACATAAGGACTATGAGAAATTACAATTCTTTTGTTTTGTTAATGTTTAAAACCAAAGCACTTCCCCTTAGGTGTAATTCCTTTGTGTCATGTATCCCTTCAAATGAACAGAGAGGGCTTGGTATTTAGAAAAAAACAAATCTAAATTTCACATTTCCATGTGCAAATGTGCAGAGCAATCCCTCTTTGGCCCTTCAGCTAAGCTTTTACTTCTAGTTGTATTAAAACCTAAACAATGTAGACATATAAACAGAGTAGTGTTAAATCTTCCTCAAGCAAACAACTGGAAACATAAACCAAATTAAAATAAATAAGGTTTAGGGAATGATGACCGAAAGAGTTAGTTTTTCTCTTTAAATGGGCTGTTGATCTTCTGCGTAAAGGTGGTTAAATCAACATTGCGAGAGGAACTTCACATAAATTCCTGTGAACTGTCAGGGTGGTCAATCCAGGCAGACCTGCTTGAGACTACCAAGATGTTCTGTCAACCTGGACACATGGTACTGCCTCTGTTGACTTTCCGACCCATTCTCTATCCTCTCTTTTTACACTACAAGCTCTTCAAACAGGTGGCAACTTCTGATGGTGCATCTGCATGGAGCACCATACAATGCAAGGTTCCTCCTGGCCCCAAGCATTGATTGAATATAAGTAATAAACACAAAGAAAGATTGGATAAGTTAGAGAAAGAACATTAAGAAAACAGGATATATATATATGTGTGTGTGTGTTTATGTATATATATACACATATATATATATACATTAGGAGACATCAGTGTAACCATAGTCTTGACTAACTGGCCAACAAAAGACATGACTTAGGAAGGCAGCAATTTAGGAAGCAAACTTATTTCTCTTTACAATTGACCCAGAATAATGGATTGATATTTTAAAGTTTGTTGATTTTTCTGGCTTGAGTAAAGTATAAAAATATATAGTCCCCAAAATATTCTTATTCTTATTAAAAAAAAAAAAAAAAAGAAAAAAGAAACAAGTCATTGATTACTTGCTTTGTGATTTACTAAAAATTATGCTGTTTACTGTTACTAAGAAAATAAGGGAGGGTGTGGGGGTGTAATTTCTTGACCCAGGAAATCTCAACAGAGACATAACATCTGGTTGCTTAATGAAGTCTTGCATTTCACCTAATTTTCCACCTGGGTTGTCTAGAAGATATGAATCTAAACCTGATAAACACCAACCACCATTTCTGTGTCTGAGAAATTAATTTCCAAACTCCACTGTAAGACTGCAGAGCAATCAAGAGCACAGGCAAGATGCAAAAATAATATTGGTTCAGTGCATTATACTGGCAGCAACCACAATCGCCTCTAACTGCTCTTTCACCTGAGAAATATGCAAATATGAGGTTGTTAAAGTAACTGATTGCAAAAATATGGGATCAGTTGGGGTGTTAGCCTTGTTGTCCTGGCTAAAGTCAAGTTGCAATTAAATTCCATCTGTTTATATTATCTTGCTATTTTATTTCTTTAAATAATAAATAACTTTCACTTAAGCTATAGATATTTATTTGGCTTCTAAATAGTGTGGCTTTGTGAGTGTTTCAGTATCTCCTTCTAAGCTGTCTGTATTTAAAAGAATTAATAGATGGATCCACATGGATATCTTCCTAAACTTATAATAATTATGATATAGAAATGTCAGTATTTCTACTTGTGGCAACTTAAACTTCTTTTTGATCTTAAAAGAAGAAAAACTGATATGAGTTTTCCAGGAAAATACATAATTACTTTTCGCCAGATATAAGACATAGGAAATATTTATTAATTTTTCTGTGTGAGGAAATGGGTATAAGAATGCCTTAATAACTACATTAACCTCCTGGAGTCAGTTTTAGGATTCAAAATGTAGGAATCAGGTGCTGGTTTGGTGCAGATATAGAAAATAAAGACTTTTTTGAGGTTGTCATTGAGCCAATTTTGTCTGAACTGGAGGGGTAGAATCTCATATTTTGAAACCAAGGGAGATTAGTTTTACTATCTCTTCCATAACTGCATTGATAAGAGAGGGATTTACCTTGTACTTATGTCTGGCTGAAGACAAAAATCTATTTTAATTTCCTTCCTCTCAATTCTATTCTTAAGGATTTCTGATCATAGATGAAGCAAGCTAGATCTCTTAATTTTTATTAAAGTGTTATAAGGATCCATTTTGATGAAGAGTAATTGAAAAATATTAAATCAAATACAAAATAATTTGTTCACAGATTGATCATTTATTCTTTTATCTCTTTGAAACACCATTCCTTCTGCTCGTGGTAGAGGCATAAGATTGATATCAGTGGTGTCATATTAAATGGTTGATACCCAGGCTTTAATTAGTGTGTTGCCATGAGACCTCAAACTCTCTAAAGATTTAAGTTTCATTTTACACATGAAGGACACCACATCTTATTGTAAGTGTTGACCTGAATGCTGATTCTGGGATTTTAGACAGTTTTATCCACGGAAAAATGTTGAAAATGCAGGGATAAAATCACATTGTAGTGAAAAGTCTGTCTCTGAAAATGATTGTTCTACTATGCCAGTCGTAAAGAGTGGCTAGTACAAGAGTATATTTCAGGTAGGTCAGTATCTAGTGCCTGGTAGGAGCTCTCTGAGTCCTCATCTGCAAACAAAAGTTGTGGATGCTTAAGTACCTCCATTTAAAAGATGTCTCATGAAAATCAGAGGAAGTCTTCTGTACAATAACAATACAGAGCCTTTTGATTAAAGCTCTTTTCATGGAATACTTTCGCTTTCAAAAGTGCTGACAGAACCCAGGAACTGGAACTGAAAAGATAATTTCAAACTCTACAACAGGACTTAGAAAATTTTGGCTGTTTAAAACTCAATGGCAGTCAATTTTGGGAACCTGTTTAACCCTGGACCATGTTCTTTGACCTAAAAGTTAACTTGACATTTCCATTTCTACCTACAGCAATGATCAGAGCAATTCCTGCCAAATTCAGGCTCCTTTTGTGTTATCGTAGTCACAGAAAAGATTTCTAAATCTATTTGGCTTGCTGGTTTGTAAACTAAACCTCATGCTGAGTTCTTTGCAGATTTAGAGTCTATTAATTGTAATAATACCAGTTTTGCTTTGCCTTTGCAAATAATATTACTGTTGGATGCCATTGTTTATGAATACAGCTGAAGATAAGGGTAATTGTATGAACTTTCCTTTCATTTTCATCATTTTCATGTGATATGCCATCCTCCTTTATTTTTTGCCACAAAGACATGAAAAATACAGTAAAATGAGGCTTGAAGTTTTCAGCTTGAGCAAAGTTACAATAAAACCTATTTTCTGTGCCTTCATTTTATTTACCAAGGCCATCAACTTTGTTATTGCTAGCAGATATTTTACAGTTGACATACTTAATCTCTGGACCTCCTAATTCCAACAAAAACAATTTTTCACTTTATAATATAGAATTGCAATAAATGTGAGAACTAATTGGCTTGAAAGAGTGCATTAGGAGTACACTATCAGGTCATTAATCGGTGTCTGAGCTTCTACAAATTCAAAAAATACTGTGCTGACTTGTAAACCACATATGAATAATAAAAACATAGAAGACTGAGCTGCTAAGATAAAACTATCACGCAGTCCCCATTCCAACATTTAAAGAATATGTCAGAAATTTAAAAGCTTTCCTTGTACCAATGATATATTTATTCCATCAGGACTATCTTAGAATCTCACACTGCTGACAGTATTCTGATTATGCCAGCTCTTTGCAGATTGGAGCTTCCTCTTTATTATTCTGATCACTTTAGAGGAAAATAAGACTGTTTGATGCATACAATAAGTACCCTGCATTTTATTACTGGAATTTTTGGGGTTTTTTCCTAAGATTTGCAGTTGATATTTGTTGGATCTTTGATAATCTTTACAAGCACACTAACAGGAATAGGAGATTTTTCTATTTCTGAAATTTTGATTTTTTTTTTAATCTTTTCTTCTACAGTTGAATTATTTGTCAAACACAAATGATCCAACAACCTTTGCTAACAAGGACACATATAAAATTTTGTTATGCTGCATACTGCTTAAAATAAACAACTAACTTCTAGTCCTGCTCCTTAATTTCTCCGATCAGAAATGCATCATGTTTTGCCTTTTTTGACAAGTTATTTTCTAGGTTTGAAAAAATGCAAGTGAGAGTGTTGAAGATGCTTAAACATAATTTTTTTCCTAATTTCCTCATCACCATTCTTCCACATTTTTCTTTCATCGAAACCTCCCTTTTATATTTTTTTTAAATAAATTTGGGGTATTTTTTTGTTATTTCTCTAAAACTGTATGGATTAATAAATGAAAACTGGAATTTAACATGTTTTGTTAGCTTCCAGTGTGTGTGCGCCAGAGTTCTTAGAGGATTTTTGGCTTTGAAGGACAATTCTACTTGCTTTCAAAATTAAGGTCATATTGTGCTTGGTGGCAGTTTTAAGTCTTGTACCTGTAAGTTCATAGAATCATAAAATGGTTTGGGTTGGAAGAGGCCTTAAAGATCATCTAGTTCCAACTCCCCTGCTAAGTACAGGGCCACGTTCCACTAGACCAGGTTACTCAAAGCCCCATCCAACCTGGCCTTGAACAATTCCAGGGATGGGACATCCACAGCATCTCTGGAAAACCTGTGCCAGTGTGTCACCACCCTCAGAGTAAAGAATTTCTTCATAATATCCAATCTAAACCTATTAAGTTATAATGCAAGTGGTTTAAGCCTCCAGAGCAAGATTAAAACAAGGCAACTCTTGTAAATGAGATTTATAAAGTTATAAACCAGCTATAAACCAACTGTGACAACCTCTGTGTGATGGCACAAGGATGTTCCCAGGTTCTTATGTCCAGCAAACAAATGCAAATGTTGGATATGTAATATTCCTTCCTTCTCCTGAGTTTTTACAGAGATAAAACCACTTACTCACTTGAGGGTAGGAGATATGGCATTTTGTAAAGGCTGGTGATGAGAAAATATGGTAGTAGAATGCTGCAAAATGCATTTTTAAAAGCACAAGTGGGATTTAGGAAAGTAAGGACGGAAAAATGGATACCAAAACTGATTGACAAGGCATTAAGTTGTCCAAGAGATGGCTGATGATCTGTCTATATTTTGACCTCTAAACAGGCTGATTAAATGGCTGTGATCAGTCACAATTATAATTTAATATATACCAATTCTTATTTTAATAAGTACTGGCCTCTGAAAGGCCCATCCAGCTCTTTCAGCACTATTGCAAAGCAACATATTTTCCTGTTATAACCTATAACCATGCTCAGAAAATTGCTACTATTTTGTCCTACTGTGATAGCACCAACAGTACACTAATAATTGGCATGACAAATAATAAGACAGAGTCTGAGAGCTCTCCTAAGGCTTAGGATGTGTCAAGGTAGTAGGAAAAAATGTAGCACGAGTTCTTATGTAAAATACATATTAGTTATACTTACTGACTTTCTTCCCACTAAATCTAGCTTGTACCTTCTTGGCACTGCAGGTGGAGTGATAATTTGGAAAGATTTGAGAGAAAAGAAAGCAGTAGTTTTATACGTAGTGTATTTTCTTTGACTGTGTTGGAAACAAGTTCTTAAAGACAAGAGTAAGACATAGAATAAAAATTTGTAAAAGATCTGGAGAGCGAAGACTTCAGGGACTTTTTGGGAGGTAGGGGAAGCAAAATAGCATATTGTCTCAAAATTAGTGGGACCAATAAAACGAATAGAAATTCGAAGTATATACCAAAGTGGTATTTATTTCCAAAGAACATTTATTTTAGAAGATGATGAAGATACAAATTTGGCACTAATCAGCAACTTCTGCATGTAAGCTTCCAATACGATGCAGCTTAGAGGTAAAAAAAAAAATTGCAGAAAAAGTAAAATCAGACAAGATTTTAGGGTAAGGTAAAAGAGGATGAACAGATGTTTAACTCCAGCCAGCGGTCTAAGCCCCACACAGCTCCTTGCTCACTCCCCTGGGGTGGAATAGGGGAGAGAATCAGAAAGATAAATCATAGAATAGAATCATAGAATCGATTGGGTTGGAAGAGACCTCTGAGATCATCGAGTCCAACCCTTGGTCCAAATCCAGTCCATTTACTAGATCATGGCACTCAGTGCCACGTCCAATCTGCATTTAAAAATCTCCAGGGATGGTGAATCCACCACCTCTCTGGGCAGCCCATTCCAATGCCTGATCACTCTCTCTGTAAAGAATTTTCTCCTGATATCCAACTTAAATTTCCCCTGGCGCAGCTTAAGCCCGTGTCCCCTTGTCCTATTGCTGAGTGCCTGAGAGAAGAGACCAACCCCCACCTGGCTAGAACTTCCCTTCAGGTGGTTATAGACGGTGATGAGGTCACCTCTGAGCCTCCTCTTCTCCAGGCTAAACAACCCCAGCTCCCTCAGCCTCTCCCCATAGGACTTATGCTCCAGTCCCTTCACCAGCCTTGTTGCTCTTCTCTGGACCTGCTCCAGCACTTCAATATCCTTTCTGAACTGAGGGGCCCAGAGCTGAACACAATACTCAAGGTGTGGCCTCACCAATGCAGAGTACAGGGGAAGGATCACTTCCCTGCTCCTGCTGGCCACGCTATTTTTGATACAGGACAAGATCCCATTGGCCTTCTTGGCCACCTGGGCACACTGTTGGCTCATGTTGAGCTTCCTGTCAATTAGTACCCCCAGGTCCCTTTCTGCCTGGCTGGTTTCCAGCCACTCTGTGCCCAGCCTGTAGCGCTGCATGGGGTTGTTGTGGCCAAAGTGCAGGACCCGGCACTTTGTGAGAAAACTCATGGATTGAGATAGAGAAAGTTTAACATCTAAAGCAAAAGCCATGCACAGACCCAAAGCAAGCCAAAGAATTCATTCACCACTTGCCCCAGGCTGGCAGATGTTCGGCCATCCCCAGGACAGCAGGGCTCCCTCACACACACCAGGGACTTGGGGAGACAAACATCATCACTCCAAACGTCCCTTGCTTCTTCTTCTTCCCCCAGCTTTAAATGCTGATCATGATGTCCCTTGGGTCAGGTGGGGTCAGCTGTCCCAGCTATCCCACCTCCCAGCTCCTTATGCACCCCCAGCCTCCTCACTGGTGGAGTGGGATGAGGAGCAGAAAAGACCTTGGCTCCGTGCCAAGCTCTGATCAGCACTAACAAAAATATCCCTGAGTTATCAACACTGTTTTCAACACAAATACAAAATACAGCCCCATACCAGCTACTGGGAAGAAAATTAACTCTATTCCAGTCAAAACCAGCACAGCAGGAAATATGCTAAAGCCTTTAAAAATAACGTAGATTGTTGTGAACCCAGCAGGACTTTGGTTTTGGCTCTTAGACATTGGTAACTCTTTGCCAAGACACTGTTACTCCACCAGTTTTTGTTGGACCATTCGTGCAATCCACTTCATTTTCAAAGAGACAAATCTGGTAAAAACATTAGGGTATTATTATTATTATTATTATTATTATTATTATTATTATTATTATTATTATTATTACTACTAATTTATTTAGTTTTAATCCCAGGATTTTTTCACCCTAAATTTTATTCAACTGGAAAATCTAGCTCTGGATAAGAAAAGCACTGATTCAGACCCTTCAAAGTTTTAAAAGTGCTCTTTCCTAGAAACAAGTAGATGATTAATGTTGACATTTGACTCTTCCCCTATATCTCCAAAAAAGTGCAGAGGAGTTACACTTATCTGGGAAAGTAAATGAGAGATAAGTTCATCTCTCATCACTGGTTTTGTAAAGTATATAAGGAATATACAATAACAGAAAGATAAATCAAAAGACTTACTGTTTTAATAGATGGTGTATATTAGACTGTAGATTACTTTCTCCTAAACCTGAACCTATTATTCAGCTGTAAAATACTGTAGAATGAAGCAGGTCATCCATCACTGAAATGCTCATCAGACAAGAAACAATTAGAGAGTGACTGTTGTCCTGAAATAATGAGGCACTGATTGTATGCTTCTGTAGCTGAATAATGAAATATAAGAGGAAGAAAATTGGAAAATAAAAGTGGTTAAAGGGAAAACGAAATATTTCCTAGCATAGCTCAGAACTAGATTTTGGGTTATGAGTGGCTACTGCAGGAAAGCAAAAGAATGACTTAATGTCATTGTAATCTTGCTTTCTTGGCCTTCATGTAATGGGGAACCTATTCTTCCAAGGCATTTCTTATTATTGCACTGCATGTTGGTTCTGCAATGCAAACCGTGTACAGTTCGAACTTGAGGATATAAACAGAGAATTCATGTAGTTTCATCTATAGTACAGCCAGAGTTCTGGAAACAAGAGTTATGATCATCCCTTTTTTCTGACTCTCATAAAGATAACCTAATTACTTCATGTGGAGGTGCCTGAGGAATTGAGAACACTGCCTTTGACAGTTACCAGCATTGCCTCTTTGTTTCCTTAAATCCCCACCACCCTCTGTCTTCTTCTGCTTGTTTTTATCCTCAATAAACTTTAGTTTATTGTTTTATTTTTTAACATAGATACCCCAGTATAAGATGGACAAAAGATTTATAAATAAGCATAAAGTTTTTTTTTAATGGAAAATTCCTTGCTCCCTTCTAGAATTAAAATAGTTCAGAGACTTTCAATATTAATTGAAAAAGATTCTCCTAAAAGTGTCCACATTTGATCAGCCAACACCACTGATTATGCCAGATGTTCTAAAGAAAATACCATGGAAATAAGAGAAAGTATTTATTAGAGGAGGTGAATGTATAACAGCTAGTTTTAAGATTAAATAATGATTATGACTCAAAATTACAGACTAAAATAAAAGACTTGAGTAAGCAAACTGGAAGCTGAAATTCACAGGATGAATGGTGCTAGTTGCATTGATTTATATTTAAGATCTTCTGACATAAGCACAAACACAATGCATATTTCTGTATTCTCTTCATAATGCTCATTTTAACACATGAAAGCTTAATTATGAGGACACTTATTCCAGACACACAGACTTTTTAATAAGAAACATAAATGCCTATCTTAAGGTTGCAGATGCAACTTGTAGGGTTTTAACCCTGATTATAGAAAAAGCTCAGATTTGTTTGTTTGTTTGTTTGTTTCCTTTATTTTGAACTCTTACAGACACATTTTTTCATGGACTCTGGAAACTTTACCCTCAATCACACCTCCTGCCAGCTGCTAAGAACCCTGTTGCTGTTGGAAGGATTTAATGCCTTAACTCTCTGGTAGATGGTTGTTAATGTGCATTATTGTGTCATCTACATAAAATAAAAGTCTGTGCTGAAAGCAGTTTAGGATTAAGACATCGATGTCATTAACACGTCTCTTTTGCACTGCCTTTTTATACTGCATTAAGTCTTCATTGACAGGGTGCTGGTTGCCTTTTTCCTGAGAAGACTGGTGGGGTTATTGGCCATTGGCCAAAAGTTTGAACTAAAGGTGATGAGCACAGCTCTTGATGATCACTGTGGGAATGGGGGTCCAGGAATTTAGAATGCAATGTGTGGTTTGTCTATTGACCAGTTACATCATTTGTTTGCAAATCTTTTTCCTCTACTGTACCAAGAAGGGTTTTAACAGTCTCATATCTCAAAGAGGCAATGATGTGACAGGTCATTCATTCATATAAAGGAAAGACGATATAAATGCTGGCTTGATTATTCTTATCCTAATGTTCCATGGAAAAGAAAGAATGTTCTGTTTGCTGGGCTTCCTGGTCTCTCTGTCCAAGAGATTA
Source organism: Pseudopipra pipra (assembly GCF_036250125.1). Taxonomy (NCBI): domain Eukaryota; kingdom Metazoa; phylum Chordata; class Aves; order Passeriformes; family Pipridae; genus Pseudopipra; species Pseudopipra pipra. The sequence continues at coordinate 5,892,153 of NC_087549.1, forward strand.
AATAAATGGCTTATAACTATAGTGTCTTGAAACCTGTCAAAAAGAGAATGAAGTGAGGCTTATTGAAGCATTAGCTTGCTTTTTGCATGCTTCATTTGGGAAAAGGTGCACACTGTTTATCCCTGCCTGGAGTTTGCTGGTACCATCCCACATCACCTGACTAGGTAAAGTTCAAGCCTTATCTCCGGATCTCAGTCTGCCAGGAAATATGCCTGTCAGTTAAGAACTTCCATCACTGTGAAGTGATCAGAAACTCCACCAATTAGAGAGGCTATTTTGTCCTTTGCTCTCTTCATGTCTTTTTCTTTGTTTTATTTTTCCTCCTGCAAGTCTGCCATGAAAATATGCAGGTTTCTTATTTCAGAGGTCTTCTGGTAGCTCAGTTTCATTTCTAAAAGTGAAGAGGATACTGCAGTAACTTTTGTAAGAAATCCCAGGGCCCACATCCATCAACTCTTACTGAACCAAAAAAAAAAACCAAGGCAACACAGTCCTTTTAATTTTCCACTTGCAAGGTTTTTCTCAAAGCAAGATGCTTTGATTCTCGAATGAGCATGCATACCATTCCTGCTGCTAACATTCAGTTAGTTTTTGTCATCTGAAAATTTTTCCTTGGGCTTCTGCTTAAAATTTCCTATAGAACTGACATCCAAACTCTTCTAAGATCGCAATGCTTCTACATATATTCAGACACAATGACAACCCATGCCTGGCTTGTTCCATGTTAAGTGGCTTTTAAAAAAAGTCATTTAGAGGTCATTTCTGGTTCAAGGCATCTCTAAGCTGACAGTTGCTGGAACTAGGGATGATATGTCTGGTGAAAGCTTAGCGTGTTTGTGACTTTCTTGAGATGTCTGATACTGATAACTGAGGAAAGAAAAACATCTAACCTAGACTGACCAATGGTAAACTTATCAATAATTTTTAAAATTTTTTTTTTTTACTATTTGGAATGGTGATACAATAAAAATTATAATCTTATAATTTCTATGAATTCAAGAGGGTCAGTAATTAATTAATTAATCTTTCCCTCACTTCTGCTATATGTTTTGCAGCATCTTTCTTTCAATATCTGGGTTTTAAGCATATTTCTTTTTTATGTTTCACACATGATTTTGCACAGCCACGTGTTAGGTAAAGACAGTATGAGAGTATAATACAACAGGTAGTTTTCACTTAGTAGTAGTTCACACAGACACAGTTATTCCCATTTTTCTTACATTCAGAAAGACATCAAAATTTTCTCTTTTTTTCTTTCTTTTTTTTCCCCCTTCTTTTTTTTTTTCCCCCCAAAGTGTGTCACTGGATCTTTAGCTTCTGCCAAGGCTCTGACAAGACAGGCATGTGCAACATCAATTTGACATCATGTCTGCCAGGATGATGCTGTCAAGACTGGACAGGCATTCCTATCAGTTCTTGAAAGTGCCATGTCAGGGAGAAAAGGAAGGGAATATAACAAAATAAAGGTCATAAATGGTTTGAATAGACTAAATTGTGGTAGAAGACAAAGTGGAAAAAAAAATGTATCCTAATAGCTCTGTTAGAGTGGCAACTGCAAATTTCAGCTACATGATGAGCGAGTGGACTTGTTAGGTTCTCCACACAGAGAGGTATCTGAAGACAATCTTTAGGTGGTAGATGAAGAAAGGCTCAGAAGTAAAGCAATTTCCACAGAATCAAAATATAATAGAAAATATTTTCAATAAGAGAGATAGGACACATGTAATTTGTGATATTATAGAAATCAAATAGAAAAGAGGTCTTAGGTTTCTGAATATCTTTCTAGCATTCCACTAATTCATGTTTCCAAGCACTAATTAACTGTTATGTATAAAAGACTCTCTATATTTATTTCAATCAAGTTTTCATTTGCTAAGAATTCAAGACTTTCTCGAAACTCTAAACATATTTCCTTATATTTATGCCAGAGGCAAAATCAAATATCTGTATGATATATTCCCCTCGAAATTTCTTTGTAATAAATACACCATGCTACCTGTTTTATAGTCACCCTGAGAAGTTTATGAGATTCCAACTGGCATTGTTTTTTAGCATTAAATTATAGTCTTTATTCGCCAGATATTGACTCCAATATCTCTTGATTTTTTGGTCACTGAAGAAGGATAAATGGTCATAGGAGATATATAAGGTGATTTTATTGACTTATGGGGAGGAATGGGTCATTCAAAAGACAAAAAATCATGTTTTATGATATTCTGGTACATGTCCAGTTTGAGTAACTTACAATACTTCCTCTTACAGCTCCACGATACTAAACTGCACGCTGGGATTAGGACAGTATTCACACAAATGCTCTGAGTTCATAAGGAACACTTGTCTATTTGTATGAACAAATATTTTGGTAATTTGAGGAATAAAAATGTTAGGAAGCGAATAAATGTCAAGTGAATTCCAATACTGAATTGATAACCTAAAAAAAAAATCATATTTATATATGTAAATCATATTTATATATGTAAAGAGTTGTCTTTCCATTAGCATATATCAGTAATTAGTTCTATGGCTAAAGAATGAATTGTGGATCTGAGGAACATGTTGTAGTCCAAGAAACATTGAGAGCTGGCGATAAGGGTCTTTGGATGAAATACTCTCTGAAGCACCTTAAAACTAGTGAATGTGGCAAAGTTTTGTTCTTTCTAACAGTGGGACATATTAAGATTTAGCCACCTGGTATGGAGGAAAAATCAGATCTCAGGCTTTATTCCTGGAGTTTACTGCACAAGCTGGAGCGCAAACATCATCAACAAGATGGATAACAAATGGCTAACCAGTTTCCTGGGATTCCAAAAGCCTGGGAGAGCTGAGGAATCAAAAGGTGTTAGGTGAGATTTTGAAATTAAGCAGAAAATGAGAAACAACCACTTCTGGGACTTGAAGTTCTAGTTTAGGTCTTCTGTAGAAAGACTTTTCCCTGCTCTTGATACCGAGAAAAACAAAACTTATTACAAAGAGAACATAAAAACTCCTAGGAACTAGGTTTATCTTTAGTGCAATTTTTCTAATCCAGAAAACGATGCCATAACAGGGACAATTTTCATCTTCTTGCCAAAAGGAGGTGAGATTCTTATAAATATAAGAAGACCCCCACATGCATAAGGAAGTTTATTTAGGTTTAAAATTGATTCTGTATATTTGGATGATGTAATTTATTAGCTGAAACAACATTCAATTAAATATATAGTGACAAGACTATCTATAAATAACAATATATCTTTCCTGTTAGTGAAAGCACATAGTATTCTCTCTTACTCAGCATAAGTTCAAAAAACAAATTTAGAAAAGTATAAAATTAAAGAGTGGCTGCCACAGAGGTTTTCTATCATTTATTCTGAGGGGGTTTCTCTGGCATATGAAGGCAGTTTTTCCAGACAGAGTTTTTTCAAAGGAAATACAGTTGAACAAGAGCAATATTTTGGGGAGTGTTAGGGGATGCTGCACATGTTGCTGCTTGTACACATCCACACAGACACTTTCCTTAGAAATACAACTTACACAATTGAAATTCAATGAAGAAAAATAAAATGCATCTATGAATTATGAAATCAGCAACAATTAATGAATGGAAAAATTGGTTTACTGCTGGTAGCTGATAAACAAACTCTTTCTCACCTCTAGTGCTGAAGGGAAGGATACAAAGGGACTTGAGACCCAAAGCAAGTGAGTGGTTCTGCTCACGTGCAGTTTTCTGATGACCCCATAAAATTGTTGTTCACTTCCTTCACGGTTATTAAAAAATCAACTATTCATTGCAATAGTTTGTTAAGTGAATTCTATATGTAGTCTTAAAGGTTTTTTTGTTTTATTCTTTTTTTTTAATGACCGTTTGGTTTTTTTGTTTGGGCTTTTTACACTGTTCATTTAGAGTTTCGATGCTAAATCCTGTCACATTTTCTATTTCACTAGGTCATAAAAAAAACAGAGTACAGAAGCATAGAGTAAAGAATGAGAATTATCTTTATTTGGCTTTTCCAGGGCAGAATTTGTTCATATCCTTTATGTGATACTAAGCCTCAACTTGTCTTGAGGCTCAGCTATGCAAAGTACTTGAAATCCATGGCAATAAACAATCCATTTCTGCTGTTAAACAAAACTATTGAAAATATCACTCTGTGGTGGATGAGTGGAACAGGGAACTTGGGGATAGGATCCATTGTATCTGTTTGTTGATTATGACTATCTACAGCTGAGCTGGCTGTTTAGGCTTCCACTATGGTCAATGGAGCTTAATCAATACAGTCAATAGAGCTTAATGTGATTAATTTGGACAAATGTGTTTATTTTAGGGCAAGATAAACTTCTCAGACCTCAATTCTGTTGAGTTCATTGACTAGTCCCCCACGGATTCGAAGAAGAAACTCAGAGTAATTTGGTCAGATGCCTCAACATCGAAGAAATCCATGGGTAGTTAAATGAACCCTGGAGTTTGTGATGCTCATAATCACAGAGTACATAATCTTTATCGGGCTAGTCTTCTGAATTACAAAGTACAGATTTCTCTGTTTGAATTGTGCTAGTTCTGGCGTGATAAATAATTGGCAGCAGGTGGAAAAAAAGAAAAAAAAAGAAATTCCATATCTACAAAACTGGGGCATTTGAAAAAAATGGAAAAAAAAGTGTCTTCATGACAAAGCTTGAGGGTATAAACATCTTACCTTTTACAGAAATATAGAGTGCCCATGCAGATTTCCTGAGTACTTAACCTTGATTTATGCATAATTTGAACACTTCTTTGGATACAGAATATGCACCATGTCACCACAGGCTACTCCTGCCTCCTTCCAGCAGGCATTGTTATTTTGAATCAAGGAAAACTGAAATGGCTGGGAGCAGTTTGTGCTGAGCAGTAGATGGAAATAAGGTTTTTCCAGGGTTATATTCCCAAGATAAAATCTGCCCCTGGTCTCTGTAATTTCTTGAAACAAAGGATGTCAAAATGTAAGTCACAAAAAGATCCTTTTTCTGCTTATTTTATGTTTGTGTTTTTTTTTTATTCTCCCTCTATGTCCTCTGCCTGTTACAAGAAACTCTTGCTCTCTCTGCATTTTCTATATTTCTTTTATATTATTATTATATGTCAGTTATCTCTTCTTCCATCTGAAGAATCTCAGTCTCCTCAACCTCTCCTGGCATTGAAATCATCCTGCAGCTTTGATCATGTGTTATTTTTGTCTATTTTGTTTTTTACAGTTTCATTATATTCTTTGCAATGAAATAACTTCTGTCCTACAAGAGCTTTCCAAATACACAATTCGCTAACAAACAATAAACTAAGGGATAAGTGTTTCTTTAGAAACTGATCCCACAATTCCTAACAGAGAATCCAGCTCATGGTAAAGAGCACTGATATGGAGGTTCACAGATTTCCAAGTTAGCTGGGTCTGAGCAGGACCTGATCTCTTCCTCCTGAGATTGCTTTCCCAGTACCTTTTCTGTGGGACTCTGCTGTCATGACCTTGAAAACAACAGAAAAGCTGCCCAAGCCTCTGTCAGAGGACAGTTTCAGACCAGCTTTCAAATAAGGATTTACTTCTCTGGGTAAAGGAAAGTATAAAGAGAAGAGTTGCAGGGTGTCCTTTATTTACTCGTAGCACAAGAACTCTGGCTTCTCTTGAGTTTGTTAAACAGATGATCAAAATCTTTGCACTGGTTTCCCTTTTCAGACCATCCCAGGATTTGTTCAGTGTGACTGGTGGAAAGTGCATCCTTTGATGCATTTGCCCCATTCTAGATAGTTTTTCTTTTCCAATAACTGTGTAGTTTCTTTGGCTAAGGGCATTTAAGAGTATTTCCATAAAAAACTTCCCTCAGCTCCTCAGCTCTCTTTTGTACTTGTATGTTTCTGATTTTTCTTACTGGAAACAGTGTCATATCTGTTCGAAACCTTGCTGTCCCACCCATGCAGAACGTGGCACAGATGGGCCCTGCTCCAGGATTTGTTGTCTATTTCTATTACAAAATGAAGGATTCATCTCCTGCTCATAACATCAGTCATAAATGTTACCCTACATGTCAGTTGAAATATTTATTCTGAACTTTATAAGAGAGATGAAAAAATGCAAAGTAGGCATGAAAGCTTGGCTTCTAAAATGCCAGTCTTCTGTTGTGAGTTTCAAGCCATTTAGAGTGAGGTTATTGAAAGAACATCCATTCAAACAGAAAGGATTTTAAAGATGTGACCATTCGCGTGAAACAAAAGTGTAAAAATGAATAATTATTATATAACTAGGAAAAAATTGCTCTTTTCCTTCTCAGTATCATTTTTATGATTTACTTCAATGTGAAAATTCCTCCTGAAGGTGCTTAACTCTGTGTTGTCTCCATTAAGCTCGTTTCATAGATATGTCACCTCTAACTCCTTAACATATACACACATGATAAAACCACAGTCCTTTGTAAGAAAACTCCACTCAGCCTTGGTCCCCCACACCTCTTGATACTCATTTCTCAGTTTTCCTGCCTTCTTTTGTGATTCCTCCAGAGGACATGGGATGAGTTGTTCAAAACCTTGTGTTCAGTGGCTGCTCTCTGGGTGTGCTCCCAGGCACATGGCGTGAGTCTTGGGGCTGTCCTGTGCAGGGCCAGGAGCTGGACTCGATGATCCTTGTGGGTCCCTTCCAACTCAGATTATTCAATGATTCTACAAAATATCACACAAGACTAACCTTGATGGAAACAGAGGCAGTATGTTCCTATCAGAGAACATAATCACGCCATTAAACTATTCAGGAGCCATTCCTCCAGACTTAGTTTGACACTGTGTCTATTCATTTGCCTCTCCTTTAGTATTCCTGGATTATAATTGCCATAGCTAACAATAAGCAATTGGTAGACAAAATCCTTCCTCTGACATTGAAATTCCGAAGCAAGGAGACAGCAGCAGTGAGCAGTAATTGACTGCTTTCCCTCTTTCCCCTGCATTTTATTTATTTTTTTTACCTTGAAGTATCTTAATTGTCCATCTGCCAACCTCATAACAAGTGACATCTTCTTAAGTGAGACACACTCTCGATCTTTGCTGGGAAGAGTGGTTAGAAAGCACACCAAAGATAAAAAGGATCAGAGGATGGATTGCCATTCCAGCATACGTTTTCAGCTCTCATTTATGGCCCTTCTTGATCCAGCTTCAGTTTGGGGGAGGGAAATGGGTGTAGCACTGCTTTAAAAGCCATAACCTTTGGAATTAAAACAAGTTCTCAGCACAAACTGAGCAATAAAAAAGCAATCATATCACCAGGCTGCTGGCCCTTATTATTTTAACATCAGTGTGATGGGCTTTAAAAGCTTTAGACATGCTGGGAAAGTTAAATACACGTGTTCCATTTAAAACTGACCGGCATTTAAATACGCAGACACCTGCCACGACAAGCAGCCAAGGGATTGCTCTTTCATTTTATAAATGGAATAAAACTGCTCAGTAGAATGGCATGACATCTGTGTGGATATTTGTTTAGTTGCTACTGGTGTGCTTAAAGTGAGGGATTTAGCGTGTTAGGCTCAGACAGCATTCTGCAAGCTCCACTTCCCCACAGCGACTTCTCTATTCAGTGCAAGATTTAAGTAGTTGAACAAAGCGATCCCTTTGTCTAGCATAAAATAAAGAAGTGTGTAGGGGTGAGGTAGCTTGTCTTCTTATTTTCCCTTCCTACAAGAAAACTATCAGGTTTGCCAGCAGCAGCAGTTGTACAATGCATGCATCCTTAAGATGCTGGCACTAAGACTGGTGAAGGAAAGAAGGAGTTGGTTTTATTTGCTGGGTAAATGGAACAAAAATTCTGTTTATCTGAGGGCTTCAACAGAAAAACTCATCTCTAATTAATTTTGGGGTGGCTTAATCCTGTTTAATATTCATACTCAAGTTAATTTTGAATTGAAAGCATACATTGCATTGAAACAAGAAAATACTTTGAAAATATCAGAACTAAATATTCAGATTTTTCAGATATTTCGTTCCTTAAATTCACATACAACCACCGTGTCCTCTCTATCCTGTCCTCTGTGGCTTGAATTTCAGCATAGTTTCAGCTTTCCCAAGTGTGCTTAGGGATGAAGAGATGTTGAACTTATTACATACTGAAAGTGTTTTGCTCATAGCTATTTTTTTCCCCTATGATGGAATGAAAACAGAAATAGAATAATATAGATTACTGCCAGTTGCAAGAATTATTATAGAAATCACCTTCTGTCCTTTTCCACCTCTTTTTTTTTTCCTGTTAGTTCTTTCCCCTCCACTAACGCAAAGCAATTGTGTGTATTTTTTTAGGGCTAGTACTTGGTGTTTTGTGCAACATTCCTCATTTCAGTATCTTGATGATAGTTCTCCCTTCCCTTTCCTCTTTTATTGACAGTTATTTATGCTTGAGATGAAAAACTATAACAATGAAGAAATAGAGTAATTTACACTGAAGAATTGAGATTTTCTTTTAATTATTCTGCATCAATAATTTGTCAGTGTCTCATTTCTGACCCTCTGTAAAAGGTGTTGCCTTTATTGTTTAACAGAGTAGTAAAACTATTAAAGCCAGTTTGGGTGATCTTTTTCCATATTGCTTGTTTTCCTTTTCCACTCTGATAAAAGAATCAACGGTAAAAAGACCATCTTCAAATTGCTGCTATAATCCCAAAGTGAAGAAAAACCAATTCCCTTTGTGCTGTGTGTTGCTGTTAAGGTAATTTAAAGAAGCACAAACCACAGAGAGTTAATCAATCCTATGTCTTTAAACACAAATTTGTATCCTTGAAGTATTGTATGGTAGAAATGTGAAGATAAGTGATTGTGCTTCATTTTGATTCTGCTTGACAACATTTTTCATGACATAAAAGCAAAACAGTGCTTCTTTATACCCCATGGATCCTTTTTGAGAGTATAACTCTCTACATTGGCTTTTATCTTCTAGAAAGGAATATGTAGAATTTATATTAAAAATGAATTCTATAACTGTCTGGCAAAGACAAAGAATAAAAACTGGAAGAAAGATTTAAGGAAAAAACCCACTATCTCTATTATGTACATACTTACCCATTACTTCAGTGTCTGATCATCCCTCAAGATTAATGTTTTAATACTACTTGAAGGAATATTAAAGAGACAGGGAACTAAGAAAAACATAAAGATTTGGTTTCATTACAGTTAGTTAGGGAGAGCTGTATATGTGCTTGAATACCCAGCACCACCCCATCCCCTACAAACCCTTTTAGGACTTTTTGACAGTTTTCCATTCTTCTCTGAGTCACCTGGGACTCCATCAAAAATGGAGTCATCTCACATTTCTCACAGAAATGTGAGATGAGAAGGCATCAGACTTTCTGAGCTGGTGGTGATGCCCTGGAGGACCGCCCCCTTCTGAACATTTTAATCTGTTTCCTCGGTAAGAAAACTTGAATGGAAGCAAAAATCATCCTCTAGCTCATAACTGTGTCAGTGAATCCAAGGTACAAGGATCATTGGAGCTGTGGAAGCTACAGAAGAGTTAAAAGCATCCAGCCAGAGTGCAGGTAAGCCCTGAGGTAAGGTAGGCACTAGGAGACCTCCTGGGGGCAAAGAAAGTCAGCGGAAGAGCAAAGGTATCAACAGGGCAGGAAATCACCTTACTCTGTATCGTCCTTGTCTGTATTCTCCATAGCCATTCTCACTTCTGATCTGTGGTGGTTTTTTTTTCAAGGTTCATCCTTGTTTTGATAACTTACACAAATCATGAAAAAATATAGCATGGCTCCTGCTTTTTCTGCCTATTAGATTTTATGGAACACACAGCAAATATTTTTGATAATTCGTTTTTCTCATCTGGGAGTAAGATATCTTAGGAATACAGTGAAAAAGTTTTTACTTCTAGGTTTTCTGGCTAGGATTTATTGATGGCAAAAATCTAAATGAAAGCTTCAAAATCCTTTTGGGGGCCTCTTTATGTGTGAACTTGCAAACACTGTGAAAGTAATTTTTTTCTTTATCAGGAACTAGAGGAAAATCATATCAGTATGAGTAACTAGAACACACATCTAATGTTTTCTGGGATGTTTTTCCATGTAAACAAGTGCATTGATACTGACTTGAAGTATACATCCATTCATATTTTAGTTCAAAAATGCAGTAACAGTTATTGATCAGTATTGGATCTGACTGTGATGGAGCTAGCTTTTCCCATGGCAGCCTCATAGTGCTGTGCTAGTTTCTTAGCTAGAAAGGTGCTGATAACACACCAATGGTTTTGCTACTGCTGAGCATCACTGGAACAGCACCAAGGCTTTCTCCAACCTCAATCTACATCCAAAGATGTAGGCTGGGAGTGAGAAATAGGTTGGGAGGACACACAGCTAGGAAGCAAATCCAAACTGACTGAAGGAATAGCCCACACCATATGTCCTTGTGCTCAGCAATAAAAGCTAAGAGAAAGGAGGAGGATGAAGGGCAGCATTCATTACTAAGGTGTTTGTCTTCTGAAGTTTCCACTATGTGTTAAGACCCCACTCCCCAGGAATAGCTGGACATTGCCTACTGAGGGGAAATAATTTTTTTTTTTTTGCTTGTTTTTCTTTGTTTCATTTATGCTCTTTCCTTTATGAAACCCAGAAATTTTTTCATCTTACTTTATCTCTCTTGTCCCACTGAGGAGAGGGAGTGAAATAGCAGCTTGGTGGGCATGTTATGGACAAACGTGATCAACCCACCACAATACCAGATAAAACAGGAATGTAAAATTATCATTCTGTATCAGCCTAGTTTTAGCAATTTAAGAAGCTGATATGAGGCAAGTGGAAAAAAATTCCTAGTGTGCTAATATTTCATTTACAAACTAGACAGCAAGCAGAGAATTGCACAGGTAGCCATGTCAGTTCCTGGTATCCCATGACACACTATCGTTAGCTGTTCAGGCAGACTGACTGTGATTTGTGCCACTTATACTGCTGCAACATCAGCCAAAGTGTTATGTTGTCTCTGAATCTTATCTTATATCAGTACAAACCATGGTAAAACCTGAACACAGACTATGATTGTCTATGTCATTAAGTATTCAAGTGTATGTATATAAGCATGGTGAAAATTACACTCAGGATCATAGGATATTCTATATTAATAAAGAGGTAAATCCAGGGTTCGAAAGCTTCTGGGTCAAATTTTCTCTTGAAATATTCCGAATTTTCTACTGAACATACATGTGCCAGTCCTAGCTTCACATTTTAAAAATTTTTGTTCCTGATAAGCTGTCAATGAAAACTCCTTTCAATTCTGCTGTTGTTTTCCTGTTCTTCCCTCCTTTAGAAAATTTATTTGAACAAGACCTTACATCCTTTGGCTCTGCCTTCTCTGAAAGTATTCTGAGTACATTGCCTTCCCCTCCTGTCTCCATCCCTACTCTTTGTTTATAAACCAAAGGGAAGATTTTTCTCAGCATCTTTCCATTGCAGATATTTTCCTTATATCTCATTTGTTTATCCAATGTACACTCTGTAGTCATACAGACACAGAATGAACTGTAATGTAATGCAGTGAGGACTTGGTAATTGCTTCCTTGTGGAGGGCTCAGGGATTTTCAACGTAATAATCCACACCAGTGCAAGGTAAAGGTGCTCTTGTACTTCTGTGAACTTATACTCTATGCTTAAATTTCGTAAAAACTGTCATCTGAGAACAGGAAGCATAACAGTCCAAAAAAAAAGGCAGAGGCAGAGTCTGCAGGACTGATCCAAAGCCACAGAGATTAATGAAAAGACTTCTGTGTGTATCAGATCAGGCTGTAACCTAGTGAATAGCTGTGAGGTATATTTATTGCTGCCAGCACAGCTGCAAGAAGAACACACACAAAATTAAATAATGAAGAGAGAGTATTTTCAGCCTGGCATCTGGGTCTTTTGACTGCCATTTTGAACAGGGGGTGGGAGGAGCCTTGCAAAATGTGATGATAATTGGCCTCTTCCTGCCCCATTGAAGGCCATCTTGAGGCTTTAAACATATTTTTTTTTTTTTTTTAATTTTTATTTTCATTTGCAGCCAAATGAAGGCAAGTGGCATTCAAAATAGAACTTGGGACCTCCGGCTCTAGAAACAGAGGGCATCTCCCAAAGAGCAAAGCAGTGTCCCTTAGTTTTGCAAAAAAAGTGATGTGCTCATGAAAATAGCTTTTATATTCCACCTTGAAGGTGTCAAATTAGTAAAGATCAGTAGCAAGCTGAATCCAGCTCACCTGTAGATCCAATTTTTTTAGCTCAGATTCCATTATACTGTAAAAAAAATAAACTCAAATGTATTTAGGGAAATTGGAGCAGGAATTCAGCCAAAAAGGCACAATGTTAGTGTTTGCCCGCAAGTTGACAACCTCCTCCAAAAGCCATCATTTAAAACAATATAAAATAGCTAGCCATAAAAAAATCTTACAATACAGTCCATACTTATGCACCTCCTTTTCAGTTACACGTCACAAAAAGGAACAACATATTTCAAGTAGCTTTCAAAAGTCTAAAATTTGATTCAAATCAGGTTTTAAATTTAGATTGAATTGGGCAGTGTTACCAATTGAATTTCAAAATTTTAGAAGGAAATGTCTTTCTGTCAGAGACACTGTAGGCAAGGACTTCTCTGATATGTATGTATATTTTAAGTGTTTTAGTGCTGTTTTAACTTAAAATGTTTTTATAAGTTACTTGGGACTTCAGCTGACTGTCATGACTTTTTAAATGTCATTGAGAGGGGCTTGGCAACTACCTGAGGCAATTCCTTCAGGTCTCTGGAATGCATCTCATTGGGTCCAAAGAACTTATGTATGTTCAGGTTCTTCAGGCTGTCCTGAACATGATCTTTGTATAAAGGTGTCCCAAGTGGTTTTAGTGCAAGGTATGAAAATGCAGTGTGCTGCCAGAGAAGGGTGACATGCTGACTGAATGTAGCAACCTGGACTGCTTGAAAAGCTAATGCTTAGGTGCCTTCAAAGCATGATTCAAAAAAGTCAACAAATAAACAACAAAAAAACCCCCTTTAAAGGTCTGTTTTCCTGCCCTGCATCTCTGCAAGTCACTGTGTCAAGCTCTCTCCCCAGCATGGTCAGCTACATGGGCAAGAACACCCTAGGGCTGATACCTGCCTAGTGAAATATATTCAAATGTTTTTAACACTTAAAAAGTGTAAATAAATTTTGTGGTCCATCTGAGGGCATTTAATTGAGCTTGAATAGATATGTCTCTGCCAGGGAGCAACAGCCCAGTAATTTGTATTTGGGAGATTGGCTGTGCTGAAAGTCACTGTTCAGTAATGTTCTCCTTTGCACAGTTTTCAGACCAAAAAAATTAAACCTAAACATTTGAGATACTTGTGGAACAGAATCAGCCATTTACTTTAAAGAAGGTGGAAGAGCTAAGCCAAGAGTCATTCACAGGAAGGGCTCTGAGCTACTTCTTTTTCATAGGATCTTCCTTATTTCTTGCTTTGCATTTTCAATTAGGCCCTAATTCCAAAGCCCTTATTCATGGGGGTACTTTCATTAAAAGAAGAGGCTGGAAGAGCATAGGTTGTTTAGTCTAGCCAAACAAAGGCTGAGAAGAGATATGATTTATGTCTATAAATACATCATAGGGGTAAACATAGGAGAAGGAAAAGCACTATTTAAGTTAAAGGACAATGTTGTCATAAGAACAAATGGGAATTAACTGGCTATGAATAAATTTAGGCTGGAAATTAGTCATGAGATCAATGACATTTTGGAACACAATGGGTAAGAAGAGAGGGATGGAAGAGGGAAATAACCTAATTTAAAAAAAAGCGCTAATTCAGGTTATGAGAAATTTGTGATAGTAGTGCTGTGATAGCACACTTTATCCAGCAGACTACTTGCAATCTTATACTCTTAGACTTTTTAATAATTAAAAAAAAAAGTATTTTATATTTTAATGCTTATCAATAATCTAAAGTTTAAACTGTATTAGAAAACTCTGCCTGACATATATAGCTGGAACTGGCTCTAATACATTCAGTGATATCTTCTTCAAAACAGACCTCGTAAAATGTCCAGGAACAAAGTATTAATCTAGATTATCTAGAGATCAAGAGAAACTACATCTCAAAAGTGTTCAGAACAGCATTTAGCTGATATCAGTACATCTTTTGCACAATTCAGTGCAGAATGAAAGTATGTGTTAGGAGGCAAAAGGGATTTAACTTTCAAGAGAAGGAGAAAACAGAGGAAACAATAAAAAGCAAAATGGAAAATTGTAGAGGGACAAGCATTCACGCAGTCTGTGGGCAATGCAATTCACTCTGATGAATTGCACTTCACAAAACACACAGCTGTGGTCATCACAGTGTTGCAACTGAGATGATATGATACCTCTTCTTCTTTGTTTTTGTTTGTTTTTTTGTTTGGTTTTTTTGTTTGTTTGTTTGGGTTTTTTGTGTTTGTTTGTTTGTTTGTTTGTTTGTTTTTAATTTTGACTGTGTGCTACCTCAGACACCTTTCTGCCACAGTCCGAGGGGGCATTGGGCCGTGACACAGCACGAACGGGTCTGGAGATAAGGCAGGGGTGCAGATGGAATGCTTTATTGAAGCGTGCATGGCATTTTTTATCAGTTCAGGCAGGAAAGGGCTAGAATATGGCATGGAACATGAGACAGACAAATGGGGGAACAAATCGGGATAGTGACACAGGCAAAAGGAGGAGGAACGTGGGAGGAGCCGGGGAAGGAAAGGGCGAATGGTAACTGCCTCCTCTCTGCAGCTTCTGCAGCCTGTCAGAGAGGGGAGCGGGGAAGCTGGGAGCGGGCAAACTCGTGGCAAGCCCGAGCGTGCCCAGGCTCTGCATTGTGTAGTGTGGATACAATGAAACCACATAATAACAATAAAGTCCATATAATAACTGTAGGGCCGATATAATAAAGTCCTGTCAATTGCTGTATGTTTTTCTCCACGACTGGAACCTCTCCCATCCTGAATCTTGTTCCTTCACACCTTTCTGTCCAAACAGACAGTTTGGAGGTCAGAGGCACCTTAGTCTGTCTGCATCTGTGTCCATGTTTGTGTACCTACTTTAAAAGTATGTGGTGGAGTTTGGAGACAGAAAAGTGCTGTGTGGTCTCTCAGAGGGTTCATCTTGGTTCATACGGAGATCTGGTAGACAATCATATGTAACAACACTGTATCAGTCTCTTGAAAACACATATTAAACATTTACCACATCAAATGGAAAGGTTTCCAAGTATCACAGAGCTAGTGAAGTCAGATATTTGATTGGCTGGTTTTTTTGTGCTCTTACTGGTTGACTAAACATAGAGTCATACCTATACATGTTAATATGGTCACCCTCACATCTTCACTGGCTGTCCTGTTTGTAGCTCTGTGACAGATTACATTTACTAAACATTCCAGGGTGGAGCTCCTCTTCTTATTCTGCTCTTTCACATCTTCTTGCAGTTTGAGGTCCTGGTAGATGTTTGGATCTCCTACCCATCAGCAAACAAAAAATTAAATAGCTAACAAAGGGTGGGGAGAATAGGCCCCACAAAAAGAAAGGACCAGCCTTTTTCCCAGGCTCATTTATTCCCTGCATGAGAGTGAGTAACTCAGTATGAGTAGAGGTGTGGTTTTTGAGAGTAGATGGTGAATTAATATGGACAAAAAATCTCTCCTAACCTTAAAGAAACAAAAAAAAAAAAAAAAAAAAAAAAAAAAAAAAAAAAAAAAAAAAAAAGTATGTACTTTCTCTAAGGTCTGTTTGCTCAAAAAAACCCCCAAACATAAATTGAACTTTTTTTATATATGATTGGAGATGTTCAGTGAAATACTTAAATCTTAAAACAAATCTTCTTTGTAATCAGAACGTAGGGAGATTACTTTGGCAAAGTCTTTGAGCTATTTCGGAAGGAGTAAAAATATATATTTTATCTCGATGTGATTTACTTATTCACCAAAGCAGCATATGAAGATGGTCTGAAATCTGACATCACTTACATAACTGGCACATTTAAGGATAGTATTTTTTATTTGCAAATTATATGGTGTAACTTATACATTCGTACAAATACTGCATTTCAAAGGACAAATAGTATGACAGATGTCAACACTGAAAGTAACACTGTGAGGAAAAGAAACTTCTTAATGTTTTTCTGTCCATTTGAAGAAAAATATTTTAAAGTCTATATTGGTGCTCATAATAACATGCAAAGAAAAAGTAAAAAGACATGTAAAAAGAACACGGATTAAAGCCATGATAAGAATTTAAGATTACTGTGGAGCCTGCTTGCATATATGAGGAGCGTTTATGGGTTCAAACTCTAGAAACTCATCATTGGAATTCCTCTTGGATTTCTCAGATCTCAGTCTTACATGTTCCCTCAATGCATATATTCACATCCCACCTGTTCTACTGTGGGAGCAAAACTACTAGATAAACTACAAAGGGAAATGATAGATGCTTCTGTTGTAAAAATCAAGATTCAATGCTTTTCTGGAATGTATCACATGTCTTTTGGGGTGAATATGTGTAAATAGGTGACATTTAATTGTCCAGAATAAACATGAGATCATATTGGAAGATCTATAGGTTTAAAAAATGCCATAGCTTTAAAATTCTGCCAATCTCCAGCGAAAAACACTTATGTAAGAGAGGGAAAAGAGATAAGAGCAAAATAAATTATTCACTACTTTATATGCAGCTGCAGTCACAAATTTACATTCCTATAGCTGGTATAGTAGATATAGTTTTTAAAAAGGGGTTTCATTGGTCTAAGTAATTTCTTAAAGGAACAAAGATTGTAGCTAGTAATTTATCTGTTAAAACTAAGTTTTGCTAATTATACAGATAAGCACTTGCAACTGTTTGCCCTCTTTCCTCTGGGTATTTTCAAGGCATTTATCCATCTGTAGGTGAATGAGTTGTACAGTAAATACATCTTGTGGTGCAATTGCAGTAACAAATGCTTCCAAAATGATTGTTACTTCCAAATAAAAGGGGAAAAGGAACATTAAATTGTGCTGTTGATTTGAAGCCATCTCCAAAATGCAAAATGACAGCTTTTTAATACCATATAAAAATGATATAATAAGAAGTTCATACAAATTGAAGAAAAACAATCCCTTCTTCAATAGAAATTAGGAGACAAATTCTTATAAAGCTGGAGCCAAAATTTTTTGTCACAGTCTTAGATCCAAAGCTGGTCTGTGAGTCAAGGTGAGACTCATAATCCTCATGTAGGTTTTTCCTCCTGGCACTTGATCTGACATCTCTGTTGCTGGATAAACTGTTTTTACCGTGTGAAAAAGTAAACCAAGAGTCACAGATGAAAACATCAAGTCATAACTTACTATTTCTACTTCCAAAAAGCTTTGGAATCTTGTCATGCTCTTTAGCAAACAGCATGTCTCATCTTACTAAGAAGATGATGTGAGAGCTGGCTGGAAAACATTTTTGTACCATGAAACAGTGAGTTGTTTTTCAGCTTCAAATCAAGACAGTGGAAGGTTTGGACATGGATCATCCCTCACCTAGGAAATTGCTTGTAACATCATACTATGTAGAAAGAAACTTCACTTCCAGATCTTTATTGTCACTGTCTTAAAAAAATGCTTGTAAGAAAACTTGGCTAAATTTTTGTGATTTTTTTGTTGTTCTTCTTTCTATAAGAGATCATTTTACAGCAATTTTTTTTTCCCCTGGAAGATTTCTGACTGGCTTTAATTCTAATTCCCAGAAACAACAGTCTTCCTGAGCTCCTGTCTCAGATGAATTCATGGAGTCTGCTGAAGTATCATCACTGAAGGGTAGAGCTCCAGGGAGTTTGGGCTCCTTTTTCATCCCAAACAGAAAGTGGACAAACAAAGCAGATGATCTTTCAAGATCTGCTGTTTCTTCTCTGAGGATATGATTTAGCAGTGAACATGGTGTGGTGCTGGGTTGATGGCTGAACTTGCTGATCTTAGAGGTCTTTTACAACCTTAACTATTCTATGACTCCCACAGATAAAGTTCAGTCTCCACCACACCTACACTTATGTCTACACCTGTTAATATTGCTACAGATTTTTCAAACTGAAGACTGTGAGTTAATATTTTTTGAGGTCACAAGTAACAATGGTTAACACACTTCCATCCAGAAGAGTCAAAGCACCATAAACTGCAAGTAAGTTTTGCTCTCCACATATACATATTTTTTTAAGGAATATAAACTTGTTTTCTCTTTTATATTTTTCAGGATATTGTTTCAAACTTAATATAGGGTTCTATGGACTGTGTGTTTGGTAAACCAGGCAAACAGGAAAATGCTTATTTGAACTCAGTCTAACCTTTCACCTCCTGCTACCGTGGTGACCTCATTCATACTCCTTGTAAAATGGCTCCAAAAAATAGAGATCACATAGCTGGCAGTTTGAGGAGCTCGAGTTGATAATAAAAGTTGAAAGATCACATTCAAGTGCACTAGCTGAGCTTTCTCATGAAACCTGTGTAATACCTATTTACTCTGTTTTCTGCTTCTGTCAAAGGCATTAATCTCACATTTCCTGAGTGCTATATTTGATCAAAATCCATTTCATTTTAAAAGTAGAGGTGAAAAAGTCGAAAAGCATACTATTGTAAAGAACTGTGCTGAGTAGGGCAACAAATTCTCAATTTTCTCTTCTTACTCCCTTCCACTGGAGTTGGTTTTGTTTTTTTTTTATTAAATCTAAACACTAATTTATATAGCTTATTCGCTTACATTCCTTTTAAATATACAATTAATCTACTCAAAACATTTATATTATAATGCAGAACAATATCTGAAACTTGACTGGAAGTTTTGACTCTGCTTATCTTCCACAAAGTTTCTTAAATCTTTAGCCCTTGAAACAAATAAACAAAGAAAATCCAAGTGTTATAAGTTTGCAGAGGACAAAAATATCCTAACTTGGTTCAGTCACAGACTTTGGACTGAATTACAGGCTATGACAAGCTTTTCCAGCATTTGGCCCGTTTTAATAATCTTGAGCATAAATATTTGAAAAAAACAGACTGAACAGGTGAATCTTTTTTATTTTGGAGAAAGACCTCACAGAAACGTTTTAAGGATATACAAAAAGTCACTGATTGAGCCAGGACTAAGGGTATATAAAAAGTCACTGATGGAGCCAGAACTAATATAGCATGAACTAAGAGCCAGAACTAATATATGCATGTCTTCCACTTTGAAATCATGGAAACCATGGTTTGGATTGGAAGAAACTTCAAGGATCACCTGGTTCTGACCCCTTGCCATGGCCGGGAACACCTTTCACTAGAAAGCCACTGAATGACCCAGTAGGTTGCAATGCAATGGTCATGGCTTACTGGTTGACCTTGGATAATGTTCTTTATAGGTAAGCCCAGACCAGTAACCTAAACTTCAGGCTTATAAAGCATCAGCTTTTAAGACCATCTTTAAATAAGACTCTGTAAACTAACTGAAATCTAGTTTATCTGAAAGTTTGGTATGAATTACACTTCTTCACTGGTGGCAATTCAATACAGAATTCGTAGATTTACTGGTCTACTTATATCTGCATCTATTTTCTCACTACTGTGTCTCAGTAGAACGCTTTTTCTGATCCCCAACAATTCTGAATAATAATAGTAGAAATGAGCTTTAATGAGAATAATGTCCTCTTACCTTCATAACTAAGAAATCTATGCTAGTACTGTATTAAAAGATTAATATTAATGAATATTATATTCCCCCCCGCTAAAATGGTTACTGTGTAAATGAGTACTTTGTCACAGCAACTTTCCATCACAGTCTTGTTACACGATATTACCTTATGGAAAACTCAACACTGCATTTAGTGTCCTGATTTGTAAATGTTTCCCCTACTTAACTTCTCTTTTTAACATGGCAATAGCTCATGGAAATGGATAGTTTCATTAAATTCCTTAAATTATTAGTATTTGTCATTCTTGCAAATGCATCCCTAGAAGTCTTTTTGCACTAGAAACCCTATTACAGTAGGATTAGTGAGGATAGAGAATCTAAGACAGTCTCTGTCCTACAGGCTCTCATTTAGGCAACTAGAGAAAGTTTTGTAAAACCAAAAAAATAAATTAAATTATGCGGAAAGCCTGAAGTATGTTTGAACTGCATAACTTCACTGAAATGAGTGGTAGTCAGACATATTCAAATGGTTGACAAGCAGGATAGAGGAATTAAGTGACTTTATGAAGGTTATACAAACATCCTTTGCCAGAACTAGGAAAGAATTTCATATATTCTAATCTTTAATACAATATGTTTACCATAAGATTATCTTATCTTTCAAACATTGCACAAAAAAAATAAAAAGAATATCCTAGAAGAAATACTAGAAACCAGTTTATGAACGTCTTAATCTGGGAACTGTTAATGACAATATCAAAACAGGAGTATCCAGAGTTGTTATGCATCGTTTCTGTTAGCTTTTTTTTTTTTATGTGTTTGATTTCTAATAAATTAAGACCTTGTTCTTCTCTAGAATAATGAATAGAAGATTAATAGATTGCCTGTTTTATAAATTACACTGATGGATGTGCAGCACTTACAGATTCTTATTTTTCCTGTACAGGATAGTCCTTGCAGCAGGTCTGATTTGGAAAGAAGGATTTTTTTTTTTACAATATTGAGTAAAAATCAAATTTACATCACATATTCCAGGTGAATATTACATGAGTGCAGCTGTGGTAAAGTGGATTTACATAAGGTGGAGGGAAAAAAACCCAACAAATTTAGGGGATATAAAATCACAAGTTACATCTCAAATTATTAAAGTTCAATCACATGATTTCCCTCTCACACCATTTATTCATTAAAGTGAGATTTAGAAGGAGATTAAACCTCGTAATTTTCCTCAAGAATCTAAATTATTAATACAATTTTTGGAAAGTAGTGCCTAGAAATAGGTGTTGTACAGAGATGTTTTCTTCCAGAGAGGAGAATTTGCAATGCTGAGTCCCAACAGAAACTCTGAGCCCTCTGCAATCTACAGGGCTGGGCTCCTTCCAGATGTCAAAATAATGGAGAAAAGTTGGGATAGTGATATTTAGCCTTATACAATGGCTGTTTCCTAATGAATCCAGTCCAGTTATAGGTAAGTACCTAATCTAGATGACTTAATAATGGATAAAATGAACTTGTATATTTTCTAAAAGCCATGAATAATTTCATAAGGTTGTTACCACAGTGGCATTCAATAAATAAAATCTAAAAACAGAGAAGCTGAAATATTATATCATTCCTGTTCTTAATTTTCCTGTCATTTTGATTCAATTTATATGCTTGGTGGGGGCAGAATATACTTTATTTTTGTCTTAAATATATTCCTCCAGTCACTTCATGGGTTTCCTTCTATTGTTTTATGAGCATCCATCATTCAGAGATCACTGTTTGAAATAAAGTGCAGGAGAAAATCAGTGTGATTAACACAGCAGTTAGGTTGACTGTTCTAGCACTGAAAGAGTCATTCCAGGGTCAAATAGGAATCCTGTTGGCATTTTGGGTAAATTTTACATAAAGCCCATAGTTTGTTTCATGTGAATATTGTCCATATGTCTGATAATTCATTGAATTTCTTTTTCTACAAAGTTCTTAGCTCAGAAATAACAATAATAGCAATGTTCCTAAGTCTGTCAAAATGGGTAGGAAGTTTGACAATCTATGCAGAGCACTGAGAATTTCAATGTATTTGAATTGTAAACTCTTCAGGTTCATCTTTTTGTGCTGCACAGGACCCATTTCCTCTCTGGGGATAACTTAATATAGTGTAACATAAAATAATGTAACACTAGAAAACACCTGTGTAGGATGAGGATCCTGTACACCCTAAAGGTTAGAGCTACAGACACCCTGGACACCAGGTGTCAGATCTGCTCTTTAAATAAATTAAAAAAACTGGGAAGTAATCATCTTATTGGTTATCCTTTACACAACCATAAGTGCTACAAGATCATCCTGTGTTCACAACAGCCTTTTGTCCAATTCCATTCTTACAGATAACTCTGTGTGCCTTGTAGCAGTGCTTCTACACTGTAAAACTTGTGCCACCTCAGAGCTTTACCTCACTTCTCTCTTTTGGTTTGCTTTGAGAGAACTTCAGCTCATTCCATGTTGATCAGGTTTTCAGCAGTTTAATAAATAAACATTTGATTATGTTGAGATGCGTCACAATTTGTCTTTGTTGATATTCTTTGTGGCATATTTAAATATTATTTAGATGAAGTCACTTTCCAAGGAAATTGCTCTCTGCAGGAGCCTGAAAGTGGCAAACTTAAAAAAAAAAAATAATAAGTCGGAAGCTATGCGGTGTTTCACGCATGTGAATAGCTGGAAGCAGTTCGTTATGGAATTTTAATGGCTAGATTATAACCTCTATTTCTATAAAGAGGCACACTTATTACAGTTTGAAGTATGTTGTAATTTTTAAAAAGTAATTGTACATGGATTCTCCTAAACCAATAATACATCTCAGACTGATTTCCTACATTTAATATATACTGTGACACAAAGAGTGGTAATATGAGTCTTCAGCATGAGTCTTCAGAGCTAGAGAAGAAAATTGCAGTTAAATTATGTTTATTCAGAAGACCTTTTTTCCTTCTGTAAATCTTAAGTGCAGATTTAAATCTTCATTCCTTGTTATGATTAAGAGTCAAAGGAAAAAGGGAAAAAAAAATAAGGAGGAGGACCAGCTACTCCAGAATGAAGGTAGGAACTGCAGAAATATAGATGCTATTCTCAGTCAGCCCTTCACTAGGTCTGGGACCAGGAAAAATTGCATTTCTTCGTGGTTGGCATTTTTTTTAATGCCATACCACACCACTCTAAGGTCATCCTTTTCTCTGTCAGGTCTCATCAGGATGAGACTCCAAAATGTCCACCTTTAGTATGATATGTCATCTATACCTATATATTGATATACCTGTATACCTTTATATATCTATATACCTATATCTAAAAGGGTATCTATATTTATAACTGTAACTATAAATTTCAGTCCTCATGCTATTTTTAGTCATCATCCCTGAAATAGCTGTGGTTTCTGTAACTGCTAGGACCTAGAATTGAGAAGCCTGGAATGGTGTAGTAAGTGGTTGCAGGTGGCCAATGTCCTTGGCAACATGAATGAGGAGAAGTCATATATTTTTTGTACATGTCTGGGACCCGCCTGAGCAGATTCTCTTGCTCTCGGAAAAGGGACTGAACTATACTGTCAGGTGAAGAGCCAATAAGTAATTGGGATAGAATTCCCTTCCTTGGCAACTCCAGATCCTACCTTGTCTCAGCAACCATCAAGGAAAACATCACAAGCATTAAATGGCTCATCTGAGTGACTAGCTTCTCATTTCCCCAGGAGACACTTGATTTTGTTTGAAGGAGGCTCTTAAAAGTTCTCTGTCTCATGTTCACAGACATAGAAGCCTTGAAAGTCAACATGTTCTTTTCCTCTTTCCTGATGATGAAGCTCACTGCTTGTCAACATGCTGAAAGTCCACTATCACTAACTTATACTGTGTCCAATGCAGCAATTTGGTTCAGAAAATCCTGCTTTACTTGCTTGTTTGATTTTAATTTTTAATCTCTATTGTCTCCAGGCAGATAATGACAAGTTAACAACATCTCTGTGCAGATGTGTGTGAAAATGACAGTGCTCGCTCGAGTGGACTGAAGAGTGGGAGAAGATATCTCTGGGGCAGCCTCTTGTGCCAGGCTTTGGCACAGTCCATGCAATGGTATGTTTGATCCAACCATTCAGGCTCCCTGTGTAAAAGACTCAGGGAACCTCAGCTCTTTCTTTCATAGGCAATCAATTGACCTGTCCCTTCCAGAAACGTGTGCTACTCCTCTTGAACGTAATATGGCTGCTTATTCAGCAGTCACTGAATTCAGTGGTAGTTAATTACCTTAAGACATTTGACAGAGGATTAATACATCACAAAGCATTTTTTTGCTCCTTCCCTCCTATTGTAAATTTGTTTCAGAACCTCTGTACTGGAAGAGCCAGAAATTCCCACTATTTTTTCCTTAGGTGAGATTGTCTACTTCTTATGCCAGCCTTTATCATAGCATAGTTTTTCTTTGCAGGTTTCTATGTTGTTTGGATTAAAATCTATTCTGACCTTATTTTTTTAAATGTAATTGAAGGTTTTAATTTCTTTAATTATCCAGAAGGCTTATCTTTATTTATTCAATTTCAAGATCATATTTTTTTCAATTGTATCCTGTCAAGGTTTTACCAAAGTTGCTTAATAAATATAATGATTTTCCATGTCCACTGGCACTGCTTTTTCTGAGCCAACCTTGGATCCCATTAGACTTTTTCATGGTTTTGTTACCCTGCTGACTCAAAATCATCCTGTGATTTAGAAGTACATCCAGATCCTTGTCACCTTATCTGTATGCTGAAGTCTCAGCTACTACCAGAAGTTCTTATTAGTTCCTGGTAGCACAACCTTATGTTTTGTACTATTTAATTTTTTTCCTTCACTTTAGACATAGTAGGCTACAAGGTCATCTTTTCCTTCCTGAATCTTCCTCTGAATTGACAATGCCTCCTAATGCTTTTTCACTGTGGTAACAGTTTTCAAATGAAAGTTTAAAATTGGCCAGAAGAAGTATCTTTGATTTTGTAAAGTTTTGACCTTTTATTATTTATACTTCCTTGATTTTCCCTTCCTTTAGGGGTAAAATTTCTTAGAAAATATTTTTTTTGTCCTCACCTACAGGTATAGATATTAATTTTAACCAATATGTGTGAAATGCAAGAAAACAAAAGTTATATCTGAAGTCTAATAGAGGAGAAAATATGAAAGAAATGAGGAAGTCACCAGATGTGAAAAGGTATCTAAGAATTAAAGCATAACAAGGAAGTTACTGAGGTGCCAAAAGTGGATCTTTTCATTTTCCACTTCCAGCTTTCTATCTGCATCTTCCAAATATTGCACTTTTGGGAATGTTGTCAGTAACCACTGGCCTGCTGCATCCAGCCCTTTGATGAGAGACTGATGTTTTCCAAGGCTACCTCTGCCTCCTCTTCTACCATCTCATGAGCTTTATTTATTATCAGCTAAAAGACTTCCTGGGGCCTGGCTAAGTCAGTGCATTAAATACTCCAACAGGAGTTTTCTAATTCCTATGGATTTATAATTCCAAAGCTGCAGTTCAAATCCCAGTCCATTCATAGGGGTTTTCTGCTATTTAGTCTGTGCTCTTAGAACCCAGCACACATCTGTTTTGGGAAGAACCTGGCTCAAATGATAGCCCAGGTATTCCTCTTCATGAGTGCAGTTATTGAAATATTCTTCCTGGTTTCTCTGGTTACCATAGCAATCAGTGGTGAAAGGGAGAGTGGTTTTGGGTGGAGCAGTGCAGGAAAAAATGTATCAAAGTGAGAGAGGTAAATATAGCTGGCGTGAAGCAACACTACCAGCTTGGGTTTAAAGTCCTATTTTTTGTTTGTTTGTTTGTTTTTTGTAGCAGTGCAATTTACAGTAAGGAATCAAGAATTTCTGCCAAAAAAACCCAGGAAGATTAGGAATGGAATTGAAAGGAGACTTGCATGGGTTACCGGTGACTGGTGATAGTCCTGCATAGATTTAAGGAAACATCACTATCTCATGCTGCCTTCTTAGGGTTATATATTAGATGGGA
The DNA here is from genome assembly GCF_036250125.1 of Pseudopipra pipra. Classification (NCBI taxonomy): domain Eukaryota; kingdom Metazoa; phylum Chordata; class Aves; order Passeriformes; family Pipridae; genus Pseudopipra; species Pseudopipra pipra. The sequence goes on from NC_087549.1 coordinate 5,917,773, forward strand.
TGATACACCAGGTGCAGTGAAATTGTACTTCCTGAGTACTAAATTCCAGTTAGGTACTCTCTTACCTCTGAGCACATGAGTGCAGATAGGTGTGATTAGTGTGTGTTCAAGTGCTGGGGGCTGGATCCAGCACTAACGCCATGAATTCCAGCTCAGCAGAATTAAACGTCATGGCTGCTTTCATCCATACTCAGGCAGATAAGCAGGGATGAAAGAACATGAATTCAAGGTGTTCCTAATGTTCAAAAGCTCCTATTGAGCTTAATAACTGTTGCAAGTATTAAAAACTCTGAAAACCGGACCTTTTTGTTCTCTCTTCCCAAACTGGTATTGCCTCCAGAAAACTATGGATATTCACTTAGCTCTACCTCAGCTTCCCTATCTATAAAAGGAGGAGAAAAAACCCCTGAAGCATCTGTAAAAAGTGGTTTTGAAAATTGCTAAGGAACAGTTGGCACATAAGCAAATAAATATGTTTTTGTAATAAATTTATTAATCAAAATGTTTTGATCTTTTTCTTTCAATATATTTGGCGAGAGAATACAGTGCATCAGTCTCAGTCCTGAGCAGTCAAACTCAAATAACTTTACCACAGCAGTAAGGGAGTAACAGAGAGGAAAATGTGGGATACAGAAATATCCAATCTGAGATAAGCTTTTGAACTGAGAGCTGCAGCAAGAGCACAGCACATTAATTATGATGATTATTTATATGTCACATTTCTATAGCGCTATTGATTTGCAGCAAGCTTTCTAAACTATACATAGATACTGTAGAGAGGCTCCATAGTAAGAACCTTTTCTACAGCATCTCTTCCTGGAGGATGGTATTCCATTGATACAGGATACTTAGCTCAGAATTTGGGCAAAACACTTTTATCTAAAGACTCCAGTCAATCCCAGCTTACAGAGAAACAGAATTTAGTTATTCCAAATGCACATGAAAGGCAGTCCTTCAGGAATTTAAAAACAAATTAAAATCTTGTTTTCTTAGTGCAGTTACTGAGTTTCTGGCAACTTGAGAGACACTTTTCCGCCTGAATGTTTGAGCTGCAGGCTTTGTATTGGACAAAGCTTAAAACTGGAGCATGTCACACTGAAATTTATAAAAGTTCATTTTTTTTAATATAAAATAGCCTAAGATTGGTTGGATCAAAAGAGGTTAGAAATTTATCTGATAGGAAATCACAGTCTGCCATTATGCAGAAATCTTTTTTATTTTTCACTCACTATGAAGACACTCTTCAAATAAGATTAAATTACTTTTAGTAGTAAAGAGTAAAAATCTGACCTGTAATGGAAGGCAGTGTTAAAATTCCTGTTATGTCCAATGAATCTGGACTTACCTATATCACAGTCTTTAGTATCTTTATCCTTTCTATAGAGCAGCAAAGGGATTTTTTGCACCTCTGGTTCAGCTGTGATGTGTTGCTTGTTGCAGTAATTGAGGAGTTGTTGGAGGTTTGTCTGTAAATAAAATACAAGGCTCATTTGTGCAGAGGTGTAAAGGATCTTTGCCAATGTTAACACAAATTTCTAGGGCTTTAACTTATGTCATGGCAAGACTGTACTTAATCCTATAGCTACACATAATAACAGTAATAATAATAATAATAGCAACTACTACTACTGCTATTACAACAATATATTAATAACAGCAACAGCAATTCCAAAATATGTTCATCCTCACTCTAAGCAATATACAGGTTAAATGGGCAAAACAAACTTGTAACAGACATCAGATAAAACAGATTCTTCATTTGCAGCTGAGATTAGGACCTAGGGCAGCTCCAGCTAGAGTAGAATAGTAATGTTCTAACCACCAAGCTCTTGCTGATTTTGAATAAAAAATGAGCATTGAAGTCCTTTCTGCAGGAAAATGTTAGTCCAACAGAGAGAACAAAGATTTGCAGAGCTCCAGGGTCTCCCTTTCCTGCCCTCCCAACCCTCTGAAGATAATGAAAAATACACAGGGTTCAAAACTTAAAACTCAGTATCTTCAGGTGTAGAGACCAGTTATAAAGGGACTAACTGTGCCTCTGTCCTTTCAGAGTGACAGATCCACCCTGGCTCTCTGACTGGGCTCTGAGCAGGGATATAATGAGTCCTGTCTCGTTGGGGCAATGTCTGCCAGTCACACAGATGTTCCCCTCATTAGCAGAGGTGAGGGGAGAGAGGGGAGCAAGCCATTGATGGCACCAGTCTGAATTAAAAGATAAACAGGAAAGAGCAGAACACTGGGCAACTATTTCTCTATGTTTCTCCCACAATAAATGGTTCTGTGTGTATCTATGACAACGCTACAAGGATGGAGATGATTCCAGTGCTCACAGAATGTGCTTAAGTATAAACCTACAAGCGGAACAAGAGCAACGGAAGCAGGAAAATTAATTAGCTGCAACTAAGAAAAGGAAGCTAGAAATATTCACAGACAAAAGTAAAAATGTAAGCAACATAATTTGCAAGAATTCAGTGGAGAAGATAAAGGAACTGCATCAAGTGTAAACTTAGGGAATAATAAATAACCCAGGATTCTCTTTAAAAAGAACTGTATGAAAACAAAGAGCTGATTGTATCATATTAGATTTACATTAAACTAGGTATAAAAGCAGGCACAGAGTTTTTTTTCTGAAATTATGCTTGCTTTATTTATTTTTAGCTAAAATGTCATTTTTTTATTAACTGAAAATCTGTTTTAAATGCAGTGGGGAGGAAAAGCAAAAGAGAGATAATTAAAGGCATCTACAAATGCCAAATGCATCAATTGTGACATCAGGAAACTTGTGGTGGACTATCAATTATTTCAATAACATCTGATTTCCTATTAATATCTGCCTTGTGATTGACTGCATTGCTGTTTTGATATTTAATAAGCCTTTCTTTTAGATAGGGAACCCAAAATAAAGTTTCTACTATTAAGGAATCACCTGTCAAATGAAGTCTAAGTTCTCAGTGAAATCTTTTATCCACTCTGGAAAATATATACACTCTTACTAAAGCTACCTTGTTTCTCCAGCCTTTGTAGGACCTTTGTTTTTTTCTACATTGTGGAGCAGCTCTAGTGTTTCAGTTGTACAGGGAGCTGAGGATGTTTAGCCTGGAGAAAAGGAATCTCAAGGGAGACCTTGGAGATCTTTACAACTTCCTGAAAGGAGGTTGTAGCAAGGTGGGAGTTGACCTCTTCTCCCAGGGAACTAGTGACAGAAAAAATGAAAATACCCTCAAGCTGAGCCAGGGGAGGTTCAGGTTGGACGTTAAGAAGAATTTCTTCCCTGGAAGGTTGTTAAGCATCAGAACAGGCTCCTCAGGGATGTGGTGGAGTCACCATCCCTGGAGGTGCTCAAGAAATGACTGGACTTGGCACTTAGTTCTATGGTTTAGTTGACAAGATGGTGTTTGGTCAAAGGTTGGACTTTTTTTTCCAACCTTAAGGATTCTGTGATCCTATGATTTTATGAATTAGTAACCAAGGCACAGAGAGGTTTATTACTGGGTAGCTGCATCAACCCTGTAACCAAAAATAAATTCTGAAGAGTGTTTCATACTGAAATGAAATGTTGCAGTTACTCAGGTAAGTACTTCTCCAGACTCTATTGCACATATTAAGCAGATTTTTGCTAAATGTAGTAGAAGCTTAGAAATTCTTGTCGCATTTAGACATCAAAATATAGTTGATTACAGACTGGAGCCAAGTCTCACACTTTGTTTCTGCTGGAAGCACAAGTAAATGTGACCAAAGTAATGAAAAAGTACAGAAAAAAATCTCTAAGACTTTGATGCCGTATTGAAAAAATATAAATAAACGAGTACCTTATTAACTTTTTTTTTAGATTATTCACCCATTTAAATTACACCATGCACTAAGCTGTCTAGCAAAAACAGGGTCATACTGGGAAAGAAAAAAAAAAAAAAAGGAAAAAAAGAATCCAAAGCGATTTCCACAAAGTGAATGCTTAAAAAACAAAGACCTGAAGTATTTTAATTTTTATTTTAGTCTCTTAGTCTCTTTCATTCTCATAATCTTTAATCTTTTTCTCATTTTTTTTCCCTTTACCAGTGTGTTAATTGTCTTTAACCATGCTTCTTTCAGAAATGAAAAAATTCCCAATTAATTAGCACTTCAGACAGGCGTATTTAAATGCATTTACATATTTGGAGCTTTGGAGTTTTAAAAAAGTCTCATCAAAGTTAACATCCAAGCTGACTCTATTGAATTCTTACCAAAAAAGTTGTATTTTTGGTTTTAGGTGTTTTACAGGTGTCCCATACATTTTTAAGGTGCAGAATTCCACATATCTTTTAAGAGTCTAAGTAATTTGCTTGAAGAGAAGGTCCCATTCATGGTTTATCAGGGATCAGCATCTGACAGAGATGAATATTTCAGCTATTATCCTAAAAAGCCCATGCTTAAGTCTAGCAAGATGACTTTTCCTGTTATTTGGACAAGTTGTAATGTGGCTAAACCAGACTAACTATTGTAAGATGAGTAGCAATTTGGAACAGCTTGTAGATCCAAATGGTAGAGATTGTATTGCAAAACTATCCCTTTAAAATACACTTTATCAAACGCACAGGTAAATGCATTTCCTATAAAGTTAGAATCTGTAAATAAACAAATATGTGAATTATCTTGGTGATTTTTGGCCTTCTCACTTGTTTGAATATAATTTTTGGTGTACAAACTTCCTCTGCTCCTAGAGGGTGGATTGGGGATCTAAACTATCTTTATAGGCAATTGCCAGAGTTACCTTTCTAGATGGGGTATCTAGGAACTTTAGTAAATCCCAGGCCCCTGCATTGCACCCAGACCTCTGACATCAAATTCTCTTTGTGTTTTATAGCTCAGAATTTTGAATTGTCTCATCATGTTATTCCCTGAATGAATTACTCAGTATTTGAAAAGCTATTGCGACCCTACCTATTCAAAAAGTAAGCCATATTTACCTCTTTATGAATTATTGAACTCAATTATAATTGATCTCAATCAATTTCCATTATTTTAAAGAATCTAGGTGGAGAATAATGCCTTCTAGAACTGGGTACCTTTAAAAGTGTTCCAGTGTGGGCTGGAGCATTTTTCTACCTTTCCCCTGCTTGAAAAACACATGGCAACTTTGTAACAGCTCTATACTGTAAATCTTATTATCATGCAATTTAGGTTGCTGTTGGTCCTCAGCATTTCCTAGAAAAACCATTTATTTTTGACAAGAAGTGACAGGAGTTACATTTGCACTTATAAACTCCTGTTTCACCTGTTCACTCCTTATCGCTTTACTCTAGTAGCTGTCTTTGTCTTTATGCATGGCAACATAAATCCATGAAAATGGTACTTTTCATCGGCATTTTTTCAAGATGCTTGCACTACCTCCTGGTAGACCATCCAGGGCCATTGCAGCATTTCATACCCTGTCTGTGATAAATTATTAGGGTGCAATCTGCACTTCCAAGTCAAAGCTATCATTTGAATTGATGTCTCTGTTAAAGTGCTATTGTCACCCTGTGCTAACAGCTCTGTGCTTACTGGTCACAGCTCCTGTTTCAATTTATTATTTTGGCAGCTCAAAACAGGTGATTTTTCTCCTGAAAGCTGTGGGACACTGTACTGAAACAATTCTCTAATATTGATTTAGAAAGAATACCTATTACCTTTTGTTTTCTGTCACTGTGTTGTTTCAACACCTGCAAAAATTACTTCTAATAACAGTGTATTTGATTCTTTGAAAAATAGGAGTTTGGAGATAGGTTGGTCTTTCATTTCAAAAGATGTTTTTCTGGAAAATCCAGTAATGATGGAAATATATATTTTTAAATGGGTAATACTGGTTCTTTACATTACAGTAGCGTTCATATCCCTCAACAAAAAAAATGAGTTTACAGGCTACACAAAAAGTCTTCATGTCACATTAGCCCTCATTTTAGCTAATTTTCTTCTATTTTTAATATTAGTTCTGATGTATTTTTATTATTACTGGCAGTAGGAATGTAAGTCCTGAAAGAGTCTATTAGGAATAAAACATTTCTGAGAGGCAATTAGGAATTAATGTTGACAGGGCCTCAAATTGAGGCATTATCAGCAGCTTTCAGGAAAATGATCTGAGGGGAAAAGACAATTGATTATAATTTGACTTCCTCCTCTCCCAAAATATTAAAAATCAAAGTAGTAAAAATACATAAAAGAACTTCATGTCTACAAGCTTGTAACAGTGTGGGTTTTTCAAAAGCTGAAAAACTGGTCTGTGATGAGTAGTTAAAAAGATGAGTCATAGAATATATGTTCAAGGATATAGATTTTTTCATAATGTAAGACAATCTTTGTGTTGTCACTTAGATGCTAACCTGTAGCTGCAGCAGTTTAAATTGGCATTATTAACATTTATTTCCAAAGCTAGATGCTAAATGAACTTTTTTTTGCTTCTACCTGTCAGTGTTTCTAGCTACTGTTTGAATGATGAGAGAGTAATTGGAATCAAAGGGGATATGAAAATGAAAAGTAAAGAGATATCAAGTACTTATGCCAATCAATCAGTAACTGTATATATTAGGGAAAAATATAAATCTTCTCTTCCCAGAGATGATAATTTAAGTCATCCCATAATGTATAATTCACATTTCAAAAGCTGTATAATATAAATTGGTTTTTATATTCAAAATACAAATTGGCTGTTGCTCGTTTTCTTAGCTTTTTCTTCCTTAAAGTTGCATGGAGAACCTCAATAAACTCTGTGTTTTAACGACATAAGTCTGGAGAGACAGAGAAGCCACAGATTTATGGGTCTGAGTTGTGTACAGAGATGGAAGAGCTCTTTTCCGTCTATGTAGCTTTTCTAGTAGAAAAGTGGTCTGGGACAGAAGGCAGTAGCATGAATACAGACCACTGCAAGAACAAACTTTAAAAACACTCCAGAAGTAATGGAAATCAAAGGAAAGGCTCTTACAGCTTTTGATGGGCTTTGGATTAAAGTCTATCAACCAGTACTGACAAGATGGGACAAAAACTTTCTGTCGCTCCACTGGAAGATCTGGGAACCCTGATCTGGTGGATAGGAAAGACAATGAAGTGAACATGCTGTTCATTTTGCTTGAGCTGAGAAGGCTTACAAACCTAGTTTGCCATTGTGGCAAACTTTTTCAGGCCATTCTAAATAGAATTTTTCACAGAAGGACCATTATCCTTAATACCATAACTGGGAGAACAAATAGGACAGTTGCAGCCTACAAAGGTTATCTACACCTATGCATTTTGCACATAAATCCCTCCAAGAAAGCTGGCATCATAGGTGCTTCCCCAGCCAGTCCCATAAGGATGCCTCAATATTATTCAGTGCCTAGATTTGCCTCATATCCATTTTTGGGGCCTTTCCTAAAAAACACAATGTCCACAGAACTGTTGTGAAGGTGCCTGTAGTGGGCACTGGCGTGTTATCTGTCGCTTCTACACCTCTCACAGGAAATATTACCCTTAGTAATGGTGATATCTCCATTTCATGTGTTATGTCATCCCTTCATTCCTTGATGGAAAGACAGTGGGATGTTCCTTCAATAGTGGTGCTTTACTGGTTAGAGTGAAGGCTGCAGTGGAAGTCATATTCCGTTTTTACTCTCCATCTCAAAGCACTCTCCAAAGCCTGAAGAACTGTAGCCATATCTATAGAAATTGAGATCGGGTGTCTTGAGTCCTGTGTTTTGTTTTGTCTTGTTCTCCAGGAAATAGCTGCTAATATTTCTGGAATTCTTTTTTTTTTGGTCAGGTATCACAGAACAGATTTGTGATTTGTACTGTTACAGTTGAATGGGTGGGAAGCAAAGCATGCATCTTCCAGGTTAAAATACAGTGGCTTATACTACTACTAGATTTATATATATATATATATTTAAAAATTATTTTAATAAAATAAATATTTCTCATAATATAACTGACAGATGGATCCTCTTGATGGATTTTCTGTGGGTCTAAGGTTCTTTGGCTTCTGAGGAGAAAGATGGAAGAGTCTTTGTTTGCTTTCATGGCATGTTTATGGGCTACGAGAGATTGATGTTTGAATGCTTGAACTGCATAATGTGACTCAAGGACAAAACCTTGTTTCTCCAATATTTGACATGTATACCTTAAGCATGAAATCACTTCTTCATTTTTTTTTTCAATGAAATTTTTTTAAATGCATCAGATGAAAGGCAAAAGAAAACATGGGTGTGACATCCCTAAAATTTTCCACATTATTATTTATCATATTTGAAAGACACCCATCAGTACAATAATTAAGACTATATGCTTAAAAGTTAATACTTTATTCAAGCCATAAATGACCCAGAAAGTACACTTCTTTCAGAAAAATTATTTGATAGACTTTTAAGAGAAATGGAAAAATCTGTTTGCAGAGAGGTTTCTGTGACTTATATAAATTAAATACTCATAAGTGTTTTATCTGTTTCTGCTTGCATTTGACACATGAACACATTTGTCTTGAAGCAATGTCATGTCATGTAAATGTCATTATAGAAACTTTGTTCTTGGTTTTCTGCTCATTGTATTTATGTATATATCAATAAAGGTTGTGCATAAGTGTATGGCTGAATTGCAGACATTACAGTTATAGAGTCTTGGAGGGAGTTTGGATCTGAGTGTAGTTTTCAGAGCTGTAACTCCTGTCGATGGTCCTTTGCAGGGCCGGGAGTTGGACTCAATGATCCTTGTGGGTCCCTTCCAACTCGGCATATTCTGTGATTTTGCAATCCCGTGATTCCAAGCAGCTAAATGTTTTGTGTGCTTTACATAGAGGAAAACAAGAGGCCCTTCTCCAATTTAAAGACTATTTTGAGGATGTGCCTTATAAAAGCTCACTTGCTTTCCGTAGTAGTTTTTGACCCCAAAACACCAAACGTATTTCAGATTGAAGAGTTTGGCGTGTGGATCAATGCTTTTGTTAATTTGGTGTAACTAATTTATGACACTAAGAAGTTGCCAAAATCTGCCCTAAAAAGAAATGTCAGAGTGTGCTTCTTCCTATCACATGTGATAGGCATTTCAGCAGGAGTAGGAAGTACTTACAATTCACAGGAAAATTCTAGTGTTCACTTCTGCTGTCAAAGGCGACTCCAAATGCTACTTGTGATGACACCAGATATACACACACATCCCCTTCTAAAAGAAGGAAAGAAAAAAATCTGGTTTGGATCAAGGAGCACCTTAAGAAGGACTTACTTTTCTAAGTATGGAAAGGACACAGGTAGTCCCTGTGTCATTTTCTTCAGAATTCTGGTGTGAAAGAGGTACCTGTCAGGACATCTAACAGCTGGTAAGACCTGGGTAACCATGTGTTGTGACCATATTATGTTCTGCCATTGCTGTACCACGTGTCTGCAACCTCTGCCAGTTCAATCTGTCTGAGGTCAAACTATCACTAAAGTTGTCTGTACAGGCTTTGTTTGTGCAGTCTGAATTGTGCTAAAATCTGAAGTCGAGTGACAAACTGATCAAACATTAGCTATTGGCTGTTGGTACTCCTGCTAGAATGTGTCTTTCGAATGCCATGTTCTTCTGAGGCCCTGGGGAATGTCTGATGGTTTGAAGATTTGTCTTCTGGTCCAGCCTAATGAAAAGATATTGACTGTTTTAGTTTCATCACTGTTTGAGCCACAGTGACAGTCTGTAATATATTTTTCAACAGAAATAGTTAATCACCTATCTTGAAAATGATTTACAATTTATAGCCCTATGAATTAAATCAACAAGTTTTGACAATATTTTTTTAGTCCAAGACAAATACTATTTACCTCCAAGAGTATTCAATGGCTCTGATACATGCATGTCATTGAACAACAACAAAAAACCCATCCATAAGCTCAAAGTTCCATTCTGAGTCAGGCAGTACATTGGCAAGTCTGAGAATGGCACATCAATTCTGGCAGCCAATAGCCCCAAAGGAACAATGTGACATTCTCTGACTGCTCAGCCTGACAGATAAGGTGTCCATTTATATCTGGGTCAGTTGAGTTGGTAATTGATAGAACTCAAACTTGAGAAAGCTTGGAATTTCATCTCTGAATTTCAATACAAATACCCTTAGTTAGAACTTCAGTATGTCATACAGAGCATTTTTCATGACATCACTTTAAAGTATTTCACAAATATCCTATTAAGTGCATAATCAAATAATCAAAATCTGTGAATTCCTACTTTCAGAAGAAGATATTATTAAAATATAGGCAAAATATTGAATGAAATTAAAAACAACTTCATCAGGCTAGTTGTCAAGATATTTTTCTCAAAGAGTAGCAAACAATTCCTTCTCTCAAAAATTGCCCAGGAACAAAATACTCTATAAGCTGTGATAGAATAGCAGTATATCACTTTGGAATAAAAATTTTATATCCTTGCAAAAATTCAATTTGCACATAAATATTTTCAGAGCAATGGCAAAAAAAAAGTGCTTTTTGCTGCCTATACTCGAAATTGCTATGATTTTTTTCTTAGCAGATAAATAAATAAATTTATAAGTTGTTTTGTTAAGTTAGAAAGAAAGTTCCTACCAGTTTTGACAATGTGTAATATTCCGTATTTTTATGAGAACTTTCATTTTAAATGAAAAGGGAGAGTTCTATAACAGTAATCATGAATAAATATTATTAATAATGGAGAAGCGTATTTTATGTGTCAATCGAAAATATTGAAAGCTGAAGAACAATAAGATTTGTTTAGTTCAGATATAATTATGTCTTCACTGATTCCTATGTAATACACCACATATTTTTTTTGTGGCAGTAGAAACAGTCATGTTGTACTGTCCTTGCTCTTTCTAATTAATAAAAGCTATCAAACAGACCAAGGTAGAAAACTGAAATTATATTTTCTTTGAAGAGAAAAAACGCACCCTGGATAAGCAGGGCTTTGCTGAAGTGAATGAGTCAAGACCAGTTTACTGAAGTGTGCTCAGTCCTGACATGACCATGTGCCTTTGAGAACCAGAGCTGCTCTCTTCACACGGCCAACGAAAAACCTGTGTCAGCACACACCTGGATATGTCATGGATGCCCTAATACTCCTTTGTAGCTCACAAAGCTCATATTGATGGATTCCAAATCATTCATGATACAATTCATGAATGAATCATAACTTACAGCTCAGATTTTCAAATGGAACAAATTGCATCCTTGACTCCCTTGATCAGCGATGCTTTAACCATAAATGTTGTCTAGACTTATTTCTTCATCTGTTTATGTTTTCATGGAGGATGCCTCCATTAAATCAGATGGATCACACCTTTCAGTAATTTTCTGGCCTCTCTTTAATCATTTCTTGGGATGAGAAACTTCTGATTTGGGTTACAAGCTGTGTCATTTTTCAGGATCTTCTGTGAACCTTTTCCAACACACAGATGGTAGCTGTAAATGTCATGGGCATGATTCAACAGATGCAATATAAATTTTGTAGTTGAGAGTAAAAAACCCTACCATGATAGGTCAGAGAAATTCCACCCTTAGAAGTGCCCGTTTTGCGACTAGGAACAGACTTGCAGGACACTAAATGAGATATATGATATTTAAGATATCTTTGTTGCAGACACATTAAAAAAGGATTCAGTTTTGCAAATGCAGATATTTGGTACAAGCTACAGGGAGCATTTACTGCACCTATACTTTGCTCTGCTTAAGGGCTTATATCTCTTGTCGGTCCAATGTAACTACCAATCCCAAGATGCCTCTGATATTCCAGGGCACCACAAACAGCACTAGATGCCTATATGTAGGTCATTCAGTTATGACCCTGCATCCATTACATATTGTTTTAAATAATGTTTTTGGTGGTGATTTGCCAACCAAAAGATCTTTCCAGTTTATCTTTGCATTCTTAAACAGTCCAGCATGAGAGGTTGAGGGTAATGCCCATCTTAACCTTCTTTAAAAATTCACCATCTGAATTTTTAAACTATCCTATTGCTTCTCCTATAAGTTTTGCTTAAAGGAACAGTCAGAAAATGTCATCTGTTGCAGTTTATTACCTTCCTCCTTTAGGTCAATTATATGAGGAAGATAATCTTCTGGCTAAGAGTTTTAAGTTTTGTAAAAAAATTTATTTATTTTTAGAAAGAAAATTTCAGGTTAGTTCCTTTCAGAATACATTTTATTGCACAAATGACAATTCATAACATATGGACATGCCATATAACTATTATTTGAAACAGAAATATCTGCTTAGCAAAAAGTAGACATTCTGTGCTTTGGGCTTTTAAATTCAGTGTTAACAATGGCAAGTGATTAGTTAATTCTGATAGAAAAATTATATCTGATCTCTACTGATTTGTAAGAGTTTGAGGCTGGTTAATTCTTGGCCTGTGTCATTAATAACCTGGATAGAGATGAAGCTGAACTTCTTTCTTCTAATATCATGGCTATTGCCCCACCAGTTTCTGTTAATTCTAATTTTATTGAATTAAAAGTGTTATTTCTAGTACAATCATTCAAAAAAGGTGACCTAGAAATTGATTGTCCCCACTTCAGGGACCTATATATCTTTGTAACAGCACCCTTGCCCCAAAGTCTTGCAGTCTCCACAGCTAGAGAACAAAAGCTCAGATAAATTAAAACATCCATAAGGTTAGTTAAAGTGCATGTAGACAGCTCCCAAATTAAGTCAGTGCCTTTTAATTTAGATTTGACTTCTAAAGGTCTTCTTGTTGGACTCACTTTTGAGCTGTCTGAAGTAGCTTGAATTATGTAGACTCTCATTGTAAGAGAATATTTCTTTTTTAGTGTAAGCTGGATAGTTCACCAAACTTAAACCATTAAGATGTTGAGAGTTCATGTTACATCCAAGCCAGGTTCTACCCCCAAATATCTATCTGACTATTGTGAAAGCCACCTCTTTAAATCCAGGAAATGGATTTTGCAAGACATTTGTCTGACACCAAAATTGTTTTCGACTCACATCGGCCACTTAAACAGAATTGTTTGTGTATTTAACTGCAAGAGAGAGATATACACATATCTGAGGAATCTAACCAAACAGTTTTTAAGGTACTTTAAAAGTCAATAAAATATTAATAATAAGCTTATACTGTTGGTCCTGTGTATTTCAGTATATATGCATGCATACTGACATAAGCAAACATATTTGCAGCACATGATAAAATAGAAATTAGGAGTTAAAAAAGTATATATTTACTAATAATTTTGTGAATTTAAATAAATATATATTCATATATTCACACAGATATAAGCATATGAATATACACATGTGTAGACATGGACCCTTTGTTTTGATCCAGTTGAATTTTTCCAACTATCTACAGAATAAAAAAAAAAAGTAAGAAATGGTCACTTGTAAGAGCTACATAAATTAAAGACTATGTCCTACATAACCTTTATAAGTGCTTTTAGATTATATCTAACAAATATTTATTAGGAATTAATTTCCACTAGTTTTGGTTTTACCCTACAGAATTGTTGGCTTGTGTGATTGATAGCTATTGGTCTTTAAATCGCAGACTACAAGGGAAATAAGAGTATAAAATATCAACATGTTTGTTTATTTCTTAGCTTTTTACTGCTGTTAGTTTTGCCATTTTGGATGGCATAAATCTGACAATTAAGCACACTGACTTTTCCATCAATGTCAAATTCAGTGACAAGTAGTTCAATCAGCATAGGATTATAGCATTCTGATGCTTTTATTAGGACATAGGTAAACATTATTATCAGTTTCAAAGTGCCTTGAAAAAAAAAAAAACAACAAAACCAAAAAAACCCCCAAACCAACAGAGGAAGAACATTCTTTCTGATTTATTTCACTTTCATATTCCCTTTTCATTCAGGAACATTATCTTAACCCTTCTCTGGTTCAAGAGCCCTGATGCACTTGGCTATCTTGGCAAAACTTTTTTGTGACAATTCATAAAATCATTTTGTAAATGTCCACACACATCTGTCTCACAGTTTGAGACAAGTCTATCCACACCTACTTGACCACCTTGACCATTACTATTATCCATCAGATGCATTTCTGCCATTTGGCTGTTTTGCTCACAAGCCTCTCATTTTGATTAATGAAATCAATGGATTGTGGGATATTTTACAGGTCGACACAAGGGCTTGATTGTGTAGTATTGGGTATAACTTTGGCACCACACCTCTCTGATGCACAGAGATGGGTTCTTCCACCGTTCTAAAAGACAGAATGTGAAATCTCTGCTGTATCTTCCACCAGACTATAAGATACAAAAATTAATTCAAAAGTTAAACCAGCTTCTTCTAACCTAAAATTAATTAAGTAATATTAAATATAACCTAATACAATATTTGAGCAATTGCAAAAACAGGAGCATTTACTTCAAATGTAAAGAAAGGACCAAAATGACTTCAATGACACTTATACTACAGGGATCCCAGTATATCCCATCAAGGACTGCAACAGCATATGATGGAGACCTTTTTTTTTGTTTTTACTGTAAATTGCCAGTCTGTCTAAACCAAGCAATTATGCTGCTTTTACCTTTCTTTATATAGTGGCAATTTGGAATGTAAATGAGAAATTAATCACAGCAAAAACATACAAAACGTACAGAAATGCTTCAGTTACCCCAAATCATCGACTTAAACACTTTTTTGGTATGTGAATATACCTGAAAGTTTTTATGCTGATTTTGGAAGAAATTGTTTTGAAATCATAAATATTTCCTAGGGTAAGAAAACCAGTTTTCATGCACCTTTATGAGTTAGACCCTGCCAAGAATATTTCACATTTCTTTCTCAGGTTTTTACTTTTTTTTTCATATTCATCCTGGTTTCTTTGAAATAGTAATAATGGAAATTTTTTAAATATGATTTAATTTTTGCAGATATTATTTTTCTCTATGTGCTTGTACAAATTATGCACATATATATACATATGTGTAGATTCTAATATTGTTGCAGAGCCTTTAATTCTTTGGTAATATGTGTGTGTGAGGAAAAAATCTTCAACAAAGATAACAGAAAGCCACAGTTATGTAAGAGGGCTAGACAATTACAATAGAACGCTGGCATCAAATTTTATTAAAATATATAAACAAGTGGTTTTATGTAATGATTTCTTAATCTTTATAATTCTTTCTTCCATACTCCTTGCTAAGTTTTCTTTAAATTTTCACACAGATTCAATTACATGCAGCTCAATTACTTTAGGTGTACCAAGGAACTAGAAAAAAATGAATAAATATCAGCTAAACATGGTTGGGGTTTTTTTTTGGTGGTTTTTTTTTTTTTGGTTTTTTTTTTGTTTTGTTTTGTTTTGTTTTGAATTTAGCCAAAATAAATTGTTGGTTCTCTTTTGAGTTATTTTGATAAAACAATAATTCCACTAATTGATTGCATTTATCTTTTACTAGAATTTAATCTTTGTAATTCAGATCTCTGTCTTCAGATTCGTTACTCTAATTAATATTCCTGATGGTGAAGGGATTTCAGGTCATATTGATTGTCGAGTTTCTCTCTGAGTAAAGGTCATGATTAGTGTTAACTCTGATCATTTCTATGGGTTTAAAGCACAATAGGTCTGTATTCAGTCTAAATTCACTTGGCATGATAAAACTTCATTGTAAAATGATGTGCAGTCAGTTTTGAGTCATATCGCCTCAGGCTCTGAGATCACTCACTCTCAGTAAAATGAATCATATCCTTTACAGAAATTCAGGTCAAGCACAAACTTTGGGGAAAAAAAGGCTAAAAGGATATAGAAAATTATACTCTGTCATTGATCCAACAAAACCCCCCATGTTTCTATAGTTGAATGCAAAATCCTGACAAACATTCTCTTTTGTAGATAAATTTGTTCTCTGTTGCTCTCTGAGTCATTAAAGATCTTATTTGTCTTAAGATAGTGTTACCAACATGACTGATGAAAACTTGAGATGCCAACTTTTACCTTACAAAAATCAGAGGACTTAAGCTTATTATTCTCTGATATTACATTTTTCATCACAAGTGTGATGTGTTACACATGATGTTACACATCATGAAACCACCATTTACATTGAAATGAGATGAGATCTAGGTATGCATACAGCTCCCTTTACCTAGTTATTCCTACCTATGTATAATAGTTATCTATATTCACGGGTTTTATTAAGGTGGGTGTAAGAGTTTGCTGAATATTATTGACAGAAAATTTTCTTGTGTAACAAACACAATTTTCAAAAGAGTTCTTTTAAATTTTCAGTACCCTTTCTGTTTTCGCTCAGACATGACATTCATGCTTGGATGAAGAATTCTGTTCCATCTGCAGTCAACTACTTGACTGATCAGCTTGCTCAAAGAAACAGCAAGAGTTGATACAGATCTAGTACAGAAGTTAAATGACAGAAAAATCAAAATTATAGCAATTCCCTTGGCTAAGTGATTTGAGAGGTCAAAGCTCCTTGGCTCTGTTTGCTAATAATTCATTTCATGTTATTCCTAGACTTTGTACAACTTTGTGCTGTTCAAGATTTTCTCCCAAGACCTAATGGGTGACAAAGCAAACCTTTGAAAATAGGGGGAGAGGGGAAGCAAAACCCAAGAGTTAATATTATTACAGGTCCACTTGCCAAAATTACATTCATTAAGTAGCAACGTTGCTTTTGAAACACTATACTGGAACAAATAATTTTATATGGGAGAATAATATCTTTGTACAGATCTGAGACACTGTTCATTATGCTCTCACTGAAAATGGAAGGCTTTTTCCATTGGTGCAAGTTCTAAAGTTTCATCCAAACTAATTTTTAAAGTTTCAAATGGTCAAGCTGCCAAGACTCCCTTGGTGACTCTCTCCTCAAGCTAAAGAATAGCAAATACAATCCACTACAAAAATGGAAGTTAATAAACACTGAAGTCTATACCTAAATGGGGTGGAAGGCAGTCTCTGTAAATTACTTAAACAGATCAAAATTAAGAGACTGAAAACCAGGATGGATTTTTACCAACTCTGTCCAGAAACTTTTTGGTAGCATGTTAGTTAGCCCAGGACAAAATCACTTGAGGGACAGTTCTAGTTGCAATATCACAAGATCCACTGTCTGGGAACATTCCCACGCACTGTTAAATTTATCACAGAAGCACAGAATCACAGAATCAGAGAATATGCTGAGCTGGAGGGGACCCACAAGGATCATCGAGTCCAACTCCTGGCCCTGCACATCACCATCCCCAAGAGTCACACCATGGGCCTGAGAGTATCATCCAAATGCTTCTTGAGCTCTGTCAGGGTTGGTTCTGTGACCACTGCCCTGGGGTGCCTGTTCCAGTGCCCAACCACCCTCTGGGGGAAGAACCTTGTCCTACCATCCAACCTAAACCTGCCCTGACAGAACTTCCAGCCATTCCCTTGGCCACTGGTCACCACAGAGAAGAGATCATTGCCTGCCCATCCTCTTCCCCTCACGAGGAAGTTGTAAGTGCAATGAGGTCTCCCCTCAGTCTCCTCCAGGAAGAACAGACCAAGTGCCCTCAGCCGCTCCTCATATGGCCTCCCCTCCAGGCCCTTCACAATCTTCTTTGCCCTCCTTTGAACTCTCTCTAATGACTTAATATCTTTCTTATATTGTGGTTCCTAAAACTGCCACAATATTCCAGGAGAGACCACTCCAATGCAGAGCACAGTAGGACAATCCCCTCCCTCAACCGGCTGGTGATGCTTTGCCTGATACTGCCAGGAACACGGTTGGCCCTCCTGTCTGCCAGGGCACTGCTGACTCATATTCAACTTGCCATCAACCAGGACCCTCAGATCCCTTTCCTGGCACTGCTTTCCAGCATTTCATTCCCCATTTTGTCTGTACATCCGGAGTTGCCCATCCCAGGTGCAGAATCTGGCACTTTCCATTAATGAACTTCCTTTAGCAAGGAATGTCATCATTACCATTCCTTTTGGTGTTCTGTGCTGTAGTGGAGGTCAGATTAGACCAGCTTGTTCTCTTTCCCAAATCTTGGGTTTGTGCTATCCAATTCCTAATGGAGATCACCACGGGTATGTCTTTGAAAGTCTGATCCTATCAAATGGCATTCTGAAAGGCTGAGAGCTTTACTCAGAAGAAAAGTCATGCTGAACTGAATCTGAAGAAAGTGACTTCAGAGAAAGGCAATTTAGAAAAAAAATATGGTCTATATAAGTGCTAGAACTCAAAATGCTACAGCTGCTGGTTTATTGGAGTTTTCTCCCATTTTGTGAGAAATCAGCACTTCCCTGCCTTCATGCACCATTTGATCTACAAGGGCTTCATTTTTTATGTCAAAGTCACTGTTTTCCTTAAAATAAGTACAATTACTTACACAATGATTTCTTATACTCCACCTTGAGCTGGGAGATGCTGTATATCTGAAATGTCAAGTAACCTGACGTAATGAATGGAAAATCAGCGAGAAGGAAAAACAGGAACTGTAGCCAGGAGTCAGGATTACACCAGGTGGGCAGCTTTGTGGAGGCATCCTGCCAAGTGCATAATCACAGAATGCTTTGGTTTGAAATGGACATTAAAGGTCATCTCCTTCCAACCCCCTGACATGGGCAGGGACACCTTCCACTGAACCAAGTTGCTCAGAGCCCCAGCAACCTGGTCTTGAACACTTGCAGGGATAAGGCATCATAACTTCTTTAGGCAACCTGTTCCATTACCTCACCACCCTCGTAATAAAGTATTTCTTCCTAATATCTAATGCAAACCTACTCTCTTTCAGATTACAATGCTGCAGAATGAAGTACTTCTACTGTTTTCACACTACTCACCTTCCAGACTTAAAGTTCTTCTACCAGGAATTTGGAAGTAATACGAATAAATAAATATTTAACATTTAAACTGGTTTTTAAATAAGGTTTGTTTCCATCTGTTCCAGTGCAGCTCATATACTAAAACCCTAATAAGTTGCTCTATACACAAGTTTTGAATAAAAAAAAATAAATTACCACTTAAATCATAGATTAAGCTTCAGATAAAGTTTAGCCCGGACAGAGAAAGACTGAGATTTGTAATGGCTGTTCATGTTCTTGCAAACATTATTGTACTTAATTTTAAGAGTAATAGTAGTCTCATTCAATTCTTGTATACATGCTAAGCATGCAGGAAGTAAGAGACAAGCACAAAGTAACACAAGGTTTGGTAAGCAAAGAGACAAAGAAAAAGAGAAATTCAGAATGGTCCCTTGTTTCTCAGCATCCTTTCAGGATGTCCCACCTGCTAACCCTGCTGCAGGCACAGAAACTGGAAGAAAGAAAAACTGTAGAGGCTTTATTCATAAAATTCAATAAGCTTGGCTAAGCTGAAAGGAAGCTTTCACTGCTCCCTCTATTAATTTCCTGGCCTTTTTTTCTCCCTTTTGTCATTATCTTTTCCTGTACACACCACAAAATACACTTTCAACAAGTAGTTATTTTAACAAATAGTCAATAACTCCAGATTTCACACTTTTACATGGCTGTATCTTCCCATTTACCTGAGAAAAAGAACTTGCACTTCTGGGTCTGAGCATTGGGGCAGGTAAAACCATCTACTCACAAATTTTGCCAGATTCTGGAAAGACTGCAACAGCACCTCCCTGGCACATTGACTCATTCCTACGTGATAAATGAAAGCTAATTTATACCTAAAATTCTTTAATTTTGTTTTCCCAGGCAATAGAAATAATATGCTTCTTGTAAGGCAATCTGATCTATTTCTATTTCTATGCTATTATAAAAATATAACTTGTTTGCTCTATAAATCTATTATTTTTATGTATTATTTTCACTGAGATAGTGTCAAAAATCTTAGACTAATGCTTCATTGTACAAACTATAGGGGCAAGGCAACATTTTCAAGGGTAAGGGCTTTTTCATCTGAAATTCAGAAACCTTTCCTTCAGAAAGGAAGCCTTGGGAACAGATGGCATCCCCCATCTACCCCTTCTGGGAGTGGGAATAGCAGTATAAAACCACATGCAAAGAAAATGAACATGCAAAGAAAATTTGGGAAGATATCTGCTTTTGTTTTGACTTAATGAAAGAGCTCTCAACCCCACACCTGGGAGACCAAGAACCTAACCGTGAAGGGCTGTGGCCACCAGCACTAAACAGCATCATTTCCATGGCAATGTGTAGTCACAGCTAATTAGCAGATGAAGTGTTAATTCAAACGATTTTAGTGAGAAGTACAGGCAGTGATTAACTTTTAGCACAAAGTTTGTTCTAATGAATGAAACTAGTGAAATTTTCTTTAGAGTTTGAAGCTAATCTGATTTATTAGTCTACTAAAAACTCTCGTGATCTCTAGTTTCTTAGCTGATAAAAACATATACATACAAAAATATATTCAGTTACAACACTGTATTGACTGGATGCATCTTGAGGATTGGAGGATTAAATGCTATATTTGACTTTGCAGGGGTGATAAACAGAAATTTAGAGTGAAAAAAAAAAGAACCCACAAGAATTTTCAAACATGGACTAGTGTTGCTATTAAGATTAACAAACTACTCTTTTACAAGGTAGGAATCTTAAGAACTATGCAGTATGTTCTGAGTGTCAAGAAAAAAAAGACCAAAGATAATTCAGACACATTAATAAGATTTTTAAATATTAAGTCATTTTGAATCTATTGTTCCTGGGTTTGATTCAAAACTTCTGTTGATTTCACTGAATTCTGGACTCGGGTTTCAAGTATCCAGTATCAAAAAAGTTTTGTCATTTTTCACAGTAAAGGACCAAGGGATGTGATCAGCTTAGAAGCAGAGGCATGTTATAAAATATAAAGCAAAGAGAGTTCACATTTTTCAGACTTGATTAATCAAATCTAATAATATAGATGTTTTCATCATAGATCCTAATGTATTTGACTAGATAGAAATATCTCTGCCCACATTAGAAGTCATAATTGAAGACTAAAATACTTTTTCACCAACTAAGAATGGCCAACTATTTCTTAATGTGTTAAAATAGCACAGCAGTACATATGGCTTAGAAATTGAGAAATTTTCACACCAGTAACACTGAATAAATTGTCGCATATAATTCTGCACAACCTGTAACTTATTAAATACTCCAGAAAGCAGGTTTGATTTATTGATTACTTGCTTGCTTCCTTTTTTAACAAATGAGAAAACACCATAATGGGATGAAGGAAATAGGAATCATATTCTTTGGCTGCTTTGTTATACTTGGAAAATTATGTTTCTTTTCCATGTTATTGTATATCTCATCATTGTCTCCTGGTTTATCCAATTACTCCATAAACCCTTATGACAAGAATTTTACTTTTTATTGTGTCTTCTTTTTTATTTTTATTGTTAGTTTTACTTAAGACTCTAAGACTCTGAGGAATGGATCTCAATGTGAGCTCATGGGAACTACTGATTTATGCAATAATTTTTTCCATAGATATTTCTGTGGAAATATCTAGCTGCAAAGAACAGCAGCAGTGTCCTCAGAGAAGCGTCCTCCTCCTAATGTTTTCTCCAGGGACTTGACTGCTAACAATTAAGATACCTTTATGACTTTTCTTGTCCTGGTTTATGGTTCTGTTAGTGCTGAATGGATTTGCATCATCAGGCACAGGTGTCTCCTGCTCTGGCAGTCGTGTCCCATGAGAATCCAGCACTGGAATGGGATCTGGGGTTGCAGGTGTGAGGCAATGAAAGAACTGTATGAAAGTAGTGCGACAACAGCATGAAACCACAAGGAAATACACTGCCCAAAAACCACTGAAAAACTGCCTCAGTAAGTAAGGAAAGGATTCAAAAGTTGCAAGCGAAAGAGAGGCTGCAGGATTGCAGGTAGAAGGCCTTTAGCACCACAAAGATTAGGGCACTTTGAGCACTGAGCAACAAGAGGAAGACTAGGATTTCACCATAGAGAACTGGGGGACCCCCAGAACTAAAAGTATTGTATTATCCAGTGATGCAATCAATCACAGAGAATTTCAATAACATACTTAGGAGATACCACCTGATTAATTAATTAATTACCTTGGTTACAGTTGCATTCATTACAGGGAGGGATACAGGGTAACAAACATGATAACAGCCATGAGCAATGCAAGTGTAATGTAGCATTAAAAGTATTTACTGGGGAAGTAAAAATCTATTAATGTCAGGGTGAAAGCTCAGACGAGATATTTTTGGAAAATGTGTGCAAATTCTTTTCAACATGTTTAATAAATACTAATTGAAATGCAGAAAAAAAATTCCTTGGGTAATCAAGTAAATAAAGAGCCTATGTTCCATGAGTAAATGAGAAGATTTTGGCTTGATTACCCTAGTGAAACAAAAGCTAAGAAGGGATGTGATTGCCATCTATAAAGGCAGGTTAAAGAGAAAGATGTGTGGGAGTGTATGGAGTGAAGGAAGGCAGAAAAGAGAGCTGCTGATGAAACACAACCTTGGCACAATGGCAAACAGAAACAATGTGTTTGGAAATCAGAACAAAATGCCTAAATCTCAGGGGCTGTAGCACTTGGGAACAGCCTTTCAGGAAGGATTACAGGGAAAAGAAAATTCATTTTCTGAAATGCCATTATATACTGAGACTTCATGGAACACTGCACTGGCCTCAGTGCTGCAGACAGACCCACAACTCCTTGATTCCTATGACAGGGAAAAGAATGATTTTTACAGTGATGGCTAATGAGATTTCACAGAAATTAGTAATGAAGGAAGGGTTGAGCGATGGATCCCCACAGTAACGGGACAGTTCTTAGGAAAGATGTGTCTGGTGAGAGTTAATAAACTCATTTCTGATGTTATCCTTTGAATTACTTAGGGATGTAATACTTTTAAACTATTGTAAGGGAAGATGTTCGATTTATTTTGGTTTGGATTGTTTGCCTGAATTTCTACCTGTAATTAGAATGGATTACTTTTTATTTCTTTAATCAGATTTTGATGAAAAGGATGAAATAAAAAGTTTTAATGATTTTCTTTGAATGGATTTTTTATTAAAATTACTTTTTAAGATTTTGTTTGTTAAAATACAAAATTTGTATTTTAATTGTATATTATTTTCTCTATGCCTAACTTGCTGATGCATCATGATAATATTTTAACCATTCTATTCTATTTCATTCTGACATTTGACTTATTGAGAAGATCTATTTGTTATGACCAAGTAACACAGCCTACCTTCTGTTCTTTTTAGGTCACTCTGGTGCTTAACATTGACAAGAACTGAAGGAAATTGGAATTTCAGGTCTGGCTAAAACACTTAGACCATAAGTTATGTCACTATGCAATAAAATCTCAAATTTTCCCACTAAACCACAATTCGGATTAAAAAAATAGATAAATAAAGATTCAAATACAAGGCTTGTGAGATGAGAAGGGAGAGACTAAGGTAATGTTGTGTCTTCATTTTGGTTGGGATAGAGTTAATTTATTTCCTAGTAGCTGGAAAAGTGCTGTGTTTTTAGGATAAGAGTGGTGCTGATAACATTGTGATGCTTTGCATTTGGCTGAGCACTGCTTACGCTCAGTCAAGGACTTTTCAGTTTCTCATGCTGCCCTGGCAGAGAGGAGGTTGGGAATGCACAAAAAGATGGGAGGAGACACAGCTAGGACTGGTGATCCAATCGGCCAAAGGAATATCCCAGACCAAATGGCATCAGCTGAACAATAACACTGGGGTGTGTTGGCCACAGGGGTGGAAGCCACTGCTCAGGGTTGGGCTGGGCATCAATCAGCAGGTGTTGAGCAATTGCACTGTGCATCACTTAAATCATACTAATATTTTATGGTATGCTTGGCTCTGGCACTGAATAGCAAACCCTATTTGGAGTGACAAACTCTCTTATTAACACTATGGAAAACAGATTGGTGTAGAGAGGAAATGATGTTTCAATTAGTACAGAGTTGCATTTACACAATGTGATTTCATAAATAAAACATTTCTAACATAAGCAGGTTGTCCTGTCTGTAATACAGCTGGTATAATAAAGCTAACAAAAAATAAATATGAATTTGATGTAACATTTTAAGTGGCATAAAATTCCTTACTAAATTATAAACATTCACAGATTTTTTTTCTCTAAAGCCAAATATCACAGAAATTTAGTTTTACTGGTAATTTTAAAAAGATTAGACACTTCTTATTTGGAGGTGCAACATCAAACTGTCATTTCATCATGACGAAAATTTTGAATTTATTTCAATTCTGTTTACACAACTTCTTAAAGAGTTTTTCTGAATCTCTTTTGCTAGCATATGTGATTATTTTCTCATATTTCTTGGTAAAAATATTTTTATGTGTATTAGATTTAAAATTATATAAGAACATAAAAAACATCCGCTTTTGTTGATGAACAACTTGTTTAACCAAGAATTAGCTATTCTTTGTAGTTTACCTTTTGTATCACAGTATAATCCGTGCTAAGTTTAATTTTCAAACTGTGAACTCAATTTCTGTAAATTCAAATAGAGATTAAAAATACAATTAAGTGTCAAGTATTTTAACCTTCCTGTACTAATTATGAAAGGAAGCCAAATAATAAAAATATATTCATATTTCTTCTTGGTTTTGTCTTCTATTTTCTGTATCAGAACCCTTTACAGACATGTAATAGATAACACACACACCTGTTGGTTCATCAATATATACAGATATGTACAGGTAAAGCATTTCAAGTAAAGCAAATCACGAAACACATGATTGGGTTATAACAGTTGAGATGAGGAATTAATTGAGTTCCTCAGTGATAATGTCTCAGGTGTTTCATAATGCCTTGAAGTCTAGTTCTTCCTAACACTGGGAATTTCAAAATTTTGAAGACACACCCTTTATTCTTTTCGGCATGGTTTTCCTAGGTATCTTCAGTCCAACTAAACAGGCCAAAGCCTACCCCTTGCAAGTCCAAGGTAGCAGTTCTATCAACCCTGCTCCTTACTTCTCCAAGATTCAACAACTCCATCATTTCATGACGACTGCACCCAAAGACAGGCTCCAACCATCACATCATCCACCATTCCTTCTCTCTTCAGACTCTCTGTTTTTTTTCTCCCTGATTTCTCTTTGTCTGTTCCAACCTTAATGATTCTATGATTTTATGATATTCCTCAATCTATTCACTTCTTCCCAGAGCTATATCATGGAGCAGAGGAGTTGCCCTCCCTGGGCACAGTCCTCCAGCTGTGCTCATTGCTGCAGCTCTGCTGTTCCCGCTGGAGCTCTGTCTGGGCATCTCTGTCAGTTGTGGTGGCAACTGAGATCAGAGAGGCCATGGCCTTCTGGTGGGTAGATGTCATTGTTTCCTGGTCACACCAGCAGGGTCCCAGTGCTGTCCTGGTGCCCTTCCTGTGCAGATTGCCATGACCTGTTTGACCACCAGGCCACCAGCCTGTGGGCACTGGATGTGGGGGCTCAGCTGCCTTTGCTTCTGGCCCTGCCCAAGTTTCCTCAGCTGCTGCCACACGAACTGTGGGCTACTGATGGGTGTCTCCCTTACCCTTCAAGTTCCCCTGGTTCTGGAAACCTCCCTGTGCACCATGTTAATGTACTCCACTGCCCCCTGTGTTGGCACCTGAACTGCTCACCTTGGTGGGTCTTCAGCAAAGGAGCTCTGGGGTGCTTTCTTACCTAAGAAGCAAGATCATTCTGTCTCTTTAAAATAATCAATTTCTTTTTTATTTTTTTTTTTTATTTCTTATTAAATTCTTTTTCTATCAGGAGCTTTTATGGCTACTTTTACATCTTGGATAAAAGAGTACTTTTTTATATGCTTTCCTTGCTTTTAAGTGGTCTTGGTGCCTAAAATCATTGACTGAACCCTCACAAGGTTGTTCAAGGTTAGATTTCCCATCCAAATAAAAATAGGACCCTAAAGTACCTCTTTTTCTACCCTTTTTTCATTTCTTCCATCAGAAGCTAAATTGAATTGCAGCCAAAAACTTCATTGTAATGCTTTCGAAAGTACAGAACCGAAGATCTTTTTGGCATCATCATATGTCTGCAATTGTTTATTTTTCTTTCAAGGAAGCATAACTAGCAACAGAAGCATTTTTATTCCTTTATAACAATCTCCCACTTGCATGTATAACCAAAAAATAATAAAAAAAAAGATTTGTGCAACATATTTTAGGGTCTTATCATGAGAACTATGATATAGGTTTCTGTAGAGACCGTCCAAGACATGTTAATGGCACAAATTTCTGCTTGGGCTCTCCATATCCCTGTTCATTTTAGGTGGCTGTTTATGGCTCTGCTGTTATCTCTGTACAGCCATGGCTACACAGCTGGGAGCACACAAAGCAGTTACCTCAACACCATGTCTGAAATATGGTATAATATCCCTGAGAGTGGCAAAACCATAATTTTTGGAACCTAGGTGATCAAAAGTCTGGAGTAATGCCACAGAAGAGAATGAACAGATGAGCTGTTTCTCTTGATTTTAAGGGATTTTAGTGACTTGGCCATGAACAAAGTAAAGCAGTGCCAGCAGTGAGAATAAAGCATGAAATCTGAGTTCAGATAATTTTGGAGAAGAAGCTTTTGTGGCAGCATAGGTATAACTGGTGATGCCAGGGAATGCTGGTCCTTCAAAGGGAGCTCTGTCTTGTGGGATTTGCATCATAAAGGTAAAAGGGCAACCACATAAACATCACAGAGGAGCAGCATCCAGAAAGGTGCTAATGAACTGGGTGCTGATCTGAGCTGAAATCAGGAACTGTGCAAGGAGTGGATAGGGGCAAACTCTGCCTTGAATTATATTGGAATTAGTGTAATTGCCCTAACCAGACACTACATGTAGAGGGATGTAAGACCACAGTGCAGGCAGGAGCTAACTTGTTATTTTCCAGCCCTCTTCATCTGAAAATTTTTTTAGGTGAATGTTTTACCCCCACCAATCCTAATGTTCACATAAATTATGGAGAACACTGAACTTTGGGGGTTTTTTTCACCTCATTCCTAATTTTATTTTTTTAGTCACCTACTTCTTAGCAATGCAACCATAACAAGATAACTTCAGTTAGGTTATTTTTCCTCTTCTGTCTAATGTATGTATTTTTATTTTTAACTAATATTAGGCTTAAAAAAAAGACTTCTGGATAATAAGGTGTTCATGTTCCTAACAACATCTTTGTAGTGAAAGAAAACAATATGATAAGCTATGCAAAGTCTGACAGTTCATAAATACAAATACCTAAATCTGTTTGACCAGAACATGTGTACGAGAAAGCTATTTGTTCATGATATATGAGATGAAAGTCCCTGACCCCAAGAAATTGAGGGATGAAAATCAGATGGTTATGATTAATATTATGCAAACTATTTTACAAGTAAACCTAGAGCAGTGGAAATTGCTTTCCTTGCAGATTGGCTGGGAGGATTTATGAAAAATCATTTTCATTTTTACCTTTCTGTGAAGTCTTGAATATCTCAGAATAAAAATAAACAAACAAAAATTCAAACAAAGCTCAACTCCGTTGTCTCTTCCTGATCCCCACCCTTAATTTTTTTCTTTTTGTACAAGCAAAATTGTGTGACTCATTGCAGAGGGAAAAGGATTAAATTAGAATTAAATTTGATGCTTAATATGATTCCACTTTTTCTGCTCTAATGGTAGAAGAAAACAATCAGAAAGTGGCTCTTAAAGTAGGAAATAAATCACTATATGTGAATATATTTGAAGTTTTCATGTTCTTGTGTGTTCTTCCTTTTTCAAAAAAGAGTGTTTTGCCATTGCTAGACAGGGATCCTCAGAAGGGTGACTGAATGGGAGGCAGCATAAATGCTTTCAGAAATCTGAACCTCCAAACACTTGATTAGGGTTGATTCATATCATTAAAAAATGCTTCTTCATCTGTCAGTGCTTGTGTTGGGTCTGTGTCACCACGTTTTGGTAGTGAGGAGGCTACAGGGGTGGCTTCTGCGAGAAGCTGCCAGAAGAGTCCGGCAGAGCTGTCCAGCAGAGCCAATGCCAGCCAGCTCCAGGACAGTCCCACCTCTGGTCAAGGCTGGGTCAATCGTGAATGATAGTAATGCATCTGTGCTAACATATTTAAGAAGGAAAAAAAGTTAATGGGCAGATGAAAATTGCAGTCAGAGAAGAGCAGAGTGAGAACATGTGAACAGCAATGCAAATTCCCAGGGTGGTGCAGAAGGAAGGGCAGGAGGTGCTCCAGGCACCAGACCACAGATTCCTCTGCAGCCTGTGGTGCAAACCATGGTGAAGCAGCTGTGCCCCTGCAGCCCAGAACCCACCCTCAGCCCGTGGAGGAGCCCACGATGGAGTGGGTGGATGCCTAAAGGAGGCCGTGAGCCTGTGGGAGGCCCATGATGGAGCAGGGTCCTGGCAGTGACCTGCTGACCTGTGGGGAAAGGAGCCCATGCTGGAGCAGGTTTTCCTGGTAGGATCTGTGGCCCAGTGGGAGTCCCACTTTGCAGCAACATGTTCCTGAAGAACTGCACTCCTTGGAGGAGTGACCCACGTTGCAGCAGTTTTGTGAAGAACTGTTGTCTGTGGGATGGACTCATGCTGGGGAAGTTCATGGTGGGGAACAGGGGAAGGACTTCTCTCCCTCAGCAGTGGCAGAAAACAGCCTGTGATGAACTGACCATAACCCCCATTCCCCATCTCCATGCATTGCTGTGGAGAGGAGGTAGAGCTTGGGAAGGAAGGCGGGGTGGAAAGAATGTGTTTTTAAGATATATTTTACTTCCCATTATCCTGCTCTGATTTTGTTAGTAATAAATGTAATTATTATATCCACTTTAAGTTTGTTTTGCCCATGATGGTGATCAGTAAGTGACCTCTCTCAGTCCTTATCTCAACTCATGACTCCTTTGTTATATTTTCTCTCCTCTGTCCAGTTGAAGAAGGGAATGAGAGAGCGGCTCTGGTGGGTATCTGGCATCCAGCCAGGGTCAGCTCCATATACTGCTATAGAACAGGTCTCTAGCACCCAAATTCCTGAACAAAAAAATGCCTTTCCACCCTAATTACATAGTTCTTACTTTAGGAAGAAAAGAGAGAGAGTGAATATTATATATAAACCGGACTAGAGCACCTAGTGTGATGAAAGGATGAAATCAGTTTAGAGTATTTTCTACAGATGTCCTGAGTGATTTTTTTTCTTTGTAAAATATAAATGTGTGGTAGAAATATTGCTTCTGTTAAAAGCAAATATTTTTGTCTGCTTCAAATTGTTACTCATTGAGAAATTATACACCCCCCTCATTGTCTGTTTTATGCTTTTACAGTTGAAAAGAGCAGTGGGAAATGACTATTGATTTGTTGCACAATTTCTTCTTGCATATCTACTTCATCACATTTATATACTACATAACCTGTTTGTGTATTCCTTCTTGGGACATTATAGGACTCCTATATCTGCTTTCTCTTTCAATCCAAGAGCAGAATTCATCAGAATATTATGTAAAATAATCAGAGTTTCATGTAGATTCACTTTCAAGGGATATCTGTAGAGAATACCAATATAAAATATAAAGATCAGGTGTTCAGGTGGTACAAATCACTGTAGGTCTACTTAATGTTGCAGTTGTATTAATTTGTAGTAGCTGGGTATCTTAGAATCATAGAATCTTGCTTGAAGACCATAAATGATGTTTATTTGCACCAAATCAAAGCCAATCCTGACACTGCAAGGCAGTTTCCAGTGGAAACTGCACGTTTTTGATTTACTTAAGTCAAAGGATCCTTTCTGCTTCACTTATTGGCTTATTCCAACAGGACTGTCCTAAAGTAATTTAGATGAAAATTCATAATGAGGTTGAGGTGCAAAACCCCATGAGGTCTGCATAAAACTACTACAGATCAAGAGAATTCCTTTGTCAATGGTCAAAGAGGAGCAATCATTGACATGGTTTATTTTCCCCTCTCTTGCCCCTTGGAGATGAGTGTGACGCTAAGGGAAAAAGAAGTTGGAATAATGATATCAACAGTCCACGGTGGATATATGAATTGGAGCTGAAAAGGATCTCAGTTTTGTCATGGTTCTCTTATAAAAGTGTATCCCTCAATATCCTGTCTTGAGGCGTAAGGAGCACTGAAGATGGCAATATCCCTGAAGATATCAATATCCTGCAGGATGCTCACTGCAATATGGACTTCCTGGGAATAAATGACAAGAATCTCAAACACTGACTCTGTGTCCAAATCATTTGGCAGAGCTCACTTTTTACCGAGAAATCACATGAATCAGAGCAATGACCAGGCATTTTTTCCTCTCTAGGGAAAAGTTATAGCTGCTTGATGTGAGGTGTCAGATCCCCACAGTGCATGTGAAGAACATCTGAGATGTAGTTAGTTGTTTCCTTCGTAGAGGTTGTGCAGGAGAACTCATAAATTCAGAGGTCCCGAATGAGTGTATGGGTGTGTTTGAGGAAAGCTGTTCAGATATAGGATGATCTGGTCATTCATGGAAGCACAATGGGAGATACACAACACCATTGTTCAATGGGGAAGTCCCTCAGTAAGATGCTACAAAGGTTGCACCCTCTACATGAATTTGGGGAAGGTCAGAGAGAAAGAAAAGATTGGCTTTATGTGCCTAAATCCTTTATAACATTTAGCCTTAGGGGTCTTGTGAATATTTTAAGGAGGGTGTAGGAATCCTCTTTGAAACATTATCATCTTTGCCTTGTTCTGACATGCAGAAAACAGCCACTGCATGGTACAAACAAACTTTGCTGAACTTTTCCCACTAAAGAATAACATAGTGAGATCTTGGAGGAGGAAGTGCTGGTCCCTTAGTTTTCCATTACTACTTTCTCTTAAAGACTGATACTGAAACCCCATAAGCTCTATTTGTAGGGGTTAAAACAGGAGCATTCTCAATTTCTATAGTATCTTTTAAACAATATCCTCTCTTTCTACAGTATCTACCAAGGTTGTCAGAATACTTTTGAGTGGAATAAAAATATTAATTTTAGATAGAATCAATGAATCATTTGGGTTGAAAAAGACCTCCAAGATCACCACTAAATTCCACATCCAATCATTTCTTGAAATTCACAGATTTCTGTGACATCTGAGAAACTTCTGAAGTTGCAGTAGAAACTGAGTGGGGATTTGCTTTTCAGAGGATCTCATCTTCTGCTCAGTAATTTGGAGCATTCAATACCTCTAATGAATTTAATTCTGATTTATTTTCTCACAATCGCAAACTCTACGGCAGATAACAGAATCACGGTCTTATCCCTTAGACCATGTGAGTGTAGAATTCCACTTGCCCTTAGTGAAGCCTACAGGATTTTTCTTGTTCACATGATGGCAGAATTCAGATGAAGGTATGGGAAGAGAAAGACAAATTTTAACCAAAATATAAAATAAGACTAAGAATCAAGAAAATTTTGGAAATGATGGTCCTTGATATTTTCAATGTACTTACTTCTAAGCCTCAAATTTTTGTTTCTATTTAAAAAAAGTGTAGAAAAACAAAACAATAACTTTACTGGGTCACATTCAATTGGGGATTATATTTACCTCTTCTACAGCTTCAAGTGAGTGCATCAATTATCTAAAGTGTTTTAATGGATTAGTCAAAACTGAACACTGTTGGTAATAACAATAAAGAAAAAAATCTTTTGCCTACTTAATATCTAGGTAGATATTAAGTTACTGAAAAAGAACTGAGAGATGGAAAAACACAAACTTAAACATTTAGCATCCTTAAACAATATGCTTATTGCTTATTGCTTATTAATTATAATGAAGTGGTATTACTGATTAATTTATTAGGAAACTTTATGAATGAAATTTTCATAAAGAGAAGCCTTAAAGTAAATCCCTCAGCTACCTAGTTTTCCATACTTGAGGAAATAAAAAGAAAGATACTCTTCTAGGGCTGAAAAATATGGCAATCCTCTAGAAAAAGGAGTATGTGAAGTCTGTCCTCTGTCTATAGTATCATTTCAAAGCTTGTAGAATATGAGCTGATGCTTCTGACCATGGAAGATACAGACTCCTAAAAGATTCTGAATTAAAATGCTTGGTTTTTTATTCAAGACAGAGTGCAATCAGTATGGGCGTTCTCTGAGTCCAGCTCAATTAATTGTTGCAATAGAGAGGCCTTGTTGTGTGCTGGTTGCCTTATAGAATCACTTATGAAATTAAGAATTTTCTTTTTTTTCTTTTTTTGTCTCTCTCACTCCCATCTTCACTTGTGGGTATTTTTTTGGGAAAACCAAATCTGACTTTATATTCTTTGATTGCTTTTAATCAAATTTTATCATACTGAAACATACATTACAATTGAAAATGTAAAAAAAAAACCAAACAACAAAAAACACACCAAGGAAGTGTAGAGAATAAAAGATAAAATAAAAGTTTCTGAACAACACAAGAATGATTTTATTTCATACAAATATTTTTTTCTGAAAAAAAGATCTAGAGAGACAATTATTTTCCCAACTACCCTTAGTATTGATGGACCATTTTGTTTATCAGTCTTAATAAAACAGCATGAACACTTCAGCATTTAGAGGCTTTATACTATTAACTTTCCCCAGGAGATGTGCTCTACAAAGGAGACTTGAGAGAATATGACCTTTTGTTAAAGGGATAAGGAACTGATACCCTGACAGTAAATATAATATGAAGACATAAACAGAAAATGAATTTGAGACTAGCTAAAATAAGCAAGAGATCAAATATTTAGATTAAATTGGAAACTGGTAAAGAGTTTCCAAATTCAACTGCTGAAAGTGATTAGAATTTGTTATTTAATTTTCTTTGCTGTAGGATCCAATCAAACTTGAGATATTTTCATATTCATGGATGATTTTGGAATAATCAATGTCATGTCTATGCAAATATTGCCTGATTAAAGTGATCTCTCCAAACAGAGATTAATAAAGCTACTAATGAGATTTGTATCTCCTGTATTTAATTTAAATGTTTATGTGAATTTCAAACAAAACCCAGAAACAGGCCCCCTATATTTAAGAGAAGACATTTAGGAGCCTTACAATGATCCATAAAGAGGAGACTGTGAACAAGAGCTGTAATAGGAAGTACATGATGTGTCTGAAATCCTAACCCTTCAGGAAAGGTAGCTCTGTTCAGACCTTTTAAATCAGTCTTCAAAGTAGGTGTCTGCAAGTGTTCCCTGGGAGAAATGAACTGTGTTAGCTCCTGGAAATGCAAACACAGAAAAAAGGAATGCTGATGATCATAATAGTTAAACAGAGGGGAACTCAGATTCTCCCGAAACTGGGCACTGCTGTCAGCAGCTGCATATTAAAAGAATAATTATATTTTATGTTGAGTATTAGAGGCATAAGACATTCCTAACTGCTTCTTGTTTTATTTTTATTCAGTTCATGGGAATAAATCTCAAATGTGCCTGCATGTCTGAAAATGGTCAGGCCATTTTACACAGATGTTTTTGATTAATCCTTGAGCATTCCATTTTGTTTTGTTATTTAAGGGTTATAACCCTGTAGACACACTGACAGAAGCAAGTCTTTTTGGATAGTGAGACGGATTTGTGACTAATTGGAGGACTTCAAGTGCATATATCTTCACCTATCACAGTGAAGATTTCTTCTTGTAAAATGGACTTTGGGGACAAGGTGACTTCAAATGGACAAGCTTTATGCTGTCTTTTAAGATAGAAAGCTGTCATTAACAAACATATAATTTTTGGTCTCTAAGTTAATTTCTGGATCTTCACCTAACCTATTTTGTTTACTCTGCTCTAATAGAAGGAAAGCCTCTTTTCTGTTTTCCAAACAGTCCCAGTTCACTGGAATTTCTTTCACTGATCTAGACCTATTGCAGTATTTCAGTTCATCAAAACACATTTGATAACCCAAATGTGCTGTATTCACAGTCCTTTAAAGAACTAAAAACATTGCAGTCCAGCAGGAGTTATTCAACAAACACATTTTGCCTCTAAATTGCATGTTATCTATGTTGCACACATTAGCATAAAGAAATAAATTTGCAAATTGCTATATTAAGGGCATATTGCTAGAATGATATTTACTCAGCTTCCTCTAAATTCAGTAGAAATAATTTTTGCATACTATAGGAAAAAATAATAGGATCTTTATCAGCTGGAGGCGAGGTGAGAAAAGAACCAAAAAAACAGGTGCCAAGAAATTAGCTATTTTTTGCTATGTCTACAGAAATTGTTGTGTGTGTGTCTATAACATTACATCCTAATGTGCTATTGGCAATTACTGCCAAGTAATTAGAATCATAGAATGGCTTGTGTTGGAAGGGACCTTAAAGATCACCTAGTTCCTTCCATGGGCAGGAATGCTGTCCACTAGATGAAGGTTCCCAGGTTTTTTGATGAAGCCCGGGATATGGTTGGCTTTCTGGGCTGAAAGTGCAAACTGCCAGCTCATGTCAAGTTCCTCATCCACCAACACCATGAGTCCTCCTCCTCAGGGAATTGTTGCTCTTCTCTGCCCAGACTGGATTAGTGCTTGGGATTGCTCTGACCCAGGTGTAGGACCGTGCTCTCGGCATCCTTGAACTCCAGGAGGCTCCAACATCTCCGCCTCTCAAGGCTGTCCAGGTCCGTCTGGATGCCTTCCCTTCCCTCCAGTGTGTGACTGCACCACACAGCTTGGTGTCATCAGCAAAGTTCTGTGTCACAAACAGCAATGGTTATACTTTAGTGTGTCAATCTCTTATTTTTAAATTGGCATTAATTTAGATGGCATTTAATTTAATTGTTTGCCTCCATAGCAACGCAACAACCCCTCACGTTGGATACACTATGCCTTGATAGAAAGAATAGTGGTGTAAGGCCATTTAAATGCAAAAATCCCTGGATCAAGAGCTGGGAACTCAACAGAACTTGCTTGTCTAAGCAGCCCATGCAACTTGGGCCAAAAATTTAGGAAGTTGCAGTGGAGTTTACCACACATAGCTCTGATGTCTTCAGTAGCTATATTTTTCTCTTGAGTAGATCTTCTTAAGCTCCTGTTGCTCAAATCAGAGAAACAAATTTCATGAACTGGTTATCTCTACATTAAATATTTACTGGTGAATAAGGTAAATAAAGGTTGATGGAAGTTTTTTGCTCTGGGTAAAGGTCTGAGGCCCAGAGGCAGGTTGTTTATCTGCAGATCCTGTCTGAGTGATCAATGTTAGACAGTTCTTTCTAACATCTACACAGAAAAGTGTTGTAGTAGAAATACATAATGAATTATGTTACAAAGAAATAGGAAAAGATGAATTTCATTGTTTTGAATGCAAGTACTTTGGTTTTTCTAATTTATTTGGTAAATTTCTTTCCAACTGAATTCCCTAAGGTAGTAACAGGAATCTTCACCTGAATGTTTTACTTACCATGTGAATTCTAAACCCAGGTTTGGTGTTTTAATCATTGCAGGATTTTTCAGTATTTTTTATTCTTATAGGACACTGTACAGATTACAAAGATTCAAATAGTGATGGAGAATCCATTTAAACTTTATTTTATTTGTAATATCCATAGAGTTACTGTAAATCTCAGATGATCTCTTTCAAGCCAGTGTGGAAATTCTGTGATTACCAACAGTGTTGAATTACCTTTTCTTATTTTCTTGGTTTAGACATTCATTTTCCTGCTGTCTTAGCTTTTCAGTGCACACTATTTATAAAATAAAGGTCTTTCAACTTGAAAATATAGACTACTGAGCACAAAGAAATGAAGACATGGCCAGCAACTCTGCATTCCTCTCTGCAATGTAATTCAACAGGTGTTCTTCTTTTTCCTAGATTGAATAGTTCTTGAGAATGAACATGCGAGGAACTGTCCTATTTAAGTCTTTTTATTTTGAAAATAATTTTACTTATGGTTTTTCTTTTTTTTTTTTTTTTTTTTCACTTAACAGTACACCACAACCAGGGAATGTTTCTAAAACAAACTGACAAACGCGAAAATCGGAGAACAGTATCATTTTGCACTTACTGGTATGAAACTCCTCATTCAATGCAGATGTGATAATGTGACACAGGCTGTGCAGTCCTGTGTTCAAAAAGGGATAACAAACAATGCACTAGATAGGTATAATTAATGATGTGCCTTTTAGAAAATGTCTGGGCTGAAATGCCATGAGCTTTATATTTTGTGAAATACTATCCACAAATTCCATCCTTATTTTAAGCCAAGGTCAGGATTTCCTTTAGAATTTGGATTTTTTTTTTTCCCCAAACACCTACATAGATCTATATCACATCAATTTACAAGGATAAAAAAACTAAAGGAGAACAGCTGAGTGTCCTTTGCATAACAGAGAATGTCCTTTGGTTATTGTATTGCAGTAGGTTATTTTGTTTCTGTTCGTGTTGTAAGGGATTAAGCACCAACAGGGAATTTAAAATTATCATAAATTTTATTAACTCTTGTGGTCTTGCTCTCTTTGAGATGTTGCTTTTGGGATGGCAACAAGTCTGAGATGAAAACAAGCAAAAATAGTCGTGTTAAAACAGAAATACTGATGCTGGATTTACTCAACAACTTTTATTTTATTTTTTTTTTACATTTTATACTGTAGAACATGACTCTGTCACTGAAGTGGTAATATCAGAAAGTCACTGTGTACATTTTTGTAAGTAGGCTCTGTGTACATAGTTTTGGATGTAGAAATAGCTACTGGCAAACACCAAGCAGAAGAGGTACGTGCCAAGAAGCTGGTGTTTGGAAGTTTCCCAAGGACTGGCAGTCCTTGAGATGAGGATTCCTGTTTAATCTGCAAGAAGTAACAAAATCAGCACACCAAGAGCCTGATCAATCTGTACAAGGCCACAGGGACCAGTAGTGCCACAGATGGGTTATGGAACTCAGCCTGCACCCAAATCGAAGGTGGCTGTGGATGAAGACTATGGGGTTGCACAGGAGAATCAGGAAACAAGGACCATTATAGGACGCTTTTTAAAAGATGAACTAGTAGCTGCTGGCAAGGCAGCACAACCCTCCTTTTCTGAGGAGGCAGGTGCTGTTGTCAAATTGTGGTTGAGATCACTGAGATTGCATTTGGGCTGCCCTCCAATTAGATAACTGTAAATAAATGTGTGTGTGTGTGTGTGTGTGTGTGTGATTAAGCATCATGAACAAATAAGTGGATGTGTTGGTTGACTATAGCCTCTATAAATAACAGTTTAGCTTTATCAACACTACCTTACTGATGAAAAAAGTTAGATTCCCAAGTGAGGCAAAGGGAATTTACAGCAATCTCTTTCTCACCAAAGAGAGGCAAGAGGTAGTAGAGCAAGTGGATAGGGCACTGTGCAGGATAACAGGAAATTGGGTCCTGCATGCATCTCCTTGTTAGCCAAGTGTGCAAGTAGTTAATAGAAAACTTAATATCAGAAAAATCTATAGCTTAATACATAAGTCGCTTTTTGGGGTAATCTGGGTTGAAAACTCTAAATAGAAAGCACAACCCAGATTCTTCGGCTTTGCCTTTCTCTTGGCCAGGGACAAGCTGGGAGTGGTAGGTATAAGAAAGTTTATTTTTTTACCTAGATCCAGAATAATATGCAGATTTGTGAATTCAGACTTAATCTGCAGCACCATAAATGTTCTCTGAATAGTTATATGTATACACATGTTCTTTGATCACAATGTTGATTCAAGAACTTTCTTCCCTACATGAATGTACATAATTTAATCCTTTTTATGAATGGAGTTCTGAATAGTAAAAGAAATAAAAGATTTAGGTTAAAGGTAAAAAATCCAGACCACTCTCTCCACAGAAGTTCAACACTCCTAATAATGACATGAGAATTAAATCACAGAATCATAGAATTGTTAGAGTTGGAAAAAACCTCTAAAATCATCAGTTCCAAGCATTGTGTGAATCTTGACTGTAGTGTATTACTGATTAATGTCAGCAATAAAATAAACTTTCCTATTTTGGAAGTTCTTTTGTTGATTTTTGCTGCTACTTTGCAGATGATATTTATCTTTGAAAATATTAGTTGTTAAAAGACTACCCTGTTCTGGTTTTGTTTTTAGTAACAAGCTGATCTGGTAGCAGCTTTCCATCAGATGATGGAAAGCTTGTCCAAGGGTAGCATGAAATGATAAGCCAGAGTTTTAACATTGCTCAGTAGAAATATAAGGTGCAATTCATAATTGGAGAAGCTGCTATGCACAGTTTGATGCTTACATGACCCAACGATGACTCAGACTCAGCCAGTAATGGAGGCTGGCAGAGTCTGGAAGATGGCAACAGGAATTCAGTGTAATACAACATGCTGATGGCAGCTTGCTACAAAATGAAATATCCTGGTGCCTGCATCGATGTGATCCAAGATGCACAGTTCAAAGGCACAAGCTGATCTCAAAAACACCCAGTCTAGATTGATACAGTCACTTAGTAGTGTCACTGGTGTTTGGCTCTAGGCTGTTTGCTGTTTACTGGAAGGAATTCAGCATTTGTTAGAATGATCTTGCATTTAACTAGCAGAGAAATGCCTCAGCTGCTAAAGGAATGCATTCAACTTCTCAAAGCATGCTATTATGAATCAGGATGGTTTCAGCACTAGCTGGGCATTTAGAGTAATCTGGTTTGTGCATTATTGGCATCATTATCCTGATTATCAGCGTCTACTTGGCTTGTTTATTTGTGGATATAAATCTGTGTGCTTATGTTGAATACTCACTGAGCATGCAGAAATATTTCAGTGCATAAAATTTGGCCAGTGATTTTATAAGGTTAAAAGACCATTTCAAAATGACTAGGTCACCAAACCATCATTAAAAAAAAAAAAAAAAAAGAGAAAAACAAAACCAAAAAAAGCAAATTTCCTGTAATTTGAAATATCCACCAGTCAGAAGCCTCAGACTATGAACTACATTCTTTATCCAGATTTTTATACTGTGCCCATGTATCTGAGGATTGGCTATGATTTACAGGTAGAATGACTCACATAGGGCTCACTGCATGGTTTGCACCCCTAGATACCTGTTCCACAGCAGGAACAGCTCAGTTGCTCATCTTGCAGACTCTGATTCACCACATGTTACAGTCGCTTCCTGCAGTAAGGAAAATAAATGCCAAGTTGGCTTTTGCCAGTTTGTACCAGACAGAATTGGGGGGCCTGCTTCAGAAAAGGTTTGGATGCGTGGTTAGGTGACCCATGATTCTTACCTGTGATCACCATTTGTCAGTCAGGTGTACGTTGAATAGAATTTCCTACAAGAGCATGACCTCCAAGATCCCAGGTTGAAGGTATCTCTTTTCATTCTCCAATGTAAAAAAAAAACCCCAAAAACAAACCTCAGAATAAACGACTACCACCACCACTACTAAGAACAAAACACCCTTCCCCCCTTTTCAATAATAATTTATTTGCTAATTTTGTCCATAGGATGGTAATTAATAATTTCAAATTGATATCTTAGACTATGAAGAGTTCTCAGTTAAGTTTTGAGTTCTACTGAGGTTGATGGTTTGTAGCCCTCTTTGGTTAGAAGACTAGGGAATGAAAACAAGTTATTAAATGTCTAATGTAACCAAGACCTAGATCTTGGTCTTTGTAGATTTGGGTAAAAATGTCAGTAAATTGAATTCCTGTTGTATTTTTTAGTCTCTCTTGGTTGTAAATCACCACATTTTGGGGAGAAGTTTATTCTTGCACAGTCTCACTTCTTCCCAGTCTAGAATGAATAGGTAACTCAGCTTTTTCCTTTCACTGAAGGAATTTAGGAGGAGGAAAGTGAAAAGATTAAGTTCTTAATGGCTAAAAAAATAGAGAGTATACTGTTGTCATGATCTGAAGGCTTACATG
Organism: Pseudopipra pipra; assembly: GCF_036250125.1. Lineage (NCBI taxonomy): Eukaryota > Metazoa > Chordata > Aves > Passeriformes > Pipridae > Pseudopipra > Pseudopipra pipra. The sequence goes on from NC_087549.1 coordinate 5,957,437, forward strand.
GTCTGTGGGTATATAGAGATTTTGGTGATGGGTGTGTAGGATTCCATAATGCACAAGAAGATTTATCCTCTAAATTTCTCTAGTTTATTGTAAAGTACCACAAATAGCACAAAAAAATCACCATTAGCAAGTATAACTATAATTACTAAAGTGGATATATAGCTCTTTCTCAAGCTGTCAACAATCAATAATATACTAGTATGGCAATAATCAATTACAGAAATAATCAATATTTTTTCTCACTAGGTCATCTTTATGGTACCTTACATGAACTGTTACATAAAAAGCAAAAGTAAGCAAGTAAGGGAACCTCCAACACTCTTAATAAAACTTTATTTTTCAAATGGACCAGAATAAGGAAGGTCGAAGGGGAAAGTTTCCCTGAATATGAGCATCTTTTAGCTGCAGTTGATGTAATATTTTAAGAAACATGTAAGTAGTTGATGATGCAAATTAAGTGCTTTTTTTCTGAAAAATCTGACCTCTCAATAAAAAGACATAAACTACAAAAGCAATATTTCTGACCATGAGCTTTGAAGTGGACAACAAGGAATATTGACAGCTTAGAGGTCTATTAACATGGTCATTCCAAAAAATTAACTGAATATTATATGAAAAATATTTCTTCACACTACTTTTTATTAATCTCTGATTTCTTTTGGCACTTTGCTTCTCATAACCCTAAGAAGAGCATATTAATATTCAAATCACCAGTACTAATGCAACATTTAAAAACAAAATCAGGATTGATGGGGAAAAAGATAAATAATACTCAAAAAAATTTACAGCATTATGCATCACACTATCAAACATTAACAATATTTATCTTTCTGATTTTTACAAATGTTCCTGTACGCAAAAGACATGTCATAGATTCTGAAAGCTACCCAGTCTCCTAGATTAAGAAAAATAATCATTCTGGACAACCTGCTTTTGTTGCCTTCTCAAAGCTAAATAAGAAAGAGGAGGATCTGAGAGCAATGCTACATCCAAAGCCCTCAGATACTTAATAGCAAAGGAAAAAAAAAGACAGGGAGAATGAGAAAAAGCTACTAAACTTTTTGATCCTTTGAAGTCAGAGAAAGTTTTATCATTCAACTGACTGCACCTAAATCCAGAAATTCAGTTTCTAAAGTTTTATATTTCAATGAAAACACAAAACCAGAACCATCTATCAGTTGAGCTTCCTGTCATTAACTTGTTAAATGTACTCATTGCATACATATTGTTCTCTCCCAGACAGATATGTGCCTGCCTACAGTTACGTATTTATGTACAACAAAACAACCTGCAAATATTTTTCTTTCTTTCTGTGAAATAATTTAGCTGGCGTCTAGTTACTATTAAGAAGGGAGATAAATAGTAATAAATGGAATGTTCAGACGAGCTTAAATGGTACTGTGATTTTTGTCAAGAAAAACATTACTGGGATTATCTGGTAAAAGGCTCTTGATTGTCATGGTTTGAGATAGCCCCAAAATCCAATTCCCTAGTTCCATCCCTCCTCCCACATCTCAACCCAATGTGAGATGGGCTTTTCCAGACAAAACACACACCAGACTCAAAGTGGGGGAAAGGTAATATATTACAATGACTGTACAAATAAATATAACATATCACATTATACACACGATCCCAAACTATCTCTACCATGACATATGTATTTACAATGATCAGATCTCTTCTCCCCTCCAAATAAAAGTCCAGGAGGGAAAGAAGGACAGATCCCTTCCAGTCTTTAAGCAGCAGCATCTTCTGAGGCAGCAGTCTGTCTGTCTTCTCCACATGCAGCAGCTGATAGCTGGCTTTCTGCCAGCACTCAACGAGGGAGATATCAAATTCCCTCGGCCCCATCGCCTCAACCGAGGGGTCTTCCGTGGACTTCGTAACCCCAGACAAGGTCGTATCACCACGTCATATCACGAAGACACAGGGGGGTCTTCGTGAAGGTCTGGTATCTCTTGCAGGAGACTCAGCTCCTTGCTTGCAGGGCCTCTGTGCTCTGCCTCTCAGGCTGCCACCGTGGCAGCAGTGCAAGGGGGGGGGAGCCAAGGTCAACTCCCCCCGCATTCCATCTGGCCGTCCCGGTCCAGCACCCGGGACGCTCTGAGCTTCTCAGCTCCTCTCTCTCCGGTGCTGCATGTCTAAAACTCTTTCTCCTAAATAGGAGTCCATGTCCCTCTTCTCCAAGAGGGTCTCCAAGGGAGTTTTGGGGAATCTGGTATCAGTCTTACCCCAAACTCTGTCTCTCAGCTGCTGGCTCTCTTTCTCCTGTCTCTGTCTTCCAGGAGTCTTCTCTGCGGTGCTGCATGTTTCTGTTGCTCCTTCAGTTCAGGTCCTTATCAGTCCTGGCTCTCTGCCACCGTTTTCTCTGGTCAGTCCCGGCTGCTGTTCTGTGCCCATGGAGAAAACATTCTCCCGGCATAACTACAGGCACCTAGCCCAGCTTTATGCTGTTCCAGGTCCCTGCAGCCCCCCAGCCGGGGCTGGGAGGGGGCCAGGGGCCCCAAGGGGCTTAGAGCCCCTTCCTCGTGGCTCACAACATGGCCACCTCCCCTACAACAACCAAAAACTACAACTCTTCTCTTCCGGTCTGGTTGTGATATGTTTACATTTCTGCAGGAGCGCCCATTGGGCAGAACTTCAAAACTTCTAGGGGTTTCCACCCCTTGGGGTCTACCACTTTTCAGCCTCTGGGAAAAACAAGGTTCAAACCACGACATTGATTCAAAGAATTATATTTTATACATGAAATTTTTAAAAGTAGCATCTAACTGGAGCTCAGGCACCAAACTGACAAATTTAAGATGCTGTAAATCTCTACTCATTTGTTGTTTAGATGAGATATCTGCCTTCTATTAGTGATCAAATTTCTGTTACTGGAATAAATGTGGTTTTATGTCTTAGAAGTTGCCATTTCTTTTCTTAAACTTCCTCTATCTCTGTAAAATCAAGATTTGGTCCTCTTTGGATCCATAGTCTCAGTGCAGTTACATAATTTCCAAATTTACTGGTAATCCTTTGTAACTCCTCAAGTCTGTATGGCAACAAAACTTTGTCAATGAAAACCCAGCACATATCCCACTGTACATATTTGCCATCTGGATAAATCCCCGAACAACTTCATCTAATCCTATAGCTCAGCCTTCTTTGAACAGGAGATTAGACTGGAAATAACCTGAGATCTTTCCAACCCAGATTCCTTCATAGTCTCAGGGGTTCCTATGTCCATGTTCAAAGAATTCAAAGTGACTTAAAATAAAGTACCTGCAGAAGGAAGAAAAAAGTGTCCACAAGTAACAGATTAAGTATTTATTTGTATTATGGAAACTCAGATTCAGATCATGTAACTATTACAGGAGGGTGTGTATAACCATAGCCTACTTGAAATAAAATCCACCTATGTTTACCTGGGACACACAACACAGAGACCTGTTCTGGGAACAAAAAATTACCCATTTATTCAAGGAATAATAACTTATAATTGACAGCATCCATATTCTATGTAAAAAGTTTTTTGTACTTGCAATAGAAGTGGCATCTGCAACACACTTGACAGTGATCAAAACTTTCCTTTGTGAGTACAAGCCTCTTCCCAAACTGCATCCGTAAAGGGAGAAATCTTTCTGGATATGGTGTGGTGATACCCTTTCTACTCTACTACCATCCTACCTCAGGTTCTTGATAGGAAGTCAGTTTACTTATTCTGCAATATTTGCATCGAAGAACAAGGGTATTTCTTAGCTAATGCATTTTTAAAGCAAACTCATCTTTTCTGTCTCTTTTGCAGACACATCTGCACAAAAACCTCTAATGTCACAGAAAGAACTAACACTAGTTAAAAACATTAATTACATAATTTAGCCCATAATTTTAGTCCAAGACAAATTTTAGAGTTTCAAGCAAAGCAAACCCAGAAATTTTAGACCATAAGCTCTGGTGGAAGCAACAGTGTGAAGAATGTGAACATTTTACTGATCAATCTACTAAGTCACAAGGTAAAGGTCTGATAGCTAATATTCACTATGATGGTTAATATTCACACTGAAAGTGGAAGTAACATAGATCATTAAATCAATCAGACAAAATTATGACTCAGAAGATTATTTATAGAAAAATTCACTCAAATCACTTCACTATACTCTAAAAGTTCAAGCCAGGGACAGACATTGGTTTATGAGACCCTCTGATTTGTTTATAGCTGCCTTCACCACTGAATTTTATCTCTACCAGCCAAAGAGGAAGAAGAAGACTTGGCTGTCTATGGTTACGGGTTTTTTTGGGTCCTGTGCTGCTGAAAGCAGCATCTTGCCTGTGGCAATCTGTGGGACTGGTAGTGTCAGAGTGCTCTGTGCATGCGTGTATGTGTGTTTGTCTCTGGAACTTGGGCACAGCTTCATTAATGTTTGAAACTGCACATGGGAAAGCCCAGATGTGTCCCCCAGCCTGGGAAGAGATCCCCAGTTCCCTGGGGCACCAAGTTGGGCTCCAGCAGCCGGGCAGGAGCAACCTGGGCTAGAGGAGGTGGCCGCTGGATTTACTTCCACTCCACAGGCGCCTAAAGAATGAAGAGAAACAACAAAAAAAAAATGGTGTAGCTTCAAAGCTGAGTAACTAAGCTTGGTGTGGCTGTTTGTCAGCCACATGGAGTGTTGTGATGCCAGTTAAATGCTATAAATGGAGGAACAGGAAGTTATGAGTCTACATATCCTCTGTCTGGCACACTGTTTTCCACACGAGAATATTGACTGCACAGAATTATTTTTCAGCTCTTTTCCTCATGTTTCTAAGAGACATTACTCTTTTCAGATAAAAGGTCCTTTAAAATTATCTGTAATACTTTCACTCGGTTGAAAGGGAAGGTGGTAAGAAGAAGTAAATGTGACCATGAAAGAAAGAAAATGGCCGTTCTGATTTATTTTTTTTTAACTTGGACTGTTTTCTTCACAAAGTTTTTCCTTTTTTTTTTTTTTTTTTTTTTTGTGGTGGAACAAAAATAAACACCCTCTTTGTAAGAATTTCCAGCAATATCTTGCAATAGTGTTTTCAAATCAATTGTAGTGCAACAGCTTATGGAGAGGAAGTTGCAAATTTTCTACTACATTTATGTGTGAGTTAGAGCCAAAAACCCTGGGACATGACATTAACACATACAGGAGATATGAGCTGATTTGATTAATTCACCATAGAAATTTTAGATCTGCAATGGATGATAGTGAATTTTTCTCATGTTCATTCCTACTTAATAATTACTATATTGTCCTTTAAGTCAGCAGTATGGAAGTCTCTGAATGCTCTGATCTATCTCAAAAATAAATTTTGACTCATGAGAGAGTCAAAAGAAGGCGATGGAGAAATTGAAGACAATCCTCTTTGCCCGAGGGAGAAGTATAACATTTTTTCCAAAATTTTTAATTAGAACTAGAGACAAAAAAAATACACTTTTATCTGAGCCATAAGGCCAATACAGGACTTGGTGTGTCTTTCAGAAGTATAGGGAAATGCATTCAGACCAAAGTGTTTAAAACAATCTTTTGGTCTTTTACTCCTCATATCCACCATACCTAGGAATTCTAGTTAGGGACTACCATGGGTGTAGACAAAAGCCAATGTTCTAAGGTCTGTGCAGGCTATAGAATGTTTTTGGTTTTGTATTTAATTATTTTATCTACTAAAAATCTATAGTTTTCATTTTCAGGTATTAATGTTTATTTTTAACATTAATAAAACAAAGAGAACTTGGTCTTTGCTGTATCCTTTTCTTAACTGATATGACTGAAGAGGGAGAAAGTAAACCTGAACTTCCTGACAGACTTTCTCCTGCAGAGAGCTTTTTCTTCTAGTGTATTCTGTAACACAGTGTCTATTTTGAGACCAAATCCATTAAGTACTTTTCTTTCAAAAAATAACCAAAGGAAAAGATCAAAACCCTGAAATCATTATGCATCCTATGTTGCCTGGGTTCCATCCCAGGATGTCTGTATGTAATGGACATCAGAATCTTTGAAAATGGTTATTTGCCATGAGTGATTGACAGTTTGACCTTTCACTTCAAAATTGCTTGTCACTTCTTGCCATACATCTGTGAATGTCACTCTGCACCTCATTTCAGTCTCTCATTATGACTAGTGGGTGGTATACCTGTAAACAGCTTTCTGTGCTCCGGGTTCCCATTTGATGCACTCAGAGGTATATAATATGGCTAATGCATTTCTGAAACAATAGTGGAGTTAGTGCTTTAAAAAAATACTCTCAGAATTTTTCCCTTTTAGAATCTTAACTTAATCTAAGTTTTGGTAGCTTAGACTCTTGGTTCAAAATATTTCAGAGAACCGTGACCTCTGCCCCCTAATTTAAACACAAATTTTCTTGGTAGCGATTGAAACTTGAATTGTTTTTTGTGAGGAAATTTTTTCCAAGAACAAAATTATAAAGAGATGTGAACATTATTTCCCATTCTGTCACTGTGTTCTGAGGCATTTGATGTGAAAGTCCTCTGTGCCTTCCTGGTGTAAATGCTGCAAGTCGAATTGAATTCTTGAATATACACTGAAGCAAGAGCAGAAATATTAAGCACCATTTTTGTTCTCCTTTTGAATATTTTGTGTAACATAAAAATTAAAATGGTACCATGGTTTCACCCAATCACGGCAGTCCCCAGTTGGTCACTGGCTGGTGAATCTGGTTATGAAATGGGGTTAAAACCTTCCATTAGGAAAGATAACTGGTAGATTGAAACTTCTATACTGAGGATGAGCCCTTCCCTGAACGTTCAGCTTCGGGCTGTTGAATGAAAGGAATGAGCTGTTGGTGTCACTCTGTGGAAGGTAGCAAATTTCAGTCTTCCATTTTTTTGTTCCATGATTTAAATTACACCTCAAATGGGATTATTATTATTATTTTTATTATTATTATTAAATTTGAAAGAAAAAATACACTTCTGTCCACAAGGGTTTTGTGTCATTTCACTGCTGGGATAATTGAGGAAAAAAACCCAAAAGCAAAACAAACAAAAGAACATGTGGCATAACATAATGTAATTTGTTCCAAGCCCCAAGTAAAACCAAACGGAATAGCACAGGATAGCCAGTGCATCGATCTTTCTGATCTCCATTAAAATAGGGGGAAATATTCCAGAGTTATTGACTTTAAACTACTTGCAGCTGCACAGACTCTATGTGCCATAGAGTAAGTGCTGAGGTTAACACATAAACGGCATTTGATACTCAAGGTGATGGTTTTTCAGAGACATTTGGATTGTGCAGAATAACCTCATCTACACTGATATCCTTGAAAAAGCACTCACAGAATATTTGTTCATCTAAGTGACTTAACTCAGATGCATGTGTATCCCAGTGTGGTATCTGACTACCAGAGAAACATGAAAGATAGAGATCAATGTGTTTAATAAAGATATGCCTGTAGGATAAAGTGTTCCATGAAACCACAGTTTCTCACCTTTTTTTTTTTTTTTTTAATTCAAGAAGAAAAGAGTGAATTTGCTACAAAAAACAGAACTTAAAAAAATGCATTAAACTACTTGTGGAAAAACTATCCATTCAGTTTTTGTTTAAAACTTTATATATTGATAAATATGATAAGTTATTGAGAATTAACAGTTTTGGACACATTCTTCAATAGATATATAATATCTATTATATATCTATATATTATGTATCTATATAATATCGCATAATCAATGGCGATTTTCTTGAGAGCTGAGTCCTTTCATGGAACCAATTCTTCAAATCTAATATGATGAGAAGACTTAAAAGGGTTAGTTCTGTAATGAGTACATTTAGTACTTATGTTCTTGCTGGAAACATCAAAGATGTCCAAGTATTTTACTCAAGCATGAGGGAATGATTCAGAAATGAGCTTAATATCATTTAAATATCTACTCAGATCTACTTCCTCATGTAATAGCTTCATAGTCATTAGAAAGATAACAGAATGCTTTAAATAATATTTTGTCACAGAGTGTGGTGCTGTAAGATTTTATAACACAGTATATGTCACACGAACATTTCTATTACATACATCATGAAATACATGACATGCTCTGGATCAAACCACCATTTTGTTGTAAATCTTTTAATTGTTGCTTTTAAAATGAGTTCATTTAAGGTTTTTTCTTTAGTCAGGACAATTATATATATATATATATATATGTATATATTTCCTAATGAGGAATGAAAATGCAGTTTTGAATGTAAAAAACCCCCTGGAAAAGGAGAGAAGGCAAGGGGAGAACATTTATTAAGTAAAAGCGGCTGTGTCCTCAGAGCTGGTCTATGCTAGGACAACTCCTGACAGAAGAGAACCATCTATTAATCTGAGTTCTGGTCTCTACAGTGGTCCAGGACCAAGCTGACATACACGAAATAGTAAATTCATGGAAAGAAGTAAAGGTCACAGTTTAAGGACTCCAAGAGGCCACAGCTGTGGCAGGCTGAGCCTGGATCAAAGTGGAGGCTGCCCCTCGATATGCAGAACAGGATCAGGATCTGGTCTCTGGCCCTGAGAGGCAATTGCAAAGCACAGGTCAAAGACAAGATAAACCCTGTTTTCCATCCTCCTCCTGGGAGTAGTTGCTCCTCAAGCTGATTCCCAACTGTGCCCAGGCCTCCTTTGGGAGAACACAAGAATCCAGCCTGGATGCCTGAAGGATCAAAAGAGCAAGGCTAATCAGAGAGCCTCCCTTCCAGTGGAGTTGTACCTGCTTTGTCTGCTCTGTGCTGTTGTTGGAGCACAAAGTAACCACACTTCCCATTTTCCCCGTGTGAGTGGATTGCCCAGCTCCCCATTTCTACAGGTGATGTAAATCTGACATCACTACAGCCTTCAATTAAGCAGCTCAGAAGAACTGAGTTCCTTATGCATATGAAGATTTGCTGCTTCCAGCACAGGTCACAGGGACCAGAATTGCTTTGCAAGCTCTTTGATGCTTTGCAGTTAAAAAAAAATACAGAAAAGAAAGGGAAGGACAGAAATATCTAGTTATTTGCAGTGATTTGAAAATGTTGTGGAAAGTCTTCTTTTACAATAGATCACATAACACATTGCCAATAAAATTATTCACTTCTTTATTTTGAATGCATATTCGTTAGATTAGATGAACTCAAAATATTACCTTATTTTTCAGGACCTTCTCTTTGCTGTATTTTGCTTCTGTTCTACTTTCTTTTTTCTTATATTTTTTCCTGTGTACCAGAATAATTTTGTCTGTCTTTGTCCTCTCTCAGTTTCCATTTTCAGAGCCTTGCAGACATGGGTCACAAAACTCAGACACATAATCCTCTGCTGTTTGAGCTAGGTCAAAATTAAGCAACATAAATTTCCTGTGATTAGAATTAGTTTCCTTTGCTTCTGATCAGACCTCTTGAGGGCAATCAAAACTGTTAAAATGAATTGCTGCAAAATTAATACTATGGAAAAGGGATTTTTTTTTTTAAATCAACAAAGTCTTTATTTGAAACTCCCCACTGCCTTCTATCAACCTTTGCATCCTTGTCCTGAATTTAGAGCATCTGTAAAGAATCAGCTATGATTCTTTAATTCACTGATACACAGGGGGTTGACTTAGTACTGTTCTTGCTAAATAGTTATTTTCTCTTCCCAAGGAAATGAATGAGACTCATTTCACTCTTGGAGTGAAAATTGTGCACAAGGGTATCAGAATGAGAACCCCCTAGAAGTCCTTAATCCCAAATTGTTCCCCTAAATCAAGAACAACAATTTGAAAGAATCCCCCAGTGCCTATCATTTTCCTGACACTGATCTCCTGATCCCTTTTGACCAAATAACATGCGGGGCTTTAAACAAGCAGAAGACTTGGTGGTAAGAGGGACACTGCTGTGAAGTGCTGTATCACCACTGTGTTTGCTGCTTTCAGCCTCTGCATTTTCTCTTGTTGCTACCTCCCACTGCATCATATTTTGTCTTTAGGCATTATTACACTAATCCTGCTATTTACATGCTGGTACAGGCATGTTGAGTCCTGTTGAGTCCAGTGGGAGCGCATACCTCATGTTTACTAATGGGGACTTTGATTAAAAACTATATGGGACAACCGCGAGGGAGTCATCCTGGCCCCAGTGACAGTGAGAAAAAAAAATGATGGGAGTTTAACCATTGAATTTCACAGACCCTAAGTCTCTTCTTACTAGGTAAACACACAGGGTGATCTCAGGACTGCATACAGACATGCATATGCACCAATATGTGCTGGAGGACACCCAGCTGGAAAGCAGCTTGGCAGAAAAGGACTGGATGGTTTCTGGTAGACACCAAGCTGAACGTGAGCCAGCAATGTGCCCTTGCTGCAAAGAAGGTGAATGGAATTCTCTGCTGTATCAGGTACAGTATTGTCAGCAGGCTGAGGGAGGTGATCTTTTCCCTTTATGTAGTGCTGGTGAGGCCACACCTGAAGTGCTCTCACACGAGGTTTAACAAGACCAGCTGCAAGGTGCTGCACCTGGGTCAGGGAAAACCCTGGTATCAATCCAGGCTGGGGGATGAACAGATTGAAAGCAGCCCTTCAGTGGATGAGAGGTTGGACATGACCTGGCAATGTACACTCACAGCCCAGAAAGCCAAACCTGTTCTGGGCTGTATCCAAAGCAGTGTGGGCAGCGGGTGGAGGGAGGTGATTCTGCCTCTCTGCTCCCCTCTGGTGAGATTCCACCTGCAGTGCTGCATCCAGCTCTGGGGTCTCCAGCACGGGAGGGACATGGACCTGTTGGAGCAAGTCCAGAGGAGGCCATCAAGATGATCTGAGGACTGGAGCACCTCTCCTATGAGCAAAGGTTAAGAAAATTGGTATTATTCAGCCTGGAAAAGCGAAGGCTTAGGGGTGACCTAATTGTGGCCTTCCAGTAGCTGAAGGGAGCCTACAAGAAAGATAGAGAGAGACTATTTACAAGAGCATGTAGTGACAGGACAAGGGGGAATGTCTTCAAACTGAGAATAGGTTTGGATTAGATATGAGGAAGAATTTCTTGACTGCAGAGGTGGTGAGGCACTGGCGCAGATTTCTCAGAGAACTTGTGGATGCCCCATCCCTGGAAGTGTTCCAGGCCAGGTTGGATGGGGCTCTGAGCAAGCTGGTCTAGTGGAAGGTGTTGCTTTCCATGACAGGAAGTTGGAACTAGAAGATCATGAAGGCCCCTTCCAACCCAAACAATTCTGTAATTCTATGATACAAATAACTGAAAAGAGGATGGGAAAAGGACACAGCCAGGCTTTTTTTAGTGGTGGCCCCTTGCCATGACCAGAGGCAATGGGCAGAGAAACTGAAACATAGGAGATTCCCTCTGAATATCAGGAAATACTTTAATAATCTGAGGGTAAGTGAGCACTGGCACAGGTTGCTCAGAGAGATTATGAGTCTCTCTCGTTTGAGATATTTTAAAGCCATCTAGACATGGAAATTTATTTTGATGGGAGGGAAGGAAGAAAGAAGGGAGGAAGGGAAGGAGGAAAGAAGGGAAGGCAGACAGGTAGGAAGGAAGGAAGGAAGGAAGAAGGAATATAAATGCACAAAGATATGTTAATTCCACCACAGGAAGAAAAATAAAATGAAAAGGGAAAAAAAATTAAAAATCCCAATGAAATGAAAATTCTTTTATCAAATTTCACCCATGTCTTTAGCATCTCTAAACTCAGTAGTCAGTTTTGTTTTACTCTTTCCTGTTGAAAGACTCCTTCACAAATCCTTCAGGCTGGAAGCTGGAGGAACCCACTCATAGTCCAAAGCAAGTTCTGGATAAAACACAGGTTCCTTGGGCAGCAACTTCCCTTCCTCACTGGAAATGCTATGACATAAAGGATTTGACTTCTGCTTCCAATTAGTCTGAAGAGAAACGGTTGATATGCTTCACAAAATGTAGAAGCATTTTTAGATCAGAGATGTCCATCATGGCAGCTGCCAGCACCTTTTGACAAAAAAATTGATAAAATTTTGACGTCTGACAGCTAAACAGACAGAGAAGCAGCTGCAGTATCCAAACACAATTTTGAACTGATGTGACACTTGCAGTTAAGGGCATCAACAAAGATTTGTGAGTTGATTCATATTCACAGAAACTATGACTGTGGCAGAGATCTGTTGACACAAAGAGATCTTTCCCCCATTTCAAAACACTCTGTTTTCTTTCCGGATTTTGCCAGCTAAAAACAAAAGGTTAGTGCATTATCTTAAAATTCTTTAGGCAGCAGGACCAGAACATCCAGCAGATATGTTTAATGTTAAAGGGGAATATATTCTGTTAGAGTGACAGCCCAAGGAGAGGTAAGGCTGACGCAGCTCCATCTCCCCAGGTTCAAACAGCAGGAAGACTGAGTCTGCATTCCCATGGGTACAGGTACACAGAGCACACTTGTACACCTCCTATGTACCTGGCTGATACACAGATCACACACAATGAACACACGTGAACACAAAACCCACGTGTGAGCACCAAACCCCTCACTCTGCTCTCCTCTCTGGATGAGCAGGATGGAGGTCCACTAATGAGAATTTAGAGATCTACATCCAAACAAGACGGATTCCTCCAGCAGTGGACCCCAGATACTCAGCTTTCCCAGTAGCTGCTCCTGGGTCCCTGTCTCTGCAATTTCTGGCACCTGGATGTAAAAAAACATCAGGGAGAGGGGCTGGACAGGCTGACCCTTTCTCTGAGTTCCTAAATCATGTTCCCACCTGTCACTGTGCTCCTGTGCTCTTCCAGGCTGGTGCATATGGGTCTTGGTGGGTTGATGGCTTCTGTGATGGATCTAGAAGAGCACAGGGGAAGTTCTGATTTGCAGTCCTCCTTCTGCCCTCGTGACTCTGTGTTCCTTTTCAGGTGTGCACATGGACTTTCATCACATGACCCCACACTTAACACATTCAAAGTTGTAAAACACAACTGTAAATTAACATCTGTGAGTATGGGCCAATTCCTATTAATTTACATTTCCAAGAAGGTTAGTATTTTGCCATTTACAGAAATATCATTGTACCAGACATTGGCAGTGGGGTTACAGGGGTAGCTCAGTGAGAAGTCATGTAGTTAGAGAACATGCAATGAGTTTTACATAACCAAGGCATCTAAGATTAACATGAAATGCTAGGTATTTTTGTCTAAACTCTTCCCCTTTTTCACCACCTCTCATCCTCCTTCCCTCCAAGCAAATAAATCCTTTCCAAAATTCTCATTGTATCAACTAAAACCAGATGTGTTTGATTTTGTGGTTTTTTTTTTTTTCAGATGGGAAGTATTTGAAAGCTGATAAAAATAGACCTTTTTGCACACCATCTGTGACTATCATATGACTTATACGTATGTCGCATTTCATTCAGACACGATTTTTATAGTGAGCATGTGGAGCATGGAGGAAGAAAGGTTTTCAAAGGGCAGTGGCATCTTAATATTAAAGAAGTCACAGAATGTTTTCTTCTATAGCTGTAATTTAACATTTTTGGAGGAGTCTTTTTTTTCCCCTTTGCTATTTGTAGCATATTATTTTCCTTGCAAACAGGCTTGACAGGCTTTACTTAAGGACATTTGACAGCCTAAGATATGCCAGAGGCAGACATCACTATTAGAAAGAGCATCATTTTGGAAATTTGAATATATTAGACAAGCCAGAGAAGGCAAAAAAGCAAATATACAGATATGGAGTGAGGAAAGGGGGATCAGGTTGCAGCATGGGAGATGGCCTTAGAAACATCAGGAAAAGGGAAGAGCAGGATGCTCTCACAGCTCTGTGCCAGCTCACCTTCTCTCCCATTAATCACTAATACTTTGGCATAAGTCTCACAATCAGACTGCTGTTGTCTTCAGATCTCCTGCAGTTTCCCCTTTTTCTTTTATTACTGACCTCCTTTTCAGCTCACACTTTCCTTCCAGCATGCTTTGTGAGTCACAGATATGACTGCAGTAGTAACTGCATGTGAGGAGTGAGAGCTGGGCAGAAGAGCTATAAAAATCACGTGTTTATCTCCAGAAACTGGTTTGACTCAAGAAATTGAGGGCACACAAGATGAGTGTACAATGAAATGTAGGACTTGGCAGATGTCACTGCTGCACTCAGTCAGTTTGCTGCCTGTTGGGTCACAGAGGACAGCTCAGAAACAATAAGAAACTGTGATGGTCCAGTTCTCCTTAAGGAAGAGCACCCCTTCAGTTGCTGTGTTTGCATCCCCACTTCATACATCTATATCTTTCAGCACATCCCATTCCAGCCCCAGTTTCAGATGTTATCCTTTTCCACAGCTGACACTTAAGAAAAGTTCATCACTATAAGTAATTTCAAAATCTTACTGAATCCCTGTGTTTGAGATTTTTATTTTGTTTTGGTTTGCATTTTTTTTGTTCGTCATTTCACTCCCTAAACCCCAGTTGGCTATGTATATATAGAAATAAACCAAATTAAAAAGTAATATTCTTCAATAAATATTCTCCAAGCCAGCTGGATGATTTGTTTTGACTATGCTCTATATTCTTGATACACTATATATAAAAAGAAGACAATAAAAATAAAGGACATGAAGTACTTAACTCTGTATTACTTTTCAATTTTCTAAGGCTAGAGTGAGATTAACTATAACACAACAAGTTTTGTTTTTTTTTGTTGTTGTTGTTTGTTTCTTGATTTTGTTTGATTGGTTGGTTTTGTTTGTTGTTTGGTTTTTTTTTGGTTTGTTTGTTTGTTTGGGTTTTTTGTTTTGTTTTGTTTTTTTCAAATAGATGTGGAAGGTTCCCTGCCTATGGCAGTGGGGTCAGAACTAGGTGATCTTTAAGGTCCCATCCAACCCACACCATTCTATGATTCTTTATTCCTTGTATTTGTGATGTCACCAAACACTGCTCTTCATTATAAATAAACACTGTGGGTATTTGCTGTTATTTTGTGCTCGTTTATGTTCCAGATAAATTAAAGACTATTTTGACAGGAGCTTCATGGATTCCAGCAGTCATATACTCTTGATTAATCCCATGTAATGGCCAAAGAGCATGTGGGATGAAGTAATTTCATAACAATCACTACCCATTATTTAAGAACACTTTGACATGTTGCCTTATCTGTCCCATTAGAGACCTCAGGATGAGAAAGGTTATTCTGATGTGTCATAAGATCTAGTAGAAACCACTGGCACACAGAACAGGACCATAGAAATAAAACATTAGCACAGAAACTTGCATTTCTTCTTCATTACAAGCAATATGGATTGATGAAGCTGAAGCATTAAGAAATCTGGTTTTTAATTAATTACAATTCCTTCTTTCATGGTGGTGTGAAGGGTTCCTCTCCTGTGACAACCAGGTGCAGGATTCAGGTTTATCTCTTGGAAGAATATTTAGCATCAACACCTGAGGTCCTCTGAAATCTGTACAGGGCTCTGAGCTCCAGGCACAGCCCCACTGCCTGCAGTCCTCACAACCACCTGTCCCACACAGTTGTCTCAATATTGTGCAAATACAAAAACCTTGGGTTCCCATAATGGCCCTCTCATCCAACAGGGAGGGATTTATAAGCCTTCCAATCTTCTGGCCAAATACCTTTCCTGCCCTTTCTCTCCCACCATCTCACAACCCTCCTCTGGGCATGTTAAATACTACTGGGTCAAGGGATACAGGATCTCTCCAATTCACCCCTAAACTGATTATGGCCTCGTTTCCTCCTTGAGAAGGTCCCATTTCATGATCAAAGAAACACATACTCTGCAAATAGGTAAGGTTTGAAGGAAGCACAGTGTTGTTATCTAACTTCAGCACGCTTGGAACCACACATTTCACCAGGGAAGTGAGCTGATGTAGAAAATAAAGTGATAGAACAAGATGAAACAAGCACACATGGAAATGAGTGGTAACAGGGGGATGCAAGTGAAAAGAATAAAAGAAAAAGTAGACGTGGTTGTGTTGGCACTCAGGACAGCTCTCAGAATAATTTATTTTTGCCCATTTCCAGCCATTTCAGGGCTGGATATTACTCAGTAATCAATAAATGTCCATTGTCATTGGGGTGGTTCTTCAGAAAAAGACTGAAAGCAATCAGTGATGTGGGTGAGGTTTGGTTTGGCAGCATGCCATGGAAAAGCTAACAGAGCAGGCTCCAAGGAGATGGCCACGTAGGACTTCACTCAGCTTCCCACCTCAGCAAAGGAAGGGATGGGAGAAAAGGAGTGAATCATCATTAGGTCTGATGTAACTAATCAATAACTTTTACTCGATACTAGGAATATGAAAGCAACTAGGAACGTGTTAACTTCATGCAGTGTCCCTTCTTTTGTTCAGTGATTAAGACAGTGGTACCTTCCAGTTCTAGGTGACAAGCCAATCCATCTAAATGGACAGCATTTGTATGTATATGTATTTAGTTTTACATATATATATGTATGTACATTTTAAGTTGCAGTTGGAGAAGACAGGAGTAATTTTTCCAGGAAGTATGTATTGATTTCATGTGTATATTCCATGAAATGAATTTGTTCACTTTCTGGATGTGTCCCAAAGATTAAGTATAGGAACATATGTTCCTTGATTTCATCACAACAAACTTCAAACAAAAGGTTTTCTTGATTGCTGGCTAGATTTTTGTGTCAAAACCTAAATGAACTATTAACCTCTCAGCTTTCACAGGAGTTGTTGGAGTTGATGGGATCTGGTTTTCCACCCACAGATCGTGAGTAATTTGTGTCAAAAAGAAACATATTTAAGGAGAGCTTGAGTGGAACTAGCAGTGATGTGTCTGGCATTTTGTAATCCTACCATTGGCTAAACCCTCTCACAATGTATCACAAGTTTAATCATATTAAAGCAAAAAGCAGAAAATGTCAGGAAATACTGAGGCGGCTTAGCTGATGAATGGCAGACAGCTGGGGAAAAGGAGAGGGGGTTTCACTTTTTATTGGTTTTCCATGATTGTATGAACAAGAAATTCTCACCAAATTTCCCATCATCCTCTGTAGTATACCCAATGTATGAAGTATGAGTTCTGCAGATAAAACAGGTATCGGGATGCAGAATCCAATCATTCAGTTTTCTGCTCAGAATAATAGAATTTTAGAATGGTTTGAGTTGCAAGGGGCCTTAAAGATCATCTAATTCCAACCCCCTGCCATGGGTAGGGACACCTTTCACTAGACCAGGTTGTTCAAAGCCTGATGCAACCTGGCCTTGAACATCTCCAGGCTTGCAGCATCCACAAGTTCCCTGGGCAACCTGTTCCAGTGTCTCTCACAGACAAGAATTTCTTCTTAACATCTAAACTAAACCTACTCTTTTTCCTTTTGAAGCCATTTCCCCCTTGTTCTGAAAAGATCCTTGGTCTTCTCCAAGGGTCTTTCTTCTCTACTAGGTAAAGGAACATCACTGACAATACAATATGCAAATGCTGGATGGCTCAGGACTATATTCTTGAGAAAAGGTTTGTTGATGCAGTGACACAGGAACAAAAAATGGTGTCGAGGCTGAGGTTTAAGTGCTGACTCTTGCTACAGTGATTCAACCTTCGTCTTGGAAGGAAAACTACTTCATCTGGTCAGGACTGGATACAGAATGACATTTTCCTATCGTTTTTCTGGACCTCTGTTTCCCGTTTCGTGTACATCAGGATGCAAAAAAAGGAGGAACAGAAAGTAAAAGTCTGTGGGCACCACTGGTCTCACTGCTCCCCTGTATAGACATGCATTTGGGTTTCCTTCCCAGTAGAAACCAAGGCACAGAGGATTTGTGTGGATGTTTTGTGAGGAATTGCTGGGAACCACAGTTTCCAAAGGGTGAGTTACTGTAAGGAGCTCACCAGTGAGCAGCAAGAGTCTGGGTCACTGACACTGAACAGAATTGCATCAGCTGGCCAAAGTCCAGCTACTGACTGGCCACTAGTTTCGTACAGGTCTATATATTAAGTCAAGAACTGTTGTGACCCTCTATTTTTGTCTTTCTATAACACAGATGATAATGAAATTGCATTTTTTTTCACTCAGTCTATTATACCTAGTTAAAATAAAATACATATTCAAAACAGGGGAAAAAAATCCAATCTTGATTTAAAGACTTCAAGTCAGGGAAGTCCTCCTTGCCCTAACATGATCTTTTCCCTGGTAGAAAGAAAATGTATTGCTTTTAGCTCATGTAATTTCAGCTTCCAGCTCATCCACCCACCCATTCATTTCACTTTGTAAATACTCACTTAGTAGTAGACTGTTCATGGGTGAAGTGTAGAGTTCAGACTTTTGAAGAATTTGCCTATAACTCAAGCTTCCTAAACATCAATGAAATTTCACTTATTTTTAAGCCTTTTGCGATTGGCCATTTTTTTTCATATGTGGACATCAAATCAATTCCAGAATGATCTCACCACTATTTCTCTACCCCTGCTTGATGTTTTTCAGCTAATGCATTTTGGGTTCAAGTCAGTTCCCTTTGCTACCACAACAATTTGAAATCTTGATTCAGCTAGCAACTTCCATAATTTGTGGGTTGTTTCTAATACTTCATGCCAAGACCTTGTTCATCAGCTTGCAAATTTGCAAGTGTTCTGCAACATAGTGTATGGCTTCACTGTCATTCCAAGTGATCCATCTTGGTTTTACACATTTGTCAAACATTGTGTCAATGGCATTTTTTTACCTGAAATAATAGGATGTCACTGCTATCCATAGAGCTGCAATGTAATTAATTGTTCCCTGAAACTGCTATGCCTTTTAAACAGACATAGCATCTCACCTATTATCATATAATAGCATTTAATAATTTCATATTATTGAATAAAAAGATTATAAATTCTGCCATGAACCTCCCTGAAATGCATAAAATGATGCAAGGGGTCAAAAGCTGAACAACATAAGAAGAGGTCTCAAAAATTTGGCACAGAGACCTGGTACGCTGGGAATATTCAAGGTTACAAAGTTTTAAAATCTCCATGAAGAGGTGTAGTTCATTACCTGACTGTTTCACAAATTCAGTCACCTGAATAAGGTTTCATCTGGCACCTGCTGCTCTCTATAGAAGTAGAAATTAATATGGAAAGCACCTGTTACAACACTGTTGCCTTATGAAGCATCAATGGAGAATCTAAAGACTTAAATCTCTCCTGCCTAATTTAGGACCTAAATGTTTTGTTTTTCCACTACTGTAATTACTGCTGTCTTTTATTCTAGGGAAACACAGTGGAAAAAGACACTTATTAAATATAGCAAAATCCACCCCTTAAAAAGGGACATTAGTAAAAATTTATGGGTGAGGAAAGAAAAACGTCCTTCCTATCCTTTAAAGCCATGAAAGCTGTTATATGGTGAGGAATAAATGTATGTCCCCAAAGTCTTGGCCCTGTGCTTCAGCTACACAAAGATTTGAGATGAAAGTCTAAAGCCATTATGAATAATATGAGGTTCATAAAAGTGTTTAATTAATGAAACAAAGTGAGCCGCCCTGCAAATTTCCTTACGAAAAATGCTCAGTAACACAAATTCCCTCAGAAAAGACACTTCATTATTAGGTGGACAACAAGGTGCATCCTGGGATTTATAGAACTGTCACTCTTCATTTTCCATGTGCTGCCTGAAAATTAGGATGATGAACACATTATGCAGGAAGATAAAAATATATACAGAAAAACACTGAGCCAAAGCTTTATCTGGTATAAACCAATACAAACCTTTTGGAAGAAGAGGTTTAAAACTGACTACCTCTTGCTGTAGATATGTTTTCATTCTGAATTTAATTTTCTTCTTACATGCACTTTTAGTTCCATAGCTGTAGGCATCTCATAAGCAATAGGACGTGCATTTATTGGAACGGACAAGACCTGTTACAAATATTTGCAGTAAGTAAGCTGATAAGTTATGCACTGGGAGCAAGTTACAGATATTTTAATTTATTCCTATAACGAATATGTGTTGACTTGCTACAAAGAGTCAAAACCAATATCACAGGTCAAACATTTCATCTTGTAGGAGTTTAACTGTTCAAAATTAGACTTGGAGAAAAACTATGAAGAATATTGCTAAAAAAGGACAATATTATTTTTTAGTATCCTGATGGTAATTTTTTTTTTTTTTTGGTACTCTTTTCTTAAGGGATTCACAATCTGTTCTGATTTTCATCCTATTACAGAGAAATTGCATTTATTATCTCACCAATAAAATGTGAAATAATTCTTTATTGTTGGCCATGAATAAATTTTGGAACTGAAATTGCATATTTTATAACTATCACAGCGGTGAGGTGCTAAAAAGCTTTTCAGCAGGACAGGAGAGAATAAAAAACTCTCTTGCATCTTAAAATGGATATTTATCAATGCAGTGAAGGGATTAGATATTGTGGTTGTCTGCAATAGCATTTAGACTGGTTTTGGTAATCCAGGAGGTTTCTTTTGTTTCTCTATTCTCTTAGAATCATCTAAAACATTTGTAAAACATATCTAGAGGTCATATAAATCATTTTCTTTATAGAAATTTTCAATTATAACTGAAAAGTGCAAAAATATTGTCTCTATATTAAGTGGAACATTTATATTTTAATATTGTTAGGTAATGTTATTTTTTACTTCTTTTCGAAAGCATTTAATAACTAATTTAACCACTTTTTCTTTATTTATGGAGATGATTTAGTTACTCTTCTTTCCTTGAATACAAGTTCTAGCAATTCTGGACTTATTTGTATCTCTATCTTACTATTCCTTCAGTGCAAATTTATTGGGGAAGCAAAATGTGTTCCAGTGAAGCCAGAAGAGCCCATAAAATCAAATGCAAATTACAAATTTTCAAAGAAAATAGTTCTATATATTTTCCTGCATTTTTTTCCTGTTGGCCCTCATTACAAGGATGATTAGAATTTCTGTCTCTTGAACAAATGTGAAGTGAAACCTCTTCAAGCTGCTTAGATTTTTTACAAGTGATTAAGAGGTCATTGAACAGATAAAAACTTTTTATTCCAGTCTCTTACACTGTTAAAAATTGCTGAACTTGGTGAAATCTCTTTAGTCAGATTCAGCATGTTATTGTACTGGACTAGAATTAAGCATTTTATCACCTCTAGGTTGTGCATAGCAAACAGCTGTCTTTTTAAAATGGTACTTAAACTCATCAGGAAATCATGGAAAAGAAAGAAATTTTTGTCCATCTGCTAAACTATAGAGACCCACTGTCCCTACAGTATTCTGTGTACAACTATGTTCAATTCTTAATTAAAAACTTCCAGCCACAGAAAAAGCCTGGGACCTTTATCAGCAATATTTTCCTGTGTTCCCACTGACAGAGTACCTTGATCAATGTCCATCATTAATGTCTCTTCTTGTATTTTAATCCATTTTTTATTCTCCTCTCTGTGGTAGATCAAGAACTGATTTATTCCCCTTCTATTTCTCAGTGATGTTTTCAATCACTGAAGATTTCTTCCATTTACTTTGACTTACTTAAATCTTTCCTTACAATGGATTATGAATTTCTGATCACTCTTATTCTTTATTTGTCCAGCCAGCTCACATTTCTCTTCAACTGTGGTATGTCAACCAGACAGAGAATTCTGGCTGCCGTGGGACAGAGGACTTCCTTCAAGGTACCACATGTGCTTATACATCTCCACATCCTTTTGTTTTTCTTGTATGACAAAGCTCACCTCTTCTGGGCTCCGGGATACAGCAGTCACAACTAAATGTATTGCTAAAATATTTTAAGATAAAATAAGAAAATCAGAATATAAGTACTATGTCTAACAAATCACTATTTCAGTACCTCACTTTTTTGATATTTCAGAGTGTAATTTGTTTGAAAGCAAACTTTCTCAGGGAAATTTGAATTCCAACCTACTTCTCAGGACAAATTTTCACAGGGGAAATCTTTACATTTACATATAGGTTTGGAAATTAAAGTTCAGAAATGAATCCAATACTCTGACAAGTTTAAACAGATCTCTCAATGTCTCAGACACCAGGAAGCAAACACATTTCACCTTGTTACTCTGTGCAGTCACAAAGAGCTGCAAAAACATTAAAGGGATATAAAAGCACATGCAACAAGTTTGTTAGGAAGTGATCATGAATGCGCTTATATATTCAGGAGAATATTTTAAGGATATATTTAGAGTATGATCAGTGATCTAGTATTCAAAGCCTGACTTCTGTTTTGAGACATGGTTCTGCCATTGTCACTGCCACCCACATGTGCCTGACTGTGTTTCTATATCATATTGCCATTTTTTTCCCCAGGACAACCACTGCATGATCACAGGACAGCACAATTTAGTTTAGACTCGAGAAGTTGTCGGCAGGAAAGAAAAGCCACTTACAGCTGAAGATAAAGAAATTCCAAATTTTAGGTGTATGGGAAATAAAACTTTTTATAACTAATCTGATATATATACCAGAACATTTATATTAAATTATATTAAGCTATTTTCATTTAAAAGAGTTCAAAGAGTCTTTTCTCCTGATTCTTAGTAATTGCTTAAAATGATGTATTTAAATATGAGTTTTAACTCTTCCACTGAGCAACATCATTAAGCAACAATGTAAAGATCTCATTCACTGGCCAGTGATTTTACCCAGAAATAGATCAAATATTTCAACACACAATAAAAGAGAATCAAAACCTTTACAGAGAAGCCATTGACTTACACCCCTACCTCTCTTGTCATGAAAATACATACAGATATTCTTATGGATATATATTATATGTTTAAATATTAAATATATTCTCCCCCTATTATATGTGCAACTGATCTAATGAAAGCATTTACACTGAAAATATTTGTGGCAGTGAGCTCTGGGATTTACATTGCATTCATATAACCTATGTAAATAATGGAAGATAATTTTTTCTTTTTTTTTTTCTGTTCCAAAAAAAAATAAGATGTCAAAACTTGAACTCTCCTATTCCTTAAATGGCCCATCTCTCAAAATTTAAATCTTTAAACAAACAGTAGAGATTAAGAACTTAGAATTTAATTAGCAGTACTGGTAATGATTTCAGAGAAGGAGAAGTCCAGCACCCATCGCTAGTTGATTTGAAGAAATGACTAGATAAAATCTTTTACAGGATGGGTAAGGCAGTAAAACTGACTTGTTGACCACCGTAAATATTTTTAGATAATATCACAAGCTGCACTGTGAAAAACAATTAACAAAATTAAATGGATACATCTGGTCAAAGAAGCTTATGAAGTCAGGGCTTTTGTCACACTCCCCCTACAGGTTTGGAAACACTTGACCTGTTTGGAAGGTTAACCCACCTGGATGTGGCTCTGCCTGACGTGGTTGGAGCTCCTGGTCTCTTCTCACAGCTCCCTGCATCCCTGCAACTCCTCTACTACCAAAACCTTGCCATGTAAACCCAATACACCGTGCCAAATGAAAAAGAAGTGGCCTTTGACAAACAGATTTGTGAGTCAGGTCTGAGAGCAGTGTTATGATTGAGTCACCCTGTACCTAAAATAACCAGTCCCACATTGTCATTTGAAGTCTTACTATCCCTAGTCAGCAAATAGCTCTGCCGTGGGCTCCAGTCCACTGGAGACATCCCCAGTAGAGGCCCTGAGCAGCTGTCAGAGTGAAAAGGGTAACCATGCAGAGCATATCTACATAGCATAATACTTTATTTAGTAGAAATGGATAGCTGGAAAGAAAATAACTGTGGATGAGAAACTGGGGTACAGCTCCCTGGTAGTGTGACTGTGCTACAGGAATAGTTTGAGTATCTGTTTGCACTACTGGGTTATGCAGAAGGTCCTTCTGGGATATTCTTTGATCAGGTAAAGTAAATGGGACACAAAATCACTTTTTTCCATCCTCCAGAATTACCTTCCATGTGCAAGGAAAGTCCCACAGCAATGGCAGAGGTTTAGTCAGCCTTTGATGTCATAAGAAGGGTGAGCTAATACCTTACCCATACCTAATCCCTCTCAGTAAGATTATATAGCAAGAGGTCCTTTTACTTTAGGGTCCTGTCTTCAAAAACAACCTCAGGAGTGATTTGGAAAAATGCTAGGAAATACCAAACCCAAACATGACAAACTCTATATTGACGGCTGTCATTTGCTATTTTTGTTCACATTGTCTGCACCAAAAAGGTAAGCAGGATGTGTAGTACAGATGAACCCTTAATCTGTTAAGCAATCTCAAAAGTCAGCCTCTGGATTATATTAGGGGTACTCCTTTCACATCCCAGGATTTATTCTCTATTCAATCAGCCCCAGAACATGGTCCTTAATTTGAATTTTCTCAGTCTTTCAAATGCTTTGTCTTTGAACATTTATGATTCATTTATGCCTCTTTTTTTGTTCCACAGCTGATAAAATAAAAGTGTCTACCATAAGATATACGCATTCAGTATTCCTTCGATCTCATCTGCATTTGAAATATGTAGAGGTGTGTATGGATAGTAGCAGGTTTATCTGCCTGAGACACTGAACCAGAAGTTGATAAACAGAGCAAGAACAATGTAATCCTTTAAATTTCTGTCATAAGTCAAACCTTAGATGCAGGATTGCTTCTCCCGATTTTAATAATATGATTAAGTTTTCAATCCTCACACATGGGCTCAAAGTGAAGAAAAAAGATGCTTTATTTTACAAGATGTTTCACTGACACCTTGCAGACTCTCATTCTCATATTTTCACGTGACTAGAATCTCCTTATCTCTCAGCTCAGTATCACCATGTCCTGTAGTTCTAACGTGGAAACCAGGGCACGAGACAACTAATGAAATGGGAGACAACTAATGAAATGGAAGACAACTAATATGCTTTGTGTGCATTAAGAAGATCATTGCCAGCAGGTTGAGGGAGGAGATTCTGTCCCTCTACTCAGCCCTGGTGAGGCCTATCTGGAGTACTGTGTCCAGTTCTGGGCTCCTCAGTACAGGAGAGACATGGAGCTTCTGGAGGGGGTCCAGTGAAGGGGACAAAGATGATGAAGGGACTGGAGCATCTCTTGTATAAGGGAAGGCTGAGGGAGCTGGGGCTGTTCAGCCTTGAGAAGAGATGACTGAGAGGAGACCTCCCCCATGTCTGTCAGTGTCTGCAGGGAGGGGGCAGAGGATAGACCAGGCTCTGCTCCGTGGTGCCCAGTAATGGGACAAGAGGCCACGGGCAGAAACGGATGCACAGGAAGTTCCAGCTGAATATGAGGAAGAACTTCTTTACTGTGCTGGTGACTGAGCACTGGAATAGATTGTCCAGAGGGGGTGTGGAGTCTCCCTCACTGTAGCTGCTCCAGAACCATCTGGACACCATCCTGTGCCATGTGCTCTGGGATGATCCTGCTGGAGCAAGGAGATTGAACCAGATGACCCACTGTGGTCTCTTCCAACCTGACCCATTCTGTGATTCTGTGAAAAAGAAAAGATTAAATTATCCCATGGAGTGATTATATGGCAGTCAATGAAATCATGAAAGAAGGAAGAAGTCTTATCCTCATGAGACACGAGGGGCACAGCCTGGAATGAAAGTATGTCATGTGTAAGTCAGGCTTATGAGACAGTTGAATTGTTCAGTGGGTGAATATCATCTGGAGAAAAATCTGCATTTAATTTACTATACATCCTGTGCATGACACTGCTTTGCGTGCTTAATTTTACACTGGTAATTCTTTGAAATGTCAAACTTTCTTAAATGCAGGTTATTGATTAAAATATCTGCTTTGTGGGTGGTTCGGCACAGAGAACAGATATGTTAACATCTCATTCCACTTAGCATGGCAATGATGTATGTTTGAGATTTTTGTGACAAACATGACTTCTGCTGATTTTCTGCTTAGAGGGTAATCTGGTCTAATGATGCCAAATGAAAGGTAATTCATGCAGAGAAAAATAGGAACATACAGATCAGGGGAGAGGAGGGGAAAGCTTTCATTATGGGAATGGAAAGTGGAAACCATTCAACAAGTCTATGAGACTGCTCACAACTAGAGGTATCTCTGCTAATTTTATCCTTCTAAAAGTTCAGTGTCTGCTTGGAGAGAACTACAGTCAGTTGAAGAGAGCTCTAGAGAATGATGGATCCCCTGCTGAGATATATTTCTGAGATGACTGGAATATATATGGTCACCTAGAAGTCCCTGTTTTCTTGTTCATTACAGAAGTACTGAAGTGACCAGGTAAACAAAATACATAAACAAAAATAAATAAGGATTGTTCTCTGCCTTTGAGACATATTTACACTGGCAAGACATCTCAATACTGCCTAGCATTTGGCATCATGTCTCCTCTGGACCCTATGATTGCCTCTTTGGAGTCAAAAAGAATATACATAATTTTTTCTTTCTTTTTTTTTCCCCCTCAATTCAAAGTATCATAAATAATGTGATAGATGTATAGCAACATCTCACAGTGGTGTTTTCACACCACGAGGCTGATAGTGTGTTACAGTCCCTTGGGCATAGCAGATGGTAGTGTTTGAGAGTGCACATCTTGATGGAACAGTGTTAGATGCTGTGCAGTGCATAAAGAGCCAAACCTGATGCATCATTTTCCGAACGACCTTTTGGGACTTGTCTCTTATTCCTGCTACACTCTGAACCAACTGAGTGGTGTTTGAGAAAGCATTAGCTGGCATGTGATATTATTTCAGGACAAACAGTTCATAGCCTGAACCTATACCCTGGTCCTGTTTTATTTACCAACGTAGAGGCAGGCCCAGATGGTTGAAGTCAAGTAGAGCCATTCAGACTCATAACAACAGTCAAGGCTGTAATTGCTCACCAGCCATACTCAAAAATGAAAAGCTAACTCTCACAGTCCTTCCCTTGTGTTTATTCCTGGAGAAATGCAGAATAAAAATACACAGAAAGTAACTTTTGATTTTCAAATTTAGTTTCCAATTTTAAAAACCTCTAAAAATGGTTATTTTTCTTAGCTTGGGTGTCTTATTAATTTTTTTTTTGTGTGTGTAAGTGCAACAGGACGTGTTTTCTTTTACTGTTGTTTCTTTTATGTTTTCAGACAAAACTATTCCTTAAGGTTTAATCAAACTCAAACTCAAGTATTTTTGTAGAATTCTATTAGACAACAAAACTTTGATTCCATTCCCTAAGCATGTCTCTTGTACCAGCTTCGCAGTTGTTTCTGATTAAACATCAGCAGCTACTTTAGATGAGTCACACCCTAAGCTTTGCCAATTTCCTTGGACTAGCTCTCCAATTAGTGTGGTGGGATGCCAGACAACTAGCTCATCCTTAGATATATATATATATAGGCTTTATAAGACAGCAGAGGTATGTTTTGTAGTATATATCTAATCTCAGTATTCAATTTGCAGAGAGGAATAAAAAAAATATAATAAACAAATTATTTTGATCAATGTTCTTTTTATTTCTGAGGATACAACTGGTTTTATTCAGTTCCTGCTGGGCTGGACTAGATCATGTTCCTCCATGAGAATAAAACCATCTCACTGAAAGGCACCTGGTGACTGATTGCGCTGTGGGAGAAGAAGGTCATTGCTATACCCAAGTTATCCAGCCTTTACTGATTAATGTGACTTTATGGAAAATTTACTAAAGGGAAATGCACAGAGATGCCCTGCCTCAGATGGAAATTCCCCCTGACTCCTTTTGGCCTTGCCAGACATACTTGACTGATAACTTTAAACTTAGGGTGAAAAACTCACTGCATTTATTTCATTGAGAAGTATTGTGAAGGAATTTGCAAACAGTGTTTGTTACCTGGGATCTCAGCTGCCAGAAGGCCTTAATATTGATTCTGGCTTTATCCAGAGACTTTGCACATAATCCCAACACTTGGGTAAGATAAACGGAAAGTAATGACAAACCTCAGGAAAGTGATTCAGAGGCTGCTGGTTGGGGTTTTTTGCCTTTAAAGTGTTTCTGGTTGGTTTGATTTTCAACAGGCCACTCAGGACCTCAAGTAATTAAGAAATACTCAACCACTAATGTTTCAGTTCTGTTGAGCTTCCTCAGAGCTGTAGTTTCTTGGCTCAGTAAGTAGCTACACTCTTAAATACAGGAAAATGTCAGTCTCAAAATATGTCCTCACTGATTTCCCATGGTTTTAGCAGAAAAATATTTACAGTTTCAGATGATGCAGATGATCGAGTGGTTATCACTGCTTCTGTTTCCACAGCTCCATGTTTTTTAATAGCAGTTTCTTTTCCCAAATTGCTCCAGCTCTGAGCAGCAATAAAAATGAGGTCTTTTTACTAACACAAGGCATTTCATTTCTTCACGGTGTCATGAATACAAACCAAACACAGAACATTACACAACTGGTGACACTTAAATGTAAGTCAATTATGCAGGTTTAATGTATTATACACATAGCATCTGTACATGCAACAGCATGGGAGTGAAAAGCACTTAAATAATTAAGTTAATGGGAAAGCACTGGGTAATTAAAGGGTACTGAGGAGAATAAATGGAATTTGTTTAGCGAGAGGGTTTATAGATTTGTGAAACAGGGGAGGATGGCATCTTGTAGCAAAGCTCTGGTCTACCTCTCTGCTCACAAGTAGTGTGTTGATGAGAACTTTCTTATCTTGGTCTCTCATCCCAGACTTGCTTTCAAGACTTTTTATGGATTTCATTATGATTTTCCACTCCAGTGGCAATGTCCCTGGTTTATACTGGAACCAAAGACAAAAAGAGACACAGAACCAATTTGGGATGGAAGGAAAATGGCCTAAAGTTCATTACAGATTGACAAGAGTGGAGATGGAGAAGAAATATTTTAGAAGCTAGTAGTTCTCTGTTGCAGTTATGACTATAAAACTGTGAGTATCTATGTTTCTTCTAATATAACCATCAATAAAATAGTTGATAATGATGCTATAAAAATGTATGGACCTGCTTTGCAAAATAAGTATAAGAACATGTGGCCTTTTTGTAATAGCAGACTGCTCCCTTCTGTGAAGCCAAAATCCTAACTGTTAATTGAGTGTTGAACATAACTGTAGCTGGCATATTGCCCTCCACCCTGCTCACACTGCTTTACAAACATCAAGGCAAAATTTACATGTGGTCAGGCAGCTGCTGTGAGTCCTACATACCATTTCCAACCTACTTATGTCTTCATGACACTCTTCCTGAGTGAAGGGTAATCTCCATTAGTGCAGTTTAACAAGGAGAAAATCTTCTGTTCAGAGGGGTTATATGACTTGCTTATATTTTAGTCAGGAGAAAAAACAGAGTGTTAGGATTGTCCTGGGGTTATTTTCATAAGTAAATGAAAAAGAAATAGTCCTCATTCCAAGGTCTTTCAGGAAACTGGTGAAAAGTTGACAAGGAGAAAGAGAAGCTCACTTTATCTTTCCTCCTTTTCCTCCCCCCCATAGTATATAATAAGACAGATCTCTACATTAATGGAGTTTTTTAATTTCTCCTTGTATCTTTTTAATAATACTAGAATGGATTTCACTTGGTCTTGATCGAGTCCATTTAAGCACTTTACTACTAGCTCCATATTAATCTGATCTCCTGAGATACTCAAAAAGTGACTGTCTCCTAAGGACACTGTATCATTCTTTAATGAGAAAAGAAATTAAGTATATCACAGCTATGTCAGGAACCTTCGTTATTTGACTTACAACCTTGCTCCAATTTAGATTGCTTTAGATAAAGAAACCTTCCTTCACAGTAGCCGCTGCCATAACCTTGCTCAAATATGTGATTACTTTTCCTTCTATGCTAACACAAATTCAACTAAAATAAATATGCAATTTTTTCACTAGTCTAAAAAAAATCACTCTCATTTATTTAACAGAATAGAAAAATATACATGCAAGGCTGATTAAACATAGTACTGTGATTTGAGAGTTTTTCTTTTCTCCTCTGCTGAAATTTCTTGAGTTTTCATGAAACTTTGTGAAACAAAATATGTGCTAGAATATAGATACAATATGCTGTATAGATAAAATTTTAGATATAAAAAGTAATAAAATAGAGGCAACTGCAGTTCATGTCCATTCACCTTGACAGAAAAACTATGTTAACTTGTTTATCTCTTCCTTTACAAGGCTTATTTGATTCAACATTACCTTCTTTGACCAAAAAAACTGCGGTGAAAACTAATCAGAAGTGGCAGAGATTGTTTAAAACAAGATACCACCAAAGTATCCAAAGTGAAAAGTTTATAAGTGTTCATCACTATGGTTTAACTGTGCTCCTAGTAAAATCAGGAACAGCTTCAGAGAATAATGTAGAAAATGCTGGGAAGTGTTTTTCATGCATGTTTATTTAAAAAAAAAAAAAAGAAAAGAAAAAAAGCAGCAAAGCAATAAAACAAAAAAACCAACCCCCAACAACAAATCCACATAAAATATGATAAGGAACTATAATGATTTCACTTATCTGAACTCAAGTCACTCAGGAGAAGTTGTTGAGGTCATTACAGAGAGAACAAGAAAACCTTTGATTCAGACTGCATAGATGCCATTATATATATACTACAGAGCCTGCAGTGTTTTTCTTCATTCACAGCTTGTCTCTGTGTCCTCTGGAAACAGTGGAATGGCTTTAAAGGACTTAAGTAAATTAAACACCCTTAATTCATACTCCTATCTGGCAGCAGTGCCAACTGTCAGGAACAACCTGTGTCCCTCCTGTTGTTAACACCTGTTAAACACTATTACTTCCTAGAATCATGTACTTTCATCCAAAGTGTTTATTTGAAAGAGCTTCTAGACTGAGCTAAGCCCTGAATGCTAGTTGGGAATTGGTTGGGACACTCATTATTGATGCAAGTCAAACTCTGCAGAGGGCTGCTCTACCATTACCCATGACTGTGTTTCAGTGCCAAGGAACTTTTCCTGTGCTCTCCCTAAGCACAGCTGTAGCCTTGTATTCTATGTGTTAAGAAGTTCAGACTGTCTTTTAGAGTGGGCTAACAGTTGTACCTGAAATCAGAATATTCTGATGGAGGGACTTCCTGCTGTACATAGTTTTATGTAGCACACAAACACATTTATATTTATTAGTTGGTCATGACTGCAGTCTCAGGAAAAAAATTCAAGGCATTTGCTAATGGACTGGGAGCAGATCTCGTTTACACTGTCAGTCTGTTTGAATGCCAGTAGAGTAAGGACACTGAACAATACAATTTGTATTTGAATCCTGCTTGTTATTGAGCTTCAGCTGTTCCTGAGTGCATGACAGATGGACATGGTGAGTGGTTCATTCACTACCATTGTGTCCCTCAAAGTTACCCAGAAGAATAAGAACAATTTTGTTCACTCTCATGATACTCATTTGGGCAACAAATTCAAGAATTCAGAGTGAATCTGTACTATTTATTATTCATTTGATGGAGTCTGGAGAAAAACAGACTCATTTGTAGCTCAGAGAAGATATTTGTCTTTCCTCTGACAGCACCAATGGATGATAATAATTTCAAAACTGTTTCTTTCATTTAGTATATTAGAAGATCTTAAATTTTTAAATTCTTGTCCTTTTCACTGTTCTCTAAATATTGCCTCATGCTCCCAGAGATTCCATGCTCCCAGGCATTCACTTTTCATCATGTTTTTCATTTTCTCTTTGGAATGATGTGCATGGAGAAGTGTCCTTGATGACATTAATGACAGTAATGATAGATTAAAAATCTATCTCAAAAGCAAAGTGAGGACTGACAAATCAAATAGACCTCAAATGAAGAGAAAAACTTAGGTTCTGAACAGTGTCCAATTCAGAATATCAAGCCAAGACTGGATTCAAAAAGTATGTGAGAATCAAAAACAATTACTCACAACATCCCATGAATAGACCAAATCCCAGTCAATTCCTGAACAAAAAGATTATTAACTTCCCTAAACCCTCTTCTCTCCCTTTTAACTGCAAGCATCATGTCAGGAGTTGGACTTCCATGACCCTTTTGAGTCCCTTCTAACTCAGGATATTCTCTAGTTCTATGATTGTAGAAACATAGAATGGCTTAGGTTGGATAAGACCTTCAGGATCATCTAGTTCCAAGCCCCTTCCATGGGCAAAACCACCTTTCACTAAGCCACCTTGCTCAGAGCCCCATCCAGCCTGGCCTGGGACACTTCCAGGGATGGAACGCTCACAGCTTCTCTGGGAAAACTGTTCTAGTGCCTCACCACTCTCACAGTGAAGAATTTCCTCCTAATATATAGTCTAAACCTATGTCTTTCAGTTTGAAACCATTTCCCCTTGTCCTGCCACAAAGTTCCTCTCCATCTTTCTTGTAGGCTCCTTTCAAGTACTGAAAGGCTGCAATTAGGTCACACACACATTGTCTACTCTTTTCCAGGTTGAACCAACCCAAGTCTCATACCCTTTCCTCATAGCACAGATGATCCATCCCTCCTATCACCTTTGTGGCCTCATCTGGACTGGTTCCAACAGTAAGATGTCCTTCCCGCTCTGGGGACCCCAGATCTGGAGGCAGCACTGCCGGTGGAGCCTCACCAGAGCAGAGCAGAGGGGTAGAATCACCTCCCTTGACCTCTTTAGTTAGTTCAAGTTTTCTTCCTTGTTTCCCAACTTCCTGTTCACCTTCAGTCAATTCACTGGGGGGCAGAGTGAGAAATAGAGAAGGCCTTAATGCCCTGTGAACAGTGTTCACCAATAGACCAATAGCCAAAACACTAGCGTGTTATTAGTATTTTTTTAGTCATGGGTGTAAAACACAGCTCTGTACCAACTGCTATCCCAGCCAGATCCAAGTCAAGGACACCTGAAAGGCCAAGACATGATCTGAATAAATCTTATATTCAAAGCTGCATCATGCAAAATTAAACACTATGAAATACAGTGAAATAAATTTTCCCCCCTTAAAATAGAATTCTTTCTTGACCCCCTTTATCTCTGTTTCTTTTTTTTGAATGGACTATGTACAGACTCTGACCAAGAAAACTTGCACTGCAGCAGAACAGTCAGATTATTGTGGATGCTATGTGAATGTTAAGATGGTAATTCAATCCAGAAAGAAAATTTAAGAAAATGATAACAGCAACAAAAACTAAAATATCCATGGCCCAAAACGTATCTGCATCTGCCAAAAGCAATTTTTGCTGAAGTAGTTTCAAATAAGATGGTCCTGCTTGGTGTGACACCATCTGTTGAATTTCCCTTGCTTATGTATTAGTAAGGAGTAAGTGGCAACTTTACATAGTTTAAAATAAAACACCCAAATTGGGAAACAACTTCTCAATTACAGTCATGAAAAGGATCAGGTGGGCTCTTACTCATTCTATGGACCATTGCACAGATGATTTCACATATGAGAAGACACTTAATTAACCTTTGATATAGCCAGTGTTTACACAGGCTTTAGCACTGGAGAAAAATAACTTTTCAATCACCTTTTCTTTAGCTACTAGTTAGTGGAAGTACTGATTTTTGATGTTTGTTGGAGATTCTGTTTGTCATGCAGGAAGGAAGAAGAGTGAAGCATAATTACAAGAAATATAGAATGTGTTTCACAGTATTTGGGAATACTTGATTTTTCCTTACTTCTAGTGTTTTATATGCCCAGAATAGAAAAAAAAAATCTCCTTGCTTCTCCTGCTATTCTGACTGAATTTTTTTCTCCCAATTATTTATGAATTTCAGATGATGGTAATTCTCATGACTTAGATTTTCAACAGACTTAGTTGAAAGGTGGTTCATGAAAGAAACCACAATGTAGAGGTTTAGTACTGGTTAGAAGAAGAAACAGGGAGAGATCTGAAACAGATTTGTCTTCCCAAAGGAATATGATCCACATTCATGTTTGTTCAGGAACCTTAGAAATAGAGGATTTGTGAGCCAGAAGGCAGGAGACAGGCAGGCATTGGATAGGGAACCCTGAAAATCCTTTAGTTGTTTGCCATGAGCTGAAATGCTGCCACTTCAAGAAGTAAGAGCGCAGCACTAACAGGGCACTTCTGCTGATAAATCTTTTAACATGAATAAGCATCAGATCATGCATAAACTATTACCTTTTCAAGGAAGGAGCAATTGTATTCGCTGAAGCTTTCCCTCAGCACAACTCTCCATCTGAGGTTGTTCCGCCCTGGAAAAAGCTCAGAACACACAATGAGTTTAACTCACAGACCTGCTGCCGTGAGTACCATGACACAGGCATATGGGTTAGGAAACAAATTTCCTGAGACAAGTATTGTCACGTTGCAGCCAAAATTATAGATACTGACACAGAACCAAAAGGTTCACCCTCAGTACCCTGAAACATGAAACTAAATCATCAGGAATCAGATAATGTCTCTTCCAGAGCTCCTTGAGCACCAGCTGCATCTTGCAGAAGAATGTTTATCTCAATTAACACAAGTGCACCCTAAAGAAGCATCACGTGGCTGTGCCATCAGTCTGAAGAGAGCAGCAGCAGCTTAATGTTCCAGCACACAGTGATGAGGCTACCCCACACACTACATGACTGTAGCTCTCCTGAATCCTTGATTTTAAGTCCTTATAGCCCCTCCAGGACTCAAGAGCTGATTACAAAGTTTATGAAAATTCAGGTACTAAAGCCAGACGTTCAGGCTGACATCATGCAGGAGCTGGTACCTTCTCACAGAAATAAAGCAGCAGAAGTGGTGTATCAAGCTCCAGTCCTGCTTCTGGGGCTCTGATTAGCAGCCAGACATTTTCATGTTTATTTATTTATTCTTTTTGAGCTCATAGTGGACTTACCACAAGGGAGAAATCTGCTGGCACTGGGGAGTTGAAGGGAAATTTATTTTGAAAAACAGGTTTTTAAAAAGCTATTTTGTTTTAATGAGCAGTCCCAAATACCCAGAACTCCTGTCTTACTGTGGAGATTAGAGCTTTCCCAAAGTACCCTAACCACAGAGGTGTCAATTCCTGTCCCAACAGAACAAACATATCTTGAATGTCTAATTTCAAAACACATTCTCAGCAGTGATTTCCCTTCTGGGTCAAATTGGCTTATAGAGAGGGAAGTGAGGAGAATATCTCTTTATTATTATTATTATATAAATAACATATATACATACATATATATGTATAGACACACACAAACTGCCCCTCTACTCCATGAGCCAGGAATGTGCTGCATTCAGGTCTGGAGTCCCCAGAACAAGAAGCACACTGATCTGTTGGAACCAGTCCAGAGGATGATTAGAGGGATAGAGTACATCTCCTATGAGGAAAGACTGAGAGAACTGTTGACCTAATTGTGGCCTTCCAGTACCTGAAGGGAGCCTACAAGAAAGATGGATAGGGACTTTTTAGAAGGGCATGTAGTGACAGGACAAGGGGGAATGGTTTTAAGCTGAAGGAAAGTAGGCTTAGATTAGATGTTATGAAGAAATTTCTGACTCTGAGGATGGTGAGACCTTGGCACAGGTTACCCAGAGAAGATGTGGGTGTCCCATTCCCAGAAGTGTTCAAGGCCAGGTTGGATGGGGCTCTGAGCAAGCTGGTCTAGTGGAAGGTGTTCCTGTCCTGGCAGGGGGGGTTGGAACTGGATGATATTTAAGGTCCCTTTCAACACAAGCCATTCTGTGATTTTATGATTTTATGATTCTATTATATCATCATCATGGCTAGGCTTCGTGAACGAAGATTAAGGAAGGCTCTATCCACATTTGTTACAGGCACGCTGGTGGCTTATGAGGCCAATACGAGATAGACATATCTGATTGCAAAAGGCACAGCAGAAAGACTCCTTAGGTGGTATATTCCGCAAGACATGGTTCTTTCTGTGTTGTCTTTTCTCCTTGAGAGTGATCCTGCGTGTGTTCTCGAAGGAGACAGCTGCGTTATAGATGGTGTGTCTCCAGGCCTCCCAATTGGAGGCCAGAGTAGACCAGTTATGGTGATCAATATGGCCAAGGCTGAGATGTTGTTTCAGGGAGTCCTTATGTCTTCTCTTCGGAGCTCCTCTCTTGTGGCAGCCGGTGGCAAGTTCACCATAAAGCAAGATCTTAGGGAGGCGGTGGTCCTTCATCCTGGAGATGTGCCCTGCCCAATGCAGCTGTGTTCTCATTAACATGGCCTCAATACTTGTGACTGCTGCTTGTTCTAGAACAGATGTATTGGTCACATAATCTGACCAGTGGATGTTTAGGAT
Source organism: Pseudopipra pipra (assembly GCF_036250125.1). Lineage (NCBI taxonomy): Eukaryota > Metazoa > Chordata > Aves > Passeriformes > Pipridae > Pseudopipra > Pseudopipra pipra. The sequence continues at coordinate 5,993,426 of NC_087549.1, forward strand.
TGTACAGAGGCAGTGTTGATGGAAGCGTTCTAGGAGACACAGGTGGTGGCGGTAGATGACCCATGATTCGGAACCATACAAGAGACCTTCTCTTAGATGGATGGCCTTACAGGGCTAAGCAAGCTCCATCTGCCCAGGTTTGGGATCAGAGTTGTCCTTCTCCTAGGATGACTGCCAGAAGGCTAACGAGCTCATCCTGCCCAAGGATGTATTGTATCTGACCCTATGGTTTTGACCTGGATTCTATTATATATACATCATTTAAACACATATGTCCTTATTCTAATACAGGTTATCTGTGCCAGGAGACATTAGTAATACTCATATTTTATCTCAACACAAAGTAGGATATCATGTCATTGTCACACAGAAATTATGGCATTAATGTTCATACAGCACTGGGTCTACACTTTCCACATCACCCAAGGAAGGCTTGATTTCTAGGCTATATCTTGCTGCAGTCATTTCCAGTGAGATTATGTTATCAGACAAAAGAGTAGGAGCTGGAGGTCAATTATTGAAAACCTTCTGGAGGAGCTTTGGCTCACTGGATCCAGCCCAAAGCATAATTCAACCTTTGGGATAGAGAATACAGTTCGAGAACACTTGTCAGAGAAAAGAGGTTTGAAAGAGGATAAGCTTGAAAAGGAGCCTTGAACTAGAGTTAAGCTAGTGTTACTTGGGAATTACTGAAGGCCCAAATTAGCTATGACTTTTTTTAACTGTAAATGTACAGTAGAAAGTGAATTTTTAAAGTTGCTGAAAAACCTAAAATTTCCTTTCCCCCCCACTTTTAAGTTCCTCTCAGTCTGTATATTTTCCTATTGCTAATTATGAATAGATATTAAAGCAAACCACAAGATATTAAATGTATAGTTGTCTGCCTGTATGAGACCTGATCTGCCTAATAAGTGTAACTTGTAGAGACAGTGACGGTGTACAAGACATTGCTAGAATACATATATGTATTAACAATAAACAGAGTGTTTGTCTGTCTAATAGCAAGAATGAATGACTGAGGAAAAAAACAAACATAGAGTTAGCAAATGGTAATCAATTCCCTTAAGCATTTTGCTCAGTCACCTGACATCATGGATTGAATACAAAAATAACGTTTCTAGGAGAGAACTGTCTGATAGCAAGCTTGCTGAAATATTCTAATAGAGAAAGAATGCAAAAAAGAGTTAGAGAGGGATCAGCCTTGCACAGATCAAAGCTGTAGCTTTGGAAAAGCTACCAGAAACCCTGATATTTCACTGACACCTCATTTCCCTTTTATATATCTTATGGTATCTTTCATATCACGTGTCTGTCTCCTTCAGCTGCCCTTGAAACTTCCACTTAAACTGTGGCTTAGCACTCTTCTGTCTCTGTTGCTTTTAAACAGCTTATTCAAAATGACATGTTGCATCTTAGAGTGATTTGCAGAGTTCGGTCTTGGTGTTGTCGTGCTTTGCAGAGATGGACAAATGTCTGCTTATCTCTATATACCTCCCCAAAAGTTTACCTCCAAAGACTAGTTTTCCCCTTTTTCATAAATAAAATTATCACTCCATCTTACCACCTAGTTTTTCTTCTGTGCATCAGAGAAAACAGACAGATCCACTTCTTTAAGTTTACTCCAAAGGCACAGGGACCATTATTCCATCTCAGAGCTTCAATGCTGAGCATCTTTCCTACAAACTCTTGCCTTAGAAATATCTACAAAATCTAGTATATAGATAGAGAGACTCACAGAATGTCCTTTGATTTGAAAAGTCATCCTACTGTTCCTTATGATAATGACAAAGAAGTGGAGAGCACTGACTTTAAAATATTATTGCACGACTCGAACTGAGCAGTTTCTACTTGAAAAAGGTTTTTTATGAAAGGATCATACTTAATTGAAGATACCCTGACAAGCTGTGAGGAAAAAAACTCCCTGGGAAGAGACCAGTTCCTTAATCGCACCTTAAGGGAGATTTTCCTCAGTTTATTTCAGTGGTGCCCATCAGTTCAGTGGTCTCATAGGACAAAGTGCAGCAGAAAATCTGATGACTGATTGGATCTCTGGAGCCTCAATTTAGTTTTCTAAATAAAGATGTTTGGTTCTGGCTGAGACAGGGTATCTGCCACATCCATGTTGTCTGGATGATATGACACTGGAGAAAAGGTGAGTGGTGTTCCTTGGGGTTTGGTATTGGGATGGGCACTGCTTAACAGCTTTGTCAGGGGCATGGACAGTGGGATTGAATGCACCCTCATCAGATTTGCTGATAACACCAAGCTGTGTGGTGCAGTTAACATACTGGAGAGAAGAGATACCATCCAAAGGGACCTGCATGAGAGGTGGGCTGGTATGAACCTCATGAAGTTCAACAAGGACAAGGTCCTGCACTGGGACTGGGGCAATCCCAGGCAAAAGTACATGCTAGTCAGAGTATGGATTAGGAACAGCCCTGCAAAGAAGGACTCTGGGATGCTGATGAATAAGAAGCTGGACATGAGCCAGGAATGTACACTTGCAGCTCAGAAAAACAACTGCATCCTGGGCTGCATCATAAGCAGCTTGGGCAGCAGGTCGAGGGAAGTGATTCTCCTCCTCTTCTCCTCACTGATGAGACCCCACCTGGAGTGCTGCATCCAGCTCTGGGGCCCCCAATATAAGAAGAGTATGGAATTATTGAAGCAAGTCCAGAGGAGGCCACAGAGATGATCTGAGGGCTGAAGAACCTCACCTATGAACACAAGCTGAGAAAGTCAGGATTATTCTGCCTAGAGAAAAGAAGGCTCTGGGCACATGTTATAGCACCTTCCAGTACCTAAAGGGGCTACAGGAGAGTAGCAGAAGGACTTTTGACAAGAGCATGTAGTGATAGGACAAGGGGGAATGGTTTTAAACTGAAAAAGGGTAGGTTTAAATTAGATATTAGGATGAAATTCTTTCCTGTTAGGGTGTTGAGGCACTGGCACAGGCTGCTCAAAGAAGCTGTGAATGCCCCACCCCTGGAAGTGCTCAAGGCCAGGTTGAATGGGGCTTTGAGCAAACTGCTGTAGTGGAAGGTGTCCCTGCCCATGGCAAGGGGGTTGGAACTGGATGATCTTGAGGGTCCCTTCCAACACAAACCATTTATAAAGCTTAGAGAGGAGAAGGACTATTAGTGTGTTGTAATCACTGCCATATTCTTGTGCAAGTGTCTGTGTCTCTATACCTTTACCTGCAGCTCTTACATTTTACTCTGTGCTTCTTGGAAAGATGCTTTCTTGCCTGTGTTTGTGTAATACCCAGAACAATTAAGCTTTGGCCCATTTCTGAAGCTGTCGGACACTTTTCCAGTGAAAACAAAGAAATCAACTGTATTAATGAATTAGTTTTGTCTCTTAGGCACATCAAAGGTCCCAGACTCATTAAACTCTCTCATTGAAAAATGCATTGAAGCCTTGTAAAGCATTTTTAAAATAAACATTAAAAACAAAAAAAGCAAATAAGGCAGTGCTTTCTTGCATAACTCAAAGGTTAGTTATGTTTTCCAGAAGAACTGTGATTTTAATGGAAAATATTTAATTGGAAGTTAGAGGTTTCGAATGTTATTTTGTCTTAGCAAAAACATATTAACCCAAAGAAAGCCCACTGACTTTTGAGAAAATGAAGACTTAACTTTTTCACTTCCTTTCTCCTTCCCTTCTCTTCTCTCTCCCTCTTCCCATCTGTCATTATCCATAACATCACTTTAAAACAGTGTAAGCTGTTTTTCGTGTTGAGCGATGATAGCTTTTAACTGAATATTTTCCTGTATAGAGAAGTATGCCACTATTTTGCTGGTTGGAATATGCACTGCAATTGGTTTCATGGATCTACTTATCTCCAGCATCTGGAGATTTTAACTGAAGTGCAAATGAGAATATAACAGAAGCATATTAATTAAGTACTAACCATAGGCTTTGGCTCTGCTACAGCATACAGTAAACAAAACACATGGAATATAGGTCAAAGAGGCAAGATATTAGATTACCTCTGAGTGCAAAAATAATGTATTTGATTTTAGTGGGGTATTGCATATGCAACTCATTAAACTGTACTCTGAGGACTTGTGCTTCTAATCAAATCAGCAGTACTTGTAATTCCAAACAACATGTATGTAGAGAAAGAGCTACAGATTATGTTTAATGTGAAACATTTTGGATTTGCCTACCTGATGTAGAAGTAAACAGTATTCTAATAATCTATGCATAAACTGAAAACTTCATGTTAAAGGGTTCAAAATAAACAGTGCTGATATGCAGGTCCCCAATTAGATGTGGAGTTTACCTTTTCAACTCATTCTCATCTATCTAATAAGCTAAATTCCTGGAAGGTTTAATGTGGTTCATTAAACACTGCAGGAAACCCAAAACCAAGAAATAAATGTCTTAGTAACCTCCTCATTACCATTTTGTTGCAGTTACAGGCAAAGTGTCAACATAACTCGGTGAACAGTGAAGTATTTTGTGATTGAGGTTTCAAATGCAAGAAATCATAGAATCACAGAATGGTTTGGGCTGGAAGCAGCCACTAAAGACCATCTATTCCAACTCCCTTGCCATGGGCAGGGACACCTTCTACCAGATCAGATTGCTCAAAGACCGGTTTGATCTTTGACACTGACAATGGTGTAGGACCTTGGACTGGCCCTGTTGAACTTAATGAGGTACATGATACAAAACAACACTTCCTGGAACACTGGTATCCATTTGAGAAGTTTGTTCTTGAAAGACTTGGCCCAGAAATTCAAGAGTTCCAAAACATCCGCTACACCTGGTCAGTGCCTGTGTCACTGCCAGGTAGTGTGATTATACAGTATTAAGCATTCTCAGTTTTCACTGCAGTGATTAGGAAATGTGGGAAGAAAACTTCTTTTAAAGAGGATATAGATGGACACTGAATAACCTTCTCCACTATGCACTTCAGAAAAGGAAGAGTAATATTTTGTACTGTGACGATTAAAGATAAGTGACAGGTTTCCATTTACGACCAAATGCCTGCTAAAGATTATTCTTTCACAGTAAAATACTGTAGGAATTCATAAGAGTCTTAGTTCATGGAGAAAGAGAAGAGCAGGGTCATCCAGAGGAAAGCAAACGGGAAGAAAGAAGTGTCATCTATGTTCTGATGGATGATATGAAGTGCTAAAAGGATGCAGTGAGAGATTCAGAGTGAGGAGAAAAATTGTTGAAGGTGTCTAAAAAGATGTAAGAAAGGTGCTGGTTCTGGTATTCCATTACTGCATCCCCTTTACTGTCAGTGCACTTCTTAGATTCTAGTGATAATTAGTGTCACCTCCAGGTCACAAAGCTCTATGACCAATTTCCATTTCCAAGCCACAACGGGGGAGATCAGTGCTGTTCATCTATCCACTGTGAAAAACTACAGAGAGATAGTAATAGAAAATATCGAAATATTCACAGGGGTTTTCTGTCCAGTTCTGTCAGATCCCCACAAAGGGATTGTGTTATTTAATCTGGGATTAATATGCATTTATTAATCAAAAAGAAAAATTTTGTCTCTGAGTTTTAAATAATATTTGAGAGCAATAATCATTCTAGTTATTTGGAGACGATGGGAATAGGCTCATGTAGGCCATCTTGTCCTCTACCTGCCTATTTACCCTGCTATCTTTATTTCTTACACTTACAACTGTAACATTTAAACATAGTTGACATCCAGAAAACTGATACTGCTATTTAAACTTGTCTAAATTCTTCTCCATCAGGAATGCTGTAATATAATAAGAAAAGACTGTTGGGTCATATTAACATTTGGGTTTTTTTCTATTAACATGAGCCAAACATTCCTTTCTACCCTCAGTTCCTTACTCTGGGAATTACAGCACTATCTGGAGTGCTCAGACAGGACTGAGGCAGACTTTAGTGTACTACATACTGTACAAGTGGGGAAAGACAGCCAGTGATGAAAGAGGTTAAGTTTTATTGAAGTGTTGACTGAAACAAAGAGGTCTAAGATGAATTCTTTTCTCTCAAACGTGACCTCAGTGCAGAAGATTTTAAACGTCTCTGCATTACATAAAACCACCTGTAAAGCAGAAACAAGACATAATTTCTTTCAGCTTTACGCACTGAGACTTTTCATACAGGCTGTCTTTCTTACAGGCTGATGTCTTGCTTTGCCCTAGATTTTTCCAATATGACTTTTATCTTGAGATGGACATTGGGAAAATACAAACTCCTGCACAGTTACTGGCAAATTATTGTGCGTGCATCAGCCTCCAACAGAAAAAAATGTAGAGATTTCCCACCGAGCCTGGCTCAAAATAATCAATAAGTTTAGATTAAGGTAGAGGCAATAAAAAGAACTCTGAGGTTAGTCCCCTGGTTTTAGTGACTCTCATTTGTTGGATCACAGGACATTTCATCTCGAAAGAGACCTCAGGAAAATATCTAGTCTACCTCCTGCTCAAATTATGGTCAGCTATGAATGAGGAGAGACCAAGTTTTCAGAACATTTTCCACTCTAGTATTGAAAATCTCCAAGGGTGGCCAACAGCACAACCTGTCTGGGCAACCTTTCCTGATATTTGATGTTCTTCATGGTAAAAAACCTTTTTGCCATACTAAGTCTGAACATTTTTTTTCTTTTTTTCATGTATCCTTCTGAGAATGGGACCCTTTAAGAGATGCCAAGTGTAAGGTGGCACAACAACAAGCCTTGTTGTTAGTGAACAGCTTGGAGAGTGTTACTCATGAAGGTACTGGTAAAAGCTGAAAGACAAAGCACACATTTGGTGGCATCTAGAGTCCAGCTTAGGAAATGAGAAGTAAGAGTTGACAATGTTAAACCATCTTCTTAGATGACCATTGGGTGAGAATAAAGTAGGAAAAAAAGGCACATGCACAGGATATATTTAACTAAGTTTTATTGAAAATTATTTCACTCTGACAAATAATGTACCAAGACCAATACTGTTAGAGAGATCTCAGAGGATTTCCAGTTCTTTAAGCAAATCCTGATAGGACTAGCCCTGATATTTCTGTGAGACACTCTAAGAAAATATAAATGAGTCAAATACTGCATCAGAGTCAGTATCCATCAGCCTCCAAGGCTGAGATTGTTGTAGTTTGCCCTTTAACAGGGAATAAATCCGATCTAATTGGGTGGAAGTGATTAGATGGTTTGGTTTACCACTGTGCTGTTGGTGCTCTGCCTGAGATTTTAAAAGTCAGCTTGGGAACTCGGGGTGAAAGACAGAGAGACAATTAGTAGGAGGTTTGGACTAAAGACACAGCTATTTCTCTCTTCTTTTACCTGTCACAGAACTTTTCTTCATAAGTGTTTATTCCCAGGAGTTTAATTTTCCCTTGGCAGTGAGTGACTTATTTATTTACAAGATAATATCCATTATAATCTTAACAATTGTATTCTATTTTTGTATAATTTTTGAGGCTTTGTTTGTGTGTGTGTGTGTTGAAGAGATTAGCAAATTCATATGAAATGACCATAACATCAAGAAATCATATTTCATCCTATAGCAAGCAAGTGAAAGATTCTTCCTCTTCTGAATCATATTTCCAAGGAAAAAAAAATGAGACCTTTAGCAAAACTGCTAGTCAAGGGGTCAGGAAACATTTTTTTTTATTTCTAACTTCTTTTGTTCTTTGTTTTCCATATAAACTTAGGTGAATCACATATGGATAATTTTATTTGTTTTTTGTTTAAGTACCCGGGGCACTTTTCAAATGAAGGTAAAGTCACTGTCATATTTTAGATATTTTTATAAGGACATTTACAGTAAAGGTTGCATATTAAGCTAATAAAAAAAGTTTTCTCTAAAAATGCCTTGAATGAATGAAAACTGAGTGTTCCAGTTGATATTTTCTGCTAAAAAATATCAGACAATTTTAAAAATGTAGGCTTTCTAAAATTATTTTCCTGTTGGACATAAATTATATTGAAAATTTTTATTTTCTCTAGTTTCTAAGGAGGACCTTCCACATTGAGGGTCCTATGTATAGAGATATCACTTTGATAATGGCCAAATTTCTGATCTGATTAGTCCAGTGTTTTCTGATGACTCTGGATTGTTTACATTGCAGTTCAACTGCCTCCCACACAGCCAGACAGTACTTGATTTTCTGCTATTTGCTTTTTTTTTCTTTTTTTTTTTTTCCATAGATTATGCTTCATTGTCAAGAAGCACAAGCCTTGAGTTGAGGCTGGCTATGTGCTGTGTGGCATCAGTGATGATAATAATGACTTCTTTGCTGGTTCCTCTCTGGTAGAATTGAAATGTGTACGGATGGACTGTTTGGGGAAAGCTCCTTTGGAGCAATTTTGTGAGGGTCCAGACATTTTTTAACACTCTGCTGTGGTACCATCTAGCTAATTAAACACACTCTGTGATGAACATTTTAATAGGAATTAGAAGCAAGCTGACTGGCACATGGCTGAACTCTGGAGAACAAGTATCCTTGAAATGTGTTGGCTTAGGATTGTATGTATTTAAAGCCAATTTCACATCACATAAGGAACACACTTATTGCCATGCAGACAGCTGAAGTATGGTGATGAGTAGGAAAGAAAGCTGTCCACATCCTAACACCAGTAAAACAGGTGTTTTTTGACCAAGGAAGTGGTCATAGCTCCAAGCCTGCCAGAGGTCAAAAAGTGTTTGGACAATGCTTTCGGACACATGGTGGGATTCTTGGGGATGGCCTTGAGTCCAGAAGTTGGACTGAATGATCCTTGTGGGTCCTTTTCAACTCAGGATATCCTATGATTTTATGAAAACCAGATACAGGACTTATGACTGAATAGTGATTCAACATAGACAGCAAATGAACTATTTGTCTGTACAATGGGGTGGTTGGCAGGATCAGCTGAGCAAGTTAATAATACCTTACATGAAGAGAATGACAAGAAACTGATGAATTAGAACTCTGATAAAAGGCCAGACCTGATTGTGTGCTCACTTCACAGAAAACTGGTATCTGTAAAGCCCATGCACACAAGTCTCTAAGCCTCCTGTAACAAATTATCATCTTCTTGAAATGCTCTATGCATCTAACTAAACAACTTAAACCATAGACAAAATTATTTTTTAATTACTTCCTCCTTCACAGGAGAAACACTGCTAGCAGGAAACAGCAATGCTGTATTAAATAATGTTATGTTACGATGAAACTGCAAAAGCTGAGATCACTGTGGTTATCTGAATTTAAAAGTGGCCTAGTTACTGCCTAAGGACATATGAGGTCATAGTGAATAAGGCTAATCAAGAATTGTTTAAATGAACACCTCCAATTCAGAATACTTTGATTCACTGTAGTCAAAATACTTCAACAAAATATACATATGAAAATATTTCTCAAGAATATCTCCCACTTGTTCTGCGTATGTGAATATTGATTGTCACAGGTATTTGACATTCTATTACTACCCATAAATCTCCCTGTCACACTTAGACAATATCCCAAGCAATGTGAGAAAATACAAGTTAACACAATCTCACTTCAAAATCATCCAGAGCTGATAAACAAGTTTTAAGGTTATTAGTTGTAACCTTCTAACAGCAAAACATACATCAAAAAATGTTAGCATCAACAGCCATATAATACCTCACACACAAGAATATCTACGTCAGTGTTACTAGTACTACTGCAAAACAAATTTTAAAAGCCTTCTTTTTCTGCTTTCTAGTGGTTATGATTGTTGTACAACCTACCATCTGGGTGATAATAAGTAGGTTTCCATATTTGGCATTTTAAATAAAGAACATTGCTTTGCCTCCCTCTCTTTTCAAGATGGAAATCTGATAGACCTAGAAAACATTGACTTCCCCTTCACCATTGGTCACAAGACTGGTATCTCCAAAACCAGGGTTTTTTTGGTATACATCAGTGTTCCATAAAACACAACTTTTCTTCCTTCTCCAAAACCTGCAAAATACCTTCACTGAGCAACATCATTCATCTTAATTGGTAAACAGGAAATATCTGCAAGACATTTTCTCTTACATCTCCCCATGTGAATCCTGATGCTTACCTGGAAATGTTCAAGGCCATTTAGATGGGACCTTGACCAACCTGGTCTAGTGGAAGGTGCCCCTGACTATGGATGATCTTTAAGGTCCCTTCCAACCGAAATCATTCTATGATTCTGTGATGATTAACTGCAATGTTGTTACACCCAAGTGACCACTACCACATTGTCACTTATAGGTTTCAAAGTCTTTTCTCATAGTGTTGCTTACACTATAACTTCTGGAAAAAGAAATCTAATGACCTTCTACCTATCACACTAAACTCTATTATTTTTGGCTTTGATAACATCAAAGCAAAGACTGAGTCTGGTTTCAGGTATCTTGTGTATCTTCCCTTGTATCTGATCTATCTGATGTATCTTATATCAGCTGAATTTCAGCAATGCAGAAATTCTGGCTTTTTTGCTGTTCTAGTTATTGCTTGTTTATACTGATGTCTTATATTGAAGTCTCTAGTTATTCTGCTATGATTAGTTCTAACATTTTTTTTTATTTTATTTTTTAATTGGCACCTGGGTATTAATTTAATATTTACAGCCAGTAAGATGAATATCTTTCCATTTTTTTAATCTGGTTCAGATAGAATCAGTTTATCTAGTTCAATCAATTCAATCAATTCAACCAATTTAACTAGTTCAATTTATCTATTTCGATGTAGATTATTTTAATATCCTGGAAATGATAAGTCTGTGTGTTTCAGTAATCTGTCTTTTTCCACAGCTCTTCTCTTTAGGCCTGTTACATTGACAACATCTACTTCATCTTTTTCTGTTATTCCAACATTTAAAACTATACTTTCTCTTCTGCTCTCACATCCTGCCTGATACAACCTTAGTTGAGTCCCTTCCTACCTCCGTCTATTCCATTTTATTGTGGAATCACCTATTTCTCTGCCTCTTTGTTAGGAGATACTTGACACAAAGTGCACATCCTGTGATCTCTATTTTAGGTGACCTAAAGCCTGTCCCACGTTAAAAAATGAATTAGAAAGAGGTTGCATGGGCACAGCAAAAGAACTAATGTAAATCTCTCAAAAACTTAATCCATACCCAATTAGAGAGAGACGACTGTGGTCTATCATGGGATTCGAAGTCAAAATAGAACGTGATTTCAGTGCAAGCTACTCCAAAGTGGAGAGAATTAGAGTAATGAAATGTTATGTGCATTTTATAATGATATGAGTGCAGTGACTAAATCCATCAAAATTCACTTTATTTCTTTCCAATAGCATGGAAAGAAGCAAGTTAATCTAAATTTTCTAAAACCAGGACAAATTACTGCCCTACATTTAAGCCTTTTAATGATTTTCACTAGGAATATGTTCTGTTTTGCTGTTAATGATATGTTCTTATTTGTTTTGTTTTGTAGGGGGTTTGTTTGTTTGTTTTCATTTGATGTTTGCTGTTGTTGTTTTTCCTCAGATACTCTTTTAACTCCTTTTAAGTGCACTTCCAACATGAATCACAGAAACATAGAGTTTGGGTTGGAAGGAATCTTAAAGATCCTCTAGTTCCAACCCAGCTGCCACTAGACCAGGTTGCTCAAAACCCCATCCAAATTGACCTTGAACATTTATAGAAGTGGGGCATCCACAGCTTCTCTGGAAAACTTGTTTCAGTGTCTTATCACCCCCATCAAAAAGAATTTCTCTCTAATATCTGAAGAGCATTGATCTGATCTCTTTAAATACCCCTCCTTAGACTATTGATTAGATTGTGCTACATTCACTTATAATATAAAATTAGATATCCTGGTCTGAGCGTGGTCACAATGCTTATTATAAGATAATTGAAAAGAGGGAAATTAGATGCTTTTGTTTCAAAAATATCAGTGGAAAATTACTGTTTAACACTGGTTGCATGAAGATCTGCACACCCAGTGAGTGGTGTTGAGTATATTCAGTTGAGAATGTAGCATTCTGCTGCCAGTGCTATAAATTCCTTTGAACTAAATATGTGATCAGTTGGATCATGCACTGCTATCTTAGTGCAAGGGACTTCTTTAGAATAATGGAATCGTTAAGGTTGGAAAAGACCTCTAAGATCATGGAATCCAAACTGTTAACAGTCACGTTCACAACTAAACTGTGTCTCCAAGTGCCACATCTATACACGTTTTGAACAATTCCAGGGACGGTGATTCCACCCGTTACCTGCGCAGCATATTCAAGCCCGTCCAGATTCATCTGTAGATCCTTCCTACACTCAAGAAGATCAACATTCTCACCCAAAAGAAACTGGGAAGGGAAGGAATTTGGAAGCTGGGCGTATCAGCAGTAGGTGGTCATCATCTGAGTCTCTCTTTGACCAGACAAGTGCTCTGCAGGCAGCACTATTGCCCAGAAGATACTTTCAGAAGACAAAAGTAACTTCAGAAGTGCAGAGGGCACTCAGCACACTTTGGGTCTGACTCAGCTACTGATGTAGGGGCACCTAGTGCTGCCTGAGATAGCCTGGGGTACCTGGGACACTCACACTGGGTCAACAGCAGGACCTCTGGGGGATGTATAATCTCTGGGAACAGCAGCTGGAGGCCAGGCAGGGGGTACTAGAAACTCACATGGCACAAGACTTTTGAATGTTAGCAACTGAACTGAGCTCCTTGAGTTTTCTGACTCTTTATTTCTGTGGCAGGTCTAACTCCTGACTGCCACAGTCCTTGTCTCCTTCCTATGAAACGCGCCCCAGGCTCATTCTCCCATTCATTTCCCTTTATTGTTACTTGTTTTAGTTGAACTCTTTGAGCAACATCAGCACAGTAGTCTTTCAGGAAGATATTATTTTTTTTTTTTTTTTTTCTTCTAGACTATAAAACCACAAGACCTTTGCAGAAAGTCTTGTAAGGAAGAAGGTGGAAATGTACAACTGACAGGAGAAATGCAATGACCAGCAGTGAGGCTGCCATGGAAACATAGCCTAAAGCTAATAAAAGGCAAATCCTACCAGCATATATTTAATAAAATTTTGATAAAAAGCAGGCATATCTGCTTTTAGAAGCATAATTCATGTTGGTCAGCACTGCAGATAAGAATCTGCTACTTATTTCTTTACAGTGGTTATCACGTTAGAGCAAGTGTCAGTATATTTTTAATGTGATCAGTCACTGATCTAAGCTGCATCCAAATCAAAGTATTTATCTTAGAAGACTGACCAACAGAGAATATAGGCACATAGCCACATAATTTAAACATCTGTATTTACCTGTATTTATTGTGTGAATAATTTCTAGTGTGACAATTTAGAGTCATAATGCGACATGGGAATCCTTTATTAAAATCTGGTACCCACTTGTGCAGAAACAAATAAGAGGGAAGTCTACAAATTTTTAGCTACTTTTTTCTTTTCTTTTTTTTCTTCTTTTTTTTTTTTTTTAAATCAAAATAATACCTTTTATTTTGCCAGTAAAGTGTGTAATATTCTGACACTTCGGGATAAATTGTACAAATAATCAGAATCATCCAAATCAGGATTTATTGAACAGCCACACAATATCTTCAATCTGTGACATTTTTTTTCTTCCTTTTTTATACAATGGTATATTTTACAAATACCATTATTTGAAAAGGGTTCCACTCTTAATTTACAAACCACATTGTGTTGACTTCTTTTTTTTTATTTTGAAATGGTACAATCACACAATCTATAACTTTTTTCTGAAAGGGAAGTGATGCTTTAAAGTATTTGGGATGTTGCTTTTAGTCAGTCACTCTCTAACACAAGATGCTAAAGCCAGCTACTGAATTCTGGGAGTTGAGTTGATCAAGCAATACCAAGAGCTTAAGATCTAATCATATGTACCCAGTCAATCCCCAAAAAAGAAGCTGAATGTTAATTTCTCTGATACATAACATGCACTTTATCCTCACTGGTGACCTTGGATCAAAAGTGGATATGCTGATTCTGACAGAAGATTAAAATTATGACACTATAGAAAAAGTTTCATTCTTTCAGAAATGTGAAATTCGGAGCAACTACCTTTGAGAAGAAACATAAAGAAGCAACTCAAATATTTTAGATTTCAGAATGACCCATTTTTTCCAGAAATTGAAACCCCAACATCCTGAATATCAGGTACTGCCAGCAGGTTGTTTAGGCTTAATGTGCTCTTGGAGTTATTAAAGTCATGAACGTGAATGACTCTGGGCAAATAGTGCCACATGGAACAGATCTACTGCTGGATACTGGCTGAAAAAGCTGGGAGAGATGTGGGTGCCTCACCAAAAGACAGAAGTCATACACTGGGTACAAGGGTGCATATATAGTGTTGGTTGATGTAGACTTGCATCATGTACCTCTGGGTGGTCGCTTTCTATGAGCACTTTGCTTAGAGAGCAGTTTCCCTCATGGAAAAAGAGGATAGACTCATTTACCTCGGGTTTGTAATATCAGGAACAAGAAGAAAGTAATGTGTGTGCTGAACATCCTAGGTATATGTATACTGATGTGAGAAGAATGAAGATAAACAAGAAGTTTTAAAAACTTTAGTGCATAAACACAGCTACAATTTATTTGGTTCAGCCCAGTTTTGAGGCAATTACGTATGACTTCACTATGAACAGGAAATGACTGAGGATCATTCAGAAAGAAAAAAAAAAAAAGGGAAAAAAGAAAGAGTAAGAGACACAGCCCTGTGCACCAAGATTTTCTGCCATTAGTAGTGTTAGATAACTTCCAGCTATAATTTCAGAAAAGGTGAATTGAAGGAGGCTTGACATTTCTTTGAAAAAAGATAAAGCAGTTACATAAGCAAACAATTCCATTGCACATAAAGGGTAGCACTTTAATGAAACAACAAAGTAGTTAAAGCTTATACTCAGATACAAAAAGAAACAAGAAATAGAAACCGAGATTAATAAAAATGAACATAAACGTAAAATTAAATAAAATAACGTCAACATGTAGACAGAAAGCCAGAAAGACTAAAAAGCAGTATGGAGTGCAATGTGTAAGAGGCATCAAGGGTAACCAGGAATCATACTTTGAGCAGTAAGTGAAACATCATGGAAAATCTTGATCTGATACTCAAGTTAATGTCGTTCTTAAGTTTCCCTGTAAAAGGTCAATGAGTAGCAGATGTCTGGAAATACTAATACAGCGATAAAAGGATAAGATTTCTGACTTTTCTGCTTTGAGTAGGAAAACAGAAATGAAAAAGTAGTTACAAAGACCTGATAAATTTCCAGTTAAAATAATCTTACATTTTTAGTAACCATCTCTACCTTAACAATTGAATATCTAAACCAGTAGCAATCAAGAGCAAATTATATAAATATATCAAACCACTGCAATTTTTTTCTAAGACAGAACTAAAAGCTTTCTGGATAAAGATGGTAAAAGTAAACAGTGAAAACCAAAACTTAATTTTAAAAGGTTTATTTTATGCTCTCAGGTGATCTAACAACTGAGGAGCCGAAACATGAAAACATGGAATCACCACCACATGAGTCTGATAACCATTCACATAAAGAAGTTAACAATTTCAAAAGAGAAAGAATATGTTTTTGGAGTCTTGGAGAAATCTACATTGTAACTGGTCAATGCACTGTGTAGACAATTAAAAAAAGAGTTTATTTTTTCAGTTTGCTGATCAAATGAACCTGAGAGAGAAAACAGGTACATTAAATGAAATGAATAGAACTAAAAGTAAACTTGAAAATTGGCAAAACAGTCTTGCTAAAAGGAATGATTGAATGAGATTAAGTGAGCAGAGATAAGTTTGAGGTGTTAAATTTGAAAAAAAATAGTCAACTACACAATTACAGGATGGGGTATGACCACAGCTAATCTATGGAAAGGGTGTCTGAGAGATAGAGAACAACATGGGTCAAATATGAGCCAAAAAGACTGTAAAGTGAAAATAGAAAACTTTATTTTGTGCAGCAGAAATCCCAAAAGCCTCTAGAAGATGTGAATACATTCACTTTCTTTCAGGTCTAGTAATGTGTGAAGAATGATGGAACTTTTGGACCTAGTAGTGTGCAGTTATTAAATATTAACCAAGAATAAACATAAGCCTGGAAAGTAAGAAGAAAGACTGAACAGCTTCTTCAGTTGCTGAAATTAAAATCATCTGATGCTCCACTGACTGCAATGGACGCTTCAAGATCTTGCTCAAAAGAAGACATGTCTGCACTATGGAAACAAAAATACAGCCATGGGGAGTTTTTATGTGAATTGCAGCACAGCAAAAATCTTCCCAATATCGAACTGGGATTGATTGCCTGGAAACTGTGAGGACCTTCATCACTGGAGGTCTTTAAACAGGATTGGAAAAGCCTGTGTTGGGAATGAAGTTGGTGTGTAAGTAATCGTGCTTCAGGGCAAAGAGGTGAAATAAATGGTCTTTTAAGTCCCTCCGGGACTCGGAGCCTGAAGCCATTCATGCACTTAGATACCTGGATTAAATGTTCCTGTACTTCATCACAGCCAGCCATTGAATTAAAACCAGACATAATCCTGGGATCTCTGAATGACTCCCACCTCAGACCTCCTCTCCTCTGTTGACAAAATAGAGGGACCACTGGGAAATCAGCCAGCCAGTAGGTTTAGCAGGCTAAACCCAGTGCCTGAAGGTAGTGGATTGAATGGCACCTGATCTCCCTTTGATTTTTTTCTGAGCAATATTAACATTTCCATGGGTATGGTGGGGGGTGATAGCTTCCCCCCTGATTTAGTGCTCCGCATTATTTCATTGCCTCGTGTCCGACTCTCTGCTACACTGACCCAGTCCGACTCCTGATAACTATGCAAATGCTCTTCTATTTCTACTCAAAAGTTAACAATCTGCTAAAAGAGAGCTCTTGAAGTAGGACTCCCAGCTACTGCTTCTTTGCACAATGTTAATTGTAAAATGCATTTAAAACCACTCTGCATCGAAATTTTTATCTCTTCAGAATGGACTTACTATGCCACTAATTTCATGGGTGTTGTGAAGCAAATAAGTGTGAAGCATTATTCCTGGAAGGAACAGACCCATAAAAATCAGTTTAGCATGAAGGCTCTTTCTTTGTCAGTGCCACTGATATTTTTTTTATGTATTTATATGTAGAGAGAGGCAGTTCTATCACTTGAGAGAAGTGGGATTTTCAGTTAAGCTGCACCACTAGCAAGTCAAGTGGTCCTACCAGGGGCACAAAGAACTGGAAAGTTACTCTTTCACCA
Source organism: Pseudopipra pipra (assembly GCF_036250125.1). Taxonomy (NCBI): domain Eukaryota; kingdom Metazoa; phylum Chordata; class Aves; order Passeriformes; family Pipridae; genus Pseudopipra; species Pseudopipra pipra. Next base: position 6,010,599 of record NC_087549.1, read on the forward strand.
AAATATTGTTCACATCTGTTAGTATGTAGTGTATGCGCCTCATATAATTCCAGGATGAAGATCATCTTATCAAATGAGGTGGAGGAGGATTCACCAGTAGATTCATTTCCTACCAAAGTGGAAGTATCTTCGGACATCCTGGTGCATGGAGGCAGCACTTACTGCACTGACCTGATGAAAAGAAGATGTGTGAAGAGTGCAAGTAGTTGAAAGGCTCTTCCTTTCAACACTGTTGGCATTTTATAAATCCTACAAATATTAGACAATCAAGGTGTAAGCTTATAACATTTGATTTGTTCAGTACAGGACTGATAATTCTCTTTAGCCTTCACTACTTTCCTTGTCTTACACATTGCTTTTTAAATCAATAAGAGAATTTCTATCTCTCCTTTTTTTCATAGGTAAATCTGGATTTAGGCATTGATGACTTCTAGCAGTTATGAATTATAGACCAAGTTTTCCGCAAAAAAAGTGATTTTTCCGTTAGTGTTCATAAAATAAAAGATCTGATGAGAGTGGCTGATCTCTCAAGTTATTTAGAAAATATTTTAGCTAGAAAGGAAGGAAGTTAATTTGGTTTTGGGAGGGGCAAAATCTTCTCCAAATTCTTATTTCCTAAATTGACTTCTCCAAATGTGTTTGAATAGAATATCAAGAGCTTTCCAGAAAACTTGTGGTAACCCTTCAACAACTTGCTTAGCTGTGATTTCAGAAGCATGTCCCGAAAATTCTTCTCATATTCTTGGTTTGGAGGTTTTAGTTTGTTTTTAATAATAACCATGTGTAATCATGGTCAAAATCCATTCTACTTTTTTCACCTTTACATTTTAACGGTATCAGGAAGAGAGACACAAAATTAATGATATATAAAAGGATGAAGGGACCTTAGTTCTCTTGCATTGCCACAAAGTGTCACCCTTTTCCCATGCATTGCCTACTTTGATTACTTTTATGTAGCTCAGGAAAAAAAAGTCTCCTTTAAAGGAGACAGTACCAAAGTGCAAGGACAGAGTCAGGGGCTCAGGTTGTGTCTGTAAAGCGATAAATGTCCATGCAGATCTCTGATAAAGCAATGGAGAGTAAAAAAAAAAAAAATAAAAAAATATATATATCACAGAAGGAGACAATAGATGGTATTTTTATTCATACACTGTTGATATTAAGTGCCTTTGAAGATCACAACATGGTTAGAGCCCATGTTTAGTCTGTTTACAGGGAAGCTTATTTGTCTGTAGATAATCAATCATCTTGTTTACATAAAGAAAAAAAAGGCTGTCCTCGTGCTGTGATTGCACACACTTTGTAGGTTTGTAAATCTTCATTTCCAGCTGTTTGCAGTCAGCTGATTTATGGTTTTTTTGACACCACAGTGTTTGCAATTTGCTGTAATTTCTCAAGACAGATGAAAAGCATGTGGAACTAGGTTTTGCAAAATGTGGAATTGTGGAAGGGAAACTCTTCTATGAATGAGTTCTCCACATCACCAAGACTGTGGGAGGAAATGCTCTCTTCTGCCACCTCTACAGGTATGCAGCTCTGTCCAAGCACCTTGCTGTCTACAGGATAAAGACAAAAAGAAAAACAATTTGGTATCCATTGGGTGGTGGAGACAGAAACCAGTCAGAGCTGTTGGCTCAGTTATGTACACAACTGCCCCCGAGAAACTTCTGTGGAGTAAGTTGACTGAGGGCATGACAAAATATTTGTGGGTCCTGTCCCCAAGCTGTTTTCTCCTTTTATGAGAGGAAGGACACAAGTATTTCTTGGGGAGCTGCAATATAAAACAATCAAAATTACCGTAGCTGTTAAATAATAGGAAGGATTCGATCATATAAAGATTAAAGGAATTAAGAAAACATAAACCACCAGATTTTGTTTAGCTGTGGAAAAATGGGCTTAGTGATGTATTTCATTTAAAATTTGCACAGAAAATGGAAGAGCAACCTAAGACCTCTTGAGGAAATAGATGGGGGAAAAATGGCTCTCAGCAGTTACTTATATGAAGTGACAGCGTTTATTTAGATCTTCATTGCTGCAAGTGCAATGTATAGCTGATCAGTGTTATTTACAGTGAAACCTTTCCATTACCAGAACAACAAAAGGCAAGTAAGAAAACCTCAGCTTAAAACAGTGGACAAGGAGACACTGCACATGAACAGAAAGAGTCCTGGCTGATCCAGGTGTGTGCACTCTGAATTATGTACAGGAAATGGTGGACATGTACAGGTAGTGTCCACAGCGAACTATGACCAGGAAGAGGGAATCAGGGAATTAAACTCCTACCAAGAGTCCAGAGATGGTCAGTGATGTTCAGACAAATTGTCAAGCTCTGGAAGTGCAACCCAGCACATCACAGTCAAGTTACAATGAATCATTACAGCACACGTGATGTTGAACATGTAGGTCATGGTTGGCTCTGAACAGAAAAAGATGAAGTCATGGGTTCAGCGGCTTCCTCTACATTGTAACTGTATTTAGTAATAATTTAATCAATCCAGTCATTGATTGGGCAGGGTTTCATCAGCCGCAATGATGGTACTGCACTTCCTATAAATCTGTTTCTTTTGATCAACTGATGCTATTTTCTAAGAAGACAAAGCTCTTCTGAGGGTGGGGGATTTTGTTGTTGTTGCTGTTCTGTTTTTTTTCTTAACAAAACTGTAGAAATTTAATATATGTTTGAGAACTCTAGCCCTATGGTAAATTGGATTGAAAACAACTAACATTTTCTGAAGTTATATTTAAAAATAGAGAAATAGAGGAATACAGAAAGCTTGCTTTCTGTGAGAAAAGGGTCCAAAGAGAGAAAGTATGTGAAAAATATATGAAATTACTGAGAAAAAACCCTGAATTTTAATTAATGACACTTGAAAACAAAATGTTTTATTATAGCAAAAAGAAACAGAATTTTGCCATTTTTAGCAAAAATCAAGCCCTGTTGGATTTATAAAAATGTGCTACATTTTTTGGTAATGTGAGGGAGGTGCTAAAAATCAATTTATCATCTATTTAGGATGGAGAAAACAGAAGATGTGGGAAAATGTCAAAAAACAACATTATATCCCTCCTATACTTTGACAACTCTGAAAATAATGTTCTTGACTATTTATAGAGCAATATATTAGAAGATAATGCTGAAGGCAGAATGCTAGTTGAGTTCACCTACAGATAACCATACTTATACCTCTAAAAATATAATTGAAAAAAGGTTAATGTGAATTCAATGGTTAAAATGATCTCTGCTGGAAATTTCATGGTAAAGGACTGTAATTTTTTCAGAATTTTTTTTTAAAAAACAGAAATTTCCTGCTTCTGATAAATTGACCAAGTAACAGGAAATCTGATATTTGCCTTGAATGACTGAGACCAAACAAAAAATTCCATTGGTAGAAATAAGGCACCTGATTCTAAATGGCAGTGTTGGTATGTGAGTCCTGTTCTACACGTAGGCATGAAGATCTTCAGACAGGTTCTTAATTCTGGCAATGTGTTGGCATCAGATGTGTTCTTCCTAAGGGCATTTTTGTTTTTCTGTTTATTAATCCACCTATTCCCTGTGACTATTCCTGTGACTCTCAATCTGAGATACCAAACTCCCTCATTCTGAAGGCTGAGCTTCATGTTTTGATTCTGATTTCTGAAATTTCTTTGGGCTTTGAGCACATAAAGGTTCAAACCCCATAAATAAGAAGCAGAACTACTCATGGCAAGTAAGCAAGGAAAGCAAAACAACAAAGTGGTATAGAGGGTTTTTTTGTTTGATACCTAATTTTTCTCCTATCCTGATCCAATTTCAGGTTCTCTGTAGGAAAAATTTGCTAAGAGTCCTTGGTCAAAGTCCTACTATGTGTTCATTTTCAATCCTTCACTTTAGAAACTCACCTTGCCTTGCACTGAGCTGGCTTGTCCTTGTCATTTCAACTGGTGTTCTGTCATTTGGCTTAATGTCTTTGGAAGGAGTACAATGCCTTGATTGAAAAAGTCATTTTTATAGCAGGGATGAACTAAATGATCATGGGGGAGGATTCATTATGCTGAGAAGAGCAGGCAGAAGACCTTGACTGTATTTTCTCCTCCCTTCCCATTTTAGGGAGGTTTAAAGGTAGGGAGAAGTTCACTATAGAGAGATGGAGAAGACCTGCATAACTATTTTGCTGCCTACACTCAATTGCAGAATTGGTTATGAATTCTTAAGAAAGAAAATGCCTCTGGGTTGATGGAGTGTAATTTTGATATGAATCTTAACTGCAGAAGTTGAGGATTTTTTTCTGGAATACAGATAGGTGTGGATGTGGAAGAATTTAATTTTTATTACTTTCTAAATGTCAGCTCATTCTAAAGGACAGTTATCTTTTCAGCAAACTATATTATAAATATTCGTGAACCATATACAAAAAGACAACAATCAAATTCTTTATCTTTTTCCCTCTCAAACCATCCTCTGATGCAGAAAGAGAGGTTATAGTGGTGCACTCATGGGAAATTATTTCGTTGGGGCACTCAGGAAAAAGAACAACATACTGCATAGGTACAAAAGAGAAACCTCTGGGAAAATTTAAATTGGTAGACACTGGAACCTCATCCTTTCAGGAGTATTTTGTGACAACACATATAATCATCAACATATGGATGGGGGCCTGAACAACTTAGTCTAGAGGAAGGTGTCCTGACTCATGGTAGAGGAGTTGGAACTAGATGATCTTTAAGGTCCTTTCCAATCCAACCACTTTATGATTCTATGCAAGCTCTGGGAGGTAGGATGAACGATCCAATACCAAGTTACATGATTTCACTTTCCTGAAGGTCAGACTGAACTTCGTTAAATTCCAGTGAACTTACATCTGTAGCAGAATAAGTGTGAAATGGGTCAGAACTTCATTTCACGTAATATGCAGATATTCCTGAAAAGCATGAGAATCTCTAAGCCGACTTGGTGAGCTTAGAAGATTGAGCTTTCTCCCTGTAGATCTGTTGTACTTACCATATATACTGTTTCTTTAAATTGTGCTTCTGGCATTGATGAAGAGTTTTAATATTACACCTACTGATAGCAGGAAAAAAAAAAAAAGAAGTAGGAAGGGAGGTTTTATTTAAAGTGTACATTTTGCAGAGTTGCTTCCAAAACCAGTATGATAACACAGAGCAAGCTGTGACAGAAAATTAAGGTCATTGCAAAGCTTGCTGTTTTCCTTTCAGAAGAGTTTTGGCTCCTGCCTTCCCACTGTATGCACAGCAACCATCACATGGATCAAGAGGTCAAAAGGTCTTATCACCTTTCAGCAAACTGCTAATTAATGGCATATTAGTGTTCTCATTCAGGCAAACAGAGAAAACATTGTGAGTAGTAAAACACTTATGACTACGGTACATGGGAAGTCACAAATGGCTAAGCAGAAGGTCAGCTTTTTGTCAGGGTTCAAAACAGGGTAAAAACTCAGAGCTCTGAATTCACAGCAGGAGACCTTTATCTTACAGCCACTCTGTCCCAGCATCTTTTATGTGTAAACAGCAAGCACAAATTCTTAACTAAAACAAAACGCTACACTGCATGCATAATGCCTCCCTTGGGGAGTGGAAAAGAGAGGACAAATTACATGTGACAGATGTTAGCTACATCACTTAACACACTACTGAAAGGCATTCAGGGTATATCAGAAAGGTACAGTGTAATGTGAGACACACCTGAATAAGCTCTAAATGAGAAAGTTGACATATAAACCCTGGAAGAGCACGATACTATTATGGTTGTCCTACTACTGGGTCCCAGAGGAGATTATTCAGAGCTCACATATGTTTTCATTCAGGTCACTGCATTGGGTCATGGAGAAAGGTTTTTGGGTAGTAGGCGTGTAGACTATTCTTCATTGACAAAATATTCATGTTCCCAGACCCCTCTTGCTATAAAAAGCAGATTCAGTGAGAGATTAAGCCATCTAAGGTGAGGTGTCACCTTCTGCAGCAGATGTGCAAGTCCCAACTTTGCTCAAAGGATCTGTAATCAGTCATTGAGTCTGGATAGTGATTTAGACTAGTGTAGGTGTTTATTTTAGGGATACTTGAATTGTGTTCTTGGCTTCACTAATAAGGTGTGCTGTTCAGTTATCTAAAAACTGAAAAGTGGTGCTGTTTGAGCTGCTCCGAGATAACCAGTCTGCCCTACAGACACTGCTTCAGACTAATATGGGTCTCCTGTAACTCCTTAATCAAGCTACCTGTCCCAGATGGATGTTTAGGGAACTGAATCAAACCCTGTCTGTCCACTGGTTATGACAGAAACAGACTCCTTGCTCAAGTGTTGACATCTTCACACAGACATCTATGTACAAGGACCTCCAGGTAGAAATTCATCTTATCTCTTCTCTCCCTCTACAGAGCCAAGACACAGGCACAACTTTGTCCCAGTGTTTTCTTACATCTCAGGTTTCCACCAAATAAAATATAGACCCACACAAAGAGAGTGAGTCCCTCCCTTGCTGAGGGACAAGAGGTGCCTGATTTGCCTGACAGTGAGGACCAGAATGAGTGGGCACCAAAGCAGATTACACAGGGTAGATGAGGAACAACAAACAAATATGTTAAAGAAGGAGTCTGACAGTGTTGAGACAAAGTTACCACCAACAGATGGTCAAAAGAAAGTGAAATTTATAACATATATAGTCTAATATGTATATAGCCTACACTATATGACTATGTAGTATTATATAGTCACATTATATGTCTACATTATTGTTTCTTGATAAACATTTCATGAGTCTTGATGCACACTCTGCACACATTGGTGTGTATGTTTGTGGCAGTTTGAGCCACATTAGAAATCCAAAATCCAATTTCCAGGCTTCCCCCACCCCTTCCTACAATTTATCTCAACATTGAAGAGAAAACTTTCAGGCAAGAGGCTTCTGTAGGGGAAAGGAGAAGTATTTACATTTATTTACACAAATAAATATACTGTACAAACTAAAAACAACCATATATATATATTACACTTCTATCAGTCCCTTTGAAGCTCCTCCCTCAATTAGTCCAGGAAAAGCCTTTCAAGGCTGATAGGTAACGCAGTCTCTCTCTCGTGGGAGTGTTCAGGGAACCTGAAACACTCCCCCACTGACCTCCAGTTTTTTGCTGCAGTCTTTTCTTCTTCATGAAGTCCAAGATAGCTTCGAGTCTTTTCTCTTCGGTTCTGTGCCATCTTTGTTGTGTGATTCTCTCTTTCGCTTTCATACCTCAGTTCGCTGCTGCTGTAGTGTAGTCAGCTTATCAAGTGTCCTCCAAGTCAGTTTTCAGCTGCCCCTGGTAAAACCTCAGCAGGGCAACTCCCGAGCCTCTCTCTCTGGCCTGTCTCCAATTTCGCCTGGGATTCTTCTCCCTGGCAAGCTGCTTTGTTATCAGCCCGTCTCTTGGCTCAGCTTCAATACTAAGCCTTGCATCCACTCCCACTTAACAGTGAGAGGGGAAAAAGAAGCCCCCTAACCTTGGCCACAGGCAGCTCAGTTCAGTTATACACTGTCCCAAGTGCCCCACAGCGCAGCTGCACGGGGGGGGAAGAGGGCCTAGCCTCCTCCCTCTTACCTCAGGTGTTGTGAGTCATATCCCTCACAAACACTTCAAATGCTGCCTCTAACCCTGCTGTGGGCCACAGGGCCTCCCCTCCCCTCTTGGAGGAGGAAGAAGGAGGAGGAAGAAGGAGGAGGAAGAAGGAGGAGGAAGAAGGAGGAGGAAGAAGGAGGAGGCCCTGCCACCCCTACAAGCCACAGCAGACACCAACAGAAATTGCCAACAGCTTCCGGTGGCTGTGTATATGTGATTTTTCAGCAGCAGCGAACAAGATGAACAGTGATTGACCCTCCAGGGAACACTGCCCTGGCACCCAATCGCCTCTGGGCCCCTCGACTCTCAGGGGGGCCAATCTCAACCCATGACAATGTTTTATATGTTTTACCCAATGTATCCTTATGTGTCAGAAGTGCATACACTACAAACAATTGTTTTCCTGTTAATATATATCTCATTTAGTGAGTTAAATTCAGTAGTGCACACCTCACATGCTTTTCTTATAGTAAGTAGAAAACACAGGGATTAAATTTGTTCATTTTCACTGTGACTGGCTGAAGAAGTAATATTGAATAACTTGTTTACATTAGTTTAATAGAGTTTAATACATCATTATAATGTCTATGAATTCCATAAAACCTCCTTGGTTAATTTCGAGCAGTTGTGGCCTGCTGTGGAAGTGTAGAAGACCCAGGAGCCAATGTACATGTCCCAAACACTGATAACCGGCTATCTGTGAAGCTAATCAAGGATGATTGGTAATAACATGCTGTGAGAAAGGACAAGATGTGACTGGAGAAGGGGCCATATGGAGGCAGGGCAGCACTTTTCCAGGACAAATGTCCTCGTTCTGGCTCCTGGAGATAAGCACAGCACAGCACAGTGCAGGTGCAGGAAAGAGGCTGAAGATCTCAAAGCCCTCTGACCCATTTCCAGGAAAGTCTAGAGGAATGGACTGTGTGTGATAACTGATTTTCATAGAAAGTGAGAAATGGGGAAAACTGTTCTATAGAAGGTGCACAGGAGCTTGGATACCTCATCAGCTGAATTGAGGCTGGAGCCAGGACTGGTGATCTCTCTCTTTTTTACTTTCTTCCTTTCTTTCTTTCTTCCTTTCTTCCTTTCTTCTTATGTCTTTCATGTTCCTTCTTTGATCAATTAATCAATCAATCTCTCTCTTCCCTTTCACCCTACTCTTTTATGCAAAACCCACTACCATGTGCTTATACTAGGAGATCAGGGACTAACCTATACAGATTTCCATACTAAGTGTGTAATTTACTAATAAAAGTTTTGTAAACTTTTGTGGACCCTCTGACTGCTGTCATTCCTTTTGACCATGAGCATCTACAAATCTTGAGGGTGGGACACCACATCTGCTCTGTTCCCACCAGCTGATGGATGTAAAAAAGGTATACTGGAGTGAATTTCATGAATCATACTGGTTAAGGCAGTTTGGTTGTATTCTATTTGCATTTCTGTGGCTCATGTGCAACAGGACTAATTCTTCCCAGAATTTCCCAAACTACATTTTATGAGCAGCAGTGTTTATCTGATTAGATCTTGTGCAGTAGGATAGCTTTAGACTTACTGCACACATATGAGTGTAAGTGTACGGTCCTGTGGCAGAGAAATTGATGATACTGTGTTTCTCCCTTGTACTGGAGAAAAGTGTATGATTGTTTATCCAGGAAAGGTGAAAAAAAATTTTGGGCGATTAAAGCACAACAGTAATTTCTGTCTATGAATTTCTCAAAGAGTAAGTAAGTGACTCTTGCTTGACTTCAAGTGTCTGTACTCTGATGTTCTTCTCTGAAAAACTAAAATAATAATATCACTCTACTATCTCTCAGGGCTGTCATCATCATTTTGAAGTCCAATTTAGAAGGAAAAGTGTTCCAAACCTCATCTGGCTCTTCCCGAGAATTTCTCTGCTTTAACCCTCATATTTTTCCACTTAAAATGAATTGTTTTCTTCCCCTTGTTCCTCTTTCTAAATGTGCAAAGGAGAAAATAACTGTTTGTGTGTCTTGAGAAGCAGCAAAATGCTGTCTCCATTATAGAGAATATTTTTCCCCATTGCAACAGCAGCTGCCCTATGAAAGAGCAACATATTTGAAACTCCCCTTTTAATATGACTAAATCCTGCTATTGAATTAAGACACCAATCTTTGAGAGAAGAGAGCAACATATTTGGAGTATTATCATATCTGTGGGAGCAATATCTCCAGTGGAGTTTCCTGTGCATTCTTTTGAGTTTTCGCAGAAGACTTCTACGAAAATAATTTTGCAGTCTCTTAAGAGAACCCATTTTGATTTCTTCAGGTGAATTTTAAGCGGAATGACAATAGTTGGGGAGTATCTGTTGGCATTTCATAAACCAGATTATGGCTGAAACCTGCTTCTTTCTGCTGTTTGCCTTCTCATAAGCTCAAGGAAGATGAATCTATTCCACCATGCCAAAGCAAGGCTTTAGTGATATCAGCAGCTAAGAAAGTGATCAGGAAAAAATATGGGAAAATAAGAAGTCACTGATTGGAGAATAAAGGGGTGAAGGTCTTAGGAATGCTTGAATCATTTCCAGTAATAAAGTTCCTAACTACTTCTCCTTAATACAGCTGATTCACTGTCACTCGACTTTTGAGCACCATTAATGCCCAGTTTAAAATATCTGCGAGATGGATTACTGCACTAAATACTTTACAGTACTGGGTTTACGGTCAGGATTTAGTGGAAAGCTTCTTTCTCCTATAAATCATGCTATGAATATTGATTGTGGTACCTTCTACTTATCTAAAAGTTTTATGAGGCTTTAAAAAAAATGTACTGACTCTGTTTTGGTGGGAAAGATGCTTTTCCAGAAACTAATCTGAGGAACATCTCTAAAACATGCCAATTCAGTGTTTATATAGTTTAGAATGACTTCATAACAAAGTGCTGCCAGTCCAGACCAATTTATTATACGCTATACAAGTGTTAAACTGCCTTAAATCAATAGTTAAGAAGACAGGAGAGTGCTTGGGTGTTATAAGTCATCATTTTAATGAAATATAGATTATTCCAAGACTATTAAACAAGCGGTTGATGTCAGGAAAATTGTTCACTTTTTCAATGCTAAACAAAACCATCTATTTTAATGGAGTAAAATCAATAAGCAGCTGAGACCTGCCATGTAGCTTGAATACCCAAGTAAATGTATAGTTAGAACTCCCCATTGATAAGTAGATGGGTTGCTGCTTGCATGCCCTGGTTACTAAATCTGATTAAAGGAAATGGTTTAATGGAGGATCGAAAAAAGGAAAAAGCAAGAAAACCCATTTTTAGTTACCCACTTATTTTGCTTAATAAACAATTGCCAATACTTTTTTCCAAAAATATTTTCCAAACTGCATACAAACTGCATAGATATTGGGGGCTAAAGACAATTCAGTAGAGGGGGAACTATTTCAATTTAGTAATTGAATTGAAAGAAAGTTAAGGGGCCTCAAGATAAAAAAAAAGTAATTTAGAGAGTTGCCTAAGGTTGCAAATAATCGGTTTTACTTAATGTTTTCAGGATTATCTTAAAAGAAAAAGAAAAAAAAAGAAGGTATAAAACTAGAATAGGGTTGCAAACTCACATTCCATCCATTAACGTAAAAAAACCCCCACACATTCTACATTGAGGCCCTTATTTTGTGAAACTGCCCCTTCTTTGGAAAATATCTTGGATTTCCAGAATGCTAAAGCAGGCTGGAAAACCCGTGGTGAAGTTTGTCTTTAAAAAATAGGCCTTATATTTGGGATGTTTGTGGTTAAGCCTCTTTGGTATTTCACATTTTCAATTAAATTTCTCTGATTTCCTCTCTTTATAGAATAATTAAAAATTCACTTAGGTAAAGGGAGAATTTCTTAATAATATGGAATTTAGGGCATTCAGCTAGAATGAAGAAGACTTTGATCTGAGTCATTTAAGCAGAAATCTGAAATGAGGTCTCTCATGGCTGAATACACTGGCACTTGGGTAGTTAGCTAATCATAGGACTTCTTTGCTTTGATCACTTTTATCATGAGGCTGAGAAAATTCCCAATGCTTTCCACTGTCGGCTGTTCTTCATAAAATTTACACTCGGAAAATTCGGAATTTTTCAGTGAAAGCCCTTCTTCAGAGATCTCCTGTTAGTCTGGCTATGGTTCACTAAATCAGATCCCATCCTGTTTCCTCCACCATCAGCTTGCCTGCTAGTAAAGCATGGCTTGTGAATACATCAGAGAGTGACTGTCACTTGGCAAATTGCAACTCCTAAAGGCACACAGCTGAAAACTTCCTAAAGAGAAAGCATTACATAAATATCTCTTATCATGGCCCACTGATTTATATTCACATTTTAGAAGTCATTAATTAATGCATTGTTTAAGGTTCTGTTTGCAGCTGGTTGTCTCTGAACAGAGTTCAAGAGCAGTCTCTGACTTGACAGAAAACTGAGATTTTTCTAAAAGGCAAGCATCCTGAGTTTTGAGGCAATTGTTGATAACTAAAGGTACCTATCTATAGACATCTATTGCTATTTTTTATGTCCTAAAATATTCCAGTTCCCCATCCAACAACTGGTCATAGAGGAAGGAATAATAATTCTCAATAGGAAGAGTATTCCTTACCTAAAGAAACAAGTGAACATACATTGTGACATTGTTCTTCTAAGGAAACCTGGCAAAGTCTCTCCATACAGCCCAATTAGCATATTTAAGAGATTGTTGTAAAAGAATAGTTCCAGGAATGTTGAGAAAACATAATCTTCCATAACATTTTTTCTGCTATTTCGGTTATTGATGAAATGAATATAAAGCAGTACAAAAACACGTAGCCAAACAGCTCTTTTCTTTCTTTGTTCTGTTTTTTCCCTATCATAATGTATCACTATATTTTTAAATTAAGCCCAGCAGGTAGGAAGTTCCTATACCCATTTTCAAATAAGATAATTTGTCCTTGCATTACAACATGTTTCTTTGATATGATTTCTTTCGGGGCTTAGCCCTGCCGCTTCCTGAAAGATGAGTTAAAGATCCTTTGGAATAAATCCTAATGACTGCCTAAGTAAATGCTTTTTACAGAGATGTATGAAGTTAGATTTCACTTTTCCCTGACATCTATTTCTGAGACATCCTTATCCTGAAACACAGATTTCCCCCCCCCCCCTTTTCTTCTGATATACTCTTTTCTCTCATTAAAGGCATTTTACTTAAAGTTGATTGCCTTTAGCGATAATGGCATCCTGAAAACATAAAGACAACAAAAATACACTGCTCACATTTCTTATGCCAGTAAGATTGAATTCAAGAGACAAAGTCATGCCAGGTGTTCATGCAGAAAATAAAGATAAAACTTCTTGTTGTTCCATCATTTACCATTCTCAAGGACTGGGCAAAAACTTTTCTTAGAGGACAAAGCTGATAGTAAGGGAATAACACAGCTGGCTCTGGGGCTGGGAGAGGCAACTGAAGAGCCCCAGTGCCCTTTTAGCTGCGAGAAACTAATCTGCTGCAGGCTGTGCAAGTAGAAATCTTTTCTTTGAAAACGACATCTTTTCCCTGTGTGTGTTCTTGCAGACACTCTGTGCTCTGAACCAAACATGATCAGATGATTTGAATGAGACAGGGCTGATTAGAGCAGTCAGTTTTACCTTATTTCTATGCTTGACTGGAGGAAATGATGGCAAATTCCTGTCTCACAGTTCTCATCCATTACTAGTTTCGTAACAGAAAGAGTTCTAAGAATAATATTCCTTTGTCCAGCAGAACAGCATTTTGGCAGCTCTGTATTCGTTCCTTTTATGCATTTGACAAACGTTTTACTTCAGTTAACTGAGGGGAAACATGAAATTAACACTGTTTAGGCTACAACTTTAATGAATATTTTCCTCATTTATCATTGTCTTTGCATCTCTAAAATAAAACACAAGCACAAGCCCACTTTTTTTTTCTTTCTGTATTGCTTTTCTTTCTTTTTAAGCCAAAAATCTAGTCTTGTAATGCTGATAGAATAGATTAGAACAAAAAGTCTGTGGACAGTACAGACTGAGAGAAACTCATGCAAAGTAACATCTTTGGGAACTGCTGCACTGAATCAGCACCAGAAAAACCTTCACGGTTCCCAGACGAAAAAGGGTTCATTCATATCTTTACGTCCGCATATCTGGCTTCATATATTCTTTCTTATTATTTTATTTGTTGCCTTCTTACCTTGTGTCTCTTAGATACTCAGCTGAAGATGTATGGTGATTTTTCATCCCTTTTTCTATTAATAGTATTCGAGGGTAGATTAACTTCTTCATTTCAGGTGAGATCTAGCTTGAACTTAATTAATCTGGAATCAAATCTGAAGTAAGTCCTTTCAAAACAGTTGGGATAGCTTTGATCTTTCATTATTTTTTATCCTTGACTGTTTCTGCTGGTTTGTATCCTAAAGAACAAGCAGGGAACCAGACATTTGTTCTCTGAGTGCTTTATCCCATGGAGCTAAATTCAAGTCTTTACACAATAAACTACGTTTTTCTGTGTTCAAGGTTGCTCTATTAATTCACAGGAGTTTCTCAAGGCAAATAAAATAAAATAAAAGTAAGACACACAAAACAGATGAGAAAAGCCTTGTCTGGTTCATAGAATCATAGAGTAGTTTTGATTGGAAGGGACCTTTAGAGGTCACCCAGTCCAACGTCCCTGTGATAAGCAGGAACTTCAACTCGATCAGGTTGCTCAGAGCCTCGTCCAACCTGACCTTGAATGTTTACACATAGAACTGAAAAACTGAATATTTTCAATAGTGAAGTATAGTTTTGCTTTTAAGGATGTAAAACAACCTCCCTACATCCTTCTGTCTCCGAAAGTCGTGATTCACTATGAAAGCAGCACAAGGACTACTACTGATCCACACTCCTAGGATAATTATAAATAGTGACTCTTGAATACAATGCAGTGTGTATTTGCTCTACACTTACCATGTCTCTACTGTTGCACTGTTGCTTTGGGTCACTGCAAGTGTGTAACTTTGATTTCTACAAGGATGACTCATCTTTTCATCCAATAATGAAGAAATAAAACAAATAACCAAAAATAAGCAAGAAAACAAACATACAGTCATACCTCCTGTTTATAAGAAATAAGGATGTTTTCACCTGGCCTTCTGTGAAAATGATTCTATTGAGAAAGTTTAGTTCAGACCGGAAAATACTTCATTAAGCAGATAACCTTCTGGTTATCTTTATTAGCAATAATAAAGGCTATAAAATAATTTGTGACAAATTCAAACTGCTAGAAATGTAGGAAACTTGATCTCTGAAAGTTACATGGACTTGACCCCTCAAAACAATTTTAAATAGTTATTTAACTTTAAAGGTTATACATTCATCCTTAGCAATACAATACAAGGAAATGTGTATGAACCACCATGTAAATTACTTTCCTTGAGTAGGGTACAAAGGAGTGGCCAAACAAACCCAGAGGAAAGGTCCATCCATTTATCTAGGATCTTTCACATGTCCAAAACTAACCAGAAAGGGAATGCCCTCATGAGGAAAAGATTACGTTGTCAATGTAATCCTGTGAAGCTGCCCTCCAGCTTCCTCAACCTTGAATCCTAGGTTGTGTCTTCATAAGATTAACTGTGGATTCCATTTATTCTTAGTCCATGCACATTGTTCTGCTCTATCAGGAGGCTCATCAGTAACAGATCTGAACTCTTTCCATCAGCACTTTCCAAAATGTCTTTTACAGCTCATGAGACTCTCAGGATCTCATGAAAGATTGGTATCTGCCTAAGGAAGCCACTTCAGCTTTCAACAGTTTTTGGAACACAGTTCCAAAACCTCGGGTTTTACGCCACAGCTTTTGATGCCAGAACAGTGCTTCAAGTAACTTCTCTGAAATAGCAGAACATGAGTCCAGTATATCCATTTTATGGGTATACTTTTTAGAAGTACATTGGTATACATGATAAATAAGTATCTTAGGAAGAAATAGATTTTCAGATAAGACTACACTTTAGCTCCCAGTATGAGGGAAGATAATTTAAATTCTATGATGCATGAATCAGTGCACTAGAGGCATACAAATGAAGAGAAAATTGGGTCAATCTCTCACTCTAAAACCAAGTAAAGCAGCCAGACAAAGGCGTATGTGAACAAATTGTTTAGCAACATTCATCCTTTTGAAGGGCTTGCTTCATCATTTCATTGGGCCATCTTCTTCTTGGGACATCTGCTGAAACTGCGGTTTCAAAGATGTTCCTGATGCAAAAGCTTACACAGAACAACATGAGAGTGAAAAAAAAATGTTAAGAACCAGAAGTGAGTGAGTACGAACTCTTCACAGTGCCTGCAAAAAAGAAACAGGTTCTACCAAATAGATGAATGATGTTGATTTTGACGGACTGGGTTGTAAATTCTGGAGCGAAATGTGTACACCTACGTGTACCTCTGGCTGTGGTACCACTGCATGGGTGAAAAAAAAATAGATTAATATTAAAATAATTTAAAAATAATATTATTTTCTAACAAATATATCTAAACACAAAATCATTTTTCAGACATGATTGATGTGGACCAATGTATCAAGGAGAGAAGAGGAGAGAAGATGAGAGGAGAAGAGAATAGAGGAGAGGAGAGGCTACTTCACTAAAGTAGCCTTCATGCTATAAATAATGACTAGTCCCACAGATATTTTCTTACTTTATATGGATGTCAGTACACTAATTAATTGATTTTGAATAAAATACACCAGCTTTTCAGAGGTTTCATAACTCGATTCCACTTCACAGACATTTCTTTTGGCCTAGAAGAGAAAAGAAAATCCTCTAGATTTGGATGAAGTCAAATAAGATAATGTACATTTGTCTCATCCAATAGGTTAAAAATATATTTTTAGTGTTATCTCTTTTGCTGATAAGAAGTTAATTATTGATATAACCAAAATACTATTATATTTATTTTAAACTCTCAAGCATTTTTTTTGTCTGTGCCTAAGAGAGCTGATCACTATAATAAGAAAGTAACTGATACTTATTGATATTACCTGAAAGCACAATGCCAGTAGAAAAATAACATGGAAACAGGTATTTATTATTGTAAGGATTGCCTCCAGTTTGCATATATCACTCAATAAAGATGTTTTTGCACAGAGTTTTGCACACAAAGATTTTTATCTTGTTCACAGTTAGTTCTTAATCAATAATGAATGGATAAAATAATGTTCCTCAGCTCAGTGTAACCTTTTGCAAATCCAATTTGTGAAACATTTAGAAGAAATAAAATTAATTGAACTACTTATTATTAGTGTTATCTATAATATCATTCCCTGTCTCTTCAGCAAATTGTAAGTGAACCTGTCTTACTTTCTTTCACTAAATTATTAGAACATTGGAATAATTTATCCAGATCATTTCCATCCTAATTTGTACATCGAAGTATTTATTGTTCATGTGGTGTTTTCAGTTGTCAGATACAAGAAATTTTCTCTGCTCTTTGACTACATAACTGAAATTTATGAAAGAGAATAATAACAACAAATAAGTGGATAATGGATAATGTGTGTTGGATACATATTTTGGCACAGCACAATAATATGTGCACAAATGCATAAAGCTTTTGAAATATGTGGACTTGTTCAAAATAAATGACTCACCTTGATAATAATAAAAAACTAATCACCAATAACACGTAAATGTAATACAATAGCTAAAATAAGAAATGCTTTAATATCTTAAAATGTATGCTAGTTTTTATTTTTATGTTTTGAAATGTTTTCTCATTCATGTAGCTTCAGAGAAATGCCATCCATGAGTAATATTTGTGAACAGTTTGAGTTCTGCTTCTGAAAGAGTCTATACAATTAATTATTTCCCCTTTCAGCAGAGCATGTTAACATTAACACATTGAACATGTTATGACAAAGCCTGTCTTCTCAAGAGTCGCCACAGAACAGAGTTCTGTCATTAATTATGTCACAGGTGGATTTCTTGAGAAGATTTGCCTTGTCTGAGTTTGGACCCCTCTGCGTGACCTACCTGTCAAAGCTTCTTTATTTGTTTGTTGGGTTTTAATAGAGAGATATAGACATTGCCAGAAACAACTGCCTTAGGAGATGAGAATTTTGTCCTGCAAATGCCTATTTTTCTACTGACTGCAATAAAGGACCCAGCTACCTACCCTCAGGTACAGATGTCTGCAGTCAGGTAGATGTCTAAATGTAGGAAATATGAATCTTATTCCTTTTGTTCTGGACAATCATTTCACATGATTTCCCTGACTGATATTTTTCTGTTATGTCATGGTGTTCAGATACAGACTCTGATGACTCTAAAGGATCATTATCTGAATGAGGCAGGAGCAGGGCTCCCCAGTCCTTAGAAACTAAAGTACTGACATGTTTGCAAAGTTGCTGACTTAACCCTCAACCCTGTTAAGAGCATCCTCAAGGTGAGTCTCCACATGTAAATGGGATAAGGAATGAGGATTTGCAAGAAATATTGAATGCAAGGTAATAATAATAATTAAAAAATTAAATGGCAGCATAAGAAGGATTTTGTGAATAACCATTGCTTTGAGTGCCTTATTTCACCTACAGTAGGAATATGGGGTTGATGGGAAGCCAATCACATATGTATGAGGCAAGTTATTCTCTTTCTACGCTCCTATCTTCTGTGTGACTCATACGGAGCTTACAGGCATCTCTCCTCTGTGCAGTTGCTGGTGAGAGTTAGGAAACTATATCTGCAAAATAATTGACAGACTGAAAGTCTTTAGAAAAAGCAGGAAAGCTCCTTAATTTCCATGGAGAAATTTTCTTAAGCAGCCTTTTGCAACTTATGTTTGATTTATGCTTTCACAAAAGTCAGTTATGAGCTTTCTCTCCGGTGTTTGTCTGCTTGTGAAATGTAATTTTCAGGTAACACCAGCTCTCTGAAGGTATTCCCTATCTTTATAAGGGCAGCAAACCTCTATGGAAGACAAAGAGTTTTGCTTTTAAGATGTGATAAGTCAGCATAGGAGGAATGTATTTTCTTCCAGTGAACCATAAACTCTTGTCTAGAATTAAAGTATACCACTCACATTCTCCTCATAAGTCATATTAGATAAGTGAAACACCTTTTAATCTCCAGAATCTCCCTTGTTATCCCCAACTGTTCAGCAGCAGTCCAGTTGTCAAAAACAAACAACAAAAAGTATCTCAGTAACTGCATTTCTTTTTGCTGGTCTAGTTAAGGATATCCATATTTTAGTCATAACTGTTTTCAGTTATATTATATTCACATGGCTAAGTGAATATAATTAAAAATAGCTAAAAGGAATGAGGTTTTAATTTAAATAACTTTTAACTGAAGAGAAATTGCAAAAAAAAAGAGCAGGAAACAAAAATAAAATAATAACAACAAACTTTGACAGAGTCACTTTTAAGTGAAATTTAATTAAGAGAAATTTTAGTGACAACTTCTCCCCCGAGAGGTGAAATGTGCTAAAGTATGACATGTACCTTATTTCCACATTTTGTCATGGTTTGTTATTTAATGTGGCATAGATAATTGAAAAAAAATTGTAAACAATAATAAATTTCATTTAAGGATAGTCTAATCTGGTGGTCCATGAATAACTAACAATTTTGTAAATGGATAAATTAATCCTAACATAATCTTCTAAAGAACAAAATAAATATCAGCAAAGAAAAAAAAATAAAGGATAATCTCACAGGAAGCAAACTAATGAATACCAAGTATCTTATATATAAAATTAAATACCATTATTTCTCTTTGTAGAACAATGTTAGCTTGCATCTCTTCTCCCAGAGTCTAAAGGTATTTGTTTATTACCAGGGAAAAGTGTTACTGTTTGAAATTGCAATAACATTTCAACAAATGAGTGTAATCACTGTGAGAAAATGTTAACAAAATCCCTTGTCAGAGCTTTACAACCCAATCTAAAGAACATATGTTTGAGTCCTTTTGACGTTTCCATCTGAAGTGGGCCGCTGCTGTTTCCTGAACTGCCTTGCTCTAGCAACAGTCTTTAAGGAGTTGTAGAACACTGAGGAAGAGGGGAAAGAACAAGATTCTTCCCCAGTTCTATAATCCTCTCATTGTCAACCTTTGATTAGCTCAAACCTGACACAGGCTGCCTTGGTAATACTGTCGGCTCCTGGGGAGTGATCTGTGCTGACAAATGCGATGGCACTGTAATTCTCCTTAGCTTAGTACTTACACTGTCTTTGTCTTTGTGGTGAAATGTTCTCAGCAAAGCTTTAAAATGGGGGGTTTCACTTAGTCTTTTATTCAGTCTATTTTCTGAGATACTTCTCTGGGCTCACTGACTTTTAATGGGAGTAAAATTCTATTTCAAGTAAGTTCGGACACCCTTTACTACCCATAAAAAAAAAATTCTCTGTACTCAGTATAGGTTTCTCAGGCTCAAATGATCCTTAAAATGTGGATTTGCATTTATATTGCAGAAGACATGGGCATTTTTCTTTAATGATGCAGGTCTTCACTTTTTCAGCTGATAGGAAGACCCAGAAAAGCAAAAATTTCATATAATTCCAGTGAGAATGAATTGTTAAATTAAAAATTGCAAGAAATGGAAAACCAACTTAGATTTTTGGGGGACTTTAAGCTTTCCAGGTTTGCCATTATTGATTAAAAAATTATGATGTTGTTTAACGATGACAAATATGATGCAGGACCTTTTTAGAAAGGAATATACAAAAATTTTTTTTTTATTAATATTATCTGGATTATTATTTGATGCATTCATATTGTTTAATGCTGATACTTCCATATCTCAAAAGGGATAATGTCAAAAGCAAATGACAAGGAGGAAAAGAAATATATCATAAAATACCCTCAGCTACACAGAAGAGTCAGCATTCTAGGACTGCATAAATTTCAGTTTGGGAGAGGCAAATGAAAACTGTAAATGTTATTAAAAAAGTGTATACAGCACAGTGTGACCATGAGAGTACTGAGCTGAACTGGGAGCATGGCAGGAAATCTTTCTCAAAAACAAAATTATTAAGCTATAGAACTCATTGTAAGAGTCTCCAAAGGCCAAAAATAAAATAAAATTCAATAAGTGATTAAGCACTTTAATGCAGGAAAACTCTGTGAAGGGTATTAAACAATTGACACAAAACAAGGCACAAGCTCCAGAGTGTGGTGTTTACATAATAAGCTCACACGACCCCGTCGGTTGAGGGTCCAAACAATCAAATTCGTTTATTGGAAGAGAAGAGAATCTTTTATATGCACTTTAAAACAATACATGATTATCTTAACCAATCACAATGTGGTACCCCATTGCCCACGTGTGCTGGAGTACATTTGGGACTTCATTTCCCAGGATGTTCTTTCTGGTATCCCTAAAACATGCCCCCTACAGCAGAACACCCTCTGACACAAAATGTCAGACATCTCAAGGTAAACATCATCTTATTTTTCCCTTGCCCAGGTCCTCTATTCACTGTAGCTGTAGGCTGCATTCCACTGTCAGAAGTCAAGGCACTGATCTACAAGCCCAGCTCAGTACGTGGTCTGCCATGCCATTAGTCATTAGCCCAAAACAGTCATCCCTATGCCTATTTCATTTAAGAGTAATGATCAAATTGAAATATGTTGGGAACACCAATGGATTTTTTTCTGTGGTGTAAATGGAACATCACCTACTTGTTCTAAGATGCTGTGAAAAAGAAACAACTTTCCCTCTCCTTCAGTACCTGCATTCTGAAAGCTCTCTGTCCAGGGTGTCAGAGATCTGTCTCTCACTGTCTCTCCAGGTGGTGTGGAAAGCTCATGTCTGAAGCTATCATCTGCAAGAGGGAATTCCATCACTACCAAACTGTATGCTTTTCAGCTGAGGAAGTGATTAAATGAGTCTCTTTTCCTACAAGTTTCTCTGCTTTGGCATTCTTCCATATCTTCCGTACTCAGAGCAAAGGCTTTTTCACGGATATAAGTTAATAGCCCAGTGGTCAAGCTGCTGATCACACCGAGCTTCCTGGGTCTATTTTCAAGCGTTATGTTTTAGTCAACAACTGATTAAAGTTAAGTAAGCAATCATTGGTTTGAATGCAGAATAGAATCCCTTAGGATAGCATTGATGTGTTGATTAAGTCACTCTTTGTGAAAGGTTTGATTTGAATGGTCTCACAAGGAGGAGAATGCTCTGAATACTTAGAAACTCAGCTGGTTACTATCAGAAAGCTGTTCTGGGCTCTGAAACCTGATAAGAGGATGCTTTCTGTTTTGATACTTGGATGACAAAAACTAGAAACTTCCTGGCATGTATTTGATTAGCCTGAACATCATTTTTCATGTAATAAGAAGCTGAAATAATAAATTCCTGTTATGATGTTCTGTTATTGTTATGGGAGAGATAATTACGGATCTCTCTTAACTTCAGTTAAGATATGAACTAGCTCATAATTAATATTAGAAGCAGGAAAATAATAATCTTACTGCTTCTATTTTTTGTCAGTACAGAAGATCCTTCCCTACAGCTTTTACAGATTTGTGAATTTGTTTTATCTCAGACTTCATTCATACCAATAAAATGACAATGTTTTCAGTAGAGCTATTATTTATCTGTTTACCTAGAATGCAAGTGAGATCCTGATAATACATGTATTTCCAGAAATTGCCATTAATATCTAGTAACACTTCCTTTAATTTTAATTCTATGTTATGATATTCTATTTTTAAACCAGGATACATGTGCTTTTTCTTCATATGCTCTTTCACTTTAATTTAGGGCTTGGGAGAGGTGAAAAGAAATCTATAAGAAGACACCCTGATCTAATTTTTTTTGTCCAGGTCTACTATTGATATTGACTATTGTGAACACTAGACATAATTATTACTCTAATTAAAATTTTAAATAAATAAGCACTGTATATCAAAAGCCAAATTATAATAATGTGATTTTACTGAAGCAGGACAAATACACAGTGCACCAAGTTTTTGCATGAATTATACATTAGACTTTATGGATGACTTACCCTAATTTGAAGAACCCAAGAGAATAAAAAAAAATACTGTAACTAGATTTCTGTGGGGGAAAAAAACCTCACAAATTTCAGATTAGTGATCACTCTTTTTAGCACCAACATCGGTACTTTGTAAATATGTGCAGAAAAAAATGCCTCATATTGAAAGCTGGTTTTGTCCCTTGCATGTTAAATAAACCTTGGTTTCTTCTCTCACTTTGTGCCCTTCTTTTCCTTTCTGTGAGTTTATTCCCAGCACTTTGTAATTAGTTTTGAGGAAAAACCCTTCTCTCTAATGGGACTCTGAAATGCCATTGTGGAAATATGAAATAAAATCTTTAAAAGCATGAATCTTGGAGGTAAGCACAAGAGACACGTACAGATCTAAAAGCTGTAGATCAAGTAAAAGAAATTATGCTGACAGTTGCCTCACTGAAAGATATTTTTGCTTCAAAATGCAAGCCATCAAGAACCTCATGTCCCAGATGCCAGCTTCATCAGGTTAAGTTTGTACTTATAGTTTTTATTTAAGTCTTCATATCTGTTAAATACAAGGTCAGGATCCCCCACTTTTTCACAGGTTTATTCGCTGACTCCTTACTTCAGAGATGTCCAGGAAGATAATACATGGAGTGGCCCTGTAAGAGTTCTCTCTTTCCTCCTGAAATTAGAGGGAGTGCTGGATGTGCTCTTCCAAGAAATGTTAAAATCCCTTAAACTCTGAGGCATTTTAGCTTTTGTAATTCTCTCATTTCCATCCTCTCCCGGCTGGGTAGTTCTCTGATGCTTCAGCAGGAATGTAAACCCAGCACCTGCACTGCAGAGAACTGCAGCTGAATCCATAGCTTGATTATTTATGGTCATGTGAAAAAGAACGAAGCTCAAGTTATAGATTAAATACTAACAGCAGAGGAAGTAAGTCTGGCTGCTTGAAGGAAGGCAGAGAGAGTACAGAGATGACAAATGAAGTGAAATACTGGGCACTGACAAGAACAGGACTAATGGGTATAGCAGGGGGAGTATAACATTGGAAAATGGTCTCCCACGTTTTCTGGTGTGATCTTCACCCTTCTGCAGCACGGGTGGGTTCCTGCACAGCATTCTGCATCACCTCACAGAGAAGTCCAGCCAGCACTGACCACGTGAAGGGTTCCCAACATCCAAAGGACATAAAATTATGTAATCTGTCCCTGTACCTTCTATTCTTCTTCAAGCAGCCTTTTTCCAGCCCTCAGTGTCTACACCAGTACATAGTAACATCTCAAATAGAACTAGAGTTCAGGCAAATAATTTGCAAATAATTTAGTGAAGTTTTGCAAAGATATTTAGAGAAATAAACTGGATTTATACGACCTATACTTTACTGACTGAACTCCACTAATCACCATGGAAACTGAGACCTCCTAGCTAGATAGAGGCTTAAATGTGGGTGTCTTGATCCCAAGATGAATGAGCAAAGCCAGCTATGAGAAAAGCTAGGAAAGACTAGAAAGAGGAGTTGAAAAATCTGGGTGAGAAGAGGGGTTTTAGTAGGACACATTGGGCCAGAAAGTGAGTTGTGAGAAGTAAACATGTAAGATCTTGATATGATCTTGTTATTATAAACAATTTGTTTGTGCATTCTGAAACACTTTTGGATTGTACACTTTGTTTTACATGGTGAATCACCTAAATAACTGACAAAGGGACATTGTCATATCTGTAATACAGCTAGTAGGATCCTAAAGTCATAAAGAAATACCAGAGTTTCTTCTCTCATGAAGAAAATCCTTTATAAAAACCTTTTGGTTTGGTTAAAAAAATGAAATGCATTTGTCCTTTTTTTTTGATATAGATTTTTAGATTATGTAACAAGAACTGCCAACATGGTCCTTGGACCTTTATTTTGAAATGAAGAGCGGTAAAAAAAATAGCAAAAGACATAAATTTTCCAATAATAATAAAAATTAATGTGTGTATACTAAGTTTACAATTATATTTTACATCAATTTTGTCAGGCTAGTTCATTACTTTACTACATCAGTTTACAAGCCGCTGAAAAAAGCCCAAATTATAAGCTACTGAAAAAAACACAACTTATTTAAGCCCTTCAGACTAATATTGATCTCCATGATGATGCATGGCCCATGTTTATATAGACTTTTGGATGCAGAATATAGCAAAAAGCATAGAATAATTATTCTATCAAAAAATTTTGTTGACTGTTTAAATTCCTGATATTGGATCAAAATTCTCACAATATTTTTTTAAAAAAAACTTGTGTTTCCTATGGAAGCTGATGTGAAATAGAGTTAGAATTAATTCTGCCTCTCTCATAGGTGGATTTTGCATTTACCTATCCTGTAGGTGGATTCTATGCAGGCTTTTGCATCTGAACAAGACCCTCTCATTCCTTCAGTCAATGAAGCAAAATAAGCAACTGTGCAGGATGCTTCCCCTAATCTGCTGAAGATGTCTGTTTCTGAATGAGACAAATCATCTTGCCCAAGTGCTAAGTCTTCCCCACTTCCTGTCAGGGAGGGAATCTAGAGACCTAGTTCAGATGTAGAGATCTACACTGCAGACAACTAAAGTTAGAAGAGCTTTATTCCACCCTTGGTGTCTGTAGTGGACTGAGAGGTGGGCCATGACACAGCTCTCCATTCTAATATACTGAAAGTCATGTCTGGTTTTATGAACATGCAACAATTCTGAATGGAAGACCTCTTCCCTTTAGGGTAAACAACATTGGTTTTGCTTGAGTCATCATCCACAGCACAGACTCTGTTCCTGCTCCAGAGGATCCTAAATGGCAGCTGTTCTATCATACAATTCACAAAATGGTTTCATTCATGGCAGAGCTCTAAAGAATTCCAATGAGCAATGGAAAACCTACTGACTTATAAAATATTTACAGGTGTTAAAATGGTACAGTTCTGATACAGAAAAATCACCGCTTTTCCTGCTATTATTCATGCTGAGATAAAAAGGGTTTTTTATGTAATTTGCACATTACTTTAGACGTATTTCATACATTTTGAAAGTCTGAGGAACTACGTCTTGATCTCTGCTTGGTTCTGCAACTCATAATCTTACTACCCCAAATTATGGAAAGTTTGTTTTTATCTCTGTAGTTAAAGTACACCCATTGTAACAAGAATAGTAAATATTTAGCATATTTCCCAGTGTCCCTTCCATCACCATGTAAAAATATTTACTGTCCTTACTTCACTAATTTATTATCTTTCACATTAACAGTGAGAAGCCTGCATGGGATTGAAATTTGCAGTCATATCAATGAATGACACACTTTACAATTATGACAAATGACAAACTGAAAAACATAATAGAAGAAGGAGAAATTCTACTTAATATTTCCAGAGGGCATCACCCTTTGAAGGAACAATGACTTATCTTTGGACTCAGAAAAAGAGTGTGGAACGTTTACTTTTTAATAGACAATTTAGTTTATAATGAGGACTCAATGAGAACTCCATACTAGATAATCTTCTGGTTTTGTATAATTTCTGCTGAGTCTGATTTACATTTTTTATACAGGTAAAATCGAAGCTACATAAGGTCACTTTCAGCAGGTGTTGTAGGTGACATGTAAGAAAAGCTTGGCATCTGCTTTGTATGCCTATTTTGCATTCCCATACAGCCTTTTTGCAAGTCAAATTCTCAACCTTAGAGGCAAATATCATTAAGTTCTTATACCAGACATATAATGTAAAGCTTCATCCACTTAGGCAACCCAAAACTTCATCCAAATGTTGTAAATATAGCTGGCTTCTTAAATATATGTTTCATTATAGGCTTATTATACAGTCAGGGCTGTATTTAATCTACTATTCATTAAAGATGAGCAGACACTGAATGGGTGGAATGGAGATCCAGCTTTAGATTATTAAAACCAACTCTGAAGTGAAGTCAAATATTCATGTGAAAAAATTTGAACTAACTTAAATTTTATTCTTGTTCTGTCATTAAGCAAGCCTAAAATTTCAACTCCTCCTTTTCACCTGTTTGGCTTTTCACAAAGCCTGGAGCTGGGAGAGCCAACGAGGAAATTAAGTGAGAAAAGAAAGCATTGATAAGACAAGTCAAATGTTCATAAGATCTGTCAGTTGAAATGTAAGCAAAAAGATACTTAAATGTTTCATCATTCCTTGCTTTTCCCCATGGAACAGGAAGTATCTCCTCATTACAAGAAGCTCTTTTCTCAATTTACTTCATTAGGCAAACTGAAGAACAAGTGTTTCCTAGTTCATGGAACTGCAGAAATATTTAGTCATTATTAATTCATTATTAGGAGCAATAGGACACACACAAATTTACAGTAAATATGGCAAGTGTGCATTTCTCGTATCTAATGGAAAACATTTTAATTTTCACTGCAAATGCCCAGTAGGTTTATTAAGTTACACCGAGAATCCAAGAATATACAAACTCAACTGTTATTTCTCTTGTGTTGCAAGAAGTTGATTTGCTGAGGAAAAGTGGTTCTTCTAGTTGAAAATTATATTTCTGAAATGATGAAAGCCCAAAGCCAAGCAAAATTTGAGACGTAAAATTTACATTCAGGAAATAATCTCAGAATGCGAAGATCTTCATGCTCTAAGCAAGAATGAGTCACTGTAGAGTACAGTGGGTTTATCTGAAGAAAAACTAGATACTTACACATTGTGCCCCACAAGGTGCAGAAATGTCAAGTCAAATGTTGCTATAGTGATCACTGTGATTTTCCTTTTCCTCTTTCCCCTGTGTTTATGTTGTGGATGGGTCTTACCATGGTTATAGTTTTCACATTATTGTTCTTCAAAATTTCATTGTGGTGAATTGACCCTGACTGGACACTGTGTGCCGGCCAAAGCTGCTCTTCTCTGCTCACTGAACAAGTGAGAGAAAATATAGTGAAAGGCTCCTGGGTTGAGATAAGGATAGGGAGAGATCACAGACTCACAAGATCGTTAATGCTGGAAAAGAACACCAAGACCATTGAGTCCAGCCTTTGGCTGATCGCCACCTTGTCAACTAAACCACAGCACCAAGTGCCACGGTCGGTTATCTGCACCGCCTTCTGTAGGCACCGCGCTACCGAAGCCTCATCATGTAAACCAAATAGATTTATAGAACC
Organism: Pseudopipra pipra; assembly: GCF_036250125.1. Lineage (NCBI taxonomy): Eukaryota > Metazoa > Chordata > Aves > Passeriformes > Pipridae > Pseudopipra > Pseudopipra pipra. The sequence continues at coordinate 6,038,266 of NC_087549.1, forward strand.
TCTTATTACCAGTAAGAGTGCTCTAATGAAAAAAGGATAGAATAAATTCTGTGTCAAGATTAAAATTCTGTGTCGGCTATCTGCACCTCCAACAGGCATTGGAGGCCTGTTCCAATGCTTGAAGACATTTTCAGTGAAGAAATTTCTCGTGATGTCTGCATTGCTGTCAGCAATTGCCACCATTGACAAAACGGACTTCACCTGGGGAAATTAATTTATTACCAAAGAAATCGAGTAGAGTAAGGAAAAATAAAACCAAATCTTAAAAACACCTCCCTGCACCTCCCTCCTCCTGCCTCCTGCTTCCCAGGCCCAATTTTACTCCTGAATTCTCCACCTCAGGGGATGGAGAATGGGAGTTATGATCAACTCATCACATGTTTTCTCTGCCTTTCTTCCCTGCTCATGCTCTTTCCCTGCTCCAGTGTGGGGTCCCTCCCATGGGAGACAGTCTTCCATGACTTTTCGACCGTGAGTCCTTCCCATGGGCTGCAGTTCTTCACGAGCTGCTCCAATGTGGGTCTCTTCCACAGGGGGCTGATCCTTCAGGAACAGGCTGATCCAACGTGAGTCCCCCGTGGGGTCACAAGTCCTGCTCTATCATGGGCTCCTTTCTCCACAGGTTACAGGTCCTGCCAAGAGCCTGCTCCATCATAGGCTTCCTTTGGGCATCCTCACTGCCTCCTTTAGGCATTCACCGACTCCAGCATGGGATCCTCCAGGGGGTGCAGGTGGATGTCTGCATCCCCATGGACCTCCACTGTCGGCAGGGGCACAGCTGCAGGGACCTCACCATGGTCTGCACCACAGGCTGCAGGGGAATGTCTGCTCCAGTGTCTGGAGCACCTCATCTCCCTTCTTCTTCACTGACCTGAGTGTCTGCAGGGTTGTTTCTCTCACACATTCTCAATCCTCTCTCCAGCTGCTGTTGCACAGCAAGTTTTATTCCCCCTTCTTAAATATGTTTACTCAGTGGGGCTCCACCATCACTGATGGTCTCTGCTTTGGCCAGTGGTGGATTCACTGTGGAGCAGTCCGACATTGGCTGTATTGGACATGGGGGAAGCTTCCAACATCTCACAGAAGCCACCCCTGTAGGCACCCTGCTACCAAAACCTTGTTACGTAAACCAAATAAATTTATAGAACTTACTATTACCAGTAAGAGTGCTCTAATGAAAAAAGGATAGAATAAATTCTGTGTCAAGATTAAAATGAGTGACATGGACGTGTTTCCACAAGAGGAATGAGTTAGAGGTATATCAGGGAATAACAGCAAAATAAACACACAGGAATTCCTCCAGACCTAAAAGGAAGGGACTACATTAATCCTTCTTACATTTTGAAATTCAGTTAACAGCTTAAATTGGGGATATGCACACTGTATCTTCTTTGTATCATCATCAGAGAAGATGGGACACTACAGGCTGTTTTGACCCCTACAAGATATGGTGCTGCTCAGGTGGGAAATTAGACGAGGTGTTCCCTACACAGCAATTAATGAACTACCTGTTTATACACTCCCAACAATGGTTGTTTTTAGTGTCCTACTAAAAGTCTGCAAGCATTTTAAGGAGTATCTTAAGTGGACAAGAGAGAAACACCTGTTTTCTGGGCACTGAGATCTATCTCTGTGTGCACAATAAAATCAACACTATTAAAATGCTGCAGAACTGTCTTATTACTATGCAGCCCTTACCAGGAGAAAATTCTCCCAAGGAGGAATAGAGTTCTTATTTAACCACCTCATTTTCATAACTCAAATTAAATAAAACGTATTTATGTACTTACAGTAAGGAATCTGTTAAGAATCAAGTTTAATTTTGATAATGATTTTGCATGACAGTTTCCTCCCTTATTGTTGCCAAACTTTATTGTCCTGAAGTAAATAAATAGGCTGAATTTAGAAAAATTGGGTGAGAATAATGCCTCTATCAAGCTGCTATCAACCTATGCCTCAGGTTGACAAGAAATGGAAGGACAGCAGGAGTTGTGATGCACCAGCATGAATGTTTACTGTGATGAAGCTGCATACTATGGGTCACCCTTTAAAGAAGACAGAGGAAAGTCTCCCTTCCTCATCAACTTAGCCTAAACCAAAGAACAGAAAATTTGAGATTCTTTTAATAGAGGCAGTATTGAAGAGTTAAAAGCAATAAGTCAAATAAATGAGCCCATGAAAAGTCACCGTACTAATTCAAACTCCGTTCATTTCACTGGCATGGTAATTTTTTTCCCATTTTATATCATTGTTTTATCATTTCTCTCCTTCTGAAAAAAAAAAGTTAAACTCCCTGCTGATAGTTTTCCATGTCATGAATAAATATTTTTATTGCTATTAGTTAACTATTAATGCTCAAATCATACCAGATGATATAAAAATGTGCAGGAATAATCCTGCTTAAAAGAGCTTAAAGAATTATTTCTACATCTAGGGATCCAGCAGATGCATCAGTCAAAATGATTTCCCACTGTCAGCAATAAAGAATGTTTAAAATAATGTAAAATACCACTGCTTTCAATTTTCTGACATTTGTAGAAGGTTCATGTTAACCATTTAACTGTTTAACCTGCCAGGTCAACCTATTCCTTACAAACCTCTTGTTCGGGGGAGGAACATCAGAGTTCATCAGATTCCATCAGATGATTGAATATCATCAGCTCCTCCATAAAGCAAAACAAAACTCATCAACTAACTCATCAAGACAAGGGGGAAACAAGTTTAGTCTTGGGTGCATTAATGATGAAGGCAAATGGAGAGGGACTGGAATTTCTTAAAACTCAATTTATTCCTTAAACACTTTAACAAAACTATATTGTTCCATCCCTTGTTTTCTTTTATTTTTTTCCCTTTTTCTTCCTTCTCCATTTTCATTTTCCTCATACACAATTGTCTAACTTTATGTGTCTCAGCCTCATTAAGCTTGGATTTGAGCTGAGTGTCTTGAGGAATGCAGCAGCTCTGAATTAATGATGGCGTGTTGGTCAAAAAAGAAAGCAGACGTACTGTTAATGATGACATACTGCTGAAAATGAACAGCAGTTCACATGATGACTGGAAGCTGGAAATCAATGTCAAAGCTCATATGATTTGAAGCAAACAAGTCTGGTCCTGCACAGGTCCACTCTGAGTTACTCTTTTTAGATTCCCTTCTGTTATATCTGATGGGAATCATTAATTTTCTAATTCTGCAGTTCAGCATCTAATAGGGTGTTGTGTTAATCAGAAAGAATTACAGGCACACATATCTTTCACCACTTCCCTTCCAGTTGGAAGTGTTCAAAAAATGAGTGGACATGGCACTTCCCAATATGGTTTAGTGGGCATGGTGGTACACAGTCGAAGGCTGGACTTGATGATCTTGTAGGTCTTTCTCAACTTAATGATTCTATGCTTCAATGATATATAAGAATTTTGAGGAGAGAAAGAAGGGGGAGTAACTTCTATTCAATATTTAGATATTTTTATACTACCTGTGGTAATTTAAGGATATTAATGTTTTGTTAACAGTAAGAAAAGGGAAAGTTAGTGTTAAGTGGGAAGAAATAAAAAATTAACAGATCCTCCTCCTTTTTCTTCCCTTCTCCATCACCTTCTTCAGCCCACCCAAAAGCAATTGGATATCTCTGTCTCTTTGTACTGTTTTTTTTCCATTATATTCCCAATTCGTTTTCAGTATACACTCAGAACTGTGCTTCCTAGAGCTTTGTTATGCATTACCATGTGGAATGGTATCCGTGGGAATAATGATCAGTCAAGTGCTAGCTAAGTATGGAAAAGCAAACAAAAAAGAATGAAAATGTTTAGTTGAGACTGTTTTTAACTGAAAATCTAATTTTTCCCCTAATACGGTACTATTATGGACTTTCTCAACAATCTAGACATTCTCTGTCAGGAAACCTCTAGGAATGTAGAAGCTTGGAGATTTTTGTTCTATAGAATTGAACTGAAATATTTCACTAAATGAAAGACGTGGTCAGACTGACAGACAGAAAATGACTCGAGAGGCAGATGGACAAAGTGATTCCATAAAATCTGTTTCCTTAGAAAACAATGTAAAATCACAGCAGTGCCTGACTTTAGGAGCCTTATCAGCCAGGATATTGGTTGTTATATGACTGGCTTTGGGATGTCTAGGTCTGTAAGTGAAGCACCCTTGTTCCACGTCAGGCTCCAGGAAACTCACAGTTGGTTATTGTGCACATCAAATTCTTTGAATTGTTACTTAATCTAAAATAGCTCACAATTACTCCAGTAACAATAAGACACTGAAAGTCTTCAAACAAAAGAAAAAACTTTGAGACATTTTAGCTTATATTTTGACCCCTAAAGTTAGAAGTTTAAAGGTCATATGTTTTTTTTTATATGTTCATTGGAAGGTTATGATCTTTAAACCACCCTTGGCCTGAAGAAAATAAAAGTATTCTGTTAATGCAATGTATAAGACCCCTGAAATAAAAGTTTGATTTGGGATTTTTGTGTGTGTGTGTTTTGTTTGTTGGTTTGTTTTGTCTTGTTTTGTTTTTATTATCAATCCAATAGATTTTTAACTAAATTTAACAAAGATAAATACCCAGTAGTATTTTTTTGAAAATTCTGATGAGGAACTTAGACTACACCTGTGCTAGCAAATTAAACTGGGCAAAAAAATTTCATCTAAACACTGCATCTCGATCACTTATGCAGTTAAATAGCCACAGTGTTCTTTGTGTGGTTATGGCCCTTGCTAACAGTCTCCTAAATCTCCTTTCAAAATATAGACAGTGACTTAGCACAGACCAGGGATCTTTTCAGATAATTACTTACTTTGTGGCCCTACTGTGAAGCTGAATTTAGTAGCAGATACTAATAAATTTTCATATAGTGTAGTACTGTATACACAGACCATTCTATTCACGCTAGTCTAAGTTCCAGAGAAGTCTTACACATCTTTCATAAAGAATACACACAGTACAGAAAAGAGAAAATGGGAGACTGGATTAGGAGGGTCAGAAGAGAACACCTAGAACTTAAGGAAAAACAGAATTTGAAGCAGAAAGGACACTATGAAATAGGTAAGGAAATAAAATAGAAGCCAGAAAGCCTAAAGAGATCAGTAAGTGACAAGAAAGAAGTGGGAGGGAATGAGAACACCAGAATTAGCAGTGTAGGACAAAACCATTCACAGACCTGGCAGGAAGCTTGAACTTTATTTGAAAGGTTGCATTTACCTTTTGTATCACTGAACATTATTTTTGTTTCACAGCTACCACGTTGTTTAAGGAAACATAATTAAATCAAAACAACCAAAATGGAATAGGAAGGAACTGAAAACCTGAGATTTTAAAATAACAGATACCTTTTTCCAAGCCTAATTTTGACATTTATGAACAATTATTTTCTGTGCTAGTAACTTGTGGTTACTTAATGCATAGTGTTGTCCTGTTAATGAAAGGGGTTAACACCCTCAGCTAAAATCCACCCACTCTGTTCAGTGCACAAATTCACTTTCAAGCTCCCTTTAATACCCTTTTTCAAGCTCTTTCTTGCCTTTTCAAATGCTGTTAGTGCACAGGGAGAATGATGTCTAGCTGAGTGTGTAGAATACAACCAATTAATACAATTACAAACATCTTAGCCTTCAAGATTTTTCATGTGATATCAAACTTTATTTGAGAAAATAAGGTGAAATTAGGTAAAGGCATGATTTGGCTGAACATTATGAAAAATTAACAACATTTACCAGTTCAGAGAACAGCACCTTCAGGGACATGGAAGGAATACCATTGGTAAGAATGTTTTAACCTAGAGAGAGACATTTTTTTCCCTGTATATTAAGCACTTTCAAAAATATAATAAAACACTCTCAAATATAAATATAAATATTTACAATCTTTCTGCCTATCCTTTTACTTTGCATAAGACTTTCCAGGTAAAATTCAAAGCACTGCTTCAAAACTGAGTTACACTGATAGCACTGGAACTTCCTCCAAGGCCATGGGTATGCCTTGGACCACCTGTGACAGCTAATAAATTTTAAAACAGAGGTGGGCATTATTTTATACCTCATGTTATTTAGTACACTTGTCCTACTATTTTGTTCAGTAGGAATAGTGTAAGATGATATTAGAAGTAGTGAAGGATAGGAACCTCAGCTTTGTCACTGTTACATATTGTGCTCTGAAGGAAATGTTCTGTACTGTGTAACCAAGTTACTCTTTTCTGTTCCTCATTTCTCTGTGAAGTTAATACTCTTACCTGTGTCTCTTTATTATGGTCAACCTCTGGAACATGGAAGAGAAAAACAAAGTCTGTGAAAATCTAGACAGACAGGACAAACTTTTTTTTAAGGGGTCTGGTGATTTGTTCTGGCATTGAAAACAGCAGTAAAGTTACCATTGACTTCACTATGGGTACAAATATGCTTCTTTGTGTCATCCTCTGCCTCTTCTTTGTCTTCATTCATATGCATGAGTGGTATCTTAAGTCATCCATATTCATATTTTATTGAGTACTTATTATCACAGACAGCATGTGTGCATCTACAATCCTATTGCATTGGTCCCACTGTGAAAACATTTTCTCCCTTTCAAAAATATAATAAAAATCACGACCAGCTTATGCTCAATCAAAAATTATGCAAGCGTGTCATGGTGTGACTGGAAATAATCCTTGTAGATTCACGGAACAAATTGCTGTAATTTTTTATCCTTCTAAGTTCACCTCCTCTCAGGCCTCACAGAATCTATTTACCCCTTGTAGTGCCACCCCCTGTGAAGCTAGACCTAGAAAACTATTGTTTTCTTGCTCCCACCTATCAATATTGCTACTACATCTGTCTACTAACATGTAGTACTACTATCACTATGTTAGTAGGAGCAGCAGCACAGTTTTGGAGGCAGGAGTGACAGTAGAATCAGGAAAAACCTGTCCTGAGGCTTTGACCACAGCCTGTTCAAAGGAGCTCCCAAGGATTTACATGAGCAGCTTGAAATGATCTGGGTTCTGCTTGGGGGATGCGATAGTTAATTATGGATCTTCAGTAAGTTCATCTTTATAGTCATGAATCATGATAAATAATTTCCTGATCAGTCCATCTTTAATCTTAATCTTGGCTTTCCACCTGTTCTGTGAACAGCATTCAACTATTAGGGTGGCATTAACTGCCTTGGTGGCAGATGTGTATCAAGAAATAGTAGTTTAAAGGACTAGTTCTCCTACCTTCTGCTGGTGGTGAGAACTTACTTTGCCAAAGCAAAGTAAGTTTTATAATTTGCAACCATAAAAAGTATTGATCCACAATAGTAATTTCAGCAAATGAGCATCAGATCTGGACAGATCACAAGCTGCACTCTGTTACCCTGTGATCTCTGCTGACATGTCCATGGCTTTACCAAAAGAAACAACTTCTGATCTTGTGGAAATTTCTTACCTATCTTCACTCTTCAGAGTTATTAATATAGTTCCTTCCTGTTTTTATGGTTTCTTTTAAAACCCATATCAAACTTGTCAGTGCCTTAGTGTCTTAGGTAGGATACTTACATCAGAGATATACACAGTTATCTCTCCATTAGTTGTTTTTCTTTCCATTACTGAAATACATGAGGCCTTCTACATTAAAAAAAAAAAAAAAAAAAAAAAAAAAAAAAAAAGAAAGAAAGAAAAAAAAGCTTCAGGCAGTGATTTTACAACAAGTTCCAGGATGGCACATGGACTTGCACCAGGTGTTCTGAATCATTGCTGGAGGAGAATCTATATTACCAGGTGTCCTGGTTTTGGAAGGGACAGAGTTAATTTTCTTCTTATTAGATGGTACAGGGCTGTGTTTCAGATTTAGTATGAGAATATTATGTATAACACACCAATGTTGTGGTTACTACTAAGTAGTGCTTACTCAAAATCAAGGACTTTTCAGTGTCTCATGCTCAGCTATGCAAGGGACTGCACAAAAAGCTGGTGGGAAGCGTGGACAAGTGACCCAAACTGGCCAAAGGGATATTCCATAGCTTGAAAAATCATGTGCAAGAGCAGAATGGATTGTGAGGAGACGGTGGTGTGAGGGAGGAGAGGTGTGAGGGGAGAGCAGAGTGTGAAGGGAGAGAGGGGTGTGAGGGGAGAGCCATATCAGGGTGGAGTAGTGACAGGGGAGAGCAGTGTGTGAGGGGAGAGAGGTGTGAGAGCAGTGGTGTGATGGAGAGTGGTGTGAGGACTGGGGGGAGTTGGCCATGGTGGGCTGATCACTGCTCAGGAATGGGATGGGCATCGGTGAGTGGGTGATGAGCAACTCTACTGTGCATCATAACTATTAATATATTTCAACCCACAAGATTTACCTTTTCTTTACAATTCTCTTCCCCAGTGAGGAGTGAGGAGGTGGTTGTGTGGCATGTAGTTGCCAGCTAGGGTATTAAACCATGACACCAACTTCAGACATCTTTACAGAGGCTCTGGGACAGCAAGAACAGTGCTGTACATTTTAGAATATCACTGTTCCTGTTGTGCCCCTGAAGAAGAGCAGAAAGGATAGGAAAATGGAAGGAAAGTACTCTGGATGGAAGAGACATAATCACTGAAGAGCTGTTGGTATTAAATATGCTTACCCATGTTTCTCAGCATGTCCAGGCATATTTTCTAGCCCTTGTAAGCTAGGCTGCCCATATGTTCCCAAATAACCGTTTAAAATACAAGTTTACTTACCAGACAAGATTCCCCAGTCTCTCTGAGCTCTCACTGTTTGCTTCATTTAAAATGACATTTAATTAAATGAACAAGGACAGACTTTGTTTCTCCATGGGAGTGGGGGTATATGCAATATCTTGATGAGTTGTTGAAAGAAAAAAAGAAACAGGAGTGGTCAGAAGATAATTACTTTTTATGCCTTTTCAGACATGAGTTCTTCTTCCAGAAAACAATGTTGAAGTACTGTTATTAAAAGACATTTGTCTTAGCCATGACTTTGCTACTAGCAGTGAAAGTTGCAGAGGTAAAAGAAACTTCCATTCAACCCTTGCTAACTTTGTCTTAACAAAACAGATTTTTTTTTTCAATATTTTTATTTTTCAAGGCACCACTCGCAGGTCACCCAGTCTAATCTCAAGCTCAACTGAGGGGCAGCTAGAGCAGATTGCTCAGGGCCGTGTCATGGTGGGTTTCGATATCTCCTGATGGAGATTCCACAGCATCCCTGGACAACCTGTTCCAGTGTTTGACCACACAAGGAGTAAAAAGTATTTTCGTGTGTTTAAACACAATTTCCTGTATGTCGTTTGTGTTTATTGGCTCCTGTACTCTTACTGGTTCTCACTGAGAAAAGTGTGGCTCCACTTTCATTACTTGCATCATCAGTAATTCTGCAGGTTGAAAAGATCTTCCCGAGCCTTCTCATCTTCAGCCTCAAAAATCACGGCAAAAAGACTATTTATGGAAATGAAAATCTATTTAGGGTTATACAATGTATTTTATATTCAGCTCTCATGAAAAACTTAATTAACAGCTAATTAACAATTAACAATTACTAATAAAGGCTTCTCTGCATGCTTTTAGCATACATCTGAATAAAAAACTTCTTCACTGTTGTTGAATATATCCAGAAAAGCACATAACAAATGTGTTTTAGTCTGCCTCTTATTTCTGGGAAGACATTGGAAAAAAAGAAAAATATTTTTATTTCAGTAGGTGAAGTTGGAGATACCTTTTAATTTACTCTTCACTTATTCTTGCTGGATTTAGTCCATAATTTACCGACTATTTTAAACACCAATAAAAGTAGATGAAACACACTTTATTTTGTTCTATATAGTTGAACTACATGTAGAAAAAAATCACAACTCAGTCTAAGATTTAAGAATTTGGTCTCTCTGAATAGCTGAGCAGAGTATTTAGATCTATTTTTTTTTATTTTGCCTTTAATAAAAATACCTTGAGAAAAAGCTAAGAAAGAGAAGCACCAAGGACCTTCTTTTTGCAATTAAAAACATAGTGGGAACTATCAAATTAAATTACATTCTATTCCCAGCTACATCAGTGAAAATCAGAACTTACTGTAATAATATTGTGTGTAGGAATATGTGTTTACACCAGTGGAAATGGCAGTTTGTTTTCTAATTAAATTGAGGAGCTGCCAATGAGACTGGGGATAACAATAATATTCAATTCAGGTCCAGCAGGAGCTATGGTCTTGCTTTGCATTATTTATTTACATTGCATGTGATATCTCCTTGAGTTGTCCCATACAATGGGACCTTTCTATTGTTCTCCTACAATACCAGCTGAGCCAGAGCAACCCATTTCTGAAGCTCTAGATAAAAAGCAGAAGGGAGCAGAACAAGGGGAAATGCAGAATTTGAGTCAAGCCTAGATGATTTCCAGCTGCAGACCAAGAGAATTGAGTTATTTTAAAACTGAACCATCAACCTCTTATTAGAAGCTGTAGCCTCTGGCCAGAAGCGCAATAGAGTAGGTCCAAAAAAATGTGTTTCATTGATCTTATTACACTTAAAAAGGCCCACATCCTGTCTGGATGGAGCATGCATCTTTGGTCTTGAATTTGTACTATTCTGTGCCATAACCTAGAATCAGTTATGCATATGTGTATTAAAAATCAGGCCAATTAGCTGCCTGCAACAATACACCCTCCGGTTATTCTTCAGCATTTTTAACAAATAGAGATATTCGTTATGTTTACATTTAAGGCTTAATTTTTAAAGAAAGAAAGAGTTTGGGGTGTGTAATTTAAAGGAAATTTCCATGGAAGCTAAGCAGTAAAGCAATACATATTATCAGAAGCAAATTATCATTGCATTTCCTTTTGAGTGTGCCAGGAGATTGCTATGCTGAGGCTTTGTCAGTCAGTTGTGCAAAACCAGCCAGGGAGTAGCAGGCCTATTGGTGCTGGAGTGCCTTTTATTTTCACAAAGAAAAGCTGGAAATAACTCAAAAATGACACATAGTCAGTTTAGTTTATGGTCTTTGGGGAATATTTAAGCTTGACTCAAATGAAACAGTTGGATTTGGTTGGTCTGAATCGGTTTTCAAACCAGATGCAGTTGTCACTAATGTTTAGGTCTTGTTTAGGTCAACAACAGTCTGGTTGGGGAACTCGCTATGCTCAGAATTAGTGGTTGTGTCTGTGGCTGCAGTGAGTGTGGCAGAATAAAACTAGACAACTACAAACAGAGAGTGGCAGCAAGTGGCTGAGACGAGTTGAAAATGCGACTTTCTCACTAGGCCCATGATCACCATGTAGGGACATAATGGTCTACCCTTAATATTTTTTATATCTGGCAATGATATAGTGAATTACATAATCTCTTAATTATATTCAAAATATTAAGAAACTTGACTCTAAACCCGCTTTCTTTTCAATATTTCAGTTTTTCCTTGATTCTTTTTTTTCTTCTTCTGTTTTCTGTTTAAACCAAGAACATACTCCATATATATTAAATCCATATATTTACATAAATTTCTTAATCTTCATTCAATTAAGAATGCCGTAGTCCATGACAATTTTTTCCTACCTGTTAAGGAATCAAATGTATAAACACTATTCAATTAAATAACTTTAAATGATGATTGATACTAAAGGTCTGTTCCCATATACAGTTAAGAAGGGGAGAAAATAGAAAAATTAATATTCTACCTTTTATAAGAAAAAAAAAGTTAAACATTGTTAATTTTGAGATTACAGTAGTGCCCAGTACTCATACAGTTAATTCTGTTCAGCTGGTGTCAGTCTTCATCAGCTCCAAAAAAAAACCCCACTCACTATTACATTTACATAAATCCAGAGATGAAAAATTGAGTAAAAACCCTGATAAAAGAGGATTTAGAACTGGATCGCTAATCTTCCAAAGGACTTAATGTGCATAATGTTGGATGCACCCTTGCATTTGTCTGCTGTGCAAATCTGGATATGCACACAGGTTTATTCTTTGTCTCATTACAAAATGCAACACTTATGCACACCCTCACTATGAGGGTGGTGAGGCACTGGAACAGCCATGAACTGGAACATCCCTGGAAGTGTTCAAGGTCAGGTTGGATGGAGCTTTGAGCAACCTGGAAGGTGTCCCTATCCATGGCAGCGGGTTTGGAACTAGATGATCTTTAGTGTCCCTTCCAACTCATACCTTTCTGTGATTCTATGAGTCTATAAATATTAGTCATAAACTATTTCTAGTGGATTTAATAAATGGAAATAATTAACCTACCTTTTTCTTGTAGAATCATATGCTTTCTAAAGACCTACATCTTTCCCATTGCTGCTTGTTTTATGGAACAAACCCATTTGCTAGCCCTTTTCTTAATTTTAAAGTTACTTTGACTGATTAATTATATACAATATTGTGAAAAAATGTTCAAGGAGATAAGAAAGGTAACTGATGGAGGCCAACAGAGGCCAATGAAAATTTCAGTTAATCAATTAAAGGTAATATATGTAAGAATTCTTCAACCCTGAGACACATTATATGATTCTCAAAACCAAAAATGACTATATTTTTTCTGCTGGAGAAAAGCTAGTACTGCCAGTTGATTAGCTTATAAAAGACATCTTATTTAATTGGCAGTTCAGATCAATTAAGGAAGGAGAAAGTTGAAGTGTTGAAAATATGGACAGAAAATGGCACCATGTTGTAATTGTGTAATCAAAAGCAGCCATATTACAATGTGTCTGCATGCACACACTGACAGAAAGAGTTACACAGTCTGAAAACAGATGCCACTTAATAACATTGGCTGTAACAGAGGAGGTTCACCTCGGGGTTTCTTGTTGTGTTGAACAAGTTCTATCTGCAGCTTTTGGGCCACTTCACTCTACCTAAACACGAGACACTTAGCTCAGACAATTTAGGCTGTATGGAATTATCTGACACTGTTTGAAGTGCCTTGTTGTACTTTACCTGACCACCAAACAAGTGGTCAGATCCTTCACAGATTTTGTGTCAAAGCGGCTCTGTAGGTATTCTGGATATCACAGAGCACCTTTGATGGTTTTAGAAGCCCATGTGTGAGCACCTGAATCAAACCACCTGGCTCCCTTTATATTCAGTCAAAAGAAAGAGATACCTCAGAATGGGAGCTGGGTTCTGGATAATGATCACAAGCACCCGTGCCTCTTCAGTGAATTTGACTTTAAAAAAAGGTGAGATATTCTTCTGGCTAAAGATAGATGTGTACTGTGAAGATCTACAGCTGGGCAGACCACTCTTGGCTTCATTCATAGTCTGCGGAGAGCTAATTCTTACAGCTTTTGGTATCTGAGATGTAATTCCTGCCCCAAGGTTTACTTCTGTTTAGAGGAATTATATCTAAACTTCAATGACTGCAGACAAGATCTACACTAACTGCAACCACACCTCCGTAACTGACTGAAATGAAGATAATCTATATTATATATGCTTGAGATGGAATTTATCTTCCTGAATAAGTAAGTTTCTACTGTTATATGAGGTGCCCAAATATTTCTGAAGTATGGACGATACAATGGATGGATACAATACCAGAGCTACATGCTTCTGAAGCACCTGGTGATGGCAAATGCAGATGTCTTAGGTGTCTAAAAGCCACTAAATACATACGTGTGGGCAATTTGAGTCCTCCGTTAAAGCTAGAAATATTCCTGTTCAGCCTAATGCTCATAATTTTAGCACTTCATTCTAGTAAAATCAAATAAATATAGGACTTAGTGTGGGATCAAGACTAATAGACAGGACAGTGGGAAGCAATACAAATTTGTTGCTTCATTTCCAAAAACTCTAAGTTGAGTGTTTTATAAAGAAGTAAATTTTTTCTCCAAGAAACTACATTATTTTGAAAATAAGCTACAAAAGGTGCATGAGATTTTAAACTTTATTATGGAATTTAAACATTTTAGTCATTTTCTTAAAGCTGGGGAAACTGTTTCTAGATGCCTCACATGCAGTTGAGCAAGGTATCTTACATGATATTTATGTCTGTTCAAGCATAAATACCACAGGGGCTACATGTTACAGCAGTTCATCAGTGTGGAACCACACTCTAGCACCAGACAGGCTGAAATCGATTTAAAATGCAAAGGAGACCAGCAGAAATCACCAGAATGGGTTTGGATTAGAGTGCAGCAAGATTACCTCTAATCTGTGCACAAAAACTCTTGATATTTAATGCTCTTATATAGTTTTGATTACACCACTAGCAAGTGTAAACTAAAAGGAAGCACAACAATTTTTTACATTCTGGGTGCTTATTTACACAAAACTGAATAATGGAAAAGAATTCTACTGCATGGAATAAAGAGAGCCTGCAATAGCAAATACCAAAATATTGGCATTATCTTCAATAGAGAGGTGGAGGGTCTGTAAGGTAAAAGAAATTGGGAAGATTCTAGAGAGATACCTCCAGACATGAGGATTACTAAAATGGTTTTGTTCATTCAGTGATGAGAAAAGAAATCAACAATAACCGGGAAGCTTATCCACATTTCCATTTGTGCTGCCGACAGACACAATGACATGCTCGTATTTTGCATTCCCTATTGAATATCCAGTTTGGTTTTAACACCTCAATTTCAATGACAGAAAGCTGTTGCAGACTGGCACTGAATTACCGACATCCTCCCAGCTGCCAGCTGTCCTACCATGGCAGAACTGTGCCTTGTCTGTTGCTAGAAATGATTGCTCCAGATTAATTTCCTCCAGTTTTTCAAATCAGCACATATAACACTTAGGAATTTACTAAGAATGTTTCCTGCTCTAATCAGTCATGCAATAATCAGATTTTCTTCTTTCTGCTACCTATGTTACCTAGTATTAACATTCTTCATAATGGAACATGAGGAGAAAAATATAATTCGTATTGGGTTTGTGTGGCAAGGGTTTGGTAGCACAGAGCTACAGGGGTGGCTTCTGTGAGAAGCTGTCACAAGCTTCCATGATGTCTGGCAGTCAATGCCAGTTGGTTCCTGGATGGATCCACCACTGGTCAAGGCTGAGCCCCTCAGTGATGGTAATAACTCCTCTGAGATAACATATTTAAGAAGAGTGGGGAGGGTGAATGTTGTGAAACTGCGGCTGGAGAGAGGATAGAGAATATGTGAGAGAAACAGCCCTGCAGACACCAAGGTCAGTGAAGAGGGAGAGAGGGGTGGTGCTCCAGGTGCCGGAGCAGAGATTCCCCTGCAGCCCATGGTGAAGACCATGGTGAGGCAGCTGTGCCCCTGCAGCCCATGGGGGATCCCATGCCAGAGCAGGTGGATCTTGAAGGAGGCTGAGACCTGACAGGAAGCCCATGCTGGAGCAGGTTTGCTGGTAGGACTTGTGACTCCATGGGGGACTCCCACTCTGTGGGAGGGACCTGTACTGGAGCAGCTCATGAAGAACTGCACTCCATGAGAAGGACTTACATTGGAGAAGTTCATGGAGGACTTTCTCCCACGAGAGGGACCCCATGCTGAAGCAGGGGAAGAGTGTGAATAGTCCCTTCCATGGGGAGGAAGAAGCAGCAGAGACAACATGTGATGACCTGACCACAATCCCCATTCCCCATCCTCCTGTGCCACTGTGGGTAAAGAGGTAGAAAAATCGTGAGCAAAGTTAACTCAGGAAGAAGGGAAAGTGTTTTAAATAATTGATTGTATTTCTCATTATGCTACTCTGATTTAATTAGTAATAAATTGAATTAATTTTCCCAAGTCCATTTTACCTCTGATTGTAACTGGTAGGTGATCTCTCCCTGTCCTTGTTTTGACCCACAAGACTTTCATTGTATTTTCTCTCTCCTGTCCAGCTGAGAAGGGGAGTGTAACTGGCACGTTGTTAAACTCAACTCACCACAATCACCTACCATTTGTCTCTTTGAAGTCAGAATATGTTTTGATGTATTTTGGGAAGATAGTGGCCATAGTATGAGGGGCCCTGAATATTTTTCCCTCAATCCTGATTTTACACTGGTATATGCCAACAGACTTAAGCCTTTATACTCCTGACTTATTTCATATTAAGTAAGAAGAGAATCAGTCCTTCACAGCTTAACAGAACAGATGTATGGCTTTAAATGACTGAAAATTATATTTCTTCACTGTAGATTAAACATCCTCCTACTGCTTGTTAAATGCACTTGTTCATTTTCTTGATTGACTATAGATTCAAACGACCTTTTTTAGAAATGGATATCCTTATATGAGGTAGTCTCAGCATTCAGTAGTATGTTGATGCCAAGTCTGTGCAGTACAACATGCTCTGAAATTTTCATCAACAAAATATTGTACAGCATGTGAACAACAACTGAAAAAAAAAAGAAAAACACACCAATGTTGTTTTCTACAGGCAGGAACTAGGTAATATCAAGAAATCACTATTTATAAATTAAGCAAATCTACATCCTTCTACAGATCTTGTGTTTCCACCTTAGACAAAAAGAGAAAAAAAAAAAGGAAGAGAAAAAAGAAAAGAGGATTTCTTTGCGTATCTTTTGTTTTACAATTCACATTTCACATAGCAAACAGATCGCATTGACACAAGCATCCAGTGACAGAAGCAGAGTGGTTACCTAAATCCCATCGTATGTCTCCAGGATTTCTGCATCTGAAAATTGACAGGTTTATAGTTTTTCTCATGGAAACCATGACTTTCTCAAGGCAAGAAACAACCAACACAGTTTCTCATTCAAAGACTTTTCAAGGTCACTCTATTCAACACAGCAACAGAAGGTCAGGATAATGGTGACATAGCCTCTTCCATAACTACCATCAGAGTCCACTGGGGAGTCAAGACATCTTGTAAAGTCTAATGGTGTTTTGGCATCTGTTCCAGAGACCTTCCCTGCCCCCTCCTTCCTTCCCCTTTTTCCTTCATAGTAGAAGTGCAGCATCTACATGACAGAAGGCTGGAAATGTAAGCATTAAGCAGCTAACCTGCGGTTCCTTTTACTATTTCTTTAAAAATCCTTTCTGCTTCTAGGCTTCTCATAGCTCTGTCAGAATTTCAGTTTGAATGGAATAAGAGCCAATTCAGTTGATTCCCTGGTGGCTATCTAGAATGTGAGTCCTGGGGAGTTATTCATAGATTAGCCAGTGTCCTTTACAGAAACTCTAAATCCTATATAGGTTGGTGCCTCTTATTCCTGGATTAAATCTACATTTTCTGCAGCTAAAACAGGCGCATCTCAATATAGCTCTCATTCATTTAGGTACTTTGGTAACCACTGAGGGAGTTATCAAGGGGTTAGAAACAAAACAGCTCTCAAAAGAGCTCTGATTTATCCTTCAGAAGCTTGCACAGCTCCTCTGTATTTATTTTGACAGAACATAGAGTTCTCACACACAGCAAAGCTCTGTGGGTATCCTGGATATTTTTGCACTGTATGAAGCAAAGGTAAAGGAAGATATAAAGTCATACATATCAGCTTTGTTTAAAGAGACCTCAGCTATTAACGTAAAATGTGACATATGTTCAGCCTCTAATCTTCTGCTCCCTGATGAGAGTGCCACCACCAGATAAAGTAAGGACAAAGAACAGTGTGGGAATTCAAAATGAAAAGATAAGGACAAATGTTTTATGATAAAAGACAAACTGAGTGCATGAATGGCAGTGTTCTATATGAACACAGAACTCTACTTGTGGGTTTTCAGATGAGGAAGAGACTTCTTTCCAAAAAAGTTATTGATGTTTTCTGGATTTACACATTCACCTGGTCCCCATGTCACTGAGATGTTTACACTGTCAATTCACATGGCTGGATTATGAGATCTTTAGGCATCTTGATTTAAATTTTCTTAGGAGCAGGTGCACTTTTGAGGAACAAATGGCATATCTATCTCTCTATATTGCAGACAATCTCCAGGGTAATTAAAAATTCTATCATTATACTGAAAAACAACTAAACAGGGACTGAATTAAACCCTCACAAAACCTCTTTTCAATTGTTTCCCATAGTTTGAGAACTCAGTTCTTACACCTTCACATTCTTCTGCTGAAGAGGTACAATTAATACTGGAAAACAATGAAAATCTCATCATCTCTTCTATTCTATGGAATAAATATCCATACTAGAACAAAGTTGTGTCCTTTAAACTGGTATCATGCCCCTCCATGAGCTGGTGCATCAAGGGAAAAACTTCTCCAGGAACACAGGAGTCTCTGATCCCACACAGATGTTCCATTTTATGATCATGGTTAACCTACAGAATTCAAAAGGTGCTATGTGTCTATATTTTGGCAACTAAATCTAAACTCCTTTGCCTAATCAGCTGAGCAGCTCTCAGCATTCCAGTAGCTAATAAGGAAAGATCTCTAAATCATTGTTTAGCTCCTCAAATAAAAATATTTTCATCTAGACCATGTGTCAGGCTCTAGGACATCCATCACCGATGTTTAGTTTCTGCTCCAGAAGGGCATGGAGCTACCATGTAGGTCCAGGTATTGGGTCATGCCTGGCAGCCTAATGTGGATGTCTTTGGGCAGTGACTAATGGCAGAAACTTGTGATATGTGATCAACTGAACTGAGCACTTATTGACTGCAGTGGGAGCTTGGACTTCTAAATAAGATGCACATTGCATATGCAGGGATGCTGATTTGGAAGAGTTCCATTCTTTCAGCAAAATCTAATCTCTGCTCCCAACCTTTCCCTGACTCCTCTTCACCCATCTTTGTCATATTGCATGAATATAAATTTCATTTTCTCATCATTCCTGTAACTCCTGACAGAGGAGGGTCACAATAGCAGATATGGCTTTCCTTACCTCCTGCAGTTTAGATCTGCAGCAGTCTCTTAATGCACTGAAATTTTAATGTAAATATGTGATAAAAATCAAATGCAAACATAGGCAAAGAGAAATTTCAGGACAACATGCCCACCTTTGGGTTAATTTTTGTAGGCATGCAATATTCTTTCACTATCTCCAGAATGCACACTACAAAAAGTAAAGTACTTCTTTATTAAAGCCGCTGTAAGAGTTTTATTCTGAGCAAAATAATACCTTATTTTCTTTTGCATTTCTTTTGTTTAGCTCTCAGAAACAGATGGATCATTTCAGCTGAATCATAAATCAGATTGTGACTAATGATTAAAGTCAGGAAAGTCTCATGCTTTTGAAAACAGTGCCTTACCAGAAAATATCTACGGATGTGCAATGTACACAACCCATTAAATTGCTTGTAAAATTTAATGGCATCTTGTATATATAATATGAATATGTATCATTCAATATGAATGGGGATTCATGTGAAACACTGGACCAGAGGCATAGCTGGTTTGAATCTGTTTTATTATTTTTCTTGTGGATTTTTTTGTTTAGTTTTGCTATATTTTTTCAAGAATATTTATTTCTTCAGAATAACATTTCATAATTGTAAATATGCAGTACATGACCTGGTCCTCACTAATTTCACAATCCAGATCCAGCAGGTCTCTCCAAAGAAAGACAACAAAACCCAATATGTGGGATAAAATGCTGAAAACCACATAGAAGACAGCCTGAGATTTTTTGTTGTTTCTAAGTACCAACATTATAGAAACAGCAAATTCTGTTTGGGGTTTGAATGTGGTATGCAGAGGGCTGAGATGTTAGTTTTATTTTTGATACCTCCACTGGCTTCAAAAGTAGGTTAAACTCTTGGCTTCAGAAGGTTTTGAGCCCAGCACATAGGCAGGCAAACTCTATATGGAACCAAATTCATTCAAGATTGGACTCTCTTGATTTCAATAATACCATTCATTTCAGCATCGGGACTGATTTCACCCACCATGCAACCAACCATCAATAGTTTTGACCTAACATGCATGGTCTTGAGCAGATTTATAAGAATAGTTTTTCATCTAAATCATGCAATTTTTCATGATGTTTTGAGGACTATGTGAAAATTTAAATGAATATACATTTGGATGTAGAGAAGACAGGTAGCAATGCTGTTGGTAAAGTTCTGTCATTTTTCAAACTGGTATTTAAACAGGTTGAAGGTACCATAGCCATGTCCTGTGCTGTTCGCCACGGTGTGAGTTAACAAATGACACCGGTCATTGTGATCAAGCCTTTTACAATTAAAATGAAAAATAATTCTCCTTACTGTTTTTCAGCAACAAGAATGAGAGAAAATTGAATTTCTTGCTACTCTGAGAATGATATTTTTCAGAGTCTGAAGAGCTCTAAGCCACATGCACTTCAGTTGTCAATGAAAAGTTGGGCAGCGTTTTGGAAAAGTGTTTGACCAAGTAATAAAAAAAAAGAGCAATGAAGTGAGGATAACTCATATAAAGGACTTAAAAAGTATCTCAAGGGGCTTGAGAAAGCAATAGAAAAACAAAATACAAAAACTACCAGCATTCAAGCAAGAAATTATAATATGCTGAAGTTGGCAAAACTATTCATTTGAAACTGCCAGAATAATTCATGCCGTACAACAAGAAAACACTTCAAGAGGTCAAAGAATAAAATAGAGGCAACAAAAGAAAAAAATATCATCTGAGCAACAGAAAACCCCAAATGACAGCACTCACAGATAAAGATGACAGATATGTCATGGACAGACAGAAATCAAGAAAGAGATGGAAGAATTCAATCAGGGTCTAGTTAACAAGAAAGTACATTTACCACTGAGCCTTGGTGGTGATGTATAAAACAGGGATAGGGTAGCATCCTTTGAAGGACTGCAGGAAGCTGTTAAATATACATTTCTGAATTTGGAAATAGTGAAAAGTGAATTGGGATAGCACAAGGTTCTAAATAAATAATTTCAAAAGATGTACAGAAGTTGTTAATATTGTGAGAGCATTGTGCCCCTTGGAAAGATGTTTAATTTATACTTTTTGACTATTCTTTTTAGAAAACCCCAAAGTAAAACCAAGACAAAGATAGTTCCTCTCAGAGGAATGAGAGCACAACTCACATCTCTTCAAAATTTAAAAGGTTTCCTGTTATTCTGTTTTTTTTCCATTGGTGTCCCCATCCCTCTATGAGGAACAGCAAGGCTGTTTTTTACACTTTGTATTTAAAAAACTTGCTAAGGCAACAAGATAAAGTCTGTTTAAACACTTATCCCTAGGAACAAGACCTCATCACCAGTTGATTTGTCCTTTCTAGGAGGATGTGATCCTTGGATCTGGACGTGATTAACCTCATTAGTTTTTCAAAAATGAACATTCCAATCCAACCCCAATCAGTGTGAGGAAAGCAGCTTATTTGAAAACAGCTCTGATTTGAAGGTTTCTGTATCTGCAGTGCTGGACTACCTTATATCAAAAAAATAATTCAAAAACATCTCTCAAATTATGTCCTATATTTCAAGCCACAGGAGCTGTTCGCATTTATTTCAGCTGAAGCTCAGTGAAGGGATTGAGATTTTACAGCCCTACACTTCCTGAGCACAGGTTAGTGAACACATACAAAGTTAAAAGAGAGAAGGCCAGACCCTGAAATTTTTAATCAGATGGAACTCCCCTGCCTCGATGAGAACTTTGCTAATGTTAGGACTACTAGACTTGGCTCAGCTCCAGTGCCAGGTCTGTGAACCTTACTTAGCTTCAGCAAAATTAAAGTTCACAGGCACAAAGGTACTGCAGAGACTTCACTGCTGATAACCCGAGGCCATATCTTGAAGATTTTCCCACTTTCTTTCCCAGCACACAGGCAGGCAAACTTCCACTGACACTGGGAGCCAAATTCCTAAGTGAACAAGTCTGGGATGGAGTCAAGAACAGATTGCACAGATTTCAGCAGGAGCTTTGCTGGGTGGGATTTCACCATTTGCTTCAAATGAGGTGAAATATTAACCCCACAATAAGTTTTATTATTAAAGTATTAGTAAAATGAATTAAAACAGCTCTGCACTGTCACCCATACGGACATATTACACTCCTTTCTGTAAGTCTAACATTGTAGCTTAAATGCTATAGATAAGTGATGTACGGAAAAAATGTTTCAATATTGTGCTCTATGCACTTAGAGTAATCTTAGTCTCTATCCCTTGCACTTAGCATGTATGCAGTTCTAATAAAAAAAGTGATTATATCTTATAGCTTGTTCAAATGTTACCATTATGAGAACAATTACAATGATGAAATTATGTGTACACATGAAGACTTGATGATAGTGAAGTATTTCCTAAGTGAAATAGTGCCAACAGGGTTTAAAAATATGGCTCAAAACTTATATAAGAATTTCATAAAACAAAAATAGTGACATCGCAGGCTTTAATTTTCTTTAAATGTTCCAATTTTCAACTTTCTATGTGCTGTTTAAGAAAGCATACACTATATTTTAAGTTGAGTTATACAGTATTAAGTTATTTATTCTAGGAAACAGCCAAATTATGTGAGTTTTTTTCTGCATTAGTGTACACACAGACATGTGTCAAAGGAAAGTGGGCATCTCTTTTTCCGTGATTTCCATATTATTCGTTGTGTTAGGCAGAAATTTTGGCATTTCAGAGTTGTAAGACTTCATCTATACATGACATGTGCTAAAGAATAGAATCTAAACAATGTAAAAGACATCTGATCAACTTGGTGACCTTCTCTGAACTTGCTCCAGCAAGTCGATGTCCTTCCTGTGCTGGGGACCTCGGAGCTGGACACTGCACTACAGGAGGGATCTCACCAGAGCAGAATAGAGGGACAGAATCACCTCCCTTGACCTGCTGAACATGCTGCTTTTGATTCAGCCCAGGATACAATTTTGGGACAAGGCATTTTCCTGTCACTCACTACATCACAGTTAGTACATCATATGCTAGCTACATATGAGGTTAATATGTCTTTTTGAGATGGAATCAGAGTAATATTAACTTCAGTTTTCTTGTCCAAGGTTTGATTGTTAAACACTGAATTGGCTCATGGTATCATGAGATCTGCTTTTGCTCTTCAGGAAGACTGTCCACATCATTTCTAGTAGTATCTCTTAAGGGAACTACTCAGGTAAATTTAGTGCCATGTAAGGCTCCTGGAGTAACTGCTCTGTTGAGCAACTCATCTATGAGAAAGCTGAGGGTGTCCAGCAAACACTGTGCAATATTTTCATGCCCTCTAGTTGTAGGTATTGAAGCTTCATCACTTGTTTGTCATTCCCCTTGGTTCCTATCTCTGAAACATGATTCCATGCTGTTCAGCTGGTGGAAAGCAGTTAAGCACCTTTTTTATTAACACATGAAACTGTATGTGCAGTTTGCTTTATTTGGAGAATGAAGTCAGACTGAATGCACTCAGCAGATTTTACAATATCTGGGTTCTCTTCTTTCTTGTGAAAACAGAAAGAAAACAAAAGGGAGAACTGATTATAAATCCAATTTAAAAAACCCACACATGTAAACAAAAAAGTATGTTATGTAGGATACCACGGGCTGCAACTACATTATAAAATTAAAGAATCCTAATAAATGAACCTAAAGACTGGAAGTCCTATCTATATTGTGGAGTTGATTTTGCATGAATCCCGTTCAACTCTTTCAAGAAATTAATGAGTAGTGCACAAATCAACTAGTGGCATGAAGCATTCCCAGCAGACTGTTTTGATGTGACCACTGTTTTTAAGATTAAGAAAATTTAAGAATATGGATACAAATTCTTCTGTGCTCATTGGCCTTTGGTGCCTAAGAAAAGTCCCCAAAACACTTATTAAGAGCACCAGAATTGCTTTTACACATGAGTATAGCTCACATCTCTGCTCTCATTTTCAGAGCCTGAGGTAGCAGATTGTACATGTGCCTCCTCTGCAAACAAAAGAATAACTTGATATATGCAGATGCAGACACAGACATACTTCAGTGCCTCATTTCACGAGTGGGCAGGCGCCCAAATGCCTCAGGGTAAACTCCACTTGATTGAGTTCCCTATAATTCTACAGGATACTTTTGAGACAGTAGAGCTTGGTCTCCCCTTGCACTCCTTGTGCCAGGATCAGATTCTGCCCTATTGTGTGACAAACTCCATGCAAACAGTGTCATGCAACACGTCCCCTGGCTCTGACACCGTGGGCAAGGCTGTGTGGGGCAGGAGGACTCAGCCACTAGAGTTCCTAAAGCACAGCTGGGGACATTGGCTCTGCCACCAGAAGCTGCATAACCAGAGCTGTGTCAGGGTTAATTAGGTGCACAGAGAGGCGGGGCTCATTAGGTGCCAGGAAGCCCTCATTGACATATTTCTGCTGCTTTTAGGATCCCAGCAGCCTTTGATAAGTCTAGACATACTAGTTTCCTAGGAGTTAACTCAGTGTCTCTACTTCTGCACAGTCTCTGTAAACCTGCCTTGAATCCTTATTAGCTCAGCTCTTTTTCCTTTTTTTTTTTTTAATCCTCTTCTGGACTTCCATTGTTTAAAAGGCTAAACCTGGAATTTGCTAATCATTATATTTTTATAATATATTTTCCAGTTAATGAGACAAGATCCCTGAGCGTAAGTACAAGGATACAGAGAAATTCATGCTCCTTCAATGAAGAAGCAGTTAATCATTTTCCTTTTGACATTAAATCTATTATTCATGTCAATATGACATGGATGTAAGACTGTCATTACAAGATCATTACAAGGAATTTCTTTATCTGAGTCTATGCTAGGAGAGATGATAATTGTTATTGCTAATAAAAGTAACTGCTATTACTTGGATTTTAAAATATAATTACATGGCGGGAATACTTTGCTGCCATTTACTTACACAACCCATGTAATAACCATATAACTAAATTAGAAATGGATGAGGTGGATAGTGGAGATTAAATCCAAATTTACCCTTTCTGATCATATGCAGAAAGTTCTCACAGGACTGACTGAATAAAGAGTGCAGAGTTAGTGGGGAGATATTTCTCTCAGCTTCAGAGCAGACACAGATAACCAGAAGATGAGCAAAGTAGTTACCGACACCAGGCTGCCTAAAGCTGCCAGCAGTAAAGGTGAAGGATCCTCTATCTACTGCCAGATTTATACTGCTGGCCCCTGCAGAGATCCCTCTGTACCTGTATCCACATGGCTGTTCATACATATGTGTATATTGTGACCATAATGCCACCCCTATTCTCCCGAACCTCTCTGCTGCCAGCTATTTCATATCCCTCACAGGATACTGTGAGGGTCACTTGCATTGATAAGCCTCAGCAAAATGACAGATACTTTTCACCCACTCAAATAAATAAGAAAATAAAGTGCATGAGTTATCTGTACCATACAAAATTTAATTGACTAATGTGGTAAACAGTAATGTGACTTCTTATCTGATTAAAGCTGAATATGAAGTATATAAATACCAAACAAAGAACATTCTCTACTTCTAGTAGCATCCTGGTTTTGGCTGGGATACAGTTAATTTTCTTCTTGATAGCTGTATTTTGGATTCAGTATGAGAATAAGGTTGATAACACACTGATATTTTGGTTGTTGCCCAGTAGCACTAACTCTAAATCAAGGACTTTTCAGTTCCCCATGCTCTGCCAGTGAGTAGGTGACAAGAAGCTGAGAGGGAACATGGTCAGGACAGTGCACCTGAACTGGCCAAAGGGATGTTCCATACTCCAGAACATCATGCCCAGTATATAAACCAGGGGGAGTTGGCTGGAAGCCACCGATCCCTGCTCGGGGGGGGGGGTTGGGCATTAATTACTGGGAAGGGAGAAATTGTGCGTCACTTGTTTCCCTTGGATTTGATTGCCCTCTCTCTGTTTCCTTATTATTATTATTATTATTTGTTGTTGTTGTTGTTATTTAGATTATTAATCTGTTCTCAACTCATGAGTTTTACTTTTTTCTGATTCTCCTCCCTATCCCATTGGGAGCAGGGGGAGGAGTGAGTGAGCAGCTGTGTGGTACTTAGTTGCCAGCTGGAGTTAAACCACAACACGTAGTTAGGGTGTAATAAATATTTTATTTTCCATGAGTTATTATGAGTGTGGCCTGTTTAACTGATGGAACTGAAATACAAAGTGAGGGCTGCATTCAATCAAAAGTATAACAGGATTCTGTAACCTGCCAGTGCTATTAAATGTATTTTTATATGTGTATAAAAAATGAATTGTATGTAGCTCTGCAATACACCATTCCTCTACTTTTTCTCAATTTTGGAATATGATATAGACACATATATTCATGTATGTGTCTGTGTGTGTGTTAGATCTTTCTGTCGATACAGAGGAAAAAGTAATTGAATGAGCTTGATGAGCCAACAGTGAGGGATTTTGAAAACATGTATAATCCTATGGGGAGCAGAGGAATGCAGCTCATTCCTTACAGTGTGGCTGTGGGGTATCACAGGCAGTTTTCTCCTGGCATTATACTTAGTGCCTTTGTTAATGGTCTGGAAGACAGAGCACACCTTGCAGGTGACGCTACAGTGGGAAGTGTTGTAAAATATAATGTAAAGAGAGAGAAACAACAGAAGGGCCCTAAAAAGGTGATTAGAAGGAGAGGCAGGAAACGAGATTCAAGCAGGAAATCTGTAGTTGTGGAAAAGAAACAGCTCAGAACTCTGTTAAAGCTGGGGAGTAATTTGAAGTCTGATTAAAAGCCTCTTGACATTAGTGAAAAAGATGCACACTGATTTTAATGGGCCTTGAAACTGATATCTTTTAAAGCACTTTGAGTTCCCTGAATGAAAGAGGCAATATATAGCAGGGCTGATCCTGTGGGGGAGAATTTGCAGTGTAGGCCAGTAGCAGGAAGAGATAGGGAAGCATTTACAGAGTTATTTGGGACTATGAAAGTAATAACAGCATTTTCACTCCCTTTCTCTCTCTTCTAACCTATCCCCCATGTTCATTTCAGCTATGAAGGTGAATAGGGCATAGGAGGGCTAGTTTGTGAGAACCAAAAACTTCAGCTATGTACACAGAGTCCCTGAAGTGACTTTTGCTGCTCTGCTCATTTTTGAAAACTACGCCCTTCAAACCAAAAAAATGGTCTTTAATGAGGTTGGAAAGCTGCAATAAAGAAGAGCATTTCGGTGGTGTGTAATACCAGATTATATGTAGCAAACCACTTGGAGGATGTTTTGCAACAAACTTTTTAGATGTATTTAATATTTTCTGCTGTACAGGAAATATTAAGGTTCCTTTTTCTTTACAAAAAAAGGATTTTACACTTGATTTATTAGATGGATATGACAGGGCACAGCCAAAATCATGCATTTGGGGTAGCAACTATTTACCCACATATTTTCAGGCTCTGGGTAGACCTTATAGCACCTTTTAGCACCTAAAGGGGGTCTAAAAGAGAGATGGAGAGGGACTTTTTAGAAGAGCAAGCAGTGATAGGAGAAGTGGGAATGGCTTTAAGCTGAAGGTGGGTAGACTTAGATTGGACATTAGGAAGAAATTCTTCACTGTGAGTGCAGTAAGACACTGGAACAAGTTTCCCAGAGAAGGATGTCCCATCACTGTGAGTGTTCTAGAAAAGGCTGGATGGGTTTTTGAGCAACCTGCTCTAGTGAAAGGTGTCCCTGCCCATGGAAGGGTTTTGGAACAAGATGATTTTTAAGGTCCCTTCCAACACAAGCCATTCTGTGATTCTATGGTCTTGAACACTTGATCTCTTTTTGTTTTTTTTTTTTAATCAAGCATATACTCAAGGCAGGAAAATCCTCTTCAGTATTAGCATAACTGATTAAATTTCATTTATTGTTTTTATTTGTGCTAAATCCTATGACAATAATGAAGATGCTAAAGTGCTCTTTTAGAACGTAACATGACCTCTAGAAATATGTATACTCACATTAGCATTAGGCGTATTTAGAATTTCTATAGAGAATATTTTGGTATAGTTGGTGCACAGAACGCTATTTTGAAATATGTGCAGTATCATATTTCCCAAATTATATTTTATTTGCACCATTTTGAATGTTTTTATTTATCTATGTGTTAATATCTCACTTCTCTTTTATTCATTTATTCTCTTAATTTTTTCTTCTATTTTCACCTTCCCTCCAATAGTTTTTCTTTTCCTTTTGGTCTCTAAAAGAAAGAAATAAAAAATATTAAAGAAAAAATAAATGGGTGGAAGAGAAAGGGAAATATCAAATCTATTTGAAAAATGAGCAGTATAAAAGTGCAAAACAAACAAAGAAAAAAAATGTGTTCCCTTTCTGACATTTTTGCTAAAAAAATGTGGGAAGAAGGGAGCAAAATCAGCTTTCACTTTCAAGTTTTAATTAACATGAAATATCTTAATAAACATACACACTGATGTAACTTTTTAAACTTTGTTAATTGGAAAAGCAAGAACGTACACCAATGTTGCACCTCACTGAATGCAAACAATTATAAAAGTCAGTGAAACTGTAAGTGATAATGAGAAGCTGTATTTGCAACTGCTGAAACGTCTGCCTAGATCCTCTCTGAGGCATTCAGACACCATATGTTTCCATCAAACTGGTCACAGATTTTCTTCAAAATCGTCATCCCGCAAATGTTAGAGGCATCACTTTGGTTTGTATGTATCATCAGTCTACAAAGACAAAAGTTCCTTTATTTTTATCTTACATCCATGCCTTTTCCCATTTCAGGGAGCACCAGCACAGGTAGGATGCTCAAGTTTTTCTGTTGTCTCCTCCACCCACCTGGAGGGTGGTGCCTACAATGGAAACCTTTCACCGTCACCACAGGACAGGTAGGCAGTTTCAAGGGTTAGTTTATAATACTTGTCATATTTACCAATTCAACCATACTCTGTGTTGTCTTCTAGCAGAGAGTTTGTTTCTGCTGCCAGTCTTGTTCCTGGCCTCTGTTGGAGTCAGCTGGCTCAGAGGAACACCTAAAGGCAGTGCCATGTTGGGCAGACTAGTTGATCTTGTTGGATGGGCTGATCTAATGGAAGATTTCCCTGCCCATGGCAGGCAGTTTGGAACTGGATAATCACTAAGGTTGTCAATCATTGGAATAGGCTGCCCAGGGAAGTGGTGAAGTCACCATCCCTAGAAGTGTTCAAGAAACAACTGGACATGACATATAGTGCTCTGGTCTAGTTGACAAGGTTGTCAAGGGTTGGACTTGATGATCTTGGAGGTCTTTCCCAACCTCACTGATTCTGTGATTTTATCTTTATGGTCCCTTCCAACCAAAACCATTCTATGATTCTACGTCTCTCTAAAGTTCAGGAAATGAAATAGCAGCTTTTTCAGATATGTTATATGACTTAGGGTGTGATATGGGTTTTTTGAGTCATATGAGTAATTATTTGAGAAAGGGACAAAGGTTGCAGGGGCAGAGGAGGAGAGAGCAGAGGAGGGAGCAGCAGTAAAGGGACCCTGAGGGTGACTGGAGGAGGAGGAGGGCAGGAGGGGCTGCAAGGCCAGAGCAGGGATCATCCCACAGCAGCCATGGAGAGCCCTGCTGGAGCAGAGATTTCCCCCTGCAGCCCAGGGAAGGACCACACTGGAGCAGGGAGATGTGCCAGGAATGCATATTTACATCTTTATCATATAAATGCATATTTTTCTAATAAGAAAATGTAATCCTAGTATTCAGGTCATTAAAATATAGGCTTGCTTTGGGAAAAGAAAATATAAATAGCAGCATGAGGTGAGTGTAAATATGTACATGAAAATGTAATATAGGAAAAAAAACTGTTGTAATGTGTATTTTATAAAAACCTTTTGCTAGTTTCCAGCTGGAGATTTGTAAGTCCTTTAGCAAATGTTAATGACATAGACTTAAGTCATCATAGGTCATTATTTGTTTTTCGTGAGAAATTAATTATTTCAGGTTAAAATCACATTGCAATTAAGCTGCTGAAATAGTTAGAAACATATACTAACAGCCATATCAGTCTTTACACAAATATTTGCATATTTTTATTTAAACAGCAGAGCAAACTAGACCAGAGGACTTATGTTTGCCAAGTGTGGTTCTTTAACACGTTTTATGGATTGTTATGAAAGAAAAAGACACAGAAAGTGGTTCTTGCATTTTCCAGGCTATTTTTCATACTCCTTTGGATCTTTTTTCCTTCTCTGATTTGGAAGCAGTGTTTTGTACTGTCTTGGTTCCCGCTTCCTTATGTCACTTTTCCCATCCTGCCCATCC
The DNA here is from genome assembly GCF_036250125.1 of Pseudopipra pipra. Lineage (NCBI taxonomy): Eukaryota > Metazoa > Chordata > Aves > Passeriformes > Pipridae > Pseudopipra > Pseudopipra pipra. The sequence goes on from NC_087549.1 coordinate 6,068,213, forward strand.
AAGTCTCTACTTGAATCTGAACTGGATTTAATTTTCTGTACCTTTAAAAATTTCAAATATAGAAATATGGAGTGTGTTGTGCAGAATCAGTTAACCTTCTTTACACCCCACCATGGAGATTTGAGAAGACTATGATGTTCAGTGAGAAAAGCACATCCTAAAATCCCACCCTCTGCACACCCTAAAGGTACAGAGAAAGACAACAAGCAGGAAGGGTAAACCCAATAAAACCCTGCCCTGACTCCCAGGCCCATTCCAGGACACATGAGTCCATCAAAAGCCTATCTGTATGAATCCAGAGGAGCACAGGGTCACAAAGACATGCAGGAACAGAAATTAAGGGCTCAGAGGAAGGCACAAGCTGTCTGAGCCCCTCCCAGAGAATTGTCCCAGGAAAACCTCAGTCCCGCTATCCAGGAGGGAAACCCATCAGGATGAGTCAATACTGAAGCACCTTTGAGACGGAGAAGGTTGCTACCTGAGGGTATACCACACACTATGGGATGAAAGGGAAAAGCATTTTGGGATTGAATAGGATTTATTATGGCCAAAGGGAGGTATCTAGGTAATTTGAGGAGGAAAAACTGTGTGAAAATAGAGATAAAGTGCATAAAAAGTATTGGTCATCTGCAAGTAGCTGCTTTGCAATATACCTATTAGATTTCCTTTTTCTTTGAGCAGTATGGGAAATTTCTTTCAGAACCAGACCCAGTGTGGGAGCTGGGTGCACGCAGATGGGCTGGCAATGGAGGCTAGAGGTTCCCTGGCTGGAGAGACAGGAGTGAACAAAACCAAGCAGTACCCACTGGGATGGGAGCAGGGAAGAGTGCACCACTCCTGTGCACCCCTTGGAGCAGACATGGGTATTCATGAGGGTTTGTAAGAGTCAGGTAAGATCAAGCTGAAGTAGCCAGAGAGTAGGTGATGTGGTTGGGACCCAAGTTGTCCCTAAGGGTGAAACTCCTGTGGGGTTGGTTGTTGGGGTCCAGGGGAGTCTTGATCTGTCATATGTGTGTGTTCTGGGGCAAACTGGACAAGAGTTGTGGTCCTATGGACTCATATGTCCAGTTTTCAGCAACTGGGATTTTCCCCTTGCCTTCCCTTGCCTTCCCTTGCCTTGCCTTGCCTTGCCTTCCCAAACCTTCCCTTCCCAAACCTTCCCTTCCCTTCCTTTCCCTTCCCAAACCTTCCCTTCTCAAACCTTCCCTTCCCTTCCCAAACCTTCATAAACCTTCCCTTCTCAAACATTCCCAAATTTTCCCTTTCCAAACCTTCCCTTCCCAAACCTTCCCTTCCCTTCCCTTCCAAGCTTCCCTTCTCAAACCTTCCCAAACCTTCCCTTCCCTTCCTTTCCCTTCCCAAACCTTCCCTTCTCAAACCTTCCCTTCCCTTCCCAAACCTTCATAAACCTTCCCTTCTCAAACATTCCCAAATTTTCCCTTTCCAAACCTTCCCTTCCCAAACCTTCCCTTCCCTTCCAAGCTTCCCTTCTCAAACCTTCCCAAACCTTCCCTTCCCTTTGGCATTCCAGATTTACTTATTAGATTATGTGGTTCCTAGGGGAATGACAGTTGCTACAGTCCCAGTATTATGGCTCATTTTTTAGAGCTGGTTCAATTTCTATCTTAAGAAACTTCTTATGAGTGTATTTAATATTCAGACTTTTGATTTTCAATTTTTTTCAGTTCATTAATTTGAACAGTAATTTCCTCCTTTTTGACACTGAACTGCAATCATACACTGTCTGGGTAAAATACTTTACTGACAAATCCAATAAAGTAATTTTCCTTAGACTAGCTATCATACTTAAATTATATACATTACCATAACCTAAGATGCACCTGCTGAGACAGAAGCTATAAATTGATATATACATTTTTTTTCTTAAATTTTCCGAACAAGCTATGGATTTGACATTTAAACCATCATCCCAGACAAACGGATATCATTATTTGGGATTTAGGAATTTTTTAAAAGTTCACTTAACTGTTTTTTCTAAAAGCTATATCAATCTACTTCTAAGGCTTTGAGTCTTCCTATCCTTGCTTCATGTCCTATCACATCTGTGGAAATGTTTATGTTGTTATCATTTGCTATACTGAGTTATGTGGGCTGAAAACCACAAATTAATATATATGGAAAAATAAAAATTGGTATTTCATTTACAATAGTCCAATGACAGATGGGGAGTTGTTCCCTAGCTCTCCTACAACACAGGGCTGATGAGCCCCTTTAGAGTGTAGACTGAGATATGCTGAAGTCAGAGCCAAGGCTCTGCTGGGCTGGTGCAACACCGGGTTGCCCCTTTGATCTTGGCAGGAAACCTATTCCCCATCTGTGATCCAGGACTGGAAACATTATTGTTCCATAGGTTTACTGCGAGGACAACTTTGTGCATTATGGAGACACATTTAGAGAATATTTGGATCCAGAAAGATGATAGATTAGTATCTGATGCTTTCAGAAGACTCTAAATATAATTTTAGCACTTGACACCAAAAATGTCGTCATGTTCCAAAGTGACAACCAACAGTAAGAGCAGCAGTACTGGATTGGACCCATTGGTACTGGTCTCTGACTATGAAATATTTTGTGAAGAGCTCTAAGAGACCAGCATCCATCTTTGTTCTTACTGCTTTTAATGAACTTCTCTCTATAACATAGTTGTGGTGAGTTGACCTCAACTGACTGCCAGATAACTACCTAGCCACACTCTCTCTCCCTCTCTTCAGCAAGCGAGGAGAGAAAACAGGTGGAAAAGCTTGTGGGTGAAGACAAAGACAGGGAGATCACTCACCAATTACCATCATGGGCAAAACAGAACTGACACGGAGAGATTGATTTTATTTGTTTCTAATTAAACAGTGTAGGAATGAGAGAAATAAAAAACAGCAGTAAGAATTGTAATGAAAAGGAAAGAAAGGATCAAAACCCAAGACAGACATCTTATGTACAGTACACTTGCACACCACCTACTGACCAGCGCCAGCCTGTCCCTGAGCAGCGACTGGTGACTCCCAGACAATTCTCTCCAGTTTATATACTGGTCATGACATGCTGTGCTATGGAATATGCCTTTGGCCCACTGGAAGAGCATGGGACACAAAAAAAGTCCTCGATTTAGGGTAAGAACTACTCAGCAACAACTAAAACATGAGTGTATTATCAGCATTATTCTCTTACTAAATCCAAACCACAGCTCTGTAGCAGCTACTAGGAAGAAAATGAACTCTATCCCAGCTGAAACTAGGACATCACTAACTACCAAGTTTTTTACCTTCTCTCCACTTTCCCCAGGTAGTGCAGGGGGATGGGAAATAGGGATTGCAATTGATTTCTAATGCTTTGTCTCTGTTGTTTCTTCCTCCCCATCATCTTCCTCTCCTGCAGCATGGGGTTCCTCCCATAGGAGACAGTCCTTTGTGGACTTCTGCAATGGGATTTCTTCCAATGGATTGCAGTTCTTCAAAAACTGCTTCAGCCTGGGTCCTTTCCACAAGCTACAGTCTTTTAAGAATGGATTATTCCAGTGTAGGTTACTCTCCATGGGCCACAGGTCCCGACAGGAGTCTGCTACTGTGTGGACTCTTCGCAGGCTTCAGCTTTCTTTAGGGCACATCCACCTGCTTCTGGTGTGGGGATCCTCCACAGGCTGCAGATGGACCTCTGCTCCCCCGTGGACCTCGATGGGCTGCAGGGGCACAGCTGCTTCACCATGGTCTGCACCACGGGCTGCAGGGGATTCTCTGCTCTGGCACCTGGAGCATATTCTGCCTCCTCCTTCCTCACTGATCTGGGTCTCTGTAGGGCTGTTTCTCTAACATGTTCCCACTTCTCTCTCCAGCTGCTGCGAAGCGTTTTTCACTCTTTCTTGAATATGTTATCACAGAGACTCTACTAATGTCACTGGTTGGTTCAAAATTTGGGCAGTGACAGATCCATCTCATAGCTGGTTGGATCTGGCTTTGTCTGACATGGCAGCAGCTTCTGGTCACTTCCAAGAGAAGCCACCTTTGCAGTCTCCCTGCTACCAAAACCTTGCCCTGCAAACTCTATATAACAGCTGATATTATTTTTTTTCTGTATGATTAAGGAAGGACAAGGCTTTTGTGCTTTGTTTCTCAATATTGCCATTATTTGGTGAGCCAGGCTTGGAAAACTTTCAATAATACCAATTATGAACTATCAAATAATCCTATTTTTGGAAACCCTTTCGTGTCAGAAACCCCAGGTTTTCAAACCCTTCCTGGGAGAGCAAAGTGTAAGAACCATACCTTAGCAGAACTATTTGAACTTCACAGGGCTTGGATCGTAGGGTTTGAGAGACGTTTGGTTTGTACGAATTAGAACAGAATCAGCTTATATCAGAGCAAAGGGAATGAATCTTCAGAGGGATTCATCACATCAAGGCTCTCCTTATCACCGGCGTCAGGAGGCTTTATCTGTGCCCAGCAAAGCACTGAAACCCAAGAAGCCGAGAAGTTGAAGTTACCTGCCACAGAAATCACTCCATCTGGCATTTAAACGTAGACATCATCTGGTCTGTGCTGGCTTTGAAAGAGCCATCATCATTTCTCCAGGTCGCTGAGCTGTTGCAGCTTTGGGATGGTCTGGAGACTGATCAGCTCTTTTTTTTCTGAGCCATTCCAACCACTTTAGAGACAGCCTTAGAGACTGGAGTCATTATGTGAAGCGGGGAAGTGAATGGGAGATTTCTCATCATAAATCAAAAATGTATGAAGGTCCCCTCTTCTCATCAAAAAGAGAAGCTTCTTATTTTGCGAGAAAGGGATTTTATGGGGAAAAAAAATGATTCAGCAAAAATGCTTTGGTTTAAGGCAACATCGTATAAAGAGGAAATTTTTCTCAGTATGTTTTCTTTCAGTGCTTGGCACAGCCCCAGGGAACAAGAGGATCTCTGTAACGTCTGGTTATTGTCAGAGCTGTTGTTTGGGCCGTTGTTCTTTACTACTGTTTGTTATAACCTTCTTACACCTTCCCACATCCCTGACAAATAAACACATCTACTTTTTTTCTTGGGATCCATAAATTTCAGGTTTTCCAATGAAAGTGAGAATTTTGAGTCACCAACAAGTTACTGGGGGGTAAAAGCTGTGCATCAAAATAGGGCTAGAGCAGATGGGGTAAGCACAGATAACAGTTTGAAACAGGAGAAAAGGAGAATGAGATTTCTTTCTCCCCAGCCTGCTTCATCCATCCCTTTTCCCACCCTATGCTCTCTCTCTTGTCTGGCTTCCAGATACAAGACATGGGATAAAATACTAATTTGACAGAAAAAGGGAATGGTATTTCGGTAGGTTATCAAGCTGAATCAGCTAATGAAGGGATCCAGCTCTCCATGTCTACATCCACTCCTGGAGGAGTGAACTATGTGTTCAAAAGGAGGGGGAGATATATCTACCAGATATGGCGAATAAATGGATGGGATATTTCCAAATCTAGTTACCAAGTTAAGGGCTAATTATATTTTCTTCGCCTGTATTGGTGGTCTTATCTTTTGTAAAAGGTCAAACCATAGACAAATGGACAATCTCAGCTACCAAGTTAGCAACTCTACATCAGCACAGTTTTACGTCTGTTTCCAAAGGCAGTGCTTGAAAATAATTTTATTAATGCATGATAAATGGATTAAATGACAGAAACTTCCTTTCTTTGAGAAAGAAAAATGTTCAAGTACTATTTCTGTGTAGTAAAGTGTATTTAAACTGAAAAAAAAGCTCTGGACATTTGTAAATGTCTGTCACTGCATTGTGCAAGGCAAAAATAGAGATAGAGGTCACTGACAGCATATAAATGCCTGCTGATATTTTAAATGTTCCAAGGGTATATGGAAGTTCTGCTTGGGGCCGGCAGACTTGGCAGGATCTATGGAGGTGGATGCTCCCTGGAGTGCTAAATGGAGGCTATGAAGAGTGTCTTATCACACCAAAATCCCTAAGTTTCTGAAGTGTGCATACACCTATTTTAGTAACTATCATTCCCCATATAGGAAATACTGACATGAAGATTTCAGTTATTAACAAAGAACAAACATTGAAATGAGTGCAAATATTTGATAGTTTATTTTCTGATGCATTTAAATCTACTGAGGGAGGCAATAAATCTGAGGGTTTTAATTGCAGTCTAACACTGTACAACTCTTCCTATGTTGTTATGATTACTTTTATTGCATTACACAGTATTTTAGTAGCTGTCTCTCACAACATTTTCCATGTCTTATATAGATCATTCCCACTATAAAATCCCAATGTATTAGAATAGTTGTAATATCTTCTTCCTTTCCAAGATGTTCTGAGGAGTGGGATGTCATATTTTGCAAACTTTTGTACTCCACATGAAATGCAAGCAAAAATGAGATTTCTGTTAGTCTTTTTAACATACCGGATATCCCTGGGGTGAGTTAGGGGTGAGTTATCTGTTATAATGTTATATATATCTCTTATACACTGTCAGGATCAAAAGTGATTTGTGAACTTCATACGGAACTAGTAGGACAGATAGGTAGATTAGATAGATAGATAGATAGATAGATAGATAGATAGATAGATAGATAGATAGATAGATAGACAGATAGATAGATAGACAGATAGATAGGTAGATGACAGAAATTATTGTGCCACAGGTACTTTTTCCATTCATATCTTTTGTAACAACTCAGGAAGTTCAGAAAAGATTTTAAAACCCTCTTGGATGGCCTGTTATTTTTAGATATTAGGAGTGTAAACCATTAGAAATGAGTGAATTTCAGCATCAAAAGTGCATTTTTTGCCCTCTTTAATTTTTTTTTTGTTTAAAGAAACACTTCATACAAGCAGTATACTTTTTTCTTATTTTCTCCCTCCATTGGAAACCTAGAAACCAGAAATCTGGTTCAGAAAACTTATTGTTTTCATTGTTTTTCTAAAAACACACACATACAAAACAAGCACAAAACCAAGCAAACAACACAAAACAAAACAAAATGCAAACACTTTTCAAACAGTTCTTCCAGTTCCCAAATCATGTGCCTGACTTCCTTATGTCATGCTCCCAAGCTTGTAAGCAGTTGTGTTTTCCTTCTCAGATACTGGTCATAGCAATGCTCTGCAGGATTGGTGCTGCACATTTCTGCAGAGAGAAAAAGGAGAGATGCTGAGTATTTGTCAGTGTACAGTAAGCATCTTAACAGGCTCTCTGTTATGTATTTGGAAGGAAACTTGCCTTGGCTGATGTTTTTAGACTACACATTTCTCAATTCAGAATGTTTTTTAATGACTAAAAGACAATTTTTGTGCTATACTAGAACAACAAGAAACTGTAGAAAGTTAGATGCAAAATGCATTTTCAAAGCTCAGAAGGACAATTATAAACCCAGCCAAAACTGCAGCTTATCTAATTTCGGTATCTTTTATTGAACTGCATGACTAGTTCCTATGAATTATGAAATATTGTGCAGCTTTGTATTTCTCTTGCAAAAAATCGGTTAGATGTCCTCAGTAAAAATTTTGATTTGGATGGGTTTCATCATCTCAAAATACATATTATTCTTCAATGAATTATACCAAAGGAGAAGAAACAGAGGGGTAAGTTGCATGTAGAAATGGGAGTTCACACTAAGAAATCTTATTTGCAGTTACTCAGAATAGTTTTTTCTTAAGGAATCGATCAAAATGAGAGAGTACTGAGCAGATGTTTCAGAGGCAGTTTATTAAGAAAAAGGGGAAAATTAGAGGAGGTAAGGGATCTTTTATTGTCGCCTTGACTTACTATGTATTCAAAGGTCAACTGAAAGTCGCAAAGAAAATCAATTTGTCGCATGCTGCTCTGCATGAGAGTTTTTTCTGTCAGTGATCTGGAGAGAAGATGCTACACTGACAATGCCTGACATTCTCACAATAATACACACATTTGACTTTATGCCTCAGAGCTTTTTGGATTTTTGTAACTTTTGTAGATTTTAGAAGTAGTTTTGTAGTAAATGTAGATTTTAATGTAGCTGTATTATATCCCTTACCATGTCGCATAATAGTTACACATATCCAACCCTGTTACCCCATTTCATATCAATCCCTCTAAATTCCATTAACGTATTTAGTCTTCTTTTCAAGGTAGAATTTTAGAAAAACACCTCTGTTTAAGAACATCTCACCCTAAGCCTGGATGAGGAGATATCACACAGACAACAGTAACCTTCAAGCCCAGAACTCTGGAGGAGTTCCAAGGACTATGAAGAAGGTGAAGATGGGGAAGAAGGGGTCCCAAAGACCCCAAACCTAGTTCCCAAAGGGGCATGTCAGGGGGCAAAACTAGGCAGATCCAGGGTGTGGATAAATCTGGGATTGGATGGACCTTATAAAATCATAGAACCATTGTCTGGGTGTGAGCGCGTCGTGTGTACTCCCCTGGGCCTGTGGGATGATTAAAGTACCTACCGTTTTTATCTTATACACTAAATTGGCCTGGACTCTTTTTCTCCATAGTGTCTTTAGGCAACAGACTTTTCTAGTCTATGGTAATGCCCTTCTCCCCTCCCAGCTTCTCCACATCTGTCTCACTCTAGCAAACCCTCTCTTTCAGGTATCTTTTCATTGTGACAATGAAAAACAAAATCTGCCTTATAGTGCTGAAACTTAGGGAGAAAGTGGATCACAGAACTATAGAATGGTTTGAGTTGGAAGAGACATTAAAGATCATCTAGTTCCAATACCCCTGCTTTGGATAGGAACAATTTTCATTAGACCAGATTGCTCAGAGCTCCATCCAACCTGGCCTTGGACACTTCCAGGGATGCAGCAGCCACAGCTTCTCTGAGCAACCTGTTCCAGTGCCTCACCACCCTCACAGTAAAGAATTTCTCCCTAATTCCAACATATTCTCTTTCAGTTTAAAGCCATTACCCTTCTCCTGTCACTACATACTCTTGTCAAAAGTCCCTCTCCAGTTCTCTTGTAAACCTTCCTTAGGCACTGGAAGGTTCTCTAAGCAATCCTGGAGCCTTCTCTTTCCCAGGCTGAACAACCCCAATTGTCTCAGCCTGTCTTCATAGCAGAGGTGCTCCAGCCCTCTGAGCAACTCTGTGGCCTTCTCTGAACTTTGTCCAGCAGGTTCAGGTTGTCTTATGTTGGGGACCCCAGAGGTGGATGCAGCGCTCCAAGTAGGGTCTCACCAGAGCAGAGCAGAAGGGCAGAATCCTCTCCGTCGACCTGCTGCTCACACTGCTTTGGATGCAGCCCAGGACACATTTGGCTTTCTGGGCTGTGAGTGCACCTTGCTGGGTCATGCTGAGCTTCTTTTCCAACAGCACACCCAAGTCCTTCTCCCCAAGACTTCCTTCTTCACCCAGTCTGTATCTGTGCTTGGGATTGCCCTGACCCAAGTGCAGGACCTTGGCTTTGTGGAACTCAATGAAGTTCTCACTGGATAATAAAGCCTAATCCATACTGCCTACATCTTCAAAGTACATGATGTGAATCCAGATTGCCACTCACTTATCACTAAAATATCTTTTGCAGGTAAGAGTTTATAGGCCAAAGATTGGTAAATGTTCTGAAGCATGGTTTCACTGAGATAACGTAGCTCATAAAGTTTTAATAAATAAATAAATTTAATAAAGCTTTTATGCTTCCACTAACAAGTCTCTCAGGTTCCTCCCTGGAATTCCTTAATGCTCATGATGTTTAATTTTGCTTTTTATTTCTCCTGTATGTCCTCAACTCCGATGTACAAACCTCAAAAATACGAGCACAGCAGCTTGGCCGTTAGCACCATCAGGCACCTGAAGCTCTATTTTGTAAACCTAACATAAATCCTACAAAAAGTAGCTTGGGTGTCACACAGGGGAAAGGTAAGAAACAGCAGGGCATTAACTATCCTGGATGCACTGGCATAAGGAGCTGCAGATTCCCATTCTGTTAACATCAGGGATATGACTACGCAAAAGATTTTTCCCGTTTCCCTATTGGAATTTAAGAATGAAATTTTTTAATTGACATGAAGCTGCTGGTTGGGGGGATGAGGAGTGGTTTTTCCTATCACTCCACAAAATGTTTAATTCTAAAGGATTTTGAAAAGTGACCAGAGTGTCACAATAAGCCTGCTACTGTGAGTATGACCACTCGTACCAGATGAATACAGAGCATTTGAAAGTGCTTTAGAAAGCTTCTCCCTCCCTAAGCAGAAAGAAATATAACTTTTTGCAATAGTAAAAAATGAAGTCCTCTTTATCTTAGGAAAGTGTGAATCCTGCAAGAGTCATGCTGAGATCATAAGAACTGAGCAGGTAAAAAATGAGGTAATAAACTGATCCTTCAGTCAGGGCAAAATTAATGAAGCTTGATTACTGATGCTCCCCTCACCCATGTGGATTCTCTCATGTCTGGTAATGATGTTTTTAGCCTTTTCATTAGTGGGAAATTTTGTGCTCTCCTTAGTCACCTGCTTTTATAGAAATTGTTGGAGCGTGGTACCGTTTGAGCCATGAGTCCACAAATTTTTGCTGAGATTGGATAACAAATTCAAAAGTTGCTTGGAGAATGAAGGAGAAAATGGAAATACTGGTGATGTGAAAACACATAAATCATTACAAACCATTCATGATCATCCAGCAATTGCTTCAGTAGAGAACTGGTAATAAGGAGACATGATTTTAGACTTCATATAAATATTAATAACAATTATTTCCATTAAATTTAATTAGGATGACTCCAATATAGTCTTCTCTGGAAGTAGATGGGAATTTCAGTTCCATTGCACTGACACCAAATGGAAGATCAAAGGACATGCTTTATTTTAGAGCACTTCTGAATTGCTTCAGTGAGACCTGTCCTACAAATAAAGAACTAAATTGTCTTCTGATCAGTCATGCTTGTTTCCCATTTTGGTATTCAGATGTTTTGGAGAAAAGCACAACTTTCATAATAACCTCACCATCACTCCACCCCCATAAGCCACAGGGATATTCGGTATGGGAGATGGCAGAGAGATGAAACATGTTGGGAACAATCACTTGGTTGTGATCACTGGGGATTGATTTGCATTACAAGAAAGTTTCATCTAGATTAAGCTGCATATCTCCAATCTACTTGGCTCTAGGAAATCATTATGATTTACTCTTATCAGATTTCAGCAGCTAAAGCTGCGTCTTCCTTAAGAGGAAGATGGGAGATTGTTCTCATCAAGATTATAGTCTGCAAAGAAATTACATGTGTGGACAACATACTGAAAATGTTACCTTTGTTTTGGTGGGTTGAGGTAAGTTTGTGAAAAGGAAGCAAAGGAGTGTGATGGTCAGTTTTTTGTGGTTTGTGGTTTCTAGGAGAGAGTGTATGTAAAGAAATAGTTAAAATTTGGTTTTGAAGATCTGTGCAGATTAGGTGTTTAATTTCTCTGTTCCCTCCTCATTTCTGATTGCATTTCTTTCAAGACCATTCAGTCTTTAATTTACAAAACCCAAAATTACAATTTGTACAGCTATATGAATATTGTAAGGAATACCATAGCTTTCAAATGATGTTTTCATATCAAGAAAAAAACTTATTGGGCTGAAGTTTATAAAAACTTGGGATTTTTCTAAATTTTTTTTTGATTGTCGATTTCTTTTGAAAAGAGAAGTCAAACTGAAATTGATGGTGCCCTTTGATATAAAACATAAATTATAGATGTACCTAGAGTATATTGATTGTCAAAGTGGCTACATAAATAACACCCAAAACATTAATAAATAATAGCATGATTAAAAATCTCTCTTAAACTCTCCAGTGTCACAGAGAACTAGAATCAGGAGAGAAATGCTGAATTTTAAACCCATAATTAAGCTGAATGGTCTGTTCAGTTCATATATTTGTTCAAAAAACTATTCCTCCTTCAAAATGTACACTCTGCTTTCTTATTTTACACAACAGATTTCATTTGATACTTGGGAGGGTTTAATGAATTTTTTTTCCAGTAAAATATATCTTTTTCTATATTAAACTTGTAATTTTACAGAGAATTAAATAATAAGAAGATATTTTTGGGAAACTTCTAGTCATTAAATGAATGTGGGGAATTATTGGTTGGAAACTGATTAACAAACTGAAACCTGGACTTTGTAAGGAGATGTCATACGGGCAGTAGATATAAGAGCAGAGGTGTGATAATAAGAAGAAATTGCCCTCTAGTAAAATAAAAATGAGATTTTTTTCATGGCAATTTACAATCTTCTTTGGACACTCCCTCCTGACAGCCCCTGACTTTATGGGGAGCTTATTGGCTATGGGAATGGCCAGAGGTTTAGCACAGGAATAACCCAGATCTTTCCAAGGGTCATTCTCAGCAGCTGCAGTGTCCACAACAATCCTTCCCAGCTTGTCTCACTCACCTTCTTTATTTTACCATGCAAACAGCATGAAAAACTCAAACTGTCCTATCTGTCCTTACAGAGAAGGAATCAAGCAGAAAATTTGTCTCCTTGAGAGGCAATGGGGGTTCTCCCAGAAAAAAATTCTGACACAGCCTTACTTCCAACCTGGAATTTTTCCATCATTTTGTACTGTGACTAAATGGAATCGTTGTGTATGAGTGTAAGGACACAAGACACAACAGCTGATTTCATGGCACTTCTGGGACTGCTCCTTCAGCTGCTCAAGATTATTTTTTTTTTATTAATAAGTTTTTTATGTCGAAGATTTTGATACTTTATAGGGACAAGTTTCTTGCATTGTTTGTCAGTCCATCAGTGAAATCACATTTCTGTCTCTCTGTGTGTTACTTTGTGGTGAGATCAGGGTTAATCCACAGTCCATATATCTGTAGGATACTCCTTGGTCTCCAAGTCCCAGCTGAGTTTGCATGTATTTGTCCAAATATTGATCTTCTCCCTCTCCTGTACAATGCATTGAGGGGAAAGAATATGTGATTTGTTGTTTCTTGTAATTAAACAGTGATCACTTTTGTTACTGAGAAGTTCTACAAAAACAGTAGTAATAAAATATCTAAAAATAAAGTATTCTTAAAAACAGGATTGTTTATGCAATTTGACAAACTCATTTTTTCATGGAAAAATATTTCTTCTCTGATATTGTGGCTCTGACTGCATGTCAAAGACAAGAATACACGTTGTTAGAGAGCAGAGTATCAGTAATCAGGACCTGTCATGAAGATCTGCTGGGAGAATTTTGCCTTTATTGTCTTTTCCCTAACAAGCTGATGCCTGGTTCGTGTCAGTGGGACTCATTTGATGTGGTATAATGAGAGATGCAGTTGTGCCAGTCCTGTGCAAAGTAAAAAACGGGTCAGAAAAGTTTACCAAGGATCATGCTAATGAGTTCAGAGCCCAGGATGTACCAAAAAAAATGCGCTCCTCAAATGTTGCTGTTAGACAAGCAGCTTTATACTTCTGCCAATTTTACAGCCTTCTACTCAGCATCCACTTAATTTAAAAAAGCGTGATACCTAGATCAGTGCAATCTCCTGTGAATTCCCATGGATTAGATGGAAGAGCAATACCTTTTTTTCCACAGCAAAAGAAAGTGAAGGTTAGTTCTGAGTAAGGACTACAACTCCAGATAGATTTTTTTTTGTTTTAAAATTTGTGATCATGTAAGAGACTGGTAGTTCACAGTATTTTACAGCATTCTGACTGAGCTTACAGCAGTACTTGTTTACACTTTGGTTACATTCTGAGATTTCCTGTGTAGGATTTCTAAAACCATGTATCCAAAGAAAATGGAGAAAATCCCCCAAACCTCATTTTACCTTATTATGTCTCAGGGCTTCGGGAGTGAGAAGAGTGTGTGTGTGTATCTATTCAACTTTCCAGTATTGACTATTTAGCTTACATTTAGCTCCAAACTTCTACTTCTCTTGCATGGGGGAAAAATTGTGGTTAACCACAGATGTACCTTCATCTAAAATCAAAGGAAAAATTATCAGATATAACTAAAACACTTGGTGTAAAATTGCAAAGATGAGTGACAAAGCCCTGGAGATAGAAACATCACTGTGCTGTGTGCAGAGCAAATCTGCCACCATTCCCACCAAGCAGATCTGATCACTTAAAAAACTCAAACTTGCTATGCAAGTAGTTGTTTAGACTCTGACCTCAAACACTGTAGTAGAAGTCTACTTTTATTTCATGCCCTACCTTGATTTTGCATCACTAACTGATCAGCAGGTGGTTCATTCCATCTTCTTCTCTTTTTCTTACACATACAAGATGCATCATTAACAAATAAGTCTTCATTTTTCTGTGTGTCTTTTTCTTTATCAAAAATATGGTTTGAAATATTATTACATAAAATTTAAATATACCTTATTAGTTATTTTCAGCCTTAAAGATATTTTGAATACATTATTTTTATCCATCATAAATTAAAGTGTACTATAAATTAAATCTTTTTTTTACCATTAAAGATGCACTTGGAAGTTTTGTGTATGGCAAATTATTGATCATCCAGATGATTCTTTCTTTCTAATAATCTGCATTTGATTTTGATCTATCAGTTTTGACACCAGAATTTAATAATCTTACTATTTTTATTTGGATTTATTATGTCAAAATTTTTTTAGTTATTCTAAAATCCAATTTTCTTCAATATATACCTAATTTTTTATATACCTGCTAGTGCTATTGGAGTACCTAGGTGATAAATGTATGAGTCTACTTTGTTGGGAACAAGAGCAACCTTACCCTAATTTTCTTTGAAGTAACTAAATAGTTTTGTAATTTCCACAATACACCATTTCATATTCCAGGTAATATAACATTTCATTTTCCAGTGAATTTATTCACAGTTAACTGCATTGCATTCTCTCTGAATATGTGATACAGTTAAGCAATTCCAGAAAATTCTGGCCTGATTCTTCAAGATCTGAAACCCAAAACAATAGGAAAAAAAAACCAAAAATGTAGCAGAAAACGATGTCCAAGCCTGAGCTGAAGTGATCAGGAGACCCTGATTCTGAAACAACTCCTCTAAAAAGCAGGATCAGAAATCCTTGGAAAACTGCTATTATCATTACAACTGAAAGCCTCTCTTATCAGAAACTTGATTAGAGTGCCTTTTTCTTTCTTCTTATTTTTAGCCAGAGCTTTGTGGAATGTGGGTGTAAGGGAGTCTCTTTCAGAAAGTTTTTTTAGTATTTCCGCTTTTTTACAGAAGTACTGAATAATGTCTACATTACTTGTCCTAATTCTTATCTTGTTGGAAAATGAAAGGTAAAAACCTTGTTGTCTTTACTTCAGATATTGAAATACACAATTCAAATGGAGAAATGGTACAAAACCATATGTGGTTGTCACATTGTCCTATGCTGGAATTGAATATGGATATATCAGATTGTGTGCAGGATTTGAAAGGGAAGCCAATGGTCTTCTCTTGTTCCTATTCTCTTTTATCCTTTTTTAGCTTCACTTGCTAATAGTTATTTCTACAAAATTAATTCTATCTATGCAATTTAGTGATCTGCAGGATGCAAATTTAAGAACTGCACCATTTGGAAGACTATATATTGGCACACATTAATAATAATTTAAATAAAAAATGAAATTTTATGCACTAAACAGTTATTTTCCTCCATGGTCTCCATCCGATCTGTACAAGGATCATCGAGTCCGACTCCTGGCCCTGCACAGGACGATCCCCAAGAGTCACACAATGGGCCTGAGAGTATCATCCAAATGCTCCTTGAGCTCTGTCAGGCTTGGTGTTGTGCAGCTTGGTGCTCCTCCTCTGAGGAGTCTGTTCAGTGGCCAACCACCCTCTGGAGGAAGAACCTTTTCCTAATATCCAACCTAAACCTCCCCTGACACAGCTTCAGGCCATTCCCTTGGGTCCTGTCACTGGTCATCACAGAGGAGAGATCAGTGTCTGCTCTTTCTCTTCCCTTTATCAGGAAGCTGTAACTGCAATGAGTTCTACCCTCAGTCTCCTCTTCTCTGGGCTGAACAGATCAAGTGCCCTCAGCCACTCCTCATATGGCTTCCCCTCATACTTCATTGTCTTTGTTGCCCTCCTTTGAACATTCTATAATATCTTTCATGATCATCAACACCCTTTAATACTCCCAGCTGCTTTGTAATGGTCTCAGCCCATGCCACCAGGCACTGTTCCAGACAATGCCCATCCATAATTTGGAGGACATATGGGCCAGGGATGTGGATGGAGTCACTCTGTTCCAGTGAGAAAGCTACCTGTGGGTCATAATCCAAATTCCCAATTTTCATAAGAGTTGGATATATAAAGTCCTTGTTTTGTTTACTAATATAGACAGAAATGGTGAAAATTTCATCCTTTCTCCAACCCTCTAGACATCTATTGCAATGGCCATGCACAACAGATGCAACGAAAAATGTGCTGAGATCCAGAAAGGGTATAGTACAGGTGAAACTTCTGGACTCAAAACCACAGACAACATTGTGTTTGTCGGTGTTAACTGGGAGAAAGGAAAAGAGAGTAGTAGAAGGATCTTGTATATCCAGGTGACTAGTGGCATGCCTAACAAACAACAACATCAGTAATTAAAGGATTTCACAAATAACAAACACAGTAATGATTATGCAGCTGTTCCATCTTGATGCCCAGCATTACCAGAAAGCAGAACAAGAATCTGTGGGACACTATAGTTTAAAAAAAGGAGGTACCAACTTTACCATACTGATTGACCTAGAACAAAACTGGATTCCAACTACAAGTGTGAATGGACTACTTATTTTGGAGAGGGTGGAGATAATAATGGGGAAAATCTTTCGAGGGGAAAATGGAAAAGGAATTAAAAAACCAAAGTGGGACAAGTCATGTGAACAGGGCTGTTTGGATGTATCTGTAAAGCAGGTGATCAGATCATCCAGGAGCAGGGCAACAGTGCTGTCACTGCTCCAACCATGCCTGTGTCTGCTTTACTCCAGTGCCGGGAGAAGCTGGGTACTTTCCCTGTCACTGAGAAGGGAGCACCTAGATGGAAAGAATGTCTTCTTACCAGCCATGATTTCACTACTGTATATTTTTTGTGACACTTATGTTAGCCATTCTGGTCTGCCTTCTTCTGCTCAGGTCCATGAATAGAATAAAATTGAAAAGAATAGCTTAGAACATAATAAGACTATTTCAGCTGGAAGATACCTATAACAATCATTTGGTCCCACTGCCTGACCAATTCAGGGCTGACCAAACACTAAAGGTTGTTGTAAAGGGCGTTGTCTAAAGGAGTCTTAAATACTGACAGGCTTGGAGCATTGACCACATCTCTAGGAAGCTTTTTCCAGTGTTTGGTAAAGAAATGCATGCCAAATGTAAGAGTGTAATTGCTTTAGGGTCTCTCAAAAACAATGGATGAGCTAAGCACCTTGTGAGGCTGAGAAACCTTTGGTGGCCTGAACTCACTTGATGCTACAGAGACCCTGTAGGGGTGGGAGGGAAAGTTTTGCCTGGGTTAGTGCTTCAACTCAGTAGCCAAGGCTAGATATGCTTAATTAAGGACTCTTGTATCCATGTCTGTAGTGTTTTTCCATGAGACAGTAAAAAATAACTTCATTAAAGATTGTGTGGAATTTGAACATTACTTTGAGGAAAGACAAATAAATATTCTTTCTAATTTTTTTATGCTTTGCTAGGACGTGAGAGCCCTGTAGTTGTTAACTACTGAGCTGCTATTCTAATTGTTGAGGGACTTATCTTTGCAGGTGCAACTGTGTCAGTAAAAAGCCTTTCACTGCTACAAGTTCTAGTCACTGCCTTCCTCCCAATATGTCCCTTCAATCTTTGTTCCATGTGCTTGAAGTGTAGCTGCCAAAATTACTACAATCTCCATGACCCAAATTAGCAAAGATAAACTATTTTTAAACTCCCCTGTCCCATTTTTACTGAACTGTGTTAGATTAGAATCAAGGAAAAGCTCATCCAGCAGGTCAGAAGGGCTGCTAACCTTCCAGAGAGGAGCAGGGGTGATAAGAATGGTGATCTGCACAAATGGCATGATATGGCTAAACAGGACAGTAGAAGAGAGTCTGAAATATTCTGTCTGTGAATATATCATGAACAAGATAAGTCCTGGCCTTTGCGTAGATGCATATATGTGACATTTTTTATGCAAGAATGTTTCTTTTTCTTTTACCCTTTACTGAGGTTTCAATCACAATAAGAGATATTCTGTTACAGGGATAAGAAGGACTTTACTACCTGCCAGCCTTTAGAAATGCAGATCATTGCAGTTAGTGGAGAAAGATCCTGCAGCTTAATTGCTTCTGGGATCTTGGGAAGTCCAGTATATTACAGAATCACAGAGTGGTTGAGGTTGGAAGGGACTCTGGAGGCAATCTTTCTGCACACCCTGCTCAAATAGAGCTACCTAGATCTGGTTGCCCAGGACCATGTCTAAATGGCTTTTGAATATCTCCAAGGAGGGAAACTCTAAAACCTCTCTGAGCAACTTGTGCCAGTGTTTAGTCAACCTCATAGTAAAAACTTTTCAGAAGAAACCTCCTGTGCTTCAGTCATACCTGCTGGTTTTGGTTCTGGCACTGGGTGCCACTGCATAGAACCTGTCTCTGCTCTCTTTTCACCCTCTCTTCAGGTATTTATATATATTAACAAAGTCCTTTCTGAGCCTTCTCTTCTGGCTGAACAGTTCCAGCTCTCTCTGCTTTTCCTTATACATCAGGGGCTTCAGACTCTTGATCTTCCTCTGGGCCCTTCACTGGACTCCCTCCTGTATTCCATGTATCCCTTGTGCTGGGGAGTTCAGCTCTGGACACAGTGCTCGGTGTGGCCTCACCAGTGCTGAGCAGAGGGGAAGAATCTCCTCCCTCAACCTGCTGTCAAATACTCATACGAGCCAGACTAGGTCCCAGATGAAGAAACTGTTTCTAGTGTCTTAGATGAAAGTTTTCAAGTGCTTGTTAGGCATGAAGCAACACTATTCTGTAGTGAAAACGAATCGTTATTGATGAATCTAAATTCTGAGCTATTGCAAAAGTGTTAACTAAATGCTTCTATACCTTAGCAGTAGAATATAAGACAAACAAATATCTTACCCCATATTGGTTTGAATTTGGTCAGTGAACAAAATGCTTTTCAGGCCCCATCTTTCTGACACAAAAATGTATGTCTGTACATAGATTATTCAAATACAGATACTGTCTTTTCCACAAAACTGGGACTGAAAATAACTCCTCTGTTCTCAGTCTGAAGACTCCAGTTAATTGCAACAACTATAATTTACAATATGGCTTTGAATTCATTCTGCCTCAAGGAAAAGTCAAGAACTTAATTAATCTCATCAGCAGTTGACCTGGACAAGATGAAACACTGCACAAAAGTGAAGAGCTTTCAGAAATTGATACATCTCGTGCAACTTGGTTCAGTCTCAATCAGTTTACTTCTTCATCTGGCAAAGTTCTGGCATGCTTCATCTATATCCACAATCAGTTTGGACTAAATATTCTAGACATTATCATATGTCTACTATAGATGCTACTGTTCCAAACTAATTTTATTATTCCAAAATAGATTTAAATAGAAAGTAAGAAATTTGACTTCTGAATAAGAATATATATTGATATGCTAATATTGAATGATCATCCCACTTTAAATGTATATCTTTTTATTCAGATTATGTTTCATGGTAAATAGATGCTGATGCAACAATTTTTTGCAGTGAAAAGTGGAATCAAAGTTGGTTTTATACTTTTGAAGAAATTCTAAGGAATGTATTAGAACAAAAAGCTACTGAGAATTCAAAGCTATTAGATCATTAGTTGAGAGCATTTGTTTAATCAAACTTGAAAACAAGCTATAGTAACAGAAGCAGCAATGGGGTAAGGTGTAAGAACGCTGATTTTGTATGAGGAAAGGAAAGGGGAGGGGAAGGGAAGGGGAAGAAGAAAGAGAAGAGGAAAAAAAGGAGAAAGGGAAGGGAAGCCACTTTACTTTTTAAGGGAATGAAAAGAGAGAGCAGAGAGAGAATTAACCACAGATACAGCACCCTTCTTTGCTTCTCCTTCAAGGCTGCTCTTCCTGGGTGCTGGATGGAACCTATATCTGTGTTTTATGAGGTTGTAGCCTTGGACAACCACATTGGCTGCTTTGCTGCTGCTTGCTGATAACATGCAGACCTTTCCTCTAATTGAGCGTGTGCCACTTGACCTTGAATTCAGTAATGGCCAAAAAGTTTATTTCAGAGTATAACTCATGCTTGGGGTCTCAAGATTTGGCTTATCATAGTGCAGCCCTCTCAGAGCCCCACAGAGTGGCAGAGCAAGCTGCTTGTGTTCTCCAGCACAGTGATTTATAACAGCACACAGCTTCCACAGAGACACTGACGCCTTTATATTGACAGAATTAGATCATCTAAAGCAAGAGTCCCCCAAAGGGATGTGCTGCAGGAGAGGGAAAATTATTCATGTAGAAGGTAATGAATGATGCTTTTTTTCTAAAATACTCAGATTTCTGTAATTTAACTACAATAATCAAGTTGTTTCTGATGAACACGAGATTTTGAGTGATTTGAGGATCCTATTACAGGGTTTTTTTCCTCCGAGTCTCACGGAAAAACTTCAGTCTGGATATTCTTCAAAAGTCTTCATAGATCAAAACAAAGAATAAAGTTCTATACTAGTTTTATACCTCTGTACTAGTGCTATAAGGCAAGAAATAAGCAACCCTAATATATATATTTATATCTTTTTTATTCCTTTATCCTGTCCAATGTGAGCAAGTTTCAATTAGCAATAAAAGATATATTGCAGTTATAGTCTCATTACTTTTTGAGATTGTGATAAAGAAGTTGTGGACTGGAAAATTTTCTCCAAGGCCATGAATATTTTGCTGTGCCTGGAAAACATAAGCATGAGGTGTGAGAAATTTATTTCTAACATTCCATGTTAGCATGTTAACCTTCTACTGAAGATTATATTCATAAAATCACCTCAGAAGACAAATTGTGTACAAAAGCAACTCCTGTACTGATCTGCAAAAACACAGACATGGCTATTCCAGCACCTTCTCACTGTGGGGTGAAATGTGAGACTTACTCCACAACCTTGTGGGTCAGCAAGAAGAACGTGGAATGTCTCAAGGATACAGCTCTGCCTCTTGAGTGAGCTGCTCCAAGAATTCCCCTCTACCATATTTCCCCTGTGCTTTTAATGAATAAAGAAACATGATGCAGTGGGAAAACTTTAAGCTTGAGCATCAGAATTTAGTTCCTCACGGGTGCTGAAAGCATAAATTAACTGCTGTCAAGGCATTTGCAGTGTGGCTGTAGATCTCAGCTCTTTTTTTCAGCAATGAGTTTATTACAGCAGTTCTGAGCAAAATACATCAGCCTACAGTGAGAGCTAGTGTGAACATACCTTGGTATTTGAATGCTGCGTGTAGAAATATCCATAGGCTAGAATGTTACTTTGGGAAGATTGCTCCCTCTGCTAAGGAAGGGTACTTCAACCCTTACTTTGCAGACATCTATATTTGAGCTCTCTTTTATGGTGACTGGAAATAAATAAGCATTTCTGGTGTAGGAGTCCTTTCATCTTGCAAGAGTTACAGAATACAGAAGATGAATTGCATCTGTTTCTCTCCATTTTCTGCATAGAGAGTTCTTTTGACCAATTCACATGGAGAGTGCTTCATTATAGCGGAGACAAACTAGGGCAGATAAATCCCATAGCTAGTGAGTTCATTTCCTATCTGCAAAATAGGAATAACATTTTCCTGAAAAATACTGCCAAGGTAGATATATAAGAAATCTTGATGCATCTTGAAAGATTTAAACTGATAGGAAATGTACACTAGGCTCGAGTGATATTTTTCTACAGATATATAAAAATATAAAAGAATTAACATTTTCAAACAGTTTATTTCAAACATCATCTTTAAAGCATTTGATTTTACTTTGCCTTTTCTAACAGTGTATCTATTACTAGCAACTACTTGACTGCAGCTGTAAACATTATCCCTCCAAAATCCCCTTCTTTCTGCTTTTTTTTCCTTCGATAAATTGAATAAACTGAGGGCTAGGTCCTCATAAACACACAGATTGATTTGGGAAGCCTGAGTTAGAAATTGTCACCTGCAGTATCTTTTAGGATGTGAGAAAGGTGGCGTTGAACCCTTGATATTCTTGAGGATGGCATTTAACCATCAACATTTTTTTCTTGGTGAACACAGCAATCTCTGCTCATCCAGAGCTGCAAAAAGGAATTTTGCAGAGCACATACCTGTGAACTTCTTTGCTCCCTGAGTGTGTTTGGGAGAGACACAGTTCCAACATTCCTCTTGTGACAAGCACAGACTGGCTCAGCGTGATGCCTTTTGCCTCTCCTGTGTGAAACACCTCCTCCTGCTCGTTTCCAGCACAGTGAACCTTGGGAACGCTGAATTTGCCTCCTGGAGGAACACATGCCATAGTAAAGCAACAGGTGTGGCAACACCTGAATTCTCTGCAAAACAGGGACAAAACCAGGGAACTGGAATCAAAATATTGCCTAAACCGTTCAATTCATTCTCCAGGCTTTGTGAGTGTGTCTGCAGTTTGTGCAGTGTATGTGTGTCCATTGTGCTCAATTTCCTTGGAGAAAAAAAATAAAGCATACAAAAAGTTTATTTGCTCCTTTCAAATAACATGGGAAAATGGGAGCAGGATCCTACTAGTAACAGCATTTTGTTAGTGACTTTTGTTTTCAAACCGCAGCAGAAAATGATACAGCAAAATATGTCAGCATGCTTTATCACCTCTATAGTCAAATGACACAAAAGAAGAAGAAACAAGTAGGAAGAATGGGTAGCTAGTACAGGAGGAAGTTCTAACTGCTAAAATAATCTTAAAACTCAGCAAAAAGATGATGGGAAAAGTGTGGGGAAGCAGTCTTATTTTGTCAGCTTGATTTCATGGTAATTACAGTAATAATAAAACTAATTACATCACATAACACCTCTGTGAAGCAAGTGAGAAATGCTGACAGGGAGGTAATGTCAAGGTAGCAGCTGAACATGCATAATAGGTAATCCAGATGAAGCTCTTTTCTGAACAGCTCCCATCTAACCATGTTCAGAGCCTGCAAGAGGGGAAGTTAAGTGACTAGAAAAATGGCTTTCCAAAAAAGCAATCATAAGATACTTGAAGTGATTATTGCTTGTTTGGTAAAGGCTTAAAACTACAAAAAAAGGCAAAGAGAATTTTTGCAGTTGCCAACTAAAATGATTGTGCTAAAAGCTCTGATTATCAGGCAGCTAAGGCTAGGCAATGTGGCCAGGAGAGACATGAGGTAATGCAACTGGTTGCTGATGCTCAAAGAAGTCCTAGACCACTTTGTCCTCCTCCCTTCCTTGCTGTGTACTCCATTTATAATTTGAAGTGAATTGACCATCCGTCTTCTCAGCTTCTGACAAAAAAAAGCTAACAGAACATAATTCTAACTTTGGTGGGCTGCTTTCCTGCCTGTTTAATGACTTCAGAAAAATCACAGAATGGTGAAACAAGTGCTAACAGGGGGTATGAATGGGAGACATGAAGGAACTGTGCATTTTCTTCATCAGGTAATGATTAGACATGCTCATCAAACAGAGTCTGTCTCTGTGCAGTACTGGAATTCCTACCAAGGCTGGCAAAGCTGAATGTTGTGATTGTGTTTCTCCAATGACAGTACTGAGGTGCAGGAACCATTGTGTGGTGTCTTGGATGTTATCATCAATAACACATAGATGACAAAGGCCATGTGGTTCCAGCCAGTAGCACATTATTCATACACAGCCCAATGCATGTATCAACAAAAAATCAGCCATCCCAGTTCCTTCTGCAGCCACTTGGCAGCCCTCTGTAACACAATAAAGTCTCCTAATTTCAGATTTTGATGATACCAAATCCCATAGAAGTTAGGTCATGTTACTTTTATACGTGACGTATTAGTATCTCACCTCTAAAGTGTGAATAAAGCACTTCCACACACCAAGGCAACAGGAGCATTTAGGAAAAGATGGTGAAAATCAAACAGCACTCAAGGCAATTTGTAGGTTGATGAACTGAATTGGGCCTCTCTGGTCTCAATGCCAAGCACTGGAACTCAATAGTCCATGTTGTTAAATTCAGGGAACAGTCTGGCATGATTTTGGTAGCACTCACAGACAATTTCTTGGCGTAATTTAGACGTTAGGACTCCCAGTAAAGAACATGGGCAAGGCTACCTTGCCTAGAGAGTTGGACAACTAGAATGGAAGGAAGCCTCCCTGTGCTGCTGGGAGGTTCTGTGTCAGGGATCCTGGCGAGGAGTGCTTTGCAGGTTTAGAGGTGCTGTGCAGGTGTGTCAGACATGTGCACCAGATGTGCGTCCCCAGATGTATTTAATAGAAGGAATTGGAGCTGTTTTCACACTGTGAAGTTAAAATCATAGTTCTTACTCAGACTTCCTCATTTATGGATCTCAAGGCAACTGTATTGGGTTTACCTGGCACGATTTTTAGTGGAGAAGGACTGCAGGGGTGGCTTCTGTCAGAAGACACCAAAAGCTATCCCCATGTCTGACAGTGCTCCTGTTCCCCATCTTGGGGGGAAGAGGTAGAAGGATTAAGACTGAAGTGGAACCTGGACAGAAGGGAGAGGTGAAGGAAAGTGTTTTTAGTTTAGTTTTTGTTTCTTTCTCTCCTATTCCATTTAATTGGCAATACATTAAATTAGTTTCCCCAAGTAGAATCTGTTTTGCCCATGATAAATGGTAATTTGTGAGTGATCTCCCTGTCCTTATCTCACCGCATACTTATCTCCTTCTGATGGAGAGAGAGTGATAAAGCAGCTTGGTGGTTGCCTGGTACCAGCCAAGGTCAACCCACCACAGCAATTTTAAAGAAAAGGCAACTGTGGGAGATGAATTTTTGCGAACAAGTTTTCTTAGCACACTAAAATTTCTGAAATTAGAAGTGCAATGATGTTTTAGTCATGATTTGACAAAGAAGTCAAAATGTTCAGTATGTACAAAACGTTAAAGAAATTGAAACCCTGGGAAAGAAGAAATATAAATGGATAAGTCAAAACATTTCAGTTTGAAAATTAGAAAGGATTTGCTATCAATCTGGCATGCATGACAATCTGAATTAATCAGAAACTCAAAATAAAAAAGTCTTTTTTTCTTTTATAAATTGAGGGGAAAAGAAATCCCAAGAAACATATTACAGTATCCAGAACTTAATTTTTCAAAATTTGACTGAACATATCACTCAAAGCATGTTTTTGCCTTCAGAAGTATAGGTTCTGACAAATCAGTATTCTCTATTTGACAAAAAATTATTATAAAAATGAATTACCAACCAACTGTGCTAAATATCACCCTTTCATTATATATTCTGAAAACTGAATCAGGCAAAGCCTGATTAACAGAATTAAATCTTTACTAGGAGATATTATTGTTTGAAACACTAATCCTGAGCCAAATGAAGGGAACAGGAAAAATTCTGTTATTTTCTTCTGGCTCTGAAATCAAATGTTTAATTTAACACCTCATGGATTCAAATCTAATGGTTAGAACCTGTGAGAGAAAGGAAGATGCACTGCTCAACAGAGGACAAGTTTCATCAGGTAGATATGGGTAAAAGTCTTTTACTGTACCTTGATGCAATCAGCAAGGAGGAAATATTCATAGGAGGTTAATGTCATTGCTGGAATCTGTGCAACTTCATTGTACAGAGTTTATTCTAAGCTGGTTCAACTTTATTAGCAACTTTGTGTGATTGCCCACTACTCACTGTTTTCTGTTGTGTTTTCTCAGTATACTGTTGACAACTTTTAGCAGCACTTTCTTTGTACTCCAGTAATATCAAAACATCAGAGAATAAAGTGGGAAGGAGAAAGGAACAAGTACCACATTTGTGCTTTCTCTCTCCAGCTCTCAGTATTACATTGTGCTACTTACCAACCTCATCTGTCTCTGTACTGGATGCCTGAACTGCCCACACAACTTTTGTCTTGCTCCTTTCTTGTCCAAGGCAGAACATACAAAAAGAAGAAACAAGTATTCAATACTGAGCAACCGAGAAACACACAGTTTGAGTATCAGTATTCCTGTCCTGAAGCAAATCATTCTGTGCTTGGTCAGTCTCAGCAATGTCTACTTCAAACATACCATTTAATATGACATGTGAGATTTCCTGCTCCAGGATAATTTTTCTCCTGAAAATCACCAGGTGACTTAATAAAAAAGCAAATTAGAACCACAAATCCCCTTTTTGCCTTTATGAGAAGGAATTGTAGGGAGATCATTATGCACACAAGCCATAGTGAGAAGTTGCTTTAGCAAGAAGAAGGTCAGACCTTTACTGCTCCAGGGAAAAGCTGCCTTGGCCAACTACGTGGTAGCACTCTGGGGCTTTGTCTTCTTTGTGATGTGGGAAAAGGTCTCATATTTCCACTGTGGTCCAGCAATGAAGATCTGGGGCTTTCACTGAGATCATAGAGGCTGGACAATTGGTGTGGACCACTATGGAGGAAAAGCAGAAGATAGACTGCTCCCAGGAGCATCCTCATTCCCCAGTCACACAGGGATGTTGGCTGCTACAAAGCAGGCAGAGTTGTAACTACTTCTTCGAACGGTGAATTGCAAAATATCCCTGGAACATGGATGTTACTTGCCTAGAAAAATGTAAACAAAAGCTTTAAAATAATCAGTCTGGGTACCCAGATTCAGATTATTGAGAAGATTGCAGAAAATATCAGGAAGAGCCCAGAGGAATTGTCTCTGCTGTTCTGGTCAGCTGCATTCAGAAGTGATACATTCCGACAGGAACAAGTACAGAGAAAGGCTCCTAGAGAGATCCAAAGAATACAAAATACAGCTACAGAAAGTGAGCCTTGGAAGAGTGTCTTTTACCTTGGCTAAATGAATATTAGGTGGGGATTGGATCATACTCAAGAGGGTTAAGAATTAAGGAGGGAAAAGAACTACTTAAGTTAACTGTCAGTGTTGACATGAGAAGAAAAGGTACACGTTTGAGTTAGAAAATAGAAGGAGGATTCAAGTAATCTAAGTGATATCTTAAATAGCTTTCCACAAGGTATATAGGGGCCACAAGCCAATCTAGTTTCAAAATGGACTTTGTGAGATTATGAAAAAAAAACATTTCATGAGATGGTTACTTACTTTAGGAAGCCATGAGATATGACAGCTTCAAAAGTCATATGAATTTCTGTCTGACAAGTGTAAAAGAGAATGACTTTGCTTCCCTTCACAAACTTCATGAATTTCCAGGATTTCCTCTGGCAGTCGTGGTGGTACATGCTGGATTTTTGTTTTACAGATGATAACACAAGTGTAAAAATATTGCAGTTTTACAGGAAACAATGAAGCTGGTTTTAAAGTCTCAGGCAAATTTTAACATATGTACTGTATAGTAATGATTGTCTGAATCCTACAGTCTAATGGACTTGATGGATTAAAATTATAGAGGAAATACTTATCACAGAATCACAGATTCAAAAAATGGCTGAGGTTCGAAAGGACTTTGGAGGTCGTCTTGTCCAACCCTCCTGCTCAAGCAGGGCCACCTAGAACCAGTTACCCAGGACTGTGTCTGGATGTTTTTCATTGTCTCTGACAAGGAAGACTCCCCACATCTCTGAGCAACCTGTGTCGATTCTCAATCACCCTCACCGCAAAACAATGTTTCCTAATATTCAAGGAAACAGACTGGGGAATGAGATGCCGGAAAGCAGTGCTGTGGAAAGGGACCTGGAGGGTCGAGGTTGATGACAGATTGGACGTGAGTCAGCAGTGTCCTGGCAGCCAGAAGGGCCAACTCTGTCCTGGAGGGCATCAGGCAAAGCATTGTCAGCCAGGTGAGTGAGGGGATTGTCCTGTTCTGCTCTGCGCTGGGGTGGCCTCACCTGGAATATTGTGGCAGTTTTGGGCACCACAATATGAGAAATATATTAAGCCATCAGGAAGTGTTCAAAAGAGGGCAAAGAGGGTGAGGGTGAGGGAAAGCTGAATGAGGAGCAGCAGAGGGCACTTGGTCTCTTCAGCCTGGAGAAGAGACTGAGGGGAGACCTCATTGCAGTTACAACTTCCTTGTGAGGGGAAGAAGAGGAGCAGGCACTGATCTCTTCTCTATCATGATCAGTGACAACCCAAGGAAATGGCCAGGAGTTGTGTCAGGGGTGGTTTAGGATGGATGTTAGAAAGAGGGTGGTTGGGCACTGAACAGACTCCCCAGGGCAGCAGTCACAGCACCAAGCCTGGCAGAGCTCAAGGAGCATTTGGATGACAGTCTCAGGCACATGGTGTGACTCTTGGGGATGGTCCTGTGCAGGGCCAGAAGTTGGACTCGATGATCCTTGTGGGTCCCTTCCAACTCAGCATATTCTGGGATTCTGGAATTCTGTGAATGTTCTGTCTTTCAGTTTGTGCCCATTGCTCTTGGTCCTGCTACCGAGCACCACTGATGAGAGCCTGGCTCTGCCTCTTTGCACCCTCCGTTCAGGTATTTATTTATACACATTAATAAGGTCCCTCTGAGGATTTGTTCTCACCAGCATTGAATAAAGAAGAAGGTTCACCTCCCTTAACTTGCTGACCACACTCCACCTAATGGGGATGCCATTCATCTCTTTTCCAGCAAGGGCACACAACTGGCTTCTGTTCAACCTTGTGTCCACCAGGACACTCAAGTCCTTTCCTGCTAAGCTGCCTTCCAGCTGGGAGTATCCAAGGAGATAATGATGCATACCTTTTTTCCTCCCCAGGTGCAGGACTTGGCATTTCTCCCTGTTGAACGTCATGAGATTCCTGTTGGATCATTTCTCCAGCCTGTTGAGGTCCCCCAGAAGTCACTGTGTTCCATTGTATCAACCACTCCTCCCAGCTTGGTGTCGTCTGCCAACTTACTGAAGGCACTCTCTGTCCCGTCACCCAGAGTAGTAATGACAGTGCCAAGCAGGACTGTATCCAGTGTTGATCCCTGGGGTACACTGTCAGTCACTGGCCTCCAACTAGAGTCTGCACCACTGATCATCACCCCTGGATCTGGCCATCCAGACAGTTTTAATTACACCTCGCTGCTCATCCAGCCCATCCACCAAATAGCTTCTCTATGGGATCTTATGGGAAACAGTATCAAAAACCTTCCTGAAGTCCAGGTAAACAATATCCACTGCTCCCGTCTCATCTACCAGGCCAGTCACTTCACCATAGAAGTCTATCAGTTGATCAAGTATGACTTCCTCTTGATGAAGCCATGCTGATGTGCCCTCATGATCTTCCTGTCCTTAGAGTGACTGGAAATGGTTTCCAGGATTTGTCACTCTGTCAAAGCAGCTCTTCCCTCTTTCTAGAGTGTCTAATCAATTTTCTTGCAATTACCATGTCAGGTAGTAAAACTACATCTCTTGTGATTTCTATTTCGCTTTTAATCAGTTGAACAAAGATGATCTTCTGTATTAAAAATTTGGAAAGTGCAGCAAAATTTTTATAAGAATACACTGATTTTACTGAAGAGATGCTTAGGAAAAGAGACTGGTTTGATGAGTTTCAAGAGTTCTTAGAGCTTCATTAAAACAACTGTAGGGGAAATACTCATACAAATTTGTGACATTCAATATGGTTAAACTAGTTAAAGATAATATGTACTTTAAATTTATTTAGGAAAACTCAGAAAGAATTACTGAGTTCCTTTCTCTCTTTCTTTACATTTTCAGACAATTCACAACTCTGGAACTGAGAGAATAAAAACAATCACCTCAAATCATAAATTGGAGACTGACACTGAGGCCAGTGTGAGACCTAATGAATTCTGTAATCAGGTCTTTGCCTTTCTAAAAGAAATTATAAAGTAAAGGTCCCATTCTTCCTTCACACTGAGTAATAGTTACCTCTGCCATTTTATTACATTTCTATGTATACACAAGGAAGTTTTACTTATCTCTATACTGTATTCTATCAACTAAAATAAATTTTCACTTATCATATCTGCCTTGACTCAGTAAAGATTAACTTTTCTTTGAGTGTCACTAAGGGATGTACAAACACAGAATGATGTTGGTTTTTACTGAGGGTTGTTTAGAGGCAATGCTCTACAGCTGCACTTGCTAAAGGGAAAGTGCTGGCATGTGAAGAGCAGGTACTTTGTGTTCCTGTCAATGTGATATTTTCTTGTTTCCTCACTTGTCTTTAGTTCTATAATCAGGTAATTTTTGCAGATGAAATATACTTATGTCCATGTATAGAGTTTTGCAGAGTTAAAAGGTTTTGTATGGAATATAGTTAATATTTTGGATAGATTATGTATCAAATACTTTCACCTGAACAAATGGAATGCACAGGGTTTTTTTTCCTATGCTTTGGTAACGATGTTAATAATCTGTATTTTATATGATGCTGCACTGGTAGCTACCATTACAAAAATGTTGTCAGCCATGCTCAGAGCTGGAACTCTGCACCTACAGTTTAGGAAATGGGGTAATCTATGCCATTTCAAAAAATAAAATTTGGAAATAAGCTGCTTTTACTTCTACCACAAACATAAGAACAACCTTAATTTGAAACAATTAGGCTGCAGTGTAAGTGACACTGTTTGAATGGATTCTAGTGTTGTAGTAAAATAGTGACCAGTGTGATTAAGTTTTACCACTTGGAAGATGGTAACTTTTAATTTTACCAAAATACCAATTTGCTTTTCATAATCAGTCATCTACATTTCTCATATCTGATAGAATAATCATAAAGCATTCACTGGAATTTCTTGCTGGTGCATAGACATAAGCTTGGAATAAGGAAAACAGGTAGGACCATAACATGGTATATGCAGAATGAAAATTCAAGTGAAAAATGAACCAATAAGTTTTGGTTTTGTCAAAAAGTCAAGATTATCTTGAAAGTAAAGATTACCTAGACTTCCTGTTAATCTTGGTAGATGTTAGAGGAGTCAGGATTTAAGGGAGGAAGATGGGACTGGGAAAAGGGAAGAGAGGGACGTGATGTCTTTTTAATACTTGTCTTTGTTTTTCACCATTCAACTGTGTTTTAGCTGTCAGAAAATTGCATTAGTTTTCCTGAGGTTAGGTCTATTTTTCCCATTATGGTAATTGGTAAGTGATCTCCCTGCTTATCCAGGAACTTTTCCATCTTAGATTCTCCCTATCCTATTGAGGAGATAGAGTGAGAGAGCATGTGAGTTCAGCTAGTTATAAGAATAACTAGCCAAAAGAAAAAAATAGAAAAAATGGCTATAGTTTATATGTCTGTTTATTTGACTTTGAAACTGTTGAATTTCCTAGGGAGCAGTTTGAGGGTCTAGTTAAGAAAAGCAGCACTAAGTGCTTTAAAGTGTGTGGTATGTGCTTTCTACTGTAACTGTTCCCAGCAAATTTGGAATGTATTTTATAACAAACGAAACAGCCTATCCAGTATATTTCACCTTCCAGATCAGGAGACAATAGAAAGTCACAGAGGAGAATTCTGGGTACAGGACTAAGTTGCTGACAAAGGGCAAAGTTTAAATAAAACATGTTCAGTGGAGTTGAATCAATACTTTATTTGTTAAGGAGAAGTAAAAGTACAAAAAAGCTTGTACAACTAGGCATAAAAAAGTGAGAAATCAATTCTAGTTAATTCAAAATGCTTGAAGAGTCACCTATGCCATTATGTATGAATAATTCAGGAACAGAAATTTATTGCAGACACATATTGTTTGGTTTGGATTTAGTTTTGCCCCTCGTTTGACCTGAATCCTGTAAAGAATGATATTCAACTAATTGAAATAACATTTTGCAAGTAAGACAATACCTTAGGGATATTTCAAGACTAATCCTGAAATAAAATTTGAAAGATGAAAGGTCTGAAAAAGTTTATATAAATAATGTTATTTTACAGTGTGTTAAATGTTGTATGTGAGAGTCTTCGCATGCAAGTTGCGTTTGCCAGTTGAGAACAAACCACATTTCTTTCCCTATTTCTCTCTACTAGTCAATTTTTATTTCTTCCTATAGCAGTCTCTCCCTCCCCCCTCCCCTCTCTCCCTCTGTCCCCCTCCAAGTGTTGAACATGTTTGGAAAAATGTATCCCCCTCCACCTTCTATTCACAAGAGAATTTTTTGCAAGACATTACTGAAGAGTAACTGAGACAAATTACAATGGTACAAGATGCTTTCAGATGGACTCAGCACAAACATATTAGTCATGTCCTGAGATACCACAGAGATATCTGAAAGCATAAAAGATATGGGTTAACTATGCATGTGACTATGCAGTTACTAAAATGATCTCTAAAAAAATGAGCAACATAGAGTCCAAGTGTGTTTTATTACTGGCTTATATCTGTATTATATTAGCATTTATCTGCTCTAGAGTAGGTCTATGTCTGTGAGCATCTAGATATTTTAAAAATATAGATGGATGCAAAAAGAAAAAGAGCAAAAAGTGACACAAAGTTATCATCACTGGTTCAGGCATATTCAAGTCCAGTGTCAGTTCTGGGCTTAGAAACCAGTCAAAGGAAATAATTTTGCAGCTTGCTCACTAAGCTAAATTGCTGACCCCTGATCATGAAGGTGAAGGTCATGTAGAGGAGCAACAGAAAGTAAGAGAAAAAAGATTTAATTTATCTTCACAGGTGGATCCCTCATTCAGTCAAAAATAAGAAATAATGTGAACTAAGTTTCAAAATAAAATTTAACTTAGTTCAGGAGCCTACAGCTCACTGCTACTTGCACACTAACCTAAAAATTGTGTTTGGTTTTCCTTTCTTTAGTTGGTTGTGTTTGGGGCTTTTTGTTTGTTTCTTTTTCTTCTCGATATGAAATGCATACACAGCATAAACATCTTGAATTCAAACTCCTCTGCATTCAAGATGAGTGAAAAATAAATTTTTCTTTCTGGGGATCTGACATCCTAACCACTGGGCTATTGTGAAGATAGTTTTTCACGAATATTTAGCTCAACATGCTCAGCTTCCACAAAGTCTCTTTGGGAGGTCTTGCATTTGTTAATGCACTTGGAATACAGATTATATGTCTCTGGAAAGGCAAGAGCAGATTAATATGGTAATCACAACTTTTTTTCTCAAACTGTGTTTCTTCTGAATATTTAGGATTTCTTTAGCTCTGCAAGAACTTTCAGGTAGAGCATGCAAGGATCAAATAGCCAAAAAGTGTTGACAATCATGCCAAGTCTGTCTTCTGGAACTCATGTTTTATTAATATAAACATAGCCATTGAGTTTTAACATGAATTTCAACACAGAAGCAAAGTTTCCACCCCAAAAGTAAACACTTCGTTACAACTTCACTGAAAAAGCCAACAATTTTAAATTTTATCCAATGAGGATGTTAAGAGCTCTGCTTGCCTAAGAAAAAAAATCAGAACAATATCAAGATCTAAGAAAAGCATTTTCTCCTCAATCATTATCATGACACAAAAGACTCCAGCAAAGCGGAACCAGAGTTTTCACATGAACTTTTCAGTTACAAGAGCAGGCAGCAAAGTTCAGAATTGATAAGAGTGGGGAAAATCAAAATAACTGGAGAAAAATACCTTCAGCGAGCATAAGCTAAGTAGCTTGTGAATAAAATTGTGATTATACCAACATTTTTTATTGAGGCACGCTTCATTATCCTCTGGGTAAATTATTCAGTGATCAATAGTCTAAAGAAATTTTTGTAATTTATCACTTATAAAACAATTCTTGAAAAGCGTTGTCTTGCTTTCATATTCTGTGGGAAGCCCTGTATACAAGAAACAACACTTTTGAGCACACAGAGGCAACTCATATCTGAGTTTATTAACACAAGTAAAGCACAGGGCAACAATCTCACTGGAGACTGTGAGCTCTGCAAACTCCTGACGCCATTCATCCAAGTCATTCTAATCCAGCTGGTGCAGGCACTTTGACAACACACAGTAATTGAGAAAGAGAAGGAAAACCAGTTTTACCACAAACTGGTTAGCATTTCTTCATTGTATTAGTTGTCTCAGTTGTATTAGCACAACAATTTCTCAATTTACTCCATGTACATGGTAATTTTAAGTACAAATTCTCTGTTAGAATAAGTGCTTTTTTTTTTTTTTTGCTATTTTAATGCTGTCATTAGGGAAACCAAATCGTTTTGGATAGACTACTTCCAATTGTAATGCTTCTTGAGAACTGTTGAAAGCATTTTAACTTAACCAGTGCTGTTGTTGAGGTATCTCTACAATACTCAGTGTATTTTTAGGTGTAAACGTGAAACATTTTTTTAACCCAAAATTATATGTGATTTTTAAATTTTTTCACTTAAAAACAAAAAATGGGTTTGAAACTACAGATGTTTCCTCAAAAAAAGAAAAGGTCTGGTTTCTCAGGGAAAAAAAATGTTCTAATGCAGCATGTTGATTCAAGCAAGGTTAAGCACAAGGGCCATATAAATTTTGGCACACATCTGAACTACATAATTTAGGGATGTAACTGCCCTACATTCATTAAAATGAATGGAGAGAGATAGGAAATCAATGGAGAAATATAGGACATTCCAGAGGTTATTTAGAGTTTGGGTGGGTAGCATCAATCTCTCTTTCTATAGAGTTTAGCTGAAGTCTAAACTGACTATATTCCTGTCTTATACATTTCGGTCAGGTGCTCGAAGTCCAATGAGAAGGATGTTGGAATAGCTACTGAAATAAAAGAAAAAGCTCCTGCAGATTTCAGTGACTGTCAGGGTTGGGCCATGGATCAAATTTCCTGCCTTGAGCAGAACCAGATGGCAGCATTTACCTTGTTGTTGCTCTGGAGAAAAGACTTTGTTGATTTATTTGAGGAGACACAGTTATGCAGAGTTGTTAATAAGCAAATTAAGTGTTTAGCTACTTCATTTTGGGAGTGTTGGTTTGGTTTGGGTTTGGGGGTTTTTGTTTGTTTGTTTGTTTCTTGTTTGTTTGTTTGTGGTTTTTTGTGTGTGTTTGTTTGGGTTTTTTTGTTGTGCCCTGCACGATCTGGGGAGGTACATATAAATGTCCAGGATCACTGGAGCAATTTCTTACACCATAAATACTCAAGCCTTCTCTGCATTCCTGCCTTGGACATTTGGATTTCTAATAGGTATCCTGCTCAGCATCTCCAGTGCTATATGCTTGACTTATTCTTTAGAACTGCTTCCTTCTTTTGTTTTTGTTTCCCCCCGCCTCCTTGTAAATATCAAATTATTGGGAATTTCATTTTCAACCCCTTTTTTTTTTCATTTTGGAGACCATGTGTTCATCTATAATTTTATCAGTGCAGTCAAATTAATACAAATGTTGATAAAACTAAAACTCAGGTCAGGTTTGAAATCCAATAATAGCTATGTGCAGTATTTTATTAGCTCAGAAGTACAGGTAACCATGGGAAATTAGAAATATTATCTTACCAGACAACCCTCTTATTTGGTATAATAAAATGTATATATTATGCATTCATTGTGAGCCAAATAGAAAGAAATGCATGGATAAAGAATATGAATTAGAATATGACTACACCTGCTCTCTCTTCTGGTCAGGAATTTCTCTGTAGAAATGATCCTTATGGCTCTGCAGTTATGAAGATAGCTTCTCACCAACCTGATAAGCTGCTGTCATGTATGGCTCCTCCTGAGAATACCCGTGAGCACAGACAGAGAATACTGATATTGCTCTCAAGGATCTGACACTGGCTTTATCTGCCAGCTTCTGCCTGGTACACTGTATGTGCATTAGGAACTGTCTGGATCCTCTCCAATTTTTCTTTACTAATAGATTAAATAGCATGTGAGATTGTTTCCTGGCACCACCACATGATTGTTAAATACTTTTTTTTTTTTTTTTTTTAGTTTACTGTTAAGTAGTTAGACTGGTCTCTTGCTTGGAAAAACAGTATTGTCCCACACAGGTCCTGGTCACACCTCTGTCAGGTCAGGAATCATCCCCAATAAACAGTTTGAGAGTGGTGACTTGGGTTTGAAAGCTGAAAGAGTTCAACTGTAGAGATGTGAGCTTTTCCATAGCAGTTGGTCTCGGTGCCTGGAAAAGTTTCCAAAAGTATTTTAGACTTAGACATAGCCTCTCTGACTCAGCTGAGGAAGAAAGTTTTGAAAAAAATGTGATACATTTTTGGACCGCTTTTTACCTACAGGTGTCAAATATCCCAGCAGCCAGTTTGCCTTGAAATCTTCAAAGAGGAAGAGCAGTTTCAGACTTTTCCCCATAAATCTAATTAATCCTAAAGCTGGAATTCTAGGAAAGAAAAAAGGAGGATTGGTTTCATCCCTTCCAATTATTAAAAATCTGACTGTCACAAGAAATTAATTAGAACTTCTAGAATCACATCTTTTTTCTGTGGAGTTTCAAAATTTGTCTACATTCCTAGTTTAGACTATTTTACAAACTGTCTGTTTCTTTGTTGTAAAGCAATTTCTGTATTCTACCTCACACTTCCCAGAATCACAGAATGGGTCATGTTGGAAGAGACCACAGTGGGTCATCTGGTCCAACCTCCCTGCTCAAGCAGGGTCATCCCAAAGCACATGGCACAGGATTGTGTCCAGACTGTTCTGGAATATCTCCAGTGAGGGAGAGTCCACACCCTCTGTGTGCAATGTGTTCCAGTCACTCGCACAGTAAAGAAATTCTTCCTCATGTTCAGGTGGAACTTCCTGTACATCAGTTTCTGCCCATTGCCTCTTATCTTATATTTGAGGCATTCAGGGTTTCTGTACAAAACACATCCTCCAAACAAACAGTTTTGCTCAGTTTCAGCACAGTGCCTCCTAAGATGAAGGTCCTAATCACTGACTGTAACACCAAATATTGGTACCACCCCACTGTGGTGGTGGGTTGACCTTCACTGGATGCCAGGTGCCCACCAAGCTGCTCTATCACTGCCCCTTCTCAGCTGGACAGGGGAGAGAGAATAAGACAGAAAACAACTCCTAGGTTGAAATAAGGCAGTTTGCTAGAGCAAAAGCAAGAGATTGTGCTCACATAAGCAAAGAGGGGAAAAAAGGAGGTTTTATTCTCTTCTCCCCACCAGCAAGCAATGTCCAGCCACTTCTCAGGAAACAGGGCCTCAGTACATGTAGTGGTTGCTCCAGAAGATGAACATAATACATAAAGAATGTCCCCCCTTCCATCACTTTTCCTTAGCTTTTGTATCTGAACTGACATGGTATGGAATATGCCTTTGGTTAGTTTGGATCAGCTGGCCTGGTTGTGTTCCCTTCTGATGGGGAGAGTGTTGGATAGACAACCTTGATGCTGTGCCAGCTCTGCTCAGCAGTAGCCAAAACACTGGTGTGTTACCAACACCTTTCCAGCTCCCAATGCAAAGCACAGCACTGTGAGGGCTGCACTGGGGAAATGAACTCCACCTCAGTCAGACCCAACACACCTACATATGAATAAACAAAAGTACACACACACACACACACAGAGACACACACACAGAGAGCCACACAGGTGAACTTCCTTCTAAATAGTTCTTCCGTACTAGCAAGACTTCCAGATCATTATGGAACCATTATCATTATGATGTTTTTTTCTCCAATAAGGAAATAAGACGTAGATAAATATTTTTCTGAGTATTAGTTACAGTTGTTCATAATGATGTATATAAATTTAGTATTAAAGAAACTACCAGTTTTTATCAGTCATCTGTTATTATCTGCAAAATTTACCTCTATAAGAATTGTAGTTTCTCAGAGGCAGACCCTCCTGCTCACAGTGTTTCTGCTCTGAAAACTGGGACCTTCTCCCTCTGTTTTCTTACCTGCTTGATAATGCTGAGTGAAGGACCACCAGCCAGCTCCCTGGCTTCATGAGCTGAAATCCTGGGAGACCTGTCACAGGGAGATGTCAGCAAGAAGGCAGACACCTGCATTTTATAGGTGGGTTATCAAAGGGCATGAGAAAATGTTGTCCTCCAAAATTCATAGAATCTTAAGATCTGAAGGGAATACTTAGGTTTACTCTTTGTCACAAGCCTGCACTCAGGAGTAGATAACTGAACAGTAACTCCACTGTCCACTGAAAAAGGAGGGTTCTATTTTTCTCTTTTTTCATCATACATGTAGACTAAAGAAACAGTTTTCATTATTCCTTCCTCAAACCCCCAGTATTTGTCTCTGTTAGGAAGAAATTGCATAGTTATCTTACTGACCTTCTCTGCCTCATTTAATTCTCTTCTGCATCTGTCTCCATGACTCAGTGGAGCCTGGTCCCATGTTCAGAGTGTGGGTGTCTGCAGGGAGCTGCAGACACTCCCACCCCTCTGAGCCCCTCCTTGTCATGCAGCCACAGCTGAGCACTGGCTGGCAATGTCCAGCAGCTCCTCATCTGTTTTTCCCATGTGCCAGAGACAGTAAGGCACACAGCAAGGCCCAGTAGCCTCTTAGACACAAATATGACATCCATGGCACAATTAAAATAGACAGATTGTGAACATGTGGCTTTCCTGCAGAAATGAGGGGTAGCCACATGTTCACTGTGGTGGCCAAGCTTTATGGAGATGGTTTAGTGGGTGTCCAGCTTAGGTTTTTCTCTGCGGAGAAGCAGAAGCTAAATTAAAACCAAACAAAAAACAGCAACAGCAAAAAAACCAAACCAAAGCAAAGCAAAAAACAAACAGAAAACAAACGAAAGGAAAAAAAGAAGAAACCCACAGAGCTTAGATTAACTGAAGGCTTAAGCCACATGCTGTAAAATGTAGAAAATTGTCTTTGGTCTTTGAAACAGAGCTCACATGGGTGCTAATTGACCCACTGAATTTACACTGTCTCTGAGGGTTGAATCTCTTGGCTATTATGGCCTATAGGCTCACAGCCGAGCTAGTCCATTGCATGCACATCAGTACAAAAAGGTTTGGCAGCTACTTGTGCTCCCACGAGGGCAATAACATCAGTGCTCCTTCCTCAGGTGTTCTCAGGTTCTGTCTTTGCTCAGAGGAGAAACAGATTTTGTACAGACAATCTGGCCTTTCACCCCTGCTGTGCCTTGCCAAGCAAAACCTCCTTCTCTGTTTTCTTCCTTCCTTGTACTTGAAAATAGCACTTCTTTGACTAAAACATAAAAAATTTCCCTTGTATAGCTGTAGAGTCTGTCTGTGTTATTACTTTCATGAGAGCAGAATATTCATGTATTACACTGGCAAACTATTTTTGATATGCAGGTAAACAGCACTGACTAAAGAAACCTGTGCCAGTCACAGAAGGACTTGGCCTGCCTTTAGTTAAGGAGCTTCTGCCAGCTCACATTTGCCAGTCAGGTGTCAGCCCTATTGACACTCTTACTGCGGAAGCTGTGCCAACAGAAGTCAATATAAAGATGCCTTTTTGGATGCAAAACCATTCCTTGATTGACAGGAAGGGATATGAGGTATTTGCATGCCAGGGCAACTGCATGACCATTCGAGGTGCAGCTGCACATAAACTAGATGTACCTTTGGGGCAGACATCAGACTGTGACACTCAGGGGCTGGCAAAAAAAAGGAACGTGTGAAAAGGTGTGAACAGAAATCCAGGATTCCCGCTGCCTCACATCTCTCCTTTAAGCACAAGAACACGCTCCTGGAAGGTTATCGCATCTGTTTTTGAAAGCAGCTCTGTGGCACAGTAGAGTGATATAACAGAGCACTGTTTCCTCCCTATCCTACCCTCCTATTTCTCTATACCTGTTTTTAGGCTGCAGAACCTGTTTGCATGCCTGGCCCATTTCTGTGCTAATCACAAGTGTTGTGTTGCTTCTCTGTCAAGAGTTTTGTTTGTTTTCCGATTGTCATGCACAGATTCCTCAGGGAAATCAGAGAACACAGGTGGACTTTCTGATTGTTGCTTTGTTGTCATTATGGTAATCTTTAAAAAAAGAACAAACCCACAAAAAATAAACAAAACAAAAGGCACACAGCATTCTTGTCAGAAGGAAGATGACTCTTTTGACTCTCTTTGAGAAATGAGCAGTGGGTGTAAAATTAAATATACTCTGTACTTTATCTAACTGTCAATTTATTCAGCTCTTCCACTCTTAACGAGCAGAAATAGGTGTCAGGAACTGGAAATGTGTACAAAGAGATAAGAAATATGACAATTTTAATCTTTAGCATTAAGACAGTGTTGAACTTTCTATAGAAAGCCTCATGGTACATGATGATATTTTTCCCAAGTGATGGTCCTGACACAGATGTGTTATTTTTTGTTATTCCTAGTCCTTAAACGTTCTATCCAAAGAAAAGGTTCATTAATCTCTTGAAATAGGAGGAGCTGGTTACTGCTGCAGGCAAAGAAGACAGGAAAGGACTATTTAAGTTAGAATTATATGAAAGTTAGAGATTAAATAATGTTCTGTGGATCACTTGGAACTTGTATCTATATTTGTGAGCTAGAAGACCTAAAGCATGGGTTTAAATATTGTCTGTGATCACCTGTGCTACCAAATAGTATTCTGCTGGGCAGAGTTTATAGGGCAGCATGAACCCTCTTGGCATGATAATATCACCCTTTTTGGAGACAGAGATGGTCAGTTTGCCAGTTGTGCTTATCACTCAAACTCAGAAATAGAACTTGTTCTTTATTTAAAGTATTGGACAAAGAATTGGTCTGATATCTGCTGAAATTCAGATTCAAGCTTGAACCTTGTAAGCAAACAGGAGATGCCTTGCCTGTAAAAACATTCTTTATTTCTTTGTGAGCAGTTTTCCTTCCAAATATAACTACTAATTGCAGCTATATCTTTTCATGCTTTCCTGGATTAGCAAAGGAATATAGCAACTAGTAAATAAATCCACATGAGTAGGAAACATCATTTAATTAGATAGGACTAGATGAATGCTAGAAGGCTTATACTGGATACCATCAGTAGCATGCAGACAATTTATCTGCTCTCTTGCTCGTGAGACATTTATGGTTGGATATTCATGCTAATCATTAGTGTGGATAAGTGTGGCTTCATTTTCTATCAACAATTTACAGCATGTTTTCTGGGATTTTACCCCTTGTTTGACTGCTTGAAAAGCTACAGAGAAATCTCTGTAGGGGAAAAACTCAGTAGATATTATTTTAAAGTATCTGCACCTTCAAGCACAAATTGTTTTCTTTGTGAGCAGAAATGTTAGCATTTTCAAAGAAAAAAAAAGCTATTACAATCCCTGCCCCATCTGTGTCATCTGTGTATCGTGTCCATGACCTCCTGGGCTGTGGTGGAAGGCTGACAGGGAAAAAGGATAAGTACTGCCTTTAGCTGCGCAAATTGGCTGAGTGGTTGGACATGCATTCCCCAGGAAAGAAGACGTTTAACAGAATGTGTGAATGGAGTCTCTGATATACTTTTTTAACTGTTTTGAAGCAAAATTTTGGCTGACCAAATGAAAATCCTTGGCTGTCATTCAGAAAGCAACCTTTTGCAGACCTTATGCTTGTCTGCACCACCAAAGGTTCTGTATGTGTAGAACATTTGCTGTTCAAACATTCTCACTGAAACCATAATGGGGAGAAAGAGGGCAGACAGATGGGTATAAATGAGCAGAGGTGAATAAGGGATATTGTGATGTGCTGAGGCAAGATTTCTGCTGAATTCCTCTATCCAGCTGACTTGTGATCTGATGTGCCAAGTGCAGCACACACACAATTCACCTTTATTAAATATCTTAAACTTTGCATACAAAACATAGCTTAACAACTCAAACTACTTGGCTGTCTCTGCTTCTGAGGAGCAGCTCCTTAGTCATTCACAAGGATCTGACCTCTGTTTAGTTTAGTGAATTCTGCAGCAGGAGAATCCTAGCAGGGCCTGGACCAGCCAGATTGTTCACCAAGCATCTCAGTCACCACACTGAAGAGCATAATTAGCTGGAAGAGGGAATTCGGTGGGACAGTGAAAAGTTCCCATACTGGAGAGGTCCTGTAGCAATGAATTGAATGAGTTGCTGCGGAGCCACCTAAGAGTTCAACATATTGCCTTATTTCAGGTGGGTGCATTCTACCACTTGTACAAACAACTACATGGGGAGTTTCTGGACCAGTCTGATGGTGTCTTGATAATTTTTGTTTACACAGAACAGCCTGGATGCACAGCTACATCACAACTATAATGGAAACTTGAATTTGATCCTTATTTAAGCTTTATAACCTAAATTCTATAGTTCTTACCTCAACCTTAATGATACTATGAGTCCTGAAAATGTTAACTTGTACTTTGCAGACTGTTTTCAGCAGTACTTTTGGATCAAGTCCTGCGAAGGATGAAGCATTCTCTGGTCCTCTAATTTGTCAGGTTTTGGGTGGTTTTTTGGGTATGTGAGTGTGTGGACTTCATGGGATCATGAATAGCTCTCTGATTTCCTTTATTCGTCTTCCTTTATTTATCTGAATGATCCTTAAAGATTGGAAACTTCAACATAAATTTATGAAAACTTTTGAAGACAAAAATAAACCCCATGAGAGCAATGGAAGTCTGCTTTCATGTAATGAAAAAACAAGTCTCTAAATAATTTATTCAGCAAACCCTAGCAAAGTATTGAATTCTTACCCACAGTGAAAGGTATGTGGCCAGTTTTAGTGCTTACCTGTCTGTATCTTTTAAGACTTGGGCCAATAAACATCACAGTCAATAAAACATCCTGAAAACACTTTCCTATTTGAGAATATACTTTTTTTTTCTGGTTTAATAAATATGATGTATTCAAAGTCATGCATTCCTCCCATGTCTCTGGTTGGAAATAATGTGACCTGTTGCCTCTAAAATGTTGGCACAATAAATCTGCTATTCTTATACTAAGTCAACATGAAAGAACATAAGTTATTCTCTATTTTCCATTTTTCAAGATGCAGTGAAATGTTTGCAGCTTGAACTTGGGATGGGAGACTGTATCATTTAAAGAAGAGCAGCACC
This sequence comes from Pseudopipra pipra, assembly GCF_036250125.1. Lineage (NCBI taxonomy): Eukaryota > Metazoa > Chordata > Aves > Passeriformes > Pipridae > Pseudopipra > Pseudopipra pipra. Next base: position 6,111,023 of record NC_087549.1, read on the forward strand.
ATTTGAAGAACAGCAGCTGGTGATATTTATGCCTAGTAGAGAACAATGTGGGCTCTTCCCTAAAGAACATCCAACTTTTATCTTGGCAGTGTGCCAGACCACATTTAAAAGATAATCAATTGGCTGACTCAATATTTATAATGCAATTTGCAAGATGAATCTATTCGTGGTTGATCTAAATCTTGGAACACAGAGCTTAGGAGGAAAATGTTTAAGGACTACAGGAATCTTAGTTTTACCTTTTGAGGGACACATATGTGAATATATGAGTTTAGGCAGAACATTCAAAGAACAAGGCTGAGGGCACCAACTTTTCAGTTCTAATACATCAAATGCTTGAAGAATAATGGAAAGAATGCAATATGTGGTATCATATACAGCAAGTGTCATCCTTCCTGCTGAGTTTGTATGAGCCCATGTGAGCTTTGTGGGTAACTGATGTCCCTGTTATTTTCTGCTTTGTGGTTGTATACACAAGCAAACAAAGCAACCTGTTTGAAACAAAGGGTGATGTTCTTTCCTTGCCATCACTGCTCACTGTGATTTCTGATCATTATTTCCAAACAAAACAAAATAAAGCATCCTGTCAAACTTCCCTACAACTTTCTAAGTTACCTTGGGGTCTGTCTTGGAAACCTTTGAGGCTGACTGCAGTGAATCACTTTAACTGCCAGCTTAGCCACTGAGGAGACAGAAATGTCACTGCATGAATGAGAGCTCTGCAACACAATATTGTCTGTAGTTTATATTGACAGGACTGAAGAAAATTACATAAGCCAAATTTCTAGTTTTAGGGTGCAGCTTTAAGGGCTCTGCCTTTGAAATATGAGCTTAGAAAATTTTCCAGCCTTGTGATGTATTGTTAATAAGCTGAGAAGACAATAAATTAAATGAACTACTAATATGCTGCCAGATATCACTATTCACAGATGATTGCTACAATTATTGCCAGGTACTTTGGTGCAACTCCAAGACTCCTAATGTATATTCTAGGACGCTCAAACAAATGAGCAGCTCCTTGGTTCTGTGCTGCTGTAAGCACTGCCAGCTTTGCACTTCCCAGTCCTATGGCATCATGCTCTGGTAGAAAACACACCTCACTTCTGATACAGGTGTCTCAGCTGTGAGCAGTATCTCCACCATGGGGAAAACATCTTGAATTATTTACTTCCAGGTGACAGTCTTGCATTGGTTTTAGTACTGTGGACAAATGTAAATTTTATTCTGACCATTTTAATTGTTCTTTACTATTATTGTTATTTTTAACAAGGTTTTGGCTTAGTTGTACCTGTTCTTTTGTGACATCAAAGGGAAGTAAGGACTGTATTCATTCCCATTTGAACAAGAGGAGAACTTCCCCAGATCTTGATTCCATATTTGAAGGAGAAGAAAATCTTCATGTTCAATGTAGGGGAGGAAATGGAAGAAAATAACAGATGGGAGATGGAGCTCTGACAGGAAAAGAATCAATTGTATGAGTGAAGGACAGTGTGAGCTCACACTAGTGCCACTTTACCAGGAGTGGACGAGTCACAGTTACATTTCCCATGGTGAAATGTCTGTAAAGCAGCTGAACTGCAATAATTGCCCTCAGATGGAGTAGGCTGAGACTTAGGACCCTGATGCAGACTTGTTACACAGATGCTGAGAAACACTGGGTAGCCCAAATAGAGGTGTGACATGTCCATGTCCTGATTCCAGTCCTACCTACTGATGGCAGATACCAGCCTTACCAGACTCATTAGATTTGAAGCAAAAATAGCAAATGCACATGACTTGGGAAGAAGCCATGACATGCTCTGAGCACAGGTCAGGGAACTGAAATATATTGCAAGTTATCCTCTCATATCCATATCTTTTTCTGTTACATAAAATGTGTGTTTTACTGTATTCCTGCTAATGACAGAAGTCAATAATTTTAGAGTATAATTGCAACTTTAACAAGAAGGGAAAATGTCTTCAAGCAAATCCTTCTGTATTGCTCCTGTGGGGGTGAAAACCTCCCAGGTAAAGTCAGAGAGATAATGGTTTGTATTACATTGGAATTGATTCTCCCAAGACGTGTTGCCAATTTAGATGAGATAATAAGAATTTGTTCTGCATTTGCATATAAACAGGTAGAATTTAGAAAGCCAAATTTATTGTTAAATTAGAAAAATACCCTATTTCCATTAAGAAAATAAATAACTTTCTTGGAGAATCTCAGAAAGGACAAGATAATAGAGAGCAGATCTTGCTGGTCTAGAAGGTTCAGCCTATACCCCCTTTGATATTGCCGATCATTAAATTAGACCTTGATTAACCTCTTTTGTGTCAAACACATTTATTAATACAGATTGGCTTCCTGAATAAGAGACTTAGTTCTGAATAGATCTTTGTTTATCCTCTTGACCTGTTTCTGCCACATTTTTATTATTATTATGCAAATATCTAGGTGACATCAAAGTCATAATCTTTCTGCATTTAATGTTGGAAAGATTTGTGGTAGTGCTCAGGTACTCCAGTGATGATCAGAATGGACACACTGTCTCTAGCCAGGCTTATGCAAGGGTGAGTTTCTCCTCAGCCAACTTGAAGGGTAGATGTAATAGTCTAGGAAATTCTGATATATGGCAAATAAAATTTTGCATTTTATTTTATATTCTTATGACAAAACTCATCTTCCTACTTTCAGGCACTGGGAAATGGGAAAGATTTGGAAACATGGAGAGTTACTAGAGAAAGGAGAGGCAGGAGCTTTAAAACGACTTTGCTTAACGAGGATTATGTATATTATGGTGTGAGTATACTCACATAAGTATTTTTTCTCAGTTCATAAGTTGTGGGCATATTGCACGTAAAGTTAAATACTATTAGTTTTGTGACTGTGTTTTTGTGCATGTGTTTGACATTAGCATCTTTCTAAATAGAAAAGAAATTATCTATTAATCTGGTAGCTAGATCTGAGACAATGTGGACACAAAAAACCTAAATTAGATATGATGAAATTAGATTTGATGAGACTAGGGATAAAATTTAGAGTGTATAAAATTATTTTCCTTAGGCATGAGGTGAGAGATTAATCTTACCTAACCTTAACTGTCTAAAAGTTATCTGTCTGGATTATCATTTAGAATCATACTACTGTCAATGAAAAGATAAATGAGCACTTCCAGAAGGTCATTCATCCCATTTTAAGACATCTGTCTCTGGTGATCCCAATCTGTGTCTTTTATTCTCTATATAGAGTCTAGATGAGGAGTTTAGACTCAGTGCCTAATGTGGAGAGAGCCTAAAGTGTTGTATTTTGAAAGTCTTCAGATATAATTATGATTATTCATGGTTCTACCTTACATGCTTACATAGTATTAACCCTTTTCTCCAGCCAGAGATAAAATAATCACCATTTTGATCATAGATGACAGATACAATTAAATACAGATTAAAACTTAAAAATTTACTGAACTAACCTATTACTTGTCCTCAAAATTATGCTAATTGTGAATGCTTTATAAAGCTTCTTCTTTTCTATGACACACCTTACATCCTATATTTACATTTCATTATATCTGTGTTTCATTATCATATTCTATATGGCCACATAATTGGAAATTATGCATATTCCTCTTTTTTTTTTTCCTTTTTAATTGATGTGCCTAAAATAAATAGAGGAGTTGTGATACCCTTCAGTAACAATGTTTTGGTTAAGAGGTTCACCTGCACAGTGTGAGAGTCTGAGGTCATACTTTTTAGGCAGAACAGAGGGACTGACTCAATCACATATAAATCATACAACTATCCTGAAATAAGACACTAGGAGACTATTGAAGGAAGTATCACCAACTATTTATTTATATTTTTTCATTTTTTGTTCTAAGTACACATTCTTGACCACTAACAGAAATAAGATGTCAAACTGTATTAATATAATACAGTGATGTTTGTTTCTCATGCTTAATCATAGAAAATCGAAGATTGGAAAATACCTCCAAGATCATCAAGTTGAACCTTAAGTTGGGAGTGTGCTGGGGTTTGGTTGCTTGCTTGCTTCCTCTGTTGCAAAATGTAAAAAAATTATTGTTAACAGAAGTATTTCATGTTCCACATTATTTCATGTTTAACTTCTGTAGTGAACATAGTAATGTCAGCAGAAGTTTAGCCCCCATAGGCTCCACTTTCTGTAAGTACTTCAGAGAGCATTTTCGGAATTGCTGAGGTTCAGTAGTCACTGGGCAGGACCAGAAAGAAATTCAGCAGTGCAGAGCTTGCTTTTTCTTTTTTGTTTGTTTGCTTATTTTGTTGTTGCTGTTTTTTTCTTTTTTTTACTCTGAAACCTGAATCATTTGCAATTGCAAGGAAAATCTGTCTTTAAGCCATCTCCAACCATCCTATGGCCAAATCACATCCTAAACTTGCAGGGATTGCATGAGCAAGTCACCCTTTTTGTTGAAACCTGCTCGATTTCTGCCCTGCTGCTCTCCCACACTGCAGATGGGAGAAGCTGTCCTTTTTTTATCCTACTGTTTACAGAGTGGATTCAGCAGCTCACACGAAGTCTTCCAGCTGGTGTAATTGATTTCAGGACACTATTTGAAATACAACCGAGAAATCAAGTCTCTGCCCTTCAACACTCTTGACAGGTCCACTTAGGCTGAAATCCATTCACTTAAATATCTTTATAAAAGGTAATATAAAATTGTGGTTGACATCAACTTCAGATGTAGTTGCTTTTGATCAAAAATTTTATATTAAGGGTGAAGCAAGGAGATAAAAGGGGCCATGCTGCCTATGCTGTAGTACACAATTTTCTTTTTCCTCTTCAGCAAAATAGTCTTTTGTTGGTTTTACATGACCTGGGATATCAATCACAGTTGTGAGCTCTGGAGGTAAATGCCTGAACATAGGAGTGAATAAGAAGAGAGTCAGGTTTGATTTGCTGCAATATTTTAAATATGTATGAGATGAACAATGGAAAATTCTACAGAAGATAAAGAGGAGGGAAGGATAACTTCTGTATAACAGAGTAAGTGGGAGCCAGATTAAGTCACTGACATGATAAAAAGAATTTTTCGTGGGAAGAAGACCCACTGCATATGAAAAAGCAGGGGCCATCTTCTTTCAGGAGTGTCTACTAGATGTCTTGTCCCCATTCCACAGTTCACCACAGCATGTGAGTTTGCATGTTCAGTTACAGCCTCTCCAGCCTACCCTCAGACACCTACAGGGCACCAAAAACGGGTGAAGGGGTAACAAGTCACATCACTGCCAGGACTTTGCCCTGCTTGGTTTCATAGGTAGCTTTGCTTGTACTTTTCTTCTAAAGCTGGAGCAGATAATTTTACAGAGTGATCGGTGCTTAGTTTTCAGGGAATTTCAAGATTGTCAAAGTAATAGGAAAGAGACAAAGTTTGTGCTGAATAGTTAACTGAAGTCTTCTCTTAATAGTAAGTAACATGACATAGGAGCTGTGGGTAATTAAAGTAGCATCAAAATGTTTCTTGCATTTCTCATCACCAAGTGCTACTACTACCACTTAAGGTGGTAGTTTTTTTCATGACCTGTACTACTCTGCCTTTATGCATGAAAACTAGGGCTGCATTGAGTGTAAAAACAAACCTAGGGCCCTGAGTCATGGTTCTTAATTGAATCTATGATGTACTTTCAGAACGCTGTATTTTTAGTTAAAATGAATGTCAATGTGGAAATATTTTTACTGGATTAAGTCTCTTCTCAGATCTTTAAAGGCAAAGTAGGTTTTCCTCCTTTCTTGCATTCAGTGAACTGTATTACAGAACAGCTTGGTGTAGCACTACAATCCTGTAAGGTAACAGGCTACTTGGGAGAGCAGGCATCTCAGCATTTCTCTCCATCTCACATCCTCTGAAATACATGTGGGGTTTAGAGGGAGTGATGTGGGAAGGAAATGAGAAAACAAGTGTTCCTGAACACTTAAAAATCCCTCCTTCCTTCATTTCCCAGGATAGATTTTTTTCATTGAACCTGTTATATCTGTCATGCAAGTACTTGTGTTTCAGGTAGTTATTAGAGCACCCACTATACAGAGTAGAGATTTTACCAATTTAGTCAATAGAATTTGATATGATTTCGCCAAATGTAAATATCTACTTTAGGATGAAGTTATTTATGTCCTAATCTCCATTAAGTATCTTGATTATCTCCCCAAGGACCAGAAAACGAGCCTGGGGTCACTTGTTGGCATAAGCACTTGTATTTGTAGATAAGAACATTTAGTCAGATGGACTCCATACCACTGGAGGCTGGAACCAGGGAAGCACTGCTCGACAGCACTGCACACATATCTACAAGCTCTCTGTATTAATTTGATGTGACAGCTCTCCCCCTTTGAGTTACACCTAGATTCCTTGAGTTACATGTAAAGGCTTAAGGGTGACCTAATTGTGGCCTACAAACAAGATGGAAAGGGACTATTTACAAGAGTTTTTAGTGACAGGACGAGGGGAAATGGCTTCAAACTAAAAAGAGCAGTTTTAGACCAGATATTATGAAGAAATTCTTGGAAATCCTGTACCTGTGCCTGGAATGTCGGTATGGGTAAGTTACAAAAGTATAATTTGAGTGCTACTTAGTAGTTGCTTTACCAGCCCATATTCACACATGAGGACACGTGGAGCTGGAGGCAGCATTAAGCAATCATCTATTTCCATCCAGTTCATTAATTCACAAGTATGTTTACAATTCTGACAGGCATTTCCTCCTCTCAGTTCCCAAGAAAAAGACCAAAGATGAAGATTTCACAGTATCTCCATGTGGGTTGTTCACACCCAGAAATATCTCTGGAGACCCCAGACTGCAGCACCTTTGAAGAGTGGGAAGAACTGTCCGCATAAAACAGCTCTTTCACCTTTGAATGCACAAATAGGAGACTGAAGAGAAATTAGCTTAGGTTATTTACTATTTCGAGTAGCTGAAACACAACAGAGATACACATGCAAGGAATCATTTGTGCCATGACTGGGAACAATGGCAATAGCCACACTCCTGCCTGTTATGTATTTGAGGAATAAATAACCCATTAAAGAGTTTGATTTTATTTGCAGTATTTACCACTTGTGAATGTCCAAAGATGTAAGGATATGTAGGTGTGTTGGGTTAGTGCAGCAAGGTTTTGGTAGTGTGGGGGCTCCAGGGGTGACTTCTACGAAAAGCTGCCAGAAGCTTCTCTCATGTCTGACAGAGCCAATGCCAGGTGGCTCCTAGATGGTCCCACTGTTGGTCAAGATAGGACCTGTGGACCCATGGAGAGAGGAACACACACTGAAGCAGGCTTTAAAATTGTTTTTTCAATAAGTCTTATTCATCTAGGCCTCCCCTAGTGACCACAGGAAATAAACACTGTCCCTCTTATACTCTATCTTGTAAATAGAAGTGTTGACATCATGATATCTTCTCAGCATAAACAAAACAAAACAAAAATTGGAGAAAGGCCCTGAAGAAAGAATACAGATAAGACTCCACAAAATCCAAATGAAAGCTAATACAAGGCTCTCTGGTAGAATCCAGGTTTTCTGACAAATATATCCTGATCCTCATCTCATCCATCTTGACTTTTTTAAACAGATTCATGCCCAGGTGCAGGTTTTTTATGTTCTGAACAGTGTAAGCTCAGTAAGTTACAAAGTTTAGTTCTAGGCAGCCATTATCTGAAGTAAGAGTACAAAAACTTTATCAATACATTATCCAAGACACGAGTCTGAATTTTTTGTCAGAGACTATCTACAGCTCCATTAACATACTAATATTACAGTATAATTCTCCCATTTTATATTAAGATAGATATCACACATTTGTAAAATGCAGTAGGTGTTAGAAGGAGGTCTAGGCAGACTCATCCTTTAAATGTTTATGATTTTACACCTTCAGCCCATATAAAAGCCTTTCAGACTTTGTTCCTTGCCTTTAAAAGCAAGCTGATCTTTTAAGTCTCACTCCTCTAAGTTTCAAGAGCTCACAGGGAGCCAACACCTATGCACAGCAAGTCTGATGTTTGTTCCAGTTACACAAAAATCACACATGGATGTGCTCTTTTATTTTCTTTGTGATGTTCAGATCAGCTAATCACACTCAGGCATCTTTGTGAAGCTGTGCTGCCGCCCTCACCGTCACCCATTTGCAGAATTAGATCTCTGAATACAGAAAGGTGAACACAGATGGAGCTCCTTTGAAGCTGCCAAGACACAAAGGGACACCATGTGCACAAGTGAAATCGTCAGAAGGGGCCACTTCTACAAACAGAAATCTGAGGGGACACTAACTTTCTGTCCAGTGTATCTACATTGCAGTTAATTCTAGTAAGTAACAGCAATCACCCTATGGGTGATTTTCCATAGGGAAAAGTCCTGGAAACAAGCAAGCTTGGTTCATGATAATTCTGCTGAGTGAGACTGTGCACAAAGGGAACGTTCACGAATTATGGATGTGCTAAATGCTAGTGCTGGGATGATGGTTGGAAGGGCCAAGGAGAGCACAGTTAATGCAAGTACACACGTATGGAGCAGTGGGTGAAAACAGTGTGCTAGAAGACTCTGTGAGCTGGGGCTGTTCAGCCTGGAGAAGAGAAGGCTCTGTGGAGACCTTATTGCAGCCTTTCAGTAAGTAAAGGGAGCTCACAAGGAACCTGGAAAGGGACTTTTAATAAGGGCATGGAGTAATAGGATGAGCGGGAATGGCTTTAAACTGAAAGAGGGAAGGTTTATACCAGATGTTAGGAAGAAATTCTTCACATGAGGGTGATGAGGCCCTGGAACAGGCTGCTCAGAGAAGCTGTGGCTGCCCCATCCCTGGAAGTGTTCAAGGCCAAGTTGGATGGGGATTGGAGTAACTTGGTCTAGTGGACGGTGTCCCTATCCATAACAGGGGGGTTGCACCAAGGTCACCCCTTCCAAACAAAACCATTCTATGATTCTGTGTTTCTATGATAGGAGGAAGATGCAACCTCTGCAGATCCAGGTACAGGGTATCTTGAAGAAATCCCTCACCAGCTGGAAACTCCTTAGACAACTGTATGTCTGTGCTCTGTGGCTGCATCCATTCTGGTTGATTGGTGTCAGTGACTGGCCCTGAGCAGCGGAGCTGTTTAATTGTTGCAGTGCAACAATTTGCACTCACAGACAATTGTGCACAGTTCAGGAGCCAGCTCAGGCCCAAAATAAAATCTAAGAGACAGCTTGAATACCACCCTTTTTCAGAAGCTAAGTGAAATTTTTCTGTGTGGGCATATCCATACCAGCTTTAGAGGATGATCTCAAGCACATACCGTTTATGAGCTATAGTGGGGTTTTTTTTCTCTTTCTGGTTCCTAGAGCTTCTGCTAACAGACAAAACTTCAGTGAGTCTACAAATGAAATATATTTCCTTTCTTGAAAGCCAGTCTACACCAGAAACATTCTTGTAAGAGAAAAATATTAGGATTAGTATGTGAATTATTTACTTTCATATTTTAGCTTGCATTTGCAATATCTGAATTTTTTTTCTCTGAGTTCTGCTGAAAAAATGATTGCAACATATCCCCTGTCCATTGATTTAGCAAATGAGATCATTGTTACAGCCACAGATTTAGAAAAACAACAAATGGCTATAAAATGTTACCAATGGCTGAAGCAGATGTATGGAATGACCTTTTGGAGATTGCTTGAGGAAACCTTGTAAAATCTATTTTTGTTGGCTAAACCCGTGTTTACTGCATAGCTAATGTTTTTTCACTGCCTTATGTGCAGTTAAAGACAGTAATTTGGACTGACACCAGTCATAACTTTTCATGCTTCATGGCAGCCCCCACCTAAGCTATTAATTTACCACCTGCTTAAGTTCCTGGAGAAATGAGCTGTCAACAACTTTTCTTAAGCTCTGAGACTGCTTTCAAACAAAAAAGGCCTTAAGAAAATGTAATATTTACAATATCCCAAAGAATTTCTTCAAATTATTTCACAAAGTTAATAAAGAATTTAAAAGTTGAATGTTAAGGGTATTTAGCAGACTTCTAATCTCAGTCCAGTCTTCCACTACTATTATTTGCTTTGCATGCTTGAAATTCACACTTAGTAATATTACAGTAGCTTCTTTAAATATGATGGCAGAATAGGGCAAATATTCCTTGCAATTCCTTTAGAATTTTACTAGTGTAACCAATATAAAAAATAGATTTAAGATATCATGACCATACATATATTTATAAATATACACATATTATAAATAAAAAAGTTTACATTTGAAAGTTTTGTTGAAAAATAAAAACTTCCTTAAACCTTTGAGTCAGAAATGTATCAGCCATCTTTCATGCATGAAAGAGTATATTTAAAAGAAATCCCTTCCCTGATGGCTAGAAGCAAAAATTTGGGCTGGATGGATTATTTGTATACCAGATTTAATATTCCACATTCTTTGGTTATCTTTTTAATCAGTAATTGAATGAGTGCATATGTGACCCTATACTCTGAGTCTATTGTCTGCCAACATCCACAGAAAGCTTCTGAATGCTCAAAGATCTATGGGGAATACGAAGTCAAATCCACATTTGACTCATTATTTTTTTTAATTATCATTATTTATTTTTTTCTGGAACAATCAGATTTATTAAGTTTCTACAATTGCTCCAGTATGCTATGTAAACCTGTATTTTTAACAGATTTTCTAGGTAAAATAAATCCCCTTGCTGCACTCCACAGCATGGGAAGATCACACAGACCTGGGCTAGGAGGCTTCACTTGAATCAAGTGTTCTTGCTCTCTTCATGTCTGTGACCATGATGAGCTCCAGCTATGTTATGTGTGAACCACTGGATGCTCTTAATAATTCTCCTAATTTTACTTTTCCTCTCACTAATTTTTGAGTTGCTTCAACCCTGCAATAAACTCTGTGTGTCTTATGAGAATACTTAATTTATTCTGCCTTTTTCACATTCCCATCTACATCTTTCTGGGAGCTGTAAGTAGAATCGTACCTAAGTAAATATTCCTAATTTTAATAATTATTCATAATTAAAATTCTTCTTCACAAATTTATTTACTAGTCATTTGAAGAAAACAGATCTGAACACAATAGATGCCTGACACTGAGAAACCTGAGTAACTCCATAATGTAAGTCAAGACAACTTGCAGATGCTCAGTACTGCTCAGGCCCAGATTCCACATTTTACGCATGTAGGGGAACAAGTGTTCTTTGCTCCTAGGGAAAACAGAATCACCTCTGCATTCTGCATTCTGCAGAGGTGATCAAATAATTCCACTCAACTTTTAAGTCCTTCATTAAGGTGCCTAATTTAGGATATCATTTCTCTATCAATCCTTCTATAATAAATGCTGATTACAGGTGTTTCAGTCTGTGTGTAATCTGCAGCAGAATGTGTAATTTGCTTAATCCTCCCCACTGCATTGGTCAAATGCCTAAACCTAGGTGACACAAACTCTTGCACCATCTCCAATCCCTTAAGACCTCAAATCATCAAATCATTAAGAGTCAGGTATAATGTTTAAATCTTGTTGTATACAATGTACCTCAGCTATCATTTAAAGTTAAGCACTTTACTGAAGAGGGCTGAGGAAAACAAAATGGTAAAATGTTTTGTTGAATTGAGATCTTATTCTCTCACTCATTTGCCCAAGATTATTTTACTTCTGACAAAAGATTTTTACTGCCTTTTGGAACAACTAAGACGGGAATCACTATTTCTATGGGAGGTTATGGCTGTTTTTCATAGACTTGGGGTATATACTTTATTGTATAATAAAACACAAATATATAAAAAAAAAAAGTTTGGCTGGTTAATCTAGAGTCTCATAGCTCCAATAGCTTTCAGCATTTCAGTTGGAACTAGATGATCTTTAAAGTTCCTTCCAGCACAAACCATTCTACGATTCTATGATACCATTCTATTATAACTGATTTTCATGCAACCTTTCTGGGTAGGCTTTACTCCATAATTACATTTTGAGTTGTGCAAGAGAACAGATGCTTTTTTATTTCATTTTATACCAACTCAACTATTCTGATAACACTAAATAGTATTACCTAATTAGCAAATCAGTAATGCCTAAAACTTCAAACTAAATTAAATCTAGACTAGGTCAGCTACTGGCCTGAAGCATAATGAGATGCCCGTTCCTGACCAAGTGCTTCTGTACTGTTGAAATACAGGGAGTTACAGATGAGAAGAACAAGACTGTCCCATAAATATTCATATAACCTTGTTATCAAGGCATGTGGAGACAAAACTTTGACTATAACAAAATGCAAAGTTCCACTTGAAAGAGGGAAAGCAGGTTGTGACCACCAAATGGAAGGCAGTGGCCCTGGAAAAAGATTGAGCATCACAGGGGACGTGAACTCTCTCTTCCCAGTGCAGTCATAAACTGCTAATGCAGTCCTGGATGTTTAAACATGGGGCTTCAATACAGAAGAGACCACATAATCAAATTTCTCAATAGAATTAGGTAGAAATTAGAGAATGTGTGTGCTTGTTTTGTTCAGATTAACAAAAAAAATGAATCTTCTATATCTGGAGAAGGTGAAAAAGACAAAGTATCTGAGGATAAGAGAGGATTTTAAGTGGTAAAAAAAATAAGGATTCAAGCTGTGTAATTTATCAAATAGAATACTGAAAGGTGACTTGGACACTTTAAGTACTTCCAATTAACTCCTGACTGACATTTTTTTTTTTTAAAGGACTGATAAGGGGTGAGAATTCATCTCTGGACACCAAAGCTGAGAAAAGTCAAATTAGGAGGAGTGTTTAACACTCCTGATGGAAATAAAGGATTCTGTGTTTCCTTTTATATTTATTTCATGTTATATCATGTCTTTTTGGAATTCTTTGATAACGTGTGAAGATCAAGGTCTCAGTAATTGGTTCAGTTACACATCATAGACATAAATGTTTACCAGAGCACATCTAAAGAAACTGCTTTTCCCTCAAAACATTATCTCACTCCTTCCCATATTGCTGATCTACCCAAGCTCCCAACCCTGTGGTTTCACCCTGTTTCTCAAATCAGACAGATTCTGATTTCTAATAATAGAATAATTCCCCTCTCCTCCCTTAGTGAGATTTCTGCAGGAATATCACAGTTTTGGTGTGAATGGTCAGTCAGTCGGTGGTCAGAGCTGGTGCAAAGGAGGGAGTAGAAACATTGTGTCAGGAGCACACTTGAGGGGCAGGAAATCACCAGGCAGAGAATTAATTCTTCCATGGGTGGGAGTGAGCCATTAGAGCAGATGGGCCATCCTGCACAGTACCCTTGCACTCTGTTAATTAACAAATCCAGTTTCTACTGAATTTTTTGTAGAACTGATCCTTAGAAATGTTTTCATCATTGTTTCATGCACTTTCCTCGATGGCAAAAAGTTTATTACCAAACCACAGACAAATCCAAAGTTTCTTCAAAGCAATTGGATGACAATTCAGAGGTAATTTCCTTTATATGACAAAATTAAATAACATTACTACACTGGTATCTTATTCTTTATAATGTTTTCTAATAAGCTTTTAATCTTCTGGGCATCTGGTTTTATTAGTTTCCATTTGCAAAATAATAAATTTAAATTCACAGCTTTTGTTGACACACAGTGCATAACAGGCATATGATAATCTTCTGTTTGTCCAGCTCTTATTCAAAAAGCACAAATAATTGTCTAATACAAAATGTTAAATCCTTAAATATATATTTGAAAGTGAGTTGGGTATGAAAAAAAGTCAATAAAAATTAATAATAATCTCAGCCTTTTAACAATTCAGAGGTCCATTATTCATCAAAATGTGCATAGCTATTGCTTCACTATGGTTATTCGTTTGCTGTTTATATGGATTTATTTTTTTTTATTGATTAGCTTCCCCCCACCTCTAATGTTTTTAGGATCATTTTGTTCCTTTAATTCTTATACAAGTTGGATTTCTGCATTTTTATTATTACTGTCATTATCACTAGTGTTATTATATTGACTGTATACTATACATTATATAGAATATATTATATAGTATTAATTATAATTATGTATTTATCAATGAGAATATGTTCTGTTAATAATAATAGGATTAGGACCATTGACTTATTTATAACATTGTTCTATAGTGTTTATTAGTGAAATTTTACAATTTCTTTTCACAAATAAAAAGCCTAAATATATTTAAGTATTTGATTATTGGAAAAAAAAAAAGGCCAACATTATGCCATGAATTATCATCTAGTAAAATAAGATTTTGCTTTATTTGTTATTCATTCATTGTTTAGCTTTCTCATTGAAATGCTAAGAAGATCTAAGCAAATAACCATGTAACAGAAAGGAAAACATAATATATTGTAAATACTGAAGCACATCACTGAAGATAAACACTTTCTGAACATTCCCTAGGCAGATATTGTTCATATATACCATTTGGCAATTACAAAACTAAATGTCAACACTGCCCTGCAAATAGTTATTGAGAAAGAATAAAGGTCTACACTGCTGTGTCATTAAGGTTTACTTGTTGCTGTTTTAAGACAATTCAATTTGCTCTCAAGAAATATAAGGATTTTAAACTGCAAGAACTATAAAGAAAAGTCCAGGATATTTAATTTGCCAAATTAAATGTACTCTTTTTCCTAAAATATATCCAAGATTTCCAGTAGAAGGATTTAGGAACTATTTTAGTGTGTAGCATTAAATTCTACAGCAATTGGGAAATCAGACAAATAATGTCCTTGCACCTTTGTTGTATACATTTCTAGTTAACCCTGTATTTACAATCTTACGAAGATTTATATATGTTCTGGGCTTAGTTAGAACTTTTCTATTAGCAAAATTGAGAAAATTATCAATTATTTTGATAAGGAAGGTCCTAAACTAAAAAAAAAATCAACAAAACTTGTCTACAGAGTCAGATTCTTTCATTTGTGTAAACACATTAAAACAAACTTAAAGAAAATCAACCCACACTAGTTGACAGGACACACTTGTTCATATTGTTTAGAAATCAATATTTCTGTGTGGATTAAGCAATAATACCATGTGCCTACATTAACTTCTTTGTTGTTGGAGTTTAATTTTCAATGTCCCTATAGAGCTGATGAAATTGTAATTCATTTATTAATTTATTTCCTTTTCTAAACTGCTACTGTATCCTAAACACTCCTGCAATTAAAAGCAATTTAAAATGTTTAAAAGAAATACTAAGGTTAACCTTTCAATTTGCATTCCAGGAAAAATAATTGTTCAGCCATTAGCTATACAGAATGTTAATCTAACTGCCAGGAATTATTAGAATATAAATGTTCATGCCACACTAGAAGCAAATAAATAAATAAATGCAGTCAATTCAAAGTAAATGAAAACATATTGACCTAATTTCCAAGTGACTGAAAAAGCTTCATGAAGAAGACCTGCTGATATAAATTATGTATTTCCTGTGTCAACAGAGGAGACAGGAATGAGTGACTGGTGACCAAATTTTCCCTGATGATTACCTTTTATTTTTTCCTCTGGACTTTCAGTGAGCTGGAAAAAGTTAACAGCATTGCATTATCAGCATCAGATTTAGCATGCCGGATTTCTAATGAGTTGGATGTCTCCAGCAGAGAAAATTTTGCATAAAAAACAACAATGCAGGACAAAGAGAGAAAGGAAGAGGTCTGGTTCCTGTCTTTTGTTTTCATGAGCACAATCATAATTAGAGAAAACCTCATCTTGAATACAGACATATCTTTAACACCAACTGGAAAGTACATTTGATTCATTCTTCATAACATGCAATTTCAGAACTTCATCTGAAAGCAAATGACTTGCACACAGGCAACTTCCTAATTTACATCAGGCCAGTCAGGAATCTGAAGTACTCCACCCTCATGCCATTCTGATAAAAATTTTAAAAAATCACAAGTCAGAGCTGAGTGCTGAGGCCAGTTAAATGCCAGTATTTGGCAAATGGCTATTTGTTGTTTTTCTAGCAGTATTCTTCTGGTTGTCTTCTCAGCCTTGAGATTGTGCTGACTTCTCATATTCATTCATTTATCCATGATCCCAATTTATGGAATACTTTACAGCACATGAGTAGCTGGAACCTAGAAGAAAATTAAAGAAAACAACAGATATCACATAATGGAATGGGGAGATAGTTATTCATGTTTTCATGCAGCAAACAGCTCTGTAAGAGCTGCAGAAGCTCTAAGATGGTAGGGTTTAGAGTGGAAGCCGTATGAGCAGCAACTGAGGTCACCTGGTCAGTTCAACCTGGAGAAGAGGAAACTGGGGGGAGACCTATTGCAGTTACAATGTCCTCGTGAAGGGGAGCACAAGGGCAAGCACTGATCTCTCCTCTCTGATGACCAGTGGTAGGACCCAGGAGAACAGCAGGAAGATCTGTTGGGCAGGGGTTAGACTGGATATTAGGTAAAGGTTCTTTCACCCAGAGGGTGGTTGGGCACTGGAACAGGCTCCTCAGGGCAGTGGTCACAGCACCAAGCCTGACAGAGTTCAAAAAACATTGAGCTAACACTCTTAGGCACATGATGGGATACTTGGGGTGTCCTGTGCAGGGCCAGGAGTTGCACTTGATAATCTTTGTGAGTCCCCTCCAGCTCAGCACGTTCTATAATTCCAAGATTCTGCGATTTATATTCCTCCCCACAGCCCTCCTCAAATGCTCTGCTGCTCCCGGGACAAGTATCCTCTGTCAAACCTTCAAGCCTCATGCACAGTAAAACACTGAATAGGATTGCTTATGTTGTCACTGACATTCTTCACTAGTTTCTGACTTCAGAAAGGAGTTCACTGATCTGAAACAGCTTTGGGGTGGTGCTGCAGGGTAACAATTTGCCGGCATGCTCATGTTAAAAGATGCTCTTTCTTGCACATTGGAAGTGATGTATTTTCAAATGGCTGCATATGATTTACTCTGTATTGCTAATTGCAATGCCTGCAGTCACTAACCCCTGACTTCAGAAGCACAGAGTAGTTTTTTGTCACTGTTTCTCAGTGCCAGACCTCTCTGAAGGTGACTGGTCACACACCAAACAGCACCTGGCCTTAGTTCTCCTCTGTACTCCAGGCAGTACTAACATGTGCTGATGTGTGTGTGTGTATGGCATTTTGCATTATTTTGCTTCTAAGTACAGCAATAATGGGAGGGCTGTGTTGTGGCCTTGTAAGGGATTGGTGTTTTATACCAGAAACCTGAAGATGTGAGTTGCGTGCTGTGGATAGAGGAAGAAAATATGGGAACATGCTTGCAGATATAAAAGCTGCTGCAATGAAATGGAGGATTGCTGAGGACAAAGGGAGTCAAAACTACCTTTCATCTACCATTTAGTGGGACAGGCCTCTGAAATAAACTATTTACAGGAAACAAATTTTGTTTTAGATGGAATTGACTGATTCACTCCAAAAGATGGCCCTAGAAGACACTAACATTTCTGCAATCTGGAGGATGAGAACTGTGAGCTAAGCTGTCTGGCAGGGTAAACATATCTTTCATATCAGCAATACAGTCATCCTTCGAATTGGGTTTATATAAAGGTTAGCTTATTTTTATTTCACTTGTGTGAAATGAAAACAACCAAGAGAGACAGAGAATGGATAGTCTTTTATTCTGCCACTTACAAAACCATGGCTGGCAGAGTGTTAGCTGTGGTAAACTGCCCATCTATCTGGCTTAGCATATGATCTACTTAGTACCCCAGAGCTTTATCTAATATTCTTAACACTAAATTAGCTTAGAATGTGAAATTAAAAGAGAGGGAAAGTATGCAATTATAGTGACAGAAAACAGATCTTAATGATTTCATACCTCTGGCCTAAAGGTAATCAGTGTAAACCTTTAAAAAAAATCTAATATTGCTGAGACAAGTTAATAATTTTAATTTAATAGTTATGGCTCAGTGTGCTTTAAAACAATGGACCTATCAAGTATTGAAGGAATATGAAAATAATGGTTCCTATTTCTGTCACATGCCTAAATACCAAATGTCAAGGAAAAGTGGAACTGCCTGACAATTATTGGGGCTGATTGCATATTTCAAGAGGAACAAAAATGCAGGAGATTATGCAATTTTTGGCACACCTAAATGCATATTTCCCTGTGTCATGTCAAGCTGTTGCCCTGTATATCCTCTGTGCCTCTAGTCTTCTCTTTGCTCCTTTACTCCGCTTCCATGAGAACCCACCTAGAGTACTGTGTCCAGCTCTGGAATTCTCAGCACAGAGTAAAAGACAGGGAGCTGTTGGATTGGGTCCACAGGAGGGTCATAGAAATGATCAGAGGGATGGAACACCTCTCCTGTGAGGACAGGTTGAGAGAATTGGGATTGTTCAGCCTGGAGAAAGCTCCAGGAAGAACTTATGACAGCCTTTCAATACTTAAAGGGGGCCCATCAGAAAGACGGGGACAGACTTTTTAATAGGGCCTGTAGTCATGGGACAAAAGGTAAGGATTTTAAACTAAAAGAAGTTGGATTTAGACTTGATATAAGGAAGAAATTTTTTACAACAAGGTGGTGAGACACTGAATCACTTTGCCCAGAGTGGCTGTAGATCCACCGTCCCTGGAAAAATTAAAGGTCAGCTTAGGCAGGGTTTTGAGCAACCTGATCCTAGTAGATGACCCTGCTCATTGCAGAGGATTTGGACTAGGTGACCTTTAAAGACCACTTTCAACTCAAACCATTCTATGATTTCCTTTTTCCCCTCAATGAACTTTTGATTGCATTATAGATCAAATGTTATGGAAACTTGACTACTTTCGCTATATAGGAAAACAGAACAGGTTCCATCACATGAAGCTGCATCAAATTCTGTTGAAGGTCTGGGAGCTGAGGATCCCTCAGAGAAGCATCCTAGAACAACATGAGCCTTGTGAGCTCATCAGAAGAAAGTGGTCAGTGGTGATCTCTCAGTGTCACAACACAGACCGAAAAGATGAGAGGCTAAAGCAGAGCTATTATGAAGCTTTTCATTTAGATTGTACCTACTTCACTGTTTAGAGTCAGAAAGCTCAAAATCTGTTGGAAGTGTTTCACCTAAGTTATTTGGAAAATGAGCAGAACTCACATTAAGGTTGCTGATCCTAAAGCCTAAGAACACTAAAAGAGCCCTAAAAGAGTTTACAGCTGCTTTATCTGACTGGAAACTTGGCTCCAGATTGAAGTCTAAGTCAGTTCCATGTGGTACAAGGGATCCAAGCTGAATCTCTAATGCTAAAACGTAAACCACTATGCCAAGTTCAAGTGGGTTCAAATTATAATAAACACCATCATTAACAAGCTGCTGAAAGTAACTACACCACAGCAATTATTATACTACTTAATCCAGAAATGAGAGGTCAGTTTATGTCCTTTAAATACTTCAAAGCAGTTTCAAGAGATGAAAATGAAATACCTTTGTGTTTGTTAACTACTCACAATATTTCTGTCCTCTTTCACACCAAATGTAGTTCTCTTTAAACACTGACTTTAAACCAGACCATTTAGGAGACATTTTAAATGTAATTAGAAGAATATTTTTGCATTTAAGTTATTATTTGCTGGAATCAAAATAACAAAAAGTAGATATTCTCTTGCCCAGATTTCTTTCCAAAATCCTGTGTTTGAGTGCAGGTAACAAGCATCATGTTCCTGTCTTTATACCAAATAGTGGTGAATACAGTCAGTACCACATGTCCACCTCAGCTGACGAATAACTTGTTCAGTTACAGCTATAGCAGTTTTGCATAGATCTATATTTTTTGTTAATAATGAAATCAAAGAACTCTTTAAAGCACAAAGATCAAGCTTTATTTTTAAAAAAAAATTTACTGTGATTCATGCACATTTACAAGATGGTCCAGTTAAACCAAATGCTCTATTTTAAGAAAATTTATCAGTTAAAACAAGTTACAGTTCTAGTTAGAACTGATGACAAAAATGTTTCACGTTCTAAAATCTCATATTCTAAAGCACTTATTCTTCACATTAGTAGGTGATTGTGTAAGCAAAAACAACCCCCACAACTGAACAAGTTAAAAAATGCATTCTAAAATAAAACATTAAGACGGAACATGTGAGACATATATTTAATGAGAGGCAAATATTGAAAAACTTAAAGTCAGCTGAAACTTCTATCACTGGTGTGCTCCTGAGCAGCTGACCTAGAGATATATTTAGTCATAAAATCACCTTTATACAAAGAGGTAGCCACATAAAGTCACTGCCTGATGTCAAAGCTTGGACCTGATGATCTTGGAGGTCTTTTCCAACCTTGATAATTTGATAATTACAGGCATTAGTCAGTTTATGAAACTAAACTACAGTTGAATGTTTTAAATGTTCACCCCAAAGGAAAGAAGAAAGGGTAGGGTAGGGAAGGGAAGGTTAGAACATCTTCATTCTGTGTTTACATAGGTGAAAAGTCATGTGGATTTGTAGTAGTTGACCAAACACAAATGGGTGGAGGTAAAAAGTGAGGCTGAAATATTTCAATTCCAAATCTAGAAAAAACTGACACAGTATCAAATGCTTAAAGAAAATCCCTGATAGGAGGATTTCTATTGTGTGTCTAAACAAGAGCAAACGAAGTGTTAAAAAGAAAAGAGAAAAGGAAGCAAACAGTTCTGTCTTAGTAGTAGAACCAAAAAACCCCAAAAGTTCTTCCAAAGATAGTGGATTTATTGGAAAGTAAAATTCTGGTCTTGTGGGACTCAGGGATTCTGGAGAGAGAAAATAATATCTGTGTTTTGATTCACTAATGCAAGAGAAGAAATCTCACATTTCTATCTGCTGCCTTAGGCACAGGACTCCCACTGCAAGTGGGAGCAATGCCTTAAAAAATTTCACCCACTTCATTTTGCCTTCACTAAGCAGAGGATTACATGCTGCTGACTTGTTCAGTTGCTCCTGTTGACACCATTCTAAATAAATGTAGATAAGTAATTAAACCTATTTCAGGGCCACGGAAGGGACTTGATTATGTTTGAAGAAAGGGAAAAACATGTTTCACTTTGTTTTTAAGCTCAGCTGCATCCCACAGCTACACTTGCCCTAAGAAATACCAGTGTTCTCTGGATGTTCAAATTTAATTTAGATAACGTTAATGTGTTTGTGTGATCCATGTTGCTGGAGACACAAACTGAAACAGGGAATGACACTTAAACAGAAGAAAAAAGTATTTTTACTGTGAGCATGCACAAGCACTGGAAAAGATTGTGCAGAGACATTTTATTGTCTCTATCATTAGAAATATTCAAAACATGATTGGACATACATGGTTGGCAATCTACTTTAGTTGACTTTGTTTTGGATAGGGCGATGGGACTAAGTGACCTCCAGATGTACCATCTAACTTACTCTAGCTACCTCATGACTGTGTATCCTGTGCCTGCTTATATGTGATAGATGGAGACTTCAGAGAATCACAGAATGGTTTGGGCTGGAAGGGACCTTAAAGATCATCTTGTTCTAATCCCTCTACCATGGGCAGAGACACCTTCCATCAGTCCAGATTGCTCCAAATCCTTTCCAACCTGGCCTTGAACACTTCCAAAGATGGGGCATTCACAGCTTCTCCAGGTAACCTGTTCCAGTGCCTGATTGTTGTGTGCTTTGTAAATAAGCAACTTTCCTAGTCCAGCTCTTTCTTTATGAAAATTCATCATCTGCTGTGGATGAAGAATAATTCTGTGTTTCACCTTAGCTTATTTTCACTCCTTTACAATAAGACTTAAAAAAGAAAGAGAGAAGTTAATGATAGCCACAAAAATTATTCCTCTAGAGCCTTAAAACATTTATAATAATTTAATTTGGAGCAGCAGAACAATTAAAAAAAAAAAAGGGTATTTGTTACTCTGGCAGCTGTGAAGTTCAATTATTAGATGAGTAACCTGATGAAACGAACTGATATTTGTCAAACCAAATAAACACCCATTGTGCAGATAAATATGAGATGAACTGCTGCTGCTGTCAGTACTTGGAGATGCATGGAATTATTAACAATATTTTTGTGGGACAGGTCATACCTCAACAAGTTAAATCAATAGCAGCACCAAAATCGCTGCTGAGCCTAATTTGTAATGGAGAACTGGCATACCTGACCTTGGCCCTCTCTAACAAGCGTGCCTTCATTAACAGAATACCTAATGAAGGATAAAAGCACTATTTCAGACAGCCTTAGAAACTGGCTTATGAATTAAAACCTCATCATGTAAATTCACAGACTGTAGACAAAAAATTAGCAAATATGTTGTTGGCTTTTTTTAATCCATTACCACAAACAGTGTACAAATGATGAGCTGGGGGTAAACCATAATACCCAGAAATTAAGTGATATTAATGGGGAGTATCTTATACCTCCATTATTTCTTGAGGGTTGAAGCTTCTCTGTGCATTAGAAAAGTGAAGTCAAATTTTGCTCAATCTCTGTCAGTACTCACTCAGATTTAATAGCAATGTGATACTTTCAGCCCACTCAAAAAGAGTTTTACTTGTTTGCTTTGGTTTGGGTTTTTTTTGGCTTTTTTTTTTTTTTTTTTTTTTTTTTTTTGTTTAGTTTTACTTTACATTCCCTTGCAGTAGTTACCTTACTGATGAATTTGAACCACAGTTTGCTGATACCAAAGTAAAAGACAAAGACTGCATGTATGATAAACAACTTGACATCTTCCAGCAAAATCTACAGCCTCTGCATGATACATCTCTTGTAGAAAAAAAAAATGTAAGAAGAGTATTTCAATTTTTAAAAGCATCCTGTGTAATAATTACAAATTTTATAATTTAAGTCAAACGTCTTACTATTTTAACAACTGTAAAACTGATAATCATACTTACCTATTTTAGAATGTTATGTATCATTGCATTCTGATCATCTCTGTGTAAAATTGAGGGCACTTGAAAAGGTCATTTATATACTTAGAATTTTTTTATGGCATAGTAGTTTTTTTTAGTGGTGGAAACCATACAAGGTAGAACCTTATGGAAGGAGAAGGTATTGCTTTCCATCAGATTAAGATGTGGATTTTTATTTTAATTTCTCCTTCTCTTCCCTGTTTTAGAAAAGTTATACTTTCTTTCCTAAATGGGAGTCAGAAATTCAATTCAGATAGAAACTTGTATATGTGCAGCCTTTGAAAGACAACAACTGAAGAAGATAACGAGAGAAAATAAAATAAGAGAAAGGAAAAAAGAAAGTATTTCCCTTTTTTTTTTTTGGTAGAAAAATTGCAACGTCAGTCTGAATCAGGCTAGAGGTGCAAAATCCTTGATTTCTGGGTGAAGAATTGGGTTGACTTTACAGGTGAAAACCTATGTGGTGTTTTTTTCAATTTCAGGAGAAATAGAAATGTCAATGAAAAAAAAATTGTATTAGACTCAGCGTGAAATAGGTACTGTTTTGGGGGCAAAATACAAGTAAAATTTTTATCTTGTTTGGCATTGACTTTACCAGAAGCAAAAGGATCTCCTGTCATTTTGAGGTTGTTTAACCTTTTTGTTTAAACTGGTTTCTTCTAAAATAAATCATTTCTAAAACAGATAATGCTATTTTCAAGCAAAAAATTCCAAAGCTCTACTTTTGCTACAGCTGAAGGTAGGCCCTATAACATTTTGGAAAAATTTTCTCACTTCTGGTTTTTTTTTCATTCTGTTATTTTATGTATTTGATTTGCTGTTCTCAGCTTTTTCAACTGAATCAATTCTACAATTGCCTCTCAACTTTTTTGTTGTTGTTGTTGTTTTTAATTTATTTTTAACCTGCTTCTGAACTTTTTAGCCAGATGCTGCAGCTGGGACTGTTGATCTTTCTCTTTTCCTTTCTTCCTCTCTTACTCTCTTTAATCTCTCACCCTCTCTTCTCTTTCACCCTCTCCCTTATTCAAAATCCACCACTGTGTGTTTTTACTATAAGATCAGGGACTAACTTATACCATTTTCCATGACCTCTGAATAATTTACTAATAAAAATTGGTAAGTTTTTGTGGACCTTCTGAATTTTTCTCATTCCTTTTCAATCACAGGCATACATGAATCTTGTGTGCTCCCTTCCCCTTCAGGGTTGGGCACCACACTAACCCCCAGCATATATTGATACACAGAGATGTTCTTCCACAGGTACAGACTTTGTACTTCCCCACCTTGAACTGTCCCAATCGCCTTCCAATGATGGTAGCTTTGATTTTTCTCCAACTGCTCCTACCTTGCTATATTGCTTCCTGCCCCAAATGTATAAAATTACCAAGCAAGAAGCAGGCAATAGTAATTTTTTTTCATACTTTCATTCCTGTGAAATCACTTCATCTAGGTAGAGGGCAGTTTGTTATCAACAGGTCTCTGGACACAGTGAAGCAATTTGATGGAAAATGGAACCAGGATATCAAAATGCAGGCACAGGTGAGATGAGGAGTTATCAATGGGAAGGAAGGACGGCCCTTGTCACAGAGAACAGCTTTTCCTGTTGCTTACCAGCTGTTCCCTGTGACAACTCACCCTCTAGAGACTTGGACAAAATACTGGAGAAATTATTATTCCTCAGGGCAACACACCGGCAGATTATTAAGTGTCCCAAGGGTTAAATTGCTTGGATAGGAAGTACGTTGACTATGATGCCTTTTTCCTCACAGGTGTTTTCTGGAGCAGGGCAGGTTTTATTAGATGTCGCAGTGATATGGAGAGGATTTAGGTACATTAAATTTATCCCCTGTTGCGTACCTGCAGGCAACACATAACTAGAGTACATGGTTTCAGCTTTTATCTCAAGCTGTGAATGGGTACTACCACACTCTCCCCGTAAATTTGATTTTGGGCATTTACTGGCTTGTGTGCCTTGATGGTATCTCTTTAAATAAAAGAGTTTATTAGAAATGGATGTAAGAAAAATTCATTAAGACACTACATCATGCTGCAAGATCACCAGAACAAAGGGCTTAATGAGCTGATGGGATAAACTTATGAATGATCTCTAACTGAGGAACAATAAAATAAATAATATAAAATACTGAATCACTTTTTCTGGCAAAGAGAAGGAAAAAGAAAGAAAGGCAAATTAAGACATTCTGGCAATAGCTTGTCTAATTTGGTGTTTTTGTCAGCTGTACAGCACTGTACACTTAAACTTTGTCAGGCCTTCATAGTTAAAGTATGTATTTATTGTAAAAAAGAAAGTATCTTCTCTTTCAAAGGGACCCAAGCCTCTTGCTTATATCTTCCTTTCTTTTATTTGACTATCTTCTCCACCTGTCTAGCAACTTGTAAAAACCCATCTTATTTTAATGCAGTCTTTTTCATGACATGCTGCAGCTAAACAGGTAACACATTGTTCTTTAGTCTTTGATGGTGAAAAAAAAAATTAGTGCATGATTTTATTTTTTTTTCTTATTTCTGAACTCTCTGTTGCTGGTAAAATTGTTATGAAATCCAGGTCATATATGTGTCTAAATAAAAGGTGGATTTCTGACTTTATTTTTAATATATCAATGAACTTTTAAGATTCAAAAGCAATCTTGTTTTCTTCTCTTGATGAAGGTACTAAACTTTAAACCACAGCTGATTTTTTTTAATGGTTCAGCGCAGCTGAAAAAAATGCAACATTTAGAAGTAATTACTGAGGTAAATGTCAGGATTTATAATCTTTTTTAGTTTTTTTCTTTTGTTTTCATTTAATGATTATTAAAGGAGTCTTTAATGATTATTTAAGGAGCAGCATAGAATGCACATAGGATAAAAAAACCCCTAATAAATAGAAAATATAGGATAATACAAAACATAAGATAAAACCGCAATGAATTGGGATTAAACTCCAGCCATATTTCCAAATTGTCACATCACTGTAAGCTGCAGCACACATAGCTCAGAGATCTGAGATGAGGGAAAGGTGATGATCCTTTCCAGCATCATTTCCAACCTCACCTTCATTTTGCAATAGGGATAGGGTAGGTGTGCCGTCATGATGTTTGCATCCCATTAGCAACAGGGATATACACGGTTATATACATCAAAATTAGGATGATAACACGTAGATCCCACCACAGGGAAAGAATTCTTCATGTCTGATGCAGACCTATGAGCCGTGTGCAGTTTTCTGATGGAGAGTCAGGAGTACCTTGGGGGTCTTGATCCCCCTCTATTGGTCTTGCCTGTTCCTCCACCCCACTTTTGCACTTGCAATATATGTTGTGTGGTAACTACGGACCTGAACAGAAAAACTGGCTCCAGGGAGGTGCTGCCCTACCTTTGTATGGTCCCCCTTTCCAGGCATATCCTGTTCTAACTTGCCATCCTTGAATAGTCATCAGTGTTTGAGGTGTAGCAAAGCATTAACTCCTTACTGTTCAACCTTCTATACCTCCCTTCCCCTTCTCCTTCCTCTTCCCCTTCCCTCTTACTTTTTCTTTTATTCCCAAATTTAACAGGCAAACTGACATTACCATGATTTCTTTACTGCCCTTTTGACCTTTTATTGTATTTCTGTATATATGATAAATACCTGTAGCACTGAAGGGGTGATAACACAAGATATGGTAGATCTAAATAAATTTAAATTTGATTCATATGCACTGACTTAGACCAGCATCACCTCTAATGCTTTATTGCTGTTAGGGATCTCTAAAGAAAATTTTGTATGCACACACATATAAAATGCAGCAGAGGTTTTCGAGAGCAACATCATACAAAAGGCATCATACACAAGGAACTACTAACGAGGCACACATTTGTATGGCAAATACTTCTCAACTGCTTCCTGATCATACTCATGGGACTGTCAAAGTGTTTGGAACTTTTAATTTTCTCTGCCGTTTCTCTTGTCCCATTTAGCTGAAGTTGGTAGAGGTCTGTTTGACATAGACAAGTTTATAAATAACCAGGAAAATTGCCACTGATAGATTTTGTTCATCTTCAAATACTATTTGCATATTGCAATGTCCAGATTGATGCAAAAAACAACTAAGAAACCATTCTTTGGAATGGGTTTCAGCCATCCCCCTCACAGGCTAACTTAGGCACCATCCGTGCACAGATGTGGCACCTGAGAATTCTGCAGCACATTGAATCTTCAGTGAAAAAAATTATTTAAATTCAGCTTTAGAAACTTGTTCCTTGCCAAAGAAACAATTCAGCAAGTCTCTGATGGGGATAGACCTCATTGTCCCCAAGAGCCACCTCAACTTAGGTGTTTAAGATTAGAATGGTTATTGCTTCTGTCAGTGATCCAGGGCAAGAACAGCTCCCTCAGGACTCAAAGCCCAACTATGTGAAAAAATTTCTGTAGGCAAAATAAAGAACTCGGAATCATAAAATCATTAAGGTTACAAAAGACCTCCAAGACTATCAAGTTCAACCTTTGCCTGAGTGCCAGCCTTCAACAAAGATTTGAAGCCTTGATGCTGCTTATGTGCAGTATTTCAGGCTTCTTCAACAGTCATTAGAAAGAGGAAGAAACACTGTAGAAAGTGATGCAGGACTTAAATGAGATCTTTCAGGCTGTGGAGTTGGTTTTCTGCCTTATATTCTTACTGAGAGGTCTAAGGTAGACAGTGCCTCGTCTTGTAGCCAAGAACCTCAGTTTAGTAGCCAACGTTCAGTGAAATTTATAGTATAGTAAAGTGTAGTAAATTCAGAATTCACAGTGTAAAATAAAGAAGCAGTTGGAAATAGCTGAAGGGATAGTCTAGCAACACTGACTGGTATAATAAACAGATCAGCTCCTGCAGAGACACACAGACAACCAGACACAGACTCTTGCTCTTGATTGCTTTCCAGATATCACTGACTATATAGATTAGACCTCACTAGTTTCCTAAACACATTTTTTTCTTATCTTGTGTGACCCTAGCTATTTATCTGGAGTGCAGGTCAACCATAGATCCTATGTGTTAGCCATTTGTGAATGTGTGCACCTTAAGAAACTGAAACTGTCCAAACCAGAACTGAGTTAAACACAAACATCATAAAAATACCACAGCATTTTATCTCTCTTTCCACTCTCAAGGATTCAGTAGGATTTGTAGGAGAAGTGAATTTTAAGGTGAAACTTGAAGGCAAGAGGTATCTAACAACCCGAGACTCGGCACTATTGCAAGAAAGATCCCATACACATGCTTGAAACAAGATCATACCAGGTTTTCAAGACCACTAGGTAAACGTTCATGACAATTCATCTTAAGGGTGCTTTGATGAGATGTTTCCCAAGGTTTGCTTTTCAAAATTCAGTGAATTATTCATGAGCACTACAGGTTGATTTCATCGCTACGAAAAATTCATGACCTCTTCATTCACTTCTTTGCTACTGTCAAGCTCCTCAGGGCTCAACAACTGTTTTAATAAAATGTCATTCCAGCTACTGTGCACTGTGGAATATGAACTTTTCTGGAGCTAAGAAATGAGTTAAATCACATTCTGATTTTTCCAGTATTATTAGATATTATATGAATTAAACTAGAGATGTCAGTTTATCAGTATTAAAGATCATATATAATTTTGCCACAGTCTCTGGGACAATTGGTAAAGGAAAACAAAAACCACAAACACATAAAGTTTAATATATGAGTAAGTCTTCATTTCTCAGAAGAACTCAGAATGCATTAATTATAGGGAGAAAATATTTATAAAAGTCTATTCCAAGGTATTGACATGCATTTGTCCCATGTAACATAGTTAGACAGAACTCTGCATTATTTAATGAAAATTTTCTCCCTTTAATGACTAGTTTATAAAATAGATAAACATCAAAATAGCCAGAAAATATTTGCTTTTGAATGTGTGGCTGTGGTTTATCTGAACACAACTTACTTGCCCAGATAACCTAAGAGAATCGTCATGGTGTGGAGAAAAGAAGGGAACAGAAAGGGATATTTATGAAAATTCATGTTTCAGCCTTAACTTGTTAATATTCAGAATCTGAGCTTGTGAGTCAGAAACCTTGATTGTCCCATTTCCTTGTTATCCTTCCTGCCTCTACATCATTCTCACAAACTGTTTCATTCTCAGTAAATAAACCCAGTGATTAAAGAACCATACTCTAGTAACTGCTGGGACTTAAACCTCCTCATTTGCATGAGAATAAATCACGGAAAACAGAAGTAATCACATTCTCAATTCTAATCACTAGTGTAGGGTTGTGGGGTTTTGGTTTTTTTTGTGGGTTTTTTTTTTTTTTAAATTACATAAAGCAAATCACATACAGAAAAGAAAAGGGGTGAGAGCTTTAATTTTCTTCTATAATGGCTTAGCAAATTCAGATTCTGGTTGGGACGTGATAAGAGTTTCCTGTATGGGTTCCCTGCTGTAAGCAGAACAGAAGATTTTCAGACACACAGACCTGTGAGACAACAAATCCACATGACGCTCTGGAGAGAACTTATGGAGATAAAGACACATTTCTATTTACTGTGGAGAAATATTGTTTCAAAAGATCTTATTTCAGATGAGACCACTTCTAAAGAGCATCAAGATGAGAAAAATGCCTCAGGCACCAAAACAGATGTGGGTTTAGAGTTTATGCTTGTGTTTTACGATCACATAGTACTCACACAACTTTGCCACCACTCTAGCTTGTTTTCTTCAAATGCTATGGTTAAAATAGTTCCTCCAGTCAGAGACGCCCTGGCCCTCCAGCACTCAAATAATCACTGTGTACAAAGATGAAGTTCATCTTTTAGATTGGTCAGGCAGGTTTAGATTAGATATTAGGAAAAATTTCTCCACAGAAAGGGTTGACAAGCATTTGAACGGGCTGCCCATGGATGGTGGAGCCACCTTTCCTGGAAGTGTTCAAAAAAACTGTGGATATGGCACTTGAGGACATGATTTAGTGGTGAACGTGGTGGTGGTGCTGGGTTAAGAATTGCACTTGACAATCTTAGAAGTCTTTTCTAACCTTAATGATTCCATGATCTGACTGAGCCATGCACTAGTTACAACCTTCTTGGTTGAGAGGAGTATTTAAACCCCAAATCTAAAATCATGAGCTCCCCAAACATTTGAATGAATTGTGGCCATTACAACACATAATCTTTGGAGATCAGGATCCGGTGAACCTGTAGTTTATGTGAAGTAAATTGTGTTTCAGGTGCCTGTCCTCTAACAACTATTGAGGCGCTGTGTGACATCGTGTCCTTGAGTTTAAAGTTTCAGAAATCATAACTGCTCATTTACTCTTCTTCATCTAAATCAGTAATAGTTCTTCAAGTCATCTGTGATCAGTTATTCACAGATGATAAACCTGGGATTAAAAAAAAAAAAAAAGTACTTTATATGTATTTTTAAATGATCTGCATAAATAATGTGTTAACAGCAGAAATCAGGCTTGAAGAAATAATAATATACTGCATGGACAGAGAGGAACCAAACAGCCTGATTCAAAAAGGCCTCTAAAAGGAATACTAAAACCCACTTATCAGCCATGTCATTCAGCTGCTCCTTCAGCCCCATCTGAGGATATTTTTTTCCCTATGCTTTCACAAATGTTTTCAACACTTTTCAACAGAAAACTAAGTATTAATGTGCTTATGCTGCCTAAAGAACCTATTCCAGTGCATCTTTTAAATATGCAGCTAATGAATCAGACATCATAAAGTCAAAGAGAAAGGCAATATTTTAATTTCCTCTCTTTTCTTGACATTATTTTTGTCTAACACCTTCATGGTTTGATACAGACTTCCTGTGTAGTGAAACACTATCTTTCTCTCTGATATTTTTCCTTCTGCTGTGCATGTGTATTTTACTGAGCTTTAACATAATTTTCCTAAGGCAGCTAGAACCATTGACTAGACCACATAGACACAATTTCTGATGAGTCTAGTAATTTTGGGTTCATAAGGAAGTATACAAAATCAGTTGGGGACTGCATAAAATATCTCTGCTTGGCCAGACTTTATTAACATCTAATAAACCAGTGCTACTTGCTGTTCCCTTTAACTTGAGGTGGTTGTTTTGCCACAAGCAGCATGATTACAGCATTCCTGTGTGCCAGCAGCAAGATAGTGTTTGTATTAATATTTGGAAATACCGTGGAAAAGTTTGTCTTATTAGGTCTCATTGCCTGCTGGCTTTGAGAGCTCTGAGGCATCCCTGGACAGCAATAGGATGATCAAGTTGAACAGTGTAAATCAATTCTGAGTCATTCAAGGCTACTTGTCTTATATTTAAAACAAACAAACAAACAAAACAACAAACAATAAAAAACAAAAACAAAAACAAACAAACCTGGTTTTTGTAACTAGTTGATGTGAATAAACAGAGATTTTGAGTTCAGTTGGACTGCATTGATTTGCATCATCTGAGGACACTTAGCTTCTGTGTTACTCTCAGCTGACCTAAAAATAACTCACAACAAACAACAAAAAACCCCAAACTTGTGAGGTTTTTTTTCCTTTTATTTCAGTTTTATCTGTTTGTTTCTGTTATCCACTACAATTGTTAAAACTATTGTAGCTTCAGCAGCTCAACGTTAAGTATTCACCTACTAGAGAGATCACAATCCACAGTCAATGACATGCAAAACCTCCTACAGTTTTAGGATGACAGATTACTGCTTAAAGTGTGCCAGGATCAGAGTGGATAGTGCATGTAAAATCATGCAAGCTACTGAAATTAAGAGGCATATTCTCTTGTTTTTCTACTTGGGCATAATAAAAGGTCTCCAGGAAAGACACTTGATGATTGACAGTAAGACTTCACATGTTGTGTACAGCACGTGTATTGGATGACCTTCATCTGCTGCTCCATTAAAAGAGCAAAGTCATTATCTTCTTCAAAAGGCAAGGGTGATATACAAAATCTCATTTTGTACTGAGATGCCACCCGCCTCAGAAGAGTATCTTCTGTGCTCCTCCTTGGAGATGGGAGTTGTTCTTTTTTTTTCCAAGTTTTAAACACTACAGGGTGCATTGGGCGACAACATCAGGCCTTAGAATCCAAGAATTCTTTCTTTTTTCTGATAAAAATTACAGGTTTTGGGAAAAACTGATATTTTGGTAAAATTCTGATTTAAATTATGGACAAATTAACAGGGCAGTTTGTCAATAGGTGTCACTTGTCAAAGAGTGAGGAATACAAGCGCTGAACATACCTTCAAAATTTCAATAACAAAACTTCTGAGATAACAATTCCCTCTGACAAAAGTGGGTGAAGGGGTAGAACTGGAAAATAACAAAAAGATTTGCATATACTGTAAGTGCAACCGTGCCCCTGAGACACAGTATACAGAACTATAACACATAAGGATACGTACACCTGCGCAGGTGCCCTTTTTGAGGATATAATTCCTATTCCTCTGCTGTGCTACTGTGCAAAGTTAGGTTCAGCAATCTGCTGGTGGGTCTGAGGAGGGGTCTCCATTGGTCCTAGTGGAGGTTGGGTGTCTGGCAGGAACATCTCTGTGCTGTCCTTGAACTTCCAACATAGGTCTGATGCATTTTTTTGTGCTATGTCCGATCTCCCTCACTGGAGGGATGTCTGCCCCTTGTCTTTAAGCTTTCCCTGGATCATCTGTCTAATTGGGATTCCTGTGATTTATGTGCTTTTTTCCTTGGCAGGTACCTTTCCACATTTTAGGCTAAACAATAAGACAATTGTGAAAATTTAACCACACTGTGTATTGTTAAGCAGGTTATCACTCTGATTAGAGCACAAAGGCTTCTCTGAAGCACTTAATGTAAGTGTTGTTCAACCCATGATACTTGACTGCTCAGTCCTGCCAGGGAAAGCAACCTGTGATATTCCATTGCATTTCCTTTAATATGTACAAAGCCTCATGGCATGGTTGGCAGGATAATCAGGGACTGTGTTTATTTACACCTCCTGTTGTGATTTTGCTTTGCTTTGGATTTTTGGAGTTTTTGTTGTGATTTTATATATGTGGGAGGTGGTGTTTTTGGTGTGGTGTTTTTTTTTTTGGTTTGTTTGGTTTTTAAAGGATACAAAGCCATCAGGCTGAGATTACACAGGTTAAGAGGAATGGTGTGTTTGTCTGGTTTGAACCCATGATGATAGAAAAGTCTGTCAGGGAACACTAGGTAGAGTAGAAAATATGTAAAAATTTTATTAAATATATATATTATAAATTTCATACAGTAAATATGTACTACATGTTGCACACTATTGTATGTTATTATATGTTATTATGTAACATTATATAATATATTGCATATTACATAACAACTGTTATATTTAATATATAATTATATATTATTTTTATAGAAAATATATAAAATTAAAATAAGGACAATGACTTTGACTGTCATTATAAAGTTCTGGAAAACATCTTAAATCTCCTTGTGCCTACAGCTTAAAATTAGAGATAAATATTTTTTTCTGCAGTTCATAAATGTACTTTTTATAGAATTGGTATTATACTAGCCCTAAAACTACACTAAAAAATCTGGCTACAAAGCTGTTCAATTAATGTAAACAGTTTCCAGTAACTTGCTGGGAAGCTGTTCTAGGTGCACAGTGTGGTGATTCAAACATCTGTAATGGCATGGAAATGTTGGTTTGGGAAGCTTTTTCAGTTCATCCTGTTTGACAGGGAGCATGTACTCTCTTTGACCCCAGCAACACAAGAAGACCTGGCTTATTTCTAGAGCAATGCACAAGTCATGATCTTCTGACAAGGGTCACATCTTCTTTTTTTACTTTCTAAATCTCCACTTGCCATCAAGAGTCTTCAGAATGCAGAAAAATGTGTAACTCAGGAACTCGCTAACCTGAGGTTAAAAACGGTTTCTGTGACATCTCTGTGAAATTTCTGTGAGCAGAAGCCTTGCTCAAAGCACTTGAGCAACAGCATCAGTGAAACACAGACATGTGCTTTCCAGAGGAAAGCACAGTTAAGTCTTCATGAGGGTTTAAAAATTATGCAGTACCAAATATCTGCATAGTCAATTAATCTTTTTCTTCCACATGCAGTAGCTAAAGAGAAGTTGTTCTGTGAGACCAACCTTGGGGGACAACAGTAAGACAGCTGTTATTATAATGAAGAGAAGGGGTAGATTAAAAACTACTTTGACTGAAAAGCATGAGATAATATGAAAAATATAAAAAACTGATCTCTTTGCCCTTCAGGTTGCTGTTGCTAAGTGATTAGTTGGTACTTCAGGACAAGGGGATTATTGCTTAGTAAAGTGTTTACCACCAAATTTCCTTCTACCTTCCGTAAATCTGAATTTTTATTTTTTTTTTTTAGGAGATGAAGGTTTTTTAGGGCCTGAACTCTTTCAGAGGTACCTTCAAGGAGCTGACAAAAGCAAGCTATATATTTTTTGAAAATATTTAGTTCTTATCTTAGCAATTGTGTCTTAGAAGGCAGATATTATGAACAATTGTATTTTATTGGCAAGTACCATGATTGGCATTGCTGAAATAAGACAGATTATTTTATGAACTTTCATGTTCCCTTGAGAGTATCTGGTGCATTTGATGTTGACTGATACTGCTGAAGGTAGGTGATATATAGTAGATTCCTTTTGAAAAGATTATGAACACTTACTGTGAAATTCTTAAAATATGGACTTCTGAAGAGGAGCCCTTTAGTTTAAGGATCCCCAATTCCATGTCTTACTCCAGTGAATAAGTCCCAAAATTTCTATTTCCTAAATATACATGAGCATTTGTTATTTTGTGTTGTCAAGGTCCTCTGAAGGCTGACATCCAGACAAAATTAATCACAAGTGGAAATTAGTCTGTCTAAATAACATCCCATGAGCTTGCACTGATCATTTTCTGCACAGCCCACTGACCAACTTCAACACACTTCATGTGTAACTCAGAATTTCAACTTGAAAAATATTCATAGAAAAAAAATCTAGGCAGAAGTCATATGATGAGTTGTTTGGGAAAGGGGGGTTGAAGTATAGTAATTAAATTACTGTTCCATAAGATGGTTAGTCTGGGATGCAATCAACTCTAATGAGTGCTTGGGATGAGGAATTTTACAGAGGCAAAGATGATAATGCTCCTGTTTCTCTGGGCATTCTGCTAGAACTAAAATATTTCTGTTGATAAGCTCTGGTACTTCCACCCTGTTTCTGTACTTAAATTTATAAGAATTGAGGAGCAATGCGACCAGACTTATCAGCAATTGACATTCATTCACTCAGTGTTACAGTATGGAATGGAAGGTGTAGGTTCAAAGCCAATATAAATTTGGGATTTTTTTCTCTTAGGAAAAAGTTAGTAATGCTCCCTGAACTCCGATTCATAGACACATACTCTAAGTATCAAAAACCAAGAACAAAAAAATGCTCAAGTCTTTAAAATTTTCAGTAAAAAGGTGGTTAAAAAATCAAGCTGAATAATAATAAGAAAAGCAATTTCTGGTATTTGGTCTGTTTTTACTCTACTATAGTAGTGACTCTTATGTATATTTTAATAGGAAAAAAGGCAAAATAAAATTAGAAAATGAAAAATTTTGTTAGAACAAAATTTATGTGTGTTTAATAATGCTTTATTCCTAACAGTAATACTTCAGCCCTGAGGTGTAAAGACTGGTTTTCAGCAAACTAAATCCTGTGTAGGAAAGTCAGGAAAATATCACTGATAAATGTACTTCTTCATGAAGACTCAGGATTGACTCATAAATCAAATCATGAAGGCCCCTTCCTTCCTGCACTCCACACAAACTACAATCTGATCAGGGAACCTGGATTAAAAGATAACATTATGTATTGTGGTCACACAAACTTCTACCACAGGGAGAGGTAGGACAAGAAAAGAATAACAAAGGAATAGAGATATTGGGCCAATTCTCAGGACTTTACACTGTCTCAGAGAAGCAGATCATGAGGGGAAAGAGTCATATCTGGTATTTGCCTATGGGAGAAAAATGAAGAATTAAGTGCAAAAATTAGAAAAATAATAAAAAAATAAGGAAAATAGATAGATGACAGATAGATAGACAGATAAATAGATGGTTGATTGATAGATAGATAGATAGATAGATAGATAGATAGATAGATAGATAAAACAAGGGAAAATTGAGAAAATGGTGCCTCATTTCAAAGACAAACATGGGAGCATGTTCCTGGTGTAAGTTATTGGGCTTGAAAATAAGGCAAATGCAGATGCCGTGGATCAAGGATATAGCAAAGATAAATCAAAGGGGAAGAGAGAGCTTGATGGAATAGAGAAAAGAATCAACTGGAGAAGGGAGATCTGTGGAAAGGAAAAGATGGGGGAAGCACTGGCTCAAACCAGCTGCCTCGCTACCCAGCACCCTGAGGACTGCTCAGTGTTGCTTCTGCTGCCTCTTTATGTTGTTTTCTCAGGTCATTCCTCACTTATTTATGGTAACAGCTGCAGGTGTGAATTCCTGAAGGTGTCATTGGAGATCCAAGGGAGGAAACAACAAGCAGGCAGTGGCTGCATCATTACTCCAGTGGACTGAGGGAGCAGCTAAACAGGACAGCTGACACATTTGGCCATGTTTTTCCAAGTTTTATCATTTTCTGTCAAGAAGTGGAACAAAATCCATCATATCTGGGGCAAAAATGGCTTTCTTTGTGAAAAATTCTTTTGTTGCACTTTAATCAAGCCCAGGTCTGAAGGAGAAAACAAGGAGAGGTCTGTCCTTTAGCTTACCTTTTCTGAAAACACACTTAATAACTATCACCTAGTAAGCAATCACACCTTGTAGTGGTGGGGTTTTGTTATTGTTTGGGGGTTCTTTTTGTTTCGGTGTGGTTTTTTGATGTGGTTTTTTGATCTCTTTTTGTGTTCTTTTTCTTTTTTTTTTTTTTTTTTTAATCTGCCACTTAATTCTAACCTCTTAACTCATGGGTTTGGATTTAGATAATTTGTTCAAAGAATATTGACAAAGGTTGACATAGGTATTTTGCCACTGAACTAATCTAATTAACATCTTTAGTAACACTGTCTGAGTTATGTTGCTATTTAAATTGCTCTTCATGCCAAACCTTGAGAGAAGAGACTGTTTATTATTGTCCTGTACCTGGGAAGACACATACACGTCTTAGTTCTTGGTTTTGTATTTTGACAGATAATAAAAAACAGAACGTGCAAGGAAAAAAAAAAAGGAAAAGGAAAAAAGTCTAGAAATAGATTAAGAAAGGATAATCCTGCATGTAGAAAGAAATCCAAAGAGCTGTCACAAAAGGCAGCTTCTGTCGAGGGGATCTGATGTTAATTTATGACACCATATTTAAGGTGATCAGGAGGAGGAAGACTTGGTATCATGAACTTGTAGCTCTGCAAAGCCTTTACATCATGGTTCAAATCCTTGTCCTGTGCCCACATCTCCATCTTTAAAAGGGAAAACATTTCCCTTTCTGTCGGCATAAGCCGATGAATATTTAAGTACCCATTGTTAAGGTAGCCTGATGACTGAAAACAAGACACTACTACTTGTTAATTAGACCTCTCTGTGTAGTGCTCTGATACTGAGATTGATTACATCAGACAAAATTACCTTATTTTAAAATATAATTTTTGTATATATAAAAGCATTCAGAGCTATGGCCTCTATAAGCAAAAATGATCTCTCCGTTTTTTGAAATTAGCTGAGAATTAATCCTGTCTCTGCCCTCACCTCACACAGAGTTATGCAAATCCATCTGTCAAGACTATTGTCCCCTAAAAGCCGACCAGCCTTTGCAAACCCCTGCATTTAAAGAAGGGAAATTACTTCAGGTGGAAGATCTTCATTATGCAAGCAATAACTCCTGATGGCATGTGTTCTTCACCCAAACTAAGGGTGTGTACAAGAGGGCTTGTTTATACTTACTTTATATCATTTAATCTGAACACCCATTCACTGTGACCCTGCTAAGTGATTTACTAAGCAAAACATTGGAGATTTGTTTTGTTCTTAAGATGGAAATAATTATTCATCCCAAGGGAGTAGTGAGTAGATTAATATTCTGTCAGGTCACAGGCTGTTTGCATCATGGCTGAGGCTAAACCCAGCTGAAGCAGGAATGGTCAAAAATCAATCTTTTGTAAAGGTTGTGAAAGCCAGAACCTTAGTGATTGTATACACAATTATTCAAAAAGCAAATAGAAGTATTTTTTTTTTGCATAAATCCAACATAAATAGGCACAGGATTATATGCCTGTTCTAGTATATGTCAGTTCTTGAAAAAGAGTGGATAATGTATGTTATGAAATGACAGCGCCTTTGTTGAGACTGCAGAAGAACAAGTCCTTTCCAAGATGGGAACAGAGTCAAACACAAGATGCATATGTAAAAGGAGGACAGGACTATCAGCTGCTGCATGCCAATGTTTCTCCACTGCTGTCTATCATGGGCATCACATTTGAAGGGTAAGGACAAAACTGAAGAAAGGACACTTCCCTCAGTCACCAACACAAATTAAACCCAAGGTGGAAATAATGGTACTTTAATGATCATTACTAATTATAATATTATGACATCATTACAGTTGTTCTAAGCTTTTTTTTTTCTTTCTTAATGAATTTGCGAATCTCCATATTATTCCCAGAGAATAAAAGTGAATTCAGATGCTGAAAAAGAAAAAATAGGGAGAAAAAAAAAAAGACCCCTTCCTCAAGGTTTGAAAACATTGGCAGTCTTGTAGATTAAAGTCACAGTTTGTCAAAAATGGGATATCAGTTTGCTTCTAGGAGCTACCTCACCCTTATTAGTACAGGTAAAAAGGAAACTGTACAGAAAATAATCCTACCTACCAGGGTAGGTTCTGGAATAAATCCAGAGATTTTTAACATTTGTGTGCCAGCAAAAATTTTTGAATGACCAAGGACACAGTACACAGGTTTGAGGCAAAAATACATGCATAAATGTCTTTTGAGTTGCCAAAGTGATGTCCAGAAACAAAACAGAAAGCTTTTACATAAAAAAAACTTCAAGAGGACAAACCGAAGACACAAAAAGTAAGGAAATGCATGTGTTAAAGTTGCTTTGTGTAACCCACTTCAAGCTCATGTGAGTAGGAGGGAGTTTGGTATTTGAGGAACACATAACATTTTCTTTCTAAGTGTCAGACACAAATCTAGTCCCCAGGAACTACGCAGCAGAAATGGGCCTTCCTATCAGATTTGTGTAATCATTATTGATCATTAATTATAGTTTGCACTACTGTAAATCTCAAACCCTTCAAATATGTAAGTCATCTGTGTTTTAGAAAAACCTAAAAACTATTGCTTGAGTTTTCAGAATATTTGATACTCTATGTGTCAGTATTATCAAAACTCCTGCTGACATTTCACAGTACAAGGCACACCCAGCACCTCCAGGCACTGAACACCTCAACCTGTGACTGGGACCACGAAAAGTCAGGCATCCTGCAGCAATTCACAAGAGAGGTGGATTAAACTTCACCTACACTTGATGAGACCCCCCAAACCTCTGTTCTGAATTTCTGTATCTATCAGTCCTAAGTGACTGCTGCAGAGTATGCATGATCCCACGTTATTGAGTATCTGGAACTTTGTGCCAAATATAGCAAAACTACTTTATTCTTGTGGTTTGACCTCAGCCAGCAGTTCACTCCCACACAGTCAGTCTCTGGAGTTAGTGTTTACCACTCACTGGAGAAATGTCTAAACGAAGCTTACACTAAAGTTCATTATATTACTATGAGGGGCTCAGCCTTGCAATATCAAAGATAATTAAACTTCATTACTGAGAAATCTTTTGCTTAAATCCTAGATTCAGACTCAAGTATAGCTTTTAGCATGTAAGGTAGTTAAAGCTCGAAAAAAACCAAACAACACAAACTTGATCAGAAAAGACTTACTTTTTATATGATGACTGTGCGGGAAAGAAAAAAAAATCCTTCCCTGAAAAAATATGAAAAAATTGGTTATCCAGATTCAGATGAACAGGACACATTTTACAACTTTTTGAGCAAATTAGTGCAAAATACCTCTTTGGTTTTGGGAACAAACAAGGTAGATTCAAAGTGCTGGAAGAAAGGTCTCCTAGGGTCTGACAGTTTCCAGCCTGAAGCTTGGATTATTATTCCAGCTAGCTAGCTTTTAGGACATTTTGTATATTCTCCTGGGAGAAGGTGAAAGAACTAGAGGAGGATAAGTAGTTTTATCCTTTATTTAAGCTGAAGGTTGTCCCCATGAGGTGTTAATCTTATTCACTTGTCATCATCAATCAATTTATGATGCAAGAGGGAAAGCTGTGGGGGCGGGCTTTTAAATCACTGAGTATTATGTGTCTGGGAGCAGCTTTAGTTCTATAGGAAAGTACTGTAGCTTCTTCAACTGACAGCACTGGCTATAGAAAGAAACATGAAATCCTCTTTCAAGCCTGTCTCCTTTAATTATAATCTTCTGAAGCTTTCACAGATTATAGTTTCCATTTCTTTCATAGTAAATTGAGCACGAGAAATCTGCGTTGGCTTCCCAGTGCCAAAGATAAATAAAGCTCTCGGTGTCCTTTCAGAAGCTTTGATTCCTAACAGAAACATTTTCAAATGTGTTACTATTACATATGTTGCTGTATAGACATTCATTGTTGACTTGAAGAGGTGAGGGGAATTATAGCCCCTCTACATCCCAAAAGACTGATGGTTAAGAAATCAATAACAGCATTGCTGTATTTTTGTCATTATATTTTTTGCTTT
The DNA here is from genome assembly GCF_036250125.1 of Pseudopipra pipra. Lineage (NCBI taxonomy): Eukaryota > Metazoa > Chordata > Aves > Passeriformes > Pipridae > Pseudopipra > Pseudopipra pipra. Next base: position 6,151,537 of record NC_087549.1, read on the forward strand.
GAGTTGACTTACTGCTTTTTCATAAAAGCTCTTAGATTTTCTAGTCTACAGCTTAAGAGCAGTTTACCAAATTTCTTGTCACAAAGTATCCCTTAAAAGTATAAGCATGTAAAAGTGCTGTTTCAGATCAAGAGTCCATCTAGACCAAGCTCCTATGTCTAACTGGGCATCAGCAGACCCCAAAAAGAGAAAGATTAGGGCAGATGTACTTACCTAGAGTATTCTCTCAGCCTTTGATTATTTTCTGCTCAGGGGATTTCCTGAGCCTAAAAGAGAATACCAATCCTCAGAAAACTTCTTTTCCTCAGCCTTTCCTTTCATGGTTCTGACTAACTGTAAGAGATGTGGCTGCATTACTTCTGTTGTGCTTAAACTCATGATTAATTATAAGAATGGGATTAAGAAAGTAGTCTTCATGGATGTACTTCTGGAGTTTTTCCACCCTGAGGAAGAGTTTCATAGGGTTCACGACTTCTGAACTGGGAACAAGAATAGGTTTTCCGTTTCTAGGGGTGATTTCTCAAAGGTAGAATAATAAAAACATGGATCATAGAACCACAGAAGGGTTTGGGTTGTAAAAAAACTAAAAGATCATTTAGTTCCAATCCCTTGCTATGGGCAAGGACACCTTTCACTAGACCAGGTTGCTCAAAGTCCCATTCAGCCTGGCCCTGGTATCTTTTGATCTCTGTTTGATGGAGGGCAGGGTAGGTTTCTCCAGATACAGGTACACTTACACTTGGAAAACAAGATTTGAAGAACAGAGGGGTTTTTTTGTTGTTGCTTTGTTTAGTTTTTTCTTCCTCTCCCTTCTCTGTAAGCACTAAGAACATGGCAATCATAGCACATAATCCAGACATCTATCACCAATGACAGGGAAAATAATAACCTCCCCCTTGTTTTCTCTAAATAATCATATTTACATTTGGCAGAGATTGACCAATTATTTTTTTTTTCAGTTAACTTTGTTCATTAAACAGAAACTCAGAATTTAAATTTTGAAAAAAATCTTACCCATTGGGATAAAACTGTGACCCATTAAACCTTTTAAAGCTTTTAACAGCTGCAACAATACATGCATGAATTTGTCAGATGAAAAGATTTTCTAGTCAAGTGGTAGGAATATACTGAAGATTCAGATCCATGAATGTTTAATTCTTTATTAAAATATTAAGAATTCTAACAAAAGAGATAAACTGAGTGTGCCAATTTGTATCCAAAGGTAAACTTATTCTTGCACTTTGTTTTGGATTATCAACTAGATCTCTCCAAGGGAAAACTCAAACACTATGTAAGCTTTTTGTTTCCTCCCCTTCCAGAGTCTTCCCAGTAGTCTTGTCGGGTTCCATACCCTCACATGCAAGGACATGCAGCACATATAGAATTATAAAAACACCAGTGTGGTGATCTGCAGTGAACACAACATCATTGTACTTATTTTCAATTAAAACAAACAAAAAAAATTACAACAAAACCCAAAAAAACAAACGCAAAAAATGTATTGTTTTTATTTTTGGAGGTAATGAGGCCAAGAGGAGACAGAAGGTCAAGGGCTGGATGGAGCCGATGTAGTTAGTTTTCTCTAAAGAGAAATAACCCTGAACAATATGAACATAAGGCCATGTCACTTGTTTTTCTCAGAACCAGAGATCATTTAATTTAGAAACAAACAGTAAATAGAAGCTGTTTACAAGGTAAGGATGTCTGAGTAAGTCACAGTCTGAATCCAGCTTCTCTGGTACATGCCATAAGCATCTGGGTGTACTTCCATCAGCAATGGCCCACATGCTTGCCATCAGCAGACTAAGAACATTTTTCCAACCGTGTTGCCAACCTGTTCCAAGCAAATAAATTACCCTCAAGAACTTCCTGTTTCTCTGTATGGAAGGATTTTAAGCAAGTGGCATAGAATAAAAGCCTGACCTTTGGGTCTTTATAGTGAAGGAAAATGAATCTCAACCTACATCTGGCATTAATTCGGTATGTTTTCAGTATTATCACCATTACACTTGTCTTGGGTGAAAAAGCAGGATTTGCGGTTCTTGATGTGATAAATTGGAATAAACTAAACATTTCACTGTAGCCATCCAGTCTGTTGGCAGAGGATATTTTTTCTTGTTGGCAACTATATGGATAAGACTTTCCAGAGGACAGTATGTCCATAAATTTCTTGGGTACTGTCTTTGGCTTTTTACTTCTCATTGAGACATTTCCAGCTCCTTGTTTTGTTTTACTACTGGCAAGCTGTCACACTGCCAGTCTACAATGGTTTTGGCTTGGGGGCTTTTTTAGTTTGTTGTGGTTTTTTTGTTTGTTTTTTTTTTGAAGGTGTCCATATCATTGATATGGTATTTGGGGGAAGAAAAAAGTGATCGAAAACCTTGTATTCTTCTGAACATTTGTGTTTGTATTATAAAACTACTACTACAAAATACAGAGATGAGCCATCTCCTGTAAATAGGTTTTAGATTTGTAGATCTCGATTGTCCCATCATCCAAAAATATGCTGGGTGGCAGACTTTTCTTCTTCCATTATGGTTTCAGAATTCACTGTTCTCTCTGTAATACTGGGGGTTTAAAACACTTATTGCCCACTGGACTGCAAGTCCAGTCATTGTTACCTGCAGCAGTTTGTATTTTGCATGTCAGAATTATGAAAATCCCCTTGATGCTTCAGTAGTCCAATGATGAGGTGGATTACAAAGGGCTGTAATAATAAAGCAGCAAAAGGGATAGCAAACATAAGCATGGTAGCTTGAGGTGGCTCATAAAGTGATGTTTGCTGCATTTAAAATCTTGATCAGAGCTGCAGAGCCACAGCAAGGGTGAGACAAGAGGGTATCTCCAGTACACACTGCCCAGGAAGGAAGGTGAAGGACTGGAGCTGTCACAGTGCCTGTCAGGAAGTCAGGAAATCCATAGGTGATTGGTAGATGTAGCTGTACATGCCTTAGAAACCAACAGGTCTCACTGGGAAGTCATATCTGAACCACCTAGAAATTAGGCAGTCAAGGTCCTGCTGGGCAATGGTGTTCAGAGGAGTCAGAGCTCACAGAGGCTGCAAAGCCCTGCTGGGAGGCATCTGAGCAGCCAGTCTGCATCACTATGCCAGAACAACACTGCCAGCAGTAATGAGCTTAAATCCAGGCTGGGAATGTCCTCCTGCTCTGTGGTTGCACTTCTTTGAGCTGCATTCACACATTCCCCAGATCCATGGTGTCATCAAGTCTATGTGGCTTGACAGAGCACAGGTTCCACTTCATCTTCCTTTCTTCTCCTTTCCCCTTAGCAATGTGCAGAAAGGCAGCTGGTGAGAGAGTTGGTTTTGCTGCCTGGCACCAGCTGTGAGCTTCCCTCTGCCACAGAGAACTCCACACCTTTCAGTAGTTCTCTGAGCAGTGTAAAGAGGCAGAAAGGGAAAGAGGGATTCTGGCATGTGGCTGCACACACTGTCTTTCTGTTGAAAAGCTTTGAGCTGGAACAGCCATTGAACCCGAGAGTGAGCAGGACAACCTCTCTGGGGTGCTAGGAATCATATGGTTGTATGAGCTTGGGACAAAACTCTGGAAAAGAGCCAGGTAGAGACTCTTATAGACGGGAAAAAAGGTAGTTGAAGCAAAGATTTGGTGATATTGATAAAAACATTCTGCAGTATGGATGTCATTTTCTTCATCCCGATATCAGCAGCTGTCTACTCCCCTCTTCCAGCCTGCTGAGTTAGGTTTATCCTCTCAACTTTGCTCCATACAACTCCCTCCAAGTCCCTTCCATCTTTTCCTCTTCTCTGCCTTGTTCTCTCTCTCTCAGAAAGCACAGTTCTGGAGAGACCAAGAATAGGGATATAAAAATAAATGAATGAGTAAATAAATAAATAAACAGACAAATAACTAAATAAATAAATAACTCAGCAAAGCGGATGAAAAATGGGGAGTGGAAAATTGCAGGGCAAATGAGCCTCTCAGGGAAACTTTCAGTCTTAATGCCTGCAGAACTGATAAGTTAAGTGGTATTTAGTTTCTTTATTCTAGGCATATTTTAAAATTCTTTTAGATAGTTCACAAAAGACATATCCTTGCTTTCCATGAAATTCAGTGGGGAGATTTTACCAAAATAATAATTTTTGCTTCCTTCTTTTCTGTTCTTAACTCCTACAGCAGTTGAAACTCTCTTACCAGCCATATAGTTGCTTAATTTACTGTAATTTAGTCCTGCATTGCTTTTGATGGCTTAATTACTTTCTAATTATTTTTGGCTGTGGGAGGAAGCCAGGTGAAGACAGAAGAATGAGCTGTTATAAATTATTTGTAATCTAGTAAAGTTACAGTTTCATTCCAAAATCAAGGTCGTCTCTTGCTTGGCGTGACATGTAGAGTGATAATCTAAACAGACAAGGGAGGAGGGAAAGTTGTATTATTAACGCCCCTGTTTGGACTGAAGAGGTGATTAAAGATCAATCAATTTACTGCCTGTCAAAGGCATGTTCCTTTCAGAAATAGTATTCCAGTCCTTTCTGCCAGCCCCCAACAGACTCATGCTCTCTGTACTTTTATTTTATTATAAATAAGAGGTCTTGTGCTGCTATTGAGCTTATTTCGTTCATGAGTAACAAGAACAACAAACAGATTGAAGAATCTCTCCACTACAACATCAAAAGTAATCAGCCATGAGACAAAGTATATTCTGAATTTAGAGTTCTTTTCCAAACCTTGGTTTTGGTAAGTTTCTCATATATGTCTTTTTTTATTTCTCACTTTTTTTCCAAATATTAAATATGAGTCTGAGTTACCTAACTTAAACCACCTAATGATGTTTGAATTTTCATATGGGATCATACCCAGCTTGTTTCAGAGCAATGATTTTCATTCCAGGTTACTTTGATTCACATCAGTTTCTCCCAAGACTTTCACAGCAGTTTGCAGTTTGCTTTCCTCAGACAGTTCTTCCCTCTGCTTGTTCTCTTCATTCTCTAAAATTCCCAAGCAAAAGAAATCCTCTGGACTTTCATAAAATAATGTCTAAAACTGTTACACCTATGAAATATTTTAGCTTTCATAAAACAAAATCCTACATTTCATTTAGTAAAACATAAGAATTAGCTGAAATATTGTGCAGCATATCACATGTGTATTTTTTGTCTTCATCAGTGTATGAACGTGTGCATCTATATCCAGAAAGATATATGATATTTTATGTACATAGATATATAGAAGGCTTGAAAATACAGACTAATCTGTGATTTTTTTAATCTGAAACAGAAAAAAAAAGAGTCAGTATAGGTTAGGCACCGAAGGCACTGTTAGGCACTGAAGTTAATGAGTGCACACACATAGATACAAATGCTTTCTGACAAATGTAATATTGTGATGCTTGGTTAATTCACATGCAAGAAGAAAAAAAAAAAGGGCATTGCATAAAAAAAAAAATGTTAGAGCTTCAGGCATCAGGCTCCAGGCCAATGATACAGATTGCAAGAGAAAAAAAGGAGCTGCAGGCCAAGCATTACTATGTTTGCCAGCTTTGACATATTGGGTGACAGCATAATACATTTAGCCCTAATCTAACACATAATCCCATTATAATTAAAATCTAGCACATTTTGCACAAGGTCAAATTTAATTTTATTGACCACTGTGATGTTGGAAAAGGATTTATTAAGATGGCTTGAAATGTCTCAAGTGCTAAAGCAAATAGATGTAAAATGTTTTCCACTTGAAACCCAGCTAAGTAATTGTCCTTTTCTTCTGTGATTTCTAAGGAAATGTCTTTTTTTCTGATGTCTGTGATGTACCAGTCAGAGAATTCTCTATGTCGTTATCACTTATCTGAAGGTTTGTGAAATGTCAACTATAAAGTAAGGTTACAAGTGTGTTATTTTTTTTCCACAGGTAGCAGAATTTTGTGGATATTTTAACAACCTCGGACAGAAAGAGAAAATAATTTTTCTCCTGCCTTCTGATGTGATTCCTTTGAATCCTTTACTAAACTGAGTATGGAAAAGAACTGGTTTTCTTTTTCCATTCTTAATGTAGACAGAGTGGAAATGCTGTGAGTTGCTTAGGATTGAGATGGAATTTGAGTAGGAGCAATGCTGGCTTTGTGCAAGACTGATATTATGAAGCTGCAATTGTAATTGAAGAAGTTTGAATTCTCGTTTAAGTACAACACTTACATCACTCTCTGTAAGTGTACAAGGCTTAAAGAAGCAAATCATCAATGCTGAACATATTTCTCATGAAACATTAATATTACATTTGGCTTTGAATTAGGTTTGAATACCCTGTACTGTCAGGGTCTGCTTCAGCTAACAGAAATAACCAGATCATAATGATAGTTTGGTCACTTTTCCTATGGCTAGATCCTCAGTAACAGAAGAAGAAGTTAAAAATAGTTCATTTTCTAGCAACTATCCAGCTTCTTGAATATTGTATTCTGATGACAATGATTGTCAGAATGGAATTTTTTTTTGTGGGGGGAAGTTTTACCTTTCAATATAAGTATACTAAAATGCAAAATACTCTTCAACTCTTGTGCGACTTAAGGCAGCAAGATTGGATTTAAGTTTGAGATGACATCATGTAAATTTATCTTTCTACATGTTTGTCTCTGTAGGTATTATGGGTATTTTCTAAGTGTGTTTGATGAGTGTTTAAGCCTTAGTTATATTCAACAGAGTTCTAAACAATTTGGTCAGTGGATCTTAGACAACACCTTAGAAAATTTCAGTTTATCTTAAGGTAGACACCTACCTTTAATGTGCTAAATATGTCATGGTTTACAGAGACTGTGGTTTAGACTATTCAGTTTCTATTGCCTATGCCTAGATGTTTGACATCATTTTGCTAAAGGCCAATGCTCTATTTGACTCCCAGATCTGGGACATGGTGAGGCCACCTGAAACAAAATTTTGTGGAATTCATAACAAAGGATTGTTGCCTTTTTAATCACAGTTATCTCACAATGGCTGAGTCTTGAAAATGCCCCATTTCCTGGCCATTAGGCAGCAGAATAGGTCAAGAGAAGGAAGGGAGAGCAGAGCAAAACAATCTTCCATTGCTAAACTCTGAGGCTAAGAGTTTTTACTTGAGTAGTTACTAAGTCTCAGCTGCCATTAAGTAAATTTTAAACAGTAATAAATTGGTACATATCTGAGTTTACAGTGAACTAAAAAAAATGACAATAATACACATACTAACAAAGAATGTTAAGACTTGGGAATTTATTTTTTTTTCAAGAAAATAAGTATACAAACTTTTCATATTTTGGCTTCAGTACTTGACTCCGACACTCTCAGCTTCAAAAATATATCTCCACTGAGACAAAGAACTCACAAAAGAAAATTATCTTCAAAATTCTTTTTACTCAGAGAATTAATTTTAATGGGAGGAAAACTGGAATGGATCCAGCATATGCACCACAGTACCTTGACTATTGGCCACAACTACAAGATGTCTGCAAAGCAAAGCCCGTATGGATGGTCTAATGGTAATCATTCGAAATGAGGGATGCTGGATGGTTGCAGGAAAGGTATGGTTGCATTTCTGAAACCTGCTGGGAGAAGTAATGAAGCATTTGGTACTGCTTAAAAACAGAGAAAACTGGGAAGTTGTGCTGAGATAGTTAAGGGCATAGTTAAGGATGGTCAAAGCACCAACAGTCCAGCATGTTACAGATAAAGTGGCAACACAGCAGTCGTATTCAAGACAGAAGCTATCACAGAAAGCTAGAATAATAACAGAGTGCTTGGACACAAACTGAGACCAAAAGTTTGTTTGGAGCTTCATGCAAATCTCCAGGGATAATTGATTTGTTTAAGCAGCTAAATTTCTTGGGATAAACATGAAGGATTTATATTACTCTACGGAAATAACAGGCTTCTCTGGAGAGCAATAGACAATGCCCAAATTATATTTTCCTAAGAAACATTCCCAGAAGAATTTCTACTGACTAAATTTTAATTGTGCAATCCTGCAGTGCAGAACAGTCATTGGCAGTAACAGGTCATAAGTTTTGTAATGAGTTTGCAAGGCCTCAGGACTGAGGCTTGTCAACCTTTCTCTGTCTGAACCTTTCCTGACCTGGTTGCAGCTTTGTTGTTTATCTGTGACAACAATTTCTCTAATTAACCAGGTACCTATAATTAAATTGATTTAGATTTGTTTATCAAGAGTCAAACAAACAGAGTTTTATATAGGAGACAATAAAAAGCAGTTATTCTCTGTGGAATGCATTAGTTATGACCATCACAATGGTGATATGTAGAGAAATACAGGTCTTGTAAAACAGCGGAGGCCTTGAAAAGTGGAGACATGGGATGTAGCAGAGAGGAAGGCAGGCATGGAATGATAAGGGATGGGGCGAAGGCCTGGCACTGAAGACCTTACACTTGTAAAGGACTCAACAATGATCAGTTAAAGAAATTAAGACATAATCTGGACAAATCTGATTTTAGGAGTAACAAAGAGAATATAGAAGTAGTGTCTAACCTACACATGTATAGCAAATCCGAGTGTGACATGGAGCTGACGATGAAGTGAGAGACCAAATGTATAAAAATGTGTTAAAAAACATCAAAAATTACCCCAGATGGATCCTGAAGCAAAAAGAAGCCACCAATACCATACTAATCCCCATGAAAGACTCTAGGTGCTGAAGACGAACCACAACATCCCCATCAACATTGCCTGATATCTTAAGTATTAATGCCTAATATCTTTTAATCACCCATCAGGAATTGAATAGAACGTCAGACTTTCTTTTGCTGGCATTTCCTTTACTTTCCCTGTTGAGCCCTATGTAAGTACCAAGGAATGGTTGGCAGGACTAGTACTGTCCCAGTGTGAGAGGTATTCTTTGCCCAGCTTGGCAAAGAAGTTAAAAACTTTGAGGGATTTACTTTAAGCGGATTTGTGCATCCCATTAGCCATGAAGTAGTGGGAAGATCTCAGCAGCCTTGCACATAAAAGTGAAAATTAAGAATACGATTCATTCTGCATTTACACATTAACTGACTGTTTCAAATTGTCTCACATGTCATCAGAGAGAGAAGCCTGCCTCCACAGAGATCTAAGATCTAAACTATTTTCAAAATATACTTCTTTTTTTGCATTTACTGTAAGCAAGGTCTGAGATAACCAGCGAAGACAGCTCCTTAAAATGCTAATGTTGGATGAAATTAATCCAGGTGTAAGGTTGGCTATCAAGTTAGGTTCTGGTAAATTAAGGCTATGAGGATATCAGCAGTGCTCAATATGGTGGATTATGTGCTAAAGCCATTTTAGAGGTTGAAGGTTTAGGATCATGTGTAAAGGAGGTGAAAGTGTGACTTTTTAGGGCAAAAATTTTACTATGATTGAACTCCATGAATATTAAAGTCTGATACAATGAAGTTGTCTTCAATTTGAGAATAATGGGCATATTTCAGTGTGATATTAACCCATCTATAAACTCTGGTTATTCTGTGCCCTGAGGTTAAGTCTTGGGATCTGTACTAGTTCACATCATGTCTGTTTAAAGCACTGATAAATCTTGTAGGGGAGCCAGTATGAGACTGAAATTCCTAACTGTCTGAGGAATACTGGAAAAAGGCTTTCAATACATGAAAAAGTCCTTTGTTTCTGTCTCTAAAACCTTCTTTTTACTAGTTGCAATCATCATATTTTGGGAAATGTACTAATATTTAGTTCATTTTCACCCCATTGAGCAACTAAACCAACAGAAGAAAAAGCAATGAAATAAGAACGCGGGAATGTAACTCCCATTTGTCTGAAAAACTTCCATTAATCATTTCCCTCTGTTTTTAAAAGATGTCATATATGTATTGAAAAAGAGATTTATTGTAACTTGAATCACATAATCTGATTTTTTACTACTGACAGTCTTACAGTGTATGTGAACAATGATCTATGGATATACTCAGTAGTGCAGCTGAGATTTCCTAGACCAATGATTAATGGTGGGCTTGGGCCGTCCATTGTACATCCTCTGCTATGGCATAAACACAATATTCCTAAATGCAGAACTATGTTGTAAATGTACAATCGTTACATAACTTGGTGTGATAGCACTGACAGGAGTTGCTAGCTGTAATTAATTACCATTTATTTTAATGAAGTTACAGTGTAGTTAAAAAAATAGGAACAGATTAGTGTGGGACCTCAGACTAAAACACTCTATGGGAATGTTGTCTCAAGCCAACAACCACCAGTCATGAACAAAATTAATACATTAGATTGAGATGTTCTTAAATCCTGAGAAATAATATTTAGATCTAAATCCAATACACTTATGAAGTGTTTGAATTGCCTGAATTCTTTTTCACTGCAGACTAAAATGCTAACTCAGTCTTACCTTTCTAATAGATTTTCTGTTTCTCTAAGATGCAGTAGTGGAGCATCCACAACTTCTCTGGTCAAACTGTTGCAGTATCTTACAACTCTGGTCATAAAATAATTCTTACTTATGTTCAACCTAAACCTACCACCTTTCAGTTTAAATCCATTTCCCCTTGTCCTGTCCCTAGAGTCCTTGGTATTTTTCTCTCTTTCTTTTAAGTTTCTTTTATATACTGAAAGGCCACAATAAGGTCTTCCCAAGACTTCCCCTGGATGAACAACTCCAGTTTTCTTGGTTTTTCTTCGCAGAAAAGGTGTTCCAGCCCCTTGGTCATTCTCATGGTCCTCCTCTGGATTCATTTGGACAATGTCCATGTCTTTCTTGCACTGAGGTCTCCTGACTTCTTATTCATTGGAATGGAGGTCTCTTGAGCTTGGACGATGTGATACTTGGATATTAATCAGCTTTTCTGGGCCTGTCTTTCCCCTAGGGTTTTATCCCATGGGACATTTCTAAGCAGACCTTCTTGCCCTCAGGATCCTGAACTCCACAGTCTTGTGGTCAGCCAAGGCTACCTTTGATCTTCACATCCCTGATGAGACCCTCCTTGTTGGTGAGTATGATCTTGCCATGATCTTTAATGTTAGTTCACAGACATGTCTAAACATTTAAAATCAAAGCCAATTTTGCAATTTCTTCTTGACTTCTGACCAAAAGGCTTAACAGCATCAGTCTTAGTATGGATCCTTGTAAATGTCCTCTCCCAGTGATAAATATTTTTTGGAATGTTAATTGTCTGTTTCTTAATCAAACTAACTTCTACATTTAACATTTCACCTTTTTTTTTTTCCTACTATTCTTAGGTTTTCCTTCTATCTTTCTTTTTCACTCCTGACTAACTTTCTTGTGCTCCCAAAATTCAGTCCTACAGCAGTCCAAGAGGTCTGATCTTCAGATCGCTTGTTCTGTTTTCTACTATCACATTGATGGAACAAGGAAAATTAGAATATAAAAGAGTATCATACAGCTATCCAAATGTTCTTCTCCAAAGTCAATGAATATTTCCTGCATACTATTGTTTTATACTATGGGAACAGCTTATAGAGTGTGTGGTTTACTGTTAAAAAAAAAAAAAAAATTTGTCTTGTTTTACATGTTGGATTAAGGCACATAGAACTAAAAAAAAAATACATGAGTTTGAGCAACATACATTTTTAAAATGTGAGAAATTAAAAACACTGTAAACTTCTGCTAATCTAGATCTCGTTCAGGGTCACAAGGTCTTGCTCAGAATATTGTACTACAGTTAAATGCAGCTGAGAGGATATTTAATTCTTGCAGAGAGATATCATAAAAACAATAATAAAAACCACACAAAAATGTGTGCTTAAGCAGGAAATTATGATTCTGGAAATTTATGAAATGAATAAAAAGAAAGTTCATGTTCCACTTACTTTTTTAGTTGCACTAAGGTAGAGCTATTTTAAAGTAAAACCTTAGTAAGAAATAGAGGGATAAGTATTAACTTTGATCTACGTATGACTTGATTTCACCATGACTTGATTTTACCAAATTCCAGGTTTCACCATACCATTGCTGATTCTGATCAGATTGGGCCCATTTTGTAGTGGTAAACTGTGATTATTAATTTCATTTTACAAAAGAAAGAAGAGAAATAAAAGTTAGCTGAATCCTTCTATTTAGTTTTATGTCCTCTACCATAGTGAGATCGTGCTTTTAAAATGATTTTATGACAAAATTTCATAAGTAACTACATATTACAGTAATTATTTAGTTAATAAACACACTTATCCCACTACCCCGATAGGGTAGACTGATAGACTGATAAACCATAGACAGAAAGAAACATAAAAGTTAGGAATAGAACTTCCTCATAAACATGGTTTTCACATGTATGTGTCAGAATTCCCAATAGTTACCTTAACTTCATCAAACTAGTCCCTTTGTTCTTTTATATAGATTTGGGGTAATGTGCATTGAGATGAAAACATGAGTAAGCAGTGAGCACTGACATCACTCAAGCAACACTGCCTTGGCACAGATTAGTTCACCTGTAAGTTGGGTATGATTCCTCCTATAGAGTCAACACAGCAGGAAACGTTGCTTGGAGGATAAAAAAATCCTCTTTTTTTTTTTCTTTTTCATATGGGGCCCTGAAGAACCTGATCTAGTGGATGAAATCTCTGCCCTTGTAAGTAGGGTTGGAACTAGGTGACCTTTAAGGTCCCTTCCAACCCAAACCATTGTGAGATATATAAAGGCTGGATAGTGTTTTTACATTATACAGATGTACAGGCTGTGGGAGACATCTTTCCATTCAGTGGTATTCCCATTCCTGGTGTGAGGGACACACAGCTTAGAAGTCTTTCATACAGTTTGCCTGAGCTTCCTCCCTAATGCCATTCTGTACAAATGAAGACTCAGAGCACACAAGAAAAATTGCTGCAGTTGACTGAGCCAAGAGAAACCAATTACATTAATAATGGGAATATTCTGAAAAAATGTTCTGCTTCACCTAGTTTTAAATGGGTCTGTTTTCCATAGTTCATCACATTTCCTGCTATATCCAAGCTGATAACTTTATAGTTGTTGGGGATTTTATTTTGTTTGTTTGGGGATTTTTTTTGTTGAGTGGGGGTTTTGTGTCTCTACTTGTCTTTTGGTTAACATAGACCTTTAAAAATAGCATGTTCTTCAGTTAAATCTATTGATATTTTGGAAAAGACAAAATACTTGATATAGCTTTCATTTTTCATCTCATCATGTAATTATTAAAACATCATTAAAATTGCAGCAGAAAACATGATGAAAAAGGGAAAATCGCTGTCACAATTATTCATAAAACCTCAATTTTTTGAAAAAGACCTTCTTGTCTAACAAAATCTGTCTTACATGAAAATTGATGTCTGTGTTTTCAATTACTGTGGTGTGGTTATTTATTGCTCACTTCATGTATTTTAAGGCATAACATAAAATCCCAAACTGTTATCTAAACATCCTTTTACTTTACTTTACCATTGCACTGAAATAAATTTTTCTTTCTCATTTATCATTGTTTAGTATGCTCTTTTAATTTTTCCAATGCTGTCTTAAGGAAAATAAGAACAACTATGTTATCAGGTTTCCTGTTAATTAAGTAATCAAAGATTTATTGTCATAACACTTTTCTCATGCTGAAATTTTTAACTTAACAGCTTACACTATTGCAGTCTGGTCTATACAAACACATCATTTTCCTATCTCTATCTGTGACTAGAAGGTTTTATTTCTGTTATTACGGATTGTTGCATTTCTCCATTCCTCAAATCAGGTAAGAACAACTTGTTGATTTGAGGGTTTTTTTTCTGTTGACACCCTCTTGCACTCAATTTCCTTTCCAATCCAAATGATCTATATTCCCAGCCTGCTCCCTTCACACTTTCTTAGTTTGCCAGTCATGATTGTTTAAAATAAAATTAATTACTTTCCAGTGTTTTGAGGTGGACAGATTCAGTTTTCAGTTCTACCTTACTCAAAAAAAAGGAAACTCCAATAACACCAAATGTGCTACCCTATGTAGAAATGATCAGATAGAATGTAATTCTGTTTACAGGGTGTATTGACACTCTACTTTTTAATAAATTCTATTTCAAGTTTGGATATGATATGGTCCTTTTGGACTTTACTATGGTTCTTATTAGAACTGAAAGAATTGAATAAAACCAAAATTGTATTTTTTTTTTTCATAAAGCGATTCCAGTAACAAAAGTGGATTATGATTTTCTCCTTCTTGCTGCCTTTCCTCTTTTTGGTTTGCTTGGTGACTTCCCCATTTCTACTACTATGAACAGTTACTGGGTTGCATTATGAGAGCTAATCTGGTCTAAACATGAGTGTAACAGGTTAAAAGGAGGGCTGATAATATAGATCACAAACAAGCCTAGTGGCAATAGTGGGGAGGGAGGGAATGAGAGGATCTAATGGGAATGAACAGTGATTCTGGGACATTTGGTGGAAAGAGGGCAAAGACCACCTAAAGGCTGTTGAAATCTGGTACACAGAGAGACTGTGCTCTCCAGGCTACAGTGGGTGTTGGTCTTGACAAGAAGGTGCTAAATGTTACTGCAAGGTTTTCAAATTTTTCCTATTGTTCAACGAGCAATGGGAGAAGATAAGTGTTCCAGGGTCTGAGCTGTCATTTCTGTTAAAGGCTGAGCAGCAGGTTGTTTACATTTCTAATTGATACCCTGAGAGAGGTCCTGACTGAGATTACTTCACAAGTTTTGAAAAGTCCCTCAAAGTATTTGCCTAGTTTTCTTTTCTTCCTGTTGTTGTGGTTTATGTGGATATCTGTAAAAATCTGGGTGTATACATATACCTTTTATAGCTGAAAGCAGAGTATGTACTGCATGCAAATTCATGGGCAATTACCGGGTCTTAGGGATAATGATATTTTCCATTAGTCTGCTCATCAAAGTAAAGAGGGAAGGATAAAGGTAGGCTTTAACTGTGAATTGTGGCATGTGCTCTCCGAGGTGGAAGTCAGTTCTAGTCTAAAGATGGGAAAAATTTAGAAGACCAGTTCAAGAGATTATATATTGATCAGGATGGAGACAATAACCAACCAAATATACACGGCACGTGCTACAATCCGAAGCAAAGCTCCACTGAGACTGAAGTTCAAATGGAGGAAGCTCAGCACAATATTTGAGGCAATGATATTTATACTAAGTTGTTTATGACTTCCAGCATTACAGAATTACCTCATCTCCATCTGTTGATCTCAGAAACAGACGAGCAGAAATAGCAGAGCACCAGACATGCAAACCATTTCTACTGGCATCCATATGCCATTTGTGGAAAAGGAAGCATCGAAAGTACAGAACACACACACATATCCTGGAGCTGCTACGGAGGAAACAAACAAACACCAAAGATGGGCCTAGACATCACATCTTAAAATTAGGTTAAAAACATGCCAAAGACTGTAACTGGCCTCTAAATTCAATTGTCCAAGCATTGTCTTTCACTAAAACTATGGATAGAATTGTAAAAGACTAATAGGTAGAAGAGAGAAAAAACATATGTAAAACAGTAAATATCGGTAGAGGAAAAGAGGCTGTTCATGAAGCAACTCCTTGTCAACTGAAATACATGAAGTATTTATAACAAGTCAGTACTGAAAAAAAGAGTATGTCTTATCTTGTTTTCTCAGTTGATGTTTCACTTTCAAAAATTAGGGAATGTTTTTCTACCTACATGCTAGTAATTAAGAGATGTACATTACACTTGCATAAGGTTCCTTTGTGCTTTGCTGTCAGAGTGATGGGATATTACCTGGATACAAATGTAATCTACAATGCTTGTAAAATAGATCCCAGGCTACCAGCACTGTTTTCATGGATGTGCAGTGCTGTATCCTGGTCTTAGCACTTTCCTCTTGTTTCAATGAAAGTAAAAGTTTAATTACCAAAGCATTAATTTCACTGTTTAAATTGAACTCAAGTTGAGAACACAAAATTAATCAGAAATTACAACTGACCTCTGCTTCCTGTATAGGATTCAAGACCAGAGAGTTATTTGGAGACTAAATAATCCCTTGTTTGGAAAGAAGGTAGATGCCCTGGTTCAGCATATTAATATGTAAAGCAATTTATTCTGTGACCATGTTGTCCCTCTCATCATGAAATGCATCCCTCTCATCAGATGAGATGAAATGTACACCAGTAAAATAATCTTTAAGCATGTTAGTAATAATAAATTAATAGGAAAAAAAAAGCTATTACAAAACCTTTCATCCAATAAGAATTATATAGGTTATTATAGGTCTACACCCAAGTTGCATTAATTAAAATGGTTTTAACCTAGAGAAAATGAGGAAAGACAAACAGCAAGCTGAAAAAGTAATAAAGAAAAGTTTCAACATCTACCAGACTTGCTTCTGGGCTCTGGAGGAGAATTTATGGGAGTATCACATATATATGCCTGCCCAGTTATTACACTTAACACTTCACATACTTCAACTCTGCAGGAGACTGGATACTGGACTAAATGAACCTTTGCTCTGACTCGAATACTGGCCATCATCCTTACATTAGGAAGATCAGATCATTGTTGAAGGAGATGCCATCCCTCCATTTGATTTTTGTGCAGAGTATTTTGGATCAACTCCAAAAAAAAAAAGTCTTAAACTTCCAAAATGTACAGTAGAGAACTCTAGGTGGTTAAGCTTCAAGCTTCTCCTACCAGCATCTCCACATTCATCTCCTGCTAAAATCTGCAGGTATGTGAAGTTCTTCTCTGCTGCAGCTTGCTGGGATTTATTTCCACTAAAACAGAGATCCTCCAGGGAAGGACCTCGGTTTCAATAGGATAGAGCAGCTGGGGGTATGGCATACACCTCAGTCTGAGAAGGTTTCAGAAACAAGGGCTAGGACTTATAAATCTCACCTGACTTTTAGTGCAGGGACCTACATTTTAACTGGTTATTTGTGCTCCCATTATCATCAGTAGAGATCTGATCAATTCCGTTAATGGAGTTTAGGATGCAATTCCTCTGAACAAATGTAGGCATCTGTTTAGGATGAGATGAATCACACTCTAAATTCCATTGTCTCTATTACTAGATCTTCCCTGGCAGTAAAGAGAATTGAAAGTGACTTGCTGAAATGCACATTAGCACCCACATTTAGTCAGATGAATCCTGTTGTAAGGGACACTGCCTGAAGACCTCGGAATTACAAATGTTCCAAATATTTGTCTAACCCAGCCTGACGGGACTAAGCAGGTCACCAAACAGCTGCTCTCTTTTCGTAGAGACAGAGCAAGAGGACTTTCCTCTCTCTTATTTTCTCTGCAGTGTGGTGGAAGAAGAGATGGCACTTCACACGTAAATTGGGAGAAATTACACTACATAGGTATGTACAGCAGAGTGCCCATGTGAAAATCTGAGGTCAGGCTTTCTCAAAGTAACAATGCATTGTGTTCTGACTTCTCTGGGACGAAATTTCCACCTCTGGAACACGGCTAAACAACCTTTAAGGGGTTTACCACACATATGCAGCTGCCTTTAGCAAATAAGGCCAGCATAATTTTCAACAGGCCAACTCTCATTATATTGTCTCTAAGCCCATGGCGTAAACAGGCTGAAAGTACTGCTGAGCAATTATATAATGTAGGGAGCTCTGAGATGGACTGATCCAGGGATCTGCAGTAACACATCATGTCTGGCAAGCTGAGGGTCAAGCCCTTAGCTCCAGTACTTCAGAACCTTGTGCCACACAGTGTGTCAGATTTAAGCTATATTTGTGCTCCTGTGACACTTGTGCTGATCCATACCCAATATCCCTTGAGGGCTGTGTAAATTGCACTGCCTGATAACCCGATAACAACTCACAGTTCAGCTGAGCATGTTGAAAACCCATGTTCACATTCGCTTTAGGCCATTCAGTCTTATTGGATATGTATGCTAACAGAATAATTTAATCTCTGTTTACATCTCTCCTTTATTCCCTCTCCATCTCTTTTTTTCTCCTTAATTCATGAGGTAGTAAAAGAAACTGGAAGACACTATTTTTTCAGCTGCTGTGATCACCATCCTTTAATGTGTCTATATTTTGAAAACTAGAAAGACTCAAAAAGTGAATACCAATGATTGCTATGTTCATTAGGGCTGAAATTTAAAAAAAAAAAAAAAAACAAAAAACAAATGAGGTTGAGGTATGGCTGGGTCTACAAGGATATAAATATCACTCAGCATTTAACCAGAGCTCATGTTGTCTGGTGTAAAAATCCAATAAACCTCCTCTTTAAAGGCAAGTTATTTACAGTGTTTTTCCTCCCTTAGGGGCTACATTTACAAGCTTGATGCCAATAATTCCAGGCAGGAAACATTGTGATTACATCTGAAAATAGCGTTCAGCAACAGATGAATTAGCTGTCCCTTTGTGCTGCCAGGTAACTCTATTTGTGTTTCATAGCTATTGTTTTAGTTAAAAAGTAATTTTTAACAGTTTATGAGGGATTAGATTAACACGGTATCATACAGACATGGAGTAACTGTGGCTGGAAGGGATCTCTGGATATTGTATGGTTTAACCTACATCTCAAAGCTGGTCTAGTTTCAAAGTTAGATCTACAGACACACAAATATTAAAGCTTCAGGATTCCAAACATCTGTCAAAGGCCTGCAACTGTCATTAGGTCAGTTTCCAGTTTTAAAACTCATTTGTATAAAATTCTTCTGGGTTTGATATCCAATCAATCTTCACTAAAAGATGAGTAGAACTGACTGTAGAGAGTACCACTACTGCAAGGTGTGAAACAACTTATACTTCTGACTTAGTCTTCCAGTGATATTGAGCAGCCAGATTTATTTCTGGAATGTGTTTCTGATTTGTCCATCGCAAAAGGAAAGTCTTACTTGGCAAATCCTTTAGAAGAGTCTGTGAGTAAGAGCATGAAATCTGGACTGAATATTGGTTGGAGTCCTGAGAGAATCTCTCTCTATTGAATTTGGGTTTGATATCATTCTTAACATAAAAAGCTTAAGGATGAAATAATGATGTCTAAGGTTCCTCTAAAAAAACCTGGTTTCTGTTACTCACGCTCCTAATGAGAAATGCACAATGTGGCAGCCTGAGAATCATTGGAGACCAACTATAAAATTTCAGCTGCTTTTGTTATTATCCTTATATTCAGTTTCTAATTGTGCCACAGGTGCACTTGGAAATAAACCTAGTATGAAGGCACATGATGAGTGTTTTGAGCTAATATAAGAGCAGAATGTAAATGCCCTGATGCAGAGTAGTCATTCACAAAATGAAGGTTAGGTTGTGATAGAAGTTAATACCAGAGTAATGGATACGAGGATGTATTTGGTTTACATGGCAAGGTTCAGGTAATGGGTGAGGCTTCTGTGAGAAGAAATCAGGGGCTGATCCTATTTTGTATGGAGTTGGTTCCAGCTGTCTCCAAAGCAGCCCCACAACTGGCCAAAGCCTGCTTCTTCAGCAAAGCTGGTGATGTCTCTGTGACATCACATTTAAAATAGAATTAAAAACAATGTAGCAGCTGTGAGAAAGACAGTGAGAAAAGATATAAGGGGGAAAAATCCTGCTTTTTCATCTTATTTTCTCCTGCTGTCCTGTTGAGGAGTAGTGAGAGACTGTCCAGGTGAGCATTCAGCAGCCAACCAAGGTCAAACCCACCACGGGGACTCTGAAATAAACTTCAAGAACAGAAAAATTACCAATGAAGTAGATTAACATGAAGCTGTTTCTGCTGATTGTCTCCAGAATCAGTCCCTTACTCACCTCAAAAATAATATGACAAATGTCATAAAATGACAGTCCTTTTGAAGACTCCGTCATCAGTTTTGTTGCCTCAGCTGGTGCCTCAGCTGGTAATGTGATTTTAAATGCAATCATCCTGAGCTTTTGGATACTACCTCCATAGTTTTGATACAGGAAATGATGCCATACAGGATTTAAACTCATTTTGATATATAGTAAAGAAAATTAATACAAAAAAGCACCACCGAAATTCAGACTTTTTTGTTTTGTTTGAGATAAATTGAAAGCATTGCACCCAGTACATTTGAGTGAAAATAGGCTTTTTACCTCACCTTTCCACTTTTTTGGAAGCAGGGAATACTGAAGAAATCTACACTTTTAAGAAGGGAATATTTTTCTTTTCATTTCCAAAGTATCATGGGAAATTCTTGCTTAGTTCCCTTTTTTAAATCTTAGTTTCTCCTTTTAGTCTTAGTTTCTGGTGCTTATGGTGACGGTATATCTGCCAGAAAGAATGAAAAAAAATTTAGAAAGGTGAGAGAATTATGACAAGTGTGTAAAGGGAACACCTGTTTTGTGTGGTTGCAAAATACAATACCTCAAACCTTTTACTCACCTAAGAATACCTTACTGATAGGATTAATCTTCCTGATTTGCACAGTGTCACAGCATGAGCAAGGAAAACACAGCAGAGGAGCTTTTGTAGGATCGGGCCCTCAAGTGACCGTGGTGATTGGCTTCTCCTTTGGCAGTAAACTTTTGTGAAAATAAATTGCCCAATCTGCAATTTGTCCCTACAGTGTTCCATTGTTTACGGATCATTTACAACACTCTTGTGAGCACCTTGCTAAAAGTACTTTGAAATATCAAAATGGACATTATTTGTGTAATGAGGTTTGGGGTTTAATAGCTTCGTTCACACATGAGGAATAGCAGGCTTTCCTGATAGGCATCTATTAAACAAAATGGTTTGCAACCTCAGCTTGAGGCAAGCAAAGCCTTTGTGTTACTGCTCTGGACTGAGATTAAATAGAGTTTATGTCTGAGCAGGAGATTTTTGTAGCAAGAAAAAGTAGTAGATTTTTAGTAAAATACTTTTTTAATGGTGATAACTGAAGTGGAAAATAATCCATGCAGCTGTCAAAAAGAAGAAAAAGATTGGGAGAGAAGTTTCAAGAACATGGAAGCCAAAGTCCTTAAAGAATGTTCTTAGGTCCAATTTCCAGTTTTTTTAACATTCTCAAAGTTACAGGTGAGTGCCCAGGAGAATTTTCTGAAATTCTGCTTTTCTCATCTTCTTAGCAGTCAAAGAAATTCCAGTCTTAAAATATTTATGGCACCAATGACACTCATTGATAGGGGATGAATAAAACTATCTCTTTCAGGTACTGAAGTAATTTACTTGTCTTTATTATAAATCCCTTCTCTACACTATGTCTATTCTAGTTAATTAAATAGCTTGAAGAAATAATAATAGGTTCCAAAGTTTCAGTGAAATTACAATTAACTTTGGCATGATTTTAATCTGAGCCTGGACATTTCAGATCTTAGTGCAAGTTTGACATCCTTCTCAATAAGCATTTTGGATCTGGTTGCTCTGACTTGAGGGCTAAGAGAGTTTAGCAGGAAAAATAGAGGCCATTCTGTTCCATAAGATTTAGTGCCAGGGAAAATTCAGTTCAATTTTACTTTAAATAATTCTGATGGTTTGGTGCTCTGGTTTACCATATAAACTGCTAATATGGGCACTTGTTACCATACTTTAAGAAACTCTTTGGCCTGATTCAGTTGTTTGCCCTGAGGTATTGACTGTAATTTCAGATGCTTTAGGATGTCATGCATGCCTTCCACCTTCCAGAAGGGCCCAGGTTCTCTATTATATTTAGCAGTCCAACTACAAAGGTTTCTGACAGCTTTGGACAACTCAGTGGTGACAAATCTCTTTGCATGGAAAATTGAATTAAAACTCCAATGAAAGCTCATTCACTTAACTAACTATAATGAAAATTCACTGCTTGACTTAACGGCTCTGATTTTCTCTGGTTTATTTTCCCTCAACTCATATGCCACTGCAGAATGGCACAGGTCTTATGACATATCTCCCTGGCTCCTTGACATTTCACATGGCTTTACATACCAATACTTAAGCAATGGCCTATGTTTATATGCTTGTGCAAAAGGTATTTTGATCTGAAGCTGAATTGTACCCTCAATGACTGTTAATCAGGGAGCTTGTCCTGAAGGAGACACTAAAAAATCATTGCAGTGAGCAGATATGACTGTGTCTATACTAATAAACTAAAAATGGCCAGGTCAATGGCTTGGGTCAACTTGCACTTTATTAACGCCTGAGGACATCAGGAGTCAGAGAAGATCATGGTCTACTGCAACTGTGTGTTTAAGACACTACTTTAACTAAAAAGACTGTTTTATGGTGTGGACAAGAAAGTTTTTAATGCTGTACTCTCCCCCCTGCACCCCAACATGACCTTTATTTCCTGTACTCCTGCTCAAGTGATAATCCCCAGTAGTAATCTATTTGTCTGGTCACTCAAAGTGGTTTCAGGGGAGGCAGATAACATAGTAACCAGGGGCTAGTTTGAGCAATCACCTGTCTAACCATAGTGCTGGTCAAGGGTTGACTCAAGCCAAGTTTGGAATAAACTAACATTTACAGTCAGAATGCAAATATAACTGAGTCAATCATCTTACTCCATAAATAGTGAACATAAATAATATGGCAGTGAGCTGCACATCAGGATGTCTTTTAGAGGAGGGACACCTCTCGAGGTTACTCCTCAAGGCCAAGAGAGTCTTTAATGTGTCAGATATTCAGTGAATTGGGACACTTTGAAATCTTAGATAAGGGACATAAAGGATTGATTGCACGGATATAATCCTTTAGTCATAATCAACCGACCAAGCCTGGACTAAACCTGGATCCAGCCACAACTAGATTTAGGAGTTCAAAATGTGTGACTCAATGAAAAGATCTCCCTGTCAGTCTGACCCCATCCTCTATGCAGTAAATACTCAAGCAGACCTTGCCAGCAAATCTTGGTTTAACCACTGTCACATTTACAACAACTTTGTAAAATCACTGTCAAAAAAAGTGCTACTTCTCTTATAAGTGGCATGTCACTCCACCTGCAAAAAAACTGGTGTGCTAAATTATCTCAGTGCCAGAGAATGTACTTTACTCAGTTTTATTTACCAGTTTGGGTGTTTTCTCTGTGAACTGTTAAGTTGCAGCTTTGTGTCACAGTGAAAGCGATCTCACAGCTTGGTCTCCCTCTGCCACAGGATGGTCTCATTGCCTTTCTCTTCAGGCCCCTGAGTAACTTTCACTTTCATCTCCTCCTTCACACCATTACTGGGGCTTATTTGATCCCTCAGAAAAGCAGTTCAGAGAAAGCAGTACATTTTTCTACTGTACTTATTTTATGGGTCACCTGAGGGTTTCATGCCCACAGGGATCACACTTATGCAACTGCTTTCACAAAGGAAAAAACCCATGGGTGCACCAAGCCACGGAAGGGAAAAGAATATGACTAGAAGACACTAAATCAGTATTTTCTTAATCTGTGCTGTCACAGTGCAGCCTGTGGGTGCAGATACCCTGGGAGCCTGTGCTAATCTAAAAATGGTGGTGCAGCAGTGAAGTGTCTGAAATGGTGTCCCCGCTTTTTGGAAGCAGGAAATGCTGAAGAAATCTACACTTTTAAGAAGGGAATATTTTTCTTTTAATTTCCAAACTATACTGGGAAATTCTTGCTTACTTCCTTTTTTTAAGTCTTAGTTCCTCCTTTTAGTCTTAGTTCCTGGTGCTTATGGTGACGGCATATCTGCCAGAAAGAATGAAAAAAAATATTTAGAAAGGTGAGAGAATTATGACAAGCGTGTAAAGGGAACACCTGTTTTGTGTGGTTGCAAAATACAATAACTCAAACCTTTTACTCACCATCACTTACATAGTCACAGACTACCTGGAACCAACTGGCAGGACCCACAGCCCCATTGCCACCCAAGCAAGTTAATTCAGCTGAGTGTCACAAGAGGAAACCCTCTCCCACTGAATACTTGATGATGCCGTTTTGTTTCATCTTCCATATGACAGAGAGTTGACACTTTATGAAATTTTATAATGTGTGTTTTCACACTGCCCTCAGTTTGCCTGGCAGTGACATTTTCCAGGGGACCAGGTTGCTCAAAGCCCCAAACAACCTGTCCATGAACATTTCGAGGGATGGGACATTCACAGCTTCTCTGAGCAACCTGTTCCAGTGCCTTATCACCTTCCTTATAAAAATTTTTTTCCTAATATCTAATACAAACCTTCCCTCTCTCAGTTTAAAGCCATTCCTTCTTTTCTATCACTCTCGTCATTGTCAAAACTCCCTCTCCAGCTTTCCTTTATGCCACCTTTATGTTCTGGAAGGTGCTATAAATTCTCCACAGACCCTTCTCTTCTCAAAGCTGAACAGCCCCAACTCTCTCAGCCTATCTTGATAGGAGAGCTGTTCTAGCCTTCTCTGGCTAGAACATGGCCCTCCTCTGGACTCACTTCAACAGGTCCATGACCTTCTTCTATTGGAGACCCCAAAACTGAACACAATACTCCAGGTGGGGTCTCACCAGAGCAGAGCAGAGGAGCAGAATCACCTCCCTTGACCTGCTGCCCACATTGCCTTTGATGCAGCCCAGAATGTGGTTGGTTTTCTGGGTGGTGAGAGCACATTGATGGATCATGAGGAGCTTCTGTGTATTTCTTCCAGGCTCCTGTCCTTTACTTCTACCCTGTGTAGGCTTCCTTTTTGTGTTTGAGTTTTGTTTCGTGATTTCTCTTTTAAATAATGTTCTAAACACTCTTTCAGCGAATTGTCATAATACTCTTTCACTGAATGTCCTGCTACATATTTACCAATGACTACCTTGTTGATGTAGTTTATAATGGATATTTCAGTTGACATGAGATAAATATCTTTATCCAGATTCTATACTCAGCATTTGTGGTTGGGAAAGGCAGCTGATTCTCTCGTGAGATTAATGATCAGCGCTAGATGAAGTTCAGTACCACAAATCCCTGTTATGAGAAAGCTGTGATGTTGAAAAGAAAATGAAGCTGTGCAAAAATCAGGCAGGCATATTTAATGAACCTATACCAACAGGAAGAACCTTGTTCATGCACAGGGTTACTTTACAGACCACAATTCATACAGTATCAAACATTGAAACAGAACTTCAAATAGCACATAATGTTTGTATCTTCAGTCTTACATTCTGTTAGGAACAGCTGGAGAAAAGAATACCATAAGTAGAAGAAAAGAAACTATTCAACTGCTTTATCATGAGATGATTAAGATAATTTGGCAAATTGTTTCAGAACCATCAGAATAATTACCAAAATCTGCTGGTAAAAATGGAAAAGTCTAGACCTTCACAAGCAGATTAAGTCACTGAACAGCAGGCTATCCAGGCTATTTTCTTTGTTAGGATTGCTGTCTTCTACAGCAGCCTTCACATGACATCCAGTTTCAAATACTGTGGTTCACATGAAGAGAAAATAAGGAACATAAGTAAATAATTAAATTGTGTTCCTTATGGTTCTGCATTCCCTGAATACATATCCTATATCCCTGCAGCCTATAAGATCATTCAAAAGCAGAGATATCTGCTAGACCAGCAGGAAAATTCTATTTTGCTGAATTGTTACATCACGATGGAATCTTATAAATCAGCTAAACAGAAAAAGGGAAATATTGTCCCAAGGCACACACAAATGTGACAAAATTAATTTCAAGCTGGTATTTCCATCATGTCTTTAGTCCTGGTCCTATTTTCTGCCAGACATGAACTCCTTGTTCACTGAGGAAGGAATTAGTACTCAAATACTTGCTGTAGGTCACAATATTCTAATAAGGGAAAAAAACAATAAAAAAATATATAAATTGAAACATCATGTAGGCAGTTCAAACGGCTGAAGCATCTAACTTTATTCACATATGGTGTACAGCTCCTGAAATCAACAGTATGACAGTGATGAATAATATATAGTGCTTTGAACAAAGCTTGTTTGAAATGCTGGGTTCATCATAAATGATCAGACCAAAATCGCTTTTATTAAATCTTACTTTTGCATGTTATGTCAAGATAAAAATACTCACTGATAATCTTTATGTAAACAATGAGATTTTTATGTAATCATCAGAAAACAAACAGAAAAGAGTAATCTTATTTAAAACGACTGTTTCAATAGTCATAAATATATGAAAAACATCAATATTTATGATAGAGAAGAATTCAATTTTTTTATGATAATCCTCTTTTCTTTTAAACCACTTTCTTGTCAGCTTTTGTGAACTCTGCATGTCCCATCTTACAAGCCAAGTTTCCATGTATCTTCTGCTCAGACCAGTAGTGACCTTTTTGTCAGTCGTTTCAAAGAGGGAATTTGTTTCCTCAGGAGTTTCCTACCTCACAAGGAACATAACCAGTGTTTTAACAGATGTGGTGTTACAGACATGTCTGCTGGCATGCTGCTAACCACACACATGTAAGAAATGAAACACTGAGCAATAATTTAACTTCTACACAGAAAAATGTTGTTAGCTGGATATAAGGAACGTTGGATACTGGCCAGCATTGTACAGTCTTTTTCCTTCTTTCCTTGAATTCGTGAACTTTTTCTCCTTGTTTTACCTGTTTCCAGTAAGTGAACAGATCACACCATACACCTGTTTTCTGCCTCCTTCATCACACAAATAAAGCACTTTGGAGTTTTCCATTAGGTCACTGACTTGTGGATAAGGATTTAGCACAAGCCTCTTCCTACATCCACCCTCTCTGTGTAAAATTTATCTCAAAGTTTCCAGTTCACAGGCCATGAAGAATTGGTCATAGTTATGATAGTCTTCTGTTTTGCACATTATATTGGAGTGATGGAAGTTTTGTGATCATGGAGGAGCACAGAAGAATTCACAAGATTTCATCTTAGCAGTCTTCAAAATATGGTGAATGCTATACAGCTTTAGAAGCTTGTTCAATGGATAGTTTAAAAATTCTTTTTCCTAATCTAGTCTATGATGTCTTAGGTGTGTACCACTGCTAGATATTGTGGTAAAAGCCCTGACTATTTCAGTTCTTTTTGACTCCTGCTCCAATTGCCCGGACACTTTGAGTACCTGAGTATGTTACAATGTGGTTAACACTGGTGCTGGTTGGAAAGCCGGGTTGCCGTTTGGGTTCCGATCAGATTGAAAATTAACCTGTTGCCATCTTCAGACATGAGATTTTCACCACCCTAAATCTTCCCACTTCCATGGAAGCTTTGTGTCTTAGAAGATATGGCATAGTCAAGTCTACTGGTATAGTGCTACTAAGCACATGTAAAAAATTACATTTTCGACAATCAATTTTACTCATACACAGACATGTTAATAAAAGTATATGAAATGGGAAGGTATATGGTCAGAATTCTTCATTTTTTTTCCTTCTTTCCTCAAATGCTGCTGTCCCATCTATGCTTGTTTGGTTTTCTTTGAATCCTGTGGGTGGGCCCAGACAGCACCACAATTTGGTCTTGATACATGTCAGTCTTTTAAGGAGTTGTCCTGGTTTAAACATCCCATGAAACTGCACCGTAATTTGATAAATTTGGTTTCTACTTGCTTTGCAAGTGAAGGGAGGGGGAAATCAGTTAAGGCTGCTCCCATTCCATTCAGAATAATTGCATAGTAATTTCCTGTGCTTAAGCAATCCATTTTCAAATAACACTTTTATTTCAGATTAATTTTATTGAAAGTGTCTGTGTGGGAAAGCTTAAGAATTCACTTGAGTAACTATTAAGAAAATTAAGGAAATCTGGAATAATACACACACAGACAAAATTACAGCCTTGAAGTCCATTCCATCCTCAAAAACAGAAGACAAAAAGAAAATTACATACACACATATACTTAGGTAAACAGAGCTGCTCTTTACCCTAATGTAATGTATTAGTAGATCACAACTGAACATACCAAAATTCTCTTCATTTAAAACCACTGTGAAAGAGCAAAGCATCAGGGATGATGAGAGTGCTTTTACTTGATCAAAAGGACATGCTGACAAAATGAAGATTGCAGTTAATAAAAAATAAAAAGGTTGTGTAGATTGCATTGATATTGTTGTAGTTGACCTGGTCAGGATCTGAAGCAGTCATGCCAACAAACTGAGTCACGAATGTCTCAACGGAGCGTCCTGTGCGCTTTGTAATGCTTCTTGGTCAAGGCCAAGATCTGTTTTCCAGAGGCTCACTTGTGTGGTTTCATTTGCAAATACTTGCTTATTTTTAAAAATGAACAGGACACTTCATCAGGAAAAAATCTACTTAGCTGTAGATGCAATGGAACAAGAAGGAAGGCTACACTGGAGTAGCTGGGCTACTTCATTAGGTTGTAAGAGTCTCCAATACATTTCCTCACTCTGCCTAGTGCTGAGCAGTGATTTGAAAGTTGGTTCTGCCACCTGATTTTTTTCCAAAGTAGTATTTAACCTAAAATAAACGACTTTATTATGTAGTCTGTCAAATTGCTCTTTTCTCTGTCCTTTTGGTAAGCAGGAGGAACAGCTTAAGTTCCTCATCTGTTTTGCTTGAACCTCCACTGTTTTTTTTTAATATGGACTTTGAACCCGTCTTCACATTTTTTTCCATTAAAGACTTTGAAAGATGTGGTTTTCACCTGATTTGGAAGAAAAAGCTTTCAGACCTCATATTTTGAAGTAATTTTCCGCCCATCTATAACCTAGAAATACCTAGAGCTGTCCCTAAAATAATGTGTGACATAGAAAACATGAAAAGTTTTTACTAAGCCCAGATGAGTACACTTGCTTACTTTCTTATCCCCTTTCTAGAGGATGAGCTGCTATACTTGTGTTTATTTAAATAACCATCTCAGAGACTTTAAAACCCTGAGATGAGGGATATGCATGTGAAGACTCTTCACATTCAGAAGTAATCCTTTGTGGAAGTATTATATCTTTAAACAGAAAGAGTAAATCCAGGCAGTCCCAAATACGTGAAGGAAGAAGTTACAGGGAATTAGGAAGAGCTACAGAGTGCTCCTATCAAAGAATCATTAGCTAAAACAATGGGTTAGCAAGCATAGGTCTGTGATATTTTCAGGAGGATTGGGAAGGTTAGATAAAACTACAGATATTAAAGAGCTTTTCTACTAATGTGTTTGTATTTGAAATATTTAATTAACAAATTAAAAAAGAAAATAAAATTTAAGGTTGGTCAAGTTGAGTTGTCAGTGTGTCATGTTGTTCAATCAAAAGCAGTTTTGCCCCTTAATGTCTCAAGCCTTCCCTTTGCAGCACATTGCACGGTGCAGACAAAGAGCAAATAATTCACACATCCACATGAACAACCTTTAAATAAAAGTGTTAATTGAATAAAATGACTGCAGGGAGCTGGTATGCACCAAACTTATCCCTCATTGAATTAATTCTACTTCATAAATAAAGTTTAGTCTTAAAGAGGGATAAAAATGACACGGGCAGTAAACCCGGTAATACCTTCAATTTAAACTCTCCTAATACCTAGATGTTGCATAAAAGTCAATTAGTCACCGTCAGACATATTTTCTCAAAATATTCCTCTTGGTAAATATATTTAAAGGATAACTGTGATTGGCATGCGGTATCAACAGATGGACGTAGTTTTTCAAAAACTATACTTGCAAGTGTTGAGAGAGTTTGATGAATACCATACATCAACATTTTATAATAAATGTTATAGAAAATTTGAGTGCAAAGGTATTTTTTTCTTCCCTCCATTTATATTTTCAAATATTATTTTACTGCTGAGAATAAACATGTTGAAGAATCTATGCTCACATGCCCAGTACAATGGAATAAATGAAGTGAATTTTGCCTCAGGTATATTATAAAAGTAGATATTTAATATGATTTCCATTTGAATAAAGAGCACTTTCAACTGAAGTTTTTGTCTCTGAAGCTCAGAATTAAACTTAATTTCATTCATATATTCCTTGTTCATAATGTTTTGATGCACAAAGAGTAGCACGAGGTCCAGGCCTCTCCCTTCTACAGTTTAAGACAAGACCCTGATCAGCTACTTACATGTCTTTGAGCTGCTCTTTGTCTTAAAAATTGGATTTGCATTGGCCAAAGGAGTCAACATTCAGCATATCATAGGATCAAAGAATACTTTGGGTTGGAAGGGACTTTTAAATTAATCTAATCCAATCTTCTTGAAATAAGCAGGGGCATCTTCAGCTGGATCAGATTACTCAGAGCCCCATCCAACCTGACCTTAAAAGTTTACTGCGATGAGCATCTACAGCCTCTCTGGGCAACATATTTTAGTATTTTACCACCCTCATCATAAAAGATATTTCTTCCTTATATCTGACCTGAACATATCCATTACTTCTTGTCCTACTGACACTATTACACTGGAACATAGATTCTATATAAAGCACCAGGCACATTGCAAGTGGACTTGTGACAATTTTTCTATGCAGTTCAATGGGTTTCTTCATTCTGCAGAACTTCATGGCCAGATAATGGGCGTAGATCTATTATAATCTGCTGACAAGAAGCTTCAGGTATTTCCAAGGCTGTGAGAAGCAGCATCATGACTCATGAGTTGAGTCATGCATGATAGACTTATCAAAAGGTGTCTTTCCAGTAGCAGAATATTATCAAAGGCATTCTCCATTATATGTGATGTTTGTCACACATCTCTCTGCCTACAGGCTCTGTCCTTTTCATCAGACATACAGAATGCCCTATGCAGGGTGGAAATGTCAATGTTTGACAAAAGAGGCACACAGTCTCGGAAGACTGAAGACTGTCACACTGAAAAGGAAAACACCTGACTCTATTCAAAGCAGTGAAGTGCCTTTCTCAGCTGTCTGGGCAAGTTGTCTTAGTCAAGGTTACTATACAGCTTCTTCTTTGTAAAATGTTGGTGGATCCAAAGTTTTTACATCAACACCAAAAAGGAGCTTCTTCCAGTTGTTTTTTTACAGCCACCTTATGATGGAGAACATACTGAGAACACATGAGACCTAAGAATGATTTCTTTCTCTGCCTGCCTCAAACCTATAAATTTTCTTGACAGTGAACTAAACATCAGTTTCCATCCTGCTCACCTCTAAAGGACAGAGGGAAGATGCCCTTTAATCACTTTACTAGAAGAAGGATGCTATGGGAAATGTCATGAAATCAGAAGGACAAAATTTATGAGGGAGCATGAAAGAAACACAATGATCTGAGCACTTTTCCCCTCTCTCATTCAGAAGAAGGGAAGGATGGGCTTGAACTCTGCTTACCAGACCTTTTCTAGTTGTAATGGGAACACATAATTGGGTCAGATGTAGACAGGGTCACTTCATTTCATCCTAATGACTCTTATTTTTTTTGGCCTTGCTGTCACCTAGTTTCATCTGGAGACAACGTGGTTTCCCTTCTCCCATATAATGAATTCTGAAACCTGATTTCTGCTTTCTTTAGAGGAACAAGAACTACAGGTCTGATTTTCCTTAATTAAATGAGGGCTTTGAACATAAGCTCTTGTATTTTGGGTTTGTTGAACCACCCATATATTAAAAAGGGGCCAAATGAAACAAACAGTGCCAGGAGCATCATCTCTTCATTTTGATGTTTGGTGGAATAAATCTGCTGGACTGTAATAGACAATCCCCAACTATCCCTTCTGAATTGGCACTCTCAATTTACGGATCTCAGCAATTTCTGGCTCAATTTCTGATCTGACTGTGTGTGCACCTCAGTTTAGCTTCTTGCAGAACTATGTAATCTAAACTCTCACAGCTCTTTCCTTTTTATGTCCATAGCAGTTGTAGATCATACAGATTAATTTTTGAGACATTTCAGCCAGTCTCTTAACTTAAAAGAGCAATGACTTCAGCTTTATCTCTTTTTTTCTACATTCCTCGCATAAGGGAAATACTTGAGTTGGGCTGAATTCTGACCTCACTTTATTTGACATAAAACCAAACCAAATTCATTGGCATACTTTTGATTGGTATAAGCAGAGCTGAATGGTAGCTGATATAGAGTAAATAAAAAAAACTATGCTTTATAAAATAAAAAAAAAATAACTCACAGTATTATAAATATACTATAAATCCTGAAAGAAGGACTCAGAAATAGTATGCAACACAGAAATTCAAGGCAATTAAAAGAATGAAGAAAGGGTGTATCTAAGTAAAAAATTCTCAGAAAAATATCAATGTAGTTTTGCTTTCTTGATGAGCTGTTTATAAGAAGAGCCGAAAATTATCTGATTCACTTTGTGTCAAAATATTTTTTTAAAAAAATCAAGAATGTTTCTTTTATTTAAAAAATCCTTAGGAGATATTTGGTGTGAATATTCACACACTATAATTTGGTTTTCGGGGGTGAGGTGCAAAGCTGAGAACTGGATGCAGACACAGAAAGAAAAAGGTGAGGACAACAGCAGGACATGAAAGTGAGCAGAAACAGTGAGAAGTGGAAATAAAGACTCCTTAACCTTTCTATAAACCTTCCCTTGCTTTTAGTATCTGTATATTCTTACTGGATTTCAGGGGATATTGAACAACAAGATAAAGACTGAATCTGGTGCAATTTATTGGGCAGTTTTACTTTTCTGTTGTTGTTGTTTCAGAGTGACATACTATGTGAATTTAAATACCAAACACAACTACTATGAACATCTAATCTTCCCTATATATTGTAGAAAGGATCCAACATTTTATAAAATATTCTTTTTGGCTATTATAGCCATTTTTTCTGTACAGGTAAGTGTGGGTATTGTCAAGAGGTATATTTGACAGAATTATAGAGAAGAACAGAAAAAGTATTTTTATTTTGACAAGGAATTCTATTATATGATTTTTTTTAACTGGAATATAGAATCATTAAATGCCCATTAATATAAAAGGCTGGAAAAAAATTAAGTGTAGTCATTACAGTTTTTCCCCACATAGAAGGTCTTAATAATAACAATTACATTATTATGATCTGGGAACTTCCAGTAAAACAAAAAAAAAATACCTTTTTTCTCTTTCTACATCAGCTTTTTTCTAAAGGTTTACTTTAAAAGAATCACAGGTTCCTCCTTTTATTGTAAAGTTCTTGCATGGTCCTAGTTGCAAACTTATTTGACTAAGTTCATTTCTTCACTTGAGTAGATGCTTCTAAGATTTTTTCCTTCCTTATTATCTAAGTTAAAAAAAGGGTACAAAGAGGCGTTGTGATCCAACTCTCATGATCATTCTCCTAAAGCAGGCCAAGGAATGGCAACAATATATGCAAATATAGCCCAAACACCTGGAAATGTACCTCAATGTGTTTGACAGGCCAGACGTTTCCTCTATTCTGTGTGCAAGAAAAAGGAGGACAGGAGTTTCCATCCTATCCACATGCAAAAGAGTTTTGGAAAACAGTCTCTTATCCTAATACTGTAGTTTATCCTAGGATATGATGCAGAAATAATGTTGTTTCAGCTTTTTGTTTTTGTTTTTTTTTTAAATCCTCACTTGAGTTTAACTCATTTATTTTCTAAGCATATTCTTTTCACTTAAGAATTTTGTCTTAAAGTTAATAAAATCTGCATAGCATAAGACATCAGGACCCAAATTTCTCACCTTGTGTCTGATCTGTGAGCTATGGGATTGCACACAATTAGGAAACAGAATTGAAACACCTCCATTAACTCAGTATTGGTGTTCTAAAATGTGTTTTGTCATCAGTAGCTTTTATTTATCATATTGGACTACAGCCCAGGTAGTCTAAGGTCTCTGAGTATGCAATGCCCATTGATTTCACAGCAAGTAGTTGCTTTCAATAACACTGAAATCCCTCTTGAAAAATGTGGGCTTTATTCCTGCTGGAGCCAGATCTCTATTGGACAGCAAGAATCCCAAAGCTCCACAAGCTTTGCATGAGTTCTACAGGGTTTTGTTGTTTACGAGCAATAACCTTTAGCTTTATCACAACTCCTTCAGGAAGTGCTTTCCAGGCACTCTCTCCTAGGTGCCAACTGGTTTACATTCTTAATTATTCTGCTGCTACAGAGTGAAAAAATGCAATTCAACCATTCTGGAAAGAGTATTATTTTCATACAAGCTCATAGAGTTTCAGTCATCTGAATCCACTTCCCTTTTCTGCTCTTCATGTGGAGTGTGGTAAAACTGAGTGGCTCTTTGGTCTGGGGAGCTGAGGAAATCACTGCAAGATCTTTCACTGTTTATGCAGATAAAAGGATTTTTTTTTTAACAAGATTGGAAAACTATTTTATGGCAAAAAACTGATTGTGAGGTGACTCTCTGACAATGGCTTATGAAGAAGGAAACATGTTCTTTTACCAGAGTCCATGCAGACTGGCTTTCTGAATGACAGACTGCAGCTTCTCTTTATCTCCTAGAGTCACTTGAACTCTCATCCTCAAATGACTTACTGAAAATATTGAGAAATGTCTTTAAACTACTATCTCCCATCCAAATTGCCATAGAGTGTCCCATTTCTCAGTCACAGCTGTGCATGGATCACCATGGCTTTTCTGCCACCACCTCCAGTGGTGGCACATCAAGGATGTTGATTTATAGTCACTGTTAATTTCATTTATGGAATTGTACGATATTCTGAATTAGAAAGGACCCACTAAGATTGAGTCCAACTTCTGACCCAGCACAGGACAACTCCAAGAATCATATTATGTATCCAAGAGCATTCTCCAAGCATTTCTTGAGCTCTGGCAGTATCTATGACCACTGCCCTGGGAAGCCTGTTCTGGTGTTCAACCACCCTTTGGGTGAAAAACCTCTTTCTAATATCTAACTTAAACCTCCCCTGACACAAGTTCAAGCCATTCCCTCGGGTTCTGTCACTGGTCACCACAGAGCAGAGACCAGTGCTTGCCCCTCCTCTTCCCCCCACAAGGAAGTTGTAACTGCAATGAGGTCTCCCCTCAGTCTCCTCTCCAGGCTAAACAGACCAAGTGCCCTCAGTCACTCCTCACATGGCTTCCCCACAAAACCCTTCACCATCTTCATTGCCCTCCTTTGGACAGTCTCCAATAGCTTAATATCTTTCCTGTATTGTAGTGCTATAATGTTCCAGGTGAGGTCCCCGCAGTGCAGAGCAGAGCAGGACAATCCCCTCCCTCACCCAGCTGGTGATGCTTTGTCTGATGCCCTCCAGGACACTGTTGGCTCTCCTGGCTGCCAAGGCACTGCTGACTCATATTCAACTTGCCATCAACCAGGACCCTCAATTCCCTTTCCTGGTACTGCCAGTGTTTCATTCTCCAGTCTGCACAAACATTCAGTGCAGAATCCAGCACTGGATAATTTAAGTAGAGGTTGAAATGACTGGAGGTACCTGTAAGATTAGCATAGACTAATTACCTAACTTTTAGACGGTCAAACTTGCTGGTCATGAAATGATGTCATAAGTCTTTTTATTCAAACTCTATTGAAAGAAAAGTAGTTCAGAAATTTATTCTTTAGATGGATTAAAATACTTTTATTTTATAGCCTTTTTCTTGTGGTTAATTTTTTTTTTAACTTTTAGTTCCTAAAATGGGCTTATCAACACTTCAGACAACCAAGATGCTCTCAGACTTTAATCCTGAATCTCTTCTTAAAAATGACTTTAAGGTCTTCCTCATCCTTCACTTGACATCCCGGCATCTGTCCTTTATTGCAATTGAGGTATCATGTCTTCACCAAAACCATTATGTCACACTGCAGTTTTGCATTTTATGAACAATAGAGCTGCCATTTAAAAATAATTGGTCCAATTGAGAAAATATTTGTATATTTATAGAGCTACAAAAGGAAGGACTGACTGGTTATGGGATGGACAAGATAAACTTCCTGATGCTGCAAGGACCTGCATCCAATATCTTTGTATTAGAGAAAATTATGTCCCATATGGCTCACTTAGCAGCATGTTCCATCCCAGTCTGAGAAAGCAAATGGCAAAATCAGAACCACCACATCCTCCTTTGCTGACAAGATGAATAGAATATCCTCCTGCTTGTTCTCTGTGCAGCCACAGTCACCTGCCTCACCAGAGATGCAGAAGCAGGTTATAGCGTTCACACCCAGACTTAGCTCAGCACTGTATGCATAGTTATTTATATCTGCTGTATTCTGAAGCAGAAAGTCTGCATTTTCCCAAAAGTGACATTGCTCAATAATTAAGATGGATGAGGAAATCATATTTCAGTTGAGTTTATCACTCTTTTACTACAGGATAGATAGCAGAAGGTGGTTTTCAATGACAGGAGTGTTCTGATCTGAAGTTGTCTTTCTCTTTAAGGAACCTGAAACAAAACCTATGCACTAAAACCAGTTAATGAGAAGGCAGCATCTGAGGTATGTCCAGACACCATTCTCCCTCATGGACTCTTTATTTTGGTATTTATTGACTTATCTGTTATATTAAAAACTTCTTGTGGTTCTGGGCTGTAAATCAGAGTTCATCTTAATCACCACCCAAGATTACCCCAGAGAATTTCCCTCATGTGTGATGACAAGCAGCACTTTATCCAATGCTGCAGATCACCTTCATGTTCATCATGGCAGCCAGGAGATTTGGAAGTAAGGAGCATACAAAGTAAAACTTGAAAAGCTATCAGTAAGAACTGGTTGTAAATCAAAACCATTTTGAAATGTGTTTCAAAGCAGAGTTTTGTGGTAAGTTCAGCCAGACTTTGATCAAGTTCCTAAAAATCCAAGAAGATGTGTTAATATTTGAAATTGTTCTGACATTTCTTTGCTAATCACAAGGAACAGATTGATTGTAAATGTTATTGAAAGTAAATAATAGAATCATAGAATCTTAGAATCAGTTAGGTTGAAAAAGACCTTTAAAATCATCAAGTCCAACTATTAACCCAGTACTGCCAAGTCCAGGAGTAAATCCTGTTGCCAGGCCCCACATCTGCACTTCTTTTAACTGCCTCCAGGAATGGTGATTCCACCACTGCCCTGGGCAGCCTGTTCCAGTGCTTGACAGCTCTTTTGGTAACGAATTTTTTCCTACATCCAATCTAAACCTTCCCTGGCACAACTTGAGGCCATTTTCTCTTTCCCTATCCCTTGTTAATCAGAAGAAGAGACCAACCTCTATCTCACCTCCTTTCAGGTGGTTCGAGAGAGCAATTAGGTCTCCCCTGAGTCTCCTTTTCTCCAGGCTAAAAAAAACTCCAGTTCCCTCAACCACTCCTTAGGAGCATTTAGTGATCATCAGTGCAGCCTATATGTTTTCTTACGTGGAATTATTACTGACTAGTTGTCCTCAGGGAGCCCTGGTGGCCTAGTGGTTAGGTTGCAGCACTCTCACCGCTGCAACCCGGGTTCGATTCCAGCCAGGGAAAAACTCCCCTGGGCAGATGGAGCTTGTCAGCCCTGTAAGGCCATCCATCTAAGAGAAGGTCACTAAACAAACCTACGTCCAGAGGACCTCACTGCCACTGTCCAAGCTTGCTCGGCCCCGGCAGATGAACCTCAGGATTAAAGGGTGGGCTCAGTTCAGCGCACACTGTGTCTCACCTAAAAAATCCGCTGCACAGGCTCGAAGGGTTAATGACCTTTCCCAAATCTTCGCTAGCAAAGACTGGCCATACAGTTGTCCTCAGATAAAATAAGACCTCAAATAACTTTTTGGCTCTATTCCTTGATTTCTGAACAAATCTTTTGATCATTCTGTGCTTTAACATTTCAATACACAAAACAGGATAATCAATGGTGATTTATTTTCAGATAGGCTTATTAAAAGCACTATTTGTTACTATTTGGTACTATTTGGTACTGTTCAATTGATGGGGAAATCACCAGAGGATAAAGGACATCAAAGTTCCCTGTGTCAGCTTCTCTGTTTCAGTATTGCACGGCTGAAAGACAGTAATATCAGTTTAAACAAGACAGAACCAGTCTCTGAACACGTTTTCCCTATTTCAAAGGTGAATCCTCTGAATCATCTGAGATACACATAACTCCTAAGCAAACAAACCCTGTGTTTATTTAGAACTTGGTCCAAGTTTACCACGGGGATTTTGAATATTGGATAAACTTCAGGTTTCTAAAAAAAGGAAAGATCAATATCTTTCATACACCATGTAACGTCTATCTATTGATTAGCAGGGATACTTTATTAAATTGGAGAACTAGGAATAATGCAAAATGAACAATCAATGCCAAAATATCTTTAAAACCAAATTCTCAGACAATTTTCAACCAGATACTGATTCTGCTTACAAATTAGTCCCACATATATTCATGCATGGACCTATATCTGTTTTCCTAATTGAGAACTACAAATACTTCAGTATCAACAGGTGTGTTTCAGTCCTTGCAACCTGGAAACCATTATCCTCTCTTTGTTTGTTTGTTTCCAGTGTGTCCTAGTTATTTTGTATGCCTATTTTTGTAATATTTGAGTGGGGGGAAAGTATCTATGTTTAAAGCTTTCTAAGTCTGGAAAAGTGCCACTAGTGATTCAGTCTCTTTGGCTTAAGCTTATCTAACATTCCAGTGTGTAAATCTCCTATCTTCATTGTATTGTGCTTTATCCATGTAAATCTCTTCATCATCCCCCTCTCACAGATAAGTAGATGCTGCATCCAAAGCCAATATTAATATAAACAATTGCGTTGTGCTGAGGTCTGTCACGTCTCCCTAAATACCCTTTTCAGGACCATTTCCTAAATTGTTATGGTAAAGCTCTGTGGACACCTTGCTTACAAAATGTTATCTCATTCCATTGTTTTAGGGAACTTTGCTTGATCTATGCAGCTGAAAGGGTATTATTAATGGAGTGTAAGTCATGTTTTTGAGAAGTATGAAATGATTTGCTGAAGTATGCATGGGTTTGTGTAGAAACTATTGAGAAGAGTCCAGCAGAGCACTTGTGGAATCAAAGTGCTCTTATTTTCCATATCTCTTGATTTTCTGGACAGTTTAGGCCTAATAGAATGACAGTTGCACATCTCCTTCATCTCCCAGCTGGCCCACTGAATGTTCTTGTGTCCCATTTGGATCCTTCAGTCACTGGCTTTGCATGAGCACATGGTTAAAGCACCACCTTGAACAGTCGCCTATTTGTTGTGTGCTGAATGTCCATTAGTATTGCCATAAATTCTACCTCCAGGGTTTATCTAGCCCAATAGATTATTTTATTGCTATTTTTTCCTTTCTTTTAGTTTGTAAATAGTTTGGAGAAGAAATCATCTCCCTTTTCCATTGTCTGAAGAATATGTCCCCTACATCCATGTCAGTGGCAAAATGGATAATTAATGTTGTCTGTCACATGTGGGTTCAGATCCAGTTCCAAAGTAATACTAAAAGTACTCTTGTTCTGCTTAGTTAACTGACAGTCTGGTGGAACCAGAAGCACTATGTTGTGCTGGCCATATTGTCTCCTAGTGTGCTATTAGCAAATGATGCCAGCCTTAATTACAGCAGTCTGATAAGGTGCCTACACTCAGGACAAACATTAGATCATCACAGCATTGCAAAAATGTTTATTTCTGGTAAATTAGGAGTAAGTGTTCCCTGTCCAGGATGAATCACTCCTTCTAAATGATGTATCTATGGAATATTTCCTGCACTATTGCTATTTGAACACACAGGTTACATCCATATGAATAGATTAAGTAGATAAAAACCATACCGACACTGAAATCTGTCAACACAGAACATCCTGTTTTCATTTTGTTAAACTTTTAGACTTCAAAACACAGCACCCACACACGGGCTGCCTACTGAGAATAGTACATGGCCTGTAGTACCTCCTAGAACTGTGCCCCAAGACTGCAATTTGGTCTGGGTCAAACTACACCAGGAATTGCATTTGACACATAAAGGAAGGTGCTCTGATACTCTCTCAGTGATTAATGTACAGGTATAGGTGTAGGTGTAGGTATAGGTGTAGGTATAGGTATAGGTTAGGTACAGGAGGATTTTGTGCATGAGATCACAATTAGCAACTCTAGGCAGCAGATTTCTTGCTGCATTTTAAAGCTTGTAAGACACATGTATAGCTTACTGACAGACACTAACTTCACTGTGTCAATGAAAATTAAAGAAAATTAAAGGCCAGCTTTGTAAGCCACAAGGAGAGAATTTGCTCAAAATTGTCAGTCACTATAGCAGATTTGTTAATCATAGCCACAATATGTTTTTACTCATCATGTTGTTTGACATGATGCCCATTACTATAGCATGGCAATATTTTTTGCTCAGTGTAGTGCAGAGAAAAATGCAGTTCTGGTTTGAAACATTTCACTAATGCTAAGAATTTAAAAGCAACTACAAGAAAGTAATTGCCAAATTCTCATTGACAATGGGTTTTGTAGGTTCTGCAACTCTTTCTCACACTACCTGAATATTTTTCCTCATAAAGGAAAACAAATTTGTGGTCCATTTTATTTATATTGAAAGAGGTCTGAGCTCTCCAGGGAAACAGAAGGAAATTCATCTCAATTAAAACAAGTCTGATGGCTATACTTCTGGTAGCACTTTAATTAATTCACTATGGAAATAGTGTTTTGTATACACTGGCTCCACATACAAGTGCTGTTAAAATTAGTGCATCAAACAGTGCCAAGGAATGATTCTAGGTAAGGAAACATAACTGTTCATATTATTAAAATGCATCCTATGAGGGTGTAAACTATGCCAGCTAGCAGTCTCCCCAAAATTATTGGGCATGGTTTGGGACTGATGACAGGCCAGGAATCGTTCCCTGAATACAATTTGCATGTGACCATGTGGTTTTGGAGACTAAGATAGTTTATAATACTAGTCAAAGACACTGCCTGCCAACTGGCCTTAGTAACAGAGAACAGCCCTGGCAGATCTAGCGCAGGAGTGGACGAGGAGAGCTGCACAACCACTTCCAGTTGTGTGACTCAATGCCAGCATCACTCTGTGCTCCATTTAGGGGGATGGGAAGGAGGGGACGAGCTATCACTTTTTCATTGCCCTGTTTGCTGGGGAAACTGGGTGTGAATTTGATGAGGCACTGCTGGTACCTCTCCTGCACACTTGTCCACTTCTTCTGGCAGTATCTTCTACTGCACTGTTTCCTGCTCTTCGTTCTGAGCAAATTGTCTGGAATTTTCTTCCTCTTCATTCTCCTTTATTTCCTTTGAGATGCAAGTAAATATAGGGGTAGTAAATAAGGATAGAAAGCTGAGGCATGGAAAGGAAACATTCTGCCAAATTAAGTACAAATAAGGTAAATTCCAAGAAGCACCACATTTATTTATGTCACTGCAGCAGTGTTAACTACTCACTGCTTATGTACCCAGGAAGCACACTCCTCTTTATCCCATATCTAGTAGGCATTTTCTGTGTCTCTGTCATGTCTTGAAATACCACTTTTCTTTCAAAACGTTAACCATTTTTTGTGGTCCTTCTGCAGCTACTGAGCAGTACTTCAACCCAAACAAAAGCAAAGGAACCTTGCCAGCACTAATCAATCACCCCAGTAGAAATTGTTTTCAGACTATGACACTGCCTTTGTTAACAGCATTTAGGAAAAGCTGTCTGGAATTACTGTCACCATGCTAATTTTGACAAATTACCCCAGGATCTTGGTCAGCCTACTCACACAGCTGGAGCTTATTGAGAAGGCAATGAGTAGCTCAGGTGTGCGCTTAACAGTGTCAGGTCTACCCACTGACACAAGGAGGGAGGTCTGTTGGTGACAGTAAAAGGAATACAGCTGAGAAATGAAGCATTGGCAGTACTAGCAACAACATTGATGCAGTAGACAAAATGGATTCTTAACATATTATAATTCTGATTGACACACCTGGAATAGTCCAGTTGAAATCCTTGCTTCATCAATTTTGTGACATTGCTTTATATTCAATATAGCTTAATGAATATGAATATTACAGAGATGAATGTTATGTTCATTACAATAAATATTCTAATTTCATATCAGAACTTTTCTGTTAGCATTTTTATTCAAATGCCCCATCCAATGTATAATTTCAAAATATAAAATGCATGTTATGCTAGTATATGATCTTGGGTCGGATGAAATGTACTACAATTTTCCCATTAACTCTTAAAGCAGAGGATATGATCCCATGGAATTATCTGGTTATGTTCATAGAAAGAAACTATTGCAAATTTTATATAAATAATATTTATCAGATGAATAGATAGGTGGAAAAAATCCAAACAAATACTTCAAAACATACAGTGTTTAAGCACGAAGAGAACACAGAGAACATGGGATAGTGGAACATACTGTTAAGCTAAAGGCTAGGAAGAAGTTCTCAAGCTTTTATTGAAAACATCTAACCCTGATCACCTACCTCTTAGGTCAATTAGTTCAGGAAATTCCATCACAGAATCTCTGAAACTCATGAATTTCCAGCTGATTTTTTTTTTTACTCTCTTCCATCTTTATCCTAATGTACGGATATTCCAGGACTTTACAATTTAATAAATTAAGTTCTGATTCAAAGAAAATTTTAAAAGTGTGAGGTACTGTATTACCTGAATTAGGGAATTAAAATTATCTTTTTAATTTCCTTCATTGTAATTCAATGTGAATCTCTTAGATTGAATGACAGAAGCTGAACAACCCTTTGTTTCAAGATGGGTAGACATACATTCCAGATCTGCTGGACACCCATGGTCTAATCATAGAATCATATGAATCTATGATTCCCCTTGCTCATTTGTCCTCAAGATGAACTGAATAAATCCCATGAAGTAAAAGAAAAGAGCACAGGCGTTGTTGGTGCAAGCAGCAACTGCAGCAAGGCAAGAGAAGGAGACAGAAGGGAAAAGGTTACTATCCTGATACCCACTGCTGAGTGTTCCATAGCCACGCTGGTATGAAACTATATCTTGAAACAGAATTCTGCAAGGCAAATAAGCTTGTGGTACATGGATTTTTATAAAGGGAAAGGTGTTTTGCTTTGGATTTTGAGGTGACCGAATTCTGTACTAAATTATGTCATAGTTAATGTGATGCACAGTTCCACTCTGAGCACTGTGCTGCTCCAAATGCTGTCAGCTTAACCACTCTTAATTCAAACATTCTTCAAAGAGTGTAGCACTGATGGTATGAAGTTATCCTACAGCCACAGAACAGTAGTACTACTGAATTGAAGGCAACCAAGTGTATGGACAACATGGGACAAGTTTTAGGGATCCATTTCAAACTTCTAATGACTCATGAGCTCCTTTATTTTCTCTAATTTATACGAACATAATTACGAAGCAGTTCCCTGAATCCTCCTTGGTTACACTGATGCATGACTCATTTAAGCAGAGTCAAGGCTCTTTTCTTTGTATATTTTCACACATAAGAGATTTAGTGCCACAAATACTGTGTAAATGTCATACATATAAACACAAAAATGTATGTACAGACACACTTAAGTGTACATATATCAAATATATCTTAGAATTTAGTATCCAGAAGTTTTGTCTAGAGGAGTCTGCACATGCAAAAAGACTGTACTCATACAGACTCTGCAATAAAAATACAATTAAAATTTTATGAATATTTTCATCATAGGTATACTGAAGTGATAAAGCACAGAATTTTATCTGAGTCATAAACCCAGGAAAATAGCCTTTCTACTGCTGTGGAAAACTCCTGTTTGAAATCTGAAACACCAAGGTGCCTATTAAAAATAGAATGAATGTCATTGCATGGAAGTAAATTGCTCTCCATGCTTCAGCATCCTTCTGTAATGGAGGAGCAGGTTATACACTCTCTGTCAACCACCTTGTTAAGAAAGGAATTGTCTGTGTTTGTGAAACAAATACCTTCCTTCATCTTTGTTCCTGATCATGAAAGACTTATCAGTGCTTGAGTCCAGAATAGGCAGAATCCAGTTAGGCTTGAGTCCAGGTAGGCAGAATAATCCCATCTATTTTTCCTTATTAGGGCTTTTTGGAATCATCCAAATAATGAAAAAAATCTTAAAAAAAATTGAAAATCAAGTAAGTGTAAGTCACACTTACGCTTTAGGTCTTCTCATTTTCTTTCCTTCTGTTTTTCAAGGAATATATTTTTCCACTCTTCATATCAGTTGTGAGCAAGGACAAAGAAGGAGTTGCTCAAAAGGTACATGTTTTTTGCCATAGTTATTGACAAGCAAGGAAGGTTAAAACTTAGATCTCACTGAATGTCTGGGTGAGATGACTCACGTGCACCGGGCACAGAGAAAAGAGAATTACTTCTTCCCTGCTGGATTCCCCCTCCAGCTGCAGTCACCTCTGCCTTTCCACTGATGTGTTTATTTCAGGCTGCTTTCAAGGGCAGCATCAACTGTTGATAAGAAGGTTTCCTGTGCTCTGAAGACAGGACAGACCACCTGGAGACAACTCCTGGAGACATTTCTAGAGACCAGGAAAGTGATCCTGGACAGCCAGACCGTGTTGGATTTACATTGGTGTCCCAATACACATGAACCATATTGATGTACCCAAAGCACAGGTCTCTTGTGCATCATGAATCATATAAAATTAATAGCTCCATTCAAAAAGTTTAAGACTATTTATCTTCCCTGCTGTCACCCTCCCCTCATCCCTGCCAATGTGTGCTGCCACAAGAAATCGGAACACATCAGCCATCAGGGTTTAGGTAAGAAGGCAAACCAGCTTGCTTTTTATTGCCATGAATTAGGCATGTTTTGCATGGTTTATTACTGTGTCTCATTTT
Organism: Pseudopipra pipra; assembly: GCF_036250125.1. Taxonomy (NCBI): domain Eukaryota; kingdom Metazoa; phylum Chordata; class Aves; order Passeriformes; family Pipridae; genus Pseudopipra; species Pseudopipra pipra. Next base: position 6,195,888 of record NC_087549.1, read on the forward strand.
AGAACTGATAACATCATGCAGAGGAATGGTAGTTTCTCCTAATGAGCCAAATGGATGGCTAGTCACTTCTGGAAAATACCCAAAAAGAGCATATAGGATTTTATGAACAACCTGTTGATGTTCCACTCTGTCCCTTGAGCAGAGTTCCAAGAGTGTCCAGATGGTAAAAAGGATAAAATAGGCTATTTAACCTGTTTGAAAGGCAGGGAAAGCACTCCTTACAAAACAAACAAACAAACAAACAAACAAACAAACCAAAAAACAAACAAACAAACAAAACAAAACAAAACAAAAAAAACCACGTTAGCTTACTTGATCAGATGACATTGGGAGAGTTTATTTGTTGTTTCCTTTTACAGGTGATAATGTGTGAAGTGAAAAGCATCAGGTAATGCAGAAACTTGAACAAGTTGCTTTCCTTTTCAGCTCATGTGCTGATGTCAGGCCCAGATAATGGAGCAAATGGATTCTGATGAACAAAGCAAAAGTGTTGATCCTAATTAGAACAGACAAAGGCATTTTTCATCCTGAATCCCTTGTTTAAAGGTTGACTCTTGGCAGGTAGGTGATTGCTCATTGCACTGATGGTACTGTTGACCAGAGCGTCCATCACATGGGGAACACGCAGTAAGTTCAGAACCAGACTTCATGCCTGGAACTGAAATGCCTGCCAGAAGCAGATAGGTAATACTCTTCAGATGATGACAGAATAATTTCCTCCCAGCGGAGGGCTAAAATCTGCTGGCAGACCTTTCAGGGATTCTGCAGGTATTGCTTACCTGCTTGATTATTGCTGAACTTAAGGAGGCCTTAATAGGCTACCCAGAAGTCTTCAGTGTGACACTAAACCCAGAAAGTATGCAATTTTGCGACTTGGATCAAAGATTGAAACTTAATACCCAAAATGCAAATTACAAAATCCAAATGTACGAAGATTTTTCTAACCTTTTTCTAAGATTTTTCAAGGATCAAGCATAGAATCTTTCTAAGAAGTAGCAACATATGAAGAATACAACATATGAAGCAATCCTTTTTATTTTATTTGTCCTTGGAGTGTCATTAGCAACCTCTGGCCTTATGTCGTTGGTTTTAAAGTGGTATAAGAGACAAAAGCCAAAGAAATTCAAAATGAGAGAATATTCATCAAAAATTTAAACAACTGCCCAGTGTTATTGAGATGACTCCAAATGTAAATGTTCTTTCTCATACTTTCTTTGTTTAAGGTCAGGGATATTCCAGAGGTTAGTTTAGATTAAATATTTTTTGTCATTTTGGCTACTTTGAAGCACACAGTGGTGACAGGTTTTATGTCTGGAGTGGTTTCACAAGGGAAACTGGTGAGGCAGTCCTGTTGTGCAGATGAGTGCTATAAAAAGCTGCTCTTGCAAGTGTAAATATGGTACTGGATCTTGTCTTCACAGTTCGGCATCAAATGGAAGGTAATGCATCCTGATACTCCGGGTTAATATCTTCACATTTTTTAGGGCAGTTTCTAAAGTGGAAAAGGAGGCCAGATACAGAATCAAAAGAAAAATCATTAAATCCTTTGGGTTAGAAGGGACCTTTAAAGGTCGCCTAGTCCAACCCCCAAATAAAGGAAAAGACAACTTTATTCTCTTTTTCATATCAGAGCCTTGTACTATAAACAGAGCATGGTTTTGATCTGACCAGGGTCGAGGGCAGTTTTACTGTTGCCTGATTGTTTTTTATGGGACCGATCCCTCTCTACTGCTCTGGTGTCTCATACACCTCTGCTCGTAACTGTAACCATATATTTGTGATTTTTCTTTCTGTGAGTTTCAGGGAATCATCATTTTCTTGATGTTCCTTGAATGTGACGATATAAAAAGGGAGGACAGGTTCAATTTTCTGAGAACAGTGTGAGGTTTAACCCCCAGAAAAGTTATGTCCTGATTCTGATACAGTAGGAAATTACTTAGTGCTTTCAGGGAATGCAGAAGGAGGGCTGTTGGATCCCAAATTCATATACCTCCAGAGAGGAATTTGTGCAGTTTCAGCAAAAGGCCTTGGGCTACAAAAGCTGGGGAAAAAACCTCAGTTTAAGAAGCAAATGAGACATCAGTGATGTGGAGTGCCCTGCCCAAGCCAGACAGACCATCATCATGGCTTTGCAAATGTGGGTAAGGCCTTCGAGCCTGCACAAGGGATTTTTTATACTCCGATGTTATCAAGCATCTGCAGAAGACCTATTGTGTTTTATCTCTCCTTTTGTGTTACCTGTTCCCCCCATGTAATTCCTCTAAAATGAAGTGGGTTTTCCCCTATGGTGTAAGTGTTAAGACCCCAAAATTTGTAAACCTGGGTTTTCCCCTTTACCTCCTCTCTGTAAAACCCCCAGTTGTAATAGGCCAACCCCCTGATGAATATGTAAACCCCGCCATGAATATCTAGTACCCCAGACCCATAAAATACTCGTTTTTGTATGAATAAACCATTCCAATTTCTTGCTTCCACCTGGGTTTGACTTAGCTTTATTGACCTCCACAGAGGGCTTTGGACATTTGCTGTAGTGTTCCTCAGTGTGGGTCTGTGTGACAGAACAATTTGAAATCTAAGCAAAGTGAGATACTTCATTTGTACAGGAAGCACATCAGACCAATGTGCAGTTGTAGACATGAGCTGATAGATCTTGCAATGTTCTCATCTTCATTTGCATTCCTAACTAGACTGTGAAGAAGACCACCTTCATTTTTGGGAGGTCATAGATTCTTAAGGTTAAATTATTATGATTATGTAACTGATATTTTGGAGGTAATGCATAAACTCAATGGCAGTGATTTCAAGGAGGAGAAAGGGCTTAAAGAGATGAAAGTGTCTGCTGGGGAAACATATTAGATGAAAACATGCAAATAAGTCACAGAGAAGTTGCAAACTAAAATTCCCTCTGTCTTTCCTTTTCTCTGTATGGACATATATATAAAGTGACGTGAGTAAATGTAATATCAGGGTGCTACATCATTACTTGATGTGAATTATCTCTGCTTCATTGATTTTGATAAGACTATATAATAATAATAATGGCCAGTCTTCGCAAGCGAAGATTTGGGAAAGGTCATAAACCCTTCGAGCCTGCGCAGTGGATTTTTTAGGTGAGACACAGCGTGCGCTGAACTGAGCCCACCCTTTAATCCTGAGGTTCATCTGCCGGGGCCGAGCAAAGCTTGGACAGTGGCAGTGAGGTCCCCAGGACGTAGCTGGATTGCCATACAAAGCTGACGAGCTCCAGCTGCCCAGGGGGCCGGGAATTGAACCCGGGTCGCAGCGGTGCGAGTCCTGCACTCTAACCACTAGACCACCAGAGGCCCATATACATGTATTATAAAGGGGGAAATTAGTTGTCGGATTTTTTTAGTAAGAAGTCTGTCATCAGTCCATCATACATTCCTGCAGCACTGAATTAAATTGCTGGGTAATGTGCATTTCAGCCTATTAGTAGAGAAATGTTTTCAAAAGTTCAGTCATCAACTAGCAAAAAAAAAAATTGAACTAAGTGTGGGAAATAATGTCAAATATTTTGCCAACCAGAACATTACGCAATGAGGAAAATGACAATATGTATGCAATATTTTGAAATAATCAATTGCACAGAGCTTCAGTTCCAACTTTATTCTGAACTACCCAGTGTAAAAAGAAGTGAATGTGTTTTATGACTTCCATACAGAGTGCTGCTAGTATTCTTCTTTTATTACTGTTTCATAGCAATATCAACTCCTCTTTTTTAAATAATATTTCAAAGCATTTCAGTTGGAGTAGTAAAGCTTATAGGCTGCTGTGTTTGTTCTCCAAGGTATTTTTGTATATGATTAGTCAAGAAATATGGAATCTTTTTATTAACTCAATTTGCTGGAAAAACAAAAAAATGCATAGGACAAAATTAGATGTATTTCTTCATGGATTATGATAAAAAAAACCTTGCAAATGTGTAGTTCAAGATTCAAGTCCCAGGTGCATGGTGCCTGGCTCCAGCTGAAACAGGATTCACTAGGAGCCACATGGTACCTCTGGAATGCAACATGCTGTTACCAGGATCTTTGTGGGATGTTTTAGCTAAAGAGCATTTTTGAACAGGATTCCTCATTGTCTGTTTCTGTATTTGGATACACAAGAGGGAGGGAGATGAGGCAATGCTCAGCTGCATTTCTGAGTTCCCTTTCTGAGTTCCTGCTCTCTCCTCCACTCCTCCTAACTGTTTTACAGGTGGACTCTGCAACAACAGTACTGAAGCCTGAGGGCTTCATTCCAAATCCGAGCAGAAAAATAAATTTCTGACCTCAGAAAATATCAGTATTTGGAATGAGAAATTAAAACCATTTGGGAGTTTTTTCTTTCTCTCCTTCCCTCCCTCCCTCCCCACTACCAACCCCACGAACTAAAAGACTTTAAGAAAGTCTTTTTGGAGAAAGAAAATGGAGGGGTTTGTATCTTGTTGATTCCTGCCAACTGAGCCCTCCGGCCAATTTCACCTCCCGAACTTTTGTCCATTTCATTTTCTGCCAGAAGGCAGAAAGTGCCTCCAATGAGACTCTTCCAGGCAGGAAGCCAGAGCCAGATGCTGGTCACCTGCTTTCTCTGCCTCTCTGCTTCTCAGCATCCCCATCTGTACCAAGCCTACTTCCAGTTCCCTAATTCTTCACATGAAGGGTCTTGGACAATCTTTTCTTTTTTCCTTTTATTTTTTTTTCAGGTAGGTAATAGAAACCAAAACCGTAATCACAATTTTTCAACAAAAAATCCCAAGGATTTTTTTTCCTATGGAGAATTTTGATTGTATTGTTTTCTGAATGGATTTTTCCCTGTCTGAAAATCATTCTGCCATAAAATTATCTATCAGTTCTGCTCCTTTCTTCCTCCTCTAATGCCTAAAAAGGAGCTTAGCTGATTCCAGAATATGCAAGAATGATGCTTCCTAATGTACTCAGCATGGCTGCTTGTGTTGGAAATGAGATGAAAGCACTTGAATCATTTTCCTTTTCAAATGGTGGGCTAATTAACATATAGATCAGCTGGCTAACACTTCCATGAAATACGTACAGTATTTGTTATTAAAATACAAGCACTCTTTGAACTTCAGCAGTCACTTGAAAATTTTAATCATCCAATTCTGCCTTTGTTTGTAATAGTTTAGATAAGAAATTGGACAGCCAGGATGCTAAATCGAAGGAATCATTTGGACACTCTTAATGTCGTGGTTGTGTTTCTATTTGTTTAACAGCATATATTATGCATAAGGTGTCCCAGTTCAAGGATTTATCTAAATTGAATGTGTTCTAGCAGATGACAGCAAGAGGATTTCTTTCAAAATTAGCGTGTGTCTTTTTAGGCAGAGTGAATTATCCCCAGGTCCCATGAAATCAACTACAATGATTTTCACTGGCTCTTGGCAGCAATGGTACCTTCTGCTGAGAAAAGCCAATCAACTGGAATATGCTTTTGTTACTGGACCTGAAAACTGTGTGAGATTGGATCATGATGCATGAAAAACAGAAAAATCCTGAGGGTAAGGTTGCCACTCACAGACCTGCACATCCTGGATATAAGGACAGGGTGAGTTTAGTGCTTGATTCATGGTGGAAGAGAGGGAATCTACATGAGCAAATAGTTGTTTAAACCCATAAGTGCTACACAATAGGTAATAGAAAATAGACTTTAGATTTAAATGCATTAAATAGCCTTTTTCTTTAACAAAAAAATTCCTGTTATAAAATTACCTACCTTGCTCCATAGTTATATTTGTTCAATTTGCTTCAAAATAAACAGGGACAACAGATAAAATGATTGTAGAATTGAAAGATTGGTTCGCTTAAGATCACTTTCTTTACTCACTTTAAAAATGTGAGTTATTTTTAGTGTTGGGTTGTTTCTTCTTCTACCTGTTTTCAACAATTCCAATAAGAAAATTACTGTATGTTTATGGGGAAAAAAGAACCCCAAACTATTTCACTCTTTTTTCCCCCTGCTTTTATAGATATGAAACTTTTGACTAAAGGTAAGTCTTGGGAGTTCCAGTGGACATATTTCAAAAGTCACCAGATAGGCAAGGTATTTTTCAATGTGCTTAATCTAAAATGATTGTGATTCAGACATCCGTAATACTGTTAAATCAAGCCATTTAGAATATTTTTTTCTATAAGAATAAACTTGGCCTTTATTTTCAAGCTGAATCTTTATCTCTGGGATCAGTTTTGTTCACAGTTTCCAACAGACAGAGAATAACAAGGGAAAGCGATGATAAAAATGGGACCATTCATAAAAGAGGGACCATTCATGTCACATGTCAGACTGGAGCCTTGTTTTGAAACTTCCAAAACCCTTAGCAAGGGTTAAAATTCAGTCTAGTTTCTTAAGATCTTGCTTTTCCAGATGAACACAAAAAGGTCACTAAAAATAACCTTGCTGAATTTAATCACTTTTCAATGTCAAAACTTATTTAGGTTTTGACACCGAAGAGAGACTAAATTAAACAATAATGTATCTCTCACTTTTACAAGTCTTCCAGGAGGTGCTCCAAAAGAATAGTCAACATACAACAGATAGACACTAAATATACCCTGATTACCTGGCTGTCTTTTATCCCTTAGGCTCACTCACCCTCAGTGCTACCTGGGCACTGCTGGCAACGTGAGGACCAGCTGAAAGGTTGAATGCACACTTACTGCTTCCCACTTTTCCCTCTGCAATGCAGAAATCTCATTGTAAGCAAGATGGTTAAGACACTCTCCACTAAATAAAATCCAAGATGTGGAAAAATCCTAGATGCCTCTTTTTTTTTTTTTTCCCAGTAAAAGCACAGATAACACAACATATTTTATAGATATATTCCAGTAATCACAAATAATAAATTGAGTCCATAAGTATGGGAATGATAAACCCTCTTTTCCTGAATATATCTTTATAAATTTCAGTCCTGCTCACAGTATATTCTATGGGTCTACCCATACCTCTTAAAATTGAGTTGCATGTTTCAAGCTGAAAAGAGGGCATAAAACCAAATCTATAAGAGCCAAAGACCAAAAGCCCATGCACCTTTCTCCATTGACAGGTAAAAAAATGCCTCCATGACAAACATTTGTCCTTCTCAAATCCAGACCTTTTATTTCCATTCCCTAGGTGCTGTCTTTTATTTAAGGAGAGTTAGAATTAGCAAACATGAGAACTAAAGTTAAGCTACTGTTTTACATCTCCATCTGATTGTTTTGAATACTGCTGTTAAAAATGCCATCTGGAGATCAAAAACACACCTGACAATTAAGACAAGATGGCATAGTACCAGCTTGACTTACCATGGTACTTGCAGTGGAGGACTGCATTTCTCTAGTTAAACACTAAATAAGGTTGATCTTTTTTAACTGATTGGTAGAAAAGTTCATTACTTCAAGTCATGTCAGATGAATTGTGTTATTGGATAAGGGTTATCATAAGCTGGTTGTAAATTATCTTAGGGTGGAAACTAGAGGTATGCTCCAACAATCTGAAAAGAGGAGACTTGGAATAGAATTTCTGTGGGAATTATGGAAAAGGCAGGGTCTAATTAATTTTATGTGGAGCTTGAAGAATTTATGAGTGTGAATAGATGATGCGGTTCCTTGAGTTGGCAGGGAGTCTATTCAACAACCCATGAAATAAATCCTTGATGCAGGCTCCTCTGTCAACAGCTGAATCATCTATATTCACTAGGTTTTGATTCCATCTTTGATTGAGTATCTATTATCATTGGGATGAAGGATTAGCTTGGATTAACATTTTTTGTGATTTTACTTTTAATTTGTCAAAGACATGGTAGGCTTTGTTTTTGTGTATGTTGCAAATGAAATATAAATACATGACTTGGATTAATTACTCTACATTGTTATTATTTTATTAGCAGCATTCTTTGAAGCCATTCCAGACCAGAACACTATCTCAGCACATTTTGGTGACCTATTTATGCAGACTTTAAGCACTGGCCTAAAGAATACCAGTCATGTAGTACAGCAAGAATGATAACAAACATGCTGAATAAACAGCACCTTTCTCCTCAGCTTTATAGTTATATTTTTAGTAAATCTTTCTAGCCAGTGGGAAGATAAAGATTAGCTTGATCAAATGTTCAGTGGTGCTCTCCTTTCCACCCTCAGACAAGGGTTATGACTAAATCCCTGAGTGTTTAAGTAACAGCTTACAGAATATATCAGCAAATTGCAGTGGATTGAGTTCTGGCAGTCTGACACTTAGCTTTGATGCCTTGCTTTTACAAGATAGTTACTGCTGGAGATGCTTTTCACTAAGTAGTTTCAAGTGAATTACAACAGAAGGTGAAGGGGACCATAATTTAATAGGAGAGCCTCTTGTGTGTCTTCAGAACACGACATTTCTGGATTCTCATGTCTGTGCTGTTTGGGGCTGACAATTTAGAAATTAAAAAGCACTTAACCTGTAAGGGTTAACAAATGAACCTCAAATTAAATGTATCATCCTTCTCGGGAATGGGGAGAGGGAGAGCAAGAGAGAGAGATGTGTTTTAACAGGAGGCTTCCCTGTGATACCAAGTAATCTCCCTATCCTGAGAGTCATAAATCACTCTGAAAAGAGACAGACTTAAAAATAATTGTGTGACTTCAAAAAAATATATGACTTAGATGGTCCTAACAGAAGAGACTACATAGTACATTTATAGCTGATGCTACTCATAAGAATGTTTTTCATGTGATTTATTTTTTGCATGTCTGTGTTTATTCTTTCATGTTCATACTTAATAGATGCTGGGCAATGACACAAATTTTCATAATGATTTTTCCTTTAAATGAAGGAGAGAAACATGAAGAACAACTAGGTTGCCTGTCCCCCAGCCCTTTTTCAATAACATTTCTTCTAGATCATCAGTCCATATTTCACCATCTGTATGAGATGGAAACTTTTAAAGATTTCAGTTCCTGTCTAAAGGCACCTGTATTTCACCACAGTATCCTGGACTGTAAGTCACAGTAATGGTAGGTGTAGCTGCAACAGCTGATCCTAATATTTTTGTCATCTTCTGTTGAGGGCCACTATCCTATTACTAGGAAGAGCTAATTGGAGTGTAAAAATCTTTCTCAGCTTTGATGAAAACCATTTAATCCTGAGTTTGTTGTGATTGCATTTTAAACTCAGCTGTAGGCTGTGAAGGCTGAGAAAAGAGCACATTTTGTTTAATCAAAAAAGAGACCTTTAAAATAAGCAGGAGTGAAAGAGGCTGCTTAAACAGGCTGCCCTTGTTAGCCACCTTCAAAAGAAGTTTTCTTCATTGATGTACCAAACCCCATTGTATCTCCTGCTGAAACTCTTCTATGTATTGTGTAAAAATGCAATTTTGGGGTAGAACCAAACTTTTAAACCACTACAGCTTCTTTACCATTGGACGATCAAATCAACCCCTTTTTTCACTCACTTTTCTTTTTCCTGTGACCAAATCTTCTCTTGTGGGGGTAATCATAATCTTCCTCCACCCAAAATCTAAACTAATAGGAGAGCACTAGCATGTATGTCTTGCTGGTATGATATCCATCAAGCATTTTGCAGTGCAGCTTTTGTTTTGCTTCTGGTAAGGTAATTCTTCTTCTGGAGATGGTAAATTATGACTTCAATAGGGACAATCACTGTCCCAATTAAACATGTCCATGAGTTCCTATGACACACTCTGTTTAGTCAGACTTCCATAATATGTAGTGCTGCCTATTCTCAGCAGCACTAAACCTCGGATTCTGGTCTGTTGGGTGCCTGGAAATAACCAGAGCAAGTTGGAAAGTAGTAAAGCCGATGCTGCCTTTTGTTGCCTTCTATTTTTATTTTGTTTCCAAGCTATTTTGAGGTTATCGGAACCTTTAATTCTCCTGCCAATATCTGTCAGTCCACTGTTCGTGTTACATATTGGAATGACAAGGCATCCTGTTGACCCTGGATGCTCTCATTGATCCGCGATAGGACTGATGTACAAATATATAAATGTACATGTACACATAGACATATAAAGCAGATTTTTAAAGTTATCTACCCAAAAAAGGTTCTTCTGTCATATCTAAACTTAAGCCATTTCCAGACTGAATCTCCACACATGCTTACAGATCTTTTTTTCTTCTGTTTGAATTATCTTATTCCTGATTTTTCTATACACCACTCACGATCTTCCTCTGTAGGTGTTTGACATTCTGGAAGATGTCTCTATCCTTTCTTTCCCTCTGGTTATTTACTGTCTGTTCCTTTTAACAGCCTCTTTTTCGAGTATAACATAAGCACACTTGTTCTTGACTTAAAGTCATGGTCTGTTTACACATTTGAAATGAAGTAAAATAAGTTTCTCTCAAACCTCATAATATTTGCTTGTATCTCTGGTTAGTTATGACTTCTTCAATTAGTGAACAAGCCTTGATTTGACCTAAATATATTCACACTGGGGTTGTCTTCATATAAGTAGTCTTTGGCTGGTACAAAGAAATATAAAATACTGTTAAATGGGCTGGTTCTGATTCAGTTGTGAATGTCTCTTGAAATAGAGTAGGAATTACATCCCTGTAGAGAAGACAGCTCAGAACCACTTAAAAAATCTAATTCTTCTGTCTAGTAATTTTGTGATGCTTTGTTATATTCTTGTCAGTGACGCCTGAGTTCATAATTCTTAGGGGTGGAAATATTAAAAACGAAAATGTGGGAGGAAATCATCCTTCCCAGTATTCTGTGGTTCCTATATTCATGATATAATCACCACTTTCTTTTACTTTAAAGAAGACTGTGGTTTTACACATATCCTTTTAGAATTGTTCATTATAGGTTTAAATTTCAGAAACACAAAAATGTCAAAGAGATATATATAGATATGAAGAAGTTAAGCTTGGGTTACTAGACAGGTATAAGCATCCTCTAATATTTGCCTATATATAACTTCAAAGGAAACCTTATACAGATTCAGTCATATCACTTTATTATTCATTATCCCACTCTCAAAGCTTCATATACTTAAGCTCAATTAATTTCTCCCAACTGTTAGTTATTTTGAGTACATATGATACTTATTCAGACTCTTTTATCTATACTTTTCATTGTCTCTTTCACCTCACCTGGATTCATCCTCTGTACTCCCAGACTTACCTGAAAGAACATAATTGAAATCATCGATACCATTAAGTTGAACTGCTTTTCATCATATGATGTTCCTCAGAGGATCCCCATAAAAATCCACCTCAACAATTAGACTATATTTTTTAAACCATTTTCCTAGGCTTTACTTGAGACTGATTTTTTCTTCTGTGTGATGCCACACTGAAAAAAGGAGTGGTTATAAAAAACACAGAATCACAGAAACACAGAAGGGGTCAGGTGGGAAGGGACCACGGTGAATCATCTGGTCCAACCTCCCTGCTCAAGCAGGGTCATCCCAGAGCACATCGCACAGGATTGTGTCCAGATGGTTCTTCAACATCTTCAGGAGAGGGAAACTCCACATCCTCTCTGCGCAATCTGTTCCAGTGTTCAGTCACTGCACGGTAAAGAAGTTCTTTCTCACATTCAGGTGGAACTTCCTGTGCATCAGTTTCTGCCTGTTGCCTCTTGTCCCACTGCTTGGCATCATCAAAAAGAGTCTGGTCCATCTTTTTGGCACCTTCCCTTCAGATATTGACAGACATTGATGAGATCCTCTCTCAGTCATCTCTTCTTGAGGGTGAACAGGTCCATACCCCTCAGCCTTTCCTCATAAGAGAGATGCTCAAGTCCCTTAATCATCTTTGTAGCCCTCCTCTGGACCTGCTCCAGGAACTCCATTCCTCTGATGTACTGAGGAGCCCAAAACTGGACAAAGCAGTCCAGATGCATCTCCCTAGGGCCAAGCAGAGGGACAGGATCACCTTCCTCGATCTGTTGGCAATGCTCTTCCTGATGCATCTCAGGATTCCATTGGCTTTCTTGGCCACAAGGGCACACTGCTGGTTCATGGACAGCTTGGTGTTCACCAGGACATTCACAGTCTCAGAAACTGCACATTGGTGCAACAGTTCTGATACTGATGCCCATTCACCAATTGTGGAATTTGCTGCAGCCACACTCCAAAAACCTCCAATTCACTCCTGATGGGTTCACATCAGGTTAATGGCTGGCCTTGATGATCTAAGAGGGTTTTCCAGCCTGAATTATTCTATGATTCTATGACCCAGACTCCCATCAAATAATGTGCACAATGCAAATTAGGGAAGTAACTGGAGCATGTATAGACATTTCTGCCTTTATCTGAGTTAGTTTGGTTGTCATTGTAATATGGCATCGTAATGACAGGGGATTGAACACAGATTAAGGATGTACTTGAACAACTAACTGTTGAAATCCAGGCTGCCATCTCCTCATGTCTATCAGTATCTAAGTCCCCCTGCTTGGAAGATAGGGCCAGGCAGGTTCTTTTATGTCATCGTCACAACTTGTAGGTACACCCTATCAGTCAATTTACCAGCAACTGCAGAAGAACTTTGACAAGCCAAAATCCTTTTTCCAGACCCAAGGGAGCAAAGATCAGCAGCTCCATCAGGTCTGCAACACAATCAAGAAAGTAACACAAAAAGGAACTGACAGCAGGTGGAAAAATGCATTTGCCTGACTGGGAGATCGTACTGTGGGCAGAGCTGCAAAACAGATGGGAGCTTCTCTGACCTTGCCTGCTCCAGATTTATCACTGGACATGTTTAATTAAAAAAGCATCAGATTAAGTCATTTTGTTATATGGGAAAATGCTGGAGTCCCTCAGGTGTAATCCCTGTTGGAAGAAACACAACAAGGACAAGATTTTTCATTGCAGCAACAGAAATCAGATGAAAAACTAGTTTAAAGCCAAACCTAGTGGGGAATTGGACAGGAGTGAGATAAGAAACTGTGTTGGCTTGTGCTCTTTTATTGCTTTGGTCAGCGAGAAGACAGAGTAACTTACAATAGGTGTGAAACACCCAGTTGAGACAAATTATGTTCATGTCAATCCTTTATTTCCCTATTTCCCTTATAGCTTATGTTTCTCTTGTATCAACCACCTTTCCCACTCGATCTGCTCTCTCTGGGACTGGCTGAAACTCAGATAAATTAACAACCACATATGAGGAAGTTTTTGCAAACTGGGAGATAAAAAGAGTAAGATATTAAGAAACAAATCCCCCTCACAACAAATGCTCCACAGTGTGTTCACCAAGAACGCAAATTTCTCTTAAGAGATTTAAATGAATTTTTAATTCAATCATTAGAAATAAAGAAGTGTTCATTTAATATAAGACTGGATAATTTATCACGTATTGCTATTAATGGGTGTTAATAGTAGAATTTACCATGTGTAAATTTTCCTTTACATTCTTGTTAAAGATTAAAGCTATATATATGTATTTTTTTCACACACGCACACAGTATGAACATCTATTGCATATGCATACATGTGTGTATGCTTGCTTGGTTTTCTGGAGGTTGCAAATATATAAAGGCCTTAGAAGTCCCTGTCCAAATACTCCTCCTCTGGGCAGACTACAAAATAAAAAAAATACGTGAAAGTGTGTTAAAACAATATCAGTTCCTTTGCCACAAAGATTTACTAATGGAAAATAAACATGGGCTCTAAGACCAGCTGACACACAGTAACTGTTAGCATCATGTTATAGTAAGCAAATCACTTCATATATATTAAAGATGTCTCTGTCTTTTCCAGTGTAAACAAAGAAACCCCACAAAGGCATAAACAGTAGGAGCCACAAGTTCCATGCAAAAATGAGACATTCATGGTAGAACTGCGACCCATGGGAAGAGGAATCCACTATTTCAATTTCCTAACTGATCATCCTGAGAACCAGAAGATCAGAAGTAATTTTGTTTTTAAACAAATGCAGTTCCTACTCTAATCACAGCTCCTTCTCTGAAAGATATGTTGATGTCAATAATGCAGACATGATGAGCCCACATTATGTTCTAATTATACCTTCAACAAACCTTAAACTTACATTGACAAATATACCCTGGAGTTTTTTGGTATCTGAAATGGTCTTAAATTATCAAAGAAGCTCAGAGAATACATTAGCATGAGACTCCAGAGATCATTAATATTACACATGAAATCTATGTGAAGATGACATTAAGGATCTGATGTGAACTGACAAAAGCAAATGAATTTCAAGTTAAACTTGCTACCTTGTCCTTAATTCACTTTGAGATGTCTACCAGTGGTGTCAGAATTGATGTAAATGGCATGAATGTTTAGGATGCCCATTGCTGTATTGGCAGAGGGCAGTGTCTTTGGGCTGTTCTCTTAGTCATGTAGAGAATTGCTCTGGTTCCCAGAGATTTAACCCAGACTTTTAAATGTTATGTTATGAAGTCTCAAGTATTTTCTTAAAGGTCAGTCAAGCAGTAAAAAATACTGTGCTGCATAAAACAAGTTTTCTCTCTTTTTTTTTTTTTAATAATGTAATTATAATCATCTACCTTTTAATTTTTAATTCAATTTTTCCAGGTTTGAGTATCTTCAGATTTTCAGCTCCTATCTTTAATTGGAAGTTATATTCTTCACTTCCACTTTCCCCCAGAAAATTGATTTCTAAGGTTGAGATGTTATTTTTAATTACTTAATTACACATATGAACATTTGTATTTCAATAATTCTCTTCCAATTTCACAATTTCATATGGAGAACATGAATAAATCTCCCCAAGCTGACATTAACAACAGACACAGGGTTGTTCTTAAAGCTCCCCCCTACATAGAAAACTTAAGGGGCAGGTCAACATATATTTCCTTCAGCAGCAGAGCTTGTTCAAGATGTCTCCTATTCTCAGCCTCTTCTTTCTGATTTGCCCAACATTTTGATTTAGTGATGTGATACAACTGTTTGCCTTATCTGGTGAATTATAGAACTTTATTGAACTCAAATACTTCCTAAATAGTTTCTCCTTTTCCATAATGGAGGTTTTTTTGATGATGCATAGTTGGTGTCCACCAACAGCACAAGGTGAAAAGAAAGGAGCTGGGTGGTGGAGGAGCCAAAATTCTTCCACAGAAAGTCACCAGGCATCACTGTGGTTCAAAAGCAAGCCTTTCATGTCAGGGAACTGTGAATTTAAGAACGTACCTGAGAGTGGAGATGCATTGCAACAGAGCCTCACTGTGTCAACTGCTGGCATGATAATATAATAGCCTCCCTCTATAAAGCAGTCAAGCAAATTTGAATTAAATTAGAAAAATCACCTCAGGAGAGGAAGAGAAAAGAGGAGGGGGACTACCAAGAGCCAGATACTGGTCTGAGGCAAATTAAAAAACTTAAGATGATAAATCCCCGACCAAATGGGCTTTTATAGTGGAACCATCGTCACTGCCTCCGTTTTAACAGTGTTGCCAACACCTACCATGTGAAAGCATAAAAGTGATCATCTGCTGTGTTTGGTCTAGATTCAGGTCCCTCCTCCTTGCTTCATGGGCCATATACAAACCATTCCAGAGACCAACTGACATCAGTAATTAGACCTTCCTTTGCAAGAATACACTGACAGGTACCTCAGGCAGTTCCAAGTCATTCTGTTCAGATTTATGCACCCTCTGTCCTAAAAAAGCCTCAGTCTCAACCTACCCGGAGGGCAGAGCATCTCCGGAGTTTTAGTCAAAAAGTTGGGAGCTAAAAGAAATTTCTCAACGAGGTAAAATGCAGCTACAAACAGAAACATAAAAAATAAAACCTCAGAGTTCATCAGTGACTTTCAGGAGCCTGAAACACCATTGAAAGGAATTAGGGTCACACCTAAAAGTGTTAAAAATGAAATCTCAAAATTTAAACTAAGCAAAGTATTACAGAAAACACATGATTTTTAGATCACCTCTCTGTTTTCACAATAAGACACATCAGTGTTTTATAATAAATCTTTACATCCAGTTGTCTCTTCACAGCATGCCATGCTACCTGTGTCAAGAGCAGGGGCTCAGAAGTCATAAGTAATGGGAAATAGGTGCCTGTTTCAGTTTCTGGGCATACCTGAACAATCAGATCTCTGTTTCTCCTTCTGCACACTGAGAATTGCAGTCATCCTTGCCTGATGACCACTAATCCCTATTAGGAGAAGCATAACAAGGAATGGATCCTAGGTGCTATGGAATGCTCAGATGAAATACTTGTTGATTGGATTATCTAATTGCTAGTGAGTGATAATGGGAAAAGGATATGGATACTCAAAAACATCTCAAGTGCCTGTTTAGGTGTCTAAGCCTGTTGCTAAGCTGTGTGCCCTCAGAACAACTCCTTCCCACATATTTCACCTCCCACTGAAAACAGTGAGGCACTCTAGAGGCACTTTCATGCCTAAACATAGGGAAAAATTCTTTAGGTCCACACGGGGAAGGTGACAATCAGCTTGTGGGAAAGCTCACAAAGTTTCAGCTTCCATAGACATTCTACCTATTTCATTGCAGTTTTTCATCACCTTTTTTTTTTTGCCCTCCGGGGGACAACTTGTATCAGAAGATGAAGCAGATCTTCTGCATGATATTAAATATTTTACTCCATCTCTGTCTTCTGCCTTTGGTTTTAGGTTGGCTTCCAGCTGAAGGGAATCATGTCTTTTGATATGTTACTCCCTCGTGTCCTGCCTGTCTGTATAACCTGACTGAGGATTTCATTGTATTAGTTCAGCATTCAGACACAGGAAAAGTTTGAGTATTTTCTGACAAGTCATTTTAAGCACAGAAGCATCAGGTTAAATGTGAAGATTACTTCTGTGACTTCTGAAAGTCCTTTCATTGGCTCCAGTGGGCTTTAAATGCTGCTCTCAGTAGAAACTAGAAATAGTAAGTTTGAATTCTATGACTGAGGTGAGGCCCTTGGATAGTGATAATGTCTTTTACTGGACCGTTTTACCCAAATGAGAAATATAGGAATAGAAAGCCTTTTTTCTCCCTAAGATCTTGCTTTATGGTGAACTTGCCACCGGCTGCCGCATGAGAGGAGCCCCGAAGAAAAGATACAAGGACTCCCTGAAACAACTTCTCAGCCTTGGCCGTATTGATCAACATAACTGGTCTACTCTGGCCTCAAATTGGGAGGCCTGGAGACACATCATCTATAACGCTGCTGTCTCCTTTGAGAAACACGCAGGATCACTCTCGAGGAAAAAAGGCAACGCAGAAAGAACCGTGTATTGCAGAATACACCATCTAAGGAATCTTTCTGCTGTGCCTTTTGCAATCAGATATGTCTGTCACGTATTGGCCTCATAAGCCACCAGCGTGCCTGTATCAAATGTGGATAGAGCCTTCCCAAATCTTCGTTTGCGAAGCCTAGCCATGATTACCCAAATGAGAAATATAGGAATAGAAAGCCTTTTTTCTCCCTGTAAACTTGATCTTCTGTCTTTAGGGCTAATGATGACTCAAGTAATTTCAGGAAATTTAGCATGAAGTGTAGTGAAAGAAACAAGATATTATTGGCAATAATTTTGGAGGAATTTAAAATGTTTACACTTCCTATCTATTGCCCTAAGAAGAAAATTTTCATACTGGTGCACAAATTCTCTAGCTCTATGAGGATCAAGTAATTCTCTAAGAATCATTTCATGACCTCACTCTTGTTGCTGCAGATTAAAAGTACATCTCTTTCATCTGAAAGCACTGGAGAGACTAGAAGTTTTTCTGCATAGAAAGGGTACCTAAGAAGCTGCCCAGCTCTCAAATCCACAGTGGCTCCCAAGTTCCTCACAGTCCAACTACAAATGAGTTGGTATCTGGAGATTAAATTCTTACATATTCAGTGAAGTGAAAGACGAGGGGATTGTCCTAGCCAAGATGTAGAACTAAAGATAGCTTAGGAAATTTTAGCCCCGTTTGATCTCTTGAAGGGTTTATTTCCATTAATTCTGATTACAAGTAAGTTAAAGATATAACCTAATATGTATTTCTAGGATCTCATTATATTCAATGAAGGGAAAAAGCAGCACATATACAGAATGATTTATCTGTCCTAGGACAGGATGACTCGGCCCTCAGAAGTATTTCTCTCCTTTGACTACAGATGAATGATTAGTTTAGATTAGACATCTATTTTTAGATACTTAAAGTTAGGGCCAGTAAATTATATTCTAAAGCAAAAATCCCCAGACGGATTTGCATTAATTATGAGGAGGACATTGCCCTCTTATACAAGAGTGTTTTGGATGCTTTTCAAACTCTCACCACTTACTCAATTTAATATTTGTCTTGTGGTAAACATCTAGACCCCATAGTGGCATAAGCAAAGAAAGAAAATATGTTAAAAATTATTCAAAAAGGAGAGCAGTTTGCTGTGTACAGGGAAGATGTATCAATCACATCTGTATAGCAGTAGAATGAATCAAAACTCCCTCAATGCTTTTCTCTTTGGGAAACACACTACAGTCTGTGTTGAACCTGATGTAGTGAAAGGTAAGGGCATGCTCATTCCCTCTTCTTCTCAACCAGCTCTGCATGGATTATAATGATAGGGAACATCCTTGTCTTGATGAAATTAAGAAAATCAGTTGTTGGTGTTGGCAAGGTGGAGGAAAGAGGCAATAAAAAATAAATAAATAAGCAAATAAATAAATAAATAAATAAATAAGAAATAGATAAATAAATAATCATATTTAATAAGTCTTATGTCACTGTTGAGGGAAACAGTGACAGGAAGGGAAAAGAAAATAAAACCTGAATCCTCATTTCTGGACTCTTGGAACTGGTTGTAAGTTCATGCCTTTCATTCATATAGGTACCCAAAAAATAGCAGCTTGTTCTTAACATCGGTCAGCATAAAAACACATGGAAAAAAAAGGGAAGGTACTCCCAATTACAGCTAAATAATGATGTTCTGAATATCTCACAAGATGGTCTCACAATATATGGGATAATAAATCCTGCTCCACCTCTATAACTAAGCAATAGTTAAAGGTGTTACTTATATTTCTTTTTACAAATAACGAAGTATTTTTTTATTTCATTTACACCTCCTCTCCTCTCCCCTGACTTTCTTTCTCTATACCTCTGTCCTTCTTTCTCTATATCCTTATGCCCTTTCTTCTGAGTGAATGTTTAAAAAAAAGTGACAAAATCTCAACTGCTAAGCCCTTGTCTGTAGCAGCACAACTTTAGGAATGAAATATCAACTGTCAGCAGCATGAAAGAATGGATTATTTATTTAATTACAGCTGTAGTTTCATCCCCAAAACACTAATGTTTCATGAGTACATTCATAATATTGTCTTTGTTCCTTCCAAGACAAAGCTGCACCATGTCTTAATGATTCATAATAGCACTGTTCCAGTGAGGTAAATGATCATATTGGTTTTAAGCATAACAAATTTTCTCAACAAGCCTTTTCTCAAAAACAAGAATGCTCTAGTGTTTTGAGACAAGTGATCAGGATCTGAAATATCTGTGTTCAGTTCTCTCTTGCAGCCTGTGGTAATTTTTGAGACAGATTTTAAATGGCAGCTAAGGGTAGGATTCATCTGAATCACCTCTGACCATTTAAATTTGACTATCTAATTTAATATACTGGTCATGCAAAATATATCAATAGTCAATAGAAGAATAGAAGCATGTCTAGGAACTTATTCTGGATAATTCATCATAGCAGTCAGAATAAGGAACAAAACTACATTAGAGAGTATGTTGTTCTTTCTTTCTACTGGCTGTACAGGGAAGTTAAGCTACAGATCTCATTTCTGAAGTATAAAGTTAGTAAAAACATATTCAGTCCTTGACAGGTGCCAAAGGATTGGTGTACGCTTAAAATAACACTTACCTTGACACCTACAGAAATCAGTGAGGACTGAAGGGCACAAATAATTTTAGGTATCTACCTCTGTCTTTTTCTATACTTCAGTTTCCCATCTATAAGACAAAAATAAGAGATTCCTGTTCTCTCAGGAGTAGTGAGTGGAAAGCCATTAAGGATGATAAGGCTCTTTAGAGTGAGTAGATTGAAGGCACAAGGTGCATCCAAAGCCAAGTGCTCCGAAACCAAGCACTCCCAAATCCAGGAGAAATAACCATGAGTGCAAGCGCATTTCTGCTTTGGTCACAGTCTACATGACTGAAAAAAGTGGACAAATCCCAAGAAAAATCACATCACAGCCCCAAGGCTATGAAGCAGTTTGGCAGTGTTAAGCATGACTGCAGTAAGTGTTTGGGATTATTATTACAGCTGACACACTGCATCTATTGCCAAATATATTAGATCAGCTATGTAAGTAGGACATAAGGTTAAAGCACTTGGCTAGTGGCAAACAGATCTGAGCTTTGACACTGTTTAGCTTTGACACTGATTCCGTGTTGGCTCTGTGTCATTTCCCATCTCTGCAAGGTCAGTCTCTGCCCTTGAATCTGACAGTGCCAAAGAGTACAGAAAAATCATTTATGTGCAATGGGGCCATGGTAGAGTTCTTGCTTTTGTCTATTTAATGTCAAAGAAGTTAAATATAGCATGGAGTTTGCTGTTGTTTGCATCGTGTTTTTAGAGTTACTGCAGCTTAAATCTGGCCATATACTTGAGAATTATTTTAAAAGACCAACAGGCAGGGGAGATCAGTCCATTAATACATTGCACAAAAACAGATATCAGTGAAGAAACACAAATTAACATCTAAAGAATTGCTCGTAGATTAGTAATCATTTGGGTAAGAATTGTACTCAGTGCTGAGAGCCTACACATTTCTTGCTAAATACTAAGGAAGATGATTAAACTTCTCTTGAAGCAGAAAAGGTTATGATCCAATCCCCATTCAGAAGTTCAGTTCTGTGCCTCAGTAGCTTGTCCTCTATTCAAATTGTACCACAATGACTGCATTTTGCCAACTTAGACTGCAAGGCCTACAGTGTTCTTAGCAAATTGAAGCCCTGTACATTTTGTTCCTTTATGTGTTGCTATAATACAAATAACAACAACATGAACCAATAATAATACTTTGATTCCCCCGGTTAATTCTTTTGATCATGTTCCATATGTAAAAAGAAAAATAAAACATTCTCAGAAACAATAAAAAAGTAATTGAAGGATATTCATCTTATGGATATTCACCATTTCTTTATTCCTTTAATGTAAGCTACTGCTAAATTAAATGACACTGGGCTTATCAGTTGAAAAGGAATCTGAATGGCTTTGTAATTCAAAAACAGGATAACACTTCTTCTTTAAACAGTATTACAGCCTAATGCTATCTATACACAACAAGCCCCTTTATTTATAATAGAGTAATGTGGCATAAGTTAAAGGATGAAACATGTCCTTCTTGATGAAAATGTAAATTGCTACATGCTGATTCCTTGCTCACAGAAAGTTTCAATCTGTTTTTACACAGCTACAAATTTTGTCTGCTAAGAGGTGATATGCTTAGGGAAGGAGCCTTGCTCTGCAGCAGCTGTTCTGAAAACAGCACTCACAAACCCTGCTGACTCTCCATCAAATAATGTCCAAAATGTGGTTCCATAAGGACAGAAAACAAGGATTTTCCCAGGTTTTAAGTTTCAGTTCCTTCAGTGTAGCAGCATCTTAGTCAGTCTTAAATTCTTCCAGAAATTCATTGATCAAATATTAAAAAGAACAAACAGACAAAACCCCACCTAATTTTCATCCTATTAACTAAGCCATTTGGCCGCTTGGCTTTGTGACATTTAGGATCAGAGCTGGTTTGGTCCCTTTCTGTCAGAGACATGCTCTGCATCTGCTCTAATTTGAGGTCATCACCTCAATGACCCAGAGAGGATGTTGAAACATTGAAGGATGTATTTCAGGGTCAGTGTCAGCTCTGGAAGGATCTCTCAGCAATTTCTTTATTTCAGAAGCCCAGATGATTTAGAGAAGTCTGAGTTTCAAAATATTATTATAGTAGTTTCCATATGCCTAGAAACAATCTCAGACATTGAAGGCCATGAGAAAGAAAGCCCAATTTCTTTACTACTAGTCTCTTTTAATCCCTAAAACAAGAGAGGTGATTCTGCCCCTGTACCCTGCTCTCACGAGGTCTCACCTGGAGTGCTGCAATCAGTTCAGGGGTCCCCAGCACAGAAAGAATATCAACCTGTTTGAGTGAGTCAAGAGAGTGACTCAAGTGAGTCTAACCACCAAGGTGGTTAGAGGGGTGTAGCACCTCCTCTGTGAGGAAAGGCTGAGAGAATTGGGATTATTCAGCCTGGAAAAAAGAAGACTTGGAGGTGACTTAATTGTGGCCTTCCAGTATCTGAAGGGAGCCAACAAGAAAGAGGGAGAGCGACTTTTTACAAGGGCATGTAGCGAAAGGACAAGGGGAAACAGCTTCAAACTGATAGAGAGTAGTTTTAGATTAGATATTAGGTTAGATAGGAAGAAATTCTTTACTGTGAGGGTGGTGAGGCACTGGAACAGGTTACCCAGAGAAGTTGTGGCTGTCCCATCACTAGAACCATTCAAGACCGAGTTGGATGGAGCTCTGAGCAACACGGTCTAGTGGAAGGTGTTCCTGTCCATGGCAGGGGGGGGTGGAACTGGATGATATTTAAGGTCCCTTTCAACACAAGCCATTCTATGGTTCTATGATTTTATTGAGTGGCATGGGACCCTCTTATCTCCAATCCACATCTATGGTCTATTTGAGACAGTCGCATCTTGCAGACACCCCAGTCATGCCACAGACAGTGTGAACAATGTGGTACTAAGAACAACCAAGCACCAGTGTCCAAGATCATCTCTTGTCACTCTTTAGACTATTGCTATGGATTCAGCCCACATCATTTACCACCTCGTATCATCAGTTCCACAAAGATAAAATTAATCTCTTTTTATCTGAAGTCAAGAAACAAGAACTGGTTTAGTTCCATCCCATCTGGAATGTAAGTGAGATTTCTTCTAGTCTGTTTGCAATAAGCTTGTCATTACAGTTCAGAGCAGAATTTTTCTTGTTGAAAATGTATAGGGATTTCAAGAGATAGAAACTGCTGAAGAGTGGTTTATGGCCAAGCTTGGTGAAAAGCAATCTTTAATTGTAAATGTTAACTTTACAGAAAGTTGAAGCACAGAAAGATTCTGAGGAAAACGATGGTCTTCAGCTATCTAGTAGAGAGTTTGTTTCATTTCTTTAAGCCTAGTGCAATTAGAAATGTTTAATAATATTTGAGATATGCTTATAAAAGGTATAACATAGGCCCTCTAGGAGACCTGAGCTGGTGTGCAGCAGAAGGCAGCAGTCACACTGCAGATTCTAAATGCTACACATCTATATTTAAGCATCTCTATCTCTTCCACAGCACCCTATAACTCTACATTGTGAAGTAGGTAACAATAAAATCAAGCTTGTGACAGATAAAATCACTAAACTTCAAAATGGAAATAAGTACTCACACTTTGGTGGCTGAGACAAGTAAATGACATTTAGCAAGAGACTGCTTAAATTTTCCCCTCACCTTTACTTCTTACAAGACAAAGATCCTTTTCTAAAGCAGGGTAATTTTCTGTTTTCTGACATCATGGAGAAATCACTGTTAATGTTAAATCAGGTTAAAACATTATTCCTGGCCTCAGACTGCACTTCTGCTTGCTCTGAGGAAATTTTAATTTCTTTTGTGTATTTATAACTGATTAATTAAATATCTTTAAAACTATAGTTAAGCAATCCCTCCTATACTTAAGTAACCATTCTAATACTATTAATTGTATGCATGCACGTAGTTCATTTACACACTCTGTCTTCCTAATTCCCCTTTTCTACCAAAAGTTCTTTATAAATACAGTTTTTGATCTTTTTAAAAAAAAGAATCTTTTCAAGAAAGAGCTTAATAGTCATGAACATAGAAAAAGTAACAAAAGCCTAATTCCATAAAGGTTAAAGCTCTTCCAGTTCAACTCTTCCTTTTTTATATTCCTTTAATTAAGAAGCTGTTCTGATTCATCCATCAAATAAGCTTTTATCTTACATTCCATAATGAATTAAGACACAACCTGGCAAATTCTTGACTTCAGCAGACTATTTAAGCACGAATGAAAAATCCACAGTGGCATAAACTGTTTTACTCAGACCTCTAACGTAGAGAAGTGTATTGAATATTAGTTTGCCTTGGTGTAATTTGCAACTTTTTTTTTTTTTAATGAGGTGCTGAGTTTATCCTGATATAGGTAAAAGGAATACCTGAAATCTCAGCAGCATATTTGGGTTAGCAAGATTCCTGCGCACATCTCTCTCTATACCTACCTATAACTGACATGGTATAAACCATTATACACCTCTATAAGGCCACCCAGTTGATCAGGGGTCGTGGTTCAAACAGGCAGAGTATTGCTCTGTCCTGCACTCTTTCAGCATTCTCATCATGAGGCCTTGTGGCAAGAGGCAGGACAGTTAGGCTGTTAGGTTCTCTTTCAGGAAAAAGTGCTTGACTACCTCTATAAATCCCTCTGACAGTACCAGAGGAACATTTCTTCCTTTAGCCAATTTTTGGTGCATTTGGAACCATCTCAGTTGTAAAGCATGTCACACTGAAACTTTGGGATGAGGCGTGGACTATGACACTTGAGCTTCTGCATTCCTGATGTGCCAGCTGCTGCTCGTCCCATCGCATCATCCATAATGTGAGCTAGCAGGCACTTTGGGATAACAGCAAAACCAGTGCTTGCTCCTCTCCCCTGGCTGAGAAGCCAACATTTTCAATTCAGTACCCACAGCAGCTGTAAAACTCAAGCTATCTCTCTGGTCACATCTGTTGATGAGGTTTTTTACCAGATATCCTCCTTCTCAAAATTAGGTTTTGATGGTGTGGCCCAACATGTTCTTACAAAAGACAGAAAGCTGGAAAGCCACAGAAGTTTGACTACTAGTCCTATTAAAGACTTGTTTTAATCACTATTTATGTCAATATCAGTGTAAGTGGGACTGGAGATATTCAGTAAGATACCAAGATTCTATCAGTTATACAGCAAAAAAGCAGTGTAAAGAGATAAGCCAGGTAACAAAACAAAACCTCGGTCTTCCTTCATCAATGGGAAAGGTTATGTGCTTAATATGTTTTGTTACTACCTCTATTCATTATTAAAAAAAATTCCTTTCTAATAGAAATCAGGGAAGAAAGTAAAGCCATTTATGCCATTCATCCATTAACTGATGACTGTAGATATGTTCTCAATGGTTTAGATTATTTTGAAGCTTTCCTATTTTACTGGTAATGTAGATATACCTGAATTAACTACCCATATCACTTTGGAATGATTTACCTGTGGTAGTAGGGAAGAAGAAAAACACAATAATAAGGTTGACATGGAATTCAATTGACCAAAGACATATCAATATTATAGATAACTTGATCTAGCTGGGACTTGAGTTCTCCTTTATAATCAAGAGCCCTTGTCTCAGCACTGCCTTATAGGTGTGGGAAGACAAGTGAGTTAAACCTGCTCCACTGATCTGGATATGATATTGTTAAAAAGGAGTTTCATCAATTTTTTATATCTACCTATAATTATAGGGAGTCATCAAACTTTTATCTTAGCACAGACACCATTCATACACATTGACTAATTTTAAAAATGTGTGATCATGTGATCAGACCTCATTCAGGATAAATTTGTATTTCTCCATGACACCACTGCATTAAGAACAGATGTTCATGCACACAGAACAATTATTCAGGTGGCACATTAAACATTGTTGGTCTGGAATTGTACCAATAGTTATAAAATGAGTTATAGAGGGAAAGCACACTCTCTTGCAAGAAATGGCAGTCATCACAACAAACCTTCAAGTGTTTGCAATGCATTTTAGGTATCTAGAACCTCACAGTAGTGCTGACTGTGACGGAAGACCTTCATGCAGATAAAGAGTCATGTTAAAGGGTTGGGTCATCTAAACCATTTCAGAGATCTACCATGTGGAGGAGCAAGAACTCAGCTTTGGGCCTTCATTCCTATTAAGCAGCAACAGTGAGATGTAAAATTTCTACATTTCTTCATCAGAAGGAAGCAAAGTCCATTTCTTCTCCATCGTAGTTCTGGAAGATGACACCCCATAGCAAGGTTATCTGTAAATTTTAAGGCAGCTTCTTTTTTTGTCTCAGAAGAAACAAAAAATGATAAAAGAGAAATAAGACAGAAAAGTTTCCTATTACTTTATTAAAACAAACAAAAATAAAAAGGAATTTAAAGGAGTTTAATGAAGCTCACTGTGTTTTCCAAGCTTTCTTATTTGGGAACTTGTGCATGTACTGATTATTTTGGCTAACCCCTTAAAGATAGCTGAAAGTACATGTGACAGTGAATTCCACTTAGACATTAAGATACTGGTATTAAATATCATTCCTATCTTAATCACTGCCTTAGCTATTTACCAGGTTTTGCTTATATGAAATTGTTTGCCAGAAAACAAACAGGTACAAAACCAAAAAAAAGGAATAGATGAGTCATATTATCAATTTATTTTTTCAAAAGAGTAAGAAACCCTCACTAGGGGCAGTGCAGAAGAGTCATTTTATACAGTCATTGCTTATACTGCTGGGTGTATTTAGTTCAATCAAAAATTATATTGTGTTACAGTGATAGGTTTAAGTTACCTTGACTAGAGGTATGACATATTCAAGATGAAATTGAGGAAGCTTCAGGCTTGAACACTTAGATCTGTCAAGGGATATTCCAAATGGAATCTTTTTTTCCATGCAGTGTGCACCCTTTCTAGTGAAGATAATGGTTTGGGTTGGTTTTTAATTTTTTGTCTCCCACTCTCGGCACAAAAAATAGACTTGTGCAAGAACCTGCTGATTTGAGGTGGGAAACTTTACAGAAACACTTTAGGTCCTGTTAAGTTACTGTACACCACTGGGAAATTGTATTGATCTCATAAATAAGAATGGACGGTAAGGAAGAGTCCTTCATTTCTCTAAATGATAAAAGGTGTATATCAGAGATTATGGTATTTGACATTGAGAGATTAATTTCTTTCTCCAAATTCTCAGAGATTAATTTCTTTCTCCAGATTCTCAGAGTCACATTCCATAATAAAACAGGAGCAAATGCAAGATTTTATTCTTTGACTACACTAGTAAATTACCATATTTGAAATGTCTTTTACCTGCAAACAGAAATCCTGATGTTGTAACTGCCAGTTCAAAAAGAAAATGGCTTTAGCAGAATCTATAAAGGATTTGTAATTCTTATTGTGTAAACCCACCAGTTTATACAGAAGTTTTTTTGCTTTATATTCAATTCTAAAGCGCTCAAAACTTTTTAATAAAAATACAATTTTAATTAGGGGGTGAAAAGAAGGATTTTTAAATCTTGACAGCTCTTATGTATTTTACCAAAAACAAGCAGTCAAAAAACCAAACAAACCTCCCCTGAATCTTTCTCCAGATATCTGAACAGGAATTAAACTGTTGGGATTTAGATTGTATTCATCACAGAATAATAATGTTGCTCATTACATGTAGCTTCAGGTATTCTCTATGGGAAAGAGTTAATTGAAAGATTTCATAAGCTTTGTTAGGTATTATCACGCTAAAGAAATTTGTCTGTAATTCTGGGATTTTTGGCCCTTTACAATTATACTCATTCAGCTTTTATCTGAACATGCAGTGTTCTTTCAGAGTTCATTTGAAAACCAAAGGATTAAATAAAAAGAATTTTTCTATTTTTGCATTATAATGATTTTCATGCAAGAATCCCCTGGCAACTTAAAATATTAATTGAGTAAAGGTGTCTACCACACAGGCAAAGGTTTTGTCTTATAAATGAGTAAACTGAAGTAAGCAGACTGAATGGCAGAGACAGAAGGTAAGGTCCGAGCTCCAGACTGTCTTTAGCTAGAGCAGCATTGAGGCTTATAATTTTAAGCACATGGTTAAGTGTTATTACTGTTAATTCAGTCACTTATGTTCTTATTGCACTGGAAATTTGTGCAAAAGTTACTTACCTGCTGTCCCAATTTGAAATAAGGGACGTGGTAGGTAGATTGAGAGAAAACATGGTAGATTCAGACCCCAGCTAACCTGGCACTCTACGGACTGCAGCAACTAAGAGACTTCAATGTCACTGCTTCTCCAAAAGTATAGACACAGATGCACAAAGAAAATTGCTTCAGCCTTTTTGAGTCAAAGGTCCCAGTTCAGGGAAAAATCCTTAAGTTTTACAGAGGTCAAGGGGCCTTAGAGGTCACATAACAGGACTAATCAAATTATTAGATGAAAATAGAAAGATCATGATATGCATATAGAGCCATGGGGTAAAGATTCCAGCTCTCTCTCTACAGAATGTGAAGGTTTGAAGGTCTTAAAGCACCTTCTAAACCACTGACACACTTCCAGATGCTCCTCAAATTATGCTGTTATTAAGATCCAAATGACTGTATTTAGATTAGACTAGACTAGAATAATAGAATGTTTATTTAGAAGGGATCTTAAATAACCATCTAGAATCACAGAACTCTTTAGGTTGGAAAAGACCCTTAAGATCTTCAAGTCCAACTATAAATCTAACACTAATGAATGCAGCACTAAACCATGTTCCTAAGTACCACATCTACACGTCCTTTAAAATATGATTCCATGGTTGTATGGTCTCCAGGGATGATGATCAGCCTCCCTGGGCAGCCTCTTCCTGTGCCTGACAACCCCTTTCAGTTTCACTCCCTCCCAACTTGGTGTTGCCTTCAGACTCACTGAGGGTGATCTCCATCCCCTTGTCCAGATCATTGATGAAGATGTTGAACAGAACTGTCTACAACACTGAACTGGGGGAACACCACTTGTGACTGGCCACAACTGGGTGTAACTCCGTTCACCAGCACTCTCTGGGCACGGCCATCCAGCCAGTTTTTCACTCAGCAAAGAGTATGTTCTAGTCCAACTGCAGCTGCATATTTGAGTT
Source organism: Pseudopipra pipra (assembly GCF_036250125.1). Taxonomy (NCBI): domain Eukaryota; kingdom Metazoa; phylum Chordata; class Aves; order Passeriformes; family Pipridae; genus Pseudopipra; species Pseudopipra pipra. The sequence continues at coordinate 6,224,737 of NC_087549.1, forward strand.
ACCTTATCTTGGAAGAACCAGAATGATATTGGTCTCTATCACCTTTTTCATTGCCTTTTTTTTTTTTCTCCTTCCACAAATTCTGCAACTCAGAGGCCTTGTCCTTTTTGGTAATGTATCACTTGTGCCTACATTTTACACTATTTTGTGCCCATTTAGTTACAGAATTCCATCTCTGGCAGTCAAGGATCTGAATAAGTTTGCTTATATTTGTATTGATAAAAGAGATAAAGGAAGAAAGGGGGAGGTTACAGCATGTAATAATTAATCAAAATGTCATCTTCATAGACACACCACATCATACTACTTGTGGTTATATTCAAAGGTCTCTAAAACTTGCTACTTCTTTACATCTCTCATAGCAAATAAAAGCAGCCTTTTTCACAGAGGGCAGATGGTGTGGCACAGATTTACTTCTAAAGAGAAACAAGTTCTGCCTAAAGCACACAGTCTTGTCCCTGCACCTTGGTAGCAGACATGAAGCTCATGTAGTTTTGTGTTGTGTTGGCTTGTGCTGCCCTGGAAGCAGGTCAGGGCATGGGGAGAGCAGGCACATTGTCCCAGGTCAAAGCTATGCCAGGGGACAAGGTGGATGATCATGTATGTAACCGACTTACATCAGATTTTCTTTTAGACACAATCTCTTCCTTTCTGCATTCCTGCACCCAAACACTGTACTGCAAGGGGGGCAAAAATCAATTAATGCACAGGTAAAAGACAATAAATTAATGCTTAGATATTGTTGTGCTCTGAAGAGAGGAAGAAAGAGAAAGAGAGAAGCTACATCACTAGCTGGCTAGTGTGTGTTGCATATAAAATATTATCTGCCTCAGGGAAATCAAGAAGAGGAAAACAGAGTGGGTGTCCGCTTAATGGAGCCTGGGGATATTCCAGATTCAGTAAATTGAGTTATTGCATCCAAAACTACAGAGATTCAAAGCAATGAGACAAATAACAGGAACTGATAGAAGAGCTTAACCAGCTTGTACATCTTTATCAGAAAACCTCAGATTTTAGGTGATTTTTGAGAAAGTTATGCAGGATATGTTTTCCTGACTGCATTAATGATGCAGAGATGCCCTTAAGTTAAATTTCTGAATGTAATTAGATTTACTGCTTTGCCAATTAGGTCATCTAGAAGCCTGTGACAAGTTTAGTTTCCTCTGATTTTCTCACAAAATCTTCTTTTAAACATATAACCCCCTGGACCAATTAAATGCCTTTTCCTGTAACAATAGCCATAATCTAAATGCTTTGCCTGGAATCCCATCAATACTGTACATTTGGCCAGCAAATGATTCATGTTGCATTAAATTACATTTCTGTTTTCCTGGGCTGCCTCTTCAAATTTTCTTGACACTTCAATTCATTAAGCAGACGGAGATGGAACTTGTGACTGAAATGTTTTGCTCAATAATACTTAAGCTCATTCCCTACAAACCAGTGTAATCCACCGCTCCTAGAGAAGGGAGGTTTCACTTCAGCACCTTTCCTAATAACTGGCTGAATGCTCCCTAACAGAAATCCATTTCTGGCAATTCATGCACGGTTGATTAAATACCTTTATTTAACCCCGCCTTTCCCTTGGTAGATGCAAAAAAGCTGAAACTGGAAAGTTGTTGATTATGATGATATTGGACAATTAATTATACATTGTAATAACCTCTGACCCAAGCAAACATTTCCTTTTTCATTTAATCAGCTGAAATGAAAAGTGATCAAATAATTACATGTTTTTTTCTTCCAATCAAGCTGAAGGTAGTTGAGAAGAAATGCAGTAGAACCTGAAAAAAAAAGAAAGAATAATAATGAAGCAAATGCAGAAGAAGAAATAAATCTATTGAAATTAATAATTAGATTATTTTTTAACTTACTTCAGCATCATCTAAACAAATGAAACCCTCCTGAGATGGCTCCTCTACTCAGTTTCATGTCTGTGCCAGCAGGACATGAGAAGTTTTTCCTGACCTCTGTGTTCATACCTGGGTCAATGGGCCCCATTATTTATGAATGATTCTGTATCTGATTCTTCAGAAGCTGTTTCTTTTGTGTCATTGTTTCATACAATGGGAGGGTATTATTTCATGAAACCATCTCTGAACAGGTGGAAAAAAGGTATAAAAATGAGGGCTGGAGGGCAAAGAAAACATGCAGTGCATTGCATTAAACACCACACAAGAAGAATGTTTCTATCTTTTCAGATCCCTCAGTCTTCAAAAAGTCTTTCATGAAATAACAGTATCAGCTCCAGACTTCAGTCATTTTGGATCCTAGAAGGTGCTTTTGATCTTACTCTTCATGGAATAAAATTGTACTGAATTTGACCAAATACCAAAAGTGAAGTGAGAATTCTGTATGGTCTTGGGGGAGTTTTGTTGAATCCTTTGGTGTGTAGTTTATAACAATGAGTTAGTCCTTCACTGAGTAAACCAACGTTTCTCCAGCTAAGTATCTTGATCCGTAGGAACACGTGTCTTTACCAATGTGGTGTGTGCAGCACAGGATGGCAGTCTGGGGTCACTGGTGAGGGTGCCTCTCCTCTTGCAGCTCTGGGGGAGCTCTGGAGTTTGCTCTTTAGCTGCACTGGGAGGTGAGAACTGAACTACTCATCCCCTTAGTGCTCTGTAAAGTGTCATCTGAGATGTTACTAGAGGTGTCCATCTTTCAGCTTCCAGAGTAATGTAGGTACCTTAACTAGCAATGTTGATATTAAATACTTAATGTTAGGAAGTTATATGCCTTCTTTGCCTTTGAAAAGTTGCACCTCTGTGTGTTCTGATTCAACTCTCTATGACTACAAAGTGAAAAACTTCAGAGCAGAGAATAATAAACATAAATCAGCCTATTTTTTAATAGGTAATTAAACCAGAAATGGGTATTACTTAAAATTATTAAATTAGTATAAGAAGAACTGCTAGATTTTTACTCCCAAGTTTATTAAAATTTGCTAAAAGAGTGCTCTTTTGTAATTAGGTGAATGAACTTGGGTATATGCAGTTCTGAGCACTTCAAGTGTGAGGCTTTATTGTACTCAGTGCACATCTTTTTTTATACAATAATAAAATGTTATTGAAATGCCTTTTCAGATCATTAGCATTCTTAGTATTAAAGTTCCTTTAATGCTAGAAGTTTTCTTTGATGTTAACAAAGTTTCAGAAAGGTCTTTAAGTGTGCTTTGTTTTATTTTGAACATTAAAATAATAATAGCTGCATTTTATTCAGTGTGTAACTAACTATTTATTTGACTTTGTATAAATGCATTTCTTCCTTTTATAAAATACTCCTGTAGATATGAAAATTCCTCTGTTTTTTTCTAGGCATACTGTCAGGATATGCAATATATAGTGCTGAGGTGGGACGAAGCACATTGTTCTCTTTTCAGTATCACTTTTGATCACATCATTAAGTACACAATCCTGCCATACAGATGAGCAAGGTGTTTGTCACCAAGTGAGGTGGGTATTAATGAGCATCTTTTCTTGTATCTGACTTTGATTGAACTTTTCATCACCTTTCCTGTTTGGAGAGCTTTGCATCAATTCCAGTTAAATCCTTGCAGAACTCGTTTAATTCCTTTTACATGACTGACCTTTCTCACACGACTGCCCATAACAAGCTGACTGGTAGGTCTGGGTTTCTGAATCTTGAGCTTTTTAATTGCATCAAGAGGCATTTTGCTATAGAATAGGAAAGAATGCCCAATTGCTTAACTTATTATATGCTTTAAAAATGATCCTGAGAGGTCAGACAGAGACTTTCTTAAGCTCTTTGGGTTTTCTGTTTGTGGTTTGGCTTGGGTAATTTTTTTTTTGCTGGGGAAGAGGTGTTTACATTTTTTTCCTCCCCTACCCACAACTTAATAATAAGAATATCAACAAGTAATTACTAATTCAATCAATATTCAGCTTAGATGACCTTTTTCTCTTTAGGAGGTACACAGGAATACACCTTCATCAGCAGTTAATAACCTTTATTTACACTACCAGGTTCTTTTATTCACTGGCTTTTCTAGATCAGTGTACACTATTAAAATCAGACACCTAATCTAAGTTAGTCCTTACACTCTCTCTAATGCTTGTGCAGAGAAATAGACCCTTCCAGAGGGTAATTTGTCCTAATTATCTTGGATATCATAGTTTTTCATTATTGGCTCCTGATAGTAACTCTTACTCACCAAAGGAGCCTGTATGAGTACCTTAAACTAGATGTCTCACATTCCTATGGTTAAGGGCCATGCCGACTCCACCCATGGGTTGTGAGCTGCAGATTCCCTTTCTGTCCAATCCTGTACCAGGTTTTTCAATATCTGAGGCACATAAACCATGTAAAGCTTCTCCAGAGGCCTCTCCTCAGTGTCCTTCATGCTGTTGATCAGTCTGGTGACTTTGTAAACTTCAAAGGATATCACCATGCTGTACATAAGTCAGGCTCTACACTAATTTCCTGAGTGAATTATTATACAAATCTAAAGATGAGAACAGTTTGTAGCTGGTGTCAAAGAAAATTTGGGCAGCCTGTTCCAGTGCTCTGTCAGCCTCACAGTAAAGATTTCCCCCATATTCAGGTGGACCTTTCTATGTTGCCCTTTTTTCTGTCTTTGGGCACCACAGAGAAGAGTTTGACCGATGGAAAAGTTCAGTTTGCATGTGACAGTTAACAACTATCTTTAATGTCACATCTGGCACCAAGGGGCTCCTGAGGAGCATTTTATTTTGTTCATGAGGGTCTTACTTTGAAAGTCACAAAGTTCTGCTCTGTCACACTAAACTCCTGTTTCCAACGCTGAAGTTATTTTCCTTCAGGTACTGATGTGTGGCGCTGTGATTCCTTGACATGGAAAACTTCCCGTGGGAACCACAAACAGGGCAAATGTTTGAAGAAGTGTCAGTGTGCAGGAACAAAGCTGAGGTCAGATGCTTCCCTGTCACTGATGCATCATGACTTTGAACTCTCAGTTGTTTACCTACCTGCAAGAGGTCTGGCATTTCTTTTTCTGTCATAATAACCTTACAAGTAAATACAACAGGAAAAACTACCTTGAAGCTGAGGTTTTACAAAAGTCTGATATATTTCAAAGAATTAATACATCTGGCAAGAACTCATTGCCTTTCCTGGGACAGAAAGTGAGAGGAGAGAGCTGGCCAGCCACTGGAAAAATTATTATGAAAGGCCAGCATGAAAAATCCCCTATGACATCAGCCATTAGTATTTTTGTGGGTTGTTTTTTTTTTGTTTATTTGGTTGGTTTCTGTATGTTTGTTTATTTGTTGGTTTTGGTGTTGTTTTTTCCTAAAATCTACCTGATTTTATTGTCTCTTGGCATGATCTAGTCATTTTAAGAAGTACTGTGATATAAATTTTTCAAAATGTAACCCTCCCATAGAAAATCCTTAGGAGACTTAGTAGTATGATTAGTCCATGAACTACTTCAGTCCATATGATTGCTGGCACTGGACAAAGACGGGAACAGGTTTCCCAGAGATACTTTAGAATATCCATCACTGGAGGTGTTTCAAACACTACTGGACAGGACCTGGGCAGCAAGATCTACTGTGGAATTTATCTGTTCTGAATGGAGAGTCAAACCAGATGACATCCTGAAGGACCCTTCCAACCTAAATTATCCTGTGGTTGTATTTTATTTCTAGGACAGTGAATTATCCATATAAGTAAAGATGAGACTAGGAATACTCAAGTAATTGGGACCAGTCTCCAAGGAAGATAATGGGATAAAACCCTTTCAAACCCGTGGTTCTGGGTTCTAAACTGGTACTCATTTAATTTCAACATTAATACAGAAAATGCTTTCCCTTTCCCACTTTCTCCAATTTTAAACCATAATATGGTCAGGAGAGTGTATAGCAATTTAAAAGAGCATTACACTCAAGTCTCCTGGTGTTCAGGAGTGATGATTTTTTCAGGATTTGTTGATATTCAGGATTTGCTTCCCTTTTCCTGGGCCACTGATTTACTACTCTAGTGTAAAAGAATATTTACCTCTGATGGAAAGTACCACCTGTCAAAGGAAGACACAGAGCTCTCAATTCCCAGTGAACAGACATGTAGCTCTCCTGAATTAATTGTTTGGTGACATGCTTTCCTGTCTGCAAAACAATTCCCGTTCCCTATCACAAAGTAAAACTTTCAATGATATAGTTTACAGTGATAAATGAATATTTGGTATTATTGAGTGTGCAGTTCTTGGTTGTATGTGCCTAGTTTAGCAGATCTGTATTATTTTCCTGAGGCAAAGCAATTACTTTTGAGTTTTTTGAGTTTTGTTTTTTTTTTTTGTTTGTTTTGTTGTTGTTGTTGTTGTTTTGGGGTTTTTTTGGGGGGGGGGTTGTCTTTTTGGGGTTAGGATTTTTTTGTTGTTGTTGTTGTTGGTTGTTTTTTTTCTTTAAGAATAGCAATGCTTAAAATAAGGCAGCTCAAGAAATTTGGCTGTAGCTCGCTACTAAGGTGAGTTATTAGCAGAGACAGAGGGAAGCAAATATTTAGACTCTTAGACCATTTTTCTAGCCACAAATCCCCTTAGTGAAGAATAGATTTTTAGAAGTTCCTTTCCATTGTAACATGGTTTGTTCAGATTTAACTGACACTACTCTGGAAGCTGGAAATGCCAAAATGAAAAAGTTCATCTGCTGTCTTCTAGGATAACAAAGGGTTATGTGGGTTTGTATTATCAAATGCCTACGAGCAAACCTCAAGATTTTATTCCTTACCTGGGTACGTGGGCTTTACAAAGGCAGGGAAACAAAGATACACAGTCTTCTACCAATGTTCTGTGACTGTTTTGCTTCCCATTATAGAAGTAACTCCAAGAACAAGGTACACTGTGACTTTCCCTTCCAAGGTCTTTCCTTTAGTTAATTCTTACTGACACCACTCAGCGTTGTAGGGGCAGTGCAGATGGGAAATTCACACCTGTCCCGTATTTTGCACCTTGTCAGAACCTGCCATGGCATGGATTCTCTGGGAGTGACAGTATTATTAAACATCTTCTGGCAGTAGCTTCAGAAGTCAACACTCGGCTCAGATGTGCCATGAAGAGCTGTAATATGATTTTGAGAACAGGAAAAAAAAGTTACAGTTCTCTGCTGTGATACAGAACTAGAGAAGGACAAAGGAGCCCAAGAGAAATCCTTTATTTTTGGAAATACTGTCTAGTAATATAGCCTTTCAGGGAAAAAAACAGAACAAAATAACCCACTCTTTTTGAAAAAGTGAGTGAAAAAACCTCACAGATCGAGGTTTTTAGGATAATGTAAGCCTTGAAATTTGTTAACTTTTATTAAGCATCAACAAGTTGTAAGCTTAGCTAATTTATTTCACGAGAATTGTCCCTATGCTTTCAATATCACAAACACACAGTCTTAATTTAATTAGTTGTGAATCTGGAATCACTATGTCGACATCACAAGGATTACTTTAGCTTTTAAGATTATCCAGAAAATTAGAATCAGATTAAATATGCCATCAACACACATAATCAGTGCTGCACTGATTACAAAGAGAGCAAACACCTTTCCTAACCAACAGATGAACTCACCAAATAAAGAGCCTCAGAGAAATTTGCTGTTAAATCAGAGAAACATCATTTCATATGTGAGATTTTAAGTAATAGCACTGAAGAGAATGGTACCGACTGAAATAAATGGAAAGACTGGATCCTTTACGTTTTATGGTTCCACACTTTCTCCCCTACTCTGGCTAATGGGAGCGGAAACTGCAGAGCAATTCTAAAAATAGCAAATAGCAATAGCAAATAGTTTTGCTGATCTCAGGAGCCACGGAGATTGTTATCATGTTTTATACACTTTATTACTTTAGAGATTTTATTTTGAACTGTAAAAGGTCTTGGCAAATCTTTAGTGATCAAAAGACCTGCTGTACCAGGTGTGTGCATCAACTTCAGGATAATTCCACATATTCTATTAATAGCACGAAATCTCAAGATTCAACACTTTAGAGCAAAGTTACATTCTCTTATGCATGATGGGATAAATTTTCAAGCTGATAAGATATGAAGTATTAAAACCCATATCTTCCTCACCAGTGTCTAGGGAAAGGAGGAATTGTTTTAAGGCTTGGCAGCAGTTCATAGAAGCATAGAATGGCTTGGATTGGATGAGACTTTAAAGATCATTTGATTCCAATCCCCACTCCATGGGTAGTGACATCTTCCACTAGACCAGGTTGCTCAGAGCCCCATTCAGCCCGACCTTGAACAAATCGAGGGGTGGGGCACCCACAACTTCACTGGGCAACCTGTTCCAGTGACTCACCACCCTCAAGACAAAGAATTTCTTCCTAATATGGTTCAAAAACATCCACTGGTGTCAACTACACTTGGCACAATAAAACACACTATAGGATTCCCCAGATATCTACTTGCACAGGGGTCTCTAGGAAATAATACAGTCCTCTCTGCATGTAAAGTCTATGAGTGCAATTTATCTCACAATAAAGGGTGTGATGGGAACAGTTCCAGGCGTGGAGAAAAACATACAGCAATTGACAAGATTTTATTATATGGACCTTACAGTTATTATATGAACTTTACTGTTATTATGTGGTTTCATTGTATTCACACTACACAGTACACAGCCTGGACACGCCCAGGCTTGCCATGAGTTTGCCTGCTCCCTGCTTCCCCCGCTCCTCCCCCTTTTGCTCGTGTCTCTATCCTGGTTTGTCCCCCCGCTTGTCTGTCTCATGCTCCGCCCTGTGTTCTGGCCTTTTCCCCTCCCGAGCTGATAAAAGACCGCGTGCACGCGTGAATAAAGGATTCTACTTGCACCCTCCCTTGTGTCCTGACCCGTGCTGTGCCACGGTCCCATCCCCCCTTGGGACCGCAGGAAAAGGGTTCTCCTTTTTCTATCCTATACCTCTCTCCCCCTTTACCACTCCCCTCTGCACCAGCACTGAGTTTATTCACTCTGCTTCTTTCAGCCACACTAGACAGCTGATACTCCACTTTTGTGCTCTGAACCCTGGAAACCCACAGTGCTTCCGAAGGGAACTTCCCTGTTCTGTGGCGGGGAGCAGCTCTGTGGTATGAGCTGGGCTCAGAGCTGCACACTGGCACGAAGGTGATAAAGGTGGGAAGTAATGAGATCCTGGGGGATGAGACATGAAGAGGAGGAGTTCAGTCTTTTTCACAGGACTGGCTCTGTCTCCTTTCACTCTGTCAGCCCTCTTGTTTCTCTGAATCACTGGCTTCAGTTTCTGGGATGATCTTTCTCTGAATAAATCCATTATCCAACAATTTTTTTTCTGCATAAAACAAATAGGAGTAAGAGAAGTGCTTTGAAGAAGTGCTTATGTTCAGTCTTGAGAGAGAGACTTAAGTGCTCAAACACTATAACATTGATTATTGGAGCAATGTGAGTAACACTTTGACATCTAAAAAAAATGTATATTAAAAAGATGAGAAACTGGCTGAACTCTCTATTCTGTGAAATTCTCATGAATATTTCCCTAAAATAAAATGGGTTTAGAAACCTGAACAATCAGTAGGTCTGACCTAAAGGATCCCAAATAATTGGACAAAAGTAGTTCCAAGATTGATATCCTCAGTTTAATAAAACCGTAAGTTTATAACATGAATATCCTACTGAAAAACCAATTATTTTTTGTTTCAACAGCATAAACCTGTTATTAAAGCTGTTTTTTAATTAAAATCAACTCAGGTGCATTTGTGAACAAATGGACAGCACCGAGCTTTTTAAGTAAAAACCTTGAACACTCAGAACAGTTAAAAGTTTATCTAAGGTAAATATATTTTTTTTTCTCTTGAGAAAAAAAATGTGCTTATAGCCAGAAAAAATATATTAAAAATTTAATTTGTTTAATTTTATTTCAGTGTCTATATGAGCTCTAATTTTCTTTTCTTCCCAGCCTCATCAACGTGACTGCCAGTGCTCCAAGCACTGAGAGTCAGGGTGTAACATATCCAAGGACAATTCCCTTGGCTCTCCAGCATGTCAAGAGGAGTTTCAGGACTGGGGTGAACTTTCACATCCACTTGCAATTACAGTATGATCTAGAAGGGTCTAGCTAGTGACAGAAAACCAAACCAACTTTTTGTTGATTTGATACAGCAGATCACAGATTGGACAGTTTTTTGCTATTAGCTTTATCAAGTAGGTTTTATCACACAAGATAATCTGCCGCTTTACTGGTAGCATGGCTAAAAATATACCTTCCATTCACGTACAGATTTATCCAATCTTCGATGTGCTTGTAGCTGGAGGTATTTTAATTGGGAAAAAGAAAAATATCAGATTACCTCCTTCTGATGTGTCAAAAATGTTTCCATCCTCTTCTTCTCAGATGCTCCTTCTTTGAATCTCATTAGAGGTTTTGAACCCTGTGTTGACATTTGCCACACAAACCAGATGACACAGCATTTGCAGAGCCTGGAGAATCAGGAACCTCTTGAGCTTCATCACGATTTGACAGGACAGGCACCTTCTGCATCTGTTCCTGCTCCAGCATCCCAGCCCTGCTGTCTGCCACAGGGTCTCCTGACCTCAGCTGAGTCACTCCTTTGGATAGTTGAGTTCAAGTTAAAGAGTTTGAAGTTATCCAGTGAAAGATATTCTATATCACTCATTTAGCCCTTTTTCTGCTTATGTTTTTTGTTTTATTTTTGAGACTTATCCCCAGCTGTACTTACCTGTCAAGATTAACAATGCTACTTCTAGAATAAAACCTGAAGGAGCAAACTTGGCAATGTTCAAGCACATTAATTTCTCAAATAGCTGTAATGTGTGGCAGTCAGAGGTGCTGGTCTGTCAATGTGAGCGTGTGATTCACCGCATGGATTTTGCCTTTGATTGCAGTGCTGGTGAAAAGAGAAATGGAACCGCATGGTGTGTTGTGAGGGACTAGAAAATTTAGACTACTTCAACTTCCCACAGCCACGCTATTAGGATTTTGAAGTAGGTGCTGATGTAACTGACCTTGACTTATACCTTTATGCCCATTTCCGTAGAAGATCATGGAACCATAGAATATCCTGAGTGGGAAGGTACCCACAAGGATCATTGAGTCCAACTCCTGGCCCTGTATGGGACAACCCCAAGAGTTACACTGTGTGCCCTAAAGTGTTGTCCAAATGTTTCTTGAACTCTGTCAGGCTTGGTGCTGTGACCACTTCCCTGGGGAGCCTGTTCCAGTGCCCAACCCTGTTACAGAACCTTTTCCTAATATCTACCCTAAATCTCCCCTGACATGGCTTCATGACATTCAAATGTCGCTTGTACCCTATAGGAGATGTCCCTTGTACCCTTATACATGATCACACTGAGAGATTTGCCAGATGACCCCTGGCTTCAGCAGGGCTCAGAACTCCACTCCCGAAGAATGCAAATTGGGAGACCAACGTGCAGTGACACAGATGGCACAGCAAATAAAGAAAGCAATATACAGGTTTTTTTACAGGGAAAAAAAAAAAAGCCTTTAATTTAAAACAAAGAGAATCCAGAATGAACTTATAATTGAAGTTTAATTGTCACTTTCCATAAAAGTAAAAATGCATAAGAAGAAGCTTTAAGAGCAAGCAATCACAGTTAAAAGCACAACATGAGCATCTGGTTCTTCCATATTATGGGTGATATGTTAATATATGATCTAAACATCATCTCTAATGTTTTATAAACAAAGATAAATTAACAGGATCAGTTTTCCATAGCAAATATTCTCCACCTAACAGGATAATCTTTGAACACTAATAATAAACCACAAATCATATTTACTCTTGGGCTTACCCTCTTGCTGCAATTTAGCCCAGCTTGAGACAATATGGCAAACTCTATTAGCAAAAGCATAATTTACTTTTTACTCTAAAGAATTACTTTTCTTTTAAGGTGGTTTTGCACAGATAAAGTAACTCTTAGAGTGAATGAATTAATGATAATTAATATTTACTCAATAAATTAACTAATCTAATTAAATAATTAACTTAATCTGAGTTTCCCCAAAAGTATGCATCCAATACTATGAGCACTCATGCATTAAAGGTTACAATTCTTCTTTGTATCTTTCAAGACGACATTTATGCATGGAAGTGCATAGATATTATTAAGTTCTGTACATCATTAGAACATATTATATGTATGTGCTAATTCAAGGGCTAAGATGATTTCCTGAATTAAGAATGATCACATGGAGTGCAATGTAATTCAAGGGTGGAAAAGCCATTCTTCTAAATATATTTGATTTTTACTAAAAATCCACTCATAGAGCACTTAGTATTAATGTCTGGGGGGGGGAAGGGGAGAGAAATGGAAATTCCATGCCACAAGAAAATGTTACTTTTTCCCTAGATAAAGGTAACCTAGAAAATTGAATAAAAAAACCCAAACCCTCATTGTGAAGAACTGTGCATATGTTTACATGATCACAAGTGATTGAATATGTTTAGAGGTTTTCTTCTCTCTGATGGAGACTCCCATTCCTCAGGTAATAAGTTGTTCCAGCTGACCCTTTTCACTCAGACTTGTGCAGTCAGTCAGGTCTTACCTGAAAGAAAATTAACTTGAAAAGTGATAGTTTCTTTGAGTACGTCTAATTTTTGTATGGGCAAACTGCCAGAAAGCTGGGAGGGTCAGAAAAATAGGCGGGCAGGGACATGGCTAAACTGTACTCGCCAAACTTTCACACTAAAAAGTTTTTTTTATAAAGCAATGAAGTAAGCTGATCCTTTAGTTTCAAGTTGGAAAATGATGCATAGAGGTTTTTTTCTGCCCAGATGCCAAGTCTGGATTCTTAGTGGTGCCATGTGTGTCTTAGAAAACAAAAAAGAAAACCCAATGAAATAAAGCCTAAAAACAATAACAAAATCCACCAGAGTTGAGATGATTGAGGGATTGGAAAATCTTTTGTATGAGGAAGGGCTGAGGGAGTTGGGACTGTCCAGCTTGAAGACGAGAAGGCTCAGGATGGTTTTATCTCTCTGTATAAAACATTTCCTCCTGAGGGGAGGAAATGAAGATGAGGGAGACTGACTTTTTCTGAAGGAATCAAGTGATACAACAAGATGGAATTAATTTAAAAAAAAAAAAAAAAGAAAAGAAAATCCACAACAAAGTCCATCTGAATACAAAAAAGCACTTTTTGACTGTGAGGGTGAGCACTGTCACGTGTTGCTCAGAGCCACTGCAGAGTTTTCATCAGGGCACTGTCCTACACAGTCTACTTTAGCTGACCCTGCTTGACCAGGGGTTTGGAATTCTTGATCTCAGGAAGTTCCTTCCAACCTTGATGATTTTTTGGTTCCATGATTCCATGAATTAGCTGTAACTTACAATGTGGTAAGTTTTATGCAGCTTTAAAGTTGTAAACTTTATAGCTGTTTTCACTGAACTGTTTTTCATGAAACATCTTTTGTCTTACTGACACCGATCCAGAAAAGAAAGTAAAATGGACAGACTTTCATTAGCATTCCTCAAAATATCATGTTAAAAGGTTCTCCTGTAAACCCTAAAGCTTGAATGACATCTCAAGTGACTAAAGTTCTCAGGGACTGTATTCCAGCTCTTCCTTTATGGAGGAATAAGGTCAAGAAGGCAATATTAGGAAACCTTTCTCCTTGCCTTCAGATGCAGACACAGGGAAGCAGGATTCTCACAATGTCTTTATGTCTGTTTGCCAAGATTAATCTGCTTAACTTAAGCACAGTATAGATATCTGAATTAAAAGGTCAGTCACTTCAACTTGCCTTTCCAATAAATGGCAGAAATAATTGCCCAGGAAATGGCTGGGGTCATAACCCCTTTAAGAGGGGGAGGTTATTTCACGTTCCTCTACTGTTGGTTTAAAGTTAGGATTGCTGTGCCCCAAAAACACCTTGCTGAGGGTAAATCAATCTCACTGTCCATGTTGCTGATGTTAAAGAGCACTGATCCCACTTCCAATCCCTAAGGAGTGCCATCACTACCCTCTACTTGGACATTGAGCCATTGAGCATGACTCTTTTGAGTGTGGCAATGCAGCCAAGTCCTTATCCACCAACTGATCCATCTGTCAGATCCAAGAGAGATCCAAGAGACAAGGATGTTGTGTGGGACAGTGTCAAATGCTTTGCACAAGTCCAGGAAGATTAAACCCACAAAAGCCCTGAATACACAAATGAAACAGAAAAAAGAGGGGAGAATGATGCTGGTTGCTTGTGTGGACATGACATGTCAGAAAGCATTATCTGTTCACTGTTTTATTTCTCCTCCCCACTTGAATTTTTACACAATATATTGAGTGTAAGAGCTCAAATTTCTGCAGCCACTGCCTGACTGATGCTCCCTCTGATTAGTACTAAATACAGAGGTAGATCCCTGTCCTCAATGGAAGGAAGAAAAACCATTTTAACACTTCTGTTTGAATCTATCATCATCCAGAGGTAGTACATCATATATCATTGCATGTGTGAGGCACTGGGAGTCATATATGGATGAAGAGGATCTGGCAGGCAAGATATCTGATAAATCTGCCCCAAGCAACATCAGTGCATCCAGAAAGGATCAGAGCAGTGGTTACTCATGCTGCAATTTAGGTGCAAAATATATGATCCTGACTCTCTGTCTTAGTGACCTTGTAACCCAAAATGATTGACAATCCACCAGCAGGCCCATTTTCTTCTCTTAGGAAAACAGCAACAGCTGTCTCTGAAGCAACCTACAGGAACCAGGTAGTAATATGTCTTCAGTCATCCTTTCACCAAGCAAATTACAGTATTCTGGACAGGGTAAGAAAGAGGCCATCTGTTACTCCTCTTGATGAAATGTTTTGTGTGGAAATATTTTTTACCTTGCAAGGTGGCCTCTGAGGTGTAAAGCAGCTCTACCACACATCTGTCTGTCACTGAGGCATCACTTCAGCTACTAATGCCTCCTCTTCTGCTCACATTAGATAGATATATATTTCAGTATTTTCTTTTATTTTTTAGGTTTTTTTCACCAGCTTTCCCCCCCCCCCCTAACTGGAAGGAGTTTTGGGGATTTTGTTTTGTTTTTCTTCTTTACATCTGTCATTGTGGAGCAGCAAAATTGTCTTGACAACTCTTTCAGCTGATGTTCTGTACTAAGGATTCTTCTTCATACCTTCATATGCTATTGGGGGTTTCACGTGTTTAAAACACTTCTGTGGAAAGTGGAATGGATTTTCAACATATTTTGAATTGTCTCTTTATAACAACATTCATCCTCTTTATTTTTCCATAATATCAAGGGCAAGAAAAGAACCTCTGGTCCTTTTGAAATAGGTGAAAACTGGTCACCAAATTAATAGCCTGCAGAACTGTGCAGAAATGGTTTTGGTAGGGTTTTACAAAGGTGTATGAAAGAAAAACACCCTTCAAGCTCCTAGAGCTTGAAAATTGCCTAATGACTACATGTTTTTTTGAATGTTCTAATAGAAATCTGTGCTATATACAAAAGTATCTGACTGATTCTCATTTCGTAAACAAATATTCTTCATTCATAGCATCAGGTTTTTCTATGAGATATATTTTGCTAGCTTAGTCCTTACAGTACATAGCATAAATCAACAAACACAAAAGTACTACTTAGCCAAATAAGGATGTAAGTCAACAGCTGAGATATCTGCCCTGAAGAAATATATAGAGAATTTTTGCTTGGATAGAAGTACATGGATTGTCCTTCAACATCATACTAAATGTTGCCAGACTGGTAGTTTAAAAAGAAACCTCTATAAATTATTACTTACATGTGCACATCTAGGGGACTGGGGATATGTCTTTGATACCACATCAGACCTATCAACTCACAAATTCAGCATTACCTGCTTGAGTACTCCCTAACGGCTCATGAACATTGGAACCACTGAACAACATGAGCAAATCATTCTCCTTCCTGTTTATTATAAAAGGGTTCAGTTACTTCTCTGGAATTCTGCAAGATAGTGTTTATAGCTAGTTGGACTGCTTCAGATCTGGCTATATACAATGCTCACTCAGGTTGTTCACCTGAGCTTCTAATCCCATGCTTTCAAATACAGCATCCTCCAGAAATCCCCTCTTAGGTGCTAAAATACGTAGCTGTTCCATCAAAACTCTTGGGTTTACTCTTGAAAAATTAAATATCTGAAGCTTTCCCAAGGCACAAACCAGACAACTGCAAGCAATTCCAAAAATTGAATGATAACAACTCTATTGCAGTCTCCTGACCTTCACATATTTCTCTGAACAGCTATAGTTCTTCAAAAGTTCTAAATTTCAGCCAGTGGACTTTGCCACTGAAGAGTGTTGTGGTTTACAGGTGACAAAACAGATAACAGATTTGGTCCAAACAGGCAATATGAGAAAACCATTAGGTCATTCATTTTCCCTTCATCCCTCTTTTTCTATCCTCAAATGATCTATTTTAATAAACATTGCAACATATTACAGACACAGTGTTTTTATTCTGATGTATGATATGCATTTCCACCTGCATTATCTGTTTCAATAGTTTGTGTATGGTGTAAAATCATGGAATCATAGAATATGCTAAGTTGGAAGGGACCCATCAGGATCATCCAGTCTATGCTACCTACTCAACATTCTAGTTTGGAATAAGTCTGCCTCCATCATATGTTTCTGTGTTTAAAGGAGTGAAACACCCCCGCATACAAAATATGCAGATTAGCTCTATCTATCCTGTCAAAAATGTGCTGTTTCTGCTGCAAAACACTTGTATTGTCTGCCATGGGCTTTGGCCTAAGCTATAACTATTCACAGAATTAAGGCAGTTAGGCCTCAATTCAGAATTTGTTCCTTACAGGGAAAGATTTAAGCCACTGAACTCAAAAGGATTAAGCGTGGGCTGAAAATAGAGCTGTTGGTTAAGTACTTTCCGAAAGGAAGCCTTTATGAAATCCTCTGCTGTTCTGCTTTTATTCTTCCAACAAACAACTTTATCTCATGGTCACATTCTAACAAAGAATAACACTAATACATTTTTAATGTTCAGATTATCTGGATTCTGTGACCCAGTTCAATTGATTCTTTACATGAAACAGGGCACTATACTTTCAGTTGCTTTTCCTTCAATTCAGTTTCTCTATTTTTAATCATTCATTAAAATTTAAATGATAAATCAACAATAATCTCATGTTGAAGCCCTGTTTTGTATGCATGGAAATCAATGGTAAAGTGTTTGTTGAATTGATGGAACAGTATCCAATCCTTTCTATATATTGATCTAGCAAGATAAGGTTTAAACTATTTTCTATTTAGAGAGTTCAGCATATCCTTACAGTATCCCTAGAATTGATAAAATCAGGCAGCATGATATGAAATGGCAAGATGCCCATTGATTTTCAAGAGGGAAAGAATGTGAGACAACAATCTTCTGTATATTGTGTGCTTTTGTCCAAGGGCTGAGTACACATTAACAAGCACCGTGGTGCAACACAAGGATATCTGAAAAGTGGAACAGTTTATGAAGATAAAGTAAGGTACTCACAAATCAGTTTTCAAGGTTTTTATTTAAATCTGCCTTGATATTAATTCATGGACTTAATATATGCCTTTGGTATTTTAGTAAGGGACTGATAGCAAATTAAATTAATACTAGTTAAATTGATACTCAGTACTAATTATTATAAACTTTCCATGTATATAATCCTTTAGACACAAACAATTGACTGAGTCTAGGACTAAGTCTGGTTCCAGCTGCACCTGTGCTCCACCTAAGGAGAAATTTAGGGGGTTCATTCTGAATCTCATGACTCAACAGGAAGATCTTCCTCACCCTTTTGTGTCTCTACTACTCTAGTCTGATTCTATCAAAATTTTGTATGTTTAATCCATGTGACAAAGTAACAGAGTGAACCTTGCCATCAATCTCCGTTAAGTTGCACTTTCACAACATCATCTTAAAACCACCTGTGACAGTTATTGTTTAAGTGATGTAAATAACTCCTTTGTGACAAATTGGTCTAGTTGGCAGGATTTATGACAGTTGCTGTGTTGTCTTCCCAGCAACGTCTGGGTAATTGAAATCACCCAGGAGGATCAGGTGCTCTTTGCCCAAGACTTCCTTGAGCAGCCGAAGTAAGTTATCATTAGTTTCGTATTCTTTATCTGAATTTACTTCATTTAAAAACATAAATTAGAACTTTTAAAAAGTTGGAAGAGCTGAACAAGGCAGGTGAGATAGAGATATGATTCCTGTCATCATTCTTCTCTTATTAGTCACATAACTGTTGGAAGACATGCTTAAATAAGCATGTTGCCTTGTGGGACATGCCATCTTGGCAGAGGAAGAAGGCATATGCCCAAAACAGCTTGAAATTTATTTAGAAACAGGATGCAGGAAGAAAGAGATAATAAGTTTTCATCATGAATCTTAAAAATATGCCGGAAGCCCTACCAGAATTAATAGCACTACTCATTCATTTTGACTGAAGTGTGGATTACATATCTTAGTGTGCAAACGATCTCACAGGGTGTCACAATCACAGAAGCACTGGAAGGTACCCACAAGGATCATCAAAGTCTTAACTCCTGGTGCCACACAGGACATCCCCAAGAATCACACCATGTGCCTGAGAGTGTTGTCCAAGCTCTTGAACTCTGGCAGGCTCGGTGCTTCATGCTATGTTAGAGGATGGATGTAAAACTGTTAAGAGTAACAACACTGTAAGATAGAGCGATTCTAGAGATGTTGCTATCTTGTGGATATATCTTGAGGATGATATGAGGACATCTGGCTTGACTCTGTACCTGAAGATATGTTTGGTTCAGAACAGCACATCCCAAAGAAACCATCTCTCTTAGAGTCCAGCAGTACTTGGATAGCGGGTGTGTATTTCCACCAGATATATTGCAATGTTTCTTTCGGTTAGGCTATTTCACATCACTGGCAACTCAGGGAGTGCTTTTCTAAGTTCTGCTGAGTTACATGAGGTATTTGGCTGGCTCAGAATAGCTCAAAAGGACTGATTTTGGTTTGCCTATTTCTTCCCAAACATTGCTCAAAGACTTGGAGTATTTTCATTGTCTTTAAACACATAAGGCCACTTGATAAGATGTCATTTCTCCAAATTTCAGATATTTGTAATTGAGTGATAGAAATTTCTGGTAAGTTATGTATTATTGCCTCTCACCCTCCTATCTGTTCTTTCACACTCAAGGAACCTCAAATAGCTATCAGTGGCTGTGCATGAACAACAACAACTCAAATGTTGTTTCTTGCCAATGTAAAATGGTGTTGTATGATTCATTCCCAAGTACTTTGAAGTCCTGTATTTGTTATCAAATATTGCAATTTATTTTTAGATTTTATATGAATCAATATGTTCTCACAGAATCACGAAGGAATCAAGATTTGTCTGCATAGAACAAATATTTATGAAGAGAGACAATAAAATTTAGCAAATGGTGGGTGAGTAGTAAGTACTGACTAATGATGCACTTGACTAAAGTTGTTTTTTTTTTTTTCCAATTGGTTAGAAGTAAGTAGTTGATTATATTTAATTGACCATGTTAATTACTGCATCTCTGAAATTTAGTGAACAATTAAAATGAAGCACTAGAGACTTGTAATACCAAAGGGAACGATCTTACAGTGAGTGTTACATGAAGGGAAATTAAACAACCTGATACCACTGAGCCTGTTCCTCCTGATAATTCCACATATCAATATATTAACAGAGCTTGAATCTAAACTTCATTCTGTGTTTTGCCACTGCATTATCTACTGTGTCCAAGGATCTGACCTTCTTATTCCCTTTTAGTTACTGGCAGAACTCTCACAGCCTGCAGTATGCATTGGATCAGGCATCCCAAATCACCCAAAAGACTGGCTTTTTGGCCTAAAATAATGGAAGTCTACCAAACTGATTTGTCACCTTTGCCTGATGTTCACACATACTAATGAGTTCTGAAAATGTTAATTTGCTTTGTGCCCAGATCAAATACACTGCTCTGTCAGGATAAAATGAGTTCAGAGCCAACAAATTTGCATGAGTGTAGTTTATTCTGAAAATATTTACATGTCATTAATACATTAACATAATATGATGTTCAGAGCATATTTAACTGTGACTGTGATGCTCCTGGTTGAGAACAGTGGGCAGTGGAAAGATCACAGCTTTTCTATTGTGGGGTTTTTTTAGACATCCCTGGATTACCTTATATCAAGGGAGCCGACATCATCTGCTGAAGTGAAAGTTGATCACAATATTTTAAGCTATTATTTTCCTATGGCATCATCTGTTTTTACAGGTGATGGACAGTTTTGAGTTACTGGACACATGGGACTGGATTCATCTGCCCAAACACAAGTGTCCACCCCCACTTTAGCTTCTCTGCATCTTGCCTGGCCTCTAGCTCTCATTTGAGAGGAGAATGTGTGTATCTAACAACCCAGCATAAATTGGGTATGACAAAGAACTTCAAATAGGCATCACTGCCTGTGATTGATAACAGAGAAGAATCCTGGGTCTTCCCTTTCTATAATGTAAGGATGAACAACTTGTTCATGTGCAAATAGCAATGTATTCACACTAAAAGTTAAGGCCTTAATCTGGACCTGAGTCGTACCCATAGTTAGTATACAGGAACTCCCTGGAGATTCCTAAACTTTCTGTTGAATGCCAAGACTACAAAGCGCAAACAGTCAGAGTAAGTAAAATCTTCCTTTCGCAGAGACCTTCAGGCAGATCTCTATTGAATTTTCTGAGAGTAAAAAATAGGGAATCTTTTTTTACAATTTTATGGGAAAAAAAAGACTGTGTTACTTCTCATGATAACAGCAAAGAGAATCTGCTGGAATGACACAGCCTAACATTATTTTTTTCCTACACTTCCTATGGAGAGGCTTTTTTCTAGCATAGTTTGAGTGTCTTTTCTAACCCAGTGCACTGTTATGACCCCATCACACAATTAAGGTGTTTCTCGACACTTCAGCTGACCAAGCAGTAGATTGGAGAAGCCATTATACTAATCCTGCAACAGATTCTTCTGTCCTGTGTATGTGTCTCATCCTGTTGAATAACACCTTTTTTTTTTCAGGAAGCTTTTTTCTGACTTACACCTGCTTTTCACTGCCATGAGCAGTAGTGAGGGGTCAGTGAAAATCATAAGATCAGACTCTTGCACTTGGCAGTGAAGGTAAAACTGTATATGCTGCCCCAAACTCCTGCATAAATTAAAACCTTTTATTAACAAAGCCTGAGCCTTAACTATTTCAAGCCAAATGGGAGCAGTGGGCACCAAAGCATTCCTGCAGATCACGCCTTTTGTTGCAGAGAGGGAATGAAAGTGATCCAGAATGGGTCAGTCTCAGCTGACTCACCTATTTTCAAACTTAACCAAGCCTAGGATCTGACTGGCAAATCCAAAAGGCTCTGTGCACATAAGCAGCATCAGGGGTATGGCCTTATGGCATTCCAGAATGAACTGAAGGAGGACTTGTACAAAGTAGCTTTGTGGGCACTCAAAATTATCTGCCTCTGCTATTTGGCAAACTTTGTGAACAGGGAACTCAGATGGGAGGTTATTTTTCTTCTGCAGCTTTAAGTCAGACCTTCTGCTCAGTGGAGCTGGCATTTTTCAAGTGTGGACTTTCTGGAGGGCAATGGGTGGTTATGTTTCTCTTGACCGAACAAGAGTTTGAGTAGCAATGGGCTGCCTGGCAACACAACTGCTCCAGGCTGGCTGTGTGATGTCAGCCAAGGCTGTGTGTGACATCAACCAGCAGCTGCCAGCCCTGAGCTGATTGCAGCCATATGATGATCCCCCATTTGGATTCACACGCAAACAGCTCATTCATGCTCAGCTGCTGCTTTCTTCCCCGGGAAACAGAAAGCCTCTTTGATACAATGATGGCACAGGGAATATCATCAGGCCTTTAAAAAAAATAGAACGTTTAGCTCCATCGCGGTTTTGAACAATGGTTTGGAAAATTGGTCCCCTTAAGGTGCAAATAAAAATACATTGCCGAAGACATGACGAGGGACATCAGCGCTGCTGACTGCCAAAAGGTGCTTTATAGAATCTCCTGCACATTACAGATAGAGTGGCTGAGGGCAGGTGGAAAGGGAAAAGGATCACTATGCCTTCTTTTAAGCTGCTTGCCCTCAAAATGTATCAAAGCAATTAGAGCTGAGGCTCAAACACAGCAACACACCAGAGAATGTGGTTGGCACTAATGCTGTGGTTGCAGTTAAGCTCCTGCCCAACACACAGAGCCGTTCATGCTCATGACCGTGAAGAATTAGGTTTGTATAACACACAGATTTTGCGACAATGGAATTTGAGGGTGTTTTTCTATTTATTTACTTTTATTGCATAGCACTGGAATAGTTCATTCTGGAATAAGCACAGCTACAGACATAAATTAGTGTCATAGTCCACATTACCCGGATGATCTTTAAGGTCCCTTCTAACCCAAACCACTGTGATTCTATGAATTTTGTCCCCATAAAGTAAACCTCTAGAGGTGTGTGTAGTTCATTAGAGGGCAGCACTGATATCAAGAGCTCTGTTACTTGCTATTTGTTCATAGAACACTTACTCAGTATCATTAAAGCCAGTGTAAAAAATTCTCCACAGCAACTTTTGCTGATTTCTGGAATGCTATTATTAGCTTTCTGGTTATAGCATATGTATATCTCTGTATACTCATATGTGCATAAAAATCATTTGGCAGGGGCCGTTTCCCATTTAGTTTTAGCATTCTTGAAATCTTACTTCTATATGTTTGCATCAAAGAAGGCCAGTTGCATATCAGATAGACTTTAAACATCACCATCTTTCTGTTTTTTTTCTTCACTATTTATCCACTTGAATGACTATATTATTTTTAAAACTCCTAATTAAAATGTAATTTTTTTCCTCAATTATGATTTTTTCTTTCTCTTTTTTTTTTCTTCTTTATCCTAGTTTGTTTTTGTTTTTTTAAAGCTCTGAGGTTTTTGCAATGCCAGGACTGACGTTCATTCAGTTTGAGTGTTTTTTTCAGCTAAGAGCCCAAGATGTTTCAGCATCAGATGCATGAAACTAATATGAAAGGAAAATGAAAAGACTAAAAAGTTTCAAGCATGTTTATAATAACAAAACATTAAACATTAATTCCAGAACACCTTGGAACTTGATGGCTTTTCCTAAGGGTGTTTATTCATTCTATAAAGTGCCAGCAGCTTGAGTGCATTTTTAGAAGTTTTAAAAGATAAAAATAAAAGCAGGAAACAGTGATATCAGACGTTTAATATTTTAAATTATTATCTATCTTCATACTTATATCACATTATTCAACTCCACACAGAAATACAAGATTTACTGAAAGATGTTCACAGTAATTCCCCCTCTAGTGGCCATTTTATTCAATGTACTGATAAATAGGACAGGCTGGACACTTTGCAGGTAAACAAGTTTTTAAATTATAAAAGAGGGTTTTGGTCATATTTATGTTTACTTGCAAAACTGATTTTTATTTTTTTCATTAAAAAAATCTGAAATTTGAATTATCTTGAGTTTCATCTGATCTGTAAAGGCCAAGAATTTCTCTCAGACAGAATCTCTCTGTTGTAGAAATAAATTATGGTAAAACAAGAGAGAAGGTGACCAAATGAGCTACCTGTCCCTGCTGAGAGAGAAAGCACATGGGAGAGATCACATAAATATTCTGCAGAATACCAATGAAAGTGTATCATTAAATGACAACAATTAAAATTTCAAATTAGATTTCTGTGGAAAAAAAGGCACAGCAACTCACAACATTAAAGAATCACAAAATTACAGAGTCAGGTCCAACCCCCTTCTCAATCAGAGTCCCTCCTGTAGGTTGCCAAGAGCTGTGTCCAGTCAGATTTCAACTGTGTCTAAGGATGAAGACATTATAAACAATCACAGAAAGGTAAGGCTGGAAGGGACCACAGTGGGTCATCTGCTCCAACCTCCCTACTCCAGCAGGATCATCCCAGAGCATCCAGATGGTTCTTGAAAATCTCCAGTGAGGGAGACTCCACAACCTCTCTGGGCAATCTGTCCCAGTATTTGAGCACCTGCAAAGTAATAAAAGGCTTTTTTATGTTGAGATGTCTTTTGTTGTGGTCAGATGTTGTCTCTTTGCATGTCACTGGATGCCACTGAGAAGAGTCCATCTCTCACTGATTCATTCTGTCCTGCACAGTATTTATCCAACATCTCCAATCTCTTCTCCAAGTTGAACAGAACCAGCTCTTCCAGCCTCTCTCCTTATACTGATGCCTTAAGACCCTTTTAGTGTCTTATTTTTCTAATTTTATAAGCTTTATAAGTTTTATAAGAAGTAAAAGCAGCAGCCCTTGTTCCTCACCCTTTAGCACCCTTTAGTTTACACATTCCTCAACCTTCTTACCCTGTTCCATTCTCCCATATCAATTCTACCCCTGAATTCAGTATAAATGTTTAGTCTCTTGTCAAGGCAAGGCCTATGCTGTTTAGAGAACACACATATCTTGGCCTGAACAACAGAACACAGTCAAGAACTGGGTGACCGTGTACCCTTTGTGCTCTGAAGATGGTGATGGTGATGAAGAGGGGGTCCCGAAATACACCGCAGACTCAATTCCCAAGGGGTGGGCCGGGGGTGGATCAGGGCAAAAGTAATGGGGTGGAAACACTTAGGATTGGACAGGTAGTATTATAAAATGTAACATCTCAGGTACAGCCGGCATGCGTCCTGTAACATCTATGGCTTGGCACAAATTAAACCCTTATCTCACTCTCAATTAACTGCTCCTGAGTTTTTTTCCTTTTAGCCTCAGTACAGGCATCAATACTAAAATTGTTCCAATCCCTTCATCATTCTCTGGACTCACTTCAGTAAGTTGATATACATATGATTATCACACCCAAAATATACATGTATGCACATGTATAGATGCATATAGATATAGGAATGTTCTGCAGAAATAGATGCATATAGATATAGGAATCTTCTGCCTTGGTCTTCTGAGACCTTTTGGGACAGGAGGTGAGGGAAGATATTAGGCTACCTGGAGCACTACCACTGCTACAATGGTTAGCTGGGGAAGCCTGTCTACAGAGTACTGCAGCAGTCTTGGATTAGTTGATGCAGTCTCAGGCATTCCAGACTAGCTGTGGCCTGAGATAAAGACACCTTAATAGGTAAAGCAAAGGCTATGTGTGTAACCACAGAAAAATAAGGAATTAATTTGCTACTTCTCATCTCCAAGAAACCAAGGTTTTATCGTGCCTAATAGTTACTTAGGAGGACAGACACCTGAGCATCATTCCCTTCCTCCATCTTACACCAGTTTATATGCTGAGCATGATGCCAAAGGGTCTGGGGTATCCCTTGGGTCAGTTGGGGTCAGCTGTCCCAGCTGTATCCCCTTCCTGTTCCTTGTGCACCCCTACCTCCTTGCCAGCAGGGCAGTGAGGAGCAGAAAAGCCTCTGATGCTGTGTAAGCTCAGCTCAACAACAACTGAAACATTGTTGTGCTATCAACTCTGTTTTGGTCATACATCCAAAGCACAACCACCACATGGGCTGCTGTGAGTCAACTCCATCCCAGCCAAAGCCAATACAGAGAACCAACACGGTGATTGAATCTTACAGGTACCATCCATATACCTTTTATATTTTTTATATTTTTTATATTTAACAAGGTCAAGAGTTAAAACACTTTGAAATCCAGGTGTGAATTACAGTATCATTACGTAGAGGGACAGGTACACAGTTAGGCTTGCGCTTTTCACACCGAGGGAGCCAGTTAATGCCAGTTTAGACTAGGTGAGATTGAGGATCTTCATGAACACTTACCTTTACTAAGTGCCACGTAGAAAAAAATATATCAGGATGAGAAAGCAGCCAGGAGCACCAAGCCTTCTATCTGCCACATCTGACAGTGCATTGGGGGAATATAGAGAGTTTTGAGAAGCTCAGTGAAGAGCAAAGCATTTAGTGCTAGATTTTGAGAAAATGTATGGCTGATCAACAGGAAGGGAGATGAAGGAGAATAATTGGAAACCAGCAACTACCATTTTTGACGGTAGAGAAATATAATAAAGGATCAATAAGATCCTATAAGGTCCTCTGATAATGGCATTTTTATCACGTTCATTCCCATGAAGTCCCTCAGCTTCCAGTGAACCACCATTAAGTCCATAGAGAAGGGGGTGAGATTGCTTTCCAGGTAGTGGTTGTGATTATTAAGGACTGTGAAGAAAACTCCACCTGCTATAGTCAGATGTCAAAATGATTACAGACTCAATCAGCCTGTGTAGTCAGGGAGCACAGCAATGTGGAAGGACTGAGAGTCCTTCCAGCATATTGCGCCGAAGAGAAGAGCAGGACAGGCTTGTGTTTGCCATTAAGAGCTGATGGTCACAGTAATCCCATGACAGTAACATGACAATGTTTATCTTTTCAGCCTCTCTCTCAGTTTGAAGGTGTTTCCCCTTGTCCTTTCACTACATGCCCTTGTAAAGTCCCTCTCCCTCTTTCTTGTAGGCTCCCTTCAGAGAGCCAATCAATTGGCTTCAGGCCACAGTCAATTAGGTGCAAGCCTTCTCTTTTCCAGCCTGAACAATCCCAATTCCCCCAGCCTTTCCTCAAAGGAGAGGTGCTACACCCCTCTAATCAACTTGATGGCCCTCTTCATTATACTAGTGCAGAAAGCAGGATGAGATGGTTAAATTCACCGTATTAGCAGTTAAGACATCATTCTCATGATTAAAGAGTTTGGCCCTTTCCAAATAATTTATGCCTGACCTATCCCTATTTCAGATAATTTCACAAATAGTCATCTCATAATGGTTTCATTCGTCTGTAAAGGATGCTAAAAGGAAATAATCACAGTCTATATTAAGCACTCATTTTCTCTATCCTGTAGAGGAGACAGCTGTCAAGGTAGGGTTTTGATAAATCATGAAACCTAACAAATTAAAAAACCCCACAGACATCAGTTATAAGTCATTGTCATGTAAATAATTCATTTGTTTCATAAATATTGTCCTAATTGTCAAACAGGCAGCATAAGGCACAAGCCAATGTGATTAGACCAAGATGTAAATACGAATATAAAAGATTGATAAAAACATTTAAAAGTTACTCAGAATCTAATAATTTGTGTATGTAACGTACTCTGGAAGTGAAAATAACAAAGAAATGATCTAGAGAAGAAAAATATAGTGATCTTTGAATGGAAAGCTACTGAAAAAAATAATGCAATTTCATGGTAGGTAAAGTAAACAATAGTGAAATGAAAGATAGATTCATTTAAGAATGATTATAAGGAATTAGAGACAGAAGACAAAGGAAAAACCAAAGTAATTAAATAATCATCATCAACTAACATAATTGGGGAGAGGGGTGAAGAACTGATTAGTCACTTTAACGCTTGTTGGAAAGGTGGGATCCTTTAAGAATGTTAAAATGACAAGTCATGGAATGACTAAAATCCTT
Source organism: Pseudopipra pipra (assembly GCF_036250125.1). Lineage (NCBI taxonomy): Eukaryota > Metazoa > Chordata > Aves > Passeriformes > Pipridae > Pseudopipra > Pseudopipra pipra. The sequence goes on from NC_087549.1 coordinate 6,252,162, forward strand.
TAAGGGAAATGGAGCTTAAAAAAAACATAAAATATGAAATAAAGAATTATGGATTAAATGGAAAACCATATGTTCTATCCATTCATGTCTATTCATTCATGTCGAAAGCCTATGGAATGAGTCAGCTAATTAAACTGTTCAAAATGGACAGGTGGGAATATGAAATGAGAGACCTTTTGTTTTTTACTGATGGAGATTATTACAGAAATTATGTAGAAGGGTATTTTAGAATCTTAGATTAATTGACTTGCATGGCAAGACAAATGTTCATGATTAACAAGTCTATACTTTAGGTCATTATCTGACATTTATTAGATAGTAAAGTATTTATATTTTTAACCTATTTTATTTTTATGATGAGAAAAAAGCACTGGGCTCTATATTCAGCAGCAGCCAGAAAAGGTGCAGACTTGCTGTGGGACCAGTGATTCAATGTCTGTGTATCAGAGATTGACTTGACTGGCTTTTCAGCCATATCTTGACAGTGAGTTCTGAGAGTTTCTGCCCTAATCCTCTTCACTCCTTTTGCAGTATGCTTGTTGGAACATGGACTGCCTGTTGCTATGCAAAACATATTAGCACTTAGCTACTGGTTTCCTGAATGCTACTGAATCCAAATCATTAATCATAGTAAAATGATATCCAAAAGTTAATGAGGAATAAAGGCTGAATCATGAAAGTAGATAGGAAATTGTCTTTTGAATTAAAATTGCTTAAAGAAGTCAAACGCAAATAGAGAAAAAAAAAAAGAGAAAAAAAGGGTGAAGTGTTGAAAATGTCCTTTAAAAGTGTCATGAAATATACAGCTCCCAAAGAAAAAATGAAGAGAATGCCATCTTAGTGTGCCATGGGAGGGGAGTATGTCTCTTAGAGGTGGCATTACTGCTGTGAAAAACACTTGGAATACCTCACCCAGAGCACTTTCCACAGCTTTGTTGCAATACTTCAGCAAGAACATAATCGCCCTTGAGAAGAGGCAAAGCAGAAAGAATAATATCCTTGGAGATGTGTCATAGAGAAAGGTTAAAGGAGTTTAGTTCAGTGCAATATAAGAAGAGACTTTTTAACAAATTAATTTAAGTTTCTGAGGTTATTAACAAGCTACCAGGCATGATTTGAGAGCAGAAAAATCACAGAAAAATAAAGCTCCTTAGAATGGCTGAATATAATACTTAGCCTGTTAAAACACACAACACGCAGCAGACCAGATGCTCATCTGGGGAAGCTTGAGGTCAGGCTATGAATTGCATCAAATTACACTAATTTACACCTGCTGAGGGTCTATCTTGAAATTAATTTGCCCTCAGAACATTCTTGTTCATATTAAACCTTTTCATTTTGGTAAGTAGCATAGCTTACTAAAATGGATAAATAATTCCTTCAGAGCGACACACTGAGTGAATATCAAGAGACTTTTTCTTTTGTTTTGTTTTGTTTCTCCCTTAGTGTCATGTTTCCTTTTCTCCTGCTTTCATTCAAAGCCTGCTAAGCAGTACAATCGAGAGAGATCAGAATAGGGTACTTTGATCAATCAGGTTTTAGACAGAAGTTGTGGGAAGAATTTTTTCCTCCCCATGAAACACTTCAAGCATTTTGGGATCTTCTCAATGTCAAGTTTAATTTGTTTATTTCTTTATTGTAGTGAAGTACTTGCATGGGGGAAAATATTTACTTTTGAAAGACATTGCCCTTAGATCACATTTTAAACTGCATTCTTACTTAACATGTTTTCAAAACTTGAGGTTAATCTAGTCTGACATACACTTAGTTGCAAAATAAGGCCTCTGCAGTTTCAGTATAATGTGTTTGGTAGCAGTTAAGCTTGATGGGAAGCTTCTCCACCATGTATAATTTGGAAAAGTTACTATATGATAATGATTATGTTCCTTTTCAGGGGATGTTCTTGGATAGACCTGGAACTAGACCAACTCTCAGATCTAGTTTTTTTGACTAAGTCCTGAACTGAAGTCAAGAAAGCATGAAAATGTGGAAAAGTAAAATGCCATGGAAAAATGCATGCTTACACTAGAAGAAAACAAACAAGGACAATATACACTTTAAAATCCAACAAGAAACTGAAAAGTCATTCTGTGAGCCCAAGTTGTTTCAAATCCCCTTGTGCATCATTGTGTAGCTGGATTCTGTTATTTCTGACCAGAACAAATTCTAATAGAAATGAATCCAAGGCAGCATTTTATATACATAAAGCAGTTTCTGTATACTGTAAAGAGCGGACAACGTGTCATGGCCTATATCTGTTGCTGCTAGTTCACAACTGATGCTCCTCTGGGCTACTGGAGATCAGCATACTCGAGGTGCACTGGGCTTTATAGTTCAGGTGAAAGATTAACACTTAATTTAGTGGACAGTTACTGAAATTCTGTGGGAATATAGTCCAAGACATTCCCAAATCCCATTGTCACTCTTCTAGACAAACACAGAAGTCGTCATCACTATTAACTATTTCCAGCAAAGTTACAGACAGAATCATTGATCAAATTTAGGATCTCAGGGTGGATGCCCAGAGTAGGTGTAAGACCATCCCGGTACTGGCAGTTTAGCACTGGCTAAGGGCCATTTCAGCAAAACAGGGGGGATCAATGCAAGGAGTGAATGAGGTCACTTGGTCTGTTCAGCCTGGAGAAGAGGGGACTGTGGGGAGGCCTCATTGTGGTCAACAGCTTCCTCACAAGGGGAAGCAGAGGAGCAGGCACTGATCTCTCCTGTGTGGTGACCAGGAACAGGACGTGAGGGAATACCCTGAAACTGAGTCAGGGGAGATTTATGTTGGATATTAGAAAAAGGTTCTTAACCCGGAGGGTGATTGGGCACTGGAACAGGCTCTCCAGGGAAGTGGTCACAGCACCAAGACCGACAGAGCTCAAGAAGCATTTGGACAACACTCTAGGGCACACAGTGTAACTCTTGGGGTTGTCCTGTACAGGGTCAGGAGCTGGACTCGGTGATCCTTGTGAGTTCCTTCCAACTCAGGATAGTCTGTGATTCTACGAACCCATCTGAGGCTTCACTCATTATGCTGAGAACTGGAAGATGCAGAGTCGTGTTTCTACCTACAGTCAAATCCACATTGTCTGACCTGGAGTTTAAATCCTGCACTCAATCCATGCTGTCAGTAAAGGGAAGTAGCCTCATCTCTTGCATCAGTTAAATACACTCCTGATGTCTTTTTCTTTTTAGTGCAGCAAATGGATTGGATTTACACACTGTATGGCATAACTGTATAGCACACTGTATGGCCACACTGATGGCTTGCTCATCAAAAAAACACTCCTATAGTTTTGCTCATTGACTGGCAATTGCAGCTCATTTTTGTCTTAAGAGGGATTATGTGATTTACCTTTCTCTTACAGCCTTTTCTCCTTATCACTGTGACAATTGCACAACAGCTGTTTATTTCAGAACAGCTTAGGGAAAAGGAAACCACAAAAATAAAACAAAAAAAGATGAGGTTAAATCAAAGATGAACACAACCACAATTGAACCTGCACATCTTGTATGTCATTTGAAATGTTTCCTATACTCAAAAATGAAACTAGTGATGCAGACAGAAAACAAATGAACCCACTGGGTTCTAATACTCACAGGCAACAATGAGGAAGACTAAATTTTTCCTTTTTCCCTCAGTAAGTGCTGCTGTACAGACCATCCTTGCATTGCTAAACATATTTAAGGAGCTGATGTGCTCAAAGAACATCCTGTTGGGAAGCAGAGTGTGCAAAGTGTGACCTCTTGCTTTATGCAATTGAAGAAAATGCTGCAACAGGTTGTGACAAACATAGATCAAATTGGAAAAATTCTATTAGTAGTGGTGGGAAAATGAAGACAGCTTTTAAATGTGTACCAACCAAGGAAAATAATCACTTGGAGTTAATTGACTCTAGTTGAACACCTGAGGCATGTGTTTTGATCAGTTCACGGTATTAATTTATTTTTTTTTAAGTTCTCTTCAGTTTCTTCCTCACTTTACAGGCACAGATAAAGCTGAAAACACAATGATTTCTATGTTCTTTATATTAGATATTCGCATAAAAATGTTCCATTCTAGCCTTCATAAGTAGTAATAGATCTAGGATGTCAAATTTGAGATAATGAAGGTTTCCTGATATTTAGAAAGATTTTGTTGTTTCTTTGTTGTGTGGGGTTTTTTTGTTTGGGTTTTTTTTGTGGGTTTTTTTGTTTGTTTTAGTTATGTCTTCTAAAATATCCTATATTTCAAACAAAAATCCATATATACTGTCATTTTTCTAAAATATTCTTCATCTAAAGGTATTTCTAACCATTCTTATTCACTGGACATTGTGATGATGGGAAAGAAGAAGCTTTCACACTAAACTGAATCTAAGACATAAGGTTCAAAAGAGTTAAGGCAGTGAAGAAGCTACAGAAGGAGGTAGGAACTGACAGAAATAGTAGTATAATATCCCTACAGGTAGCCCAAATGTACTCAGGCAGCTCATGGTTACATACCTATTTCGACCATTCTCATGGCAGGTGATTGCAGGCAAGTGGCTTTACTTTATGTATAAATCAGAATAACTGATTTGCAGCCATCACATATATCTGCAGAAACCTTTCAACTCATTCAAAACAGATTTTGGTGCCAGGCCCATTGCTTCTGCCTGGAAAAAAAAAATTGAGAAGTTTAGTACAGACATATTTAAATGCATCCTAATCTAGTTATTCTCATAATCACATTCTTTCTCTCTTTTTTTCTCAGCTGATCTTCATCCTAACCTTGAGCTGTCTTGTTCCATTGTGCTAGATCCAAGATGGATAATAATTATGAAAGAGAGAGATCTCATACCTACAGCAGGAACCTCTGAGCTAACTTCAAAAAAGGACTTAAGGTCAGTACTGCAGTGTTTAATTTCAGTGTTTTGTCAGAGGACAGGATCTGCAGCCTGGTATTATCACCTATCTAGGCTTTAAGAATATTATCTATAAATCCATAATACTGACCCTAAAAATCATCTAAGATGGTTGGTTGCAGATACTGTCATCTGGATGACGCTTCTCAGGTATTTTGATGCACCTTTCCTGTTACGATTTGCCATCTTGTTGAAGCAGGTAATACACCCAAGCCACTTTATGATAAAGACAGAGGTGTAGGTACTTCTTTGTCATCCACTAGCCAATAATTAAAAATACTCATCTGTAATAAACAAAACACTGAATCAACTCTGACCTCTGATTTAAATCAGAGATTTTGCATTCCAGTCTCCAGCACCCAGCTGAACACATAGACCATTTGGTCAGAGACTATGCTCAGGTATTACTTTTATAACATCTAGCCATGTTTAAGGAGTGAAGCATAAATTGGACTAGTGCAAAACAAAAGGAGACTGAGCCTCTAATTTAATGGCAGTGAAACTCATAAAGGAAATACAATCCTGAGCTTTGCCTGAAAGTATTTGCACTCAAATAGCCTATGAAAAGTCACTTGAGACCAGACATAGTCATTCAGATATCAGACTCTCCAATAATTTTTTTGTTGAAGCTGTTTCTGTTTTTGTAAGTTAATAAATATTCAGCAGCTGAGACTGTAGGAAACCATAGCAGCAACCACTTAGCATAGAAGACTGGCTCTCTGTTCTTAAACTTGTGAGTAGCTGAAGATTATTATTTGTTGATTTATTTATTCACCTATGTGTTTTTATGAAGTAGAGAGTTTTTAACAGGAGACAAATGGAAACAAATAGTTTATACTTCAAATGCTCGTGTGCTGACTTCATGTGCTGACTCCAGCAGTTCATCATGGGCTTCCCATGGGGTCACAGCCTGCCTGAGGCATCCACCTGCTCTGGTATGGGGATCTTCCATGTTTTGCAGGGGGATCTCTGCTCCCCCATGGACTTCCATGGGCTTCAGGGTCACAGCTGCCTCACCACGGCCTGCAGCACGAGCTGAAGGGGAGGCTCTGCTCTGGCACCTGGAGCATCTCCTGCCCCTCCTCCTCCACTGACCTTGGTGTCTGCAGAGCTGTTTCTTTCACATATTCTCACTCCTTCTCTGCCTGATGTTGTGCAGTACTTTTTCCTCTCCCTAAATACATTATCCAGGAGGCACTACCCCTGTCACTGATGGGCTCAGCCTTAGCCAGCAATGGGTCCATCTCAGAGCTGTTTGACATTGGCTTCACTAGACATGGGAGAAGCTTCTGGCAGCTTCTCACAGAAGCCACCCCTGCAGCCTCCCCACTACCAAAACCTTGCCGTGAAAACCCAATACACTACTTGACTATTTAATTTCAGGAGAAAAATCAGTTTATGAATCTTGAAGGACTAAACTATTTGGAATTTAAAAGCCTTCCTCCATCAGAGAGCATTTCTAATACGTCTGTCTGCTGAAAAGCATAAGTTGGGAATCATATCTCTCATGTGGCACTGTATAGGAGAGCTTGGGTAGGGATCACTAATTTTCCTTCCCAAGAAAATGCTTCAAACTCTGCTGAAAGGGAAATATGAAGTGTCCCCCTTCCCTTTCCTTTTTCTTTGAGTGGTGCCAAGAACTCATCTAATATTCAATGGGAAATGACTGCTTTGAAGGAGAGGAGCAATAGATGCTAATGTGTTATACCTTTTACAAAATGTGTACACTTGCTGAAATTTTTCAACACTAGGAAGGTATCAAAGTTTTTTATTTATTCAGGTGGGCTTTTAGTTTCACCATAGATGTTTCAGAGTCGAAAACTTCTAAGAAGCATTTTGCTAATCTGACATCCAAAAAAAATCAATGAGTTCATAGATAGTCTCGCAGAAGAATCACATCAAATCAATTTTTCATCTTGCATTAGGTTTTCGGGATGCTCATTAAGCTATTCTAGGCATATTGAAAAGATATTGATCTTTACTAAATGTGTAAACAAATCCTTTGAATGTTGCTCTTTTGAGCACTCATGAACTCTATAGATAGATTCAGGAAAATAGAAAGTATTTGCAATTTTAGCACGCGATGTGCAATACCAGGTTCACCTTGCAGAACATATTTCCTTGTCACAAGGCCACTTTGTTGGCTCATGTTTTACCTGGTGTCCACCAGGACTGCCATGTCCTTGTCTGAAAAGCTGGAATATCAAGTTGCTCTGTCTCAGAAATCAAAGGTAGCTGAATATGATATTTCCAGTGTTATTTTCTAGTGTATCTTCACAACATTGTCTGTTGTAGGCTTAGAAAGGTCTTAGGGTTGACATCCCCAAGATTTTCAACCTTTCTACATGATTTCTGCATCAATTCTATTGATTGCTGTTTGATAATTCTGTAGAATGGCATTCCCAATGCATCAAGCAACTTCAAATGATGGAGAATATACCAGATCTGTCCAAAATTGATAGACTTAAATATTAACACTTTTTCATGCTACAAAACTTACTTTTTAGTTTCTATTATTCATAAGAAACATACAAGTGGGCTATGAACATGATGTAAAAACCCTTCAGTAAGATGTGAATTTGCTTAATATGATTTATTTAAAATTTTTAAACCATCTCAAAAATAATAATAATAATAATGTTGTATATTTCTAAGTAATCAACAATTGAATGATCAATAATTATCACTTTACTGTTACAAGGAGATTCAGGTTTTCTCCAATATTTTTTGGCAATGGATCTTGAAATATTTTGCAGTGGAACCTAAAATTATTTAATCCATGTAAAAGTTGCAAGATATAGAGCAGAGAAAGCAAATACAGTGCTGACACTTAGAAAAAGATTAAGACAAATGAACCCAAGCATTTCTGCTTCCATTCGTTTCCTAGCATACAAAAAAAAAAAAAAACAGCAGTATCTTTGATATTTTCATAGAATAGAAAATTCAGATTAAATTTCCCTAAGTCCTCTTTCTATTTCTTCCTAGCTTCAGATGTCTAAAAAAAGCTATGATTTTGAACTCTGAAAGAGTTGCCCAATAATCCTAAAGAGCTATTCTCAACACCTGCTTCTCCAATTCCTAATTTTTGATGTTGACAAAGGTTATTTTCCACCATGAAGTACGTTCACCTTTTGCTGTAGTATCAATTTATCTTTCTCCTGAACATAGAGATACACTGCAATCGAGAAGGTGAGAAAAGAGGGGAAATTTTCCTTGACTTTGGTGCACAGTAAAAATTTTATACAGCCCATACTGATGGGACCTGCTGATTTTTACTCTAACTGCCTTAAGGGTTGTCTAGTGTTTTGTAGACCTCATCTCTGAAAGCTTTTCACTCTCATCACCTCCAATGCACACACTGTAGCAACAGCCTTAATAAATTGATGTTTCATAAAAGACACTTATGTAGAGAAAACGCCTGTACATTACTCACCAATTTCTTTCTTCAATCATTTTTCCAGCCCCCACCTCAATACAGAAGGGAAAAATCGTACAAAGTAAAGAGCAAGGGATTTCTGATAAGAATTGCTTTGTACTGGGGCTGATTGACTCTCTCTGACACCTTAAAGCCTCCCACATCAGGTAATGCCTTTCCCAAAACCACTGCTGGGTCTGGTTGATAAGGGTACTTGAAATGCTGAAAGCTGTGATCTTGTTAAAAAGGGTCAAAAGAAGCAATCTTAGTAACATTTCAATGGTTGGATTATTGCTACTGAAGAGAGCAGTAAATGCCACTTACAACTAAATTTTCCACTTCATTCAAGGTGGGGATAACTGTTCTTCTGATACCTTTCCCCTAAGGAAAGCTCTGTAGCAGTAGGCAAAGGAAAGTAATTACATATTTAAAGGTGCAGCTGCCTTAGATAAATTCAATGCAATGGGAAAAAAAATATTAGCACAAACCCGGGGAAAAACAGAAAGGAATTACTTACAAACATTTTGTTCATTTGATATGTTTGATTAAATCAGGGAAACCATGCCCAATAGCTCAAATTAGTTGCTTAAAATCAACTAAGATGCATAACTGCATATTTATAGTTAGGATTTTTTTGTTCAACTGAGGGCTCATTAAATGCCTCAATCTTTTTTTCCTGTCATGGCTGCTCAGGTAACATAAACCTTCTTATCTAAGATATACAACTTTTTTTTTTTTTTTTTTTTGCCTTTTCTAAACTTGAAAGATGAGCTGATCTCATCTCTGCCCGGCCATAGGGGACAGAAGAGGGGAACATAATATTAGTGATAAACAGTGATCAAATAAGACAAACTCAGGAGATATCCTGATTTTGGAGATTGGACTATATACTTGATTTTGAATCAACAAGGTTGACCAGCTACGGAGTGCAGATAATTTCTAACTCTCAGGAATCAGTAAGCATGATCCTAATTTTTGGATGAATTGTGAAATAACACTAGAAATTGTAAGTATTGCATTTTATGGTGGGAATGTCCTGGACTGGAGTAGAGTTTCTTCAAGAAGGTGATGTACAGGAAAATAGGATAGATCAAACTCCAAGCAGTTTGAAGAATTTCTAGAAGGCTCAGGAGAAAACCATGGATGCTCTGCTTTGAACTGGCCCCATATGCTTTCCTAGTTATTTTCTCCATAAAAGCAGTTGGTGTGCAAGAAGCTTCTATGCCACAGCTCACTTGTTATTCTCTAAATAACAGCTCTTAATGTTATTTAGAGAACAGCAATGTTCCCTAAATAGAAACATGGAAAATGTTGTAAAGAGGTTAAAAGTACTGGGTTGATGTGCTCTTCTGTATCACATAGTGCTGTTCTGGACACATAGAGGGTCTATCTCTGGCCTGTCCCGCTCTCTAAGCTGAGGCATGTGGCCAGAGATGCTCATCTGGACGGGTCAGAAGATCTTCATGCCAAGATATGGAGCCACAAACTAAATATTTGTCTGTGTTTGCAGAGGGACTTTAATCAGGAGGTCACCTCTACACACTTCACAAGACTTGTAACACAATGAGCAGCAGACAGAAGGTTTTCTACAGAAGATAGAGAAAAAAATAATTATAAAGAGAAGGGGAAAAATGCCTCTTATCTCTCTACAGAACATAAAAACTTCCTAAAGAAGATGGACAACCAGAGGTCCTTAATAGTATGCTCAGATCCATGACAGCAGAACCCACTATGGAAGCTGTTTTCCTAAGCAGTATATATTTCTTTTAATTAATTTTTGTGCATTTAATTTTATTCTACGATTTCTTTAATTTTAATTTGGAGACATTTTTGTATTCAGACAGGAAGTGAAAGTAAGTGTGGATGTGAATATCAAGCCTAGTTGTTAGGATAGCCCTTAGTAGGATTCTATGTAGAGATTTGTCAATGGAAACTAATCCACTAACTAGAACCCAGGTGATCCATTAACTAGAACCTTGCATTCAAATATTTTATATTTACATTATTAAGGATTACAAAATGTAAATTTTAGAATAGGAAAAATGCCAGCTAATTTACATATATTCTAAAAATCACATGCATTTCTGCAATGTCTATAGTAAAAAAAATGCCACAGACAACAGTTCCTCTATACATTTAAGAGTTCAAAAAAAAATTTTTTTGACTGGTGTGTATATTTTTTGTGAAGTATTTTATTCGATTCTGTTCATTTTCCTTCCTTTTTTATTTTTTTTTCCCCTTAACATGTTACTTTTTACAGTACTTTTATAGGATTTTTAATGCTTTCCCTATTATTTTACAGCTATTTCTATATATTGACCTGATAATGGTGCAGTTTGTTCTCACTGTGACAATCTAGAATTCACCAGTTTGCTCAAATTCTCTGCAGACTGGTAAACCTCCAAATATATTCACAAGTCTTTTTAGCCCAGGGAGCTAATTTAGTCAAACTAGATGATTCTAAGCAGACTGTCAGAGACACTTTATTGCTCTCCATTGGCTAGTTATGGGGTTAAAATATTTCATTTAGGGGTACTGGTTCATTTCCCACCAATTTCTTCAATTCTTACCACCACTCTCCCTTCTCTCTCTACTGCACATATTTAGAACACTATGTATGAGGCTTGCCCATGCATAAGTTAAATGCTAAATTAGTCACACTAGACTTGAGACTTTGTAAACAACAGCATCATTTTCGCTTTTATAAAAGTGAAAAAAGTTAGATGCTTTCTAGACTAGCAGCTCTCTCGCTACTATTTGAATCTTGCCACAAACCAAAACTGTTCTAAAGACTGACTTGTTTAGTCACTACATAAAATACACCTGACCCAGCTGAACCAATTTTCCCTACATTTTGTAAGAGTCTATATAGACTGGTGTTTCAAAATTCTAGTTTGATGGCCAATATGATATCTGGTATGTTTTCACTACAGCTGTTCCTTGCACTGCAGTGTCTTTCTATTGTGCAGTGGAGATCCTCTCGGAAACAAGGTTCATAACTAAAATAATGCACTTGGGTGTACTTCTGTTTCCAGAGCTAAACAACTGAGACACAGTGAGCCTGCATCACTTTCTGTTAAATTAAGATGTTGCTAACAGACAGAAGTCAGACACACATCCTAAGGTGGTCTATTCTTGCAATATACTTACATTTTTCCTACAAAAGGTTAAGCAGGAGAAATGTGAATTTCAATTTATAGAGATTATGCAAGTTTTACTGTGTCTCCTTAGCCCTCTGTTCTGCACCAGGAAAGGTGCAAGGTTATTTCCAGATCCCAATAAAAGGGCACGGCAGCAAATGTTGCAACAAAACTGCTGTAATAGCAACACTAATAACACTATGATAAGAATTAGGAAGAGAAATTTAGCTAGTGAATAAATCTGCTGTTCCTTCAGCTGTTGGAAACCCCATTCTCATTTAGTATAGCACATATCCCAGATGAACAGTACTAAAGTTCTGCACATATCCCATGGAGAGGTTCAACACCCCTCCTTACCATGGCTCCTTATATCTAATATAATAAACAAAACTATACATTTGTTTTGACAGGAATCTTTTATGCCCACCAGAACATACATGGATAAACATTTCTAGAGCCTTCTAGTATGTTTCCCTTTATTTTTATGTCTGGTGTTATCCTGGAGTGACTCAAGTTGATCAGTATCTCAAGCCTTAGCACAAGGCCCACCCTGCCTGTCGGAGTTTGCTCCAGGCAACTAACTCCTTGAATGCAATGTGTTCCACAAGACTCCCATTAAACACTCATCCTTCTTGTTTGCCGACAAAAGTACTGAAATGTACTGGATATTTTAATCTGCAAGAAGAAGACATCATATGCTCCCCATACAACCCTTCAAATATTAATGATGTTTAGAGAAATATCTGTTTACTAATATATTAGCACCAACTAAATCACTGTGCATATTATCATATACACCTCATTTAACTGCAGTCAGACCTTTCATGAATTTGCATTAAATAAAATATGAATGAGTAATTAAATGTTTATTCTGTCTTTCCAATCAGTAATTAAAGTTTCCCGTACTGGTTTGTGATAATATACCTAGTTGCCCATAAAAAAATTTTCATCTTGTAGTAGGATTCACACTGTGAGTGCTTGGTATATTCTAACATCCTCTTTTAATTATTATATTTTTTTTAAATATAATTTTTGAAGCTATAGCACCCAGGGAATAAGATTTCATGTGAAAAAGTTCTATTTGCCATCTGTTTATGCATGAAAACAGATGGGGGCCTCAGACAGATGCAGGGTCAACAGCACGTTTGACAGGATGGTCTTCTGTTGAAGGCACTGATTTAGAATTGAGAAAGTCTGTGCTATTCTGTCTCTGACTAACAGTTTCTGAATAGCCTTAAGTGAGTCATTCAATCTCATTCTTCCTCCTCTATGTCGCTAAAATATTCTTAATGATTATTTTTCACATTTTTACCAATGTCATTGGTACAAATGAATCCACCAGAATGGAAGCTGATAGCTAACTAGGAGTCAGTGTTCAAGAGCTCATATTTAAAATGTGTTCTGAACAGAAGAGGGTCCAAAATTACAAAAGGAATAGCTTATCCTGGGGAAGTAAACTTGGGAGTACAATTAAGAGGCAAGATAAATTTGTAATGAAAAACATTGATGTTCTGTAGGAGTTCTGTAGGAAAATTTATCAAGAGATGTTGATGAAACTTCAAGTTTGCAGTCAAGAAACATTATATGCTAAGTTTCTGAATTGTCAAATATTTTTACCATAACACGAGGCACAAATGCAAGTAAACAAATCATGTACCCTTCCTCCCCTCAAGTCTCACTTTGGCAGCAAGTCTTACTGGTAAAGGTATCTGCTTTATTCTAATACACATAGACATTTCACTTAACCTAATATGGCATTATAACTGACAATATCATCATACTAATCATAATGTGTGTATTAAAAAGATTAAGAATATCCATTGGACAAGTCAACATCCAGGTCATGTTGAATTTTCTGTTAGCTTGACTGTGTAAAGATCAAAACTTGGGTAGTAAGTTATTCAACATAAAAATTAAAGACCTGAATTAAACCTAAAATTACTGGGTAACTCAAAAAGAGGTATAATAAAAATAAGAACAAACATTGACACTAAGTTACAAAGATAGTCTAATCTAATTTATAGAGCTGAATGAAAAACTGAGAAAAACTCTGTGATGGTCATGCAGCCTTAAAGAATGAAGTATAAGATTTCTCCCCTTGAAATCAATGGCTCTTAAAAGGCTTTTTCAACATCAAATACTCAACATCAGTCTTCCTTGCAATGGTATAAGAAGAGGCATGAAAAAAATCTCTGCAGATAAGAATAGATACATAAATGAGTCAAACATTGATTTATGTATACAAGATCATAGAATATCCCAAGATAGAAAGGATCTCTAAGGATCATTGAGTCCTACTCCCTACACAGGACTACACAAAAGTAAACTATATGACTAAAAGTGTCATCCTGATGCTCCTTGAACTCTGACAGGTTTGATGCTGTGACCAATAACTGTCTCATTACACTGTTGTCCTATCTGAACTTCCCCTAATGCAGTTTCATTTCCAATCCACATGTCTTATCTTTGGTCACTAGAGAAAAAAGATATCAACAACTCCTCCTCTTCTCTCCCCCACTAAAAGTTTAGCCTGTTCAGTTCTGAGATCTGCAATTTTTAAATTATTTTGAGTAGTTTGAAAGAACATGAGAAAGAACCACTCAAATTATTAAAGGGTTAGAGAAAATGCCTTAGGAAAAAGTACAACTTAAAAGCACAGCCTGCTTAGTTTACCTAAATGATGTTTGAGAATTTGATTAATGTAGGTCACCAACAAAAGTTCAAGAAAACAAAGGACTCTCCAATCTCTATATTAAAAATGTAATAAGATCAAACTGCCAGATAGAGACAACAGGCAAAATCAAATGATATTTTTTTTTTTTAAACAGTGAAGGTGAATCATTTTTGGAACACACTATTAAGGCAGTTATTTATTTGTCAGAAGGATTAACACATTCAGTTAGTCTTCTCATTTCTACCTATATTTTAAGCTCCCAGTGAACCTGCCAGCCTAAAGTATGTGTGTGTTTACATTTCTAGCACAGTGAAGGACAACACAGTGAAGATTTCTGGAGGGAAATTGTGTCTTCCTAAGTTTACTTTTCAGGATCTTCCGTTGTCTGAAGGCATCATCTTGAGAGACACACTGAAGACAGACACCCTCTTGAGACACACTAAAGACAGACCTGAGCAACCAACATGCAGATTAATGTCCTTGTAGGTATGACGGAATATCCTGCCTGGCATCCTGCTGTAACTCCTCGTGTCCTTTTTCTTTCCCATCATTCACATGCAGGCACCTTGGATGACCTGAAGCATATGGAATGGTGCTAGAGACCTGCATTTCTGAAAATCCATTCCATCTTTTGTTTAGAAGGAACAGTAAAGTAATTCTTTTAATCTTAAGCAATTAACTAGGTCCTTAATTTACAGTTGTTAACACCATCCATCTGTTGGGTTCTCTATGTAATGCTTTGATGCCATTCTGAGAATCATGGTTTAGCCAAACATAAATTTTTTTCTGAGTACAGTGATAACATAATCAGCTTGAAATAACACGCCAGATGATTTACTGGAACTTATAACACAATGTTATAAGGTCTAGAGTCTTTGTACTTGGTTTTCAAATTTAGAAGCCAAGAATCATAAACAACAGAAGTGCAACAGTCACCAAAACAAATTGATCATACTCCTCTATAAGCAGTGGATAGGATCTCAAATTTTGAAAAATACCCGTTAAATCCTAATTTGATGCCAGTTAGTAAAAGAATGGTGACAACACTCTATTACTGAGGTCAACAGTCTGAATTACAGGCGTTAGGGCAGGATTAGCAGTGGCAGTAAAAAAATGCATAGTATTATGGCTTTGTAGAAATATCAAGTGGAAATTAGTTACTACTGAGCAGTGATTGAAAATGGATGCACCCTTGGGAGTATAGCTCATTACATAAGTGTTGCTGAAACCCTCTTTTTTTTCCCTTTTCTTTTTTTTTTTGGACAATCTAAAGCATTATGTGTGTACACAGTACTCCCAATAAGATGTTCTAAAGCTCAAGGGTTAACTTCTGAAAAGGAATAGACAAAAAAGAAAGAGAGAAAGCAGTCTCAAAGTACTGAAAATCCCTATTTTCAAAACTTTTATTTGAGAAACAGAAGACTGTCAACGTTGAACATACTTGTCTTGTTTTCTGTAAGCTTCCTTCTTGACTACGGGCAATCACTACATGTGTCTTTTTCTTATTATCCTGAAAGAAATGTTATACAGACAAGGGTCTCATTTTCGTTTCCCATGGCACTGGAATACCTCAGCAAACCCACATAAATGGTGGGTTTTTTGCTGATGGTGAAATGGTAATGTAATTGTCCTAGATATTTCTACACAGAAGATACTAAGGTTTACATAGGCAAAAAGAAAAAGTCACATTCCTCAATTGACTCTTTCTCTGCCTCAAGAAGGTATGGGATGTTAAATGACAGTGTTCCCCAAACCAGAGAATTGTTGCTAAAACATTTCATCCCCACATCCCAAAGACATAATAATTCTTGCTATATCTTCCTGAGGAATTTATACAAATGTTTTGAGAGAAACGAGTAGCCCAAACTTCAGTCAGACCCAAAGGGGAAGGATTTGTCTTTGAACCACTGAAGAAAAGTTCTTTTAAGAGCATGCAAGGCCATAAACTATAAAAAGAAAATAAAAATATCAAGAAGTCAAAATTAATGAATTGAGTGGAA
This sequence comes from Pseudopipra pipra, assembly GCF_036250125.1. Classification (NCBI taxonomy): domain Eukaryota; kingdom Metazoa; phylum Chordata; class Aves; order Passeriformes; family Pipridae; genus Pseudopipra; species Pseudopipra pipra. The sequence goes on from NC_087549.1 coordinate 6,268,280, forward strand.
AGACAAGTCTCTTTTTAGGCTGAATATTGCTTTTTTTGTCAAGCGATCTATGAGACTAAAAACAGAAAGAAGGCTCTTTCTTTTAAAATGAACTCTGTACTTGCCTCTGGTGAGTCATTCCAGCCACCCTTCTGCAAGGACTCAGAGAGACACAGGCTTTGTCGTTTCTCTATGGTACTGTTAAAAAGTGGAAAATATCCCAAACTGCCTCACCTTTTTGTACCTTTTGTGGTTGTGGGTATGCCCTGAGCCATAGTAAAGCCCTGGGTGATGGGGATATATGAAGCATGGACTCATGAACTAGGCTGAGGATACTGGCACAGCCTCCTTCCACGCTGGAAAAAGAAGGGAAGAAACTGAACTAAGAAACAACCAAGACTTCCCTCCTTCATTTTTTCTTGCTTCCTTCCCTCTGTGCTTCCTATCTTCCCTTCCTCTCATAATTCCTTCCTCCCTTCCTTCCACTTTCTCCTCTCCTCCACACGTTATTCCATGCCTTCTTACACCACTGGTGTTTCCCAGATGGGAGGAAATGGCAGAAAAGCAGAAAAAACTCAAGGTCTGAGCAGAGACAGATACGCCCCTAGCTTAGGATGTGTCACAAAATTAAGTTGTAGAAGGTCCAACCATGGGAAGTCACCGAACGTGTTGGACTGTGAACATCTTCTTTCCTCATAAATATGCTTTTTGTTTTGTTTTGTTTTTAAACTTATGAAATCAAATCCTGCCTTACAGGAAGAACATTGATGTTCCATCACCACTGAGAAAACTTCTTCAACAGATAGATGAAAAACCTGAATTTCTGTTGACATATCACAATCAAAAGAGAGCCTTTGGCTATTTTCTTCAGCCCACTGAAGCACCATGGTGAAGGAACATGTCTTGCTATATAAAAAAATGCTCTCTAAAAGGCACAATATTGTTGTTAATTCACTTCAGGGAATTTGATCTGGAAGGGTCTCAAGTTACTGTATAATCTTACCAAATTTTATTCTCCTAGACTTTTGTTACAGTAAGTTCTGATGTAAACCATCAAATTTTATAAAATTATTACATTAAAATTAATTGATGTACTTTCCATGGCTAAATAACTGAACAATTTTCCTCATATTCAGTCTTGAGATTCATCTCTACTTCTTGTCATAAAGATTTTAAAATAATTCCAAGGCTTCATTTCTGATTGATTTCTTGTGCAACCTGACTTGGGTGGGCATTTTCATGCCTTCATATTTTAGATACCAATGATTAGTACAAATCTTCATTGGCTGAATAGTCAATGCACTTCTTGGTACTGACGCCAGGAATTGCCTCGTTACTGGAAGCAGAATTTGTGAAATATTGAAATCATTGATATAGAATCATACAATCATAGAATCAGTCAGGTTGGAAGGGACCTCTGAGATCATCAAGTCCAACCCTTGATCCACTACCGCTGTGGTTACCAGACTGTGGCATTAAGTGCCACATCCAGTCTCATCTTAAAAACCTCCAGGGATGGAGAATCCACCACTTCCCTGGGCAGCCCATTCCAATGCCTCATTACTCTCTCTGGAAAGAATTTCTTCCTAATATCTAACCTAAACCTCCCCTGGCGCAGCTTAAGACCATGCCCTCTTGTCTTACTGAGAGCTGCCTGGGAGAAGAGACCAACCCCCACCTGGCTACAACCTCCTGACAGGGAGCTGTAGAGAGTGAGGAGGTCTCCCCTGAGAAGAGGAGTCTTCTCCAGGCTGAACAACTCCAGCTCCTTCAGCCTCTCCTCATAGGACTTGTGCTTGAGTCCCTTCACCAGCCTTGTTGCTCTCCTCTGGACCTGCTCCAGCACCTCAATATCCTTCCTGAACTGGGGGCCCAGAACTGGACACAGTACTCAGGGTGCGGCCTCACTAGTGCTGCATACAGGGGAAGAATCACTTCCCTGGACCAGTTGGCCACACTGTTCCTGATCCAGGCCAGAATGCCACTGGGCACTAACTTAAAGTACATAAGTCTCAAAGACTGCCCCTACCAAGAAAGGTTGTAAGCATTCTTTCTTGCATATTGTGAAGTCATTTAAATTTTAATGCCTTATTACTAAATTTAACTGATGAGAAGAACCCAAATAAACCTAAACAACAGGTGCCAAAGTCACCCACAGGCCAGCAGAACTTTCATGAAATTCACCAAAGCTGGAGAGGGAAAAATGCATATACACATTCATAAAGCATCCCCAATGCAATGAACAAAATCAAAAACTGCACGAAAAACAAAAGCTGAATTTTCCAAATCATTAAGAGTGTTCCCTACTACAGTAGCCAGATAACACTTTTTTTGCTTTTCTTTTGTTTATCGAATGAAGCTCTGAATACCTTGATCAATCCAGAAGATCAGGAAGCTTTTTTTGGCAAGTGCACAAAAGCATACACAATGGATTTAGCAAGCTGATCCCTCATTCTGGGCAGATACCAGTTGCTATGTGAAAGCAGGAGGTAAAAAAGCAGGACAGAGAGTAGAAAGCTACCTGAGCTCTGCAGCTATGAATTGGTTCCCAAATAGCTCTAATAGGGCTAACAGGACTACATGAGTAAATGTCTCATTACCACCAAGCTCAGTTTTATATTTCAGCATGCAGGCCAGACCCTCAGTGAGTGTAAATCAGCATAAACTGCCTGAGGATGTGACATACCAATTTGTCAGATCCCACATTCTTTGGCAAACAATAGTCCTTTCTTCCTTCCCATTCTTGAAAATAAGAAGGCGGTTTTGTGGAAAACACATTGCACTTCCATTCTGTGCAGAGAAATGAGTCTACTGCTTAATCTTACTTGTGTTCATGCACAGTTTCCCCTCCCACCTGCTGTCCTTGTTGAACAAGAACTTGCAGACTCAGGGCCCTGGGGCACAGGTGTCATGATTAGCAATGTGGGCCTTAAAGCTAAGGTACTGTGACAGTTGTTCCATGTTGTAGCATTTACTTCAGCAGTAAATTGAAATACCTTAAGGAATAAATACTAACCTCAGATTATAGGCTGTGATTCCAAATGAAATTCTGGAACTAAATTATCCTTGAAAATTATTTCAAAACTTTCTTCTTTTTCACTTACCTGTCAAGACCCCATATAAGCCCTCACTTTTTATTGCTGCTAAATTTTTCCTTATTCTTAAAAACAGATTGAATTTTCATCACACCAAGTTATTTCTGAAGGAGAAAAGAAAATGCCAAAAGTCATTCTAAACTGATTATTTGGCTTCTGATACAAAGAAGTTGACAGCTCAGCCTGCTCAACAAGAGAGGAAGCCCACAGAACACAATATGTAGAAGCATAAGGGTCTCCATTTCTTTCAGGTTGTTCCTCAGTGGGTTTGATGATGTGCCATGCAGTTGAAAAAACCAGGGTAGGTGGAAAAGTGATCTGAAAGTTCTGGGATCCCGATTCAAGGTAGAGCCGCTTTAGTAAAATAACACCATGATCTACGAAGCTCCTACTTAACTGTAATCTGGAGATTCAGTTTCCAGAGTGACTAACTTTTGTGTATACGTACAGAAATATGAACAAACTGAAGTTGGAAAGACCCTCTGGATGTTCCACTTGCTCGGTGCATGCTCTTTGAACTTAGATCATGTTGTTCAGATCTGTGAAACATTGGGTTTTGAATGTCTCCAAGGACAGTCTCCACAGTCTCTCTGGTCAGCCTATCCTGTGAATAACCACTTCCCTTGTAAACAGTGTTAAGTTGAGTGTCTCAGAAATTTCCCATTTACATCTTTAACTCATGCCTTTTGTCCTTTCACTGTATAGTTTTGAGCAGAGTCTGGCTCCATTAGGGGTTGCAGAGAACTGCTAGGTGCCTTCAGAGGCAGCTTTTCCAACCTAAATCAACTCAACCTCTTCTGGTACCCATTTTGTTCCAAACCCCAACCATATTAAGAGTTTCTTGTTCTTAATATGCATATCCAGTTTGCTAACATCTCTTTCACTGAGAATTGTTAAATCAGACACTGCCTTTCGTCTCCCAAGTTGCTGATTTGGTGGTGTTGAACTCCATGAGTTTTCTGTCAGCCCACTCTGTAGCTTGTCGAGAGCCCCTGAGCAGTGGTCCTGCCCTTCAGGACAGCGACACCTTCCCCCAGATTTGCTGTGAGTATGTTCCCTCTGGCTGTTCAGCTTGTTCATGTAGAGGTCAAAATATCCCAACTTAGAGACATCTCGGATTCTACCAGAATCACAGAATCAAGCAATTAGGTTGGAAAAGACCTCAGAGATCCTTGAGTCTCACCTTTGACCGATCATCACCTTGTGAACTGGAACATGGCACTAAGTGCCACATCCAGTCTTTTCTTGAACACCTCCAGGGCTGGTGACTCCACCACCTCCCAGGGCAGCCCATTGTAATGTTGAAAATCTAATGTTTGCCACCTGAGATAAAACAGGATCTGGAAGCAGGATACATCACCTCTAAGGAGTTTGATCTGGTGGCTCTCAGAAATGTGTAAAGAAAGGCTTGTTCAGCTGCTGAGAAAATACAGCAGCATTTGCTGTTTATTTTGAAGTGCAAGCAAAACAACTTTTTAGAAGTTACACCTAAAACAAACCCTTATGCCTGAATAATTTCAAACATGCAGCTTTTCCTCATTGCAACATATTCTCTAATAAGGAGCCTATTAAGATCAAGAAGGATGTTAAGTTCCTATTGAATTTACTTCACAATATGGAAAAGAACTTGGGATTGATCAGGTTAGAGAACAGAGAGAAAAGTGAGAAACAATTTCTTCCTGTAAATCACAGATGTCGTGTCTTGGGCTTTTTCTTACTGTTTGCACTTGAATTAAAAGCAACAGAGACAGTGTGTGGCATTGGAAAGCAGAAGTCTAAGTGAACTCACAAGATGTTGAAAAAACAAATCCTGGGAGATAAAGAGTCCAATTAGTCTCCTACTGATATACTTTGAACACCTTTATAGATCATATTGGGGAAACTCCAAGAATCTGGAGTGGCTGCAATGGGGCAGATTTGACATGCCAAAACCTAGAATCAATAAAGTAACAAAATAATTAGCTATAGATAAATAGAATAATAAGAAAAGAAAGAAATCGTGGAATCGAACTTGACAGTTGTCACCTGTATGAAATTAAAACTGTGGGAATAAATAGGAAGGCTGTCTTGGAAGTAAATATTTTATGGGGAATGATTAGGAACAGTCAAGAGTAGATGACTGCTCAAATCCACTCAGACAGACATATTTTATTTTGCTTTATGGAAAGCCCAGCATCTAAATCACATTTAAAAATGTGGCTGTCATCAAATGCCAATACCAAATAGCTGAGGAGTGACACAAGCTTTTACTCACTCCTTAATTATTAATAGTCCTGTTTTGTAGAAATCAGACCTTAGGAAAAGCTGTCAACTCAAGCACAGAATGGCAATTCAGTGGCAACTCACCTCCCCATCAGCCATTTCTTCCCAGGTTTGCGCCACAGCTTGGACCAGAATTTCCCTGGAGCCAAAAAGTAGTTGTAAAGCAGAAGAGTTTTTGCTGCTTAGGGGTGGGATTTTGCCTCTTGATGCAGGTAATAGTCCTGTGGTCCTGAAACTGTATGAACTATTGCAAGAGACAAAATTGCTGTCTAGCCACTTGGCACAAGCAGGTGAGTCCCTGCAGTTATAAAGCAAGCATCTCCAACCTGATCTCCTTACCAAAAAAAAAAAAATATATATATATACATATATACAAAATGGATGCCTGCAGTAATTGATTTCAGATGCTCAGTCTACCCAGCTGCTGGCCCTGCACCTCGATCCCTCAAAGCTGCCAACACTTGGACATAAGATCATAGACCTATTTAGGTTGGAAAAGAGCTCTAAGAGCATCATTTCCAACCATGAATCCATTTAAGGGGTGAGGTCCCCAATCCAATTAATGGTACACACACCCACTTGCACTCAGAAACACATGCACACTGTGGATCCCTGTAGACCCCCTTAGACATCCAGTTTACTCAGAGGCTGGTCTTTGGACCCTCGGGGACCTCCAGAAACCTCTCACCCTGAGAGACACACATGTGCAAAGGAGTTCCTGGGTTGATCTCTAGAATGTAACTTACGGACTCCTCAGCAGCTGGGACATCCTAACCACTCCATCACCCGGCTTGAAGACTGAACCTCTTTTGTACTCAGACCATCTCCACATCAATGCTCTTCCCTTGCACCACATGATGGATCCCATATTCCCGGCAGTGACCTCCCTTGGGATGTGAGATGACCTGGAGACTCCATTGTCCTACTCGGTGAAGGCCAGGGACATTCCTGGAACATCCTGGACTCATGTGTAAGGCTGGGGCTCCCCAGCCTGGGGCTCCCCAGACTGCCTTTATGTCTCTGGACTCCTCGTGCCTGCAAAGGTGAGACTTTAACTACATAATCTGTCACTGATCACTGTAAATGATCAGAAGCTGGCGAATTTCACGCCCATCCACAAAAAGGGCCAGAAGGAAGATCTGGGAAACTACAGGCCTGTCAGCCTGACCTCAGTGCCTGGCAAGGTTATGGAGCACATCATCCTAAATGCAATCACATGGCACCTACAGGATAGACAAGGGATCAGACCCAGCCAGCACAGGTTTAGGAAGAGCAGGTCCTGTCTGACCAACTTGATCTCCTTTTATGATCAGGTGACCCGCCTGGTGGATGAGGGGAAAGTTGTGGATGTGTCTACCTGGACTTCAGCAAAGCCTTTGACACTGTCTCCCACAGCACACTCCTGAAAAAGCTGCAGCCCATGGCTTGGACAGAGGCACTCTGTGCTGGGTTAGGAACTGGCTGGAGGGTGGGCCCAGAGTGGTGGTGAATGGGGCTGCATCCAGTTGGCAGCCGGTCACTGGTGGTGTCTCCCAGGGATCAGTGTTGGGTCCAGTCCTGTTTAATATCTTTATTGATGATTTAGATGAGAGGATTGAGTCCATCATCAGCAAATTTGCAGATGACACTAAGTTGGGGGGGAGTGTTGATAAGCTGGAAGGCAGGAGGGCTCTGCAGAGGGACCTGGATAGACTGGAGAGTTGGGCTGATTCCAACGGGATGAGGTTCAACAAGGCCAAGTGCCGGGTCCTGCACTTTGGCCACAACAACCCCCTGCAGTGCTACAGGCTGGGCACAGAGTGGCTGGAGAGCAGCCAGGCAGAAAGGGACCTGGGAGTTTGGATTGATAGGAAGCTGAACATGAACCAGCAGTGTGCCCAGGTGGCCAAGAAGGTCAATGGCATCCTGGCCTGGATCAGGAACACTGTGGTCAACAGGTCCAGATAAGTGATTCTTCCCCTGTACTCAGGTGAGGCCACCCCTGGAGTGCTGTGTCCAGTTCTGGGCCCCCCAGTTCAGGAAGGATATTGAGGTGCTGGAGTAGGTCCAGAGGAGAGCAACAAGGCTGGTGAAGGGACTCAAGCACAAGTCCTATGAGGAGAGGCTGAAGGAGCTGGAGTTGTTCAGCCTGGAGAAGACTCCTCTTCTCAGGGGAGACCTCCTCACTCTCTACAGCTCCCTGTCAGGAGGTTGTAGCCAGGTGGGGGTTGGTCTCTTCTCCCAGGCAGCTCTCAGTAAGACAAGAGGGCATGGTCTTAAGCTGTGCCAGGGGAGGTTTAGGTTAGATATTAGGAAGAAATTCTTTCCAGAGAGAGTAATGAGGCATTGGAATGGGCTGCCCAGGGAAGTGGTGGATTCTCCATCCCTGGAGGTTTTTAAGATGAGACTGGATGTGGCACTTAATGCCACAGTCTGGTAACCACGGCGGTAGTGGATCAAGGGTTGGACTTGATGATCTCAGAGGTCCCTTCCAACCTGACTGATTCTATGATTCTATGATTCTGTGAAATGATCTCTCTGCTACTTCTCAGTAAATTCTGAACACTGCCAGAGATGGAGAAACCCCAAATCTGCCTTGATCCTCTCCTTTAGTGATATCTTCTGTCCTTGTTCTAGTTCTTTCTTACATTTCTGTTTAAAAAAATGCAGACAACCATGACTGTTTCATTTACTATTCTGTTGTAAACCCATGATCAGAGAAAAACTGAAAGAATGATAAAAAAAACCCACAAAACACAAATCTACCAACCCAGTTAAAGCTTTTTAAACATCCTGATAGTAGCAAGAGTTTATTAGTTTCTTTAGTGCATTATAAAACTGTATGCATGTCTATTTATTGTTATCAGTGAGGTTTACAAGCAAGCACCATCAGCAGGAAGAACTATTGCTACTCCACTGTTCCTCTTGCTCCCCACTTTCATAAGTTATTTCTGTTTTGTCTTCAAGAAAACAGCATTAGACTTTAATAAACACAGTATCAAAACCTTTAGACATTCTCAGCTAATTCATAACTAATAAATAAGGTATTTTATGTGCTCTGTACTACCGTCAAATACATTGGAGGAGAGCAAAAAGGGGGGAAATTAGTTCCAATAAGTAAAAGGAATGGGTTATTGAGAAGACAGCTCCTTCCCAGAAAGTGTAAATATTACTATGTGGAGTAATTTTAAAAAACTATTTAACAGTTTTTCTCCCTTTATTATTTTTCCTTACAAAATCACTCTCCAGATAAACAAATGAAGGGCATTGCTAAATTGAAATTCTTACTCAATACTCTACACATTTCAAAGCTTTAATTTGTGTGGAGTTTTTTCTCCTCATTTGTCCCTTCTGACATACACATTCTCCTTTCTCTTTTTTACTACTTTAATGGAAGAAGTAACAAATATTTAAACTAACTCCATAACTCAGCAAGATTCATTTTAATCCCACATATCTTTTGTAACTGGCTCCTTCTTAACAGTGACATCATCCAGGTGCTTGTTTTGCCTGACCTGTCTGTGTATCCCAGGAAGACTGAATTAACGGTTACACATATGGGGGAAAGCAAGGAACCAAAATAGCTTCACTAAAGCAAAATACACCAAATGAACCCTAATGATTTCAGGTTTGGAGTACATAGATGTCACAAGGCAAAAACACTAGCTATGTAAATTTTCGAGAGAAAAAAATGCAACACACTCTTAAAAGCAGTCAAAACCAATTAGTCAGTGTGTCCCAGGCTGGCACCAGACTAAGAGATTTATCTGATCCTGAGACTAAGCAAAAGGCTGACATCTTTGAAATAAGACCAGAGATCAAAACGTTGCTGAACAATTTCCTTGTGAGTTCTGAATGTAGCAGTTTTTAAAGCCTTGTACCAATCTTGCCACAAAAAAGATATTGCCAGGAACATTTCTAAGATTGTGAACAACAGCTTGTATAGAGTCTTCATTATCTAATGATTCACAACTACTGTCTGAAGGACATTTGTGTAAGCACTTGGTCTGATACCCTTCCCTTTGTATTGATCTGTCCACTGGGATATAACTTAGGATGAAGACTGCCTCTTTCAAATATCCGTTTTCATTGTCTGTCTTTCTCAAGCTAACTTCATAATTTTTATTTCCAGAGCTCCTTAAATGGAATTCTGCTGCCTGGTTTTCAAATGTGTTGTGGCTGAATGTTAACATCTTGGTTTTGGCTTTTACTGCAGAAAAATGAACTGGGGGCTTAGAGTTTGGTTCATCTTGCACAATTGTGCGTAGCCAAACTAAATATCCCACCTTCTTTTTTGGTCAATGACGATAAGCAGTTCCTTCTTGGTGCAATACAGCTTCGACTGAAGTAGATGGTTAAAAATAAGGCAGAAAAATCACTCACTGAAAAACTCAGTGCTGCTGCTGTTGAGAATGAGAATCAAGGGTGATTAGATTAACTGTAGATGTCTAATTCAAAATGAAGTTGGTTGAAGCCCACCTCCATCTTCTGGTCAAAAAAACCTTTTATCCAACTGTAGTTTCTTTCTTCTGTAGTAGCCTCTGGCTCAAAGCACAGTCCTGCAGACAGGCAAAGCTGAGCTGCCTCAAACTCTGACACCACTGCAACCACAGTTACTGATCTGTCTCTCCTGATATTTGGAATGGGTTAGTCCAGGTAGGGGTCATTTCTCTTTTCCTCTCTCATTGGTACAGGAGGAAGCTTTGGAATGATGTGAATCCCTGCTGGAATGCAGCATAAATATCAGAAAGTGGTAGAAATTTGACCTACACTCTCATCCTTATGTGAAGAGACAAGTACACAAAACCTGCCACAATTAATCATCTGCTTTTTAACCAGCTTTGGTCAACCTGAGAAGCCTAGGGCTGTTGTTGCCCTAATTCTGTACAAGAAGTAGATCTATATTCCTATTTGCATGTAAATTGGTCTTTCAAACCACTGTACTTTTTGTGCAGATGAGAAAAGGGAACCAGTCTGATGATTTAGTGACCCAGTCTCAAATGGCAGGGCAAATGGTCTTTCATGGCAAAGCCTGTGAGCTATCTTTCATTTCTTCCTGTTTTATCCCTTTCCTTTTTCCTTGAATTTAAAAATAAAATTTATATAAAAGGTCTTTACTAACTTCAGTGAAAAAAAAAAAAGGCCCCAGGGTTTTTTTGTGATATTTTGTTTGTTTATTTGTTTGTTTGTTTTTTAAAATTTCTACAGACTGCCATGGCCAAAATGCCTGTATAGGTGTCATAGTTCTCAGTCCTTGATGGTTATATACCAGTGGGGTAACAAGCTGAATTGAGTCAAGTACAGTTTGCAGTTAGATGACTGTGCAGGCCCTTATTCTTGTTGACCATTGTTTAGCTCACAGTTGACCGTGTCACTCAGTCCTTGAGCGAGTCTGCAGCTGCTGCTTCATCTGACATGCTTTTCCTGCCCAAGAGAATTCTGCAGTTATTGAAGAACAGCCTTCTTTTACCTTGACACATCACTGCTGCCTCTCTTGGTAGCCCTGTTCAAAAGCCCTGTTACCTCCAATCAGAGGTAAATTCATCGTTTCCTGGACTCATTCTGTCAGGCATGTCTGTTTCCTGCATCATGTTCCAACAACCTGTGGGTTTCTTGGGGTGTCCTGTGCAGAGCCAGGAGTTGAACTCAATGATCCTTGTAATCCCTTGCAACTCAACTATGGTTCTATTCTATGATTCCTCTTCTGTCTCCTCCAGGTGACTCTGTTGAAACTATATCAGCATTTCTGTGGTATCTGATAAGACCACACTTTCTTCCACTAAAATTAGTCTTTAACATAAGCTCAAAACATTTCAGTATCTCACCCCTGGTCACTTGAACTAGGGACTGAGGTATCTTCTGGTGGAACTTTTTCTGCAAGTCCGAAGGATGTCCTAATCCCACATGGTATTCTTCAGTGGCACTGCACTTCAGCCTGATCTTACCTTGATTCCCTGATCACTTCATAAACCTGCAGAAGACCTTACTAGGTTTCAAAGGAGACATTAACTTGGCTTGCTCTGTATTTCACTGTGGGGTCAGCTTTCTCTCATTATGCGCACTTCATGCATATTGATTCTCCCCCTGGTTGGATCCTGAAGCAAGCTGGTTGTCTCAGAGAAGCGGCTGTATCCCGGTGACAGGATCCTTCAGTAGAGGCTGCACTTCAGACAAATGCAGGCTGAATCCTTCTGTATTATGTATCATACAACACTGAGATAGGAGGCTTTGTGCCCTTGCACAGAGGGCAATGCAACTGCTGAATTACCAGCGTGACTTCCAAGGGTAGGCAACATGCAACATTAACTTCATGCTTTACAAGAAACACTTTATTAAACTGCAGCATAGCCATGTCCTTATGTGGAAAAATAAGTGCAGGCAAGCACAAACACACACAGATTGTGTCCCAGGAACACTACAGGGTTCCAGGAGCAGGCTAAGACTAAGTGGTGTAGGATCAGAAGTCAACCCCAGAGAGGAGTAACTCTGAAAGCATGGAAGTAAGAGAACTGGTTCATGCTGGTTAGCCTGGGGTAGAGAGTTGTCTTCCTACTGTGGTCCCTAAAGATATTACTGCTCTATAAAAATCCCCCTGAGTTTTCACTCCAGTTTTAGTGGTAAGCTTATTTTTTATATTAGGATGGATATATTTATAATATTTATAATGTCTTTATTTGTGTTTAATGTTGAAAATTCAGTGAAGTCTATATGAAATATTCAAAGTTTACATTCATAGCAACTAACACCTGCATCATCACATTAGTCAAAACAAACTGAAACAGGTGTAAGAATATTTTGAATGACTTCTCTAACACATATTCTGTCATCTCACTGCTGGAATAAAGAACATCTAACCACTATTCTCTCTGTTTCTCTATCAAAATTTAATCAGTAATTTTCTGAAGAGAGTGGAAAAATAAAACTCACCAATCGAGATTTTACTTCCAGCAAATTTATACTGATTTTAAAATACCTTTTTCTCAGATTCCATTGTATACTTTATTCAGAATATGATCACGTTTCTTCCTAGTTTCATTTCTGAAAACAGATGAACAAGAAAAACCCTATTGATTTTTCCTAATGAAGTAATTGATTTTAGGCAATTAGACAGAGATACTAACAGAAAGTAGTTAATTAGTTAACTGTCCAGTATTCCCTATAAATTCTTCCTTAGAATCTTAAAAAAGCTTTAATTTGCGTTTGTGGACGAGTTTATCATACTTTTGTTAACAATGCAGTTTTTCATGGAAAAAATACTGAAAGAAAGGACAGGGTTGTGAGACTGTAACAAAACTTGATATTTCTAGAATTACTTAAGTAGATCCCCTTGTCTTCTGTTTCTCTCTTTCCAGCTTAGTCCTGGTATTACTACCATGAAACACACCAATAATCCAGGTAAGTAACAGTTTTAAGGGACTGCTTAAATCCATTGAACAATTTGCCTGCTTAAAATTAGTCAAATGCTTATATATTCTTCTGACCTGAGAATATGCTGCTTAATATCAAGCAAGATCAAACAATCTATGGAGCCCCAACCAAGCTTTCCTTGTGTGGCCCTATCCAAATTTAATGAGTCTGTGGCTCCCCATACTTCAAACAAAAGAAGTTAATGATCAAATTCTTTACGCTGCTGCCAAAAGCAGCACAACTCCTTTCTCTACCTTATTCAGGATTGGATTATCTCTTCAAATAGCTTAGTCCAAAGAACATGTAACTAATGAATAATGAGTTTAAGACTTCCTGGATTACAGACTGAACGTCATGAACCTAATTAAAGTGAGAAGGATCTGAAGGATCTCATTCAATTTTTAGGAACATCTTCAGTCTAAAAGTCTGGAACATTGAGTTGTGGCACCCTTGGGATACAATTAACAACTCAGTACTTCTCTCAGAGCAACATATAATTTCTTATAATAACATATTTATAGTTTCTCTAACACAGTGATAATTTCAATTCCTTATCCAAAGACACTTATATCTATCTATCTATCTATCTATCTATCTATCTATCTATCTATCTATCTATCTATCTATCTATCTATCTATCATCTATCTATCATATATATACGTATACATATATATATATATATACATATATATATATATATAAAAAAAAGAACATCTTATCAGGTCAGCTGTATGGCAATTGGTTTGACCACACCAGAGGGCAAAATAGAAGATTCTTTTAATAAAGACAGATCATATCAGATGAGCATATCTTGTGCTTAGAAAGCTCATGATTTTCTGACAAAGAATGAAAAGCATTTGCTATAGTGCCATAGAGGCAAATATTAATCAAGTTATGAAAGGTGAAGTGCAGACAATAACTGATACACAAAGAAGTAGTGGAGCTCAGAGGGTTGTGCTGAAACATTATTGAATACAAAGTCATCTAATATCATTATGAGATGCAAAACATTGTGTTCTATTAGAATATAAAAAGGAAGGCAAACATAACAGAGAAAAATATAAAAATAACATCTCTCACATAGGAATAAAACTTTTAAATATGTTTTAAATGCAGGGCATTGGTTTCTAACTTCCAGAATATCTTGAATCTAGAGCTTTACGCGAGGGATAACATAAAGAAAGATAATATTTCTATTTAATGCATCATTTGATAAGCTTTAGAAAAGTAGTTTTACAAAAAGATTTTTTATGAGGGGTGAAGGATTTCGGCCATGATTATGTTTATAAATATAATTATTTATATGAATAATTATATTGAAACTACAGAGAGTGCCTTGAAACTACAGAGTGCTAATTAGAAACATGACAGGGACACTTCTTAAGTACAAAAATGCTTCTTTCTTTTTTTTACTTTTTTTTTTTTAATGTAGCAATATTTTGTTGCATTCCCTCAGGGCAGAAAATATAATTGAAGCATAGAAAATAATTGAAACATTACTCATGTTAGCCCTTTGGGACTGCTTTTCCACCTCTTTTAAATGTTACTCTTTAGTTAGGTTGCTTTTGAAACCAAAACAAAATAAAAAAAAAAGGAACCATCTGCATTTTAGAAGTAGATTGATGAGATGGAAACTCATGTAACAGAGAGGGACTTGCTACATCTATAACCAAAATATAATATAATCCTATTGACAACATTTTCTTTAAATTACAATGGAATAAGGAGAGAGTCATAATTACAGTGGAATATGAAGACAGTCATTATACTTATTCTCTTCAGAAATATTACACTGTATTTACATCTAAAACACTGCTTCTCCTTCACTTTCAAAAATGGTGCTAATTCATTAAGAGTTCTAGATGGCTAAATTAAAATCTTCTAGAGAAATGCCATATCAATGAATGAATAATTGAGGAGATTTCTGGAGAACACAGAGAATTTTTAGCTGTAGGTGCTGGAAACATAGTACAAGGGTCCTACCGTTCTGGATCTGCCATTCATGAATAAGAAGTGGTTAATGATCAATAGCAGACTTGTTTACAATGACCTGGAAAGTTTTAAGGAATTGTGGGAAAATGTGAAACCTACCGCAGAAAATTTAGGAAAAGGACCTAAGACTAGGGAAAAGGAGGGTCTAAGGCGGATCAAGGAGGGCAAGCATGTGAAACAGAAGGCAAAAAGAGAAAAGTGGCTGAGTGTGAGCTCTCTTGTCTGGCAGACAATTCAGCCCAGTCTGTAATCTCATTAAATTATAATTGTAACTATGTTCCATGTGCATGAATTTTCTGCTTTGAGTATGTTCATGTGAAATTGTGTAAAATTCAAACAGGACTAGACAACAAGTAGAAAGAACCCCCTGGAGGCCAGCAGCTGGAGGAGGCCAGGTTCTGAGCTGAGTGCTATACAGAGTGCTGGAAACTCCTTCTTGATGTGTGCATGTTCCAATAACAACTTTCAGTCCTGACTGACAAAGGGATTGAGAAGCAGGGTTGAGCCGTCCCTGCTGATGTTCCTGCAAGTGTTGGTTGTGGTTAGATGGGTATCAATAAAGGCATTATTCTCTGTCTACGTTGGTCTGTGTGTTGGCGATATGGCTCAGCCTCGATACTGTCTGTGTCTGGAACCACAACATCTTGGCAAATATTGCAGCAGGGCAGAACAACTCTTCCCTCCTTCCCTCTGCTGCCAACTCCTGAAGCACACTTAGTGAAGACCACTCCTAATTCTTTAAAAGGCCACAACAATCAGAGGAGATTCCCATTGCACAGAAAATTGTCACAAACTTCAAGAAGGACGGGGAGGAGACAATGGTGAAGTAAAGGCTCGCCAGCTCAGTCTCAGTCCCTGGAAAGTATATGAAGCAAAGCCCTCCAGAAATCATGTCCAGAGACACAAAGAACAAGGTGCCAGGGAATTGCAAGTGGATTTGGCGAAAATTGCATGTTTAGGCTGGAGAAGAGAAGGCTCAGGGGGTATCTAATGGCTGTTTACTACAAGCTAATGAGGTGTTACAGAGGAGCTGAAGCCAGACAGTGCTCAGATAAGGCTGTTAAAGCAGGTGTGGCTGTTAAAGCCCAACAGGCTGTGGAGAATATTTTGAATATGCTTTGTGATCTTCAACACTCAATTTGTTAAGAGTCTGTAGCTTGATCTTAGCTTAGAGCTGATCTTAGTTTGAGCAAGGATTGAATTAAAATTTCCAGAGGTCTCCTCAAACATGCATTTTTTGATGGTTATATGGTCACACTAGATTGGACAGAAAGCAAAATTTTTTGATGTTCCTACCCATGGCAGGAAGGTTGGAATGAGATGATCTTAAGGGCTCTTCCAACCCAGGCCATTCTATGATTCATCCAGACCCCTAACTCTGTGCAGTACCAAGCACTAAAGAAAAATGAAGGAAGCCCCGTTGTGGCCCTCATGATTCATCTGGTATGTATATGAAGTCTCATCCCCATTTCTGGTGCTTCAATTTGTTTAACAAATGAATATGCCATTCAAAATCTCTCTCTTAATTTCTATTATAATTATGTTAATTAACGTCACCCTGGAGGATCTTTGTGACCAAGCATCCCGAATGACGTGGCCTAAAATCATTGTTATGATGTTCATAGGTCAAATCTAAACTATAACTGTGGCAGAAAAAAGTATTAACTGCTCACTATTTATCTCTTCTTTTGGGAGATAATAAATATGTACTGTTTGGCACATCCTGAAGTTACTAATGTTGATATTACACTAATGACACCTCAGAGGAAAAGTTACATTTGCCCAGGAGTGATGTGGGAGAAGCTGGGCAAGTCTGCTGCTCCTAATCCACTGCATACCACAGTATAACCCATTTGCAAAGGAAACACTCTTCTGTCAGCACAAGGTACTGCCAGAGTCTGTGGCAAGCATCATTTTTCAAAAAAAAGATTTTAAACTGGAAGAAATCTCATCAAGTAAAATGGCTTAGTAGACAAAATATAAAATTTTTACTTCTCCACACAGTGTTTCTGTGCTTGTTATGCCCTAAAACCTGATGCCATATACCAATCAATCCAGATGATTGAAAAAAAATACATCAGTTTGATCTGCAGTGGGATCTTAAAGATGTTGGACTGGGGAATGTCCACAGGGAAGGCACATAAGTATTTAATCCTATTGTGAGGCTTCAAAGAACAAGTGAATTTAGATCCAGCTTGTGACACCATTATTGCAAACAATAGTTAATGTACTGAACCTCTCACTAAATAGTAAACTTTCTTTTAAGTAAGATTAACGAGATCTTAGTTGTAACTTTATGGGAGTTTTGATCCTTGGGTGATTTCTCAGATCCCTCTGCTTTTCAGGTCCTCTGCTTATTTTTGATGATTTTTGGTACAGGAGTTTCTTTCTTTTTTTTTTTTTTTTTTTTTTTGGGTTCCATAATTAAAAGGCAATTTTTACAGTCTTAGAGGTGCTATGCAAAGCAAGTTTCTTTTATCAAGACACTTTATCACATGCGTCATGGATGGTGACTCTCACTTCATGTTTCCTTTCACTTGTGAATTCTAAACTGTGCCAATCTATGTTACCACTGTGTTAGATTAAAAACAGGTCACACATTCTGTGCTATGAGGTCAGTGTTTTCTCAATTCCTTTCCTGGCAACACTCTGCCCAGTTTGTTTTGGGGCTGACAGCACTATTTGAGCACACTTTGCACTTTGCATTGTGGAAGATTGTAGGAATAAAGAACGGTTCACACAAATGAATTATTTACAGATTGTAAACCTACAGATTTCTGATTCTAGCACGTTCTGAACTCAGGCAGAGGATAAACTCCTGATCACATCTAAAATACCCTTTGAAAGACTGGGTTTTTAGAAGGATAGAATAGGAGAATATATTGCTGCTTGAATCCACTTGGGTGCACTTAAGAAAGCTCCTACATGGCAGTTACATCTTGAAACCTTTAAGATTCAAATGAATCAAACAAAGTCAGCTGAATCAAGATACATATTATCCTGCATGGCATAGAGCTGAAATATGTTGTTTGGTTTTTTTTTTTGACATGGATGGCTGGTGCCAGTGGAGTCTTCATTGACTTCCAGAAGAGACACACATAAAAAGTTTGGCAGGATTAGGCCATAAAGGCACAGTTTTTCAGAGGCATTGCTTCTGTCAAACAAACAAACAGAGAGGCTTAGAAGGGTGAGTAACAGGGGACAAAATTACAAATTTGCTTCATCTGCACAAACCTGCTATCTTTCTTTAAGAAACCAAACATGCTATGAAATCTAGCAAGGATTTCACTCAATTTGCAATACTAAAAAAATTGAAGCTTCATGCTTCAAAGGGAAAGGGAGGGCAAGTTCAAGGAGACTAAAAAAATCATCTGTAGTCATGTTAAGTTTGGGGCAAAGCATTTTTGCATTGTGCTGCAGGCATTACAGAAATGCATCAAATGTGAACATGTTCCCCAAAACCTTTCAGTGAGATAATAAATGCTATACATTATATGCATCACGGAAACTGAGGAGCAAAGAGATTAGGGACCCAGTGAAGAGAATGAGGATATTACATTTATTAAAAATCTATGGGAAAATATTTCTTGCTGCACAAGAAATATCGGATGAGACCATTATAAATTTGAAATCTGTGTGAAAAAAATCAACAGTTTAATACCAAAAGAACTAAACAGAACCATCTTGGGATATTAAATTATCTTCTTCATCCGTTACTTTATTGCTATTTGTCTGGATATTGGGCTGATATTGGACTCAGGCTTTTCTTCATGTTCAATCATGTGAAAAAAAACCATTTTCCACTGTCTCCTGGTTTCTTCTTTCTATGGGTGATGATATCAATAACCATAAATTTGATTAAGCAATATTAAGGCATTGTTTTTTTCACAGAGCATAACCAATGAATGTGTTGATATTTTCTAGTTATCACTTTTCTTTGAATCAACAGATTCTGTAAAATAAACTAATTTCTATTACATTTACATCATACCCTGAAACAAAAGGATATAGCAGAATATCAGTAGTGGAAATGGAAAGTCTGTTTATGCATGAGAAGCATGACAAAACAAAAAAGTAAATATCAATAAATAATGAAAATCGTTGTTGTTTTTTTTTTTCTTTTGCTGAATTTCTAATGCAATTCAGGACAACTCCAATGTTACAGACTTTGGATTTGAACACAAATGTCTCTAGTAAGAAGTTACCCTTCTTCTCATTTGAATAATGTAAAAAGATGTGTTAATGTTCTCCTAAAATATTTACCCTTTTATTTTGGTAGCACATAAACATTGTCTTCAGGGGGTGCTGATCAGCATCCATGTTTAAATTTCATTACTAACCCAAAATACAGACTGAATTTCCCTGGGCTTGTTTTTTTCTTTTTTTTGTTTGGTTTGGTTTGTTTATTGTTTTGTTTGGTTTGGTTTTGTTGGTTTTTGTTTTTTAGTAGCAGCAGAAATATCAATGAATTATGGTCCTCAAGGCATTTATAGCTAATATGATATAATTTTATGGTCAAGAGTTTACAAAACTAGTTATGATTGTCACTGTTACTGTGTAGTGAGATGAATGACCAACCAGAGTTCAGCCACACAACCTAATGGGTCAGTCAAATGCCTCTTGGCATTGCTGGAGCCAGGATTTCACCTGATGTCCTACAGATATGAGTAAAACTAGCACGTGGGTAGAAGGAAACCAATATGTTTCTGCTGTGGTGATTTCAAAGGTCTTTATAGGAAGTGTGTGATAAACCTTCATGAAGGTAACTCTAAGTACTTGAAATAAAAGCCTACTATCTAATTTTGGAAAGAAGTACATGTGAGAAGATAACAATGTAGTTATTGCAGCTCTGCTTTCCCATAAATCACTGAAGTAGCAACCTGTTTGTTCTTTACTTTTAAATAAACACTGTGTCCCATAATCATAGATAATTAAGCAGTCACACTTCCACAAGGCCTTCTTAGCTTGTTCACATATAAGAAAGATTATATTCTGAAAGCAAACTAATTACCTAGCCTAATAATTAAATAAATATATTCTAAATAAAAATAAATTGAGTTTATTTCATAAAAGGGTTTTTATATAAACAAGATGTTTTAAATAATTAATAGATTAATAAGCAAACATTCACTGAAAAGAAAAAAGTTGACTAATTAAGGAAGAGCATGGAAAGCACAGAATTATACAGTCTGAAATTTAAATCATTTCAGAAGTGTGGATGCTTCTAGCAAAAATACTGCAGTCTGTCTGAAATGAAAAGAAACAGATCTGTCTCTATTTCTGACAATTGTCTATCATGCAAGTTAAGCAAAAACCTTTTTTTAGTTTCATATTTTTTCTTTCCTTTTTTTTCTGTTTTCTCCCTCCCTATGCAGACTATTACATCTCAGTAACAAAATGGCTTTATTACATTATGTAGAGAACTATTCTCAGCTCATACCTCTAGATGTTACTGTAATACTAAATTATATTAATGACTTCAACATTTATCAAGAACTTAGGAATTCAGACAAAAATAAATCTGATTCCCTTTAAATAATTGACATAACTGAAAGGAAGATCTCAGTGATACTGCATGAAAGGACAAGAAGCAATGAGCACAAAATGAAATATAGGGAACTCCATTAAAACAGAAGAAAAAAAAGAGTTTTTAACTATGAGTTGGATAAGACACTGGAACAGGCTGCACGAGAAGGCTGTGGAGTCTCCATTCTTAGGGACATTCAATCTCCAATGAGATACAAATGTGAACAACCTGCTTTAACCATTTCTGAAGAAGGGAATAGCACTTGATGATGTCTACAGGTGCCTTCACACTTGTTCTGTATCTGTATTTTATCTTAAAATTTCACCTTAATTTATTTCTTCTAAGTTCTAGTTTATTACACCTTAAGCAGGGCATCAAAACTTTCCAAAGACCACCTTTGAGTCTACAAATTTAAGGCACAAAGAGTGAATTATATCTGTGGCTGATCCCTTCCAAGGTTATTTATGTTGACATCTTATTCAAGTTACAATAAGTGCATGGGTTTATTCACATCTAAATTCTTGTCTGAATGCAGCTGAATTCAGCTGCTGGCAAGAGGAACTTGTGATGCCTTTGAATTCTGGAATAAGAAGCCATCCAGAGTCTGACAACCTCATCTGAGTTCCACTTGAAGGTCCTTTACTAAAGACCGCAGAACTTCATGGATTCTGCTACAAGGTCTTTTATGCAATCATTTTATCTATTATGCTATTTTTCTATCAGAGAATCAATGCATTTTCATAAACCTATTAAGCTGTAGTTAAAAACCCACTGCTGTAGCAAATTCTTCCAGTTTAAGACACCTACTCAGACAATATCATATTATAAATCATTTAACTGACTGCATATGTGTTTTTTTGGATTTGCCTTTTGTTTTGTGCCTTACACAGGCTTATTCGTGGATCTTCTTTAAACACAAACACTTTAATTGCCAATTTTTATTTTTTTTTAAATTTTCTAGTGCAGGAAACCAGAGTGATTCAAACACTTTCCCAAAGTAAAAGACAATCTGATGAGAAAAATTACCCAGATTTTCTCATGTAACATTAGAGCCTCATATTTAATTTAGAAGCAGGAAATTCAGAGGTTTTGATTCATTAGAAATAAAATACTGCAGTTTGGACATGAACTCAAGAATTAATTGTTCACCTAACTCTGATCAAGAGCTTTCTTCATATTATAAATGGAGACTTCAGAAATTCCTTTTTGTTATTTATTTTGTGCTAATACAAAAAGCTGTCAAACTTACCCATCCAAAGGACTTCTCTGAAAATTGTCAAATCACCACTTTTTTTTTTTAGGACTGAGTCCAATCCTGGACCAAAGCCTATCATCTATGAATTTTATTTGTATTAGGAATTAAGAACTAGCAAACTTTATCCATTAGCATAAATTAGGCCCATTTGACAGGACCTTAGCATGAGAACTTCATCTAACCCTACAGAAGGGGGAATTCAGTTTATTATAAGAAGAGTGAAGGTAAACACTGTGTCCATCACTGTGAAAGGTGCAAGGGATGGGAGCATGTTTTGAGTATCAGTGCTGGTGACAGTCCATTTTTAGAAGTGAATTTGAATGAGCTGAATAAGAATTTAGTGTTTTCTATTCAATTCTATAACTGACTACGTCCACAGTTATTTGGAAAGGAATCTCAGGGGACCCCACTACCCTACTTTTACCACAATGCTACTAGGACTACACAGAGCACGACCGCACTACACCTACCCACCTGAATTCTCACCTGGGCTGTGTCATCTCTACCACAGTACACAGCAGCTGTGGAGTTTATATGTCTGTGAGTAAATTGTCTCTGACTCCGTTTGTTCTCAGCACTGTCATTTGATCTGAAAGTGTTACACAAAATCACCTTCTGATAAATTATGATTCTTTGGTGAACTTGCCTTATTTTCTTCCTCCTCTTCCTCCCACTCCCATCCCAGAATAGCATTATCTTACTTTTGTGACCTTTATGGAGGCAAATACATTTTATTCAAGCAAGCTATCATCCTAAATTTATGAGCATAATGTATTTACCTAAGAAATAATTCTACAGACGCCCTAAAGACTAGGTCTCTACTGCAGACATCGTGACCATAAGTTAGTGTAAAAAGTTCTGAGACACCAAACAACCTGGCTGGAGAACCAATAATAATCCAAGTACTGCAGGTTTTTATTCAGAAAGGACTCCAGAACATATGGGTTAAGTTGTGCAAGATCTGGGATTGTTTATTTTCCTAATCCCATCCTAAATGGACATCAATATTTGGACTAATAAATGGGGAGGTTTTGTTCCATCAGGGAACAGTAGTAGCTTCTTACCACGGGGTGAATTTGGTGGGCTGCCTTTCTCTCACTCCTCCTTAGCAGAGCAAGGGGACAAAAAAACTGGAAAAGCTTGTAGGTTGAGAAAAAGACTGGGAGATCACTTTACTTAGTCTGTATTACCAGTTCATTACCAGACAGTGATTCATCTGGTATCACTGAGGTATCCATCTTGGCTTGCACTGAACAGCTCTCAGGAGATGAGCTTGAAACTTAGACTTGAAGCTTAACTAAGACTTGCTAGCTCCTTGATCCAAAAGTTATATGACATCAGTATATTATTTTTTGTGTTGCTTTATAGGTTATTTCAAGAAGTAGCTTGATACAATAATAGCAAGTCGGACACAGAAAAATGTGTGCACATGGTATAGCCACCAATTTTTGTTAGGGTGGTAAACAGTATATAATGACAAAGGTATTTTCAATTTTTGATCCTTATAGTAAAATTATATTTTTGAGCTTAATTTGCAAAATTTGATAGTGATGCCAGCTCCCTCTTTACATTTTCTCTTAGTTTGCCCTAACTAAGAGTGGGAGAGCAAACACAAATATACAGCACACTATTTCTGCTCTTGAGATCCCTTTGTTAAAAAGCTGCCCCCCCCAAGGTTTGACAAGAAAAGTGAAGGCTGTAGGCTGTGATGCTTTTTTGCATCGTTCTCTTCTTTATCAGAGTGAAATATATTGGGTGGATGAGTTGTTGCTGCACTAATCATCACCAGCTGTTTGCCACTGTCTCACAGTTACAGGTGCAGCAGTTTGTGCTGAGCTCTAGGCCTCCAATCTGCTCTTCCAAAACAGCTCAGCAACAAAAAACTTTTTTTTCTCTCCTTTGCAAGTACTCAAGGAATTGATCTGAAAGGCTTTTTATGCAACGTACGTTATCCTCTTCAATCTCTCAGGATTTTTACTCAGGAAAAAAGTATAGTAAGTTAAGCAATACTGGTGACTGGATAAGAAATGCCAATCACTGTGTGTCCTGTTGGATAAATATGTTTCTTTGCATGTTATTTCTTGTCTCCTAGTAGGGGTTCTGACAGAGGAAATTGAAGCAATATTTAAAGCACACATTCAATCTCTCTCCTCATAATAAAGGACTATAGCCATGATGAAAAATGGTAAACATGAATAAAGACAGTAGGTATATTAATCAGCAGGTAGATTAACAGAAGATAGAAGTAGGTAGATGCATATACTAAGAGTTTAATCCTCCAAAGAATATCATGGTAAAATTTATCTTCTGTTACTGTTTCTTCTGGTCAACCAAAGAAAGATACCGTTATTTGTTCTCTTTGAAGGGCAAAGAGATGCTAATGTCTAGTTTTATCCAAGTAATATATAATACAATGTATATGTGCAATCTGTTTTATCATATGTAGCAATTTTGGGTGTGTTTCTGGTCAGTAACATCCCAATCTATTTAAGAAAAAGATGTTTCTTAAGATCTACACTAACCACCATCCCTTCATTCTGAATGTTCTGATTCTGAATAATTTAATATAATTTTGGAGGTCTGCATAGGTTTGAGTACCTTTGGAGGGTATTACTGTGTAGATATATCTCAAAGTTATGCCTTAATGATATATGTACTGTCCTGGTTTGGGCTGAGATAGAGTTAATTTTCTTCTTGGTAGCTGGTACAGTGCTGTGTTTTGGATATTGGCAACATGCTGATGTTCTGGTTGTTGCCAAGTAGTGTTCAGTCAAAATCAAGGACTTTTCAGTGTCCCATGCTCTGCCAGCAAGCAGGTGCACAGGAAGCTATGAGGGGGCATGGCCAGAACAGGTGAGCCAAACTGGCCAAAGGGGTATTTCACACCATAGAACATCATGTTCAATATATAAACTGGGGGGAATTGTCTGGGAATTGTTGGATCACTGTTCAGTGATGGGCTGGGTATCGATCAGTGGGTGGTGAGCAACTGTACTGTTCCTGACGAAGAGTCCCTCTCCAGCTTCCCTGTAGGTCTCCTTCAGATACTGGAAGATTGCTCTGAGGTCTCCATGCAACCTTCTCTTTTCAACACTAACAGCACTTACTCTGTTGCCAAAGATTAAAATTCCATTCTCTTTACTTGTCATTACTAATCACATTCTAAGTATAAAACTAGGTCTTCTTTATTGTTTTTTTTTCCTATAAGAAATAAATTTTAGAGGATTAATAGATCAAACAAGGGACTAAGTGCTAATTTATTTTTTTTAACTTATTTGGCAGGAGATAGAACTGATGTGCTGAAAATGCCTGTAAAATCGCAGTGCTTGCAGTACCATATTCACTGGAAGCAAGGTACTATTTAATGAGCAAAAGGAAGAGCAACTATTGCAAGTAATTTATAAAGACCTTAAATGCCCAGTGGGCTTTGTTACTCACAGCAGTGGAGAGGGAGTGAGCAGGGGGAAAAGACACACATCAAAAAAAAGCACTAACCAAGAAAACACAAGGTCTGTGAATGACAGACATAAAAGGAACATTCTTGTAGTCCTAAAGTAAAAGGCAATATGAATTTATGGTTGTCGTATTATACTAGAGAGACTGCCTTAGTCTTTGTTTTGCATTTTTGGTGGTGGTGTTTTGCTGTGTTTTGTCTCCTGGACATGCTTTTAAAATAAATTATCACACTCTTTATAATTGTTTTGTAATTCACTTAGTTGAATGCCAGACTTTTCTTCCAGAAATCCTGAGAATATTAAATAGAATAAGAAGCAGACTAGGCCTACAGCATCATCGGCTTTCATGGAATACAGGATGAAAAAAATTCCACAGTTCAAATAAATAGTCCTTTCTTTTCCTTGTTACTTCCTGAAAACAAAACAGAGGTGCTGATAGAGCAGAGAGGGGAGAAGACATCAAAAAAAAAGTAGAAGTATTTTAAGAAATGAATAGTGTGTTAAAAGTCTCATTAAAAAAAAAAAATCACAACAGCAAGAAATTCAGTCTAAGATCTAAAATTCTTTCATCCATCTGTCACTAATTAAAAAGAATGTCAAAGAACATATGGTCTTGAAACTACAGGGAGTTAAAAAAGAAAATGAAAGGAGCTGCACTAACAGTGCACTTAAATAACAGTTTTCAGTAAGTGCCTGACAAATCCCACAGAAAGGTATGTAAAGGACAGGAGGGTGACTTGGAATGAAGGACCACAAAGAATTCAACTGGTATGATTTTTTTTATTTTTTATTTTTCTTATACTTCAAATTGCAGAAGTGATAAAAAACTTCCCTTGGAAAACACAAGGGAGACAGTCTGAGAGAGAAGCCAGACTCCTTCTGTTAGTTTGTCTGTCTGTGTTTTCCATGAGTGTCATGCTTTTATAATTGCTTTTGTTGATCATCTCTTCCTCTAAATTTTGCTAACTTCTATATTAAAAAATCATGTTTGACTTTTTCTATGCCTTTACATAGAATCCATTATTAAAGAATGTAGTTTTCAAGAATTTAAAACCTCTTATTTTTTCAATAATAATGGTCTCTCATGTCTTAGGGTTGGACAGGAAAAGGAAAGAAGAGTGTGAAGTATTTTTGTTTAAAAAGTAACATTATGTAAAAAGTACTACATTAGGAATTCTAAATTAATATTTTTTTATTACCCCCACTTATTGTTGACAGAATCTAGTTTAATAGTCCAATATAATTTTTTTCTCTCTTTAGTAGTTTGCATAATGATGTTTATTCTTTAACAACATAATCATATCTTCCTCATAATTCAATCTTATTGCATTGTGATTTTTATATGAGGAGTATTACATTACTCTGCAATTTATCTTTTCTGCTTTTCCTCCTCAAAGTAATTTTCCACTCCTTATCAGCCCTTCTTCCATGTTCATCCATATTCCTACCAATTCTCCTTTTTCTCTGGCATTAGTTTTTCTGGGGGCAAGGAAGCATGCAATATTTAAGTAGTGAGTCTGCAGGACATGCATCCTTATCAAGAATTTTAAAAAAATCCCAAAACACTCACTCCTCAAAAACCACCACTTTTTCTATCCAAGACATTTCATCTGAAAAGGTCCTTTCAATTAAGTTCTCTGGTTGAAAATTAAATAAAAAAATGTTTGAAAAGCTAAGAGCACTCATCTTATTCAAAAGCTTTTATTTTCTTAATAATTCTAAAAAAAACCAACAAAATTTATAGTCTTCTTGATGGTTAAAACCTATAAAAGATAATTACTTAAGCAAAACATTTTAAAATGCTAAGAAAAATACCTTGTTTGAAACATGAAATCGTCTTCAAAATTTCATTCATGAAATGGGATGAGTTGCACATTTGTTTTTTTTTCTCATTTTAAGAAATGTTTCCAAAATCTCCAGAAACCTAAGTTGTGAAGATTACTTGCAGTCAAGCACATCCATATGTAACAGATCTCTTCTTATATGTATTCATTCATCAATCATCCACAGATTTCTGGAAGCTGGGAAGGTATATATAATGCGGGAGTGAGAATTGAAGATGCCACATACATTTCCTCTGTTCTTATGCACTTCTGTAGGCATTTGCTGCTGGTAAAGAACATTTCAGACAAACAGATCTTTGATCTGATTCAACAGAGTTGTGACTTTCCACTGGTGCTCTTCTCTCTAGATAAATACCAGAGACCTGAAGAAGACAAAGTACAAACTAGAGACAAAGTCTTGAATTAGCGCATAGAAAAATACCCACAGGCTTTGTCCAGGACATTATCCCCTCATATTCTCAAAAATTCAGAAATTTACATTTTTGATTATAATAATTTCCAGGTACTCTGCCTGTACCTGCTGGATTCCTTCAGGATTTTCACCATTCCTATAACATGAGACTTTCACATGCCATCCCATTGATCTAGGTTGCTATTATAAATAAAAGATGGAGGGAGGAAGAAAGAACAGTTTAATTTTATTTCTCTAGTCTAGTATCTCCATTTCCACTGACTGTTTCCACCTGCATTATCTCTAATGGCTGTGATGCAGAGCACACAGGACCAGACAGATCAGAAAGATGGGTCAGCAAAAGTGGCCAGGTCACACACAGACCATAGTGTGGAATATAGAAATGTACTACCCATGATACAGCATACTGGTTTTGTTTGGGATAGAGTTAATTTGGTTCCCAGCAGCTAGTATGGGCCTGTGCTTTGGATTTGTGTTGAAAACAGTGTTGGTTATTCAGGGATGTTTTTGTCAGCAGTGCTTACACAGCACTGAGGCTTTTTTCTGTGCTTCACCACACCCCTCTAGTGAGGAGGCTGGGGGTGCACAAGAAGTTGAGAGGAAACACAGCTGGGACTGACCCATGGGATATTCCAGACCACGTGGCATCATGCTCAGCATATAATACTGGGGGAAAAGAAGCAAGGGGGGGATGTTTGGAGCAATGGCCTTTGTCTTCCCAAATCTCTGTTACATGTGATGGATCCCTGACGTCATGGAGATGGCTGAACACCTGCCTGCCCATGGGAAGTAGCGAGTTAATTCTTTATTTGGCTTTATTTAATATGCACAGCTTTTGATTTACCTATTAAACTCTCTTTATCTCAACCCATGAGTTTTCTCACTTTTACCTTTCTGATTCTCCCCCCCACCCCACCGGAGGGAAATGAATGGGTGGCTGTGTGGTGTGACTTCCCAGCTGGGGTTGAACTATCAGTAGAAACATACTAGTCCCTCTATTTTTATCCTAGAACTATTTCCTTCATCCCACAGTAAAACCTTGATTTTTTCTAGTGTGCCAACTTGATTTTCACTGATGTGAATCACAGATCCCAAAACTATGCCAAGGAAGACTATCCCTTCTATAACACACCCTGTGGAAACTGACCACCTATTTTAACCTCCCAAGGTAGTCTTTGCTTCTTATATTTCACTCTGATAAATAGAACAGCTTGCACTTTTACTTCTCTTTTCCTTCACTTAATGCTGTGTTTTACAGATCAAGAAATATTTTTGCTATTGGCCTCTGAACTTTGCTCATGGTCAAGCACAAGTAATACCAGCCTCATATTCGAAATTTTTTCCTAATAACATATATATTGCTTTCTGTGATTCCACAGATTGCTTGAAAGCTTGGTTCTATGCATCTCATCAAAAATCAATTTAATCTTATATTTGATAAATTAGTAAGATTCCCAGTCATTGCTGAGATTTGTGAAAGTGGAACCTTTTGGCTTTTGTGTGATGCATTCAGCCTTGAAGAACCAAGGTCTGAATTCTTTACTTCCTCAAGTGTACTTAAAAACAGAGCAGTGCATATGAATCATAGTTCAAGTATCCTGATTATTGAAATAGAACAATCAAATAAGTATCAGATTACAATCAATTTAAACTATTTTTTCTGGCTGCGGCAATGGAAAAGAGGAATTATACCATTTGTTATTAATTTAAGAATATTTTTAAGCCCAGCTGTGGCTTTTTATTTTTAATGTCAAAACAGAAAAGGTGGGGGAAAATGGGGCTGAAGGAGGAAGAATTTAAGAGAAATAAAGTCCTTTCAGAGATTTCTAGAAAGAACTCAAACCCTATAAAACTGTAGGATCCAAGAAACTACATCCAAGGCTGCTGAAAGACCTGGTCAATGTCCTTGAAAACCACTCTCTGTCATCTTCACTAGACTGTGGAGATTTGGGAAGATTCCTGATTGCAGAAAAGCACCTATCACACCAATTTTCAAAAGGTGATAATCCAGAAGACTAAAGGCCCAGGGAAAATTGATGAGTGAATCTTTTTGAAACACATTTCTGGGCACATAAAAACAGAAGTGATTTGTAACAATTAGCATGAATTTATCATGGGTAAATCTTGCATGACCAGCCAGATTGCTTCCTGTGATAAGCTGCCTGTTTGTGGCTGAGAGAGGTGTGGTGGACATCATTTGCCTTGGTTTTTAGAAAGGTTTTGATACTGTTTCTCAGATTTTCTGCTATTCAAGTGAACATATCTGGACAATCAGATAGACAAAACATCAGTGAGGGGCTTTATCTCAGAGGATAGTTGTTAAGGGACCATGTTCCACCTAGAGAATGGTTACAAGTAGAGTAGCATAGGTATCTATCTTGGGATCTTTCCTGTGTAAGTAGTAAGAGATGAGTAAGAGATGAGGTGAACACTCATCATAAACTGAGATAGCTTCCGTGAGAACAGGAGCTGCTGCCATGTCACACAGAACTAGCTCCACTCGGCTCCAGCAGACCCATCACTGGTCAAAGCTGTCCAGCTGAGTGGGAGGAGTAGGAGAGCGGCTGGGTGGGCATCTGGCAGTCAGCCAAGATTGAAACCCAGTCATGCTATGGTATTTCTCACTTTAAATTTTCTACCCTTTCTATAAATAGGCATTTTTTCATGTCAGTGTTCACCTCTGTTTACAAGGATACTGTTAAAAATTCTTTCAGTTGTCAATGGAGCAACAAACGTATAATGAACAGGAAAATGTGTGATTATAATAAGAAGCTCTGACAATAGCTCTATAGTAAGAACATGCTCTATAATAAGAAGACTCCTGATATTTTACTTCCAGTAAGGAGGAATCTCTCTTCTCTAGGTTTAACCAGGGAGTGTCATTGTTGTCATTGTTATCCACTCTTGTAAGAGTGAAATGGCAATTGTAACTGTGGAACAGCAAAGGGAATATTTTCATTGACAGACCAGGGTGTTGCAGGATAGCGGTCATTGGCAGAAGACACACGACTTGGCGGCTGGTTTGTTTAACTGGCTTTTCTGTTTCATTTTCATGGTGTTTACATATCCAATTGCTTTTTGGCGGAAAATTAACAGCATAGTGAGATGGATTTCTGGGTGATTTAAAGAGGTGTGACTTGAGTGAAATCCCTAATGGTTCAATCCATCAGTTACGAATCTGACCTTCTTTAATCTAGGTTGCTCTTTATTTTTCACGATGGAAAAGCTGCTAATCCCCTGTTGGTTAATTTCTTTTCAAGGTCTGGTTCTGAAATACAGCTCATCAGCTCACATATGAATGTTCCACAATAATCATAAACTGAAGTTAATTCCCAGTCTCTCCTAATCACCATGGTAACACACCCAGGCAAGCACAACTAAGAAATGGAGGTACCCTGAAAGATTTTGTCTGAAAAAGCAAAAGCTCAGTCATGCTCTGAGCACAGAGAGCATTTTTGTGGATATTTTCATGGGTACTCTGCAAGTCTACCTTACCTTCCATGAAACGGCTCTGGAACCAAAACACACTAGAAAATAATAAGATAGCCATTCCATTTCAAATATTCCAATGGTATTAGATTTCAAAATTCTATATGTAAAGCAGTGTAAAGCAGCCTCTATCTTTTTCTGATATTCACCAAGATTTGTTCATTAACTGCTTTTGTTTTTCTTCTTTCAGTGTGAAATAGCATTAGTACCATCCCAGTAAATTTTAAAGCCTGGAAATACAAGGACATATGATTCCTGGACAGTCTCTTCCCTCTTGGGTGACTCTCAGTAGTATCTTCCGTACAAGATGACAGTGTCACAGCAGCTGTAAAGTGGGCTTCAGGGTAGTTTTTAGGTATAAGAAATTTACAGGCCAGTTTTCCATTTCTTCAGAGCATCGATTGGAATGCATGATTTACAGACAGCTGAGCACTACACATGATAACTTATGACAAGTAAATTTGCATATCACAGAACACTTAATGTGCAGTTTCTGCTAAAAAAAAAGGGTCATTCACAATTTTAAATTATTTATTACATGTTTTCTGTTACCTGCTACATTTGTACCCCACTGACATCTTGTCAAAATCCAAATACACCTATTTGATAGCTGACAAAAGAGAAAAAAGGTAATGACTGAAGCAGTTGTTATGCAACTGGGCCTCCCAAGATTGCATATACTTAGCAAACTTAAACAGGACACACTTGTGTTCTTTTTTGATACTAATTGTTCTGAATAAAGTCTAGAAAACAAAAGATTCCTCATTCAAACACAGCAAAACAGATGGTAAAGAATGCGTGACAAGTGTATTGCTTTGCTCCAACACAAAAATGCTGGAAAGTAGCGCCATGGAAAGGGACCTGAGGATCCTGGTTGATGGCAAGTTGAACATGAGTCAGCAGTGCCCTGGCAGCAAGGAGGGCCAACCATGTCGGGGGGGGGCATCAGGTAAAACATCGTCAACCGGGTGAGGGAGGGGATTGTCCTGCTCTGCTCTGCACTGGGGCAACCTCACCTGGAATATTGTGGCAGCCTTGGGCACCATGATATAAGAAAGATATTAAGCCATTAGAGAGTGTCCAAAGGAGGGCAACAAAGAAGGGCCTTGGGGGGAAGCCGTGTGAGGGGCAGCTGAGGACACTTGGCTTGTGCAGCCCAGAGAAGAGGAGACTGAGGGGAGACCTTGTGCTGGTTTAGAGGTAAACCAGCAGGGGAAATGAACTCAACTCAAAAGAGAGATTATAAGTCAGAATAACAATTTAATAAAACAATACAATAAGTACGATTATGCAGACAAACAATTGGTTTTAACCCACAAAACCGAAATATATAACCCAGCACCCTGGGGCATGAACAGAGTGGTGTTCTTTGGGCCCCCTGAGTCCAAAGGAAAAGGAGAGGGGAAAACCTGTTGGTGAGAGTGCTGTTGCAGTCTGGTCAAGAGTGGTGATTGCAGTCTGGTCAAGAGTGATGATTGCTGTCTGGTTGAAAAGTGGTGATTGCAGTCCAGTCGAGAGTGGTGGTCTGCAGTCTGGTTGAGAGTGGTGATCTTCAGTCTTCCTCTGGATCCCATGAGTGGTTAAAAAGGTCCCAAGACTCCAAGATTATATATCCTCCAGTTCAGGCAGGAATGGTCAGTACCTACCTCAGGGCGGGGGGTTCCTTAATGGGTGTGAGGACAAGAGCAACTCCTATCTTGCAGGCCTCTTAGCACCTAGTTTATAGCCTGAGGAGTCAGGCTCTATGTGCAGATAGTGTAAATGGTTCATTGATAACAGTTTCTGGGAAATGTCATGGAAGGCTATAGAATACACAGTTTTGAGTTACACCCATCCAGTGACGAACTGGTCTCAGCTGTCCTAACTAGGACAGACCTCATTGCAGTTACAACTTCCTCGTGAGGGAGGAGGGGCAGGCACTGGTCTCTTCTCTGTGGTGACCAGTGACAGGATGTGAGGGAATGGCCTGAAGTTGTGTCAGAGGACTCCCCAGGGCAGTGGTCACAGCACCAAGCCTGACAAATCTCAAGAAGCGTTTGGATGACACTCTCGGGCACATGGTGTGACTCTTGGGGACGGTCCTGTGCAGGGCCAGCTGCTGATCCTTGTGGGTCCCTTCCAACTTGGCATATTCTCTGATTCTGTGATTCTATAATTGGTCCTATATTCTCTTTACTCTTACCACTTCATGACTACCTTTAGTGTCTGCTTGTCTTCCATCACACTTTTATTTCTCTACCTCTTACATGCTTGCTTCACTGCAATCTCTTATGAACTCTCTGTGCTTTCTGTGCTTCACCATTGTACTTGTAGGGAGGACTGGGTGCATGTACTGCCAAAGAGTGGCCTTTCATTCTTTCTATGCTATTGCTGTGCCTCAGCGTTGGAGTTTACCTTACAGATTGAGAAGGGCAGTGGGAGCACAGAAAACAATATGTACATTCTCAGCACTATATTTATTTCCTCAGTTTTTCTTCAGGAAATAAGTTTATTGAGTGAAATATTTGGGATTTGATAAGTTATTTTGTTTCTTACTTTTTCTTTTCATACTGTGAGAGCAGACCAGTGTTGTGGTGTTGAAGACAAACAAAAAACTTGCTCATAAAAATACTTTTCACTATGTTTAGTTTTCTTGAATCTGACATCTATCTGGCAAAGCAACAAACATCAGAAAAACTGAATGAAAAGTCAAGCAGCAAGCTAAGTGACTCTAAATTTCCCTCCTTCCCTCCTTTTCCTCTCAGGCAGACTTGCAATGTTAGTCATTTCAGAGCTGTCAGAAAAAAATGTCTGTGTCTATGCGCAATGAAATTGCAATAGAATTAAAAAAATATTCTCACTGTCATAACTACTGTGTTTAAAATGGGGGGAAAACACTAGAAATGCACTCTGGCGAAGGAGTACGAGAAGAGTGGCTCATTAGTCAGAGAGAAAACAAGGGAAAAAAGCTCTGAAACAAATACTGAAAAAGTAGACAAGGAATAAGGCAATGATTCTTGTATTTGTTAACAGCCAGAGACAGTACTGGAGCTACATCAGCAGGCAGTCCACAATTATTTCAGATAGGAGGAGGTAAATGTTTTCGATCTGGACAGGTCACACCCGAGTCCTACTGAACTCTATAGTGACCTTGTTCAACTCTCTGCCTTTTATATACTACAGCAAAAGAACACAAAATGTGTGTTGACAGCTTTTAGCAGCCACAATTCTTGCGGTAGAACTGAATAATTTCACTGTAGAAACAAAAGCTTATTAAACTGGACATCGTACAAGCACCTAAAAAATGTAATCTCACTTCAAAGAAATTATAATGTGAGAATAATGTATGTGATTACAGGTCACTGCACATGGACTGACTGGAGAACACAAGAAAATACTGAACAATATCAATGAAATCACCTATCATGGAGTGCTGCCAGTGCATGTTTTGCCTTGAGGTACGAGGGTTTACGTACAAAAAATAGAATGTTTGTCTTCCTGCACATGAGATAGTACCTTTACCATGGATTCAATTAAACAGTTTAATTAAACTCTGCCTGAAAGTTCTATTCTATTCTTTTCTATTCTGACCATGTTCTTATTCTTATTTTATTCTTACTCTTATTCTTTCAGACAATCTTTCTAGTATCCAAAGATTTTCCACAGTGTTTTGAATATGACTAACAACTCTCGGCTGTTGATTTTCTTCTCTGCCACCTCCTGAGAGAGAAGTACCTGTAATGATGGGACTTATTTTGCTTTGTGCTCTCCCTTTCTTCAGATGCATATTGCTAGGTATTGTTAGAGAAAGCACTTAGAGTGAGAAGTGGTGACACTTATGACAGTTCCAAGTTTCTGAAGTGAAATACTTTGCAGCCTTGGACTGCCCCCTGAAAATATTCCATTTTTCTCTCATTTGCTCTCCTGTACCTGCAGACAGCTCCTTGTGTCAAGGGACTAAAACTGTCAACCAAATTCTTCATCTCAGAGATTTAGGTGATGTTTTTTCCTTAAGTATCCTAAGCCAAGTGCTGGAATACTTTGAAAAGAACATGCAAGACCTTGACCTTCATTCATTTTCTAACAAAAGGCAGTGTACAGCAGAGCGGCTGTGGATACGTACTGTGGTAGCATGCTCCATTTAGTATTTTTGAAGTATTGTAATCCTTGTGCCTTGGCAGGCCAAATTGCCATAGAACAACTGAGACATGAGGAAAACATGAAAATCCATCATCCATGAGGATGAGACAGCCTTTTACTTGGAGCTGACATTATCTATAGTTGAGGTGATGTGAACATGAGGAATCCATATGCACTGAGAAGAAAACTTGCTGGTATTATGAACTTCCAAAATTGAAAAATACAATAAAAAAAATTACAAATAAAAGTGTTGGGTTTTTTCCTTCTGTTAAGCTGTTGGGGTTTATTTGTAACTAAAAATATCAGAAATAATTCTGTTACTCCTTCACTGCTTTGGTTTGCACAGAGCTTCCAGGGGAAAAATATGCCTATTTATATGTGTATATATATACACACATATATATATATTTATAAACATATAAAGATAGATATTGTTCACACGCAGATTTCTGTATATGTCTTTGTATGCACTGAGTGGGAGAAAGATGTATCAGGAAAGTAAGATCTGGAGCAAGCAGGGTGATCAGCCGGGACTGAAAAATTTGGCTTCAAGACCCTGCCTGTGTGATTCAGATTGAGGTACAGTGAACTAGAACCCAAACATATGTTTTTGACAAAATCCTCTTGGCTCTGAAAATTTCATCTTTTTCTGTTGCAAGGGAAATCAACACTGAGAACTGAAAAGAGACAGTGAAAATGGCTTCTTCTCTGCTCAACTTATCCAACTTTGCATATTCCCATCAGATCTGCTGCAAAATCAATGCACATGACGGAAAAAAAAATGTACCTATGAAAAAGCTTAAGGTAAAAACTAGTTTTATAGATCACAAACTGTGAAAATTTTCCTCCTGTCTTTGCATCACTCTCTGAACAAGAGGATTTTAGACCGTTTAAAACCAGTGTTAATTCTGCTGAATCAAAATGAAGGTATTTCATTACACGGGTATTAATTTACATCACACTGGTGTAAATAACTAGACTATGCAGATGATCACCAAAGCAGAATCGATGTTCAACTTTTACAATTTTATAATTCACATGGTCTAGACTTTAACACACAGGTTGTGACTTCTAGGTATTTTAATTTTCTGGCATGCTTTTGTTTTTTCAAAGGGATGCTCACAATCACATTTGGAAAACTCATCCATCAAACCAATTACGTAAAAATGTTAATTGCTTATGATGATACAAACTCCTTACATTTTTCCAAATGAAGAAGTGGAAACTAGAGGAGTAAGTGGAAACTAGAGGAGTGACATAATTTGCTTTCAGAGTCTCTCTCAGAGAAACCAAACATATGAAACTGAGACAAGAATTTAACTTTCAGCCAGAGGATTTGGTTTTTTTTCCTTGAGCTTGTAATTTGGGACAATTTTCTAAGGATTTTGCATTTTCTTATCTATTTTCCTTAAAGGATGACAACAATATATGTCAGCTGAAATTACTATTGAATCTAATTTGCCAGAATTGTAGTTTTCCTGTTGAAAAGAGACAAAAAAAAGCTTTTGAACTCTGATAGTGTGGTAGTTCTGGGAGAGATCATCTCTAGAGATAAAGTGTCTATCACTTTACTCTGAAAGTGGAAAAAGAAAATGGCCTATACAGTGGTAATTTCGTGTCACATTCACATTCTACTGGGTGCAAAACTAGAAAGCCAGATATCTATCCATATCTATATCTATATACCTATATCTATATATTACATCAAGCAAGGAACATATTTAGTAGGCCAGGAAAGAGATTTATGAAAGGACTTTGAACTCCCCACCCACATGGGTCTTTCTAAAATGGTACTACACTTTATTTCCAGATTTGCAAACCCTCCCAGCTGGAAATAGAGAGCCAAGGACTAGTTCAATGAGCAGAACATGGTATAATAGACTGAAAAGGAGGAAATCTAGTCTCTGTTTTCACCTCTGCATTTAGACAAATTTTCAGCACTTTCAGCCTCTGAACTTCTAAACAGTTTGAAAAAGTTTCAAATGTACTTTTTTAAGTATTTGAATGTATATCCTAACGGTGCTCTTTGCCAGCTGTGGTATCTTCACTTGATCTGCACTGGGTGGTCAAGCATTGGAAGAGGCTGCCCAGGGAAGTCATTGAGTCTCCATCCATGGAGATGTGTAGATGTGGCACTTTGGGACATAGTCTAGTGATGAATTTGGCAGTGCTGGGTTAACGATGGGATTCAATGGTTTTAGAGATCTTTTTCAACCTAAATGGTTCTATGATTCTACTATTCTCTAGCTTTGCTATGATCAAACTTTCAGAGAACTGCACAAATATTCATAAGCCAACCCTGCCTGCCCACCATCATCATTGTGATCTCCCTTTTCATGCGTTGTATAATTTGATAGAGGAAGTCCCTAAACAGATTCACTTGATCAATCCAGCATGTTTTCATTTCAAAGTACAATTTGGTGATTGGCAGCTTTTTTTGAAGTACTGGTGCACCAAGTCCCATATAAAAATGTAAGAAGATGTGAAGCTGAAGTATAGTCTTTGACCTAGTACTCATTTTCAGGTTAAGTTTCGAAATGAGTGTATTAAATGAATTAGGTCTTAATGATGCTTTATATAGCTGTCGTGGTTTGAATTTTGTTTTCCCCCAGAGGCTAAGAGAAGTGGTAGACCCCAAGGGGTGGAAACCCTTAGAAGTTTTGAAGTTTTGCCCAATGGGCGCTCCTGCAGAAATGTAAACATATCACAACCAGACCGGAAGAAATGAGTTGTAGTTTTGGTTGTTGTAGGAGAGGTGGCCATGTTGTGAGCCACAAGGAAGGGGCTCTAAGCCCCTTGGGCCCTCTGGGGCCTCCCAGCCCCTGGCTGGGTGGCTGCAGGGACCTGGAACAGCATAAAGCTGGGCTAGGTGCCTGTAGTTATGCCGGGAGAATGTTTTCTCCATGGGCGCAGAACAGCAGCAGGCACTGACCAGAGAAACGGTGGCAGAGAGCCAGGACTGATAAGGACTTGAACTGGAGGAGCAGCAGAAACAACATGCAGCACCGCAGAGAAGACTCCTGGAAGACAGAGACGGGAGAAAGAGAGCCAGCAGCTGAGAGATAGAGTTTGGGGTAAGACTGTACCAGCCCCTCAAACTCCTTTGAGACCTCCGAGAAAGAAGGAGTAGATGGACTCCTATTTTAGAGGAGCCTTGGAGTACAGCAGTACCGGAGAGAGAGGAGCTAAGAAGCTCAAAAAACGTCCTGGAGCTGGACCGGGACAGCAAGATGGAATGCGGGGGGAGTCGACCTTGTCTTCCCCTCCCCTTGCACTGCTGCCACGGTGGCAGCCTGAAGGCAGGGCACAGAGGCCCTGCAAGCAAGGAGCTGAGTCTCCTGAAGATACCAGACCGTCACGAAGACTCCCCTGTGACTTCGTGATATGACGTGGTGATACGACCTTGTCTAGGGTTATGAAGCCCACGGAAGACCCCTCGGTTGAGGCGATGGGGCCGAGAGAGAGACTTGGATATCTCCCTCGTTGAGTGCTGGCAGAAAGCCAGCTATCAGCTGCTTCATGTGGAGAAGACAGACAGAACCTGCTGCCTTAGAAGATGCTGCTGCATAAAGACTGGAAGGGATCTATCCTTCTTTCCCTCCTGGACTTTTATTTGGAGGGGAGAAGAGATCTGATCATTGTAAATACATATGTCATGGTAGAGATAGTTTGTGATCGTGTGTATAATGTTATATGGTATTTATTTGTACAGTCATTGTAATATATTCCCTTTCCCCCACTTTGAGTCTGGCGTGTTTTGTCTGGAAAAAACCCATCTCACATTAGGTTGAGATGTGGGAGGGGGGATGGAACTAGGGAATTGGATTTTGGGGCTATCTCAAACCATGACAATAGCCCATTGACACATATCTCTTTGAAAATGTGTCAAAGATGCTGATGTGAGATTACTTATATCTACTGTTTACATGTTGTAACAGACAGATCTTTAACCAGCTCTTTCCCAGCCAATATGAATACAGCATTCAACTTTGTCTCCTCAATGTTTATGACGGGAGATATTTAATTCTGACAGTAAAAAAGTTATAAGAAAGAATCAAAGGAGTTTTGGTAACAACTTTATGTAAGGCAATTTGTGATGTTTTAAGGGGAAAAAAACCACCAAAACCAACATGAGGGAAAATAAAACCAGCATTCTACAGGACATAATGTCTCATGAGGCAAAGTAAGTGTGAAATTCTCAGTTTAAGTCAAGTCTGTGAAGAACATCCTTCACTGTAGAGCATCATATGTAATATAATGTTAACACCTGGATGCTAATTGTCCAGGTGACCCACCAGCTTCTTTATTTTTTCCTGATGGCATGTGCTCTGTGTCTGGGAACAATGGTGTCTGGCTGTTCCACAAGAGATGGCGAGCCAGGAGCCAAACACGGTAACAAGGCAAGTGGGAGCATGGACCTCACTGACATGGAGCCAGGGCAGCAGGTCAGGGTCAGACACAGTCCAGGGATCACCTAGCAAGTTTATAGCCACAATATGGGTCAGATAAAGCCACAAAGTCAGGGCAGAAGATTCAGGTCAGGATGGGAGAGACAGAAAACCAGGCCTAGATGTAAATGCTGCCCATGTAGGAATCTGTAGTAAAGGCTCAGCTTAAAATCAGCTCTGACCAGCCCTCTCTTCAGCTTACTTCACAACTGGTCTTCTCAGTACAGGATCCTTGACCTCAGCCAGCTGAATTCCTTAACCCAAACACCTGAACTCCCTGAAGGCTAGAGCCTGCTCAGGACCCCGACAATAGTACATCAAGTTCAATAAATGCTTTGATAACTAGGCCAAAAATAAAAAAAATAATCAATAGATATTTCTGAGGCTGTTAATAGCTTTTGCCAGTTTGATTCTCTCTCATTTTGTTTTCATTTCATTATCACACTGTGCAAACTGTTTTGCTTCCAAGGTAGTAAGTGAAGTTGTTCAGTTCAGAATACCTGCAACAGAAGCACAAGACTTGTAGTTGATCACACTTTCTTTCTCACAGTAACTGAGGAGCTGTGAACCATCAGCCTAAGATGCAACCTTGTACTGTGACAGAATGAACTGTAAAAGATCTGATTGTGAAGCCTCTCTTTTTCTGTTATATAGTGTTCACACGCTATAGAAATGACCATAAATGGAGATAACAATTTTTCAGGAAGACAGGTTTCCCTCACTTGAAATTCATGCATTCAAACAGATATTTGTGTTAGAACCCAGGTACTGTATCTGCAGTGAGAATGCCCCAACCACCTTAGAGTGACCTGGAATAAATCTTACAGTCTCACTTTTAAAGATGTTTGGTTTGGAATAGGATATTAAGTTTTCATTGATCTTAAAGATGATAATTTTATAACTTAGTGATTCAGGAGTGTACACTGCTCATGCACAACTTGGATACATTTCACCAAATGTTTTCTCCTTTAGGGGTCTATATATCTATATCTAAGTTACTTATGATCTCCTTATCTTAATTTGATAGAAATTGGCCCAGTTGATGTGCAGTTCAATTCTTACTAAAATTCATGTATTTATTTCTCCAATCAATACAAGGACAGCCTAAAGAGATCAGTTCAGTGCAGCTGTTAAATTCTAATATGGTGATGCTGTGGTTTAGCCCCACTT
Organism: Pseudopipra pipra; assembly: GCF_036250125.1. Taxonomy (NCBI): domain Eukaryota; kingdom Metazoa; phylum Chordata; class Aves; order Passeriformes; family Pipridae; genus Pseudopipra; species Pseudopipra pipra. Next base: position 6,308,714 of record NC_087549.1, read on the forward strand.
GGCAGTTCAGCCCCACACAGCAACTTGTTCATCCCAGTGGGACGTGGGAGAGAATCAGAAAGGTATAGGTGAGAAAACTTGTGGGTTGAAATAAAGGCAGTTTAACAGGAAAAATTTCTTCAGAGTAAGGGTTGTAAAGTATTGTAACTGATTGCCCAGGGATGTGGTGGAGTCACCATCCCTGGAAGTGTTCAAAAAACATGTGGATTCAACATTTAAAGGCACATTTTAATGGTGAACATGGTGGCGGCACTAGGATGATCTTAAAGGTCTTTTCCAACATTAACAGTTCTATGATTTTGTGATTCTATACTCTGCTGCCCAGGTTTATCCTGTGCAAAGAATGAATGTGCTTAAGGCATGGTTATTGACCCAAGGCATGGTTATGGACCCAAGTCTAAGCACCTGAACTGTGTGTAAACTAAACTTAAGTACAGATCACTTCTCCCAGAGTTGCTTACTTCGCCCTGAAGATGTAAAAAAAAAAACAAAAACAAAAACAAAAAACCCCAAACTTGTAGATAGCTGCCTGTGGCCTGCTAGAAGTGAAGCAAAGGATGATTTCCTTAATAGTTTTGGAAATTTCCTTCAGCTTTGACCTTTAGTACTCCTTGGTTTATGCCATTGGAGTCACCCCTGAGCCTTGTCTGACACTGCTTTCTGGTAGGAACAACTGCTATTTAAAATGTGAGCAGAGTATCAGTGCCCTGAGCATGCAAGCAGTCACAGTCTGCAACAACAAAAGCCTGACCCACTAAGATTTTAGTCAAGGGCTTCAAAGAAAATTATCACTGTTTAAGAAAAGCATATGCTTAAATCTGTCTTCTAAACTTCGACCTAAGATAAGCAAGCACAAAAGAAGGTCGTACGTTCCTGAGCCCTGTGATAGACTTCCCACTTCATTTTGATCCCCTCAGTCTTAACAATAGTCATCTAGTAATTCCCTACTTCACCTCTTTAGGGATAACAGCGTTTCCCCTAACTTTTGTTTTTTCTCTGTATTATGACCCTGTCTCCTTCTTTGTGAATATTTATGTGGCAGCTTGTAGGGGCGGGCCAAAGGTGGCACAGAGGATGTGCCAGGTACAGAGCCCAAGGAGCATGCCCCAGAGTTAGTAAACTGGTTGGTTAAGAAAGTCACATGATCTGTAAGGATAAAAGGGCGCGCGAGTTTGAATTAAACCTCTTTGTCTCACCACCGCACGAGGAGCATCACTTATTCCTTGTTATACAAGGGTCACATGCTACATATGGCGCTCGAACGGGACAATTTTAGCTTATATTAAGTGAGATATTTCATCCTGAATCAGGAGATTAGCCGGTGACTCCGGGATCGTCTCGATTTTTCGGAGACGGGAGTCTTTACCGCAAAAAACTTTGACGTCAGTAAACCCCGTGGTCTTAGTGGCATCTAAGAGACGGATAGTTAGTTAGCGAGCTCGAAAAAGATTAGGTAATGCACGGAAGAAGAGAAGAAAGAGTTAAGGAAGAAGCCGAGAGGTCAGAGCAGGCAGCCGGAGAGTGCGGAGAGGGTCCATGCAACATCAAACCCGGTGAGTCTGTCTGGGACGTACCGCACGTCTAAGACTGATCCCTGGGCGAGACGTGGCTGCAGCTCGGAGCCCCGAGCTGCGGAGCACCTTAAGATCGTCAGGGAAAAGCCTGTTGATTCCCTAAGTGTCGGTCGTTTGGTAAAAGCGGTATTCCGCTACCGACTGCTGCTGGATCACGTGCGAGAAGCTTTCGCTACCGCCCGTACCATCCCAGCCCCACCGCGCGACCCCCGCATTGCCTTTCTGCCCAGCGGAAAGCGCAGAACTCCGTGCCGCTGCACCGCCGGCCGGCACCTAGTGCCTGTTGCCTAGCAACTACTAAACCCGTAGTTTGAAAGTACCCGAGAAGCGGCCGAGCCAAGCACGTGTGCTGGCCGCCCCCTGCGCGTCTTGCGCACCGGAGGAGACTTGGCCAAACTCCTGCCGGCCCCTGCCTGTTAGTGACGATAGTGTAGACCCTTCAAGTTGAGGAAAAACCTTTCAGAAACCGCAGAAACCCCAAAAGAACTTTCTGCCGCTTTTCGCCGCCAACCCGGCGCCTCGCGGCGCCCGCCGAGCCGCGCGCGCCGGGGACGCCCCCGCGGGTGCGGACGCCGCCCCGCGCGGCCCCGGCCCGGGCGCTAGGACCGCGCGGCCCCGAGCACGCCGCCGGAGCCGCCCCCGCGGGTCCTAGCCCCCCCGCCGCCGCTGCCGCCGCTGTCCCAAGCCCGCAGTTTGCAGCCTGCGCCTGGACACCAGCCGCCAGCGCCGGAGCCCCACGGTCTGCCATCGCCGAACCAGCATCTGCCGAGCCTGCCCCCGCGCCGGGACCTGCCCCGAGCTGCAGCTGCCCCCAGCCGTGCGCAGAACCGCCCACGCCGCCGGAACAGCACCCCCCTCGCCGCAGCCGACACACCCCGGACCTCCCAAAAGCTGCAGAAAAAAGACTGCAGATAGCCCCAACTGCTTCAAAGGGACTCAAAACGTGTGCTCCCAGCCGCTCGAAATGAGGTAACATAAGACACCTGTTTCCATAAAAACCTCTGATACATTGAAACAAAACTCAGACTCTGGGGTTTTGCTAAACTTTGCAACATAAAGCAGTTTTACTCTGATAAACTCTGCCTGCACGAGGCACACAGAGAAAGACAAACAACCCACACTACACCCCCCCCCGCACACACTGCTGAAAGCAAACACAGCACAACATGATAACACAAACTCAGAGATCATACCGGGAGACACGTGAGCCACGCAAAACGAGTCGCTGGGAAGAGACAGACACTGCCATGCGAACTTCTGACCCCCGGGTCCACACAAGGCAGTCCTGTTACAGTGATGGGGAGAGTAATTTAATGTATTCATCCCCTTTCGCTGCAAATGATCAGCGACCGCATGGCCAGCCATGGCCGCAGCCATTTTCCTCCCCCACTCAGACTGTACTCCAACCTTTCTTTTCCGGCCGAGAGCCCAGCCCCGCCCCCCACTCGCCACCTACACTGACCACCATCCTCCCACAAGGAACCGGTTTTGCCGAAACCGAAAGGGGGGAGGGATGGGAGGAATGGAGGGAGGGGGAAGGGGAGAGGGAGATGGAGAGGGAGAAGGAGGGGGAGGAAGAGCTAAACATAGTTCCAACGGGAGGGATCAATAGGGCACAGGGGAAAATTTCAGCTAACATGTGGGAACAATGTCTGGACGAGGCAATACGAAAAGAAAACCTGAATATTATTCAGGCTTGCCCAGGCGATATGAGCCTAAGCCAGCCCCCTCAGAGTCGAGCCTTCTATGAGGCCGCAGAAATCCTGAGGCAATTGGTAAGTGGTTCTGGTCTGTCCTTAACCAATATATTTAAATATTTGGAGGCATTGAGTTACACCTACCCACTCACTACATCTGACTGGAAAGAACTGATAAAACTAGTTCTCAGTGACACCCAATATACAGTCTGGTTAGCTGATTTCCAGAAAAATTGTTCTATTCATAGGAAATACCTACAGGCAGACACCAAGGCACACCAGTCAAGCGGGAAAGCAAATTATAATTTAGATTCACAATCAAAATACCATAAAGAGATAGCCAGGCAAGCCCTAAAGGCTATGGAAAACATTATCACTGCAGATCAAAATGATTATCTGTCCAACAGTGGAGAGTTACAAAGTTATACTGAGTTGAATTTAAGATGTTTGGACCAGCTACAGTCGACTTTAAATAAGCAAATTGAATACAATGAAGCCAGAAAGATGCTGTACAAGCAATTGGCTTTTGAAAGAGAAAATGCAAGAGCTTTGCAGAGCTCTCCTGCAAGGGAGAACTGTGACTTTACTGAGCTAGTGCAACCCTATCAAAAAGCTAGCTCTGAGAAGCAGCTACCTGCCTCTCTAGCTGCAGCTTTAGATGCCCAGGTAAGAATACACAAGGAAGTCAGACACACAACTAGTTGTTTGAGTTGTGGAGAAATAAATCACTATCAGGAGAATTGTCCCTGGAAACCCCTAATTGCAACATTCCATAAACACCCTAGCAGCAGAGAAATGACTCAGTTGTACCAAGGGTGCCATACGCAAAACAAAAGATGTGCTACAAGTATTGTATTGCTTGTAATAGCATTGCTAGCTGTACTCTTTTTTAGCACTACTGTTCATGTGCAAAAGAGAAAACTACTTAAGGCAAGCCACACACCAATAACCAGCCCCCAAAATAACCATGTACCCTGTACCCCAAAGAAAGGTGACAGGTAGAAAACATTACAGATGCTAACAGCAGAACACGCAGTCAAAACACATGCAGAAGCCTTGCAGATTGGACTGCCTCTATTTAAAGGGTTTCTAGCAAAATTGTCACAAGTGGTAACTGATTCAAAAAACAATTCTTTTACCATTCTCTGTCACCCTGAGGATGCCCAGAAACCCCTCTTTCCCATCATGGTTTTAAGCAGTGCACAAACTATTCAAACTCACTGCTGGGCTGTACCTCCTCAGGAGATGCAAAATACCTCAATGAAGTATCAGACAGCCATAATACATCATTATGCAGAAGACACATTAATAACCAGTGCCACAAGAAATGAACTGCTAATTGTTCCTGCTGTTTTAACCAAAACTGCCCAAGGTGCAGATCTTCAGTTTGTTTCAGGAAGAATCCAACGACCACAATTCTGGACTTGCCATGGACAAGATAACACAGCAAAAAAGCTCTACACAGGTGACACAGCTCGAGGTAAAAAACATTTGTATTTACAGGAGTTGCAGAAACCTCAAAAGGCTACCAGTTGCTTAAAACCGGTTTTAGCCATAAACAGAGGGGACCTACAACCTCTCTTTGTGTTGCTAAGGGAGAACTCCAACTTAAAGTCTGACAAATTGCTAACTACAGAGGCAAACCAAAAATTAGAGAAATATACCAAAGTAGCAAAGAGCAAACAAAACAGGGGAGATCCTGAAAAGCAAATCTGCCTAGTTTTTGTTTCCAGCAGGTATGAAGCATTGCAGCTTTGTTTCAGTGGGATCAAACTGAGAGAAGCCGCTGTTAGTTCTAAAACAGCTCTTTCAATCATACCCCACCACCTAAATCTGTGTAAGTTGCTATTGAGTTTGTAAGCTTGTCATTTAGGGCAGAGCACGACGAAGGATCTGGACGGAAGAAATCCTGCCTTTACCAACATTCCAGCCTTGAAAGGACAATTTGGATAGGATGACAGCTGAGGACGCTGGATTTCAAGATGCCCTGGCAAGTTTTGGTGGTAATATTTTAATCCATCTCCTTAAGCACAGATTGTGACAGAAATCAACAGTTTACCTTTAAAGGCCACACCAGATGCAATACTGAACCAATGAAAGGCCTCAAGGCCTTCACACATGCATCTAGGAAAACACAATATGCTGCAATAGACTTAAAATAAATCCTGCCACGGAACAGTGAGAAAACTACAAGCCATGAACTAAGCTTCTGTATAGTTCTGGACTGATTGTCATTACCTTGGGAAAATTTTAAAACAATCCTTTGATGTTATAATTGTGCTTATTATGCTATGAAGTTGATAATCTGTTTTGAAAGTTAATTTCCTTGAGATATTGTTAAACCTTACCTGTTTTTTGAAATGCGTTCTGATTGGTTCCTGTGAGTTACAAAAGGTATGATTTGTATACAAATGCACGCAAAATCACATCCTGACCTGCCACAGCCAATGACTGACAGAAACTGAAAAGCTGCTAAAGCAGCAATGTTTAACACTATACCCAGAGTTTTAAAGCAAGCAATTGCTTCATTCATTCTCCATCAGAATACAAGTTCTCTAAGAGACCATTCAAAATAACAATCAATAAAGCTACATCGTCAAAGTATGCCACACTGTCAGGAAACCACCCTAGAGAGTTAATAGCAAATGAGGCTTGGCGATCAGAGATATACATTTTGAATTGGACGTATTGAAATTGTACATGCAAATAGATATACATTCACAAAACATAACTGCCACTACATTCACTAGACAAAACACAAAGGTGTAAAACACATAAGTTAGTTGCTTAGCAAACCTTTGGTACTCTAAAATGGATTAACATTAATAATAAGCTGTTAACTTCCTATGAAATAGGAAAATTCTCATGTCAGGCATTTCACACTGATCCATAAAACAGTAAAAACACATATTGAAAAACGTGCTAAGTTTAAACAAAAGGGGGGAGAACTGGTGTAACCTGTAAGAACATCTGTATAAAACCATGTATGTTATCAAATTTTGAGTTGTGACAGTGCTGAAAGAAGCAGGTCTGAAAAGCAGCACACACCTCAGGCGTTTGTTTCTCCAAAGTTGCTAATCATAGTAAGATTTGATTTCAGGACGATGGATGAGATACCTAGGTTTGTGACATGGAGAGAAAGCTATGCCTAAAAGTTATAGAAAAGAACTCAAGCAAGTTTCTTCCAGGTGTGTAAAACCCTATTCAAATATGAGACCACAGCAACAGGAACCAGAGCAACGCAGAAGTTTGGAAAAGAGTTATGTTATGTTTTCAAGTTTACATTAGGAAATGACCAATGTGGTGAAAAGCAATCTCTGGAATGTGTGTGTGTGTGTTCATGTGTGTGTTCAGTACGGTGGCCACCGATGTATGATATGAGTGTGTGAATGAAAATGGTTGTGTGACTGGTCAAATAATAAAAACCAAACACCTCACAAATAACACTACCTCAGCCACAGGTCGCTTTTGAGAAATTGTAGTTTGCTAAGATTACCCTGTTCTTAAATAAAGTTTGAAATCCCCAGTTATAAAAACCCTCAGATTAAAAAGTTATAAGTTTATAGACAGTTAAGATAAGCCCCAAGTTAATAAAGTAATTATCCAAGTTGCACTACCCTATAGGAATATAAGAAGGTTTTAAAAGGTTTACATTAGAATTAAGAAACTGAGCAAGCAATGTGCCGGATCACTGCGAAGCTTAGTAGTTTTATAATGTTCTGATTGTTAAAATTGTTGTTTGCATTGTTGTTTGCATTTTTGTTCATACTGTTTTTGTGACTTCTTAATATAATTAAAAGAGGGGATGTGTAGGGGCGGGCCAAAGGTGGCACAGAGGATGTGCCAGGTACAGAGCCCAAGGAGCATGCCCCAGAGTTAGTAAACTGGTTGGTTAAGAAAGTCACATGATCTGTAAGGATAAAAGGGCGCGCGAGTTTGAATTAAACCTCTTTGTCTCACCACCGCACGAGGAGCATCACTTATTCCTTGTTATACAAGGGTCACATGCTACAGCAGCTAGCACAGCAGGACCTCATCCTTGACAGAGAGATTTTCTATTAAAAGAACAAAAAGATAGCACAAAAAGTCATAGATGGAAATCCTCCTTAATTTGTACAGAGCACATCAGGCTACCACATAGATATTATACACACATGCCCATAGATATAAAAATTATTGAAAACTGGTTGAGAGAAGCAGAGAGCTATGCTGAATTTTATAAAAATCTGTCAACCTAGTCAGCTGCTCAGAGCGTACCAGGATGGCTTGTGATGCCTTTGCAGACTCTGAGCTGTCATTCAGGCAGGAACTGGGTGAAGATGCTGATGCCTTAGGAATAAATTCAAATTATTACTGTGATGGGGACGTGACCATTCCCATGCACTCTGATAATATTGCAGATATTGCAGTGACACACATTATCTTCCCAGCAGCTAACATATCTCAAGAGACAGAAGGGGAGGGGAAAAAGTTCAACACCATACACAGTGTTTTATCTAGAAAATTAAGTTTTCCTTGTTTCATTTTCAGCCAAATAAATAGGCAGCCTGACTTTCACAGGATATGTTTTGTGCTTCTGAAGACACTTGTCTGCAGCAGTAATGTGCTAATGATTAAAGGTTAGATTCTGCTCTTGTTCTTACAATGGGAAATGCTTTATTCAGCATTCAGTCCCACAGGGGTAAAGCAAATTGCAAGGGAACGTCCTTTCATGAAGGGAAAAAGCAAAGTCATGTCACTCAAGCCATACCCTTAGGAAATCAATTTACCTCACAGCACCTCAAAAGACGTGTCACAGAGTGCCAGAGGGCAAGACTATTATGTACTTTGCCTAATCTAATAAGGCTTTTATCCCATGTGGCTTGAGATCTCCCTACTCTTGCTTAAACGAAAAATTCCAGGACTGGAAATAGCAGAGTTGTGTTAAGGCACTGTGAGCATGTATGAAGAGGGTTGTCCTGGGATAGTAAAGTGCCTCTGAGGAGATTTATGAACCTTTCTCTGGTCTAGTGGAAGATGTCCCTGCCCATGGCAGGGAGGTGGGAACAAGATGATCTTTAAGGTCCTTTCCAAGCCAAACCATTTTGTATTCTATGATTCTCACGGGACTCTTGTGCTGTTTGTTGGGTCTTGGGGATGAAGCAGTTCTGCTAAAGCCTGTTTGGGGGAGTTCATCGTGATTTTCTCATCTACCAAAGACATGTCCAAATGACACATTGGGCTGCAATTAGTCATTCTGACTACAAAATACACAAGGAAACACACAAATAAGTGTGGAGCTGCACTTGTCCTTGGGTATCTAAGTCAATGAGGTAATTTAGCTTTCCAAACTTCATGAGTAAAACCACATCCTAAAGAAATCAATAAATAGGGAAATCTAGAATTTAGTTTTTGAAAATGAATGAATAAAAGAGTAAAAAACTTTATTGAGGTATTTTTAAATTTTTTCAGCTCTAACCAACATACAAAAATATCATAATCTGAGAATATAATTGGGGTTGCTGAGTGTCTGCAAAGAGACTAGCATAATGAGAGGATGGAGTAAAATCTCCCCATTTTTGCTGCTGTAGTCTTCTTCTGTAATGACTTCTAACATTTTCCTGCTCACTGCTTACATTCTGAAGGATGTAACAGTCCTTGCAGTGATATTAAAAAAACCACAACAACAAGAAAACACCCCCATTAAAATAAAACTAAACAAATAAAAACCACCACAACAATAAAAATTATCAAAAAAAAAGAAACAACCAACTAAAAACACACACCAAAAAATAATTAAAACCCCCTTGCTTTTCTTTATCTCTTGATTTTCAGGACCTTAGAACTCCATGTGGGAGATCACATTAATAAATACAAAAATAAGGCTGATAACAGGCAGTGTGTTTTTCTATTCCTTTACCTACCTCACAGAAAGATTATACTGTGAAACAAAATAACCTGCCTGTGTGCACAGGAGAAAGTTGAGAAAAGAGTGTTGAAAAGTGAACAGTGCTGGTGCTTTTAATTTATAGATCCAGACACTATTATATCAAAGTAAACAATATCCTTTATGACTTTTAAATATTCACACTATTTCAGGTCGGATTCCAATGAGTGTGAAGAGGGTGACATTATTTTCTGTTCTGCTCCACATCATTAAAGATAACAATACTCAGAAACATCTTTCAGCAGCTCTGCTTTCTGACTTTCACTGGTATATGGGCCTCATGTGCATCAATAATGAAAGCAGCAGGGAATTCTTCACTTGCTACAGAAAAGAACAGACTAAAACAAAAACAAACAAAAATCGGAAAGAGATGGTAAGAGAAAAAGCAAAAATAAAACTGTAAGATTGCTTTAAGAAGTCTAAATGATTTTCCCCTGTCACACTAATGATAATTCACAGCTCAGTCTCTAGAACACCAGAAAAAAAAAAAAAATAAATCAATGAAATATGACAAATTCTCTGTGGATACTTTTGATGACTATAATAATCTTTTGATGATTATATTGACAAAGGTAATGTTGTTGCTCAAATATTCTTAGACTTCAGTGAAGCATTAGATTTTGTAGTGTATAATATCTCTTTTTAGGAAAATAGAATAGTCATAAATCAACATGGTCAATACTAAATGGATGGAAATGTGAGTATGTCATGCATCAAAAGATGCCTCTATCTACCTTTTGAAGACAGAACTTTTACTGATTATCTGAGGAGATGCCGACTGAGTCTACCTGTGTTCTGAGCTGCAGGTCTGAGCTGTATGATCTTCAGCTGCTGAATTTCCTGCCTGTAGTTAGTGATACTGAGCAGGAATTCTTAGGGAAAATTCTACATCTCCTGTTTTGTTTGCAGTCCTAGAAAGCAACTATAACATCTCATAGGGATCTGCTAGAAGCCCTGGAAATATGCCATTGCCAAACCAAGTGTTACACTTTTTGCAGATTTAGAGGTTTTGTGGATACAAGAACGCTAGGGTGGTTTAATCCCATTGCAATGGTTTATGGCCAGGCAACTGAACCCCCTCACATCCACTCACTCACTCTCCAACAGTGGGATGGGGAAGAGAATATGATCTCAGGAATTCCCATTAGACCTTAGCCTTTGTGTAATGAGTTGGGCAGTGAAATGTCCCTTCACCATACCAGGAACTCTTGCTTGGCCAAGGTGGGAGCAGCACTGAGGTGAAGGGCAAGAGAAGCAATAATCAGTCATCCCCTGAGAGCCTTGGAACATTCTCCTCCTTAATCAAAGCCTGAGGGGAACAATATTATTATAGCTGAAGTTTTGGAAACTGCAGTACAATTGTTACAGGAATTCTGGAAACAATTTCCAAATGTTTTAGAAACTCCAATAATTAGCAACCCAAGGATAAAAGCTTTATGGATGACTAAAGCCCATAATTTTGTGACCCTATAAACAATGGTCCTAAGTAAGGGTCTTCGAGGTCTCCTGGACGCTTTGCTCTGAGTGGGACACCTGTCAGAGCTCATGAGATCTTGAATTTGTGATACTCAGAGGACCATTGCTCAAAGCTGATGAGGAGGCCTGGACTGATAACCTCATTACTTGAAGCTCAACCCTTAGCCCATTGAGAGACACAAAGGTACCTGAAGTATGTCACTGAACCCGAGGGAAATTTTCCATATACCTTTGTACCTTCTTCTGTATGTCTGTATATGAATTGATTTAAATACCATATAGCATAAATATTGCCATCACAGATCTATAATTAAGTCGCTGTTGTAATGGTAGTAAATTCTATTGAATCATTTTATAAAAGTTAAATTAGTCAACTGATTAAGTGCTGCTAAATCCTTTAGACAGAAATTGTTGATCAAGTTTGAGGCTAAGTTTGGCAAGAGGGTCCACTCTGAACCTTGTGACTCAGTGGAAAGGTCTCCCTTACCCTTTTTCACCCTCACCCTTTCCATCCTTACTCTTAGTATACCCAGCCTCCACATAAATAATTTTAAATTTGTTCTAATCTGATTTTCCTCTGTATGTTTCATTCCTGTAGTAAGTCGTAGAGTGAACCTTGCCTTTGAACTTTGTTGTCCTTTTAAAAATGTGTGTTAGACCCACTTTTGCTGATACCTTTCCCAGTGATTTCTTTAAGCAACCTAAACAACTTGCCAAAAATTAGCACAGTCAACAAGATACTAAACCAGGATTCATGACAGTGTGTTTAGTTTGGGGGAATATTTGGAGAAAATCAAAGAAAATCACAGCTGTGCAAACATATTCCACAGCAACTGCAAGAGAATAGATCTCACTGAAGGATAAGAAGCAACATCTGTAGCAATGAATAAGGATTAAATAAATACTGGGGTATATCTGGTGTTAAAGCATTTGCAGTTCATGTTTAGATACTTTACCTATTATGTAAAAACATCAATATACCTTTACTACAGGTGTTAGGCAGCAGTAACCATAAGGTGATAAAAAAAAGGCAAAAATAGATTTTAGTCTTTTGTCATTCAATACCAACAGTAAAAACAGACAAGGTCTGTGACACCCCTTATTCATTCCACTCCATTTCAAGAATTTCCACTTGGCACTGTAACATTCAGGCAAATCATCTAAAGCTCTTCCACTAAAACTTAAAATCTCCCAACACAGGTGTCTTGAGTAAATTGTGACAGTGGTCTACAGATGTGTTCTGTGTTACAGGAACAGAAAAGTTGTGTGTCCAAGGTAGCAAGGATATAAAGCAACATAAAACATTTTAAAAACATTCCACTTGTATTTATTTGCTCTTCTCCACATGCACTGAAATTAATAAGATTCACCAGATTATTTATTTTTTACTATTTGTGAATAAATTGTGAAGGACAAGTTTGTAATTTATCCTTAAGGTAATATTTTTATTTGCTAACTATGCAGTGAAAATAAAATTTAGTTATGGCTTGAATATCTCTGCCCAAAATGCTTCCAGCATTGAGAATTATCGATTACTGTATACCAGTATCAATAAATGTTTACATGTAGTCTAAAACACTATGCAATGTAATCCTCTGGAAATCTTCTACCTTGTATTTATGGGTTTCGCCTACAGCCATTTTATTATCATTTCTCATCACGTTCCACCTCGCCAGCTGAATCATCATCTTAGCAAATCTCAGTCTACAGCTGTAAATGAAGAAATTCCTTCCAAGAAAATGTGATTATTCATTTCCTACTCTTTTATTCTTGTGGCATCTCAGGGTTAAAGATGCACACTGTAACAGTGGAGAATTATCCTTGTGGGTTTTTTATTACAACCTGCTTACCAGTGTTACCAATAAAAATGTTAGAATAAAAAAAGGGACATGGTTTTATAGCTGAAAATACATTGAAGATCTTGAATAGGCTTCCATGTGACAAGGGCAATTACTTAAAATGTTCAGTGAAAACACATGAAACCAAAAAATTCTAGTGAACTTAAAAAAAAAAAAACAACACCAAAACCTCAAAGCAGAGATGTTCACAAGAGGCTTGCCCAGTTTCTGGACAGATTACTTGAGGGATCACACTTATTGGATGACAAGTCCATATCACATAGATGGATATGCAGCCAAATGTCCCAAAGGATGAGCTGCCATTGCCACCTGCTCATGTGCGGATTAGAAGCAGCCCATAGAAAAGGTTCAAAGAAATACTGTTTTACTTCAGAACTACATTGGTTTTGGACCTTACACAGAACAACGATAATTATCAACTTGTGAGATTGTTGTACCAACCTAGGATCACAGTCTTGCTAGGAGAATGAAAACATACAGCATACATTCAGTTTCTCATGCTTTGCTAGTTCTAGCTTTGCTTTGTGAGAAGATGCAGATCTGTGGTACAACTGCACCTCCAAACCAGCAGAGGACCCAAACCCAGGTAATTTCATTCTCTAGACAGTTTTAGCATTTTGCTGCAATTTGATTCAAGGACAGATTTAGGAGCTGAAATTAACCAAAAAAGGTATATGGCAGTGGGTGGAATACAAGCACAGAGAGAAAAAGAAGATTGAGAGCAGTTATGTGCTTGATTTTTTACTGCTGGTGTAAGAACGTACTTTGCACAGCAGCACTGTATCCATTGCTTCATAGCTTCATTGCTGAGCTTATATAAAGAGAAAATCATAAATCAGAAGACAAATACAGACATACACGTGGAAAAGTCTGCTGACATATATGTAGAAATATGTGCACATGCAGTATGCATACATATACATGCCCTTGTATGTTCTTATAAAAAATTGTTTGTTTTTTTTTTCCTCTACAACAAATATATATACACATGTAAATACCTATTTTATATTCTTATGGATATTTGCCTATGTATTTACTTTGCTGTCCTGAGTGGAAACATGGTAAATTTCTCGTGATCCTCCATGTTCCTCCATTGGAAGGTACATGTTTCTGTGCAATCATCTTCACTTATAATATGCAGTAGTTTGATGCCACATTTTCAAAATTCAGCCAGTACAGAAACTTGTCATTTTGAACATGGCTTGGTTTTGCTGTTGGAGTTCTACCTTGACCAGGCAAGAATTGGAAGTACAACTAGAGCTGTCACATCAGGGTGGCCTGTTAAAAATGTGTCTCTCTGGTTATCCCAAAGAAATACAAAATCTTAGCATTTGCTAAAAGTTCAAAAATTAAAATCAGAAAGAGGACAGTTTTTTATTCTGCGAAAAAAAAACCCAACAAGTTTTCTGTAAACATTTATGTGGAAACAATATTGTTCACTCCAGACTTTTTAGGTTTATATTCTTTTAAAGTAATTATCTTGGTTTCAAATGACAGAAACTATATTAAAAAGTTGATGCTTCTGGTATCTTAAAATAACTTAAACCAGAAACAGTACTTTTATTTTTAATTTCTGTAGCAAAATCTAGTAATTATGCCTTATGAATACAAGTAGGGAAAGAATAATTTGTCGATTCACCAACAAATCAAAAATAAAAATGTGTGATACAGTAAAAAAAAAATTATTTAAGAAAAATGCAACTATGAAGAACTTTTTTTTCAAATTAAATACTCTAAGTTAGAAAAAAAAATCTTTTTTCCAGTTTTGTCTGCAATACCAGACAAAGGATATTTTGAAGCAACATATTGTTACAAAGCGTTAAATCTTAAACATTTTTGTTACAGAATAAAAAGTAAATATTTCCCATATTGATTTGATTTTGCTTCAGAGTGCACAGAAAAAAAAAATTAAACGCAAAATATTTATATACCTGTTTAGATACCCTCATACTGAATTTTAAGACAAAGAAACAGGTTTTGTGCAAAAGAAGATGCCTGCTGCCTAATATCAGTAGTTTAAAGGTCAGATCTAGATAGACATATTTAGAATGAACAATGGAGACAAATATGGGACCTCCTGCTCTCTAACTACTTGTTCATCTTGGTATATTACACTTCAGGGGGAAAAGTCTTTCTACTACAATTACAAGGATTATGTAGAAGTTGGCTTTTAGTTCTCTGCTTTGGATACACAGCAGAAAGTGTGAGCATAGACAAGGAGAAGAAATAGAAAGGATTGTCTCTTGTCCTCTTGTTTCTACTTGGTGGGGTTACTGGAACTTCCAGACCATCTTCTGGTGTGTGGCCTTGAGCAATAAATGATAAGCATGGATGAGAAAGTGTGCAGCTGAGGGAGAGCAGTCACTGTTCCTGAAACTTTTCAGGAGGAAAGAAGGCTGGATTTTAGGGAGGAAGGACTAGAGGATCCTAATAGCTTACTTGAACAACCCACATCCACAGAGCTGTGACCGAGTACTCTCCAGAGGATTCACCTACCTAGGATTTCAGCAGCATTCTTCAGCTGGAAAGGTTTTATTAATACTCAAGTGAAATCAGACACAATTTTTCAAGACCCAAATACAGGTTGTCATAACAACTTGACACAGTTCTAATAATCCTATTTTTATTACACCGCTTAGGTAGAAAGAACAAGATGTATTTTTGTTCCCCATAAAAGCAATTGTGATCTAACCATAGTGTGTTCTTTAATTAGATGTAGAACACCAGTACATCTTACAGTGACTCTCACAGTAGCCCTGCTGATGATGGTGGTTAAGTTTGAATTTATACAGGTGCATCTGAGCTCTGAATGTAGCAGCAAATAACTAAGCTTCTTCTGGTCTTAAAGAAAGCTCTACTGTTCAAACCAGAAAAGATACAGAAAAGTGAACATATTGAAAAAGGCTGAAGTGGAAAACACTGAATCAGAAAATGGTGTTTGGTTATAGGCAGGAGAGGAAAAACATCACTTTTGTACAGTGTACTAGAGGTAAACAGTCACACTGTAAATTTTGATCTGAGTCGAAGACATTACAGAATACCTGAAAAAAAAGTCTTCATCCACACTGTTGATTTCTTTGCCATATTTTCAGGGGTAATCAGGTACTGTGTACTGTCATGGTGGTAATTTCCTTAACCTTCTTTAAGCTGTATATTTAACATCTTGCTGCCCCAAAAAGGAAAACGAAATATGTGACTTCAGTCTGGTTTCAGTTTCTCTGAAAGGGCTGTAAAAGTGCAGACAGTCAGGTGAGGCCTGTTTTAAGGAACCTGTCCCTCTGCTTTGGGGATGGATTCACTTCATCTCACTGTAGTCAACTACAACTCAGATACCTGAGCTAAGCTACCAAACAAAACACAGCAGATGTTGGAGACAGTTGTCACATGTGCAGTGGGACTATCTCCTAGTGGAGTTGGATTTCATACCTGCAGGGGAAGACCAGATGTTATGCCTGAACCAGGCATCTGACTTTCAGATGGCAGAAATTAGGTGAAAATGTTTCTACTCTCCATTCCCTGGTCTTAGTTGTGACTTTGTGATGTTCATAAGCATTAAATTGTGAGAGGTGAACCTTAGGCCATATCTAATAGATCCTCAGTTCACGTGAGCTAGGCCTTGTGGTGCCATCCCTAGTCATGATATAATATATAAACTAGGATTCTGCTTTAGTCCATAATGGTGTTATGAATATCCATGTGATTGAAAAGCATGTGAAGGTTCAGGACAGGCAGGATCTGTGCAAATTTAGGATCCAGGGGACTTGCACTCCATTTTCCCCCTATGCTTTTAATAGGTCTGTGAAATGCCGTTTTATTGCTCTATTAATTTGTTTGAGAAAAAATGAAAACCAAAAAGCAAACAAGAAACCCCAACCCACAAACCAACCCCCCAAACAATAGGCCTTAGCTTCTTTTCTTATCTTGCTAATTTACATGCAGACTTTAGGTACAAAATCTATTCATCTCTATAGCACCTAATATGACTAGATGGTCTACAAACTGCTAAAACAATTTCACCTGTGCCTTCAGCAGTATGAATCCTCACAGGGAAGTGATATATCACATGGATACAGACTGTAAATATGTGGTAAGATAATAATCAGGCAATGCATATATTGTGGACAAAAATTAAGCAGATCTTTACAAGGTAGCATTGATCCATTCAAGTATTCAATATAAAGGCACCTAAGCAGTTTTCAAATGGTGAAAATCTTCTGAAAGCTTTTGTAGTGCTACACAAAGCAGGATGAAACGTCATATTTCATGTGATGCTTCACATGGAAATTCACTGTGCTAAAGAACCCCACATCAAACAATGTAAAGAAGAAAAGAAATACCTGAACACCTTCAAACATTATAAGAGGGGGGCAACCAAAACCACTCTCTCAAAACTTTCACCTCAGAGATAAGAAAGGAAGTTGCAAGGGAAGAAGTGAGCTGCTTGTTTTCCCTTAGATTTAATGACACTCACTGTGGTGTTTAAGAATACTGAAAAATAAATAACGTGTGGAATGTTAGGTTTTGCACAAAAAATATTATTTACAAGAACAAAGAAAAAACACAATAAAAGAATAATCGTTGCTAGATGTGTTTGTGGAGATTAGTTTCTTCATTAAGTAAAGTGTTAAGTATTTGAGTTCTTGATCATTATGCAAGGTGTCAAGCTCTCCTTACTCCTGGTTACTTCAAGAGTTGGCAGTGCCTTTTCAGAGCAAACAAACAAAAACCATAATTTAATTGTGCCTTTAATAATATTTGCTTTTCCTGAGATCACTTACAGCCTTTGCTTTAATAAAACTATTTTCAGATAGATGGCTGATCTGTTGATAATAAACATTCCATGCAAATGGTTGTCCTTTAGTTCTGATGTACAGGTTCTGTGAAAAGTTCAGTCTATATTTTAGAAAACACGGTTTAGAAGAATGCATCAAATATCAAGTCTGTTTGCTCATTGGTTTGCATGTAATTGGATTACTGATCATTTTTCAAAGGAAGTGCAAAGGACCCCTACCCAGATATGAAGACCTTCTTTCTCCTGTCTTACAAAGGACAGCTATTTCTGTAGCATTCCCTAGGATCTCAGCTGGGATCTGTTATCATTGCACTCATGGGATGTCATCACATCCTCTGCAAGAATAACTTTACTTTTGGTAGCAGAATTTGACTAACAGTCTTCTGGGACCAGAAACCCAAGGGTGTGATAACTCTACACATGCTGAGGACTGAGGATTGAAGATAAGGACATCTACCAAACTGACCCTAGAAACATGATTCATGATACAAAAGCTTCTTAACTTTTTAGTCTACTTTAAATCAGGGCTTTTACATCTGCTTTTCATGGTCTATGACACCAACAGTAGAATGTGACACAAAAGCCCAGGGTTTTTAGCTTCTATTTTATATATTTAACAGATAATTTTATCATTCTATCAGTTCAGAGCCATTGTGTGGGTATCTAAACAGTTAAGACTATGTGTAAGGTAAGAGCATTTTGCACTGGCAGTGCTTTTCTTCTTCACAAGTTAAAAAAAAGCAAACAGAATACATAGTTAAGTCTACTATATAAAACAGTAAATGAAAATATACTAAATAAAAATTAACAGATTTCTTGAGGAACTAGAATTATTTCTTAAACAAGATATTATTTAATTGTTAACTAAGTTGTTATTATAGCGGTCTTTCTTTTAAAGGGAATGCTTTATGGTCATAAAAATAAAGTGCAATTACTAGTATTGCAGTTCATATTTAGTAGCTCAAAAATCAAATTGAGATAAGTTAAAAGTTGAGAAGAAAGTTTTAAGTAACACTTTTATTTTTAGAATCATGCTTTTGAAACATAAAAAATGTGTATCTGCGTATATATTTATATATTTAGAGTTCTCCTTTGACATAAAAACATGCTTGAAGTACCCTTTTATTTTGTGTGTTTGGTTTTGCAAATAGACTTTTGGGGTTTTTTTTGAACAATTTGAATTTTTCAGACCTCAAAAGAGTTGTCATTTTAATGTTATTTTCAATTTATTCATTATGAAGCTGTTTGCATTCCAATTCTAATCAAATCCTGAGAGATTTCAATCCAGAGGTATGAAATTTTTTTTCTCTTCATAACGCTGCTGAGATGCCTTTTCTTGCAGTAATGGATAGTTGAAGAAGACTGTTCTCATGATAACATATCTTTTTTATGTATAACATCAGAGAAAATATTAAGTATAGGACAAGAATTTTCCTTGCTATGATGATGTCACTTTGATCTCCACTGCACATAGAAAATTTATAAACAGACAGAAGTTATTTTCATATTTCTTCAAGGGATTGGGATTGTGATTCTGAAAATAAGTCAAAAAAGGGCTGTTTCCCTTCCAAACAGATTTGACTCCAAATCTTCCAGTTATGTAAAGCATTGTTCTTTCCTCTGTGTTTTGTATGTTAAGATCATATCCAATGTTTTTCTACTCTTTTCTGTTGGCTGAGTTACTCTGGAAATCCAGATAGACATAATGATGCCTAAAAGGCTGCAGAGAGTGCTCTAAGCCATAAAAATATTCAGTTTCTCAAAGTTCACAGAGGTAGACTGGCCAAGACAGGAATTAGACTGTCTCACAAGCAGTGTTTGAAAAGCTTAGCCAAAAGGGCCAGGCTTCTTGTAATCTCCAAAAACAAAGCCTCCTCTGTTTTAAGAAATTTCTCCTTTTTTCTTTATTTCTTTTTTTTAATTTTCATCTGTTTTTGTTTTGAAAGGATTGCTTTTCTTCATCAGACTTACTTGGCATGCAAAATAATCTGCCAGCTGCATGATGTCTTCTCTGGGCACACATCAAAAAGCAGTTTGGATGCCACCTGTTTGATTACTCATCTAGTGATGCCAATTCCTATTTTGCTTGAATGTGTTATGAACAGAATAAAGAGGAACATAATATTTTTTGTTTTTCTAAAAAATGAAATGAAGTTGAAAGTGGAGATAGTTAAAGATGTCTGATCAGAACTGGATCTGCCATCTAACTAGATAAAAAGCTACACTGCATTTGAAATTATGGACAACATATCCTGGCTGATTATACCTGAACTTCTCAAACCTCAAATACCATTTTCTATACCACCTCCTTTTTTTCTTCAATAGTAGAATATTTTTAACAGCATATGAAAAATGCCAGTGCATATATTTGAAAATTACTGTTTATACTTTCATTTTTATATACGTACATTTATTTATATATAAGTGTAGATATCTTAAGATATCAGAACATTCATAAATATTGTAACATTATTGAACAATTTTTCTATACTCTTTCAACTGACTTACTTGCAGTGAAAACATGAGAAAAAAAATAGAGAAATCTTAAAAAAAAATCCTAGTTATACTTAAGTACATGATTAAAAATGAAATCAACTTTAAAAATGTCTCCTACCTGTAAAAGGAACCTATATTCTCTAATTCAGTTGTAGATCCTTAGATTGCAGATGTCTGAAGTTAGGCAAAATAAACACATTATTTCTGGTAACAAAGGAGCCCAGGAAGGCTGGACATACTTTAAGAAAGAAATTATGAAGGCACAGGAGCAGGCTAGCCCTTTCAGGGGAAAGAAAAGGGTGTATTACCTTTGTTAAAAGGGGTAGACAACTCAAGAAATATTTAAGGATGTCATTAGGTAATGACAAAATGCAAAAAGGTAATTAGAGAGGCTAAAGCTTGGTTAGAACTTAATCAGGCTGCTTCTGTAAAGTGTTTTTATAAATACATTAATAACAAAAAAAGTGGCAAGGAAAACCTCCATTCTTTATTGGATGTGGAGGGGCATATAGTCACCAAAGACAAGGAAAAGGCTGAGGTACTTAACACCTTCTTTACCTCAGTCTTCAACAGTAAGACTGTTTATCCTCTGGACAACTGACCTGCTGAGATGGAAGACAGGGTCAGGGAGCAGAATGAATCCCCTGCAATCCAGGAGGACACAGTTAGTGACAATTTGAGCCACTCAGATGATCACAAGTCTATGGGACCAGGTGGGATCCATCCTAGGGTGATAATGATCCTGGCAGAAGAACTTGCTAAGACCCTTTCTACCATTTATCATCAGTCCTGGCTAACTGGGGGTATTCCAGATGACTGGAAGTTAGCCAGTGTGATGCCCATCCACAAAAACAGCCAGAGGGAGGATCTGGGGAACTACAGGCCAGTCAGCCTGACCTCAGTGCCTGGTGAGGTCAAGGAGCAGATCATCTTGAGTATGATCACCCAGCACGTACAGGACAACTAAGGGATCAGACCCAGCCAGCACAGGTTTAGGAAAGACAAGTCCTGCCTGATCAACCTGATCTCCATTTACAATCAGATCACCTGCCTACTGGATGAGGGTAAGGCTGTGAATGTGCCTACCTGGACTTCAGCAAAGAGTCTGACACCACACCCATAGAATTCTCCTGGAAAAGCTAGTAGTCCATGGCTTGGACAGGGGCACTCTCTGCTGGGTTAGGAACTGGCTGGAGGGCCGGGCCCATAGAGTGGTTGTGAACGGTGCTGCATTCAGATGGCATCTGGTCTCTAGTTGTGTTCCCCATGGATCAGTGTTCGTTCTATCCCTATTTAATATCTTTACTGATGATCTGAATGAGGGGACTGAGTGTACCATTAGTAAATTCATGAATGACACCAAGTTGGGTCAGAGTGTGGATCTGCTGGAAGGTAGGAAGTCTCTGCAGAAAGACCTGGATAGGCTGGATCTTTGAGCCAAGGACAAAAGTATGAAGTTCAAAAAGACCAAGTGTTGGGTCCTGCACTTGTGTCACAACAACCCCCTGCAGTGCTACAGGCTGAGGGCAGAGTGGCTGGAAAGTCATCCAGAGGAAAAGGACCTAGGGGTGCTGGTGGATAATGGCTGAATGTGAGCCAGTGTGTGCCCAGGTGGGTAAGATGGTCAATGGCATCCTGGACTGTATCAGAAATAGTGCAGCCAGCAGGACCAGGCAGTGACTGTCCCTCTGTACCTAGCGCTGGTGAGGCTAGACCTTGATTCCTGTGTCCAGTTCTGGGCCTCTCAAAGGTGCTAGAGCAGGTCCAGAGTAGGACAACAAGGCTGGTGAAAGGTCTGGAGCACAAGTCCCATGAGGAGTACTTGAGAGAGCTGATGTTATTTAGCCAGGAGAAGAGGAGGCTCAGGGGTGACCTTGTCACTCTCTGCAACTGCCTTAAAAGTTGTAGCCAGGTGGGGGTCTGCCTCTTCTCCCAGACAACCAGTGACAGGACAAGAGGACATAGTCTTAAGCTGCACCAGGGGAGGTTTAGGTTGGACATTAGGAAGAATTTTTTCACAGAAAAGATGATTAGATGTTGGAATAAGCTACCCAGGGAGGTGGTGGAGTCACTTCCTTGGAAGTGTTTAAGGAAGACTGGATGTGGCACTTAGTGCTCTGGTCTAACTGATGTGGTGGTGTTTGGTCATAGATTGGAATCAATGGTTTCAGAGGTCTTTTGCAACCTAATTGATTCTGTGTGATTGTGTGTAAACATCTTGACAGCCAGTTTACCAATTGGATATGTAGCTGAATAACAAAATTCAGAGACTTTTCTCAAACAGGATGCAGGAAGAGGAAACAAAAAGGGTGTGAATGAATGTTTCCTTCCCTTGAGGTTATCTTATATGTTTTCAAAACACAGGTGAATTACAGGTAGGATTAATTTCTACATTCACATAGCAAGTTGACTAGACAGGTTTAGTTTGGGAGACCAACACCATTGACATCCATGACAATTTTGCCATTAAATTTAAGCAAAATTTAATGGCAAATTAAAGAGGGTTAAAGAGGAAAGACCAAGGATTAAAGAGGAAAGACCAAGAGAGGCAAAATACAAAATGTGAGTAAATGTAAGTAGTACTGGAGAGCAGGATGTTCAGATGTGTTTCAAATTTCACAAATAGTTTTGTTTAGATTTGGCTGTCAGTTGATGTATGGGGAGAGAGGCTTGTTCAATAAATTAAAGGAGTATCCTTTTTGCTAGGAAAGAAATTAAATCCTAAGTTTTTAAATGAGATGTGTATATCATTTGATATCCATCTGGGTACTGACAATATACCCACTAATTATATGGAGAATGGAAACCAATTAATTATGCAAGCAACTTTTTTAAGAGTTAATCAACCACTGCCAATGGCTTTCTACTGCAAAGACTTTAATGTTTCTCACTGTCACAGCTTATACATGTTGCTGTAATTGAATATTATGACTGTTGCCCTATTTTGCATTATACAATTTAAGTTATACCAATGTGAAATACAGTGGAGTATATTACAAGGGTTTTATTGAAATAATCCAGGATGAAAGTTTGAGGTAATTAAGGTTTTTGCCTTTAATTATGGTTTTGGGAAGTTGATCATTCAAGGTTCTCTTCAGTGTTTATGGGAGCAGTAGACGAGAATGAAATTTTGTACTTCAGGTCAAAATATTTCTATATTATCAACTGTTTAGGATGGACAATATTGTATTGTGCATTTACAAAGAAGCTCAGACTTCTAATTTATGCCAGAGATTATTATCAGTGAATTGTTATTTGTACATCAGTGATATTTGTATTATCAGTGAATTGTTATTTGTGCAATATAAAATTCATAGTTGGTCTGCAATATAAATAGCAATATAGTTAAGCAATCCAATTATCATAAGGCTTCAATGTAGTCTGTCAGAGATTTTGATGAAAGACATTATTCTTTGACTTCCAACAAAATTGGACAGTGATTTGAGATGCTACCAACAGGACAGAGCTAAAAGGTATAAACTCATTGATTTCAAAATGTGATTCATTCCTTTATTTCAAAAAACATGCTCCTTGTTCTTTTGCTTTAATACCACTCTTAAACATGCCTTACATAAGAAGGGTAGAGATATAAATTACTCTTTAATTTTCCCTGATACTGATACACTTTCCTTAATTTAGACAGCTGATGCAGTACAATCATAGTTTATTGTAGTAAATTTAATAATTTTATTCTTACCCTGGATTACTTTAATCTGTTCCCTGGCGTTCTCTCTTTTATCTTTGTCTTGCAGTGTTAAATTATAAGATCATGAAGGCTGGAAGTATCATTTCATTATGGATGTGAATTCCTAACTCAACAGATTGCTGATTCCACATTTGCCATTTAAACATAGATGCAAAACTACTATTAAAGTACTAAATTGTAAAATTATGTGAAGTATGTGAAGGAGTGTCTGGAGATGGCACCTGGGTGCCTGGTGCCAGCTGATGAGGTGGGGTGAGTGTCTGCATCACCCACAATCCTGCTGTGAATGGGTGATGTGTGTGTATTTACCAGTGAACTTTAAACTGGACCATCTGGCAAGAAGGGGCACCTCAGGTTTGGGACAGGGCATCAGGCAGACAGGGAGTCTGTGCTGGTACACACAGGAGAAGCTGCAAGTGTGCAGAACATGAGGGACAACTGTGTGTGTGTGTGTTTGTGTGTGTGTGTGTGCTTGCAGTGAGCATCAAGCTGCACCAGCTGGTAAGTAGGGGACCCTTGGGGCAGTTAAGGTGACCTGGAGATTCAAGGGATCCAAGGGATCCAAGCAGGGGTGCAGATGAGTGCATAGAGGGGCTTTGCTGATGCTCGAAGGATCCACAAATATGTGTGTGCTTATGAACACAGAGAGTGGGAGTGTGTGTGTGCCACCTTTCCTCTGCAAGCTGAAGAGAAGGAAGGGACCTGACTCCCTGTGTTTCTGCTGTACATCCTGTATGTAGGTGTTGTTGAAGGCAGTACCTTGTGAATGCAGTATCTGTGATTAGCCATGTCAATGTCCTGTGTCTGTCGGTGTGTCTGTGTTTTTGTCTCCAGGACGCACACCCTGTTTGGCTACTGGTTGAAGCAGCAACTGGGAAAGCAGCAGCCACATCCCTCAGCATGGGCAGAGACCCTGAGTCCTGGGAACTGGCCTGGGATCCAGCAGCTGGGCAGCAGAAACCTGGACTGGAGCAGCTGGAGCAAGCAATCACGTTTCTTGTGTCACTTATTAGCATTATGACAAAGCTGTTGCCATGCTTTTTCTATATTTACAGATTAACTGCTGTGAGAAGGCAGACTCGTAAATCCAGTGGCAGAAGACTCTATTTCTGCTACAACCTGAGAGCTGAAAACACATACACAGGCTGGGACTGTGTGACAGGTTGATGTCACAGGCCACCCTCAGAACAGCCACTTATAGATGTTGGTGATACATTAATTTCTGAGGGTGCTGTTAAAAAGAATAAATAACTCCCTTAACTAGTATAATAGTAACACAGCTCCAGAGTATAAGGTGATCTGTCAAGGCCTGTAAATCTTAGAAGCAATCAAAAGCAGAGAAGTTCAAGAAAAACAGAAAAAAATAGCCAGTGTCAACTAAAAAGCTCTTTTGAAACTCTAAGAGCAAATCAGATTAACTGATGCTATTTGTGATGAAGGAAAAGATACTGACTTCCTCAGAGAGGAATTTTACTTTAAAGATGATTCAGTCTTTAAAGAAAAAAGGTACTTTTGGATTGCATATAGTTCAACACATGGTCCAATAACTTGAGCTTGGTTAAAGGAAATATAAAGTCATCCTGGTTTTCATTTGAAGACAGAAAGCCATGGAAATTATGTCATTTTATTTGGTAGCCTGTCCCAGTAATTAACCAGCTTTACCATTAAGACGTTCGCTTCTCACTGAATCTTCTCCTGGCTTCAGCTCTTAATCATTTTATTATTTTTATTACTTTCTCCACTGCAGTGAAGTGGTCTTGACTACTTGTGATTTTCTGTCCATGAAGATACATCTACACTGTAAGCAAGGAAACTTTCAATCTTCTTTTGATTTTTTTTCCAGCTTAAAACAAGGCACTTTGTAATTTTTCCACACTTCTGATTTATACTGTAGTTTTCTGAAAACCTGACCTAGAGACTTACACATACTGTTCTAAATTTTATCCGTCCCCCAATTAAAAAAAAGAACCAAAACCAAACAAATAAACACGTAAGCCTCAGAGATAAAGTATTCTTGTTCCTGGGTCCAACACCATAACTAAATCTTCTCCTTCAACATCATTGCAACCTCTGTCACTACCTTATTGTGGAGAATCTTTCTTTGCCCCATGAGTGTTTAGCAGGTACACCTGTCTCATGAGTAAAAGATGGATTGTATTTCTCTTTGAAGCCTGAAGAAGCCTCTTTGAAAATACACCAGGGAACAGTGAGAGACCACACAGGCATAGTGAGGAGTATGGAGTAAATGTGTGAAAACAGTCCTTCAAACACAAAGTTGAGAGGAGGAGGAGGGTAGGAGGGGCTGCAGGTCTGGAGCAGAGATCTCCAGCAGCCTTGCAGATTTGGCATTTATTTACTTTGCACTGAAGTGAATTTTGTGTCACCAGCAAACACGGTGGTGTTCAGATGCTGAATAGTCCCCCTTTTTTTACAGAGTGTTCCTGATACAGTTGGCTGAGGGAAGTTAATCTTCAATCTGTTTGCCAGAATCAGAAGGATCTCAGCAGCGAACAGTAGCTAAAACTGATGCAAAAGCTTCTAAAAAGAAGTGAGTGAAAAGTCTGGATCTGGTTATGAAATTGTCGTGGTTTGAATCTTGTTTTCCCCCAGAGGCTAAGAGAAGTGGTAGACCCCAAGGAGTGGAAACCTCTGGAAGTTTTGAAGTTTTGCCCAATGGGTGCTCCTGCAGAAATGTAAACATATCACCAGAACGGAAGAGATGAGTGGTAGTTTGGTTGTTGAGGAGTGGTGGCCATGTTGTAGAGCCACGAGGAAGGGGCTCTAAGCCCCTTGGGCCCTCTGGGCCCTCCCAGCCCCTGGCTGGGGGGCTGCAGGGACCTGGAACAGCATAAAGCTGGGCTAGGTGCCTGTAGTTATGCCGGGAGATGTTTTTCTCCATGGGCGCAGAGCAGCAGCCGGGTCTGACCAGAGAAATGGTGGCAGAGAGCCAGAGATAAGGACCTGAACTGGAGGAGCAGCAGAAACAACATGCAGCACCGCAGAAAAGACTCCTGGAAGACAGAGCCGGAAAAAAGAGAGCCAGGAGCTGAGAGACAGAGTTTGGGGTAAGACTGTACCAGATTCCCCAAAACTCCCTTGGAGACCCTCTTGGAGAAGAGGGACATGGACTCCTATTTAGGAGAAGAGTTTTAGACATGCAGCACCGGAGAGAGAGGAGCTAAGAAGCTCAAGAGACGTCCTGGAGCTGGACCGGGACGGCCAGATGGAATGCGGGGGGAGTTGACCTTGGTTCCCCCCCCCCCTCGCACTGCTGCCACGGTGGCAGCCTGAGAGACAGGGCACAGAGGCTCTGCAAGAGATACCAGACCGTCACGAAGACTCCCCTGTGTCTTCGTGATATGACGTGGTGAAACGACCTTGTCTGGGGTTACTAAGCCCATGGAAGACCCCTCAGTTGGCAGCGATGGGGCCAAGAGAGAGACTTGGATACCTCCCTCGTGGATGCTGGCAGAAAGCCAGACACAGCTGCTGCATGCATGAGAAAAAGAAACCTGCTGCCTCAGAAGATGCTGCTGCTTAAGGACTGGAAGGGATCTGTCCTTCATTCCCTCCTGGACTTTTATTTGGAGGGGTGAAGAGATCTGATCCACTGTAAATACTGTATGTCATGGTAGAGATAGTTATGATCGTGTGTATAATGTGATATGGTATTTATTTGTACAGTCATTGTAATATATTCCCTTTCCCCCACTTTGAGTCTGGTGTGTGTTTTGTCTGGAAAAACCCATCTCACATTGGGTTGAGATGTGGGAGGGGGGATGGAGTTAGGGAATTGGATTTTGGGACTATCTCAAACCATGACATAAACGAAACAAAGGACTCATGAGACATATGATAATAGTAACAGCAAGAACATCCAAATTTTAAAATAAATAATCATAGAATCAGAGAATCAACCAGATTGGAAAAGACCTCCGAGATCATCAAGTCCAACCCTTGATCCAACACTACCATTGATAGCAGACCATGGCACTGAGTGCCATATCCAGTCTCGTCTTGAAAACCTCCAGGGATGGTGAATCCACCACCTCCCTGGGCAGCCCATTCCAATGTCTGATTACTTTCTCTGTAAAAAATTTCTTCTTAATATTCAACCTAAAGCTCCCCTGGCAGAGCTTAAGACCATGCCTTCTTGTCCTAATGATCTGGAAGAGACAGGTAAAGAAGATTTGCTCCACGTCTTTCAATGTATGAGGAGGATATTTGATAATTACAAAATGGCAATTGCAAAGCAATTTAAAAAACCCAAAAACTTTTTCACAAGAAGTTGAGTATTTTGACATGACTTTTACATGGCCAGATTAATTCATATTTCTCCTGTGGAAAATTCCTCAAATTACCTCTTCAAAATATGGAATTCATCATATTTCATATTTAAAAATAATATCATAGAAACATAATGGTCCCCGTGACCAATGGTCCAATAGGTGGGTAGATACATCAAATTAGAGATCAATTAATACTATTCGTTTTCACATCTCTATTCAAAATTTTACAGTTCAAATAGTTTTAAGGCATAAAAAGCGGTAACAAACCTCCTATAAGAAGTCAGTTTACGTCATATTTTCAGAGACTTTGTAAGGCATCTTCCACTGTAATGTAACATACATTTCTTCTGCACTTCCTTTTTTCTCTTCTGTGTGACCCATTTAATTTCCATGATGAATTGACCAAACGAGTGTTATTGAACAGAGCAGGGATACAATATTAGTTGCCTAATCTATCAATATAAAGTTTTTTATGAGTGCGAAATAAAGCTGCATATTAGATTTCCTTATGCATTTTCTCAGTCCCTCAAAAGCTGGGGCAGAATTGCCCTTCACAATTGTTTAAACAAGGTAAGAAGCATTACTACTCTATATTTTCAGTACTTTCTGGGTGTTCATTTATTGCAGGTTGTAAATACATATTGAACCATTTCAATTTGTTTTGTATCATTTGCTTTTGTGCTTTACTACAGTAAGAAAGGGACTACTAATATATTCATATTGCAGTAATACCTGGAAACAATCAACCATATAATTCAGTCATTACACACTGTAATAAATATCAATGCAATTTTAAAAGTGAAGAAATAAATCTATCTGGCTAATATTTCTCTAAGATGTGTAGAAGTTTCTGGTGACAGTATATGCATCTTCAACCTGACTAAAATCTATCTTTATTGGATGAATGGGCAATCTGAACTGTTATGCAAATATGACCTTCAAGAAAGTTGAGACAGGAAAAAATAAAATAAAATTAAAAAAAAGAGATAGCACTGGTTGTCCAGAATTGTCTTGTTGATGTTTCTTAATTCTAAATGAGACCAGAATTATCTTTTAGATGTTTCTTATTTCTAACTGAAGAATTAATTATGCTTTAAGATCTAAAGTTTATTCAAAAGCATCTATTTATATTATTTTTAATATAAAAGGTGAACTGTAAATTGTCTTTCTGAGCCTTAGATTCTGAAAACAAAGTTGAGAATTTCTTAGGAACAAGCAATATACTTTGATATCCAATCACTGAGGGTTTGCAAGCTCTATGATGCAAAGACAGATGCTTCAGTTGAATAATCCTGTTACAAGATTTTTTCTTTTTTTTCTAATATTTGCACAAAATATACGTTTCTTCCAAAATTCTGCAAGAAAAATCCATCCTGTAATAGCTGAAGACAGAATGTTCCAACTGAAGCAGACATATAAAATGTATGAGATGAGCATAAAATTAAGAACATTCCTACAATTCTAGCAATTTCCAAGAATGTGACTCATCTACAAGTTATAAGGCACCTGTAGTAACTGCTGCTGTTGGCAAAATGCATTACAGCTCTGAGGAGGGTTTATGTTCACACACACCACAGTACGGATGTGAGAGTTACTGAGCCCCATTTATCTCCCTCTTTAGGAAAAACTAAATGCTTTTAATTCTTTTATGTCTCATATGCATCAACCCAGAATTCAAAGGCTATAAAGAATATCCATTCTGGAGATCATCAGTGCCTGTAGCCTCAGATTTGATTACTTCTTCTTTCAGGCTGCAGACAAATGATTAGGCTACTGACTAGGTCTCCCTAGTCTGACTTGAGATTAAGCTAGACAAACAAGATGTGAGACAGTTCTGGACACCACCTGAGAAATTGCCAAATGGGACAAATGTGAGAAGCTGAAAACAGATAAAGAAAATGTTATACATTTCAACAGGTGGTTAATCATAGAATGGTTTGGGTTGGAAAGGACCTCGAAGATCATTTAGTTCCCAACTCCAGCCATGGCCAAAAACACCTTCCACTGGATCAGGTTGCTCAAAGCTCTATCTAACCTGGCCTTAAACACTTCCAGGGATAACTTCTCTGGGAAACCTCTTCCAGTGCCTCACCACCCTCACAGTCAATAATTTCTTCCTAATATTTACTTTAAATTTACCCTTTTTCAGCTTAAAGCTGAATCACTACACACCCTTGTCAAAGTCCCTTCCCATCTGTCTTGTAGGCTCCCTTCAGGTGCGGACTGAAAGTCCACAATAAACTCAACTCAGAGCCTTCCCTTGTTCAGGCTGAACTCCATCTCTCTCAGCTTTTCCTCACAGGAGAGGTGCTCCAGCTCTCTGGTCATCTTTTTGGCCTGCTCTGGACTCGTTGCAACAGGTCCATGTCCTCATTGTACTCGGGACCCCAGAGCCAGACGCAGTATTCTAGGTGAGGTCTCACAAGAGTGGGTATTTTAATGTGGTTTAAGGGGTGTTAGGGCTATTTTAAAGTGAAATTTCAAGCCAAAGCCTTTTTTTTTTAACTTATACCACGAGTTAAAAGTGGATTTTTTGCAGTCAAGGGACCAGGGTGAAAGGTATTTTCTTGCCCTCTGAGAGAGCAGCTGGCCAGGCAAATCAGGCATTGTAATATCACTGTGCTAGTGTTCACTAGGCCCCTCTGTCCATACCTTCGTAACATCCTTGTTTTCTACAGGATGTAAGCCCAAAGAAGTTACTTAATTTTGAGCAATGGGTCATATTCTTTTTTATTACTTAAAATATATAGACATTACTCTTCATTAATCATATAATGGTATTATTCATAGAAGATCACAGCCAATTTTAAAGTTCTTTTCTTTCAGGTTTTGTGTTAAAATCATGTTGATTATATATATACTACTACTAGGCTTGGATTATACATCACGTTTCAGGTCATACCCATGGACCAACTATGTCGCAAGGCATTAAGCTCAACCTGCAGCAGGTGCTTAGAGTTGAGAAGTTCTGCTGAAAATTGATCTAGGATTACTTTTCCTTTTGACTGCTTCCAATGAGTCTCTGTAATTTATTTGCAAATCACTGTCATGTTCCTCGTCTTGAAACTGGAAATTCTGCCAGCTACTCTGTAATGTGTCTGGTAATACCAGACACTTTTTGCAGCCCTATATTTGCTCTCATATAAAGGACTTCATGGAGATAGGAATAGCCCAGAGACCCATTTTTAGGATGGCTCCACTTCCTTGCTACCAAGAACTATGGACTAATCTTGTGTGTATAGTATATAAATGAATTAACAACATGAAGAACCATTTGCATTTGCAGCTTAGAGATAACATACAGGTGACAGTCAACTCAGGTATCTCAGTGTAGTAAAACAAGCTTCCAAAATTATTCTAAATATCATTAAAGTCAATAAATTTTCTTTTAGTGTATTGAAAAGAAAGCAGAGATCAGACCACTTCTGATATCCATTTGATCTTGGAATAATGTATTCCTGCTTTACTTTACCATTGGGGAGACGAAAAAATGACAACATGCTAAAAAATATGAAATTGGAAGTGATTTGAGTGACTGAGTTGTATCAAGTGATCTGAGTTATACCCGGCTTTCATTTATCCCTCACTCAAAATATAACTCTCATTTTTCCTTAATGAGCTCTTTCATGTGCTGTCCATGGTTTCTGGCCCACCAACAATAGAACTGTGAATGCAAGTAATTTTAAAGTCTTATACTTTTCCTATTGCAATTCCAGCAAAATCCAACTTTCCTCTCAACTTTGAGAGAAACACAACCTTGACCCCACTGAAAAAGCCAGACTACATACTGACCAGTTAGAGCATGTCCCCTTGCAAGCCTGATGACACAGGAGAATGATTACAAAGTGAAAGCTTTAAAACAATACAGTTGTGTTATTTGTTTTTGAGTTTTCCATGGTTCTGAACTCCAAGTCAATGCTTCTGAAGAGGATTGTGTTACCTGTCACTGCACAATCTAGCTTTTGCATACCACTCATGAAATATTGAAAAATAAGACAAAACACCAGTGTTCATTGGCACAACTCTTCCATTTGCTGAAAGCATAAATATTTATGATCAGCCCACAGCTAGCTCAGTGACAAAGTATGTCCCCAAAACAATAGAGTTTTGTAATTTGAAGATATGGGGCTGTCTTCTCAACAGAGACTGTACCTAAACCTGGACACTGCAGTGTGTGCAGACGTCTTGAATTCTGACCCAGAAAGGTACCTCTTCAAAGAAATTGCCACAGGTTTGGGAACTTGTTCACCCAGCTGGGGCAATGTTTTTTAAACTATAATACATATATGAGTTCTTGGCACTGAAACCATGTGGATTATACATACACACATACAAGTTAATTACTAGGCAGTGGGCTATGTTCTCTAGTAGTTTGTACATTTGTTACTGTTGTTTGCTGTTTCTATTCCAACAAAATACAGAGGCTGCATCTGAAAGTAACTCTATGCTAGGTAATATTCAGGCATAATAACAACCTGCTTCAAAGAATTTGCAATTAAAGAATTAAATAGCTGAGTACAAAATTATGATACTTAAAATCGCATTTTTCTGAAAATTGTACAGCCCTTAAAATTGTTATAATCCTTACCTAATGCTGCAGTTATTTTATCATTTGTTTATTTCTTCCTTTGTACTTTCATTTCAAGGTTCCTGCAGAACATTCTGTTTCTAAGAGAAATTTAGGATTTTTTGTTCTTAGCCCACTCAAGCTACTGCAACAAGAGGTGACTCAGTTTCAGTGTAGATTCTCAGTTCGATTGCCTAAATGTAGGAGTCATAGAATCAAAGAATGGTTTGGGTGAGAAGAGACCTTAAATATAATCTAGTTCCAATCCTCCTGTCATGGGCAGGATGCCATTCATCAGATCAGAGCCCCATCCAGCCCAGTCTTGAACACTTCCAGGGATAGAGTGTCTACAATTTCTCTGAGTAACCTCTTCCAGTGCTTCACTACCCTCTCGGTAAAGAATTGTTTCTTAACATCTAATCTAAACCTGCCTTCCTTCAGTTTAAAATCACTGCCCCTTGTCCTTGCTATCTGCTTGTATAAAAATTCTCTCTCCTTCCTTTTCATAAGCCCCTTTGAGGTATGAGTGGGAGCAATGAGGTTTTCATGGACCCTGCTCTTCTCCAGGCTGAACAACCCCAGCTCTCTCGGCCTGTCTCCGCAGGAGAGGTGCTCTAATCCTCTGAGCATCTATCTGGACTTCTCTGGACCTGCTCTAACAGCTCCTCATCTTTCTTGTGTTGAGGAACCCAGACTTGGACACAGTACTTCGGGTGAAGTCTCATGACAGAGAGGTCATCTGTTGCTAAAGGTACCTTTGGATATTTAAGACATTTGAATTGACCTGGAAGATAATGTTCAACACCTATAGAAGAATTATGTCCTTTGGCAATAGCAGGAGGCCAGTCAGGATAAATATAGTATTTTATAAGGTACTGGATGCCTATCTTTAAGCACATGAGTGGCTGATCTACCTGTCTGAGTCTGTATAAGCTACTATTGAATTACTTACTACCATCTGTAGAGCTTATTGAACTATTCAGACCACCCAAATGTAGACATATAAGACATAACTTGTATACTAAACATGTCTAGTGCTGTTTGAGAAGCCCTATGCATCTTATCTGCTTCCCAATGTCTGATCCAAAACGACCTGTGTCTTTTGAACTTCTTGTGTCGGATCTGAGTCCTGTGGCAGACTTCTGAGGGCACATTGAGCACAGATGTTATCTGCTATCTTCAGATAACAGAATTGAGTCTGTTAGCTCAATACCTGAATGGATTTTCCTCCTGGATATTGTGTGCCAACACAAAGTCCACCAAAATGGACTTTAGAGCCATCTAGTGCCCTCACAGGTACTCAAATGTAGGGACTCAGAATAAGTCCCTCCCTTTGTGTCTCATCCAAAACATTAACTGTGTTGTAATACATCCACAGTATAGCAAAGGCCTCCACTTTAGTTCAATGCACATTAAAAATAAAGCAAGCTTCTTTTCATGCAGTAGACAGGTACTTAGAACACTGTCTTCAGACAAAGCCAATCAACATTTTATTCACTTCACTTCAGATATTCAAAACAGTATCACTTCTTTCCTGAAGCATGTTCTTGTTAGCAGTCTGTGGAATAGTCTGCTGTGAGAGCTAAGAATGAGGAACAGGGTTTTACTACCCTCGCGTTTATGCTGTTGTAAATAAAAAAATGAATGAGTCCCAGAGAAAAGGAGTATGCCTTGACTGTATCCAAGTGTCTCAGCTTTCAAGCAGAGGAAAAACTGCTCTTGCTTCTCTCCTTGAACAGCTTCTCTAGCTTATATTACACATCCACTTGATATAATATAAATAATTATTTGGTAGATCACCTAAACACATTAGGTCTTGTTTCTTAAGAGCTTCTGCCCTCTATTTTTCGATTAGCATTTTAACGCCAGCACTTCCCAGAATGTTCTCTAAATGACATAGTACTCTTGCTTCCCTCCTACATCCTCTTTCCTCCTATAAGACAGGAAGCAGCTTTTAAAGCTGTACATATGCTCATTAGTGCTTTAGCCAATATATGCTTACACTCTAACAAAGAGGCGAAACCAAAAAAATCTAAGGTAATTCTATCTATTTTGTTTATTTGTTTTCAAGAGAGCACATGAATTTTGGTCTCTTTCCTGTATTCATACGCTATTTTTCACTAAAAGTATGTTTTGGCTGATGTTAGCAACAAAGCTTAAAATGTAACAAATTGACAGATAGTTCTAATATTTGGTATTTTAAAAATGAATGAGTGTTTATATAAATATGTAAATAAAAAGAACATGCTAAAGCAAGTGCTGGGTGTAGAGATTAACCCCTTAGATTTTCATATTCAAGTGACTATTTTAATGACTTAAAGAGAGAAAACTTTTCTTTATTTCTGTCTTCTCACCACCACATCCAAATTATTTTCTGCAGAATAAGACAGTAGTCACTGAAGGGTTGAAGTAAACTCTGTTTTTCGAAAACTTATAAACCAGTGGTTACGAAACATTCAGGGCATTAAAGAATTTTAAATCTGAAACCCTTTGATATGAGGCTGGAATTAAATCAGAGTCCTGTAACCACTCAGGTGTTAGAAAAACGTGGGTGGTTTTGCTGCCTTCATAGAGAGCAAAAATTGAAAAAGAGCAGATGACACTCTTTTCATGCAATCTGTCCCTTCAGAGCAATTCCAGACATTATCAAAATATTTCTAAATTACTGAATCCCTCAAGTATTTTCAAAGGGAAAATCTAGTTTCTGGATATATATCAGTTGAGAGCTATACAGCTCTGCTAAAATTGAAGGTATCCTTGCCACCTGTGTGGTTGTAACTCAACATCTGGGACACTTTCATCTTGAGGAGGTGAATTAAAAGTTCTACTGTAGTAGAATTGCAATTTGAAGCTAGAATATGGAGTGTAAAAACAATTTTACTTCTTTGTCTTTTGATTGTGTTTTTGCCTGCTTTCTCATTTTGTCTTGGTCTTTTGTCCCAAACTCCACAATAATCAGGATTAGATAAATGATGCTACCTACAGTTTTAGTCATACTAACGGTGCCTGGAATAATTTAATCTTGAAAATGCCTGTGAACAAATGGATTTGTCCAAGGAAGTTTGTATATCATTTATTTCTGTCAATACAGTTAGATCAGGAGGATGAACTTGATGATTGCTGCTAGTGATGATTCACTGAAAATACTTTATCTAGTTTGTGTAATGGATTAACCTCTGTGGTGGTTCTTTAGGCATCTTGAGTGCTTGGATCCTTCAGAGAAAGATCTGATCTAGGGACTTCAGTGTATTGATTTGACTCACCTTAAAATCTGTCCCTTATTAGTGCAGTTCAGTGAGAGGAACTTTCTGCTTGGGATCCAAACTGTTGTGTGAGCTCACTACTTCCCCTTGCCAAACACAACCTGGTGAATGTTCATTGCCTCAGGAACTGACTAATGTAGCAGATGAAGAGTGCATGTGACAGCATGTCAGCTACGAAAAGAAGAAAAATAAAAAAAGGAAATGATTTGGAATAAATAATCATTTTCATTCAAGGGTATAGGAGAATGTGGCAGAGAATGAACAAATAGACATATTGTAAAGCAAAAGGGAATGAGGGAAATTAGCTTTGATATTCCGATGTCAGTAATATTTTTCTGAAATATTTTGTTGTTATTATTTTGAACTCAGATAGGAATGTCTTACAGAAAACTTGTCCGAGAGAGAAACGTATACCAGATCTGGAAATCACCATATACCACAACTACTGGAGAAGGCCCCTAAAAATGTTCAAGGATTTTTCTTGTTAAAAAAAGCAGAGCACTGACCTATGTTTTGTTCCTGCTGATGCCAAGAAGCTGAGTGTTGCTGTGGCTGAGTTTATTCTGACATCTAAGAGATTATACATGTCAAGGTACAGTGATCATATACTTAGAGAAGCCACACTTCTGTTTTAGTAGCATATTGCTTTGTGAGAAGGAGGTTCTTTAAACCAGGCAAGTGTTTAAAATTTGATCCTTCACGCAGAAGAGGAAAGCAAGACTGTCTTCCAGTGTTTGCAGGATGTTATCAACTACCTTTACCTTGCAGTGCAGTCAGCTGTATAGACCAATAGATTATCATTATCCAAAGACTGAACAAGGAGTGAATTAATTTCTCTGTAGGAGAGAGTTCCTGGAGAGATTTACATACTGAATTAGCAAATCCACTGATCTGGCAATCCAGTATGTTTTGCATTTATATTCATTAGGAAGGTTTTCTTTCATTGTATTTATATTTTTGAAGTGAATGATTATGGCTTTGTCAGATGTGAAATTTCATACACTGAGAAAGACAATTTTGTTCTAGGAAGTAGAGAACAGGAGTGGGAGCCAAAAATATTGAATTTTTCAACCTCAAATAAACCTTCATTAGAGTTTCTAGTTAAGATTTTAGTTGCTTTTTGCAAAGTCCAAAAAATCTTTCTCAAACTGTCTGTCCAAAATGATTTGAAAAGCAGTAGACAAAAAAGGGAAAGGAGTCTGGAAAACACACAATAACTTCTTGGTTTTCTTGTAGCCATATACTTTAACACAGTAATAAAGGAAGGTATCTGCTAATTTCCTTAATACCTTTTCATAGGAGTCTTCAGCAAAGAAAGCTGGATTTGGGCTTGCAAAATGAGACTAACTCTGTGCGTTGGGTTGACCTGGGCTGTCAGCCCATTGAACCACTCTATCACTTCACCTTCTTGTGGGACAAACTTGAGGGAAAAATTACAATGAAAAAGCTCATGGTTCAAGATGTGGACAGGACACTCCTCATTTTCTGTCGCAGGCAAACCAGACTTGACTTGAGATTAATTTTTTGTTTCCAATTAATAACAAAGTAGTGAGAAACAAGAACAAAATTAAAAACACCTTCCCTTTACTCTACTCTTCTTCACACACTCAACTTCCCTCTAAACTCATCTACCTTCTCCCCTCCAGGCAGAGCATCAGGAAAGGGAATACAAGTTAGAGACAGTTCCTAACACTTCACCTCTGCTGCTCCTTCTTCCTCAAGCTTTTCCTCTGCTCCAACTTGGGGTTCTTCCCCGGGCAGACTGTCCTTCACAAACTACTCCAATGTTGGTACTTCCCAAGGGCTGCAGTTCCTCACAAACTGCTCCAGCATGGGTCTCTTCCACAGGATGTAGTTTTTCCCTCATTTACCACCTCTCTCTTTCCTGTCTATTCATCTATTAGAACCACTGTTTCTTCTTTCTGAATCTCAGTGATATGGTCCCTTGTAAATAAAACCCATCAAAGGATATAGAACAGAGAGATTTACATAAATTCTTAGGCTGAGAAAGCCACTAAGCCAAAGGGTGCTGTAACTTGGCAATGCAATTGTGAGAATATATCACTGTATGCCCCATCCTTACACCTTTTCTGAGTACCCACTACTGCCCACTACCCTTAGTTGGTGTCTCTGTTCTTTGTTCTTCCATACTCTTCAGGCCTGGGACAAGATACAAAGACATGGGAAAGAAGGAAGAGAAAGGTAATGTGTCAAAATGAGTCTGCAGTGACAGAGTCTTTTAATGATATGTCAGTGTTTCAATGTATTTTTTGCCTGGTTTATGATACAGGTTCAACCTGTTCAGGGTTTAAAAACAGAGGAGACAGACACTGCGGTTCTTGAACTAGAACACTAAGGTGTCAATAATTCAAGTCAATGTTACCTCGGAAAGGTGAACAGTAATTTTGGTGTGTAAAAAGGTGTCAGGTTTGCAAGAAGTTAAGTGGAAGGGAGACTACATAAGGCAGAAAGCAAAATCTGAAGGAGCTGCAGTAGAAAGTCTGATTACACACATCTACTTTTTCCCTTCCCACCTGCGGAGGGTAATTTTCTGCATTATGGATCTGCTTAGATGTGAAA
The DNA here is from genome assembly GCF_036250125.1 of Pseudopipra pipra. Taxonomy (NCBI): domain Eukaryota; kingdom Metazoa; phylum Chordata; class Aves; order Passeriformes; family Pipridae; genus Pseudopipra; species Pseudopipra pipra. Next base: position 6,346,939 of record NC_087549.1, read on the forward strand.
ATCTCAATACACGTAGAAAAGGTTGGACTAGAGGTTTTGATATTGAAACCCATCAAGGGACTCTGATATATTTTATCAACGCAGAGACAACATCACAGTCTTCAACTTTCACTCTAATGTTGAACAGATTCGTGACAAAGATCAGTTCTCAGTCTTACCATGCATCAAATAACCTAGTGTCTACATGGCACAGGAATGGAAAGGTTACAACAGAATGAAAAGGTTAAAAGAAAATGCTGTCTTGGAAGAGTCTGCTACGTGTTTATGCAACATGGAGAGACATCCGACATGCAGCTGACATAATTTCAAAAAAATTAAATGCCCCATGGAAGGTAAGGTAAAAAACAGATGAGGATCAAGATGTGGTGTAGAGATGAACTGTTTATAAGCTATCATTTTATGTTAAGTGTTTATGCAGTTCAAACATACAGGGCAAAGAGAGAAAAAAATTACTGAGATGATTTCTTAAGAGGAAAAAAACTAGGAAATGTGGATATGAGAGGTAGAGGATTGGAAGATTATCACTCCTTTTCCTCAAAATCCCCAGAGAAAGGTCTGGCTGGATTTTGAGCTAGATATTCAGATTTTTAAACAATGATCAAACATGCAGAAAGATGTTTGGCACCCAGCAAAAGCATAAGATGTAACACAAACTTTTCTTCAATCCCAAACAAGCATCTGTCTCTGTATTTTCTTAGTTTGAACTGTTTACTGAAGTGAAATGAGAATAATTTACTGAATATGTTCAGTTTGAGATATTGGAATCATCACGGAATCATCACAGAGTCATCACAGAATGACAGAATTGCAGAATGGTTTGTGTTGGAAGGGACCTTAAAGAACATCTGGTTCCAGACACAGGGACACTTTCCACTAGACAGGTTGCTCAAAGCCCAATCCAACCTGGCCTGAACACTGCCAGGGATGGAGCATTCATGGATTCCCTGGGCAACCTGTTCCAGTGTTTCACCACCCTCTGAATAAAGAATTTCCTCCTAATATCTAATCTAAAACCTACCCTCTGTCACTTTGAAACCGTTTCCCCTTGTCCTGAAACTACATTCTCTTGGACATAGACTCTCCATCCTTTGTGTAGGGTCCATTCAGATACTGAAAGACCCCAGTCAAGTCACCCTGAACTCTTCTCTTTTCCAGGCTGAACAATCCCATTTCTCTTAGCCTTTCCTCATAGAATGTTGCTCTATCCCTTTAATCATCTTGGTGGCCCATAGTCATATTTGATAGAGAGCAGCCCTGATGAGAAGGATTTGGGGATGCTGGTGGATGAAGGGCTGGACATGAAATAACAATGTGCACTGTCAGTCCATAAAGCCAAACACATCCTGGGCTGCAACAAAAGTAATGTGGCTAACAAAGATATCCAAGTCAAATCTTTATTATATTTTGGACCTCTAAATAAAAATCCCTATATAATGTCAATAAAGCAGTCAGTTTATGCATGCTTCCATATATAATATAATAATATCCTATAATATCATATAAAAAAATATTATATATAATATATATAGATATTGAGATAGATAGATACACACACACATATATATACATATATATATATGCTACAATTCCAAAACAGGTTACCTCTCCTGTAAAGATCTCTGACCCCTAAACATAATGGCATAAGTGATATTCTAAGATATGCTGTGAGCTGACAAATTAATGTCCAGTTCTGCCCTTTTCTAATTCAGGGTAATTATCCAGGAGTGATACATTTCAAATGCATGGAATTCATCTTATCTCATTTTAACCTTCTTTAAATTAGGTGGTGAAGTTATTAATCTAGTTTCTATACATAATCAGTAGAGAGTGTGAGAGCTTCCATCAGAAAGTGATTCATGATGTCTGTCTGGAGTGACTTTTTCAGGAAACACTTTTTGTTCTCCATGGACTATGGAAAAAAGCTTAGGCAGCAAGTTCAGGACTAGCTGCATATTTCTGGATGCTTAAATCAGGTGGCTAAGTCTGCACACCATTTTGAAGGTGAGACTGTACCACCATGCCTGGCCAACCGGAGTGTGTGACAGTAACAGCCAGCACATTGCACTGCTGCAGAAAACTTTGTAAAATGAATTCAAACTGCGTTTTAATAGCAACTTGAATTCCTATCTGGTTGCTGGTTTACGCTATTTCATCTCTACTGTGTCAGTGCAAATAGTTATTTCCACTCTCTCATCTCCAAATCCTCGAGAAACTGTATCCCCTCTGGTATCCACCCCATACCCTAGCACTTTTCCTGCAATAATTGAATCTCACCAGAGCATCATAATACCATTGTTGAGATCGATAAACTCAGTAGAATGGCACATTAACTTTCTTGTCCTCTGAATATTAAGCAAAATAGTGATATTAGCTGCATTTGACAGTAACTGATATCATAAATACTTGCATAATTGGTTGTGTAAGTGATGCCTTCATACTCTGTTCTGTAGTGGCCAGTCCTGCTGTTATATAATAAAAGCAGAGTCAAATCCAACAATCCAGATATAATTTGAGCAAAAACACTCCTTCACATGCTTCCAAGACTGTTTTCACACAGAGCACTCTGTTGGGGGTGTCTGTCTCTGCACATGAGCATAAGGTTTGCTCCCCTCCAGTTGCTGCCCAGTTCCTTTCCTGAGGAACAAACACTAAAAGGTAGATGCAAATTCATGCTGTGTGTCTCCAATTATCACAGGAAGTGTCAAGCAGAGGTGTCACCCATCATGTCCCTGGAGGCTGCCTTTGGGACAACATTTGAGAACACCCACAGGAGCATAGTTCCATGGACTCTCCATAATGTCCATGTCTCTCTTGTATTGGGGAGCCCCCAAACAGATGCAGAACTTCATGTGTGCTCTCACCCGTGCTAAGCAGAGGGGCAGGAAGGGGGTGTGTTAAATTTTGAGTAGATGTTGCTCCTGAGATCAAGGATGAAAGAAACATGGAGAGAAATAGAAATTAGAGGAAAAATGAGTCATCGAAGGTATCCTGAGCTGTTTCCATCTTAAAAGAGGCAACTCTGTTAAGCAAATACAGGAGACAGACAAACAAAACATTATCATGACAAAAAACTACAATGTGCTTTAAAATATGGTCAAAATTGACATGATTGTTGCAATTCATTAAGTGTTCTGCTTCTCTGGAGGGAACAAATGCTATTTATGGTTAGCTGATTACCATAAAAATTACAACCATAATTTGGATTTTATGTTAACTTGGGTAAGTTGAATCAATAAATTGAACTCCCTGTGAACTTCCTGAACAGGAAAAGTGAATCTTTCCAGAGTTGCTAATGTTTGGTTTTGTTTTTTTTTTTATTATTTCTCAATTAGACCTATACAGGAAGGGACAAGAGAGAAAAGCTCTCGAGATTAGTTGTCTCTAGACAACTAATCAATATTGTAAACCAAAATCTAACATTTCAATCACAGTAAGACCCACGCAAGCATCCTCCCACCCAGATGAATTATTAGAACAGTCTGATTTATGAAATCTCAATACTCAGATTCATTATGGTTAAAGAAATCATACAGATGAAACTTCAAGAATAGAATTAAAATGTAATATAAACACCAGATCAAATTCTGCATAGCTATGATTAGGACACTAATTTTGTCAATAAGTAAAGATGACTGAAAATAAAATTTCAATTTCACAGAAAATTTTAATGGTTTAGTGTTTAAGACATTTATAGTCTTTCATGAACCAAGAAGTGAAAATTTTGATTTTAGTAGGAAAATAAAATTTATCTAGCAGTGATTTGGATTTTTCTTCTGTTTCTTTTTTTTTTTTTTTTTTTTTTGTATTTTTGTATTTTTTTTCCCCCCTTTATTTTGCATTTCAGAAAGAAGTAAAGGAACGAATGGAGAAAGGGAAGAAGGGGGAAAAGAGAAAGAGAGAATAGAAAGAAGAATGAGATTGAGAAAGAAAAAAAAAGAAAAGAAAAAGAAATCATTATTGCAATTTTTATCAGTTTCATCCATCATCTTTGCCTTTTCTTCTCAAAGTATAAATAGCTGCACAGAAGAAAAATATTAGAAATCCTTCAAACTTCCAGTATTTTGTTAAAATCCATATCACTAGGATAATTTTCTAGGCAAAAAAATGCCTGGTCATTCTGGAAGCTAATGTGAAATAATGTTGGGATAGATAAAAATGTTTTAAGAACTTTGAGACTTTCTACGAGAATTACGGAGAACCTCACATACACATATTTATATATCAAGATAGTCAAGTTTCCTTCACATGGCAAATATGTCGTACAACTTTACGACAACCCAGAGTTCAAAGTTTCAAGTAACAGCTTTATTATTGCTCTCTTTACTTTGACGTGCTTGTTGCCAGATTGCTCATCTACAGATATTGCTCCAGTTCTTTCCTTTTTTTACTGCAAACCGTATTGAATTAACTTTCTACTGTTACTCCTTAATAAACAACAGGCCAGGATAAAATATTAATCAAATACATAGATTTTTCTTTTTCATTAATGCACTTCAATTTTAAATGTATGTATGAGACTGTCTCTTTTTGTGTGCAGATACAAATTATATATGTATATTGATATGTAATTCTAGGAAGCATAGATGGAAACACAACAGCTTTTAAATTAGACATTTTAATTAGAGCAGTGCTATAATTTATCTTGGTACAGTTATAGAGAACACTTCTAAAAAGAACAGATAGGCCTTTGTTCTGTATCTATTGCACTGGCCTTTTATAGATGTATATTATACATATTTATATATATATTAGATTTCTGTGTCACGGTCCAAAGAGGGGACGGGACACGAGGAAGGATGCAAGCAGAGTTCCCTATTCAGGCGTGCCCACTCTCTTTTTATCTGCTGGGGAGCGGAACGGGCCAGAACATAGGGCGGAGCATGAGACCAACAAGCAGAGGGACAAACCAGCATAGGGACACCGGCAAAAGGGGGAGGAGTGGGGGCAAACGCATGGCAAGCCTGGGCTTGTCCAGGCTGTGCACTGTGCAGTGTGAATACAGTGAAGCCACATAATAACAGCAAAGTCCACACGACAAAGTCCTGCCAATCGCTGCACGCTTCTCTCCACGCCCGGAACTGTTCCATCCTGAATCGTGTTCCTTCACATTTCTGGAGGATATAAATCAACAAATGCACTGCTAGAGTTTTGTTGTGTACAACCTAAAGTTCTGATTCACTGCATGTACTGTCCTGCTATACTTCTACGCAGCTGGATAGTTTGTAGTCCCCTTTCTTGATTGAATTTGGAAAGTAGATATTGTTACGATTTTTTAATATATTCTTATTTCAATTCAGCATTTAAATAAACATAACTTTTAGTTAGTCCTTTGTCTATTTTATACCATTCAATGACTTTCTATATTGTGCACAAGAGATTTGTGATATTAGGAAAGAAGAACTATAATTACTTATATTGGTTAACAATGTTATAGTTAAATGCCAGCTAAATTATTGAGAGAGATTGCTTAGTGCTGTGAATATATTCTAGATGGAAATACTAGAAGATGCTGTTCCCACCTATTGTTCACTGGCAGATTTCTTCCTTTCCTAAGGAGATCCACTGTGATCCTGTTTCAAGTTGAATGGTATTTCCTTCATCAAATGAGATTTGGAGATTTTAAAAATAAAAGCAAACACATAGAAACAGGTAAACACATCTAGATGAAATAGAAACCAATCTGGGTCAAACCTACTAGAAAACTCAAAGTGATACAAGAGAATTTTATGTTTTTCAATACATTGAAAACAGTTTTAAGAAGCTGTATGATCTTTTTAGGATTATGACTGAGTTAGTATCCCAAATGACTTGAGTAAAGAGTTACATGAATAGTAAATGAGGTCTAGAATCACAGAATCACAGAATAGGCTGAGTCAGAAGGGATTCACAAAGTTCATCCAGTCCAACCCTTGGACAGGACCATCCCCAAGAGTCACACCGTGTGCCTGAGAGTATCATCCAAATGCTTCTTGAACTCTGTCGGGGTTGGTGCTGTGACCACTGCCCTGGGGAGCCCGTTCCAGTGCCCAACCACCCTCTGGGTGAACTAAAGTGCATATTACTTAACTACACACAGTGTGCATAATTGAACCAGGCTGTGTCGTCACACCAAAGCTTGCAGTTGTTTAACTCATTCCCTGCCACAGATCCCTAAATATCCCAAAGGTTCTCTACAATCCCCAAATACTCTACTTCTGCATCCCATAATTTACCCCATACTCCCAGGCAGCAAACCCTCTCAATCCAAAGGATTTTACACCAGGATAGCTGGTCCGAGGGTCTCCTGGGGCAGTCCTGAGAGGGGCCCAGACAGGGTGTCCCTTCCTCTGAATCCTTAATTTGTCCTCCCCTTGCCGTTTTGCACCAGAGCTCCTCTGGACTTCTGCAGGTGGGCCTCTGATGGTCTAACAGCTCGTGGGCTGGCCCTGGGAGTAGCTGCAGACAAATATTACCTGGTCAGTCCCTCCTTTTCTCTCTGAGCTCTTCTGTGGGTTTGCACATGAACTTCCATCACATAAAGTAACAGTACACATTCTTTGCTTCAATAGCCTTTCAAACTTAACTTTATCCAGTCTGGCTGGTACAATAAATGTATGATTTTTTAAGTTAAGGAAAACTATTATGGCTTAATATGTTTATTTACTAAATACTTCTATTGCAAGATGATTGAGAGAAAGAAAACCTGCCAGTGAAATAAAATAATAGGTTAAATCCAAGCCAAGTCTATCATAAAATAGAACAGCATTTTATAGCCATTCATTGCTTTGGTCCAGCTGGTATAAATTGAAATAACTCCGTTGATGCCAATTTATAGCAGATAATGAGCAATTTCAGTCTTTCAAGCAAAGAAGAAAGAGAAATGAGATGTGGGAAATGAAGGAAAGATGACTTTCAGGATGTAATATATCAGGAAAAAAGGAGGGCAAAGTCCAGGAACTTGATACAGATAACAATGGCACATCAGTAATACTGTTTCAAAGTGCCAGTTGTCCAACTAAGGTTCAGTGGTGAGTGTTAACAGGAGAACATCCAATGTTAGCTGTCTTTCATCAAAATTACTCCTATCCCGAATAAGAAAAAAAGACCATATATCATTGCATCTGTGAAGCACTTCTCTGTGTGTGCAGATGTTTGTGTTATTCCTGTTTAATAGCAGAGATTATATTAATCGCAGTCTTAACAGAGAGACATAATTTGGTAGCTCATCTTCACCATGGAAAATCATCAGAGAACTGGATAACCTTTGCCAAACTGAGAACTCTAGCTGAATGGACACTTGCTGTGAAACACTCAGCTAATACTAAATAAGCTTTTTGTGCTGATGTAAATACTCAAACTACTTCAGGATATGACATACTATCTCTAGAACCGGCACCTACGTTCCAGACTGATGTCATTTTAAAGTCTGTACATGAAAGGAAGGAACAAGGAAGCTCTAAGGTTAGTTTGAATCTTTAACACTTCCTTTTGATGTACTTACCAGAACCAAAGTCTGCTGAAATATAAAAACACATCAAAATCTGTTATTTTTGTATCTTAACAATTCCTTATTTTTGAAGTATGTTTTGTAAATAATTTTACCAATTGAAAATAATTTCTAACTGAATACTAAAATCCATTACCTTTGTTAATCAGTGTGCTGTAATTGTCCCACCACTGTATTCTCATTGCATATGATGGAAATTATAAGTGAAGGCAAACAGCAAAGTACTTCAAGCAGCTATTAGAAATCCAAAGAAAATTTGTCTTTTGATTATTACAGGGAATTGCAAGTCACCTATGGCCACGGATTCACAGTGATGAAATCTTCCCTGGGCAGCCCTTATTATCCTTCATATCAAGTTTAATAATAATCTGTGAGTACTAAGTTATGAGATTTATTTGATTTAGGTGGACTTCCTAATTCACTCAGACTTATGTACTCATTGGTCATTAGAATATTTCACAGCATATTAGGCTCAGTCTGGCACTTAGCAATTTTAGAACATATTACAAGGGTAATGAACATTATTTCTATTTCAGCCCTGTCCTTTCTCCCATTCATTATGATTGCACCTGTCAGAATCTGTCTGATGTTGCATTTTCCACAGTGTCCCCCATCATGGAGCCTGGCAGCTTCATGACCACAGAGGTAAAACCTTTGTGTTGTAATGTGACGAAATTAAAACCTCTTAGTTCACTTCACTTTCTGTAAATAACTACTAGTATATAATAAAAAATAAATATGTTTTGTGTTAACTTCACTAGTGCAGTTAGGAGTTTTATGAGGTGATTTGCACAAAAATGGAATATCTGCTTTATAATACAATTGGCTTCAAAAGATTCTAAACCAACAAGCAATTCTTGTTTCCCAAACACCTCCTGAGTACTCATGCTGCATTTCAGAAAGCTCAGAAATATGGAAGAGATTTAGAACAAGTGATTATTTATCTAAAACATCATAACTGGAAGTGAATTCTTCATCATTTGATACTTATTTTCTTGTTAATGCTTGCTAATACTGGTCTCATCAGAAAACAGAAAAAAATCTCCTTCATCACTCTTCTCTTTTAAATCATGGTTAGGCTTTCAAACGAAGATTTGGGAAGGGCTCTATCCACGTTTGTTGCAAGCACGTTGGTGGCTAAAAAGGCCAATATGAGATAGGCACGTCCAGTTGCAAAAGGCACAGCAGAAAGACTCCCTAGATGGTACATTCTGCAAGGCACGATTCTTTCTGCATTGTCTTTTCTCCTCAAGGGTGATCCTGTGTCCTTTCTAAAAAGCATCAGCAGCGTTATAGATGGTGTGTCTCCAGACCTCCCAGTTGGAGGCCAGAGTAGACCAGTTATGGTGATCAATATGGCCAAGGTTGAGATGTTGTTTCAGGGAGTCCTTGTATCTTTTCTTCGGGGCTCCTCTCTTGTGGCAGCTGGTGGCAAGTTCACCATAAAGCAGGATCTCAGGGAGGCGGTGGTCCTTCATCCTGGAGACGTGCCCTGCCCAATGCAGGCATTGTGTTCTCATTAACATGGCCTCAATACTTGTGACAGCTGCTTGTTCTAGGACAGATGTATTGGTCACATAATCTTACCAGTGAATGTTTAGGATTGAACGGAGGCAGCGTTGATGGAAGCGCTCTAGGAGACGCAGGTGGTGGCGGTAGATGACCCATGATTCAGATCTGTATAAGAGAGTAGACAACACTATGGCTCTGTAAACACTGATCTTTGTACTTTCTTCAGGTGTTTATTTCACCAAACTCTTTTATGAAGTTTTCTGAAAGCACTGTATGCCTTTGCTAACCTGTTGTCTATCTCCCCGTCAATCTTACCATCCGAGGAGCTGAGGCTACCTAGGTAATTAAGCTGCTGGCCTGATTTGAGTTCTGATTGACCAATGGTGATGTGGGGATGATGGGGGACTTCCTGAGGTGCAGGTTGATGGAGAACTTTCTCTTTTAAATAATGCATCTTGAATATAATTAATGAATATAAATGATATAAAAAAGACTATACAAGGAAAAAATTGAAATAAATTCTCAGACAAGACAGAATATTGACAGCATGTAGAAAATACACATGTAATACGACTAACTGAAGTTTACACTTTGATGGACATTAATTGAACACAAATCAATTTAAAAAAACCTAAAACTAGAACAAAAAAAAAGAGGGCAGATTGCAAATAATTAATTAAAAACATGAAAGAGAACCCAGATCACATCCCAAAGCAAGCTCTAATTAATTCAATCAGACATGTTCATGACAAAGGAAACATTGATTTCATTACTCCAGGGCAATGAAAGCTTAATTTCATATCCAGTGAAGTTAGTGAAACCTTTGTGATTAGCATAAGTAAAGAAGTAAGAACTTGATAAACATTGATAAACTCCACAACACTTTTTCCTTACAGAAGGATTCAAACCCCAGTCTCTTTGACAGTGTGCAAGAAAATTAAGTTCTGGCAAACAGGGTTAAAAACAATACAGTGCATGCAGAGGGAAATCTCACAACACTCCCACAGGTTGGCAGCAGGATACGTTGCCTGACAGTGCCTACAGCTCTGCAGTGCTACAGAGGGCATGTCATTAAGGGATTAAAGATGTTACTCCATCCATTTGCAACATATGATATCTGGAAGGTATGTATGCACGCATTTTATTTCAGGATTTTTCCAGCCAGGGATTCTCTTTTCATGGTTACATGTGGCAGAAGCTAATGGTAATGCAAGCTCTTCCCCACTGCCCTCTATTTTTTTCTCTTTTTTTCTTTTACCTTTTTTTTAATTTTTTTCTTTTTTTTTTTTCCAAAAGGATCCCCAAACCCAAACAAAACACTCCACATTTTCCAAAACCCAAGAAACCCCCAAACCAAAAAATCTGCAAAGTTTAGAACATTCACCAAAGTCAGAGAACCAAAATTTCTGTTGAACAGTAACTGAACAAAAGGTATAAAAAGTGTTTACCTGGAAGGCAGAAGAGCAAGGTTCACAAAGTATCTGCACCTCCTTTTGCACAGTGAGAAACTCTGTCAGGACACTCCTGTCACCCCCAAGTTGTGTTGGTTAAGGTATGTGGGTAATTTGCTTGCACTGAATTTGAACATTCATCTCTTTCCCCTTGCATGAGTCTGCAACAAAAAATCCCCAAAAGACAAGCAAATGAATAAAAAAGAAGAGGAGCACTATCACTTAAGGAAAAGAAAAAAGACCAAAAAGAAAGAAAAGAGAAATGCACAATGATGGGGCAATTGTGCTGTGAGAAAAAAAAAAGTGATTAGAGTCACAGAATCTTCGAATGGTTTGGATTGGAAGAGACCTTAAAGATCATTTAGTTCTAGGCCCCCTGGCATAGACAGGGATAAGGTGAATATTTTTGTGTATGAAAAGAGTTTTTATAAATCATTATTCATTTTTGTCTGTAGCTTGTGGAAACAGAAAAAGAAACGCTCACTGGGATGAAAACAGCTGTGAACTTTGCTTAAACAAACAAGAAACCAAAATTATCTAATATCAGGAACAAAGACCCTGGAACAAAATTTCCATTACAAGAATTAAGAATAAATCAAAGATGCAAACAAAAGATGGGTAACTCTTTCTTCAACACATCAGATTAATGAGATGACCTCTTTAGACATAACAGCCTTTGCTTCTATGTTTCTGTGATATAGTTATCACTGATATTACTTTTTCTCATACTGTTCTGATGCCATTTCACTAATTGTACTGCTCTGTTCTTCATTGCTTTTCCTGATCTTAGCATTTTTGTCGAATAAGTGTGGTTAAGGAGTTATAAGAGTGGAACGATGTATAATTTTATTATCATGAATTGTGCATAATTGAATAAAAGTCTGAGATTCATTGTGGTAATTAATTGCTTCCTGACCACTTTCAGCATTCTTTTTAATGATTTTTTTTTAACATTAATTTGCAAAAGAAAAGATATAATGGGTGACTACTTCAGAGTGCTTTTCTCTTTTGCTTTCCTCTTGAAGGGACTTCATTTCACTTGCATGGAAATTAGATGAAAGATTACTTTGAATTTCAGTGACTGGGACTTAAATCTGTACCGTACAATCTCTCTCTATATATACATATATACTTTTTTTCATCTTTCATCTGATGGCTTCTAAACACAGCTGCAAGGGTAAGTGAATTCAAGCATTTCTCATTTATGTGAAAAAGAAATATGTTGCTAGTTAATTCTTTTGAAAAGAAGGAGAAATTGAGTCAGTGGAAAATAAACTTCCATACCGAGCACAAGTCCTACGAGGAGAGGCTGAGGGAGCTGGGGTTGTTTAGTCTGGAGAAGAGGAGGCTCAGGGGAGACCTCATCACTCTCTACAAGTTCCTGAAAGGAGATTATAGCCAGATAGGGGTTGGTCTCTTCTCCCAGGCAACCAGCAGTAGGACAAGAGGGCATGGTCTTAAGCTCTGGTAGGGGAGGTTTACGTTGAATATCATGAAAAAAATTTTTACAGAGAGAGTAATCAGGCATTGGAATGGGCTGCCCAGGGAGGTGGTGGATTCTCCATCCCTGGAGGTTTTTTAGATGAGACTGGATGTGACAGTGCCATGGTCTGGTAACCATGGCAGTGTTGGATCAAGGGTTGGACTTGATGATCTTGGAGGTCTATTCCAACCCAATTGATTCTATGATTCTATGACATTTTTTGAGCCCATGTGAACTGTCTGTGAACAGAACAGGCTCATTCTGGTCTGTGCTGTTAAGATGGTTATACCACCCCAAAGATATACTGAGTCTCCAAACTGGAGCTACTGTTGTGGTAGACACAAAGGCTGAATTTAGTCCCTCTGAACTGGAGTGTGTTGATTAAACAAAAAGAGGTGAATCTTAGTCAGTGTCAGTGTGTTTCTGTCATTATAGAGAAAGGATCCTCCAAAAATCAAACTTTATATTTTATTTGCTTCTCAAGCTGTATCTCTGTTGAAAAGCAAAAAAGAGCAATGCAACTCCAAGCCTATAAATTTCATTTACATGTTTGGAATGAAATAGGATCTATTCAGGGAAAGACAAAAATGATATAACCCAAGAGACATGCAAATGCAATAAATAGGAGATAATTTTCAAATACTGATCAGCATGACAAAAATATTCACAGGCTTTGTGATGGAGACAAAAATTTAACCATACAAGCCATTTTAAATCCCCAATCATTTATTTGTCTATATTAGATATTTTCTGTGATATAACACAGTCGGTATAAATCAATGTAACTGTCAATTTCTGTAAAGTTCTGTTAATCCTGATTTACATCAGATGAATGATAGAGCAACTATTTTAATAAAGACTGAAGTAAAATCCTATATTTAAATAATTTTGGTCAATATAGATCAGTATGATACTTTCTTTGATTAGATCCACCTCCTTATAATTTTCTTTGCATTTCATGTTCAAACTCAGAGTTTAGATATGATTGTCAATTGATCTTGAATAGCTTTCAAATCACTGCTAAGTGTGGAACTTGTTCTCTGTAGATTTAAAAGGTAAAAAGTTAAGAACCCAGGAAAAGCCAAATATTTGTCCCTCTCTGCAAGAATGGAGAGAGCAGAGTTCTGCCAAATTGTGACAGAACCATCTAAAAATAAGAGCTTGAAACTGATGGTGTAAATACTACCCACTGAGGGGGAATCAGCTGCAAGAATTGCCAGTGTAGAGATGTGTTTCTAAGCTGACTATCTAAATTCAAAATACAGTCGAGGAAGAAAATTGGCACTTCAAATGTTTGTTCTGTTTCATTGTTTAACTAACAAGTAGAGCAGCATAGTTGGCCTACTCCCTAAAAATGCTCATTTTTCTCCTCGGTCTCCTCTGGAGACAGATCTACATGCGGTAACCAGGTAGGTAGTTAGATGTCTACGTTATAGATGTCTGTATTGGTCAGATGAGACTTATCTTTACTTATTTATAGTTCTGGAACTGTTAAATGATAATCAGGTGACTTCAGATCTGATTCAAACACTAAATCAGAAAATTTTCTGTTTCCCAGCTGTATTGCAGAAGTTTCCCAGTAGTCAAGTCATTCCTTTGTTGTAGCATCAATTCACAGTTCCCTAATAACCACATGTGTAGAAACACCTACTGGTAAAATTATGGATTTATATGGAAAATTGAAAACATGTTTCCCTGACTTTTGGGAGAATCTGAACTGATAAGCATTTATGTTGCTACCATTTTCAAAGAGGAGAGAAGTGGAGAGTTTTGTAAATACAGTTTAGAACGTTTTAACCATGACATACCTTCCCTCTTCCTGAACCACAGTGTACAATTTAAACAGGTGGGGTTTTTTTTTATTTAATGATCAAAACCAGTATTAGTCAATTACTAACATTTTGGGAACTGGAATTTGCAGGGAGGAAAAGCAGTCACAGCACCAAGCCTGACAGAGTTCAAGAAGCATTTGGACAATACTCTTGGGCACATGGTATGACTTATAAAGATGTTCCTGTGCGGGGCTAAGAGTTGGACTCCATGATCCTTGAGGGTCCCTTCTGTCTCAGCATATTCTATGATTCTGTAATTCTGTAATTCTGTAATGATATTGGGCTATCTAAAATAGGTTTCACATATCTCATTTAAAGAAAAGACACCTGATTTAATTCCACGCTAAGTTCAAGTGATTAATCCTTAACATTGAATAACTAGTCAGGACTTTTCAGTTTTGTCCTGGTTTCAGCTGGGATTGAGTTAGCTTTCTTCTTAGTAGCTGATACAGTGCTGTGTTTTGGATTTAGTAAGAGAATAGTGTTGATAGCACATTGATGTTTTGGTTGTTGCCAGGCAGTGCTACACTAAGTCAAGGACTCCTCAGCATCTCAGGCTCTGCCAGCAAGCCAGTGCACAAAAACGTGAGAGAGAGCACAGCCAGGACAGCTGACCCAAACTGGCCAAATTACACATAAGAAACATTTTCAGAGACTTTTGTATGTTGTAAATCAGAACGTGATGAAAGAAAGAACTTCTGAGAACAGCGCTAAATCTCTGCACATAAAAGAAGTGGCTAAGATGGAACAGAAGTATTTTCAAGCATTGGTAAGCAATTCATGCACCTAATAAGTGATAGAGGCCAAGTTAGCTCAAAAACATATTTTAAATTGAAAAAGTAAGCAAACAACAAACAAACCAATCCCTCCTATCTTACATCTCTGTTAATGTCCTTTTATAGTCTCCGAGTTTTGAGTATCCACAAATCTTCATGTCAGTTTAAATAGCATATAAAAAAATAGAAGTAGTTTAATATTCTAAAGAGGCATGTAGAGCAGTTCTGTATGGGGATATATTTTATTAGAACTGCACATCACATCCTTGTGCTTATTTCAGTTAGCTACTTCCTCTGAAAAATAAAATTTAAAACCATCACTGACAAAAAGTCCCATTGGTGTGGCTGACATTGAGGTGCACCTCTAACAATGTTTCAGTAATCCTGCATTCACACTAACAAAGAGGGAGATAGTATGCTAAACTTTATTTCTTTCTTTTTAATCCTTCTTGGAGAGATGTATTGTGAATGCTGATAACCGCCCAGAAGCTTTGAGTGTCCAAAGGACAATGAAGATGGTGAAGGATCTGG
The DNA here is from genome assembly GCF_036250125.1 of Pseudopipra pipra. Taxonomy (NCBI): domain Eukaryota; kingdom Metazoa; phylum Chordata; class Aves; order Passeriformes; family Pipridae; genus Pseudopipra; species Pseudopipra pipra. Next base: position 6,362,010 of record NC_087549.1, read on the forward strand.
AACACAAGTCTTGTGAGGAGGGGCTGAGGGAGCTGGGGACATTTAGCCTGGAGAAAAGGGGGGGGGGGGGGATCTTATCACTCTACAACTACTTGAAAGGAGGTTGTAGCCAGGTGGGTGTCAGTCTCTTCTCCCAGGTAACAAGCAATAGGGCAAGAGGAAATGGTCTCAAGTTGCACCAGGGGAAGTTTAGACTGGATATTAGGGAAAATTTCTTCACTGATAGAGCAGTCAGACATTAGAACAGGCTGCCAAGGGAAGTGGTGGAGTCACTGTGTCTGGAAGTGTTTAAAAGACATGTGGATGTGACACTTGGGGACATGTTTTATTGGTGAACACATTGGTCCTGGGTTAACAATTGGTCTTGATAACCTTTGAGGTCTTTTCTAACCTCAAAGATTCTATAATTCTATGAATGTCATTCACCCAATATGTAGATTTCCCCTAATCAGTTTTCATGTCAGTAAAAAGAATATCCAGAAGAGAACACAGACAGAACTGACAATGTGTCACTAAAGCAAAAATGTGGAATCTCTAATAGTGGCAGCACACGTTGAAGCCAATGGTTCAATGCCCCATGGAACCAGATGAAAAAATGAACACTTCGGAAAGTCCTGCTTTTGATCTTTTACTATTGCTCCGCCTTAATGAGTCTGCAAGGTAAGTTTAAAGTCTAGCTGAGTGGATATAAGAAACCCAGAAAAAAAAAGGAGTGTTGGAAAGGTTCTGCTATCATGAACAGAAGCAAAGGAGCCTGCAGTTGTGCTAATTTGGCACATTTCTCTTTTTTTTTGTTAGGTGGTGGTTTGTAACTTCCAGTGTAGAGTTTGTGGGGATTATGTGCAACATTTGCAACTTGTTTCCTGGTAACTGAAGCAATTGATAGACATTCACCTCAGGATCTGTTAGACTAAAAGAGATTACTGTTGTTACCCCTGCTTCACTAACTGTCCACTTCATACTACCAACCCCTGTACTTAATCTTCAAAAACTTTCATGAGCAGTACCTGATTAAATTTAGATTAACTGTAATGGGTTGGTAGTCTCAACAAAACTGGTCATTTTACCAGTGAATTAGAGAGCACTTAAATAAACTAGGTTACAGATGTTGGAAGGAGGCAGTCTGGACTTGTTGAACAGTAATGAGAAGTCAAGAGTTACAGTCTTTTCTTGTGTCACAGCCTTCCTGTCAGTCCTGAAAAGGGCAGCTGGACTGACACATTCTTCCACCTGAATACTCTTGACAACTTAACCAAGTACGTAAAAGTTACTGGCAATATGAATATGTTCTCAGTATATTCTTATTGTAGTTTTGGCTGTACTGTCAAGAAATAACATGCTTTTAATAAAAAGCATATATGTACACTATATACTACTAAGACATTTTAGAGCCACTGCGGGATGGGGAGGAAAAAAAAGTGAAAAAACAACCAGTGCTGATTAAAAATAGTAATGTGCAAGCAATGACCTAAATGTAAGAGCCTTATGCTGACAATTTCCTTGGAGTGCAATATTTGACTCACCAAAGCTGTCTTATTGCCATTTAAGATGCCATAGGGCATTTACAATGTACTCCTGGAGCTGATAGAAAGCTATGTGTGCATTAGGCTAAAAATTCCTTTTTTTATATTATTTTAAAAGTCTGATTTCTTTGAAGGTGGGTCTCTTTAAACACTGTTGGTTGCCAACTTATGACAAGGGTTCAGCAGCACTGATGAATGGGTGATGGTAAAGGCCTTTTGGCATCGTAGTTAATGCATTATGTGTATGGGGTAGCCTACATCTTGCATGAGGACTAATATGGAGATTTACTCTCACTTAGAGAATGGCTGGAATAGTCAAGTGTGAACAAATAGGATTTAGATTAAAATTGCATAAAAATGAAAATCTATATGATGCAGACTAAGTATCTGCATCAAGTATCTGCAACAAACACAGTGGAACAAAGTTTCCTACTTTCCCCTAGTTGCTAAGATATCTGTGATACAAAACTGGGGGCCAGACCTGACTGTCCCACTTCTGAGAAAAGAGAGGTGCAACTGGAGTGAATGTATTGGGGTGGAGTGGAGTGAGTGATGTTGGGCTGATTTACATGACTGGAATTCTCAGCTCTGCTCATAATGAGTTCAGCAAGAACAGAAAGGGTTGAACAAGGGAAAAGAAAGGGTGAAGAGGAGAAAAAATGGTGTCACTCAGTTGTAGCAATGTCAGCACCAGTTTTAGCATTAATAGGTCCATGGATCTCAATGTTAAGGAACCAAAGGGTTAAATAATAAAGAATTGAAATTGAGCCTATTCAAGATTCTAATTTAAGGCAGAGAACAGAGGGTTTACCTTTTAATATCTGTATGTAACAGAAAGAAAAGCTGTGTTACTAAGGAGGATTTCAATTTTAGAGACATATTAAAGGTCTCACACAGACAGTAGTTAGTCATTAGAGTTCTTGAATACATACATATACAGGTGGGTTCTTTTTTTCTTTTTTTCCTTCACATTAGAGGCATAGCATTTAACACAAGCCAGCTCTATTTTGGACCTCATTATATGGATAAAGATGAATTAAGTACTGGATTAGTCTCTGTCTGTTGCTTAGAGACTGGTGATTATAACCTGCTTATATTTAATAAGAGAAGATAAAAGATAGTCCCAACCACTTTTATTTTGTTTCATTGATTGTAAGATGGTCCTGACCACCACTTCCTAGGAAACCACCAGCTTCCAAGCTGGTGATTAGCTCGTCTGTATGAATAATATATGTTTCCAAGCTAAGGATAACTAAATGGGAAATAGAAGACAAAAAAAGTCAAAAAAGGAAGAATAGTATCTGAATATCTCTGAGCAGCATGGTCTAGTAGAAGGTATTACTGCCCATGGCAGGGGGTTGGAACTAGATAATCTTCGAGGTGCCTTCCAAATCAAACTATCAAATGGTTCTATGATTGTATAGTATTTAAAAAATAGAGACTTATGAAAATAAAGACTATTCTACTATTTACTTGAGAAGTCATGATTAAATATTTGCAAAGAAGACTGTTTTTGTCTAGCTTTCAGCCTGCCCTGGTGGAAAAATTAAGGCAATACATGGAAAATAAGAATCATTACGTATCAAAGGAAGAAAAGAGAAAGATATTATTTGACATAACTGAGCTGTTCTTAAGAGTAAGATCTGATAAGAAAAGCCAAACACATAAAGGAAAATGAATGGCTCAAATAATAAAGACTGTGCAAATAAGAACAAGTTCTGAGGATAAGTCTACTAGTATTAAAAATAACTTTTAAGAAAACACAGAAGCTTTTACTATATCTGGAAAAAAACAAAATAAAACAGAAAAACTGACCTGCTCTTGCACCACAGGTGCAAAACAGGTAATTTTGAATTACTGTCATTAAAGAAGTCACTATCTGTCTTCATTAAATATGGGGCCTCCAAAACTGTCTGCAAGTTTCCTAGGGAATTTCTTGAGCAAATCTCTGGGCATAGAGTTAGATATTTATTAAGGGATATAATAAGAGAACATTACAAAAGCCTGAAGAAAATAAACATTTGCCCAGTATTCAAAACAACAAGAACAAAAAAGAATATGTGGGATGCCTTGGTGATTATAAGTCTGTTAAAGAGGGGAAAACTATCACTCAAATTTCATCTTAAATTAAAAGACAGGAAAATTAAAAGACAAGAATGAAATTAATGACAGCAAAAACAGCCTTCTAGAATATAGATTTTGTGGAAAAGTTATTGAAATGATGCTGGTTGACATAGATAACAACTCGGAGCCTCTCATGACAGAGGCCAACCTGCAGAGGTCTCCTGCCAACACCTTGAAATGGACACACAGTACAACTGCCCACTGAATTTTATGTTTGCTTTGGGTTTTTTTTTGTTCTAGTGCAGAAAAGCTTTAAATTAATTCCTGGCTGGAAGTTGGAGGCAGAGGAATATAAACCAGAAATCCAGATCTAAACTGCTAATGCCAAAAGATGAGGAACATCCAGAGCAAACTGCCTGGTGTTGATTTTCTACCTGCTGATGGCTTCAAGGTATGCATGGATAATTGGTTGGAAGTTAACCAAATTTTCCATTAGTCTAATACTAACTATTAAACTCTGTCCATGGGTGAGCAAAACTTAGTGTCCTGTGTGGAGACTTCATGGCTAGGCTTCACGAACAAAGATTTGGGAAGGGCTCTACCCACGTTTGTTACAAGCGCGTTGGTGGCTAAAAAGGCCAATATGAGATAGGCACATCCAGTTGCAAATGGCAAAGCAGAAAGACTCCTTAGGAGATATATTCTGCAAGGCACGACTCTTTCTGCGATGTCTTTTCTCCTCAAGGGTGATCCTGTGTGCTTTCTAAAAAGCATCAGCAGCGTTATAGATGGTGCGTCTCCAGACATCCCGGTTGGAGGCCAGAGTAGACCAGTTATGGTGATCAATATGGTCAAGGCTGAGATGTTGTTTCAGGGAGTTCTTGTATCTTTTCTTCGGGGCTCCTCTCTTGTGGCAGTCGGTGGCAAGTTCACCATAAAGCAGGATCTCAGGGAGGCAGTGGTCCTTCCTCCTGGAGACGTGCCCTGCCCAGTGCAGGCATTGTGTTCTCATTAACATGGCCTCAATACTTGTGACAGCTGCTTGTTCTAGAACAGATGTATTGGTCACATAGTCTGACCAGTGAATGTTTAGGATTGAACGGAGGCAGTGTTGATGGAAGCGTTCTAGGAGACGCAGGTGGTGGCGGTAGATGACCCATGATTCAGATCTGTATAAGAGAGTAGACAGCACTGATCTTGGTGCTTTTCTTCAAGTGTTTATTTCGCCAGACTCTTTTATGAAGCTTTCCGAAAGCACTGTATGCCTTTGCTAACCTGATATCTATCTCTCCGTCAATCTTACCATCCGAGGAGCTGAGGCTACCTAGGTAATTAAACTGCTGGACTGATTTGAGCTCTGATTGGCCAATGGTGATGTGGGGATGTGTGGAGAGAAATTACATTAAAATATCACATGACTCTTTTCTAATGCTTGAATCTGCAAGGAAATCAAAATTTCCTTGATACGTTTTTTTTTTTTAGCTTTAGAAAAACAGGGAGGGGAAATAAAATATTTTCCAGAGAATGATAAATTACTAAAAGACTGGAAAAAATTATAAGTCCTGTTATGAGCAGGCAAGCCAGGCTGTCTGCCTGTATCTGTTGCTTTGTCTCGTGCTCCCTCCTTCTGTCTGTATCCCCATGCTTCTGTGCCTTGTTTTGATAGATGAAAGTTCAAGCACTGAAACACACTGTCACACTAAAACCATTTGTCACCGAAAGCCAACGTTGGGCTGCGTGCAGATACCGGTTCTGAGTCATGTCTTTTCTTCTGACGGGGATGTCAGTGCTATTTGTCACAGACTTGTTTATCTGCCACATCAGGCTGCCATTTTGCTACCCTGGGTCAGTGCACGGGGGAAGCAGCTCAGCTCCCCTAATGCTGTCAAATTACCCTCAGCAGAACGACGCCAAAGCCAAGGCCTTTGTAATTTTTAACGTCAATGAGACGGGATTAGTTTGGCAAAGTCCTACAGGGACATTCAGAATGCTGAGGCATTTAAAATGGTTTTAATCTCCATTTCAAAGACGAGATATCAGAAATGACCATTTTGATCTTTCCTGTATTTTTTATGTTTTGGCGCATCTGGTGATCCACTCATACTTTGGCTGCTAAACAGAGCCTTTTAGGGCTGGAAAGTAATCCTTTCTTTAATCTTCATGTTAACAGAGATCTGAATTGCAAATGTATCCATAAATGGTTGGACCTGGTCCCATTAAACATTAATGCGGGGATTTTTTTTTAATCTAAAGACTGAAGGATTTAAGGAAGGATTTATGTAGTTCTCTTGTTCTCCAAAATCTTTTATTTCATTTCAAACATGAATTACACAGACAAGGGCAGAAGACATTAGAAACATACCGAAAAGTAGTATTACAAAGGCTGCTTTTGAACTGGAAAGACAGATTACTACATTAATACTAGTAGATAAATATTTCAAATCCATCAGATTTGTTTCTGATAAGCACTCATCACTAAAGGTTAGTTTAAATTTTAAATATACTGTACCAACTACTGACACATTCCAAAGTTTCCCAAATAGCCAGCAGTTTTGATGGCAATATAGTCTGAAAATCAGAAATCATGAGTGTTGAATAGTATAAGTGGATAAAACCTTCTCACGCAAGTGTACGTCAATTTTGGTACCAGATTTGAACCAGAAATGTATTAAAGTTTTAAGCCCAGTATATTGATGCCCAGAGTGATTGGACACTCCCCGTCCCTGAAAGTGTTCCAAGACAGGCCAGATGAGGCTCTGAACAGTCTGGTCTAGTGGAAGGTGACCCTGCCCACAGCAGGGGATTTGGAATACACAGTCTTTAAGATCCCTTACAAATTAAACTCTTCTGTGACTCTGTAATTTTCCTTCAAATATGCTTCATTTTCACACTCCCATAGACTTTTGGGCCCACTTTGCTCTTCTCTTCTCTTTCTCCTAAATTACCAAGACACACAAGAGTCAGGAGTTACATTATTTGAGCTATCTGAAAGATGAGGTCCATACATCAGGTGTTCCCTTTCTACGAGCCCCAAATCCTCTTCCTGTGCATTGATGGAAAAGACAGAACAGAACATTGAAGTATTGCTATTTCAGTCCTCTGTGTTATGCTCCTAATGTTCCCAGCAAGACCAAAGGAACAGAGTGCAATCTGTGGGAAATGAAGCCCATGTGAGCATCTTGTAACTCTAAAAGTTCTGAGACTAACTTTGTTCACACTTGGGGAAGTCAGTCAGATTGCCTGGTTGTAGCTAAAGGTAGAGTTTTCCACAGCTCTTAGATTTGTCTCAGCTTAACAACCAAACGTTTTGAGGTTTCACTACTCATTCTTGCCAGCCAGGCTGCAGAAAGATGCAGGTGTTTCCTCAATTTTTTTCACGGTCACATGAATTTCTTTCAGGTCTGTCTGAAAGAACACTGGATGTTTCTATACTTACCACTTATTTAAATATTTGATCTTATTCTCTTCCTTAACATATCACCCACCCACTCCAACTGTTAGCAATTCAACACAAAAACTGTAAGATTTATGGGCTTCCAAATTAGAGTGAACAAGTAACAACATATCCTCTTTCTTATCTAGTATATTAAGTGACTTAAGTTTAAACACTTGTTTTCATGTGATTCAGAATCAGCCTAGTCCTTTATTGTAAACATACAAACAAACCAACCTGCCAGTGAGATTCATTACAGAGGAGGAAAAAAATAAATTTAAAAAAATAATAATTTTCCACTTATGATAATTTCTGATGGAGAAATTTGTGTTCCACCTTTATTGAAGAGGTCTTGATTAAGGTAAAGGAGGAACAAAGAACTTGGGTTTTACATAAAACATAGAGATTTGGGCTATTCAACAATGAAGGGATAGTCCTCTGGTGCACATTTCTATGTTCAACCTTGGGAAATTCCCAAATGCAACAAAGACAAGTCATTCCCAGTAAAATTTTCCTTGGTATAAATCATTACTTTTTAATGAATGGAAAAAAAAACAAAAAACAAAACCCAGCAGCAAGAAAACAATTGCTGAAAAACCTTTCCTAGTAAACATTTATACACTAGGATTTAGTAGGCTAAAAATCCTGGTGACTTTTCTTGCAGAGGGAGGAAGAAAACACAAAAGTGCCAAATGGAGATACAAAGAAATTCAGTCCTGATTATCTCTTTAGTGCAGGGCAGAGCTTGCATGAGAGAATGGTAAGGGAGGTCTGAGTCTGCTTCTGGAGGGCTTTGGACAAAGTTATCTTAAAATTCTGTGCTGAGCCTCAAGCAGTGTGGAACTGAATTCCACTGGTATGTTGAGCCTTTTTCATTCACACTGTGAAATCACACTGTGAAATCATGTGTCAGTCCTGACTTAAAATATGAAATTTCCACACTACAAAAACCAGCACACTGAGTATCCCTGCATTCAGTCAAAGAAGAATGCCAAAGAATTAAATCAATAAATTTTTACTTAATGGTATTGATAACAGACAACCCATAACACAGTTTAAAGTTTGCTGGGGAGGCCATGGCATTCACTTTATTTTAAGGAAACTTCTTTCATTAACAATATAGATACTCCATTAGGGCACAAAAGTCTTAAGTTTTGTCTGTCTCGTACTTTGTAACAGATGGAATAAATGAAATTTTTTTCATATGTTGGCGTGGAATGTCATAGAAAAAGTGCTGTTAAATGATATATAACATGTACTGCTTTGGTTTGGTTTTTGGTTTGTTTTTTTTTTTTTTAGCCTGTATTGTTCGGGTGAGTTTTTCTTTCAAACAGCCTTGTTATAAGAACATCCTAAAGGATTCTAGAGTTCAGGTTGGCAAACCCTCTTCAGGCTCTTGTTCTGAAGTATCTGTGGCTTAGGAGGACATTTAATTCACCATTACTAAGTCGTGGGTGGTGCAGCACAGGTGACAATGGCAACCAGAGTGTGATATGTAAATACTTTTCAAGGTTGACGTCTGAGCTCTTTGTGGAAACTTTATATATTATAAAAATAAATAAATAAATCTGTCTGAAGTGACAATGCAGGAAACTCAAACTTTGAAAATCTGCATTTAATCCTACTTTGAATTTTGTACTGGAACCAGACTGGAACAACCTGGGAAATTAAAGCAGGAATTCGGAGTCTGGCATGTGGATAGCAAAGTTTGGAAAAGACTTCAATCACTGAAAAGATGATATGAAATTTAATTCAAGAACTTCTTTATTACAGTGATCCTGTCTTTTCACCTGGGCCAACCACACTTACATCATCACTAAATTTCTAATTTAAACTGACCTCAAAGACTGCTGAAAATGAAGCTTCTCCTACCAAAAAAAAAAAGTCATAAACTACAGTACAGTACTAAACTTCTTTCTTCAGGTTTAACACTTTTTTCTTTTTTTTTTTTGCAACAGAGGCAATTGATCAATATTTGTACTTTACTCATCCTTTTCCTAATATAGGATCACCTCCTATATCACACCCTTTTTTCTTTACAAAGCTAAAAAAAAATTATCACACTTAGCTATTTCTGCTTTTCTCTGAGTAAGTCCACAGTTAAAAAAATACAACCGAGTAACTGTCTCTCATGTCTTCTATACAGCATTCCTATTTTTACATACTGGTTTGAAATTATATCTCACTGCTGAACCATCATTAACTTTATGAAAAATGACCTGAAATCATGGCAATGCATTACTAAAAGAAATTGCTTCCAAGTGCATGTGATGTGACAGATCCTTAATTGTTGAATGAGGCACCAGGTGATACCTGTGGGACAATGTTGACTCTCTAAGACAGCAGCTTTGGCTGAGGAGGGTGTGTCTGTGTAATTCAGTGATCAGTCCATTATTTTTGTGTGGGCAGGAGCTTTTCCCTTTCTGTCTGATTTAATGCAAGTGGACTGTAATGTAACGAACCTATTTACCTGTGAGACTGAGTTGTCGTAACTCTCATCACTTACCTGGCATTGTCCAGTGCTTCAGGCAAGACACTGGACTGACAGACTTATGATCTGGTCACTTGGTATCAGGATCTGCAATACTTCTTCTCACTGAAAATATGGTCGTGGTTGATGAGTAAGGTGTTCCATAAAGTACCTCGGTCCTCTTTCCATCTTATTATCAGGGTAACTGTAAGGTGAAATCCCTATCCTACATTCTTGTGTAGCTCAAGAGATAATGCCAACATATATTAGTAGCATCAGACAGCTTTGATAGCACAGTCGTGGCACAAGCTGTGTCAGGAATTCCAGACATTGCTACTGACCAGTAAGGACCTATAGTAGATATCACCATACATCACAGGGGAGCTACAAAGGTCCATGACGTAGACTGTTCTTAAAATCCATGTAGATTAAATTGTGTTTTCAGTTCATAAGAGAACAGCTGGGCATGACCATTAACAGAGGAAAAAAGTATAAGGACCTGAGGTGTGAAGCTCTGCAAAGCTCTGGATAGGACACTTGCAGCTGACTTCCCCATTCTTGGAAGTGTTCAAGGCCGGGTTGAATGGGGCCCTGATCAACCTGATCTAATGGGTGGCATCTCTGCCCATGGCAGTGGGGTCAGAACCAGACGATCTACAAGGTCTGAGCTGGCTTCCTGCCAAGTCTCTAAAGACTCAGTGAAGAGCCTTCTCTCCCAGGGAAGGGAGGAAAAAAAAAAAAAAAGAGCCAAAGCTATAGAAAAAGTATATATTTTACATATAAAACAGATATATACAGTGTAAATGCTATGTACATATAACCCCAGAAACCCCAAGAAGTTCCCTAAAAGGGAAGAGGAGAAGGGAGAAGGGAAAAAGGACAGAAAAAAAAAGGGACAAAAAAGGACAGAAACAAAACAGGTATTCACAATCTAAAAACTCAGTAATCAGCAAAATAAAGAACTAGCAAAATCTCACCACTTCCCTTGAGAAAAACAGGACGGTCAGTCCCAGCCCAGCACTCTCCCTTGAAGCGTGGCAGACAACAGCAGTTGCTACAGGCCTCAACTTCAGATAAGCAAGACCAACGTAGGGATCTACTGTTCTCGAACCTCGCCGGAAAAGAAGACCGAGGTCTCTCCAGTCAGCTTTATTTAAACCTCAGTTTATGTAAAGGAATATCATGGAATACTTCCTCGGTCACTTCCCTAGTTCCTTCCTGGTTACAAGCTGGTCTCCAGGGAGGTCTAATACTTAAAACCATTACAAGGTCCCTTCCAACTCAAACCATCCTGTGATTCCATAGTTTTACATCAAGAATGCTGTTCTCATAAGATCTTAGTAAGAATAAGGCCAAGTAAAACAGAAACAATTTTAAGATCATTAACCTATGACCACAGACTGCGACAGGAAGAAAAGGGGAATTATCTTCTTGAAGAAGTGCTGTGCTGAGAATTGTAGCCTTCTGATACTCTGCCTTGTAAAGCATTGTTGGTTTTATGCACGGAACAGCTAATACTGCATACTTATCTGAACCATAAATGAGGTGGGGAAATGAAAAGCAGCACAAATTTAGTCTTTGTTGTGTTTGTGTGGTATTGCCTCTCTGCCAACAGAGAGGATTTGGGACACCATTCACAACAAACACAACTAGGCTGCTTATAACTCCAGATAGGTAAAATCATAAACACTCTGCAGAATCATATGGACTTTCTCAAGTTTCTACTGAATCAAAAATCTCTGCATTATGCTCCTTTGGTCCACATGGATATGTTCACATTGAGAAAGTAAATTATTTTTAATAGCATCATCCTTTGGCTCAGTGATAGACTAAGATTATTCAGGTCCTCTCTGAGCATCCTCGGTACTCAGGAGATGATCCAAATTTGCTACATCTGCTGCTTCAGCTGGTCTTCCAGTTCTCATGTTGCATTTCTGGACTGTCCAGAGCTCTTTGCTTTTATCTTCAGCTAACAACAGTGCATCCTGTGCAATCTTTTGTCCACGTCATTGATAAACTTAATGAATTCTGTAAGGACAAGTGCAAAAAAAGGCGGAGAGGTCACAAAAGACAGACAACACATTAACTAGAGTTATGCAACACTAACACTGTAATGTAACAAAGTTAATAAGGTATAAAACCTGACTACTCATTTTATAAGCAAACTCTTCCTGGTAATTAAACCAACAGAGCAGAGAGACTTAGCTATGAGAATCTGTGACCATGGATACACAGGTACTGGGGATGCCAGTCAGCTGTACACAGCTGCAAAAAGCATTTCTGAATGTGGGGTCTGATGCTCTTTAACAACAAGCTTGAGCTTGCTGGAGCCACAATAGTGAGCAAATCCATGCTAGCAGGAAAATCCTTTATATATGCTCAGGTCCACTGCAGTAGAAAGCAGTCACTCACATACTGATTTGAAGAGTAAGAAATACAAAAAAGAAACCTGAACTATTCTAAAAGTACTGATACTGCTGTAATTTTTTACATCCCTTTGTCATAGACATGAGAAAGGACTCCGGAATGAATATGGAGGTGAACAGGAATGTGTTGTATGAATTTGTCTAATCATTCAGAGTCTATTCATAGAAGCATCCAACAGCTGCAAGAGGGAGTTGTAAAGCTGCAGGTTAAGGATAGCTGGGATTGGCTGGAAAATCTTCTGAATTATTAGGTAATATCAGGATGAGTTAAATCTGTAGTAAAGATCGGATTAGACTGTGTGGGGATGTTTCTGTACATTGTAATATGCTTACCATGCTTGATGCAATGCATTCAACGAGCTATAGACAAAGCATTAAAGACTGTTTTATTTGTAAACAAAGAAGGGAGAATTATGGAGGCGAACAGTGTCACGTCCCTCGAGCCCAGGACATTGGACATTGTTGCACTGCTTAGCAGAAAGCCGTGGGAACGGTAAGTAGGACAAAGAAGACATGGAAGAAGAAGATACAAGACTACAAGAAGGACCTTGGTTGCTAAGAAATGTAGTTATTTGTATCTGTTAAAGCATATGCTGAATTATGTAGTTGGAGAGAGTAAGCATAAGTAGAAAATTACCAATTGTTCTGCTTGAATTACCTATTGTTCTGCCTGGGATATATAAGCTTATGCATTGTTAAAATAAAGGTCTTCGTTTTACCACCAAAATGGAGTCTGTGCTTTTTAATGCCACAAATGAAGTCTGCTCTCACTGAGCACAGAGAGAAGGGCTGACAAATGACACACAGAATCATAGAATGGTTTGGGTTGGAAGGACCTTTAAAGATCATCTAGTTCCAACCCCTCTGCCATGAGCAGAACACCTTCCACTAGACGAGGTTGCTCAGAGCCCCATCCTACCTTACCTTAAACACTTCCAGGGATGTGGCATCCCCAGGTTCTCTGGGCAAACTATTCCAGTGCCTCACCATCCTCACAGTAAAGAATTTCTCCCTAATATCCAAATGAACTCTTACAAAGTTTTCTCTAGTGTGAATGGCAGCCTAAACTTTGCTAATATTTGTTTCTGCACTGACGGGAATGGGAGAACTTTCTTGCAAAAAGACCCAAGATTATGATTATTGCTCTCTATCAGGCCAAGGAAATGAATTTGGAAATGCCAAGACCTGTTTATTACACCTATTATAAAACCCTTGGTATCAATTGAGTCCACCTGGGATGAATGTCAGTCATAAAAACAAATCAATTAGGGACATCTTTGTCAAACTGCCAAGGTAAGGCTGTTGAGACTCAAAAACAGGCTCATAATCCAAAATCTTTTCTTTGTTAATAGTCAATATTTTGATAAAAGGACATGTTTCAATATGAATTTAAGTAATGAATTTTCAGTTCTCATTTAATGTCCTAATAATGAAATGAATGTTGAATATAAACTGTGAAAGGGGATAAAGTTTCAATCTAGAAACCACCTCATATTTACTTACATTTACTAGATCACAAAGTAGTAGCACAGTCTGTATAAGCCATGTTGTCATGTTCTTGTATCTAAGTTGGACTACTCCCTGAAGTCCCAAGAAAAAAGCAGATGGGTTCAGCTGACAGAAACAAAACAGGATAAAGGCTTGGCAAAGGATTTCTATTGAGATTTTTATAATTGATTTCTAAGCAGTCTGAATCAATAACTCTCCTGTATCATTCATGGCCTCTTAATGAATTGCACAATAATAACTGACATCATGTTTATAAAATTAAAGCATGGCTCAAAAGATAGCTATCTAAAAAATATACAGCTTAAGATACACTGCCAGTTATGCCGGCATAAAGAATATTTCCATGTATACAAAACAAGGAAGTACTGGAATGTTTTTTTAGGGTTTTTTAATCATTTTAACAAAATGCATAATTAAATTGTGGTAGTTATGTCCAAAAACCACTATATTGTTTCAGAAAGGGCTTAGACAAATTCATGGAGGACTAGTTCATTTAAAAAGAAACCAAAGTATATATGTTCCAGGAATTTCCTAAATTTCAGGCTGCTAATTAGTGGGATCATAGTCAGGGGCAGTTGTTCCCTATTCCCTCATATCCACTACTCTTTCCTTAATTAGCCCCTATCTCTAGAGAAGGAGTGTCTTGGTAACATTTCTGGCATGGCCCAGCATAAGAGATTATGTTTGGAATAAATATGTTTCAGTTGCAATTATCTGAGTCATTTACATATACAAAATATTTTGGAATCACAGATTTCTGCAATCACAGAATTACATTTAAGTTCTGGTTTATAAGAAACACACCTTACCTACAGATCAAGAATTTATATTATTGCAATTAAAATTGAGGCAATATAAACAAGCACAACAGTTATTACAAGCCAATTATGATGACACAATACTTTTAGTTAGTAACACAGTTAAGACTGATAAACAAAAGCTTTCGAGGATCTATACGTACTTCTGTGGTGTTGTGTTCACCTGTACAGCATTCATCTCTGAAGGCTGTCACCTTCAGTCCCTCTCTAGAAGGATATTCTTTTTCATTCTTGCAGTGACTCACCCAGTAATTGGTTTCCAGTGCAACATTATACCTGTTTTTCTATTGCTTTCACCGAAATCTCTTTCACCTGCCTCACATATGTTTATTTATGTGTTTGTTTATACCTTTAGTCACCAGTATCTGGCCACTGTGATTTGTGTGTAAAGCCCCAGTAATTGTGTTGTCCTGTGCCTGCCCTCACCTAAACCCTACATTTTTATTCTGGGGCCATAGGACAGCTCACCCTGTGAAGAATTTCTGCTTTAGTACTTACCCATGAACAATAAGCATTACACCATATAATCACACAAAACTAAACCAAAGCTTAAAAAAATTTAGATGACACTAGATGGCTAGACAATTGTCACAACTGAAAGAAACTAAAATCAGCACAGGCTAAGCCAAGTCCAGACAAGCTGTGCAATCTTGGTTTCCTCTATTTCTATTTTCTTCCCAGTAAGACTGAAATGACTTTGTTTGGATCAATACAGATATCTTGCTTATGCAGTTGGACTGCTTATGCTGTTCAACAATGCATGCCTTTAGAATTGTTTTCATTGTTTTCCAATGAAGCACATTTAAATGGCAGCAGAGATTCTCCTATTATTTACATGACATAAATCAGAAGCAGTTCTACTATGTCTACTGTGAGCAAGTGCTGAAGAATGTGACCACATCATTTAAAATTAATATGTTCAGTTTATGGTCTGTTTGTATTCCTTGCTTTCTGTTCACGAAACATTTCTTTGTTCTTTAGGATATGAGCCATATCTCTCAAGGGTAATGCTTTATTCTCTAAACCAGTAAACATATTGACCATTGCTAAGAATCTTGTAAGACAATTTGCTCTACATTAGCAGGCCATGAATCTCCCCAAGAATCCATATTACAAAACGGAAGTTTAAGCAAGAACATGGCATGATATTGATTTCTTGGGAAGTAATATACACAAATGTGTGTTTACACACGAAGATACATGTGCACACGCAAACACAAACATAGAGCTGAATAAACAGCATGTATTGCACAAAACAGATCAATGGTTTCTCGGCTGAGTTATCTTTCTCTTAGATTCCACTTGTATGAAATATTGATTCTTAATCAATTCAAAAAGAATACAGACCTCAGATTACTGTTACAATCCATAAGTATCTTTTTTTTCTTCTCAGTTGATTGTCATCTTTGATTTTTCCAAATTTTCCTGCAGATTTTAATATTTTTGTGATTTTTTTTCCTTCAGAGGATGCTACATTGCCATTTGCTGACTGTTCTCTAACTGAGTTACAAGGATTTTCATGGGATTCATTTGTTCTTGCAGCAAGCTCAGTACATAGACACTCAGAACAAGCTGACACAGGCAGTCATCAATAACACACTGAGGTAAAAAGAATCAAGATAGATGATTTGAAAGGATTGGCTGTTCTTCTTATGCAATATTAACGGCATTTTGGACCTGTATTAAGACAGAGGACTTTTTAGCACCTTAGGCCCAGTATTAGCCTTGAGCTGTGTGATTAACACCAAGAAAGAGTTGACTCGACATGGGAGAACTTATATTTTATTTTAGTTTTGCAAGTATTAAAAAAATCTTTATTAGTTTTGAAAAGGCTGTCCACTATGGACAATTTTGGAGTGCATTGTGTACAAGATGTTTTAGAGAATGTATTTTTTACAAATTTTCTCTCCCTCCTCTTTCCATGCTTTTCTGAAAACAAACAAACAAACACACAAACAAGGAAAGTTCCCCCCAAATCCCACAATGAAGCCACCTACTTTGAAATTTTTTAAAAAAGTGGAAGGCAAAGCATTTGGAATGTGTGAAGCTGGAGGATTTTAGATAATGATTCACTCTGAAGGATAGATCGCTTAAAATTTCTGCATGACTATGACCTTCAGTTGATCTGAGATATGCCTCAAATGAAATTAAAAGCCTAAGGTTATGTAAATGTTGTTCAAATTTTCTTTCTTTGTAGGTTATTCCTTGGGTCGTGGCCATGCATGAAACCTGGGAAAAAGTGATGATTGGACTTGCTAATATTTTACTTACTCAAATGTACTCGCAAAACAGTCCTTCAACTAGGAGCAATTACAGTATTTTCTTTAAAATAAAAAATAAAAAAAAAAAAAAGAAAGAAAACAAAGAAACAACAACAAAACCAGAAATGAAAATAGAGAAAAAAAGGAACGATTCTGTAATTGTTATTAAATTCTTATAAATTTTATAAAATAATATTTTTTCCTGCCAAAATCCTCAGAGTTTTTGCTGGGTGTCTGAGAAACCCACTAGTTCCTTCCCTGTTACTTTGTTTTGAATCTGACTGCTTAAAGGGTAAATGATACTTGAAGCAGAATAATACAGCTTTCACATTGAATTTCTGGTACAACTAATCTTTGTGTTAGACTGCTCAAGGGCAAGAGGTGATCTTCTTCCCCAAAATGCAATACCATCCTCTGATCTCTGCTTTATTTTTTTTTCTTTTTCTACAGTTTCTGCTGGTAGTAACTAAATAAAAGCTGGTAATTTGTATTGCAAATTATTGGCTGTTTATTATACGCCTCTTAGAGGCAATGAAATCTGGCTGTGGTACATAATAAAGCCAAGCTTTCTTTCCCAAAATCTTTGATTTTTAACTTTGGAAGTCACATTCACAAAACATTTAGGCTCCGTTCAAAATATTATCAGCATGCTATCTAGTAACAGACAAAAGCACAAATGTTTATTCTTTAGCTAGAATTCTGAAGTCTAAACAGTCCACTTCAAAAGTTTATCTCTAAGATCACTTCAAAAGATAGAAATACATTAATTTTTTTAAACAGAGTAACTAAGTACTTTTTTTCCATGAAAGTCATTAAATAAGGGTGCAAATGTAATGTGCTTCAGCAGTCGCAAACTCAATTTCCGTGAATTTCCACTGATGTTTTAGCAAATGGCACCCTTTATGGAATGGCTTCCTTGCTTTAAAACTTCTCAGATATGAATGGACTTGTCTTCCACACAGTTACTGAAAGTCTTTAATTTTTGCTTAAAACCATTGGCTCTGGGAGCTGCCTAAGCACTCCTTGAAGATAACTTCGTGCTTTCATATTAGCCTGATCCATCAGCTTGAATTGAGGCTTCTTAGATTCCCAGGCAGGCCACAGTGGAATCTTTCCAGGAGACAGTCTCACCAAAAAGGAAAAAAAAACAAACCCAACCCTACCTGGAAGCAAATATCAAGGCAGCGACCTTGAGATCATCCTCACAAAGGCAAGGACATGTTCCAATATGATCTAAAGCTGTAGGATTTTCTCCAGTCTGGTTTCACTCTAAACAATAAGACAAGAGCAGCTGACATGTCAGCTCTGTGGATGATAACAAATTGAGTCTAAAAACCGTACATAGATGCCTTGAATGTCAGTAGCTCGGGTTATGCAAGAGAAAAATATTCCTTCAGGCCTACACAAAACCAGGGTCAGCTGCTCCTGTGCCACTTGCAGAACAGCAAAAGTAAGCAATTCCAGTTCCAATTTTAAATCAAATTAAGTAGCACATTTTTACAATCACTGTAAAAAACTCTTTCCAAGTATTTCAGGTATCTGAATAACACTCACAACTATACCAAGACAAAGCTATAATGAGAATGAGTTAGGCTTCTACCTTTTGCAATCATCTTCAGAATGGATTCCATTTAATGCCATTTTCTATTCTCATTACAATCTTTGTCAGGCAAAGGCATCAGAATTTTAATGGCCAGTAAAATCTGTTTAAAAACTGTAATCTCTTAATGGCCTTACAAACAGACTTTAACCTTTAAAATATCTGGACTCATCTCACTCTCCTCTCCTTACAGAATTCAAGAGACACAAACAGGGGAGAGCGGAGAAGGCAAAAGCAGAACATCACTCATTTTAAAAGGAAAACTAGCATAGCTGAAATGAAGGACACGTAGAAATGAGGATCTGGAAGTGACATTCCTTGAGATCCATGTGACCTTGTTTAAACTTAAATTGATATTTTCAAAAAAACAGTGAAATCCCTAAAACCACAAAAGGCAGTTGGAAACATGACCTGACATTCTGAGGTGCTACATTTTTTTGTCAACTCTTTGATGTACCTGTGGATTGCTCTTCTTTAGAGCTCTTTCCTGGCTTGTGCTGGATTTACGTCCATAAGATACCAAGGCATCAGCAAAGAAAAGCCAAAGACCTGGGAACAGGTACAAATAGAGCCACTGACACAAGGTGAACCAGAATCATGCTACTTTAGATGGCTGTTTTCCTTCAAAACGACAACTCACTGAATCATGTTGTGTTTATTTAAAACTGAGATATCCAAAGGAAACTAAAAAATCTCCAAATATAATTTGGGGATTTATCACTGAGAAAATAAATATTTGTGCAAGGATGCACAGATTTCAGACATCATGAGTTAGGACAGCTCAAACTGGTTTGTATATAAAGTTCAATGCAGCACTGTGTGGAGATAAGCTTGTGGCAACATACTGATTGCTGTTGTGCACTTCTGCATCCAAGCTAACCCATTTTCTTATTCAATAAATTCTCCAGAGATAAGAATTATTTAAGCAAGTGTGTCTTCACCTGATACAGTTACACAGATAAATAGGTATTTCTCAATGGAATTATTTGAAGATGTGCATCTAAAACCACTTAGATAAATTGTTTACTAGTAGCACTCATTTCTGTTGACAGTTGCTTTGTACTGACTGAGAAGTGCAGAGACAAGTATCTACATGGTGTGTGTTTCAAATCCTGCCTTGAACTCCATTCGTGGTGCTGTAGAACCAACTTAACTGGATTGACCTTCCACCAAGGCTTTGCCTAATATGCAGTGAGACATTCTTTGTTACCAGGGAATGCTGCTGGCTCATGCACAACTTGGTCTTCCCCATGACCTCCATCTCTTTCTCAGCAGACCTGATCTCCAGACCGTACCGGTGCATGGGGTTATTCCTCTGTTGGTGTAGGACTTGGCTCTTCCCTTTGTTGAACTTCACAAGGGTCTGTCAGCCCATTTCAGCAGCCTGACAAGGTCCTTCTGAATGGCAGAACAACCATCTGGTGATTAAATCACTCTGCCCAGTTATGTGTTGTCTGCAATCCGGTATTGCCATGGATTAAGGAGCCTTATAGTTTTAACAGTATCAATTAAAATTAGTCATTTTAGAACATATCAGGTGTCCAGCCAAAACCCACTGATTGTTACGTTCTTCAAAAAATATACTCAAGGTGGTGTAGTTTGGCTACAGCTGAAAATCCTGGAGTTTTCAGCAATTTTTGCTAATTTTAGGCCAGCTTCTAGAAGATAAATGTTTTATTGTTCTGACATTTCACAAAATAAGTCAGAGATATTTTTGAGCAAAACATGTTGATCATAGCAGTCAGTTGTTTTTGGAAAAGACCTGTCACCTGGAAAAAAAATCAACTGCATTAATATTTTTTACTCTTTCATCTATAAATGCCAGAGGAATAAAAAAATAACAACTGCACTAAAAGTCTTCTCTTATTCTGGGCAAATTGTTCCTTTATTCTTCTTGAATCTGAGGTTGCAGCATTTCCAGTGCAAAAGGTAAAGTAAGTGTATTTGAGCCTATATCTTGTGAATATTCAATCAAGTTATTTACTTATTCAGGTGTGTCTTGTTGATCTAGCATAGTCTTATACCTCACAGATCACTCTTATTCCTCAATGTGTTTTAAGATTTTGAAGCAGAATATTCAATTTACCCAAACAAGCATTTCAAAAGAAAAATGCTGTGTTGGGTGTGCATGGCCAGGATTTGGTAGTGGGGGTGCACTACTGGTGTGGTTTCTGTGAGGAGATGCCAGAAGCTTCTCCCATGTCTGATAGAACCAACGCCAGACTGCTCCAAGACAGACCTGAGCCCATCATCAATGGTGGTAGCACCTCTGTATTTAAGAAGGGGGAGAAAACCCTGCTGTGCAGCAGCAGCTGGGAGAAAGGAGGTAGCACATGTGAGAGAAACAGATCTGCTGACACCGAGGTCAGAGAACAAAGAGGGATGGATATGCCTCAGGTGTCAGGGCAGAGATTCCTCTGCAGCCTGTGGTGCAGATCAAGAGAGGCAGCTGTGCCCCTGCAGCCCATGGGGGACCCGACACTAGAGCAGGTGGATGCCCAAAAGAGGCTGTGACCCCATGAAGAGCTCATGCTGGAGCAGGCTCCTGGCAGGACCTGTGGGGAGAGGAGCCCACACTGGAGCAGGTTTGATGTCAGGACTTGTGACCCTGTGGAGGTCCCACTTCGGAGCAGTTTGTGAAGAACTGCAGCCTGTGGGAAGGGCACAGGTTGAAGTTCATGGAGGACTGTCTCCTGTGGGAGGGAATCCACACTGGAGCAGGGGATGAGAGGGCAGAGGAAGGAGCAGCAGAGACAGCGTGTGATGAACTGGATGAAGCTGAGACCGGGAAGAAGGGAGGGGTGAAGGGAAGATGTTTTTAAGGTTTGGTCTTATTTTCCCTTATACTCTGAGGTGACTGGTGATAAATTCAATTGATTTCCCCAAATAAAGTCTATTTTGCCCATGAAGGTAGTTCCTGAATGATCCCTCCCTATCCTTATCTTGACCCACGAGTCTATTGTTATATTCTTTCTCCCCTGTTTAGATGAGGAGGGGAGGGACGGAGAGGCTCGGTGGACACCTGCAAGGGTCAACCTACCACACATGCATCTACATGTTTTATAAGTAGATCTTATCTTATATATTCCATTTAGTACTCTTTTCAGGTGAAGTCAGAAATTTCATCTATATATTACTGAGAACTCAAACTGCCTTCTAAGCAGCCACTTGAGTATGTTTCCACCGATTTCAAGAAAGACAAGTTTGGAAGAAGTATCTGTTGCAATGGAAGCAGAGAAGGCTTGGTCTTGGGTATTTCTATGTTTCTGGTTAAGTCCGAACACTTGTTTTCATTCTTAATTTTCAGACAAAAATATAGATACTTGTTTTCACTGTTTCAAAGATATTCTGCATTTCGTATAATTGCCAAATTCAGTTTATTAATTTTTATTTCTCTTCAGTACATTCTATGCTTAGTTAATAAAAATAAGTTGTTTATTCTGGTCTTAAACATAGCCTTCTACATTTGAAAGTTGATACTGAAACTTAGCATTTTTTTAATGAATAAGCTAGTTCCAGCTACAGACAATTAGTATGAACTCTATTGGTATTCAACTGAGCACTAAAAGCAAGAAAAAAAAAAAAAAGAACCTTGAACTATTGGTAAGAGGCTAAGACAAAAAAAAAAAGACCAAAACATAAAATCATATCTTAAAAAGTTTCCAGAAACTTAATTAAAAGAGAGAGAAATGACAGTCCATATCTTACACATTTTTTTTTTTTTAATTAATGAATTAAAACTAGGGTCACCTTTCCAACTAATCAGTTTGCAAATATAATTTTTAAATCATTTCAACAAGTCTTTCGAATAAGCTTGAAGACATATCAAATAAAAAATAATCTTAATTCTAACCTTGAACACAAAATTATATCTGAACAAAGACTGTGGACTCCCAGTAGAGCAAAAACCATTTGCAGTCCCATTCTTCTGGCCTTCAAATAAAAATCTCAAAAATACCAGTGTGGCAAGAGCTGTGGAATTTTAGTCATAAGCATGAATTGTATGTTTTCCTTATAAATAAGGCGAACATTGTGTGCACTTACCTCATTAATCCTTAGGATGACCCAGGAACTCCTCAGTTTGTCTTTCTTGTCAGCTCCTTATTGTCTTCTCAATATGGGTGAAACAATGGACCGGTGTAAGACAATAAACTGACCTGAGACCAGATGGCTGACCGACCTCCTAGCCCTCTTCACAATGAAGTACTAGGTTCAGGTGCTCTAAAAATGTGTGAATTCACAACATCTCAGACTCCCCCCAGGGAGTACAGGCTGTGCCTGCACTGATTTTTGTGCTAAAATGGCTGATTAATGTTCCAAGCTGACAGGATGGACGTTACACAGATCTGACTGTTCTGAATAATTATTGCTGCATATTCTTCAATAACCCTGGATTTCTAACAATTTAGTTTTCTAACTAACTTTTGGTAAATTATTTACAGAAAGAAAAGTGGCCAATGGACATGGCTTATCTTAATGTAAAACTCATGTAATGTAGTGAAAAGAGTGACCAAACAGAAGGTTATGGTGGACAGCAATTTGCTAAGAGCCGGCTACAGTTCAAATCAATGTATATGAAATATTCCTTCTGTTTCATATCTTCTTTTTTGTTATTGATGATTTGGTTTGCATTGTCTTTTTTTTAGACAATTATTACAGTAATTCTCTTATTACTGTATCTAACAGTTGCATCTTAACACATGTATCAAAGTAAGAAAATTCTTTTTCCTCGTTATGTAACTGTAGAATTAGGCTAACAGGTAAATTCTCAATCTTTAAAAGTATAATAACTCTCCAAATATCTTGATAACACAGTATTTAGAGATGCTGCTAAGACAGGTTCAGTCCTCGTATGTACAATCGATACTTCTGTACTGGGAGTTGGAAATGAAGGCAAAGCCTTAATTGCAGGTATAGTAGTGCAAATTTCCATGGAATTCATTATAGCTGGCACTACAAGTGTAGAATTTCTTTTTGTTGTCTCAGCTTATTTTCATTAACTAGATTACATTTGTTTTAAAAAAGAAAGCTGCATACAAATAAGATCTGTTGATTAAATACCAATAAACTCTAGGCATGCAGGCTGGGATTTTTATTGCTGAACTTACACCATCTAAAAGTCAAATCTAAACTAATCACCTAAGCTCCCTCCATAGTCCACAGAGTTTGAAGGGTGGCTCTCTTTTAAAATTAGCATTCATCTTATATCAAATGGCTCCCCGGGCTACCTATTTCAATCAGTTATAAAACAAGTCAAGCTTACACTATATACCTAACTTTAAAATAAATTTCTTTGGGACTGACTTCCAGTGCAATTGTTGATTTTGAAAGAATTGCAGACGCTAATGTCTATATCAGCAAAAATCAGCAGTTTAACTGATGAGCAGCTGGTACTAGACTGATGAGCAGGATGATTGCAATTCATCAAAGGGCTAATGAAGTTCTATCTAAGACACCTTTGGTACTTTCTGAAGGAGAATATGAAACCCAGGAAATCGCTAAATACAGCATTTCAAAATACACAAATGAACGGAATGTGCTGCAAATGACTCAAAGTTGTGTGCAAGCTCACTGTGTGGGTAACCAGATCATCTTGAGAGCAGTTCATCTGGAGTGCCATCACACACAGAGGACAGCCAGGTGATCAGGTCCAGCCAACAGGGATTTATGAAAGGCGGGTCCTGATTGACCGACCTGATCTCCTTCTACAGCAAAGTGATTGGCAGAGTGGATGAGGAAAAGGCTGTGGATATGGTCTACCCGCACTTCAGTAAAACCTGTGGCACTATTCCACAGTATTCTACTGTAGGAACTGTCTGCTCGTGGCTTGAATGGGTGCACTGTTCACTGGGTTAAGAACTGCCTGGGTGGGGCCCAGGGAGTGGTGAACGGAGCCACATCCAGCTGGAGGCCGGGCACTAGTGGGGTTCTCCACTGGTTAGTACTGGGCTCAGTCCTGTGTAATATCTCTATCAACAATATGGGACAGCGTATTTAAGGCACTCTAAGCAAGTTTGCAGATGATTCCAAGTCGACCCCTTTGTTTTTTACAGCCCCTTCTGGTTTTAAAATCAATGAATTGATGAATAAATTCAGTAAACAGCAGTAAGTCAACATTTTACACTTTACATTTGCTTGTAGAAAAATTATTTCTATCATTTAATGTAACAAATTGCACTACAGCTCATATGCAGTGTAAAAGGATAATTTAAGACTATTTCTTGTTTTTTCAGCAGTGATATATTTCACAGGTATCATCATGGCTAGGCTTTGCAAACGAAGATTTGGGGATTTCACAGGTATAAATATAAGTTAAAGAACTCAGGCCTGGATGATCCAGACCTCATAGGATTAAGTGCTACAAACTACCATGAAGGATTGGTCACAGTCCTCAAATTTTATTGAGGAAGGTAGATTGATCTTACTTTCTCACAGTTTTGTCAAAGAATAATTTAGAGTCACAGTGTATCCTTGACTGAGATGTATGCAAGTGGCACTTATTGCTCCTTGATGAAAGTGCTGTGCTTTGTTGTAATATTTTTTATTTCTCAGCTCTGTTTTGAAGTAGAATATTATTTCTGTGACTAAGCAATCAGTCTCCAGCAGAAGGAGCACTGGTAATACAACTAGGCAAACCACAGTCCTTGGGATTTTATTTTGATAAAAGAGTTTTAAGGATTACGTGTGATGCTTATTCTCTGCTACAGGACATTTTTTTCAGTGTTCATTCAAGAGGAAAAGTAACGCCAGTTTATCCAGGGACATTAGCAGCTGTGTGCTGGTCCCCCCTCCCTTTCTACTACACACTCCTGAATTCAGTCCAGCTTTATCTGACCACTGAAATCTGACAGACTTGCACCACAGATATCAGAGTTGGAAAAGAAAAGAAAGAAAATTAAATTGTCTTTACCCCTTTGCCCAGCTCTAAATGCAACCTATGCTTATGTTTTCTATCTTATTTCTATGCAATAGCAGCTATGCAATAGCTACATGCTAGAGAATGACACCCAAGGTGAGATGAGCAATCAGTGAAGTACAAAGGTACTTTAAACAGCTCATTCCTCACAACTCTCAATTTCACTCTGATAGAATTTTTTCCTTTCCCTTCTCTTCTCTAACAATTTTTCATGGGTTATGTTGTTTGCTTTTTTCTTGTGTGTTTTCTTAAATATTATATCCTCTTTATCATCCTTATATTTAAAATGCAATTCTAATTTTTCCTGTAAACAAATTACTAATACACAAAAAAAATTATGCCAGAAAAACTCTTTTCAGGAAAGACTAATTTTCTTTGGCAAAATCAAATATTTTTTTTTCCCCATTTGAATTTCACATAAATAAGTCCAAGGCAGCCTCAAGCTTGCAAAATTACATTTAATATCCTGAACTTGATATAATCTAGTTTCAGACTAGCACTTGAAAAGCCCTGGTGACATGATAGATGGTTTGCTACCACCAGGGATGATTAACAGGGAGACATTCTTTTCTTAGACCTCCCTGAGTCATTTGACACATCTGTCAAATTTCCAAGGCAATGTTTTCATACTGAAGTTTATCCAAAGAACGTGTTGGAAAATGGTTACAAAGGTCAACCATCTCCCTGGTGCTGCATGGCATTTAAATGCAGACATAAAATGATATATCAGCAACCTCTCACCATATATATGTCTACACCACTTCAGTACACACAGCACAAAACTTGGAAAGCAGGTCCAGGTCTGAGTTGAAAAACAGTTTGTTGAAATTAAAGCCAGAAAGGTCAGTGATGATGCTGATGGGGAAAGAAAAGTGCTTTTAAAAGTTTTATTACTAAGAAACAGCTGTAGTCTGAAGTGTTCATTTCTATCTTCAGGCAACACAGTCTATAGTTTATTCCCCTTTCCACATTCCTTGATGATTTAGACTCTCACTGACCAATACCTCTGAGTGATGCCTTTTATTTGTCATGAGCTGTCCAAAGAGACTCAACACTGCTGTGGCAATGACTGTGATATTCATGGTTTTATCACTTCTTGGTTGGGTTAAAGCCATGAAATATAGTTTAGAATTAAATCATTAATTGTAGATACTGTCTGCATTGGATCTCGTGTGTCCAGGAGACATAACAAACATAATTGTCTGTTTTCATTATGAAGTCAAATTCAGAATCTTGAGCCTTATTTATGATCCTCAAGGGAGAGAGAGAAGAGAGATATTTATCTTGTCTAACCATAAAGTTTGCATCATATATGTGTGTATGTGCTTCAAGTGTCTTTATAGCCTTTGGAGAGGATGTCACCACTAAAATTGCTATACAGCTGAAGTTCATGGAGACTCATGGGATTATTCCTAAATAATACAATGAGCTCTCATAAAAGTAGACAGCCATAGGAGAATCATGGAATGGTTTGGATTGGAAGGAACCTTAAAGACCAACCCCCGTGCCATGGGCAGGGATGCCACTCACTAGATCAGGTTGCTCAGGGCCCCTTCCAGTCTGGCCTTGAATGCTTCCAGAGATGGGTCATCCGCAACCTCTCTGGGTAATAATCAACCTGTCCATCTCCTATTGCATTTATTTGACCTACCACCTCTTTCATAAACACATTAAAAGAAATAAAAAACGAAAAAATCTTCCAATCAAAATGCTTTGCTGCATAAACAATTCTCTCCCCTTGGAGAAGATGAGCAAGAAAATGAGCTACAGTTGACACATGTTAGTCACTTCACTTAATGAGCTAATGGAAGATAGTCCAATTTTGTGGGTTAAGTAAGAATTAATACGTGAGAATAGAAACTGCTTGCTTAAAATGGGCAGAGAGGAGACATTTTGAATAGGACTAGATTTATTTTAACAACCACAGAGCAGTCAAAGCTGTTTCAATGAAGATAAATGAAGAACTCTATCATCTTACTTTGTAGACTTATTTAACCAACAGACTGTCTTCTCTATGATTTGTGATGGCTTTACACATTAGAAACTAACTGAGATATATCATGACTGTCAAATCCTGGTATTCCTCTGGGTTTCACGTACAGTACAATAGAACCACTTTCATTATCTTTGTGTTACAGATAATGGATAATAAACCATCTTACAGTACCCAAAGGAAAGCCTCTTGGAGCATAGAAACACTCTTAATACATGGAGTACATTTTAAATCTTTTTTTTTCTGAAAAAGTCTTTGAATCAAAATGAAGATGACTTTATCTTTTAAAAGCTACACTTTGACTTTTTTTATCCTTTTTTTTTTTAATGGAAAGACTACTTAAGCTACCCTGTTAACAGTAACTGTGAAGTTATTCTTGCTTACCAAGGCACATACTTTTCAGTAGTTGGAAAATGTAAAGGTTTTCGGATTCCAAATAAATCACTCAACAATACTAACTGTCAACAGCAAAAACTGATTTTCTACTTACCTCATTTCTGCTCTACATCAGTGGTCCCCTTTCCATGTAGCATCCTTCTGTCTTTGTTCTTCCTAGTGCTGGAGTGTCACTGCTCTTTATTCCCTTTCCCCACAGTCATTCCTGTCTATTTCCCAGTCTCATACATCTCTCTATATCTTCATTCAATATCTATATCTATATTCTTCATTGGAGTCCCAAAATTCAAAATAAAAAGTACTCACATCGAGCCTTTTATCCCTCCAAAACAAGTAACCTCCAGTGTAAGCAGCAAAATCTATGGGATGGTGCAACACCATTTAGTCAGGAGTCAATATTTCAGTTTGCTAAAAATTGAAACCTTGGGTTCCCTCAGATCTTGCCACAACCTGCAAACTTCTGTTCAGACAGATATTAACCTCCTATAAGTTCTGTGTCATTTTGCCAGTCGTGTGACAACCTTAGATACTTTTGGGCAACCCAAGTGGCACTAGATGCCTATGCTTCTTCCTAGTTCTCATTTTCTCTGATATCCCATCTGTTGTAAAGTCTTTCCTTCACACTTAAGCTAGAATAGTTATTTTTGCCGAGATTTGTATATACCTGTAAGGTATCATTCCTTTGAGGATTCCTAGCTGCCGTGGCAGCTCTCTGGAAGACACTTGTATCTTTATTACCTCTATAACATATTTTTTATCCCTATTGCATTAATTAGTTTTATCATTTCCAGTAGTTGCAGTGGTGGAACACAAGGCATAACAGAGGCAAGGTTTGTAGGAAGTAGTGCTATTTTTAATGACAATTCACATAGTAAGGGTGAGCAGACTTTGAAGAGCACAGGCATTTCACAAAATCTTCTTCAGGTCACAGGAAGGAACAGCAATTCTCAAGTCCAAGAATAAATTCAGGATAAAAACTGAGACAACTATGTCAACTGATAGACCTCTTGAGGGAAGAGTATATCCATTGCTTGTACAACACATGGAGCTGTAACTCCAGTATTTGTTAGTCCCTGCAATTGTTTTGCATAGCAGGGGAGCTACAGGGGGGGGTTCCGTGAGAAGCTTGAGGAGCTCAAATGTGCTCATGGCAGGAAGAAATGGTCCTTTCTGCAAAGACTGTTTAGTCCACTATTTAAATGGATTTACCTATGCATGAATATCTCCCATAAAGCTTCAAACTCTCTTGGGAACGTGCATCTTAAACACTTGCAAGTTGCCTAGCTCAATTTGAGCATGCAGTTATTGCCATAATGATAATTCAATTCATGTGCATATTAGCTAGTTCACAACAGTATGAATCCCTGATATTTAATAAATATTTAACTGTCTACTGTGTAATAATTAATCACTTCAGCTTTCTTTCTAAATGTCCTTCTATAAAAGTTGTAAAGTAGTTTTATGTCCATAATAAATTTGCCTCTTCAAAAAGCAAGCTGCAGCAGACAGTTCCTCTGTCTTCACTGTAATGCAGCCCTACAATAGACATTTGTTCAGAGTTCGCAAATAATTGCTTGACAGGAGGAAGAGAAAACAAACAATTTGAGACATTCAGGAAAAATAAAACCCGTACAAAAAACAAAGGCAGTCAGTCGTTGAAACAGGATCAGAAGTACAGTTTAAATGTGTATCTTGAGGGTATAATGGACTTGTAACTAGACCTTTACCAATGACACCAAAAACCTCAATTCTAGTCTCAGTTATGGTCTTGGCCTGCTGTGTGGCATTTCATTTCAGCCCTTTGTGTCATTGGATCTACCAGGAAGATAAAGTTGCTGTTAGATTCAAAGAATATACAAAAGCTATGGAAATACACCCACATTCTGGAGCTGCAGAGTGGAATTCAATAGTGTTTGGAAAATACAGAATATCTACACAAAAGGTTGAATACACTTACAGCTTAGAAGAAGTATCTCTGTTGATTGAATAGTCCTCTATAAAATACATAGAGACAAAGCCTTTACTTTAGGGTATCCTCTTTAGTTCCTAAGAAAAATGTGTTTAAGCCACTCATCTATTACTATAGGAGTTGCAAAGAATAAATACACATTTTATTACATATTCTGCCTGTGGAGTTCAAATCTATCCACTTTTTGTTTGCTATCCTAAACTGATTACTGAGGTCAAGTATATGATACATGTCTTTGAAAAATCATAGTATAGGCTTTATTTTTTCAGACCATTGCAGAAGATTGTGGCTTCTGCCTGCTAGTTCTATCATGGGAGATAGATGTTCAGTTCTATACATTGCTTCTCACTGTTTATATTTAATTTTCCATCTAAGATTTATTTAAAATAGAAGAGCTCTAGTAGAAGGCAATAGGATTCCTCAACTTCCAGTCTGCTTTGAGATTCTACACTCGGTCTGTTTGAACACTTTCTGGGAATGTTTGGGTGCAAATTTCTTCATACTCAAAGTTCTCTCTACTGCCCCTTTCCTCTCCCCTCTTCTATGACAAGGAGACCTCTCAGAGGCACTTATACTGGTGCTTACTGTCCCTGTGCCTTTCACAGAGTCTAAACTCCCAGGAATACTCTGAAAATGACTGTAAGATTGAGGTCTATAGGCAAGACAGAGGAATATCTGCCCTGTGAGTTCTTCAGAGGTCTGGAGTGAGAATGAAGTCCAAGCTGCTTAACAATGCCAGATTATGTGATATAAAGCTTGTCCCAATACACACAGAGGAACTCAGAGGCACAAGGAAAGCATAAGAGTCAGAGACTCCAGTCAGAGACATGATTACCTCCCCTGGCCCCTGCAAGTGCTGTCCCAGGAAAGCCTCAGTCCCATGGGACGAGGGTGGCACCCACACTATGGATTCACTACCCAGAGTCACAGGACATATTATGGGATACAGGGGAAGAACATCCTGGGATTGTGCATGACTTATTATGTGTGTTTAGCAGAGGAAACAAAGATATGGAAATAGATGGGCCTCTGAGGTCCAAAGAGCATGGTAAAACCAAGGGAAAATGGGATAAAAGTGCGACATAACAAGTTGCTTGTCAGTGAGTTTGTCTGACTGTGCTTGGAATTCTTATTGTTTTATTAAATTTCTTTCTGATGATTTTTCTGAATGAATGACTCTCTATTCTCTGTGCATGTCTGTTATGAGATCTTGGCAGGCAGCCAGAATCCCCCATCAGCTGCACCCTCACTCCCTCTCCTTACAGTATGCAGAGAGAAAACAGAATGAGAAAGCTCATGGGTTGAGATAAGGACAGGGAGATCACACACCAGTTGCCATCATGGGCAAGACAGATTAGACCTAGGGAAATTAATTGCATTTATCACTATTCAAAAGAGATTTGACTAATGAGAAACAAAATCGAAATTAAAATATCTCTCTCCATCCCCCTTTCCCATCATCACCTTCCCCCCTTTGCTCCCGAATCCTCTCCTCCAAGGGGTGCAAGGATGGGGATGGGGCTGCAGTTGATCCCTCCAAGCCCCTTTGGGCTGCTCCTTCCTGTCTCTCTGCTCTAGGTTGGGCCTGGGCACCAACACCCCATATACTGTCACATCCATTTTGCTCTCATGATGTCCCTGTGTGAGTTTAGGTGTGTCACTGCGTGTAAGCTGTGCTGAGCATCGAGGCAGACCGGGGAGCCAGGGAGGTGTGTGACATTCTTTAGGATGAGACACCTGGAGGACCTGACTGCCTGACACATCTAGGAGCCCAGAACAGCTCCTTGCTTCAGCACATTTTAGAGGAGTGAACTGAGAGACCCATTTGTGTCTGTGACTGTATCTGTGTCTGTCTGCACAGGAGACACCAAGAGGGAATGAGGATCCAGGACCAGCTGCTGGACAGGGTGGTTGTGTAAGCCCAGTTTCCCTGTGTATATGTCAGTGCCTGTGTCTGTGTGTTTTACTGCACACACAGGAAACCTATAGCAGCTTGAATGCCCAGATGTCAGCAACTGGGAACACTGGGACTGAGAAGCAGCTTCTGGGCAGACTGAGTGTCTGGGAGCAGCTCTTGTAGGAACCCTCACAGTACACGTGTACATCTGCACTCTCACAGATGTATCTTCCTTCTGATCAGACAGTGAAAAGAATAAGATCAGGCTATGATGCTGTTTGAGTGCTGTGTGTCTGTCTGTGTTAGCTCTGTCTGGCTGTTTACATACTTATATATGTGTTGCATAGATGTGTTCTGGGTGGGAGTTCCTACTGGGAACACACCTTCAGTCCTGCCGTTGTTTGCACTTCAACACATGAAGCTGTGGCCATCTTGCCTCTGTTGGACAACTGCATTTAGCAACTCCTAGTAACCAGGAAAGAAGGAGATTTTTAAATGTGCAGGGTGGTATTCAATTTTATTATAAGGCATCAAAACATGAATGTCTTCATTCAGCTGAGTATTGAAGATCTCACGTCAGGACAAAGGAAATGGAGGGGAGAAATTTATTTCCCAGCATTTTTTTCAGAAACCAAGGGATATGTTCCCTGTTCCAGCAAGATGTTTGTCTCCTATACACCCTCACAGCTTATACTGTATGCCCCATACCTATAAACCTCCATTGTCTGAAACGACTCATTAATCTGTGTGTTCAACACTGACACTCTTTTCCAATAGTGCATTCCTATACATGGATGGGTAAATAAGAACAGCTGACCTAATGTTTAACTTCTGTATTTATTCTATATTTAAAGTACGTATTTTCCCCGGCTGCTTTTTTACCAAACACTTTGGAAGAAATTATTTAAGAATGTAGATTTTGTACTGAAGACAGTTTATTTAGTAAAATTATCTGCTTTCCTGAATCAGTGTGCTGAAAGAAAATAAGAAAAACATAGTAATAACAGTCAGCTTCTTAGTGCATGGAAAGAGAGACAAGGAAAGAACTGCTGGGAGTGGAAAGTATTCAAATTCTTTCCTTGATTGTAGCTGATGAAATTAAAATAAGACTAGAGATATCTAACAAATAAGGATTTGG
The DNA here is from genome assembly GCF_036250125.1 of Pseudopipra pipra. NCBI lineage: Eukaryota > Metazoa > Chordata > Aves > Passeriformes > Pipridae > Pseudopipra > Pseudopipra pipra. The sequence goes on from NC_087549.1 coordinate 6,394,423, forward strand.
GGTGGGTTTTTTTACATTTGATTTGTGTTTTGTTTTGTTTTTTTTTTTTAAATCCTATTGTCAGTCCTACCTACCTACCTGGTAGGTTCTACATTATAGATACATTTTAAGTATAGACCTTCTGCTAAGGTAGCTCATGATCTCATTACAGAAGCCCAGCGGAGGTAATCAGAAATTAATCCAAAATTAGATGTTAATTAGAAATGTGTGTGAACTGATGTACTGCACACTGTGGGTTAGAGTAGCACTTTATACCCTGCCCTGAGCAGAGCATTGTGTAGAAGCTAAACACTCAGTAGAGATGTGGATCTCCCTGTACATTCAGAACAAATAAACAAGCTTGCCCCAAAATGTTTACAGACTAGAGGGGCAAAAAAAAAAAAAAGAAAGAAAGGAAAAAACAAAAAGCCTTTCATGGCATTTTTATTCTTTATTTTTGTGGTCTGCAGACAGTAAAAATTGGAACAAAAAGACCAGATTAATTCAGAGATTAAATTGTTGAGGTTTTTTTTGGTTGGTTGGTTGTTTTGGTTTTTTTTTTAGTAGGTTTATGTAGTATCTGGTGTGGATGCAGAGCTGAACATGAGGGGAAAACAGAGACATGTATTTATGAGATTAGACTGGATGTCAAACTGGAGATTTCATGAGAGTGGTCTCGGAGAATGGATATCTACAGAGAAACAAGATTGGTCAGGGAGAAAGACAAGTTTGTTGATACTTAATTGATCAATGCAAATATTCTTTCATTAAGTCATCTACTATGGCCAATTCTTTGCTGGCCAAGTGACAGCTAGTGCATAGGTCTTAGGTTACAACCAAGGCACTGGCAGCTCCAGGGCACTAGACAAGGATTTACTGGAAGCACCAACTCCTAAGAATAAATAACTGTACGAGATTTAGAAAAAAAAAAAGAAACAACATCCTAGACAACTAAGAAAAGGCTCACAGATTTCCAGAATGCCATAGATTATTAAAAAAATGTATTTATTTTGTTTAATGTTATTATTTGATAAAATAATCTACTTATTTCCAAGCATATAACAGTCCACTACTGAACATCTACTTCTGGTAATATACTATTCACTCACTTCTCATTAATCACCTGCTCCACTGAAATGAACATTTTTTTATTCCAGAACCACAGCAATTATAAATGCAGAAATCCCAGAAAACAAACAAAAAAAAACCCCTAATATTAAGAAATCATCATTTTTTATATCTAGTACTCTGCTTGCTATCTAGCCTACTGCTATCACTGATAACAACAGTCAAATATAGCAGACCTGCTAGAAAGTTTTCCTAGCACTAAACCTCATGGTTTTCATTCATAACAGGCTATCTCCTCATAAAGGCAAGTGAGAAAAATCCCTCCTTCTGAGGTAGAAAAACTTGTCTCAAGACTACCTTTGTTAGAAATCTGTATGAATTTGTGGATATAATGTGGACTTCCAAGAGAAAAACAGACAAATTGACAAAGTTAGGTTCTACCAGCAACTTTATGGCTTTTTTATTAATGACCAGGTGTCATTTTGCCTTGTCATACAGTACTCTTTGACCTGAAGTAAAACATGTTCCAGAAAGGAAAATTCTTTCCTGTCTCTTCTGTGCTCACTTTCTATCTTTGTTCATATCACGTGACTTGTTAGATCAAAGTTTCCATTTTAGCTTCATATACATATTGCATTAGTGACATGTCCCAACTTTTTGCATCAAAAGTTAATGGGCAAAATCATTTTTCAAATGTCTAGGACGCATACAAATTGTGATCCCAAGAGAAAATACCCAGACATAGATGCCTGTTGGATTTTCACAAAATGAGCTATTCAGCTTTTCAAAGGGATTTGGATACCCATCCACGTATAAAATTAATGAGAATTGAGCATACTCAGCCCCTAAGTGGCTTTGAAAAGCTTGTCCTTAAAATCCATACTGGTAAATAATGATGGTTTATTGGTAAGGAGTTTCTAGGTAATCTCAGCACATATATCATAACAGCATCTTTTACTGGGACTTATTTTATGAAAGGAATTCATTTCCGTTGTAAAAGACTACCAATATCTGAATTACTTCTGAAACACTAAAGCTGTTTGATTTACAGATATCTGTTTATATTAGACTTAAATACTTGATTAACACTTAGTTCCCTAAATCCAGTATTTTGAACATTGCTTTCTAAACTGAATTTTCAAAAGACATAATTGAAGTTGATAAAGGGCCAATAAAATACTAATCACTCACCACTTATGTGGGGGGAAACTCATCTTGATACCCTATGTCTTTTGCAGACCTGTCATTATCACTAAGGCCCTGCATATTCTCTTTGACACATTCTGAGTGGCAAAAACCATTAGAACAGTCACTTGTCTCTTAAGATAATATTCCTTCGTATGACTAATTGTTCCAAGTGTTAAATGTGACCTAAAGTAATTTTCGATGTAGCAATATTCTCCATCTACAAGAAATTGAAAGATGAGAACAGGCTGTAATTTAAATAAACAAATTAATGAATAAATATACAGCTAGCCTTTTTTATTATTTATTTAAGCACTAAGGAAACTTAAGATGCCTACAAGCTGAATTAGTGAAACGAAGATATAATTTTGCTCTCAGTAAATCCAAAGAAAGTCTTGGATAATTCAGTTCTTTGTGTACGTCTGTCAAGAAACTGATAATGAATGATAATTTTATGTAGTTATATAATGGTTGTCATTGGCAGTACAAATAGAAGGCTCCCATTCTTTTCCTTCAAATTTTCCTCAAAAGCTTTTAAACTAGGAGTCTAATCCAAACTGCATTGCTGCAGGCAGTGATTTGGGATTATAAGAACACGAGAGCATCTGTATTGTATCAGCCAGTTTAATACCAGAAACCATTGCTGACAATGGCCCAAACAAAAGCTTAGAGAACAAAGTGATATCACAAAAAAGAATAAAGTGACTCAGCTCATGGTAAAACTTCTTGGCTTCCAGCAATTTGTAGCTCAGTTGTTCCCAAAACTGTGAAGAAAACAGAACAGGTGTGTGGCAGAAAAGGATTACAAAGTGTTCTCATCTCCAGTGTACAACTGGGAACTGCGGTTGCAAAGAAATTAAATAATTTTCCAAGTTCCCAACATACAGTTGCAGCAACAGAGACTATTAAAGGGGGGGGCAGAACTCAGCTTGTAGGAGCTGTGAATTTTAATACTAAGTTGGCTAGTGGGTTGCTTGAAACTCATGTATAGAAATATCAGTTTAACAGAGTTTAAACAGTGTTTGCAGACATCACAGAGGACCAAATTTTAGGTGAAAATATAAATGTTAGGAATTGATTTAACTTTTAAACACTTATTCATAGTTACATCTCCAAATGATGAGACTTTGGGAACTGTTTTGTTGATTTAATAACTAGAAACAATTTCTAAGCCATGGATTTTTTTTCCACCCATTTTTTCTCTCAGGAATTCATAGTGGACTACCGAACATTTTCTTTGGTATCTTTCTTTAAATAATACTTCCTTCTAATTGACTTGCTGACAAATATGACAGACAATAGTCCAAAGAAACAAATCTTTATGACCCTAGTCGTGTGACTGGAGGTTTTGATTTTTTTTTTGTGTTGCTAATAGTTATGTCAAATATAATTATCACATTATTTCAATGTTAACCCTTTGTCTTTCACCAAGATAGTTTTCAATGATAATAAAATGCCATATAATAGTTTATGCAAGCATTTTACTTTTTAAATTAACTTAGTCATGTCAAAATAACATTTTTTTAGGAAGTGCTGAAATAGCTAACTCTTTGTTCTCTGACGGAAAAAGATAGTTGATGCTTACAATAGAAAATGCCCATTCGAAAATGTCTAATGAAATTTATACCTCATTCATGGAGCTATAATTGAAAAAAACCCCACAAAACCACAAAACAAAACAAATAAAAACAACACCAAAACAAAACTAAACTTATTTTGCTCCATGTCAAAGTTTGGATTCAAAGTAATGTGCATGCACTGCGGATGAACAGCAGACTAGAAAAGAAATATAAGTGACATGAGGGGAGGCTGGAAAGACTGGGAGCTGTTGCTTTCTCCTTGGAAAGACAAACAAAGGCAAGTGAATATCTTGTGTTTTGTCTTGAGCCGCCCAACAGCAAAGTGTAAAGAAAACAGAATGGGACTTTTCTCACAAGGGCAGTGATAGGACAGGAGGCAATAAGAGACCACAAGATATATTTTGAGCAGGAAGTTGGACTCTGACCTTTTGTAGCCTACAGTACTGTGAGATTCTTTTCTGAAGCAAAGAAGTTGTATTCAGTATGCAGGGAAAACAAAGCCAGAAAAAGAACTCCACAGATTAAAGTACTAAATGTGTGTAAAGAAATCACAGGTTTCTGACAAAAAACTGCCAAAACAAAACCCAGGGGATGCATCTCCTGGCATAGAACACCCTGAGTCATGTCTCCTGTGATAAAAAAGAGAGAAGAAATGTCTCACCAACTCTTATTTACACTTCTCTAAGGATTTTTTATTTATTTATTTCTGTATGAAGAAAATGTTAAGAAAAAAATCTTTATGACAGGCCTGCATGCTGCAATGAAGAAATATCAGTTCTTATTGGAAAATGAGTGTAAACTGATACTGATTTGTTTTGCCTGATTTTTGTAGGGGAAGTGTCAGTATTTTAAAGAAATAGATGAAATTTTGTTTTTCTTAAATTTTCTGAACTCCCTCTTTGTGGATCAATATTGACTTAAATATTCAATTGTCATTTTGAGTATGTTGCAACGGTGGTGTTGAGGTCAATATGTAAATAAAATTAGGTCCCAATTTTGCTTTTTGCCCATAATAATTTCATAATCCATACTACTGTGGTGATTCTTTAAAGGAAAAAGAGCTGAAACGTACTCCTATAATCATAGAGTTGATTTCTCCAGAGATGAAAAGTATATAGAATATATGGAAACATTCATTACAATATTTGATACTATTCGAGACAAAACGTTGGTGCCATTATTATTTATTTTTTGTAACCACTCAATTCTGCTGTTCCTCTGAAAGAAAATTAAAATGCATCTCTTCTTTTGAAAAGTGCTCAGGAACCATTTGTTGCTCATAATTTAGGTATGAAGAGAAGACAAGGTACATAACGGGGACTTTTTTCTTTTGCTTATTTGGTTATTTCTTTGTAGTGTAAGACCCTGACTATGAGAAATGTTGAATCTCTTCAATTTCTGTTGACCTTAGAAGGAGATGATGTCACACATCATTTTATCACCTCTAAAGACCAGGGATTTGAGGAGAAGCATTGTGAGAGCTCAGTTGGTCAGAGTATGCTGCTATTATTAGGTGCTAATAACACCAAGGTCATGAGTTTGACCCCTGTATGGGTCATTCACTTAAAAGTTGTACTCGATGGTCCTTGTGGGTCCCTTCCAACTCAGAATGTGATTCTGAGTGATTCTGATTTTGAGTGTCAGAATTCTCGGTAGGAAATCAGCATAAAGGATAATTTTTAACACCTCTTCTGCTCTTACAATTAAAATGCCAAAAAACTGTTCCACGTAGAAATTGTTTCTGTGTTAGTGACCAATTAGGAACAAAAAGAACAGGAACAAGAAGATTGTATTTTGGCATGAGAAAATTTATTCATGGTAGAAGCTGATGGAACCAAATTAGGGGAAAATATTTTTTTTAAACGAACAGGAGAGGGGTTGTTGCACCACCAGCTGATTCACATTTATCCTTGCAGTCTGCCTTGTTATCTATGAGGAATTGTAGAATTTCAATATTCAATATTAAAACACTTCACTGGGGTATCTTCATGACTATAAACAAATGCAGAAAGGAAAGTGCACTTAACTAACTTAGGAGAACTGCAACTCCTCTAGAAATGTCAACATTGTATCTATTTACAGTAGATTTACACATCATACAAATGATTCAAACAGGTGGGATTATGCTTACTAATATTGAGAGATCTACCTTTTGATGGATATAACTTATACCCAGCCGGATGCAAGCATATCCCACCAAATCTTCCCATGATATTCTTGGAATAATAAAGAGAAAAAACAATTGAGGATGTTTATATTCAAAGAAAGAAAAGTTTTGTTTCCCTAGATCCTGCTGAGGTCTTGGTTCTTACTTTTTCATCCTGTAGTAAATAGAAGATTCCCTGCCCAAGCATAAAAATTTATGTGATTTTCTATTCTGCCAGACAACCTCTTATTCTCTGATCATTTGAATAGGCTGAGGAAGACAACTTTTCTTAAAAGAAATTGTCATGTCAAAAGGGGTTTTTTTTTCCCTTTGGACTATATTCTAGATTTGAAGAGAAAGATTTAAATGTATTAGTGGAGTAAAAAAATATACAGCTCAGCTTAAGTCAGAAAAGTTTCATATAAATCAATGGCATAATTCCCTGTGGATGAAACATACTCCCCACCAACAGTGATTGGAACTTGGGCATTGAAATAAAAAATGCCACAGTTTCACATTTAAACATCAGTGATGCAAACCAAGGACTCGAAAAGTAATTCTTTGTTTTCTTCTTTTCCCAAAGAACACTTGCATTGTGAATTACCTGCTGCTTTTTTACACAAACTGTGCTACAGTGCACAGGCAAAAATGAATCTGTCGATCTCCTATGGCTATAAAAGATGTGCAGCAGAGGACACTACAGGAATTGATCTTCTGGCCTTCCACAGGACCAGTGGCCGTACAGGAGCTGATCTGGTTATCCCCAATAGCACAGAGATCAGATCACTGTATTGCTTTTGTTCTGCCTGAAAAGATTGGTCCTGTCTTCCTGAGGAGGCTTTTCACTGGAATGCAGCAGTAAGGGCAGCTCAGGATGGTCTCCAAAAGGCACCAACTATGTGACTTACAGGGCACCTTCACAAGGCACTATAAGCTGATGTGAATAGGCTGCAATTGCTTTTTTTCCGCTAAATTTTACTTATTAATTAGTACCTTGGTAACAGATGGATCTGATGCAAGGGTTCACAATATTATGCTCCATGTTAATTCTTGTTTCTTCAAATAATGTGGCACTTCCAAGTGCCCACAGTTTAAAATCAGTGATGGGTACAAATTGCCCAATGATTGAGGCATTCGCTGAGCAAATGTGAGTGCAGGATTTGAGAGCCTTTCCCCCTAAAAATGGCATTGAATTGGGTCCTCCGACACATCCCGAATGACTCTTCAAACCATGAAGCTCTTTTGAAGAAAGATGAAGTCTGTTTTAATTCTTGAAAAGCAAAAAGTGAGATTGGCCCTCAGAAGAACAATCCTGTGTCAGCTTTGCTTCAGTCTGAGATTTCATTTTTGGATATTGGAGTTGTACATCTTTGGGAGAGTAATATCAGTTTAAAATCACCTCTGGCATTAATGTTTCCCATTGTCTTGCTCCAAGCAGTTCTATCCTAAGGGCATGATTCTTTCATTGTTTTGAGACCCCCAAAATCTCATCAGACAAAGACCCAGTTACAGTGCTTTCCAGGTTCCAAGAGCCATCTATGCTATTCGGGTCCTAACTTCTGTGATTTTTATTTCTTTATTGCATCTAGCCTCAGATTTAGTTTGTTAGGATGCTCTGGTCTAGTCAATTTGAGATGTCTGACATAGTACCTCTGTACAGAGAAAGTAGAATTTTATGCCACAGACTGTCTTAATTTAAATAGTCAGCAGAGATGCAAAGCCTTTTGTTTGGTTGGTTGAGGTTTTTTTTTCCCTTGAAGATCTTTTGCATTGCCCTGCTGTGAAATATGCACAGCCTGCATTCCCTGGTAGAGCTGGCTGATTTTTATAGCTCGTTTTAATGTAAAGACTATTGTGATAAGAACAGGGATGGTATGACATTTGAAAAGCCTCTTGAGAAAAAAACAGCAAAGTGGATAGCACTGAAAAATCGTTCTGAACCTGAGATAATTTGAGCAGCTCTATACCAGTGTTGTTCCACTGCTATCAGTGACAGGTGCTTCAGACAGCACGTTTGCTAAGTACCCAAATATATCACTGGTTGTCTTTCTCTGGAGAGACAGTCTTATCTCTGCCAGGGCTGACCCATAGAAAGGTTATTCAGAGAAAATCATCAAGAATTATATCCTGCTGGCCAGCATCACATCTCTGGTGAGTGAGAATGCCAGAGAGGATTAAGAGATCTAGATGAGCTATAAAGGCAGCAGCCACATCCCTTTTCAGCAATTTTTTCCCCAGCGTTGGCACCTGCATTATACCATTGTTGTCCTCATCTTAATGGAAAAGGTGACAGCCTTGTGGGCTGCAGGCAGTTTGAAGCATCATTGACTGGTGTCCTCGGTGGAGACGAGGCTGAAGATGCTTGAGCTGCAATACGAACTTTCTCTGAGAGTTGTGGAAAGGACACTTCCCTGCCTCATGTATTCCTCTCTCTTTCCCAACCAGATAATTTGTGAGACAGTGCCTCTTGCAGCACTTTCCCCTGGAGGTCTAATAAACAGCACATACACCTCCAAGAGTGCAGGGACCAGAGTGGTTCCTCTCTCCCCAGTAAGTGTTGCTTTTTTGTATTTCAAGAGCATATAACACTGAAGGAACATTCGTGTGAGCAGGATGAGGGCAGAGAGATTTCTTTGAACAAGAGCAGCTGCTTTGAACTTAGCCAGAAAGAACATTAAATAACATTATATAATCTAAAAGTTTTGAGAGTCCAGTAAATACACAGTGATCTTTTTTTCTCCAGCTGTGAAGCAGGATTTAAGTGATCAAATGGAGGGATGGCATTTAGTAACCAGTTTTTCAGAGATGGTCAGGATACTTTTGTTTAGAATATAGAAACTATTCCATGAAATGAAGTAGCTTAAGTATAAGTCCATGTCATGTGCTACTCCCATAATGATGCATAGCAGGGAGGCCATAAAAAACAGCTACGGGGTAGTAACTCCTTAAGCCACCTCCACTGCCTGACCAGAGAATGTGATACCATAGGTATTTAAATAGTACCTAAGTCACCATCCCTCCAGAGTATCAGTTCAAAAACTTTGAATTAGAAGTTTTATTTGTTTCTGTGTTCATTAACTCCAGAAAAGAGAGAAATGTACTGAACTTGCAACCAATTTCATCTATGTAAAAGCCAGTGTCCCTAAATAAATTAAGATGAACAATTTAAGCGACTGAAGTGACATTTCTGACTACTCTTCTATTATTCAAGAAGCATTATTTTTGGCAATCATGATACCAAATCATTAGATATACTCTTTAACATTCCTTCTTCTCTCTGCCCTACTGTCCTAGTTAGGACAGCTGAGACCAGTTCATCATGATATGGGTGCAACCCAAAACTGTGTATTCTATAGCCTTCCATGCCATTTCCCAGAAATAGTTAGCAGTAGAGGCCTGTAGATGTTCCTGTCCTCATACCCTTTTATGGAATTCCCCACTCTGAGAGAAGGACTGAGCATTCTTGCCTGAACTGGAGAATATATAAACTTGGAGTTTTGGAACCTTTTTACCACCCATGTGATCCAGAGGAAGACTGCAGCTCACAACTCTCAACCAGACTGCAGCTCACCACCCTCAACTGGACTGCAATCACCACTTATGACCAGACTGCAACAGCTCTCCCACCAGCAGGTTTGGTTTTTTTTCCCCTCTCCCTTTACTTTGGACTCGGGGGGGGGGGGGGGGGAGGGGCAAGAAACACCCCTTTGTTCATGCCCCAGGGTGCTGGGTTATACATTTGGGTTTTGTGGGTTAAAACCAAATTGCTTGTCTGTATAATCATACTTATTATATTATTTTATTAAATTGTTATTCTGACTTATAATCTCTCTTTTGAGTTGAGTTCATTTCCCCTGCTGGTTAACTTTTAAACCAGCACACCTACCCGCTCTTTGTACTGATCTACATGGTGATTAGGATATAAAACACTTCTTGCCAAATAACTTTGCAGAAAAATAAGCTGATTTTCAATTTGAATGAATCTTCAAAGTAGGTTCAGACTTCCTGCATTGGGATGTACATACCCCCATGCACATCCTGAGAGGAGACTGAGGTGCCAGTAAGTAGATAACATGGAGAGGGAAGAGGTAAAGAGAAATGATTTGAGCTGCTAAAAAAAATGATCCCCTAACTACATCTTTAGGTTCAAAACAATACATGCCATTTAAAAGATGTATATATAACTCCATATACAATATTGGACTTGACAACCTCCAATATTAGCAAATGTCAGAGGATAGTTGATGATTGTGTAGACCTTCTTCTAGCTTGTATTTTTTTCTTGACATAAGTATTCCAGATTTCTGCCATTTTAAAACATTTTGATTTCTGAGATATTAGTTCAGCCTTTGTCAGTTTCATATGTTGTCATTTCCCAAAAAATCCATCTTGTTTTATGGATTGTGATATTCAATGTATCTGTGATAGGGAAAGAAAAGACAGTGACAGAAATGGAAGGAAGAAGCAGCAAATTTTTATTTTTACAAATTTTAAACTTTCTTTTTCTTATGACTATAGTCAGCTACACGAGCTGGTCCACGAAGATTAAATACATTTTCCCTTACTATTTCAAATATCATCTTAATTTCAGTTTGTACAGTGGTTCAAGCACAAGGAAAAACATTATTTACATTAGTGTTTACAAGATGTGGCAAACACACAAATCCCTACCAGTCGAGGCATAGACTATAACTCGCTCTAAATATATAATGAGGAGGAAGAGTTGTTCCCTGATACACTGATACTGTATTCAAAGAGACTTAATGAGACATACACCTGCCAAACACTAATGTGCAAGTTAAAGGACATGGGGTCTGTTTTTAAATTTCCCCCATGAAATTGTTCAGTCTTCCTGGCTCATGTATAAAAATGTGCAGAAAAAAAAAAAAGAAAGTGGAGGAGGATATTTACAGAGTGATTTGATCCAGATCTGTTGCACTATTGAGGAATACGACATGTTTCGTCCTCTACAAATTGGCATCTCAGACTCTCCTTCAAACAAAACAACTTTACATTCATCATTCTAGCATTCACTGGAAATTAGTTTCATGCTCAGCCAGATGAATTTCCTTATAGCTCTTCATTCCTATTTGTTTCTTCTGATCATCTGTCAGTCATAGTTATCAACAAAGGTAATAGGTTTTATCATTGGGGTTCTTGGTATAAAAAAGAGCAGGGCTGTAGCAATAATTAAGGGGAACAATACCATTGATGCATAGGCGGTTCTTTATCTCAAAACTCACAGCCCCTATGCACATTCCCAGTTGTAAGATACCAATTTATTACTCTCTTTCACTATGGGGCACTGAGTCCAAGGGACCAAGGAAAAAATGCTTTCTTAATAGCACATGCACAATTTGACATTAGGGTTTTATTCTGCCAGACAAGCTAATGGGTCATATAAGTGTCAGAAGCATTACCATCTACAATTATCCCTAACAGCTTGCTTAACACAGCACATTTCCCAAAGACATGCCTTTCCACTTCACAGGGAGCCTTATGCATGCCAATCTACAGCAAAAGTTATCATCTAATTAAACAAAGGTAAAATAATCCTGATGATCCTGGGAACTGTTTGATTCAAGTGCCAAACTTCCGTCTCTAGCACAATTTTAAATGTCTTATTGCAGCATGCTTGGCCTCCTGCTGCAGGTTTTCTGCAAGCCTTCTGTCACATCTGCCAGCTCCTGCAGATATCTCAGGTATTCAGTGTATCAGCTGTCTCAAAGCCTGATGGCTATGTTAAGACAGAGTTTAATCTTACCTGCCTTATAGACTGGTTTTTAATGATGTAGAAAGATTCGGAGTCCAATAAATTGAGGTTAGTGTTAATGATGGTTTTCAGAGGTCAGAGGTTAAACAAGGAGTGTCAGGTACCTGAGCAAACTCAGGACCGATTGCTCTGGATGGCCTGAAACACCTCCCCTGAAAATCCTCCTCTGCAAACTCTCTCTCTCCCCTTCCAGCCTAAGGGTTGTGTTCAGGGTCTTAATATGATGCAGCTGCATAACTCTATAGAAAGCTTTGGTGGAAACAAATAAGCCACAAGAAAGCCCTGTGGAAAACTTATCCAGGAACTTGACCCATTCTTGCACCCTCTGTCTTTGACTGAGCCACCCTGCAGGTATGTCCATGCCTGGCCTTGCACCTTGCAGATCCTGCCTTGCTGGCTTAACTCAGATCTGACTCATCATTAGGTCTAATGTGGTGACTGTTGGTCTGTGCTGCCCCTGGTTACTGTCACCAGAGCTGCTCTATTTTCCTGGTTTAGGTACTGTACCCCTCGTCTTCAAGAGTACTGCTCTACTTTCCTGGCTGTCACCTCTGGCAGTCCACTCTCGCTGCTCTCTGACATGAAGTGTAAGGGACTTGCCCATTTAAGGCTCTGGAAATCATCTAATGTGTCACCAACTCCTACTGCAGATCAGAGCAATGTGTTTGCAGAACAGACTCATGAAAAAGAGCTTATATCTAGCAAGAAAAAAAAATGATTATTTTCCCGCCATGTCTGTACACTCTTCCTCATTTTCCTGTCGCTATGTGGCAAGCACAAACACGTAGTATAATTTAGATTAAACAGCGTTAACATATCAAACTATCTAGTGATAGTTTTTCTGAAACCAGACCTGTGACTGGTGGTGACATCCTGTGCTTTGCCCTTTCCTCTGCATAAACTCACAGAAGAGGAAGGGAATATTACCAATTCAAAACCTAATCCTGAAGAAAAAACTGGGCCACTGCTACCTCCTGACAATGGCCATGAAAAGAGAAATTCTGGAGCTTAGAAAGAAGGTAGACCTTGACTACTGAAAATATAAGTCCCTTCCAATTGAAAGGGACTAGTCTAGTATAATTTTATTCCATTCTATTCAAGTCTACTCTAACTACTTTTGTTTAATAAAAATTTGCATTACAGAAAGGACCATTTGACCAAGTGACAAAGCTTGACAGAGCAATTTTAACTTATATTTTACATATATAACAGCAGCAGGATGTGGGCAGTAGATAGTATTACTGTCCCTCTTTGAAGATGTTAGACAATTCCACCTGCCTCCTGACAATTCTGAGGCAAAGGAAAGCAGTAATTTCACATTTTAACAATGACAAGAGAAACAGCCAGGATTGGGATAGGTCTTTTCCCCGACATTTCTGCAGTAAAATGGCAGCTATTTGTACATTTACAAAACAAATTGAATGCCCATTACACAAGTTTCAAGTGCTCATGCCACATCTTAGCCAGGTGAAAATCTGCCCTCTGTAAGTGTAGATATAATTCCCATGTCTTTCATTCCTTCTATTACTGGGTTCTGGGAGTGACTGAGCTGCTCACTTGAGAGGAAAAATTGAAGGAAGGAGGGGGGAGAAATGGATTGGTTGTTTATTTTTTGGTGGATGATTATCATCCTTCACTGACAGATGATTTCTACTTAGGTCACTGAGATTTATACTCTCAGATAATCCCTGTTCTCTGGGCAAGCACAAACAAAAAGAAGTGCAGGGAACAAGGATCTGGGAATAATATGGGAGCTACAAACTACCAAAACAATTTATTATGCTTCTCAGATGAGACACAGATGATCTCTGAATGAACATGAGTAACTGACTCTCATGTGAGAGCACCAAACAGAAGGACACATCTCTGCTCACCCTAAGGAGACAATGTTTTACAGGACTCACTAGAGTGATGCTCACCTAGAACATACAAATTTTGACTTCCTGGGTAGGTACTGTAGCTTTTTACTTACTGGGTTTGTGAGGCTAAACATTCCAAAAGGACACTATGGAAATATCATGCTTGTGTGCTCATAGCACCTGGTGATTTGGTGGGCTGTGCAGGAGAGCACTGTGAATCACTCACCAGACTAGAGAAATGCTCTGACTATATTCTTTAACCTTACAACCATATACAACTTTTTTCTAAAGGCATATTTGCATTCCACAGTAATCCATGGTCAGCACAAAGAATAACTTTTGTCAGCACTGGGTTTTCTGTTTATGTTTGTCTCGACTGAATCAAGGCTCCAAGCCACACATTAAGAGGTGTGTTCTTTGGGACAGACCCCAGGGTTACACTACACAGTGTTTAATCCAGGGTGTACTCATACTGTATGGACCTGACACAGTCATACCAGATAAGACTGGGACATGGAGATCAGTTGATCAAAGCCTTGGCCAGTTGTCTGGAGGCAATTTTTCCAGACGATTACTTCCAACTTGGCATATGCAAATAGCTAAAAGCAGAAAAGGGTCAGCAGGCCTGTTGCAAAAATATTGACAGTCAAACTACTCAGGGAGACAGTGATGATTTTTCAGTGAATTCCTTGGTCTTTTTAAGGCCAAAGCCATGTGTAGCTGGAGCAGTTTGCAATATTCAAGAGCTGGCTAAGCAGCTACAGGAAGAGAGAGCAGCATTAACCACCACCTCTTCTGAAACATCAGTGGTCACTACAACAGAAATGGAGAGATGTACAAGTAACAGGGTAATTTCTTAGCAAAAGTTCAGTACAATACCACCCCTCTGGCTCAGGAGCAAAAGGAGGAGACCTTGTGATGCACTGGTGTTCATATCAAATCAGGACTGCTTAGCATCAGGATTAGAGCTGCTACTGAGACATGCTCTTGGGAAGGAGATGCTGAGAGGAATAAGTGAAAATTCCTTTGAGTTTGGAGTTTAACTCAATGATCTTATTGTTATTCTTCCTTCCAGAGTGCACTCTGCTGTCATTTACAAGTCTAACGCTCTACATTCTCCTGCTGACTTTCACTGTGGAATCTCGAAGCATTTTACAAGCATTAGTGGATTAATTTTCACTATACCCAAAGCGAGGATAGTAAGTGACATTAATTGCAGTGATATTTGGTTGCTATCTCTCCGTGATAGGAATGGTGTCACTTTAGATGGCTTAAAGCCCTGAGTACATTTATGATACTGTGATTCTACAGATGGGGATAACAGAAAGAGATGTTTGCCCTGAACTACTCCTTAAGTCACTGACGAGACTTGGAGTGGTGTGCAACCTGGTGCACTCTGCTCTGAACTCCAGCCCAGGCTCTTCCTCTCTCTGTGAGTTTTTGTTACAAAGAAAGTACACTTTCTGTACAATCTGAGAAGATTTTTACCATTTAGTAAAAGAAAGAAGGAAAAAACCAACCAACTACCACCACTAACAACAACAACAAATGAATATTTGGGTACCTGGTTAAGATTTACTCTTCATCGTATTTCAAGAGCTGGGACTCACAGCTAAGACTGATTTCTGCTTTTGAACTTCAGTGTTCCTGGCCCAAAGTAACCTCTCTGAAAAGTGTCAAACCCACTTTTTTACTAGCGTCTTAGTGAAGGGAGACCTTACTGTTGCCTTTCAATACTTTAAAGGGGGTTTAAAGGAAACATGGGGACAAATTTTTTTTTAGCAGAGTCTGTTGTGATAGGACAAGGGGTAACAGTTTTAAGTTGAATTATTAAATTAGATATAAGGAAGAATAGTTTACAATGAGAGTGGTAAAACACAGGAAGAGATTTCCCAGGGATGTGGTAGATGCCTCCTCACTGGAAACATTCAGGATCAGGTTGATCGGGGCTCTGAACAACCTGATTGAGTTGAAGATGTCCGTGGTCATTGCAGGGAATTTGGACTAGATGACCATTAAAAGTCCCTTCCAACTCAAACCATTCCACAATTCTATGATTTAACCTCATAAATATGCTCATAAATACGCTTCATAAATAAATATATATTACCTTTTTAATGAATAAATGAATATCATGAGAGTTTGGATCTCACTGGCATATCTTTTCTTACTCTTGTTTCAGGAGTAAGAAAACATTCTTCTTTACATTTTACCTTTAAAAATCTGCTTTCTCTGCAGCTACTTATTTTTGTTGTGCTACCATGTTGTAAAACACAACAGCTTTAATTACTTATCCTTTAAATTCTTTTAAACTCCTGTTTTCTAGCCTGAGAAGTCAGTAAAATTGTTGATTTCATCTCCTGGGTGATTTGCTTATTACTGAGTTGTGTTTTGTATTTCTTTGCTTCTTTATGTCTCTGAGAAACTAGAACATGATTTAACAAGATTAAAATCAATGAATGCCTGTTCAGAGACCAATGCTTATTAGACTAGGTGTCATCTATCTTTCAGCTGGAAGCTTTGTGAGTGTGTGAACCTCTGTGGATACCCCTAAGATGCTAACATCTGCACAAAATGATTCTGTGAAAGCTCTATATTTCTTTCCTTATTTCTTTTCTTCTAAGTTTTCTGCTTGCTGTTGAAATCTGGTTTTCAGCTGAGAGAAGGGGGGAAGCAAGTAAGGATGAATATCAGTCTGACAAGAATTATATCACTCTGTGCTAACAGAAATCTCTGTGGTCTGCACAGGTGCCTCTACAGTCCTGAGCAATACATCAGAATGGAGAATCACAAAATGGTTTGGGTTGGAAGGAACTAAAAGATCATCTAGTTCCAAATCCTCTACCATGGGCAGGGAACCTTCCACTAGATCAGGTTGCCCAAAGCCCCATCCAACCTGGTTTTGATACTTCCAGGTCTGGGGGTATCCACAACTTCTCTGGGAATCCATTTCCTGCATCTCACCACCTTCACAGTAGCATCATAGAATCATGGGGAGGAGATGGAGAGGGAGAGGGAGAGGAGAACTCTCATTAATGTTTTATCTTGAGCATAAGCTGATGAGTTAAGACATATTGCACTAATGATCAGAGCTGTTTAGATCATTCAGTAGTGGAAGGTAAATTTGCTGATATCTCATGTTCAGGCTGTCTATTAAGGATGTTTTCCATTGTTGCCTCATCTTCTCCAACAAATATTATACCTTTTCAAAGAAATAAGGTTTAATATATATAAGCTATTTTCCTGCTCATGTAGTTTGTGATACTAATCAAGCTGAAGTTATTAGACAGTGGATTCATTCTTTATAGAGGTTCTTTTCCATTTTGACTCTACTCTGCAAGCAGGGTACACAAGATTTTAAAATTGTTCTGCTATTTTGCTTTCAGGAAATTCTGGTTTGCATTCTTTTATTTCCATTTAAAATAGTCTTTTCCCGAGCTGTTTCAGTAAAAAGCCTGAAGGGTTTATTCATCCCCATCAAATTACATTTATTTAAACTTTGAGCATAAAGAAAATACAAGCATAAATAGGGACCAAGCTGTCAACTTGACTCATCATTTATAGTTAACAGGATTAACTGGGTACAGCAACCAATGTGAAAAACATCTCAGAGTACTGCCACAGCATAACCAGACATATTTTTGTATTGACAACCTTCTCTCTTCTTGTCTCACTCTCTCTCTGCATATCATTTTTCCTGTTTAATTAAATAATATAGTGTTTCTTTAGAACTGTCTCAAATTAGGCACAGTGTATTTTGTTATTTACATGTTTCCATGACAGTACGGTGGAAGATTCTGGTATACATTAGTGAGGATTGAGGCCTAACTATACTATGTTCAGACTTTATACTTGGGAAAAAAATCATGACTATAAAAAAAATGTAGATAGTGGAACTGATCTACGAACTTATTTCATGTAGACCATCAGACACCTTTGAGATGGTAAGAACTTTTGAGTATTTGTCAGTTATGGTAAGTCTGGCATCTAATCACTGGGGCAAAAGGAATTGGTGGAGTTGAAATTAGTGAATTGTTCTCTTGTTGGTTAATAACCAAATATTACATAAGGTAACAAAAAGGGATTATGTTTCAGAGGATGCATTTTTACTTAAGACAAAGTATCTGGTTGAAATCAACAGAAGATATTGTGATATTTTAATGGGATTTGGCACCAAACCAGACCATTTTCAGCAGACATGATGCTCTGACATAGCTGTCAACAGATATTCAGTTTTGTGCATGATTGCCTGACTTTCTGTATTGCTGTTACTTCTGCTTCAAACATTTCTGTAAGAAGGAATGTGGGGTCCACTCCAAAATTCCATTCTAGCACAATATCCTTCTCTCTAAAGGAAGAAAAGAGAAAAAGAAAAAGAGAAAATAGAAAATAAGAAAAACACAAAATAAAGAGTTGTTGCAGTGAAACAGAAATTATGCAAATTTGCAGGCTAACAGAGCCCTCAGGCACTCCTCAACATCTGATACTTTTCCTTCCTTCCAGGGCCTGACTCAGTCAGGTCTGTACTACACAATCTGTACTACATTCAAAGGACTACGCGTTCTAGTGTATGGATACTTTCAAAAGCAGCAGAAATATGCCCAAAGCATTTCTGCATAAAATAACATACATTAACAAATGCAGTTGATTGCAGGTGCTTCTGTATTTCTGAACAAAAAGCCTAAACAAGGCCATGCTGGGTTTTGTTCTCTACTTCAGAGGCTTAGTCAGAATTTGAATTGCATTGCATCTGTGCACAAAGGTTGACAATAAATCTTTTTCCTATGATTAAAAATCAAAACAATTTGCTTTTCTTTTAATTAAAAAAATCACAACTAGCCTGAGTGCTTAGCCATATTTAATCACTGTGTTCCTTATTAGGACAGCAAATGACAGAGTGTTTGTTGCCAGATGGAGGAATTATGATGATATTCCTTCAAGTTCTCCCCACAGTGCCTCAGTGCCCCCTTTGAGGAGCTAATGCTTTTCTTGACTTATGACCTTGAATGTAGAAATTTCTCTAAAGACTGAAGTAATGATGTATATTCTTTCCCTTTGTTGGCTTACTATAACTAGGAGCACAGATGTCTTTCATTCTGCACCTAGGCAGTAAGTAGGGATGTACTCATTACCTGAAAATAAAAGAATGCAGAATGTCTGGAAGGCATAAAATGAGCTGTTAAATATCAGATAACAGCTTGTCAAATGGAAGCCTTTCACAGAAACATTTTAGTTTCAGTGTCTGAATATGAAATCACTGGATAAAGAAAATTGCCAGGGGTGAAATATGTATGGGAATAACATGGTTTTAGGGACTATGGACCAAAACTCCTCCCCTCCTAATCCAGATCAAGTAAATCCCACATTCACACATTGTGCTGTCATTTGGAGGTACCTCAACAAGATGGAGAACTGGGCTAATGGGAACATTATAAAGTTCAACAAAGAAAAATTTAGTCCTGCTCCTGGAGGGGAATATCCCCCTGCAGCGATACACGCTGAGGGCTGACCAGCTGGAAAGCAGCTTTGCAGAAAAGGTCCTGAGGTCCTGCTGGACAACGAGTGATCCAGCAATGTGTCCTTGCAATAAAAGTGCCCAACAGTTTCCCGGGCTGCTTTAGGAAGAGCAGTGCCAGAAAGTCAAGAGACTGGTAAGACCCACCAGGAGCACTGAGTCCAATCATGGACTCCACAGTACAAGAGTGACATGGGCCCACTGGAGAGAATCCAGTGAATGTGGAAAAAGGATGAAGGAACAGGAGATCTCTCTTGTGGGGAAAGACTGAGAGAGATGGGGTTATTGAGTCTGGGGAAGAGAAGGATCAGGGGAATCTTATTACTGTGTATAAATACTTGAAGAGAGTGTGCAAAGAGGACAGAGTCAGGCTCTTTTTAGTTATGCCCAGTGACAGGACCAGAGGCAAAGGGCACAAACACACCAGGTTCCCTCTTAACAGGAGGATACACTTTTTTACTGTGAGGGTGATTGCCACCGGCACAGATCGCCTAGGAAGTTTGTGACATCTCCATTCTTGAAAATATTAAAAAATTGCCTGGACACAGTCCTGAGCAACAATCTGCTTGAGCAGGGAGGTTGGACCAGATGACCTCCAAAGATCTCTTCCAGCATTAGTGGTACTATGCAATTTCATCACTGCAAAGAATAAGGATTTTTTTTTTTTTTAACCATTCATTATCTTAAGCATTTTCATTTAACAAGAAAGACTTTTTTTTGTAACACCTTGGTAAGGAAATAGTACACCTTCTGGGCATTATTTGTGCAGTCAGCTCATATTTTAAATCACATAGAAATTTTTTAGCACACCATGTTTTTTCCTTAAAAGTACAAACTTGGCTGTTCCTGCAGAAAAGGCTATTTCCCTTCTATTCGCCCTTACTGTGTTGACAATCTCCTAGGCTTCACTGGACCTTTATTGTGCACTTACTGCATCCTCAGTGACATCCTGCCTTACCCTCAGAAAGTCCTCTTTCTCTTGCAAAGATGTGACCCTTTTCAAAAAGAAATATGTTGTCATAGGCAGTTTTACAATACAGATAAAATTCAAGAAAGCAGCAGGTTTAAAGTAAATAGTTACAGGACTTAGCAACAGATCTGCAAGGCCACTTGTAAGAAGTAATGATAAGCACTGGAAGCACTAGTAAATTAGAGAGCTGACTCCAAAATAACAAGAGGAACCACACAGGGTTCAGTTGCTGGGGGAGACTAGTGAGATTAGTCACTATAGCAGCTATTTCGGTAAGGAAAAAGACATGTCCACATCTACAAAAATCATCTGGACTTGTGGAAATCATTAAGCTTACAGAATTCTTAGAATTTTCTCATTAATTGTAATCATTTACAACAGGCACTGTCAAATCTTTCTCCAAATTTAAAAGATTATATTAACATCCTAACACTAATGATGTTTTATAATAAGGAATAAATTTAATCCCAATATTTAATTATATTTTACATGAAGTGATAAATTTAAAGAAGGAAGTGTTAATGGACATTGTAAATACTTCAAGGACATTTTATTGGTTGCACAAGAAGCCATGATTTCACAAACAGAGAGAATCTTTCGTTACACAAAAAAGATGATTAAAAGAAGAGGTGAAAATGACTATTCCAGTTTAATATGCAATATGATATATAAAAAGAACCACTCTAATATAATGAATTCAAATAGAATATTTAATGCAGGCAGCTGATAAAGAAAGCAAAACCATCACTGAAGTTTAAATGGCCCAGCAAAAATCATGGGTCATGGCCCAGTAAGTAGGTATATTGCAATGAAGGCGAGCTCCTAAGTAATGTATGCATTCCCTGTTACATTTGAATGGAAATAAAAGAGGTCAGGATGCACAAGGAAAAATTTTCAATATATATTTTTGCTTTGTCTGCTGCTGTGAATAAAATAGAAAGCATAGCATTGCTAATAAAAGTGGGACAAAGCAGCATTTCCTGAAATGTGAGATATTTATGGCTAGAAATTTCATTCTTATAAAATCTATTTTGAGAAGCTTCCTGAACAAGAAACAGTGTCAAATAAATAAATAAAAAAACTGGATTTGTAAGACCTCGAGTGAAAAAAAACACCAGCTTCGTTTGTAGCTTTAAGTAGAACAGACAAATCTTGCAAAAACTGAAGACTCTGATGCTTGACTTCAGTCCCAGAGAAAACTGTAATGATAAAATGGTTATCCAATACACAAAGCAGCAAACCCCATGATTATCATCTATCCATGTGGTTCATCAAATAAACCTGTCATCATAGTATAGCTGCTGAAAATAATTTCCATGGAAATCCAAGAACAATGAGTCTTTTTTTACTATCCCAGAAGTAAAACAATTGGGTTTGAATTATCTTTTGGGAAAAAAAAAAGAGAGAGAGAGGAAAAAAAAAGAGTATTCTTTTTAGAAATAAGTCTGAAACTGAATGTCACTATATCTGGTTTTAAAAATCAAGATGACAGTAGAACTCCTTTAGGAAAAGGGCAATTGTGGGACAAGAAAGCATTATAATAATTAATAAACTTAAGCTAGTAATTAGAAGAAAGTTTTTAATTTTAACAGCAATGAGATTTTGATACACCAGGCTAATTGCAGTAGTCAGACAAATATCCTTCTTTCCATAAAGAGCAGTCTATATTCTATATTGCATAACATCGTTGTTTGTGATAAAACTGTATTCAATGACATGGAATGTCTCTTCCCATTCCATGCTGCTATAATTCATCCATCTGATCAAGATAAACATATTGATGTAGCACACTTGGATTTCTGCAGGGCATTTGTGAAAGCACTACACAATATTTTACTTTCTATGGAACAAATAAAGCATCAAATGGATTAACATCACTTGTAGCAGCTGTTAAAGAGGAGTCATCCATGAACTGACTGACTTAAAACGTTCATAGTAAAGTTCTTAATAATTATATCAAATATTTGCAGATAAATCTTGAAGATAAGGAAAAAAACTGGATAAATAATGAAGAAGACGTACTTCTTCTACAGGATATTGTAAAGTATCTTACAATTGTTTCCCAGTGATCAACTGCTCAATAACATGTGCAAGAGCAGGAAACTCATGCTGAATTTATTTGATAAGGGACTTTACAATGAAAAGTAGTAAGTCATAGAAAAAAATCACCCTTTTGTTCAACAAGAGAATATCATCTCAACATGCTGGCAGTGAAGCGCTGTAAAAGAAAGGACTAATATTGTCTTCAGAAGTATAAAAAGCAGGACTGTCAAGTAAAAATAAAGAAATTGCCCTGTCTCTGTACAAAATCTGTCAAGATCCCCAACAGTTCTGTGGTGCAGACTTTTAAATGATGCAGAAAAATACTCATCCAAGAAGGAATAGGGCAGAAGGACAGTAAAAATGCTCTATTGATCATGTCTTCTGTTGAAAAAATTTAGGAGCTCAGTTTATTCATCTTATTTAAGAAATTGGGTTTGGCAATGCATTACTAATGAGGTGAGGGCAGACTAAAAATCATAACAGGATTCAGTGAACAGTGAGATCCGTTCAGGTTTGTGCATCCCTGAGTTGAAAAAAAAACCCAGAAATTATAGAGCACAGTTTCCAAGCAATTAGAGTAATCAAGCACTGTAACAGTTCAGAAAGAAGGACAGTGAGGTCAGAAGGACTGGTGCCAGGAGAGGTTTGAGTACACTGATGACTGATGTGCTTTACACAGCCATGTACATTGATACAGGATTTTACCTCCAGGTTGTCCTCAGTTAATTGGAGCTCTGTGAGCCCCTGGTGCCCACTGAAGTCATTCCTTGTACTGTGCACCAAAATGATCCATACTGTATCATTTGCTTACTAATCTTATCCCAAAACAATATAATGTGGATATATTTCCAAGGAAAATACTTCATATAAGCCTGCTATTCTAGTTTCTCTTTATTTTAATATCTATAAATAAATAGTTCATGTTTCATTACTAAGGAGACCTCTAACACAAATCAAATTAACTACAAGTCTATATTTTTCAGTCTTCTTCTCTGGGAGCCAGGTAGTTAACTCAAATGTAGAAATCTGCACTGTCTAAAGATGATAAAGATGTATCCCTATCCGGGTAATTAATCTTTCTGGGTCTGCATCTATGAACAGATGACAAAAACACAACACTTCTGGGACTGTGATTGTAGAACTCCATGGATTTAAGGCATGCAAAAGTAAATCTCAAGGCTTCTGCAGGAATTTAGAGTATAGGAGGTGATACAGTATATACTACAGTATAAGTTGTCAGTGGTTGAAAGCTTGAGACTAGTTACTAATATTTGAACTGTATATCCTTTTGAAGAAGGTCTTTCTATACATTTGATCATGTCATTTCTTTTCTGGAGCACAAAATACATATTACTTTTATACTCAGGAGACAAAGTCAGTGGTCCTGGTAGACACCTGGAGTCTCTGTGTCTTCTCTTTCACTTATTGATCTTGCAGAGGTTTTACATTTCATTGATAAGCTCATATTTCTTACAGTTTTGGTTTAAAGCAATGACCAGAGGTATGGCTTGTGTTTCTATTGGTAACTGATGAAAGTAAAGGGGAAATACATTTTATGTAAAAGAAATTATATGATATGTAGTGAGGCTTTGGTTTCTTATTTAGTTTGGTTTATTTTGTTTTGCCTTATCATCAACGTGATCATGTATCCTATAAGTCAGAAAATTTCCTTCAAATTCTTGACTTGTGCATTTGTCATTTGATGATGATGATAATAATAATAATAAAAATAAAGATTTGAAACTAAGGATGTGTTTTCCACATGTTAAACAAACTAACAGAAACAGCAACTTGCTTTGGACAAAGAACTGCGATTAGGTTTATATCTGTCCTGCAAGTCCTTCAGCATATATGAGGGCCCATCTTCTCCTTCTACTGACTGAGGTTCCCGGGTGTCCTCAGGGACTCATTTCCATGCATCTCATTCATCCATCTCCCAGACAGCTTCCCACTTCCAGGATATTTCTAGGACCTTCACCTGCTTCTTTCTGGACCCTGTCTTTCTTTGCACCTCTGCTTCATTTCTCTTTGTCACTCCTTCTTCCTTTCAGATGTTAAGCCCCTTGTTTTCCAAGTCCAAGGAGCTAAAAGCAAAATCACAACATGGGATCGGTCTCCTAACTCGTGGCACTTTCTCATGTCCCAACAAGTTCAGGACAATATTGAAATTTGAACTTCCAAGAAGTTTTCAAGAGGAAACCTGAGCCACAAGATATTTGATGTCAGAACTGGAAAGTTTCTTGCTGAGTGAGATCAGACTAAATGACAAAAATGACCTTAAATTCCCTGAATCTATGAGTGTACCAGATGTTATCTCACCAGGTGTCTTTTTCTTGTGATGTAAGGTCTCATAGTAGGCAGCAGAAAATCACATTATTTTCTGTTCTTTAGTGGCAACAGTGCTTCCCACAGTATATTTTTTAATTGATTGTCAACTCCAGTTTTTAAATATTGTTATTTGATTGTGTTTTCTCTTTTTTTTTTAAATACTATTTTACTTAAGTTTATTACCTTGCATTTTCCCAAGGTAAATACAATGTTTTTTCTTTTGCCTTCTTGCTTTTTCTTGGTGACTTTTTCTTTTCTTTTTTTTGCCTCACTGATGTTTACAAGATCTCTTTGAGTTGCATTTTCCCGAAGTTCCTGTAATATCATCTTTGCATAATCGCTGGAGTTTCTGCAAAAGAACTCTAGCATATCAGCAGTCTTCTAATCATGTTCTTGTTATGTTGAAATTGAACATTTTGCATTTTTCATGAATCTTTTGGATAGTTTTCCACACAAAATTATGTTTATATAAGCTGTAGATTTGCAGAATAGTTTAAGTTGGAAGGGACCCTTAGAGATTGTCTCGTCCAGCCACCAGCACTGGACATGGCACACTAGGTCTGTTTCACTAAAGTAGAGGGACAATATAATCTCTTATGATCATCACCAAGGGTAAATTGTACCTGACCAGTCTGGTGCCTTTCTAAGATGGAGTGACAGCACCAGTGGACAAGGGAAGAGGTACTGGTGTCATCTGCCTGGACTCCTTTAAGATCTTTGGTATGGCCCCAGACAACATTCTTCCCACTAATGTGGAGAAATAAGGGTTTGATGGACAGACTCTTAAGTAGATAATAAATTGGCTGTCCAAAAAGTTACAGTCAATGTCTCAATGTCCAAGGGGGAACCAACAAGTTGTGTTTATTAAGGGTCTGTACTGCAACCAAAACTTCTTAGTATGTGCATCCACAACATAAGCAGTGGGATTGAAAGCAGTTTCAAACTGAAAGAGGATTGGTTTATATCAGCTGTTAAGCAGAAATTCTCACCAGGACAGTGAGACAGTGGAACAGGTTGCCCAGAGACATTGTGGATGGCCCATCCCTGGAAGTGTTCAAAGTCAGGTTGGACAGGGCTTTAAATAACTTCATCTAGTGAAAGAAGTTCCTGTCTTTGGCAGGCGGGTTAGAGTAGATGACCTTTAAATGTCCCTTCCAACCCAAACCATTCTGTGATTCCATGATTTTCTGGTAATGCTCTTCCTAATGCAGCCCAGGAGGTATCTGGCCTTCATTGCTGCAGGGGCACACTGCTGAATCACACACAGCTTGGTGTCCACCAGGACTCCTGGGACCTGTACTGGTGCACAGGGTTAGTTCTCCCCAGGGGCAGGATTTTTCTCTCTACCTATGCTGAGCCTCATGAGGTTTCTGTCAGCGTGTTTCTCCATCCTGTTCAAGTTCCTCTGAATGGCAGCACAACCCTCTGGTGCATTAGCCACTCCTTCCAGTGTTATATCATCTACAGACTTGGTGAGAGGGCACCCTAAAGAAGAGCTTAAACAACACTGATGCCAGTACAGATCCCTTGGGTACTTCACTAGTAACTGGCCTCCAGTTCAACTTCACGCATCTAATCCCAACCCTTCATTTCCAGCAGTTCATCTACCTTTCAGTCCACCTCACCATTCATTTATCTTGCCCTTTTTTCGTAGATTATCCAAGGAAGTTATGAGTGATCGTGCCAAAAGCTTCACTGAATTCAAGATAAACAACTTCTGTTCCACTCTTGCCCATCAAGACAGATCTTGTAGAAATCTATCAGGCAGGTCAGCCATGATTTTACCTTCATAAAACTGTGATTACTACTCCCAATCACCTTCTTCCTCTTCATATATTTGGAAATGGTTTCCAGCAGGATTTGCTTCATCATTTTGCCAGAGATTGATAAAGTTGGCAACTCTGTATTTCTATAGATCCTCCTTCTTGCTGTGTGTGATTATTTTTTTTCTTCCAATCATAAGGAACCTTTCTTGATCATAATAACCCTTAAAAATAATCAAGATTGGCTTTACCATGACCTCAACCATCTCCCTCCTTGTGTGAATTATTATTCAAACACTTCAGGTGGGTCCCTAGTCTTGGATATTTCCCTGATAAGGTATGAGAGCTGCCCCTGCCATCCTGTAAAGCACTTCATTATTGGTGAGCATATTCTTGGGGTGGAGCCCCTTCAGCCCTGTTATTGTTTTCAGGGTCTCTCTATTCCACATCACACTGCACACTTTGCTTGCCAACCCTTTCCTCACTTCTTTGTGTGTAAACATCTCCCTTATCGCATTATATAGAATAATTTTGGATCAACTCCTTCTGCTCTCCATAGAAATGTAGTCAGCTTACCATTAGTCTTTACTGCTTCACTTAGAGCAGTTTATGGAGCAGACTACAAACATAATACAGGAGCTCTTGAAGTACTACAGCAAATATGTACATTTATGTGTGTAAAGTGGAGCCAAAATGTTTGATGTTTTTACTTAGAGGAGTGTTGTCCTTAGAGCTTGCACATGTTGTCATCACATAAATGCAGTAATTGTAGTGGGCAAAGGAAATAAGCCATTGTATAAATATGTTTTGAACTCCCCAGAAAAACCTTAGCCTAGACAAAAAAAGTTCTGCTGACAAAGCCAAATAATTCTTCACCTGAAATACCAGTCACTGCAATGTAGAAAGACCAAAATAATTTTGCTGCAATGTCACATTTTCAACAACCATTGTTAAGTTTGCCCAAAAGTGTTCTATAAAAGCCATAAACTTTTTTTTTCTCAAATAAACCAGTGTTTACAGCTCTGTTGATGTTTGGGATGAGGGGACACATATCTAGTTAGTTAGTTACTTATTTTTACTATCACCCATAAAATAAATAATGAATTGTACATCAAAAAGCCAGGCTTTCAAAACCTGGAAGAAAAATAATAACACAATCTCTGCAGGACAGTTTTTTGTATTTATTGTTTATTTTAGTTGTGCTGAGAAAGGAAGAAATAAACATGTCAGGATTCATCAGAAAGTCTTCATTTAATCTTAAAAAATATATAATACAACACTCAACAGAGCAAATCTGCTGGAATTTTATTTAATAATCTTCAACTTTTGCAGAATCCACTGCTTTATTGTTCTGTTGTTCTGACATGAATTGACACAGCTGTCTGAAAGGGACCTCGTGCATTTAGTGGATACCCAACATATCTGATGGAAGCAGACTTTCATAACATTTGCTACAAACTTGATGCCATTTACAGCAAATCCCAGCAGTTTTACCGCTGCCTCAAATTGCTTTACAAACTGTTGGCTTTATTGTTTGTTATTCGACTCTCCTGTGTGTTCGGTTGAATCTGAATCTTGTCCCACGTTGCACAGCAATAGGAGTAGGAAGTTACGAGAAGGAATTTTAAGACTTATGTTTTTTTAAGAAACACAATACAGGGCAAACTCTTTTTTGACCACTTTCTAACTATCCAAAACAAACTTTCCATCCATTTCAAAGATAAGTTTTTATTATCAACTCATCATCAGTTCTTGCTGACATATATGACAAGTTTTACCATGCAGGTGATGTCAATGACGGCAGTAGAACTTCTTATATCTCTGAAGTTGGGCATGGGATTAAGCACTTTAGTTGTCTAAACAATTTTTTCTTCCAGTTTTCATCAAAGATAAACAAAATGAAGTGTTGTAGAGGAAAAAAGAGATTCATCTCCACCTTATTCCTAGGTCTTCTTGTTTCCATTAACCCCAGCAAGGTTTAGTAACTGTTGATAATGCACATTTCTCCTCGAGCACACTCTCTTCTCGTAAATCTGAAGGCTGTTTCAGAGGAGACCTATATAATTGTTTCTGCTTTACAGCTGTCAAAGTTAAGCTGTAAGAAAGGAAAAGCAATTTGTAAAATCACAGTGCATCAGTGTCTGTCCAGGTCAAACCATGGATTCTAATATCAGGCCAGTCTGCCCATCACATAGGATGTCTTCTCTTTTGGTAGCTTTTCCTTTAATCTCCAGTGGCCCCCATGGAAGAATGTAATTGTGGGTAATAGCTTATGAAGCATTACAATAATATCTGGAATAACAAGTTATAAAGATAAATCTAATTAAAATGTTTGTATGTAACAAAGTTTAAGTACATTTTAACAAAAAATAGCCTAGTCCTTTCGATGTTTGCAATAGAGAGAGCACAAAATTGTGCTTTGAAGTAAAATCTGCTCTAATTCTGTCTGTTTACAGCCAACTGAATCAGTCTACAGTGGGAATTAGTTCCAAAATGGCTATTCCTTCTCTCTCTTTCCCTTACATAAGCGTGCCAGCCCTCTTTGTTAGGTAGGTCCAGTGATAATATTCCTGTAGGATCAGTAAAACACTAACCGATCCAAAAAAGCCACTTTTATATTGATGGTTCATTTCCTGGGTTAGCTTTCAGGCAGATCAGCAAATTTGACCAACTCACTCAACACTCTGAGATAGGCAGAAACTATTTATCTATTAATTTCCTGCCTGTTTATTCTTGTATTCTCCATCAATTACCAACATAAAGTCTTTCTGGGAGGAGGAATTATATGGAGATAGGAAGAGAGGCTGATGTGAATTCCTCCCTGTCCTTACAGGATGACCCATCAGTGTGTAGGAGAGGTTCACTTTACTTTCCCTTTATGATGCAACACAGGCTCAAACACAAAAGCTAAGCAAGAAATATGTATTAAGCTGCCACTTAAGTAGCAAGCCAACTGATCACAGAGCAAACCCATCAACTTCAGTGTGTAGAGATGCCTTCTGCTGGGCACTTAGTGCAAATGGAAAGGATGCAGACAGGATTATGACAGGTAGAATCTGCACTAAAGGGCATTAATTTCATGTTCAGATAGTCTGATATGTTATTACTCTACAAAATAGCCATTTTCACTAAACTTACCACGTGTTCCTCAGTTCTGCTCCTGAAAAGATAAGGATTGCAAAGGCACACTGCTGTTACACAAGCAGCATTAGAACCAGTTGGGCAAAAACATATTGGTGATGGTCTCTTCTTGAAGAAGAATTCCACTGTCGCAAGGATTTACAGTCTTTGGTAGAAGAAGATCCACCACTTCAATATGCTGCAAGTCAAGGCAAAGAGCTACAGACCGAAACATCTGATCAGGCAAATAACTTTCTTGTACACATGGATTTTGTATCTGACGTGGCTGTTTTGTTCTTAGACCTGTGCTACAGGTGTCAGTACCATCTCCTGATGTTATTTTGGTTGTAATTTTCTGTTATATACCTATGAATTTATAGTGTGCCATTTAGTATATATTTATACCTAAATGAATACATGTGCCCTTGAGAATTCTCACCGTAGCATTCCTAGAGTAGCAGACAGTTTTCTTTATACAATTGCGTTATTTGATAAATACACAGCTTGGATATTTCAAAGCTGTCCTGCTATGATAAAATAAGTACCACGGTAATCTGTAATTTTTCAGATGATACTAAGATTCCATCTCACAGCTTCATCAAATGTTTCTACTGTCATATTTCTTACATGAAAGAGAAAAAGGAAAATCAAAATCCTGATAGATTTTTATCCCATGAGACAGGAGAGTGCTCTTATCTCCTGCCTATTGATGAGCAACTGAGGAACAAAAAGACTAAAACAAAAAATTTGAAAATTATATACTTGATGTTCTGTGATATTTCTATTTTCAATATTAAATATTAATAAATAAATAGAATTAATATAATTCAGTATGTTTTAATTTATTATAATTATTCATAACTAAATATTAAATATTTTATATTTATTTTTTCAAATACACCCATGTCCCATTTAAAACATTAGGCACAACTTTACAGCTGTAAGTGTCCAGTACCTTTAAATATCTTTTCCTGAAAGGTTTGTCCAAAGTTACAAAAAAGTATGCAGAGGTACCAGAAATTTAATCCAGGACTCCTAAATGCTAAATTACTACTTTGTGTATAATACCAGTGCTCCTAATAAGAACAGTCAGAAAGTGGGAACAGTAGTGTCAGCTGCAGATCCGTTTGTATCGAAGAGATGCCCCAAAAATGACTTACCTCAGTGTTGTGATATCATGCTCCTCTTTGTAAGTTCAGGGATTCATATGCAGCATCCCCCAGACAGGCTGAGTCACTTGCCAGCCCCCTCTAAAACCAGCCCTCCTGACACAGCGTTTAGTGTTAATATAAAAACAAACAGATTGTGCCCTGAGGTTTCTTATATAACCTTAAAGCTGTGAATGAGTGCTCAAAGGCAGACAGACAGAAAGAATAACAAACTACATGATCATAGACTCATAGAAAGGACCTTTAAAGATCACCTAGTCTAACCCCTCTGCTATGGGCAGGGACATCTTCCACTAGACCAGGTTGCTCAGAGCCCCATCCAACCTGGCCTTGAACACTTCCAGGGATGGGGCATTCACAGCTTCCTGGGCAATCTGTTCCAGTGCCTCACCACCCTCATAGCAAAAAAAATTTTTTCCTTGTATTTAGTCTAAATCTACATTCAGTTTAAAACTGTTACATTTTTTCCTGTCATGGCTGGGAACTTATTTCCCCGGTGTCTTGAAAGCTGTGGGAAGAGAAATTCTCAGTGAAAAATTAGGCAAAAAATTTTTCAAATCCTTCGACCTTCTCTATGTCAGTAGCCACCAGGTTCCCTGTCTCACTTATCCCCACAGTAAAGTTTCTTTTGTCTTGCTTTTTCTGCTTAATGTACCTGTAGAAGACCTTCTCATTATTCCTCACATTCTTTACCAAATTTGTCTTTAGCTGTTCCTTATCAATCCCGATCCCATCCTTACAGTCCCCGGAAGTAAGGATAGCAATCCCTCTGTTCTCCCCAGAATGTCTGTCCCTTCTTTCACTGTCTGTGCACTTCCCTCCAGCGCTGGAGTTTGACCAGGTGGTCCCTACCTGGCTACGCTGGTCTCCTGCCTTCCCTTAATTTCTTGAACGGGGGAGTTGAGAGCTCTTGTGCTTTAAGAAAAATATCTTTAAATAGCTTCCAGCTTTCTTCTGCTCCTCTATCCCTGAGGGCAGTTTCCCAGGGGGTCCAATCTACTAGTTCTTTAAAAAACTAAAAGTTCACTTTCCTAAGGTTTGGGGTTACGTCTACAAATTTTGCCTGGCCTATATCCCCAGAGATCATGAATTCCACCAAGAGGTGATCTCTCCACTCTCATAATGAGATGTGGGCTTAGGAAAGCAAATCTTGTTTGTGGCTTTTCTAGAGAGGTTTCTGATAAACATGAACCCAGCCATAATTATGCAAAACAGTCAGAGAGATTCTTCTGATAAAGAGCAATACACTAATTAATTACATTATGTTAGGGAAGGATTGGGTGTATTTTCTTCCTTGGGGACAAAATATTTACACAATCTTCTTCAATCTGACATATTTGCAAAAGTTCACATAAAGACTAAATGTCATGTTATCGGAGAAGACAAAGCTTCTGGGAAAAAGCTGGGCACAATTCTTTTTGACCCTCACTGACTCAAAAACATCTCACGAATCCTTTCTTGCTTGCATTCTATCTCCGTTGGCTGAGAAAAGGTAATCTCATCCCCGAATTCAGGGATGTCGATCCTCTCAGGATCAACACAGTGTATCATTGGCTTTATTTTAATCACCACTCAGAAGTGCAGTCCTGTGGGGAGAGGCAGCACAGCATGACATGGAGACACCCATTAGCACAAAGGCATATGACAAAACCTTTGCCATTCACATGTTCAAACAGCTTAAGCTGTGAGGTCAGTTTAACTCTGTTTTGTCTGGCACATCATTCTCTGCCCTGTAAAAACACTTACCCATTTCATTTCTCTCTGTTTTTCCAGGGTCCTGGTAAGTTCTTTCTAGAGCTTTCTATCTGTTTTATAACTTGCAGTTGTCATTTGTTCTAAAAATGTCTGTGTATTATTTTTTTAACAGAAAAGTGTAATTATATCTCTCCTGAGGCATGGAATCACCCATCTTGTCCAAATGATGTCAAACTTTTTGATCGTGTTTAATAAATTGAAGTATTAAAATTCAAGTGACTACTGAGCTCTGCTTACTGACACACTTCCCACACATAGACTAGAAGGGAAAACTTGGGATACTACAGAAAAACACTATTTTGAATTCACTTTGGGAAGAACAAAAGAAAACCTGACACAGGTAAATGTTCCTTTATTTGTGTCCTTAATGCAGACAGTAAAGGATATAGAAGAGAAGCGGGCAAATACATACAAAAACTGAAGGATAACAGAAATACAATGAAGTAAATGCTCTCACCAAATGTTGTCTTAATTCCTAAGATGAAAATGCTTTGTGATATTTGCTTTTGCTTCTTATTTTCTCAGTGGTACTTCATCAGCACCTCAGATGAATACAATAATAATTCTTTCACATTAAGAATTACAGTTTGTTACTCCTCCTGGGCCAAGCTGATGAAACTTCAATATTTTCTAAGCATTCAATTGCCATCTATGAATCCTTTATTTTCCTATTACTAAGTTGGATAGATTTGTTTTTCTTTCATTTATAGTTTTATTTCTCAGCTGTTGCTTCTTCATCAGTGAGGGATAGAGCACTTTCCATATTTCAGGTAAATGAGTTGGCATTCTGCTCTGTAATTGTGCTTTAGCCCTTGTGTCTTGTGACAAACGTATGGGCAACTTGGAGAAAAAAAAAGACAAAATAGAAAGTTTTTCCCAAGCATAGAGAGGTGCTTGAAAAAGGGTCATGTTCCAAGGACTCAGTGAAGCTTGATACAGATTTCCTTCAGCAAAATGCAGTGAAGCCTTGTCATGTTAATATGGTGCTCACACTTACAATGCCCTGAGAGGAAAGATTTATTGGTTCAGTCACCTCCTGTTTATGTACTCCTAGCATTTTAAGGGAACAAGTTAACACCGCCTCCCACTGTTGCACAGTGCTATGTGGGCACAGTGATCCACTGTAAGCATGGAGATCACCTCTCATGACAGATACACAGCCTGGGACAGGCAGGAGGAACTGTGGTGCTCTCTAAGTTGTCACCAAACACCTGATTTTACAGAGAAGAGCTTTTAATCACTATAGATGAACAATTACTTGTCCACAATTATTGCTTTTTTCCTCCACTTAGCTGAAATGTCTGTAAAGATGAGGACATGTTAAAATGTGCACATTCATTTTAAATTAACCAAAATACAAAAATGTCTGAATCCAGCATTTTGGCTCAGTCTCTATAACAATAATGAGAAGATCTAGCCAAACTCACACCAGATTACAGTTATAGCCTCTGACTTGCTGTCATCATGCAAGCAAAGAGGAAGATAAATCTATTAAAAATCAATGTACAGTTTCAGTTAATTCCTCAGCCCAAAAGAAAAAGCTGGAGTATCAGTACGAAATCCTTGTATTTTGAAAAATCAGTAATTATATAAAAACCTCCTGGATGCATTCAATGTTCTGAAGCAAAATCTTTCTTATAAAGTAATACAATTAATCATATATTAAATGAGGGATGCATCCAGGTGCCCCTATTCTTTTCCAAGTCTCTATTTATAAGGGGTAAAAAATGTTCCCAAGTGTTCTCTATGGTTTAAAGTACAAAATGTTCTTACAGAATGTAGTTTAAATGGAATGAGACAACAATTAAATAAGTGCCAGTGAGGCTGTAAGCAAATAATATTTGGGACAGTTGGTACCACTGTTCCCTCCATGGTGTGATAACAATAGATTCTTCAACTGAAAAAATAAACAATCCAACCAAAAAGGAAGACCAAACAAAACACTTCAACTATTGATGGACTAAGAACCAGCTTGTTGCTAATTGGGTGTCTATTCCACACAAACAGAGAGATATTTTGTGTGCCAATATGACACTTTTCAGGGGGAAAAAAAAATCCTAAACCAATTTAAAAGCTGAGTTTTCTGCTCTACAACCTATATTTTGAGATGTTTCCAACACTTCCCATACAAACCAGCACTTTCTTTTGGCAAATGTTCAGTAAAATGTAGTGATGATTTCCATCTATTTAGAGCAGGAGG
The DNA here is from genome assembly GCF_036250125.1 of Pseudopipra pipra. Classification (NCBI taxonomy): domain Eukaryota; kingdom Metazoa; phylum Chordata; class Aves; order Passeriformes; family Pipridae; genus Pseudopipra; species Pseudopipra pipra. Next base: position 6,428,876 of record NC_087549.1, read on the forward strand.
GAAAGGATGTGCAATCAAAGAGAGGAGGGATCGAACAGATACAAAACAAGCAGAAAATTTCTTGTTGCCTGGTTAAAGGCTTAGACTGCACAGTGAAAGCTTTGTGCATTTTAATATGTAATATATATTTTTTCCTGTACACTATTTGAAGTGAAACTCATGCTGTTGTTGAGGTAGGGCCATAAAGCTGGAAAATATGAAAATAATCCAGTGTAACCTTCATCCTGCCCTTGGGAATCTGATCTGAAGTGACAAAGAATAATATCCGACTGCTTTTCCATTTTAGACCATTCATGCAGCAAATCAACAATTAGCTCTTCATAACAACAGTTGAGTTGCTTTGGGAGCTACAGACAGATGAGATGTTCACTCTAATTCTGGAACTGCTCCACTGCGTTCACCCCTTCAGCCTATTACTGTGCCCAGCCCTCAGAGGTCGTAAACCCTGCTGTCCTCCAGCACTCCTGATTTTGTCTTGCCCTCAAGAAGGCGATGACAGAGCCTGTGCTGGATCTGGCTGGGGTGGATTAGTTTTCTTTATGGCAGCCCACGTGGTGCTGCATTGCAGATTTGTGGCTAAAACACTGTTGATGGCTACTGTGACCTGACTCAGGCAGGGCAACCTTTGAGGCGGATTAAAGCAAAATGATGCTAAATAACCAATATAACAACAAATTTCATTAGAACAACTAAACTGGGGAAAAACATAATGGATTAGAAAAGTGGCGTATAGTTCTTCTGGACTGTATGATCACACAAAGAGAGGAAAATTGGAAACAGAAAAATAAAGAAGAGAGAGAGGAGGAGAAATAGAAAGATGCCAACACATGTGACTCCAGAGATCTCATGTGATTGCAGCCCATGGTTGTATTATGCAGTCCTGGTCTGTCAGAGGTGGGGCCTCTGTATGTGCCAAAACTTGGGGTTTTCATAACCCCATTTCTTCCAGTAAATGCCGCAATACCTTCTGCAGGAGGAGTTCTGGGCATGTGTAGTCTTTTTTCTGGAAGATTCTAGAACTCTGGAAGTGTTGAGAGGGAAGGCAGGATACGTGTGTGTCTGTGTGACTGGGTGTGCATGAAAAAGTTTCTGAACAAAGTTTCTGAGTAAACTCTGAGTTTTGTGGCTGAGCAGTGGTGGGACAGAAACCAGCATAAAAACCCAAAACACTACCCAGCCTTTGCAGGATCCACTGCTTAACAGTGGTTTCACCTTTAGTTAGAAAACAGCTTAATTAAGGCAAAATTTAGCTGCAAGGTCCAAATAGTTCACTATGATGACACAACGGTGTTTTGGGTATTAGTGAACAGTGCTTGCACAATAGTAAGGCTTTCCTTTTTCCTCACTCTGCCTGAGGAGGGAGTAGGATGGGGATGGGCAAGAGACTGGAAGGGAACACAGCTTGGGCAACTGACCTGAGCTGGTCAAAGATCTATTCCATTCCACATAGTGTCACACTCAGTAAGAAGAACTGGAGCAGAAGAAGGGGTGAGAGGTGGGTGTTTGATTTCCAAGGTGGCTGATGCTCAGAGAGTGGCTGGGCATGGGTCTGTTGGTGGGAGGTGGTGAGTGAATGCTTTTGCATCACCTTTTTTTCTCTATACTTTTTTTTTTTTAAATCCTTCCTTCACTTATTAAACTGTCATTACCTCGACCCACAACTTTTCTCAGGTTTGTTCTTAATCCCTCCCCCATCCTGTAGGGAGGTGGGAGGGAGAGGGGAGTGATCAAGTGGCTGTGTGGGTGTGTGGCTGCTGGCCAAGGCCAACCCACAGCAGACCTTTACTTCAGAGAAGTGAAGATTCACAATTCAAATGGAGATCAAAACACAGTCAAATCCCCCACAGCCATGGGAGAGTGTGAAGAGATTGCATCATACTGAGAAACTTGAAGGCACACAAGGTATTGTGAACAGTGTGAAATCATTGATCAACTTTCTATGACTTATTTCAACAAGTCACTTTCTCAGTGAAGGTGTTTGTTGAGACTTTTTCTCTATGATTCCCATCCAAAGTTCATTAAAGTTAGTGGAAAGCTTCCAATTACCATCTTGCTGCCTTAAATTAACATCTTATGGTACCAATACCACTTTCTTCTTCTCAGCCGGAGGCAGGAAGCTGTGAAATAATAGAACCACAAGAACCTTTTTCCTGTGGTGGACTGTGACTAATTATCAGAGGAAAAGTGTATAGAAAGCCTGGGTACTGGTCAAAAGGATGGAGTCAGAGGTCTGAATTTGCCACAAACATTCTCTTTGGTTTAATTGGATTTGTAAGACTTTTGGGGCACTAATCCTGCAGGCAGGTAGATCTGCAGAACACAAAGGCATTCTGAAGGGTAAACAGATGATCACTAACATGAGCTACTTGGTAATCAGGCACCCCTTAATGTTTGTATTTAGAGCACTACATCAAGCCAAGGTATCTGCAGTGAAGATGCCAATAACTGGGTTTTCTGAAATATTTCCAGAGCCAAAGAGAACCGGGGACATCTCATCCCAGTCAAATGCACTGTACCTATTCCTGTCTGTAAATGTCCAACAGGGAAACTAACTGGGATGTAGAAATATTTATTGTGTAAGGTTACTAGGGAAAATGAATTCAGCCCTGAGGGCTCAATTCAGTTGTCCACACAGAGGCACTTAGTACTGTTTGCTGTGCCCGACGGGATCCCACAGGTCCAGATTCAGCTGTCACACCTGAAAGTCATGGGTTCTTATCAAGTAGTACTATTTGGATGCCTCAGACACCCAAGTACATTCCAAATGACACCAGCTGCCTGTGTTTAAGCAACTGAGATCTGATTTCCCCTAAGTCCATTCACATCCATGAAGGACTACATCAGACAAACTCTGTGGCAATGGGTTATGGCCCTAGAATTATGTGTCTTGGTACTATCACAGCCCACCTTCCAGACCACGTCATCCAATACACACATATAGCAAAGCGCCCTGAAACAGAGATGGTGCCCAAGGCAGTACAAATGACTGAAGCTTTCTTTGAAAGCTTTCTTTCAGTTCAGTTTCTTTGGAAATCTCCCAAATTGGAAAACAGTGATACTAAGATTCCATTGTTCCTGTTGATTCCACAGTGTTAAAATCATCCTTCTAGATTAAATTCAGTGGCTCATCTCTTTCACTTAGCTTTTTATTTGTAACATAGTGTTTCGTATATGGCATCAGGAAATGGGAATTGGCTAACTGAAACATAAGGTGAGGGATTTCAATTATCTTCCTTTCATGCTTGCAGAAATATTTAAAAATCTGTTATATATTGCACTTACACATAGGAAGCATAATTTGAATAAATCTGTTCCCATAATTAATATGCTTTAATTAGAGCAAGATGTCATATCAGTTGCTTTTTTTGCACTATGGCATAAGATTCTATATTTAAACTTCCTATTGTTTACTCTAGCTATTCTCTGTAATTATTTATTTCTATAAAAATATAGCATTGTGGTGGGTAAATTTAGAATAATAACTTATCTGAGTTCAGAAAATAGTACTTTACATAAAAAGAAGAAAATCATGAAGTTAAAATGCATGAGAAGATGAGATCACTGTAGCTCTATTGCTTCTCCTGAAGCTTTACTGTTTTATGGGAGAGTCTCTGAACTCTCCCATGTATTTTGTAGTAAGTATAGCATAGTAACCTACAAAACACACCTCTAATTATATATTAACACTCCACAAAGGGAAAATCTCTACAGAGGAATGAATCATCATGCAGAGGAATGCAAAAGTCTCAGATCTGCAGATACAGACAGCAAAGTTAGGGTCACAGAGAGGTTTCTTTTATTTTGTTCTGTACCCAAAATCAATATTTGGCCACAAAGTGATTTTGAACAATTCTGGCCCATTCTTTCCTACCACCATCAATGGAGAACTTGGTGCTGCATTTACGGGGTGATGCAGAGAGAGGAACTGGTAATTGTGAGCACACAGTGACCCTTTAGCAGTGCAGCATCAGGGACAGGAATCCAAGTGTCCTCCAAAACAGGCTTGTGCCTGGTATCTCTTGGTTACAGGGAGTCTATTATACCCATAGGATCTCTAGACTACCTCAGTTGTAAAGAATGCCACCAACTCTGACCCCAAAAGAGAGTCTCCCCAGGGCACCCACTTGTCTAGAACAATGTTCATCTGTGCTGCAGCCCTGGGGGTGCACAGGAGAGGTTTGGTACATCACCAATGGCAAAGGGGAGAGGACACATCTACTCCTACATGTGCAGAAACATGCCCTGCTGCTTAGACAAGTGCAATATACCCTGTTTACACTCTGCTTTTACAATGTCACTACCTTTCCTTGTAAAACTAAAACAGAAAAACATCTGAAGTGCCCTGAATGAAGCTGACCCTGAGCCATTTGAAAGGTATGCTGCTCAACTCCACATCCATAACCAGATCTAATAAAGTAAAATAAAACCTTTAAACAGGCAACACAAAATGAATTCTATGATTATCTAGTGCAAAATCTCATATGCAAGAGTATTTCTCCTAGTAAAACCACACCAATAATTCCTTGGAACTACGGTTTTAAAACAGAAAGCCTGTAATAATGTGCATAAAAGAATTTAGACATATAATTGCTTCCTTAGACTTATTTTGCACTATGAAAGTGATTGCCTGGCAGACTTTAGGAAAATGTAGGTCTTGATCTCTGTCTGATGGCTAACCCCTTTAAGAATCTAGTGTAACTGTCTGACTGATAAATCACTATTTAATTCTAACAGAAGGATATTTTCCCTCCTTTTGGTCAAAGGGGTCAGTGTACCACAATGAGAAACATATGAACTATTAATCTTTCATTTACACTCTCAGTGTACTTGTCTGGATAGTACATTGTAATTTTTTCTGACTTTTTTATACAATTTCTAACTGGTAAAATATTCTTCCTTCTAATATTTCTATTGAAATGAAATTCGTGTGGCTGGACCTGTATGATTTTGTTTATTTGTCTTTGAGATAGAGATAAAAGATATCTATAGAAGACCATATAAAATATCCTTTTACTGTCAAGGGTGATCAGCTCCTCTGAATTATCACTTCTACTGAAATGAGATATGATTGTAAACCTTCTAAGTTAACAAGAAAAAGACAGTATTAAAAGTAAAACACCTATTCAGAGAATAAAAGACTCTGAACCAAGACTTTACTTCTTTCTTAGAGCGTGTTTGTTACATAGGATATTTCTCTAACTATACAATGATATTCCTTGAACACACTTGGATGCAAATATCAAAGGTTCAAGTCATGTATAAGACAATCTTTATTCAATCTCTTTGAAACAACAGTGAAAGGCCAGATTTAATAGGAATGTAGTCATAAGTAGCATAAGGTGAAAGCCTTGAAGGTATTTAACCAGACATACATGAACATGAAGATTAAAATTCACAGTGAAGCTGCAAAGAAACAGGAACCTGCTCTGCTGCTTAGCAAAAGTGGGTACAATTCCTGAAGTAATTTCATGGATATTCCCTCAGCTATAGTCACAAAAACCTGGTGTTTCAACCTGGGATTGGGAACATCAGTTAACAAAAGTAGTATAGCTATATTTCAGGTTTGGTTTGATTTTTTTTTTCCACGCAGGCTTTGTCAACTATAATTCTTCTATCACCTGGCAGAAATAAATAAATAAATACAATCTTCAGGCTTCAGTAACAGAATTGCATTAATGTTGTTCTTCTTCTGCAGAGCACTGAAGCCAATGGCTTTCCCCATTGGCTTATCTTATGATGTATTCATAGAAACCTGAGATAGAAAAGATAGAGTAGGAAATACACTTCATTTCCCTGAATGCTTGGAGGTTTTCACCATTTCACTTAGGAACTCACTGTAGCTCTTTTTTTAAAGTGGTTTTTTTTGTGGTGTTTGTTTCTTTTTTTTTTTTTTTTAAATATTCAGTCTAACTTCTTCCTTTATTTATTTTTTTTTTGCTCCGAATTTTTCTATATCATCTAACTATTGGCAAACTGAAACAATGCTTTGACTGTAGGGACATCTCTGAAAGTGGCAATTAAAAACAAAAACTCTCTCTGTCTTTCTTCAGTACCCCACTCTAACCCCATATTTATCATGAGTTGTAAGAAAGCATATCTTAGAGGTGCTTTTTCACCTCTTTCTGTGTCTGAATGACATGATAATATGATATATTATTACAGTGTATTTGGTATTAAAAGTAATCTTGTCCTTAATTTCCTGTCTTCTTAGGTATGTGTTTGAGATGGTATTAAATGTTGACCAAGAGCTCAAAGGACATTATTGAGGTGGCAGCAGTGCCCATGTGTATGTCCTCCAGTGCACAAAATTTTGGAAAAGTGATGTGCTGGCTTCTGGGTCAGGAAATGATTATCAAAAAGGAATGAGGGGTTCTCTGCTCATGGCGACTGTATCTCGTGTCTGGTTTTAGCTACTAATGCAGATGAGAGATTTTTGAGTGAAATTTCTCTCCAAATACCATAAGATGGATCTTCACTCCAACATAAAGGCATTGAAGGTAATCTCATATCTTTTAACAGATGCTAAGAGAGGTTTAAGTGAAGTCAAAGCACACTCTGCTCACCATGAGAAGCTACTGAGGTTCAGGTGGTAAATCCATACGTGATAACTGTTTTCTGTCAAAGCCCCTGTAGATTCCCAATGGCAGAGAGAGGCAATAATTTTTATTTTTGCCTGCTCTGGGGATGGTGAACTATGTGGTTTCCTTGCTTATGCTCTGTCACTCTCTCATGTTCATCTTAACTCTTCAACTTCACCCTATTTCCTCTGTGGAGCTCTTGCTCTGGCCAGCTGATTGATGTCAGCACGAGCTTGTCAACTCCTTCATCCCTTTTGGAAGCAGATATATAGGTGTTCTTGAGATACATAAACATAATGAGTTATAGAAGTCTGTTTCTTACCCCGTGCCGTGAATCTCAGCTGCACCCTTGTACCTGTCACCCAGTAAAAGTGCATAGGAACTGCATTGGAATTAGATGGCTTGTGTCCCAAGCAGACTGGACCAAACAGCACAGAGAATCTTGTGACATGTGGGAATGGACAGACTAAATGGTTGCTTCTGCCTTACCAAGCCAGCTTCTCATTAACTTGGGTGTGTCTACACTTCACAGCAGCAGCAGCCACAGTCCTATCTCCTTCAGAGTGGAAGAGAACGAGGATAGCTAATAATTCTGCATGTTGATTCTCTTCTACTAAAAAGCAAATGCAGTTTTCAGATTCTTAGATGGGGCTCTTTGGCACGATGCTGACTGCATGTAGGTAACAGACTGCAGCTCAAAATCTTTAAAAGGGAACCCAGTGCGATCTTCAAAGTTAGGGGGAGCGAGGGAGGTTGTTTTAACCTACAGAAGGTGACAGCAAAGCCCTCTGAGGATATCTTAATATGAGTTCAGCAGGAAGAAGATTATTTTCTGAAAGAAAGAACATTTTCTTGGCATTCTTGGAACAAAACAAAATACGTGGGGGAAACTGTATCTGCCAAGAGTGATCAAATCACCCTGCTTTCAGAGACAAGCAAACTGTTTCTGACAAAGCTTCAGGAAGAACACACTGGAATTCAGAAGCACCCTAAGCCTGATGGCTAAATTTCCTACCACATCTCTGCCAAGAAGACCTTCACAGTCAAATGAATAATAGAACAGACTAAGAATTTAGAGATGTGATGCACCAAAACAGCGTGAATTCTACTGAAGTTTAAACTCTGAATATGAGCTGCTTTGCTGATCGCTTGAGTGCTACTTGAAACTAGTGCCCTTGTAGTCAGCACAGAGAGTCTGATCCATGCAGAGACAGGCAGAGAACAGCTGCACAATCCTGGTTAAAGGTCTGTCCTGTGGGGATCAGACATGGTCAACATAGCAGAGATACCAACAAAAAATTCAAACATCTGCAGATGCAGAATTTCAAAATCATAAGCATAATGCAAAGGTCACTTGCCCATCATGTAACGACATGACTTCATGCCACTAAAACTGAGTAAAGATTTTTAAACAAAGGGTCTTTTTCAGGAGCTTCTCCAGCCTTGCTGTGGCTTTGTTTAAAGTTTCAGATCTTGTTAGTACTGTACTGATACAGAATCAAATAGGAGTTTTTTATTATTATTACTATTTTTTTATTTTATTTTTAATATTTTTGGTTGTACACAGAACAAATCTTATTATTACTGTTGAATTATTTGTTACATAGAGGTAGGGTTCACCACACTTAACTTCACTAGACTGAGATGATTCAAACCAGTTCTCTACACTCCTTCTATTCTGATTAAGCTCACAAAAGCTATTCAGATAGGTGTTTATATTTATTAAGATGAACTACTGTGTTGCAATGCCTAGTCAAAAAAACTAGGTAAGTTGCATAAACCACTTGTCTAACTTCAAAAATGGAAGAAATTCAGGTGAAATGTAGGCTTTCTGAAGGATATGAAAGCTACATGATGCAGAGCTGGTGCTGCTTGAGCAATACCTTGCAAGCAATATTAGCTCAACCATGTCACCAAGCTGGTAAATCAGAACCAGGTTTGTCACCTGAGATAACACAATTGTATATCAATGCATTAAATATGCCAGTTTATTGATGGAAAGGTTAGGGGTCTTTAACACACCACTTCACTACATACTGTAGATATGTGCTAAGAGATCAGATCTGTTATATATAAAATATTAACCTAATGTAAAATATTTGTGTAGTCATGAATAAATCCCCAGTACTGCAGTCTCAAATCCTATCAAACTCAATAGAAGCTACTAGAGAGAGTATAGGACAGTATTTATTAGATAAAATGGGGAAGGATAAAATCTGTCTCTGTATGGAAGTGCCATACCTGACAGCAGATAAGAATGACAGCATCACCCCCTTCCTCCCATCACTCCACGCAAATGATGGTTCTGCATCAGCAACTCATTTGAAACTGCGTGGTGGGAGCAGCAAAACTTCCTCTGCACATCCTTCATGTATGGGATGGATGAGGTATCTCATTTCATACATCATTTAATGTTGGCTGCAGTTATTTCACAAAGACCTATTTTGACTTTGCTAGAAATGTGAAAAAGAGTTTCCAAGTTTGGAAATTTTCTGCAAACAACAAGCTGAACTGCACCTCCAACTGATGTGAGTCATCAGAGACCCTTTGACTTCAACACTGTTGTATATTTATGTTATGTGTCTACTGGGTGTAGTTCTGAAGTCAATAAAGCTATATTAACATGGTAGGAGAGAGATTGGGAATAAGACTATTTTTCTACCTGGAACTGAATAGAAGGATATTTTACATTTGATATTTTAACCTATATAATCTTACCAATGGACATTTTTGTTTTTCACACCTTTCCACTGCTTTTGTATGTCTCTGAGAAATCTTGTCTCACCAAATCAGTAGCATGGTCCTTCAAAAACTTGGTCTAAATTATGTACTTTGTAGAGCAAGAGACATGACAGTTATATGTAGGAGGTTAAATGCAGTCCAAATACTGATCAGTGTCTTTCAGAAGCCATTTAAGAGCAGGATATCATTAATAAACAGTCCTTTTTTGTACCCATTGCCAAAATGGACTTCCTTGTGTTTGAGACAAAAAGATCAATATTGAATATGCTCTTCCTTTCAATCTGTTATTCTTTTCATCTGAATCATAGGGAAGAAAAGGTTACAGTTCACACTATATATAAGGAATTAACTCCTTTCATATCCTTGGCAAGGACTAAGGGAAGAAAGCAGTACCTGCTGGTCTGGTCGATCCACTCACATACTACAGAAATAATTTTCTGGGAAAGTGTTTTCATCTCTTCTTTCCCCAGTAGACAGATATATATAAATAATATAGAAGGTATTTGGATTGAAGTTGTTGATAATTAAAAAAATTGGGATTTTTTTTATTTTACCATTAAAAATTAATTTCCCGTGATGCTCTGCAAGAGCTGTATGATGTGACTTGCTATATGTCACCAAGTCACTGGTCTTGATACTTGATGTGGCATTTCCACTTTCTGGTTTCCTGATATAAAGCTTCTAAATTTACTTTAACATCAGAAATTAAGGACAATTTTAAAAAGAACCTGACAGCTTTCCTGTCACCACCATTCTTCAGGCTAAAGCTGTTTGAGAGGAAGAAAAAAAGTTGTAATTTGTTTTGGAGCAGCACAAAATCCTAGACCAGTTTAATTCTCATGATGAACCTTGTTACATTCTTCCTTCGGTCATTACTTTGAAGAGGAAGCTGCAAAAAATAAAAGGCTGGACAGCCGAGCTCCAAATTTTTTCAAATGTGATTGTGGATGAATTTACAGGCAAGCAATGCTGTGTGAAACAGAAAACAGGGAATGTGTATCAAATCCTCCATCTGCCTGGGCTGGAAATAAGGACATTACGGAGCTCATCTGCAGACGGATGTTGCTATTTAATGTCATTGCCAACAAACCATTCATTAAATTCATAGCTGCACCTGATACCCATTCATGTGTTCCTGCTTACAAGTTCTCTCAAAATAGGCTGTTCTACAACTTTTGCATGCTTTACACAGCAGATTACAGCAAACTGCAAGAAATGGAGGATAGATGTTGTAGAGGGGACATTTACTGTGGATTTCTGAGACCATGGTAAATAGTTGATGATATATTTAGCATCTAAAATAGAATGGGTGTCCAATCTTCTAAGTAGCTTTGAACTTCCCATTTCAAACAAATTTTGGTGTTGATCCAGGAACACACAGATAACAAGGAAAGTGGAAAAAATATGCTCTCTGTAAACAGACAGCACTCTGATTTCAGGAATCTGAAAGAGGCTGCAGTCCTACCTACCATATGCAAGGAATTAGAGTACTCATCAGAGAACCGGTACTTCTAGGGGTCTTTACAAAGCTTGGTACTTTAAGCCTAATGACTTAAACAGAACTTTTCTTATTTTGCATGGTTTTAGTTGACTTAACACTATTTCTAGAGTAGATATTGAATGAAATTCAAATTGGTAAATTAACTTTTTGGCTTTACAAAATAACTTGTTAAATCCACACTAAGTCCAACTACTAAAATGATAATACGAACAATAACAGGGTGAACACCTCTTAAAAACAAAATCTCATTTCATCTCACTTTTTTGAGTCTTTGGACACACACAACTAAACAAAGCATTAAAGCTTATTATACATTTTGCATTTTGAAGTATTGAAACCGAAGTAAATAATAATACTACTAATGAAAAATGAGAGCAAAGATCAAACAATATAAATCCTGTCTTCCTTATTGTGTTTAAAGATTTCATCTCACTCTTCATTTGTATATAACCTTTCTGCACATTGACAATAGCCTGAGTATAGTCAACCATAAATGAGAAATCCCTGCCTACAAGATATATCATTTCAGGTATATAAAAATCAGACTTTTTCATGTCACTGAGCTGATATAATGTTTCAACATATATTGCTTATGAATGATCCTTGTGTAAAGTCTCATATTGTACCTTGTATAAAATGAGATAGAATTTCCTATGTGAGATAATACTTTCTTAGATGTCTTTCTTTGGTATTTCCACCTGTTTATTGTCTTTCCCTTCCCTCTCTCCACTGAAATTTCTCTGTATTTTTCCACCTGTAGTAATATGTTTAATAAATAAGCAAATTCTCCCAAGTGTATATGAGCTTTTGTTTTTTTCACCTTCTCTGTAAGGACCATCTTGCTCATCTCCTTAACGAGCCCACTGCCAGATCAAAAATGTTGTAGAAATTGGCTGCCTTAAATAGTGAGCAGCAGCAATCCTCAGTGTTCAACAGCTATGACCTGGTTCCCATGTACTTACTGACCACTGAGGTGATCAACTCTGTAACTCTCTCTTTTCTACACAATTACTGGAGCTCTACTTGTGGTTGAGCTCCTCAGAGCCTGAAATCACATAGCGAGGTCACATGGCTGTGACACGTTCAGTGCAGATCTTCCAGTAATACTGAAACTTCTTTCATTTAATTTCTGTTCCTCTGCTTTCCTATTCCTGTCTCTATTGCCCAGACTCACAGAAAATTTCAGAAGAGTATGGGACAACCACTCCTAGAAGAAAACTGGAATCACAGTATGGACAACTGTAGAGCCTAGGGGCTGTTGTTTGATGTCCCTCAAGAGGAAAGCTAAATATCACATGAATTAAGTGACTTTGCAACTGAAGTACTACTGAGAGTTGTTCTGACTGTGCTTCTATGGTACTGATACCCAAATCATACACAGCCTAGTATCTCTTTAGGCCTAATATGACTTCAAAATTAGCAGCTGAATATCAAAATTATGATAACCTTTTCAGAAATATATGGTAACAATTGTGATTTATCATAGCTGTGATCAGCTTTGCAAGCACTTAATCTGGATAGTTCAGTCACTCTAGGCCTCCCCAGTACAGCAGGTAAGGATCTACAAAGACTCATACTCTCATAAGCCAAGGAGACCTGGTTGAATACCTGACTTAAGAGATATCAGTGTGCAAGAACACAGCTTGATCCCTACTGACTTTGTTGTGTAGATCACAGCAATGAAAATTGCTGATGCTTGTGTCTCCAGCCTCTACAGAAATCCCTGTTTTGTTTAGGTCAGTGAAAGCACAGAGACATACCTTTTTAGAGAAGAGTTTACAGTTTGTTCTTTTATGATTACTCTTGAAATGTCTTATCATTATGACAATCATGCCTTAACATTATTATTTTGATCTCTATCCTTTGCACCTGCGTACTGGAATGGGGAAGATATTGTACCTTCTCAGGGAGACCAGGATCTACAAAATTGGATAGTAAAGAGCTGCCCACAAAGCATTAAAGCTGGTTTAACCTTAAGGCTTGCATTCAGCACACCCAAAGAGCATTTACCTGAGATTCCTAATTTACAAGCCTGTCTGCTCTAGGTTCCTTATTGAAGTTATCACCCTCAACAGCTGCCTGGCTTTCTCCATAGACTAGAGGAGAGTGCAGGGTACCTATTTGCAGGTTAAGTGACACAGTTTAATGCCTGAGAAATACCCAAAGGTGCTAGTGACACCACTTATCTCAGATTCTTACATAATCCCCTTTAGGCATCAGGGCTTCCTTGGCTGTTGCTGATTCATATCTCACTAGAAGTGTGTCCTGGTGGGTGGCTGTAGGGACATTTTGTTCTTTGTGCCTTCCTTCCTTCCTCCTCCCCCTCCCCATCACAGTTGAATTCTCTGGCAATTCAGCTGTGATATTTCTTCCTAGTGGCATCTACCCAGGGACAGAACATGCTGTACATATTTGCAATGTATTTAATAGAAATCAACATTCACCCATATCATTACAGCAGTTCTGGGAGCAGGCTTTAAACGAAATGCTGAATCCCAAATATACCAACCTGCTTCACCCTGTGTCTTTTGCATTACAAATTCCTTCAGCAGCTGTGAGAAAAAGAGATAAGATCAGATTCTGTCACTTGTATCAGATTTTTCTTGCCCTTCAAATTGACAATTCCAGTCATAAATAGGTGTGGATTCATATGTGAATATGAATATCTGTGCAAAGACATCTAATGCAACTCCCCCTTTCTCCATCAAAGTGTTAAAACTACAAGTAAGTTGAGGGCTCACACTCCTAGAAATATATTCTTTCTCAAAGGCATTGCTTATGTGATAGACAACGCTCAGAAAGTTTTATTATATTGTGTTATCCTGTGGCCCTTGTAGATATGAATTCCCTCTTGCTGGTGTAGAGGTATGAGACACAGAAAACTGAAAAGATTTTGTTGGGGTTTTTTTTGAAAAATCATTAGTCAGATTGAAACCAACACTCAGACATCATCACTGTTGCTGGCATAATTATATCCCCTTAAAGCACTGCTCGGAGACCTCCAACCAGGTGCTGGTAACAACAGGGTCCAGAAGAAGTGGTAGACACAGCATGTGATGAACGAGGTCTGGGATTCATCCAGTGAGCCTGGTCAGGAGCTAAAGGAGATGGAGCTGGAAACAAGAATGGAGACAAAGCTAACCAGAGGCCTAAGGATATATTCATGATACAGGGACAAAGGCAGGACTGGAGATGAGTTCCAAGGCACACACAGGGAATCTACCCAGGAGGCAAGGGTACCTACTGTATAGGTCTGGTGTCTGTGCAAGAACCAGTGGTAAGGCTGCAGAGGAGCAACAATATAGGAAAATCCAAACCCTGGATGACCTAAGTTTAAGCAGTATTTCTGTTCTCATGGTGCAGGTAATGGATCCAGGCAAGGTTAGTCAAGACCATTGAACCCTACTTAGTGTTCATTACTGCATTATTTCTGTGAGGTTAGGAGCCCCAACAACCAAGGCTTCTTTTGTATTGAATGAAGAAATAGTTTCTCAAATAAGCTGAATTATCACCTTCTAGAGATAGTAATGCTCTCTAGAAAGTTAATCCGAAATTCCTAAAATACAGAACCTGAGTTTGTGCTGTCTTTTGTATAACAGCTCAGTAGTTCTTCAGCTCATCATTCTTCAGGAACTGGAATACCTGGAGTCAGAGACCTGTCTTAATTGGAAGGGAGATAAGATCTTTGTATGAGAAGACTACTCTAACCAGTAGTTTATGGGCTTCTATGAGATGCTGGGTCTGTATTAAGACATCTTCTGCATAAATTCAGCTACTGAGATCAGAGCTAAGATGCCGGTAAGTTTTGAGGAGCTTGATTTCAACAATATGATGAAAATGCTCTATTTGGAAAGTATGTGTGTTTTGATTGATGGGTCATGGCAGAGCAGCGGAGAAGGAGGGTTTGCATTTTTCTTGTTCTGGCTGCTTCATTTGAGGTAGAATGGGGTGCTTTCACATGGAATAAAGTCATACCTTCCCAGTACGTCATCATTCCTGCAAATCAGGGGTAACAGATGTTTTCATTGGAAAGCATGTAGAGTTTTCTGTAGTTCAGTATGTCCTTGGAAGTCTTAGCTTGAGATTAAGACTTAAAAAAAGCAGCATCTCAAAAAGATATATGTCAGGAAGGATATCTGTGTGTTTCATTCTTTCACTTTTTCATATCTGACAGGGGAAATTTAAATTTCCTTATATTTTGTGAATCTCACTTTCCTATGTGTTCAGATAAAGCAGAACCATACAAAAGCTTGGTTTGTGTTTTTGGTATGCTCTTCTTAGAAAGACAATCAAGGTCTTTTCACACAGTGTTTTGATTAGTGTGGGATTTTGGCACAGACTACACCTCTTCTCCTCTGCTTCTTGGCTTCTACTTTGTATCCTCCTGTGAAAGAGAGCCACAGCTCAGGACATAGATATCCTATTCAAACATGCCCGTAGCCTCCTTCTTCTGCTTCCCCAACTTGGGCTTTAGGTATTCTGTAGCAGAGTTATATATCCAAACACCTTTATAGATCTTGGCATGGATGTCGTAAATTCCCTGTATACATCAGGGTCCAATGTCTCTTTGGCTTAAAAGCATATTCTTTTCTGTAAATTTAAGGCAATTTTCCCTTCATTTTCTACTGTTATTATAGGCAACTGAAGAAAACATGTTTCAAAAGCTAACACTCCTTGTCATTTATTTCAAAAATACTGTGTTTCAGCCACCTATTAGTCTGAAGAAAAATGTAGGCATTAGTGGCTTGTTTTTGTTCTAAATTGGTTATTTAATATACAGCTGTATTGTAACATGTTTATCAGATTTTAGTGACGAATCTGAAATTGTTTCACCTTATACAGAAGGAATTTACTTTTGTTTATGTCAGTTTTACTCCACTATGATTACACTCATGAAAGTGGAATTCTTCTGACTTCCACCTCGACAAATTAGAGGAGGATCAGGCTGGGATATTTGTTGCTATATTTTACTACAATTGCCTTTAAACCTTTGCACTAAGTCTACATTCAGTACTATTCTCTTTGACTGATTAATATTAAACCACGCGTGCAAACTAAAAATTAGCCATCATATCAATCTAATAAACATGGTAAGGAATTTATGAAACTACTTTCTACACTGAAAACAATATGTGAGAAATAGTGTCTTATCTCTACTGTTCTAATGTGTTAATTCCCTTTTACTGAATTTTTTTCCTAGATTTAACTACACAGTTGGTGCAACTCTTTGTTGGAGGACAAATGGTAGGAGATGAGAGAAAAGAGTGAGAAAAGGAAACAATTTAAATTAAAAAGCATCCCTCTTCCTCCTCTTCACTCCATTAAAGGCTTTCAGACTTCCTTCCTCAGGGAATTATTCCCTGGGAAATATTCCCATGAACAGCTCAGACATGCACAAGGTCAATGCCCATGGGAGTAAAACAGGTTGGCCTTTGGCAAACTGCCTGCTGGGAGTGGAAACTGGCACAACTTCATTTCCTGGTGCAGACATGGGTTAAAACTGCTGACAGCACTAAGAGCTGTGATTTCCTTCTACATCTTCACTCACAAGGGTGTGACATGAAGTTTTTGACCCCAGCAACAAATGGGGTCTGCATGAGACTGCACTGGCAAGAGAAGGAAATGTAGGTAGTAGGATTGAGAGGTAGCCTTGGAATTTGCATCCCTCAAGTTATCCTTTTTCTGCCTCTTTCAGAAGCCTTGACCCTTTCATACCATGCCAAATATTGCACCTTGAGGATGATGCAGTTGTGTCCCATAGATCTTTGGACACAGATGACACCAAAAAAACTGCATTGGGTAATTCTGTGTGGAAAAGAATTCAAAAGCCATTGAGCCACATTTTTCCAGCTTTTTTCTTTTTTTCTGTTGCTAATAAACACAATTCCTTAATATAGAACAAGAAATGAGAGTATAGGTTTTTGTTTGTTTTTCTTTTTGTTTTAAATATGATACTTTTCAAATACAGATGTCCATTTTCCCTGTAATTTCCAAATTGAAAATGTTGAGAGGTACCTCTGGCCTGATTTGGGATAATTTTCTGTGTGGATATCCTTTCCTGTGTTTTTCCAATCAATTTCAATTTCTGAAACTTGTGACTTTTTAAGTAAATAGTGGAGAAAAGAATCTGTCAGAAAAGTTATAATCTCCAATTACTATTTAGGAATAAGTTTCCAAGTGTTAATCCCAAATATGTAGAGCAGAATATGAAAAGAAGATGAGCGAATGGTAGGACCAAATAGGGGAATGGTAGTATAAAGTAAGGAAAGTATGGAAAGTAAGGAAATATCAATAAGGAAATATAAAGTATGGAAATATAAAGTAAAGCATAGAGAAAGTATTTTAGCTATCTGTATGGCATCAGTGACATCAGGTGTAGAATTTCAGGCTGTGAAACTACAGGAATGGTAGTTTTTTTTCTTTGGTTTTGAGATTGTTGTTGTTGTTGCCTGTGTGTTTCTTGGTTTTGGTTTTCTTGTGAGATTTCTCATTTGGTTGGTTGGTTTTTTGTGGTGAAAAATGTAGCTGCCTTTTTTTTTTTTTTTTTGTGGAAGTACACTCTATAAATTCCAAAAGTCTCTTCCAAACATTTCAACACCTGGATAAGTGTTTCTAAAAATGGGAGAAGAAAATTCTTTGAGCTGAGAAGGTACCACCGGTATTTTGATGGACAACTTGCACATCTTATGCTGTATACCAAGACTAAGGCCAGTTATAAAACCACTGACAAAACAGGGGGAAATTATACAGCTTTGCAAAGGTTTGTTCTTGAAATCATAAAAGATGATCAGTTTTGTGACTTTGGGAGAAAACTAAAACATAACGAAGACTGAGATGTAAGCCACTTTACAAGGTCCCCACTTTCCCTCAGGTTTATCTTCAAAGCACAAAAATAGGGCTGCTCACTAGGCCTGAACTAGCTAAAGCAGCCTTTGGCTGCAAATGGGTGTCTGATGACCCTCATTACAGCTGCTAATTTGAGTCTGCTACCTTGTAGAGTTTATTTTTCAGCTACCACCCAGTCTGGCCTCCTGTTTAATGCCCACAGTAAAATCCCACATCAGCACAGTTGTACCAGCCTTCGTACTAATCCCCTCATGGTCTTTTGCAAACAGATGCAGGATCATTGCAGTCACAGTTTTAGAGGTGTACTCTGTTAAACTGGGTAAATGGCTTTCAATACCACAAACTCACACTTGCCTGGAAAAATTGGTGTGGCTTTGTGACCAAACTTCGCCTTGTTATTGCTGGAATTCAGATTTAGCTGAAAAGCTTGAAAAGATGGAGAACCTGCTATTCCTGTCAATACTTTTTTTTCTTGGGCTATTCATCTTAATTCTGATTTTTTGACTAATTTCTCATTTCCATTTGTTTTGATTTCCCTTACGACAACTGCTCCTTGTTATGCCTTTTTTTGCTATGTAGATGACCACTCAAGTACCTTCTATTTTCTCCCTCCCTATTATTTTAATTATTTTTTAATAATGAAACAGATTGCACTGTAGCTGTTGCTTTTATCATAAATTAGACTTATAAACTTTCTAATGTATTGGCTATCTTTTGGAAATATTTGTGCAGAGCTTCTAGCACAGCAAAACCTGAATTTCAAATGGACCCTCTGTGTTTTATGACAAGTTATTAGTATCCATTCAGTAGAGCACCTGATGAAGACTTTTATTCATCGGAATGTATACCAGTCTGTGTATCAAATTTTCTCCTTCACCTTATTTCTCCTAATCTTACAATTTCACTGTATTACGTCTTCTGATAGAAACACTTCCATCACAGCCAAGCTATGATAGTTTTTGGTGAATGGACTGCAAATTAACTCAAGCTCAGCTCAATTCGGTGAAATGAAGTCTATTAACTGATGATGATTCCACTTTCTCACAGATTCAGTTCTTATCTCTTTTAAATCATTCATACTTTTTCAGGTGCAAAGTGCATTTGTTATAATTTAATCACTCTCCATCATAGTTTTAGGAAATTAATTTCATGAAGGCATTTTTCACCAGTCAAAGGGTATATTTTTAGAGTATTCTTCTATAAATTTTAATTAAATATGTGCATATTTTTTATATCTCTATACAAGATGGTGGCTGTGTGAGCACGAAGCAGTTAATGTTTCAGATCAGTGCTGCGGAGGCAGCGTTTTCTGACCTTTAGTTGGTCCTTCTATAACTAGAGATAAACCTGTGAATTTGGCACCTGGGAAAGCTTTCACACAGTAGGGAACAAAGAAAAAATTACAAGGGCCATACTCTCAGTGGATGTAAATTTAGTCCTTCGTATCAGTGGCACCAACTCAGTTTACACCAGCTGCAAATTTGGAAGAAATTACTAAATGTTTGCTGAACATCTTTTTAAGATCTGGTCATTGCCTTTTAAAATCTCATGAGACTGATACTTCAGCAGAGGACTGACCCTAAATCATAAGCAGTTATGATTAGAGTCTCAGGGGAAAACTGTGAAGTGAAATAAGTCTGTGAATTAGACTCAGTGCAATTTAAAGTAAATTGACTGATCCAGAATTATACCGGTAAAAATCTCCTTGTGTCAAAAAAACCACTGTGCTACTGTGCCTGACAGTGTGACTTTAGCATCTGCTGAAACTAGAGGAAACAACCATTGTGAGGGAAAAACAAAGTGTCTTTACTTAAAGTTGAACTTGATGATCTTTGTGGGTTCCTTCCAACTCAGAATATTCTGTGATCCTTTTCTAGAAATGATGGGTTGCTTCTCTGCTTGGCTGTATAACCTAGGACAGCAAAAAGATGGCAGTGAGGGCTTAGATCTCTCTGAAAACTCAATCTTTTTTAAAAGAACTGCTTTATCCACACCTAAGGAATAAAAAACATTTGTGACTCTAGCTCTTCTCCTTCACCCACCCAGATATTTTGCAGGTAACAAGTGAGGAAAGAATTCATATATATATATGGGGGTATCATTTTTTCAAGACAAGTTGCATGAGCAGCATTTAAGTAGTATCAGACTTCTGGCAAACTACAGAATAGAAATCAAAGCAGAATATGGAAATGTTTTTAAGTTGATCTTTCAAGTTATTTTCTTAGGTTTGTCAGACCAACGATGATTAAAGACTAGAAAAAAGGACAAAGGAAAATGTTCAAGATGATGTTGTAGGGAAGCGTAGCTGTGGTGTTGAGAGAAAACTTTTGAGTCACTGAATTGCAGAAGCAATTGAAATCTTTGGTTCAGCTATTATACCATATACAGGCTGCTGCTTGTGGTTTCAGACTAATAAAATAAAACTCACTGTGTTATAGCTTTATTTTTTGATTGTAGAAGTTTTGTCTGGAAGGATAATTTATGCATTTTTCTTTCTTTTTTTTTTTTTTTTTTACTGGGTTATGCATTGTTTGGAGTGGAAGAACATAAAATAAAAGCCAAACTCGGATAAATGTTCTCTTTTTAAAGCCAGAGCATGGAATAGTAATATTTAAGATAACACTGGGAGTGTTTGGAATGATACAGTTGTCAGGTTATGTAGGCAAGTTTGTTTTCAATACTCCTTACCCTTCTGCAATTAGGTAGGCATATCTTTCTAAACCATTTTAATGAAATTTTATAGTGAATTTAGTGATTGCAGCAGCAATGTAATGAATTCTGAAAGGTTAGTCTGAATAAACATACAGATTTAATGAACTTGCATACTCATCCAGACTCTGAGCTCTAGGAGAATCTATGCATCCTTGACTGAAACATAAACGTTTGGTAGCAAATCTATTTTTAAAACAGAGTTGGGCATTTGGAGGCGAGGTGCTAGTTCTGTACAGATTTCTTCTTCAATTTTTGACTCTCTCTATGTGCTTCAGTTCCTTTCCTGTTAATTAGTTGTAACGGTTATATTTTAAGTTACTCATATTCCACCGCAAAACAAACATAATTTAGTAGTGCACTACATGTAACCTTGGCCCTCTCCTCCTCTTCCCTCTATTTAACATTACCTTTTCTCCCTTTTTTGTTTTTCAATCACTTTCAAGCAGAGGATATCTTGTACCACATATCTGTGCAGTGCCTAATGGAATTGCCTCTGAGTTCAGCTGAAGTTTCTGTAATAAATGTGTAATTAAAATTCGTGATTGTGTCCTCTCAGATGTACGGCATGCAGACCTCATTTCCTTTTGCTTCCAAAGTGACTGACCAGGAGCAAAAAATATATTGCTCCAGCCTATTTGACTCTTCTTTATGGCACCCAAACCTTCACATGAGCACTGGAACAAATGGAACTCCAGTTTCCCGTGATTTCCTGTGTGTCGTTGCACCGACCAACTCTTTGTGATGTCAAATATTTTGTCTTGCTGCCAAATAAAGGTTGAGCTCCCAGGCTCTTCCCAATGGTATATTCCAAATACCTTTACCATAATATTTCTGCAAGATAGTATAATTGCTGTCTGTTTCTCTTTAATAAATCAGATTTCATTTGGACAGTAAATTCCAAGAATATTTTGAGGGGAGATGACAATCACAAAGATGCACAGTGAGATCCTATATATTATTTTCAGAGTGCTGTGCTCATAATCATGTAGCCACTGACCCACCAGTTCTAAACTGACCTTTCAAAGACCAGATGCACATATTTTTATTGCCAGTTTTCTCCCATAGTTCATTGTTTGTAGATTGGAGATTCTGAAGATATTTTGGCATTTTCCTTTTAAACTGATTTTCTGAAGTCATGCATCTATTTTGATCCACAGCTACATCTGAGTGCTTAAACTGGCAAAATTCCAATTACTTTTCTTTTATTTTTGCAATTTCTTAAAACACATATTTATATACTTAAAGCCCTGAAAGGAAACAAAGTGTAAAAAAGTGTCAGAATTTGTCTGCTGCCTTCTTGCTGTCTGTAACTAGGCCATGCTTTTGTTGGCTGATAGAAAAGACTGTTGGTCTTCTGTTAGATGTGGGACCATAGTAATTTATCATTTTTAGTGCTAATTTCAGATTGCATCCCGTGATTCTCAGTTAGCTCAGAATCTGCATCAATGCTTTTATTATTCTCACTGCAGAGCATTTCTGCTACCTTAAGGGCCCCTGTAAGAGCTCAATAGTTCTTTGCAGAAAAACTGTAGCTGAAATAGGCAGAGGCAATAGCCAGGCAGTCTAAGCCATGCTGTGCCAAATGCATCACACCCTAGAAACTGCACAATCCTTGCTCAGTTCCGAAATTGAGTAGAAAAACAAATACAGAATAGAAAACTGTAAACTCAGGTAATAAAACCAGTTGGATTTACAGGACTATGTTTGACCCCATTCTAACCCCTAAACCAACAGATGGTGGAAAAAGAGGAAAATGTCCTCTAAACTACATACACAGATTAACAAATGGGAAATAATACAGGAAGAGGTGGAGGTGGAAGATAATAACACTGGTTGCTTCTTCACACTGAGGATGAATTCTACTGTGCTCTGTAATTTTTAGCCAACATGTAGTTTCTTCCTGCTTGTCTAGATGACCTGTCAGATAGTGATTCAAAATGCTATGGACACAGTAATTAATGGGTCTTTCTGATCCTTTGATTAACTATAGAGCAAAACTGATCCTTTGGTGCTGAGCCTGTGACTTGTTATTCTTCATTTTGCGCTCCTGAGAAAATGCTGAGGAAATGTTACCACTTTTTCATGCCCTTTCGTTAACTTTTCTGTATCAAGACTTAGTGGTGGACAATTGCATCATCTTGAAATAGCTTTCTAGAGCTAAGGGTTATCCATTAGAACTATTACTAAGAAATCATTTCAGTAGAAGTCTGCAGGTCTGGCTAGAGAAGTAGGCACTAAATTTCTAAAACTGGAATTTAAGACTTGTCAGCTGTATGAGACAGGATTCAGCTCTAAATCATCTGGCCATTAAATCACTCATATGAACAGAGGGCCTCCAGACTAATAGCAGACACTGAAACCAGGCCTACATAATTCAAATGGATACAAAGGAAAAAAGTCCTCTAAGGATATATAAGTAGAAATGATAGTGAATTAAAAAGAAAATAACACAAATATTTTATGGGATAAGCATTCTGCAAAATACTTCCCTGTTTACTTTATTTGTAGTCTTAATTAGACCCCATTAAAATGGTGTTTCAGACCATAAGAAAGTAAATTAACATTATTACTTTGACTAATTGATATTTAGGCTTCTTTTTGTTTAGTTAACAGCAGTGTGGAGACAAAGAAGAATGCCCTGAACCTTGTAGAGATGTCTTCAGGATCCTGATAGATCTCTTTGGCCAAATTTGCAGTGCATTACACTGTGAGATAGTAAGATATCCTTTCTTGTTCTATGCACACAAGTTGAATACCAGTAGTTTGGCCCATTAACGGCTTACAAGGAGATCCATAATATCCAGCAAGTTCATCCAAAGACACTTATTAAAACATTATAAGTTATTCTGAGTTTAAAGTGTTAATGGATTTATAGTATATAAATTCTATCATGCTCCAAGAAATAGTTGGATTCCTTATAAAAAATCTTATTCAAAAATTTGAAATCATTATTTTTCTTCTCAAGTTAAAAAAAAAAAGGTAACTGTAAAGAAGGTTTTAGTTTTCTTATATGTGATGCATAAATGTCAGTCTGCAATAGTTTCTAGGATACCGGTTATATATGTGAAAGCTCCATTGCCATAAATAAGAGAGAGCAGCCTTCTTTAAAGCCCACATACATACAAATGCCCAAGCACCAGCACCTACCAGTTAGACTTGTTCTCTGAAAAACTAGTTTATTCACTAGGTTGCTCACATTCCCTCCTACAAATTGAGTATATTTTAATAAAACATTCCAATACTGAAGTTTGACATAGCCTTGTGAAGATTAAAAAAATAAACCATAAACCCCCCATGTACATTTTTTAATGTTATTCCTATATTAAATGTTTTAGTAAATATGCATACCACTAACATATCCTTGAGGTAACATGAATTCTTGAAGCACTGAGGTATGAAGATCATAGGATAAATCAGGTGTGAAGGGATCTCAGGAGGTCCCTAGCCCAAACTTCTTCTCCAACAGAGTCACTTATGGGGTCAGGTTGCTCAGGGTTCTATCCTATTGAGTCTTGAAAACCTTTGGGGATGGAGGTAACACCTGATCTACAGTCTGACTGTCCTTAAGGGAAAATTTTTTCTCATTATATCCAATCTGAATCTTTTTTTTCATCTTAGGTCCACTGTGTCTCAGTGTTTCAACACACACTTCTGTGAAAAGCCCGGCTCCATCTTCTTGGTGGCCTCCTCACAGTGTATGGGGGCTGCTGGTAGGTCCCCCTAGAACCATCTCTTCTTCAGGCTGAACAACCACTTGGTCCTCAGCCTCTGCTCACGGGCTCTGTGTTCCAGCCCCAGCATCTTCCTGAGTTTCCTGTGATTTACTGATGTTAGATCAAGGATTTTGGAAGTCAAATTTCCCTTGACTTCAAAAGGATTGAATTTGGATCACTCACTGTGTGACTATTTTTGGTCTCAGTTGCTACCTCTTTCTCCTGAGGTCATATTTTGGGGTTAGGGCTACAGGTTGTATATTTTACTGTCCAAATCATGAAAGAAGGTAGGATCTCAAAAGAGTGACTCAAAAGTTTGTGCAGACAGAACCAGTGCTTTAAAGGAATGTTTTCTTTGCGGTGGTATTTTTTGCAGTCTTGCAATATCTTGCTCCATATCCACAAAAACATGCAGACTTTGCACTCATCTGCTCCCCATCAAGTAGTTTTCTGTCCCTCTAAGTTATCTGCGTGAATCAATAGTATAATCCAAAGCTTTTTGTGCTGACAGCTAAAAAAGCACACAGTTTGCACCATGCCAGCCTTGAAAAGCAAAGCCACATATTCCTTTGTGTGGAGGGAGTAATCACTGTAAAGGTAAAGTGTATGCAATTTCCAAATGCCAAATTCTATAGAGAGAAAAATACTACTTTGCTTTGTGCTTTTCAGCTAGCTGAGGCCCTCTCATATGACAGGCCATAATCAATAAATCATGTGCCGGTTGTGCTGATTCTGTGTGTCAGGTCGTATCTCTCCATTTCAGTTTCCAGTTTCTTACAGAGTATTCACATGTGTTCTTTTGTCATGTCTTTCCACCTCCTCAGCATCAATTTAAAAGCTATTATTTTTAGGCCACAGAAATCGCAACCCGCCCACCCACCCTTTCCTCACAAATACTATACCACTGCCCAGCTTCAAAGCAGGGACAGGGGAGGAGGCAAGTCCTCTGTGCCGTACCAAGGAGGCCAAATCCTCTGTGTGCACACCTTGCCCATAGTGGGCAAAAAGATGCCATGATGATAGTTTGTCAAGACTGATAAGTAATAAAGACTGAAGAATTTCAAGAAAAGGTCCTTGTGGTGGAAAGATGTTTGTTTCTCACTTACATAAGGAATTATTTGCTCAAATCAGGCAACTTGACATTTCTAGTCTTGCTGAGGAAATATCTGATTTGGAAGCTTCATAGTGCAGACCACTTAGATAGAGTGGGAACTATCAGAATTATTTTCTGTATCAGAAATCTGGGCTGTGTGGGTCACTCCAGACTGAGTTTGCATTCTGCAGGTTGTTTCAAAATCATTTCAACTCCTCCACAGGTCTGCATTAATCCTGGCTTTATGTTCTAACCTTTGTGCTCACTCTTCCCTCCCAAGTCTTCAGAGTTCCCCATGTAAGTTCAGGCAAAGTCTATCTCCTCTGTATTACTCATTTCTCATGGTAAGGAAGGGATGCTAGTAATTGCTTACAGTTCAGTGGTGTTTTGAGTATTAATTAATATTTCTGTGTTTTCAAAGTCACTAGACATACAGAGAGCCTCATACTGCAGTTCCTAACTATTGTAACTAGGGAATTTGACATAATGATATATATATAAATAACGCTATTTTACTTTGCTGACACATTTTTCTCTGTAAATAAACATTTAAACTTGGAGAAAAGCCCTTTTCTGGATCCTTCAAGAACTGTTTTTGAACCAATGTTCTCAACTTCTGAATTACATTGACACGTTCACCTTCAGGGCTCCAAAGTGACTATGATGATTCACCTTGCAGATGACAAACTTGGAGATTTGTGGCCATCTGGTTATTTCTTCCCTTTTTCTTCAATTTCATTTTTTTTTTTGTTGGGGTTTTGGGGTGTTGTTGTGTTCCTTTTTTTCCCTTTGTACTGTTTAGAGCTCACTTTACATACAGCCTGTCCGCCTCCGTCTCTTCACCCTCCTCTTCCATACCACATCAAATTCATCTTCAAACTCAGTTTTCCTGCCCTGGGTTTAACTACAGACTTCCATCAGTCAAGAAATTGAGTTTTGCAGCTCCAGCAACTACCACAGTTGGCTCAGCTCTTAATGTTTGGCTTTTCTGATGTGTCTTCTTAAGCAGAAAGAAATGGTACATTTGTTTTTTGAATGGTTATAAACAAGAGGTTATTTCTGTCTTTTTTTCTTGCTGAATTCTGTTCTTTTAGTGCAAATAAGATTCTTTCTAATGTCTCAAATCAATGTTAGAGTATCTGTGCTTGTTGTAAAGGTATTTTGCTCTTATTTTACCACAGTTTTGGATTTTATTTTTTTTTAATGAAATGAAATAAAATGGTCACAGTAGATTGGATAAAGAGGGTTAGTGTAATCTGGAAATTCTCAAAAGTGTTCCCCTCTTTTCCAAAAACATTATTCTATATGCCTACATTATGTAAAGAGCTTTTGGAGATGTGGACATGTTTCTTTCCAGAAGATGTCAAACTCATCTTGCCTAAACTAAGGGACTTTACCTAAGATTTTAAATGTAGTGCCTTTTGAGTTAACTTAGGAAATTCAAGATCTCTGCATGGTTCTGTGCAATGTGACACTGGATCTAGGGCAGATCCTCATTGTTCTGGAGCAGCAGCTGGTAGTTGCATGAGATATCTCTAAAATACAGAAGTGGCACCAGATGCCACTGTGGGGACATCAGTTTCTCCCCTTTACATTCCCTTGCATGTCTCTTTATGTAAGTTTGCCATCTGGACTTCCATTACATCTGAGGGACATCTAGAAATTTATTCAGCACTGCTACTGCTACTTAGGATGAGATTCCCTGGATGAAAAAGGTATTTCAGAAGGATCCTCAGCTTCATTTTCTCTGCTGGTCAAAGTGCTGTTCACTGTGACTTTCTTCTCATGGAAAAAAGGGAACACTCACTCTGAACTTTCAAATTTAATCAGGTGGCTCTCACCCAGACCAAGACTAGGTGGTGAGAGGTTCCCAAACCTATGTGAAGTGTGACTGTTGATAGACATAGTTCAGGGAAAAGAAAATATCAAGAATATCAAGGAAATGAAGGAAAAGGGCTTTTAAATGAAAATTCTTATCACTTCTTATGTTTTTGTTTGTTTGGGGATTTTTTTTTCTGCCTTATGCTGCTTTTCTCTTCAGCTGATGATAAAAACTAAGACACAGAAGACTGTTTTCACTACCTTGCAATATATACTTGCTCAATCCTTCACAGATGATTTAGCAGTGCAGGAGTTGCCCACCTCCTTGAGGTTGCTGCTGTGTTTTATGGTGTAAAAGGCCTCAGACTGAAGAATATTCCCTTCAAGCTTTTATTATGTGTAAGGGTGCAAAGAAAAGACTTTGTTCAGCTGAGGATAATTTTCTGTGCCTACATTTGACAAGTCTCTTGTCAGGTTTTGTTTTGTTTTATTTTTTCCTAAGAAATTTCAGGAAAATCTCCATACCACAAGTATTTTCTCATTGTGTAAATAACTTTATTATTGTTAAAGATGTTACTTATTCTCTTCATCCCAAGAATTAACCAAAAAAGCAAACAGAAAGCCTTTTTTTGTTTAGGTGGTAAATAAAAGGCAAAAAACATTAAGTGCTAAATCCTCTTCTGCATAACAAAATCTTTCCCTATGATGAGCACCCTGAAGCTGTAAGGATTAAAAATGCAGACTGGGTGACCTGTAACTCTTTTAATTATAGCTGAAGAGCTGCAGGCAATCATAAACAGCCACAAGCCAGACAGAGTAATGTATATCATTAAGGTCACACATATGAAATACAGTTTTCTTCCTTTTTTTTTTCCTAGCAGAGACACCCAGATAACTCACATTTTGTGTTGAATGAAAAAAAAAACAAACAACAGTTTTATTTGCACTTTTAGATTTAAAAAAGGAAGGGCTACATCTTCCTATTGCGATATACATGCAGAGTATGTAACAGTTCTTAGAGCATAACACAATATTGAATAAATGTGACACGGGCAGTAAGGTGATTCCTACAGAGGCAACAGACACCAGAACTCAATTTTTTTTGACTTTATCAGTTTACCTGATAGGAAAGCTACAGTACTCACTGAGTGGCTCACACTGTAAGGTACAGACTCATCTGAAGGAGGCAATATTTAGAATTTAAAAAAGCTAGTGACCAGAATTGACGAAAAAAATTCTGATGGCGTTGTTTTCTCCCAGAAGATTTGAATCGTATTGTTAAGATCTAAGAGTTTAAAATATGGTAAATTATTGAAAAATATTGCTAGAAGTTAAAGGAATAAAAACAGCATGCTATGTTATAACATGGAAAGTTGCAACCATGACTTTTTCATCAGGAATTTGTAACTTACCAAAGTGTAACTTTATGTTGTGTTTGAGATGAAGCAGTAAGAGTTATAAAATAAAAATAAAATATTGAAGCATAAATTTCTCCCTGGAAGTGTTCATGGCCAAGTTAGATGGGGCTTTGAACAAACTGCTCAAGTGGAAGGTGTCCCTGCCCACGGCAGAGGGTTGAAACTGGATGATCTTTAAGGTCCCTTCCAATCCAAACCATTCTACAAAATGTTTCTGACGTTAGATATCACTCCTTAATGAGAGTCATATTCATAAGTAATAGAAAGGAGCTTAAGTTCATAATTCAGCTGAAACAATAGAAGACAAATGCTCTTTTCAGGGATACTTCATTATCTCTCTATTTTGAAGCTCCAGAAGGTGATTCTTAAAGGGGAAGGATTTTTAGAAAATTCGTCCTTAGTAATTCCCAAATATATGGTGCATTCTGTGAATCCTTTTTTGACTTCTTCCTTTTCTTGCCCAAATTACTAGATGCCTTTGAAGTATAGATCCTCACATTATGGCAAACATGATACAATTTGAACATTAGATGCTTAGAGTAATTTGGGACAGTGCAATGTCTTACAGTAATTAGGCTTTCTATATTACTTCTGGCCTTTAATTATAATATGATGAACTTCAGATGACTTCTTTTGTTCTTTCTTCTGTGAGTTTCCATTACGTAAAATATGAACCAGTAACCTCCCTCACATCTCTATTCATCTGGTAAATATAAGACTGCAAAATGTCTCTTTTAACAGAATAAATAAGATGATTTTGTCACTGATGAACATTAAATTGTAAATATTTTTTTGTCATTCACATGGCCAGAAAATAACATAATCTGAGATCATTATAATATTCCAGAATTGCAAAATTTCTTTGGAAAATGGTGTCTTAATATTCCCTTTTTCACTAGCACAAATGAAAACTTTACAATGGAAGGGATTTCGTTGTACTATATTTAAAAGTACTGTAAAAAAGAGATTTCATTTTTCCATGCAAATGACAAAACCATAAACTGTTCAGCATTTCTGAAATGCCAAAAGACTAAAAAAGAAATATTAAATATAACTGGCATTAGAATTGGGAAAGAAGGGAAAATGTTTTAATTAGTGAGTATGGAACAGCTCAAAGATAGTAAAAGTAAGCAAACAACAGATCACAATTGTCATAGAATCATAGAGTGGTTTGGGTTGTAAGGGACCTTACAACCCAACTGGATAATCCAGTTCCAACCTCCCTGTCATGGACAGGGAAACTGAACAACACAGTGACTTGATTTTAGACAGCAGGCTCCTAGACAGTAATTCAGAGTTCTCCAAAGAATCTCTGGTAAAATAATGGAAAGGTAAAACACCTCTGAGTGTCTATTCAGAAATATGTTTATTCTGAGGGAGAAGATACAAGTCAGCCAATAGCAAACAAAGCCAAATGACTGGGTCTAAAAACTAAATTTCTGGAACTTACACTTCTGCAACAAAAACCTACTCTAGTATCTGCAGCACAACCCCTCCCAGTATGAGGACTGAGAAAATTTCAGTCTTCTCCCTAAAACACATCAGCAACAGCAGTAGCATTGTTCAGCCTTTCTGTCATAGTTCATAGTTTATCTTGACTTTTCCTCTCAAGCTCTGTCTTCCCTATTTCCTGGAAGTAAGCCTTTCCACATTAACAGGGGTCACTTCAATATCTTTTTTTTTTTTTTTCACTTGCAGGATAGTACATAGAAAAATGATAACATAAAGCACCCTGAAGAGAAAACAGGGCAGTGCAATCTTCCAGCATCCAGAGATAAGGAAATTTGATTCTCATTCTATAAAATTGCAATATACCGTCTTTCACATTTGCAACTTATGCTACCAAAAGGCATCCTAAAACATTATTCATCTTCCAGACTGAGCACTAGAAAAGTATGCTCAGCAATATTCTCACCAGGGAAACCTGCACAGCCAGGCATATGTGTATTTACACCGTCTGCAAGGCTGAGCCTGCAACCTGGTAGTTGATATATTTCCCCAATAAGTAGAAGACCTGCCTTCAGTGAGCAATTTGGCTTTACCACTTAGTCCAGTGCCTCTTGTTTTCTGTGCTATTTCTAACTGTGCCTGTAGCGTAGATTGTGTATAACAAAACTTGGAAACACACACTGACTAGCAATAGCCCCTGAGCCTGCCTCATGAGACAGGTTGCTGTGAGAAAAGCTTGTGAACTCAGAAGATGAGTGAATAAGAAAGAAACTGACTCTGCGGTTTTGTGGTTAGATGGAAAATTTGGGACAGAGCAGGGCAGGTTTTCCAGTCAGGCATGTGTCTAAGTCCCATTAGACCTTAAGTGCCTTCTTCTATCCAAACTTTAATTAGAAACTGTCTTTACCAAATGTCAAAATGTTCCTTTTCCCTTCATAAAACATTAACAACCACTA
Source organism: Pseudopipra pipra (assembly GCF_036250125.1). NCBI lineage: Eukaryota > Metazoa > Chordata > Aves > Passeriformes > Pipridae > Pseudopipra > Pseudopipra pipra. Next base: position 6,459,705 of record NC_087549.1, read on the forward strand.
GAGATGGAGAAAATGGGCTTCATAATTCCCCTCTGTCAACGGATCAGGACTCCAGTCCACATAGTTTCCTCTGTACTAACTTGCAGAGGGACTTGCATACAGAGGTAAATATTGTCTCTGTTGGGTTTTTTTTAATAACGCTGAACACCACTTCTGGGTTACAGTGAGAAGTCTAAAATACTAGAAGAGGAAATGTTACTACATGCATCAGACACAATAAAAATAACTACTTCTCATGAGGCTCTTTCTGAGCCTTACAAATTGCTTGTGGAAATAATATTAAGCACCTCTACCTCTATAAGTATGGCTTTATGTTAAAGCAATTTTACTGTAATAACAATGTCAAGAAAAACCACCGTGATTTTTTAAAATAGATTTGCTGCTATTAATGTGTTATCTTTTTTTTTTCTAAACATCTCAGCCTTGAAGGCATAAGGAGAAGGAGCTTACTCAAAATGGCAAATGCTGCTTAAGGACTTCACTCAGGTGAAAATACTCCTTTCATTAAACCCTCAACTGGTCTAAACTGAAACAGCTCCTTTGAAATTATCTACACTGGCTAATTTACCTGGCCCATATGGTTAATATTTTTAGGACCACCCAATAATGTAGGTTAACTCACTATCACCCTCACTGACTCTTAATAGGAGCTGTATTTGGTTGTTGCTCCAAGCAATACAGCTTTTTAAACAGCTTCATACGGAATACCAAAATACAGGAACAATGGAAATTAGTGAATGTTTTGTAAAAATGACCCATTTGATTCAGTGACAACATCCAGAAATAATTACTATGTAGTACAAAAGACAGTGATCCATTTGCCCAGAGAATGAATAACATATTAAAACATTTTAACCATCTTAAATCTGACAAAAAGAGTAATCAAGAGAAAGCTGCCCTTTACAGTAAGGTAGCACTATTGCCCCTGTCTCTTTTGAATTAGGGAAAGGGGAAGCTTTTAAAGCAGTTATCATCTAAGATCTGTTAAATATAGATCTGAACACCTTTTTTTTTCCCCCAGAGAATAAATTTTTCACCGACAATGGCAATATAGACATCTTAAAATGGCTTTGATAATTTGACCTTAATTCAGTGAATAATTTCAACCAGGGTTTAGTGAGAGAACAAAAACACGGTTCCCATCTGAATTCACAATGGAACTGGAGCAGACTTTGTTTCTCTTTTATCCAGTGACTGAATGAGCACTGACCAGCATGTACAGGACCAGTCCTAGTTCTCACTAAATGGTTTGGAGCTCTTTTGCCATTAACCTTAAGGAGAAGGCTCCAACCACGGCTTTTTTTTTCATGTTTCCAGTGCTTCCTCTTGCAACTGAGCTCTTTTGCATGAAATATTGACTGGAAAGGGACTGGGGTCTAGGCAGTTTGTCCCTCACTATGGTGTTTTGACCACCACCAGGCACAGCAGAACGAACTGTAAAATAGAGGTACAAAGCAGAACAGCTCTGACAGGAAAGACTGAGAGAAATCTCTCCTAAACCTCTCCAGTTTATGGGTTTTGGGCCTACTGGGAACAGCACTATGCAAGTCCTCTGTCTGAACCCACAGAAGTGTTTGAAACAAGCTTTCCTGTGTCCTCATAAAACCTTCCCAAGTGTCTGAGTGTCCCTCAGTCTCTCCTAATGACTCTGCCCATTTGCTATGAAATATTTAAATCCTAATTGAGTCAGAAACTTATGCAACAAATTCATTGTCACTTGAGATCATGAGGTTGACTTCACTCTCAGAACAAATGAGTACAGAACTGGATTTCTTAGTTTGTTAAAAAAGTGTCTTAAGAAGAACATCATGGACCATCACTAGCACATTAGAGTCCAATTTTTCTTCTCCTGATTTTTATTAGAAATATTCATCTATGAACTACTTCCCTTTCAGCTTCACAAAATATTTTCTCTCATTTAAATATTGCAGGTTTGGCAGGAAAACAAACACTCATGCATGCTCACATGCACTTTAGTTTTGGATGGTATGATGTTATTTGTTTTTGTCTCAGCATTGAAATTATAGAGTAATTTTTTCACTATTCTACTGAAATTAGCCTTTTCCATTAAAGAGACAGAGTTAATTTAAACAGGAAGTATAATTTAATTTAATGTATTAGGCCTTTTTCTACCTTTTGATTATTCAAGATGTTGTCAATAGATGACGGTCTGGCTCCTTTGAGAGACACTTAAACCTTGAGATTGAAATCCATCAGGCAAATGGACGCTGTCAGTCATTTGTGAAGGAAACAGTCCCTTGCTTGGCTGGTCCTCAGGCTCTGAAATGAACTCCAGCAGGATCCTGGACCTATCACAAGCATCACTACATCTATTCCTAGCAGTAAGAGCAAAACTTGCTATCTCTGACAAGCAAATAGACCAGAGGTTATCTTAAAACAACAATTAGAGAAAATAAAAGCGAAAAAAAAGGAAAAAGAAACTTGACTGAAGACGCTACACAATTTTTTTTTTCCTTGGGATAAGATTAGAGTGAAACAAACCTCACATAGAAGAGTTGTGGCACTTAATGTACTACTGGAAGGTACTAAGATGCCTGTGCCCTTTCAGAACACTTGTAAAGCGTTTCTTGGTTTGCTTGGAGACTTTATGTTAGTAAAAAATCAAAGTTATCTGATGCAAAAAAACAGCCTGGTCTGATTTTTTGGCAACTTGTTATTTCATATGGTGCAAATAATCATAAAATCAAATGGCATCTACTTATAATTTTATAGTAATTGCTTCTATAGCACTTGCCAGTTTTTCCATAATAACTTAGTGTATAATTAGCACGTAATCTTCAGGCATAAATAACTCCCTAATTAGTCCATAATCTGTAATTGTGATGTACTTACAGACTAGTTATTTGCTTATTTGGACTCTGTAAAATAAAATACCTCCCTGAAAAAACATTGAAGGAGAATTATGTAATTTCATGTTTGAAGATCATTCTTAGAGCTGTCAGGAGAAAGAAAACAAGATGTAATAGAGTTATTGAAATTAGAAAGTGTTCATCAGTTGTTACATGTTTATAACAATAAAAGAGGAGATGCAGATTAAGAATAAAAAGTCAACAGAAAGATTTATTGAAATCATACAAAAGTAAACAGGCACATTTCAATTTTCTCTGAATCCAGATAACAAGGAGCTCTGGGATGAGAAACAGTGAATAAGATTGTCAAGACAATGTTTTTCTTCAGCTGTTTCTATTAAGGTCTGGCCTTGCCTTCATTTTCCCTTCCCCTTCCGCTACCCCTTCTCCTTCACTTCCATTTCCTTGCATTCTCTTTTCTTCCTTTACCTTCTTTTTTCCTTTTCTTTTTCTCTTTAGCTTTTTCCTTTTTTCGATGAATCACAGAAACAAAAAGAATAATGCTATTTGATGATCAGATAAACATCCCACTGGCATAAAATGATGAGCTACTGGATCTCGGGAGGAGAAAGCCTCAGATGAAAGGATTTACTAAAAAATTACATGCCTTAGATGACAGTAAATCTTGGATAAGTGAGTTGGTACATTGCATTCCAGGAGGACAGTTTTGTGACAGTTTTAAAACTGTGATATTAAGGTAGTTCTAAAACACTTTCAATTCCATAAGATGCTTTTCTTTTCTTTTTTTTTTTTTTAAGAACTTTTCTGAGGTATTTGCAGAGGATGCAACATAATACTAGTACTCTTTAGGATGTTCCTTAGCACATTTGCCTGAACTTTTGCAGTGATACCATGATGTGGGGCAACCTCAAACATGAGTGGACACTGGTAGGTGAGTGGATTGAGAGCAATCCTGGGGAGTCCCTCTCTAGCTTTCTCGTAGTCTTTTTAAGTCCTGAGAGGTATTATAAGGCCTCCCTGGAGCCTTCTCTTCTCCAGGATAAACAGCCTCAACTTTCAGCCTGTCAGGGGAGAGGGACTTTTTACAAGGGCATGGAGTGATAGAACAATGTGGAAAGGCTTTAAGCTGAAGAAGGACAGGTTTAGATTAGATATTAGGAAGAAATTCCTTACTGTGAGGTTGTGAGGTGCCAGTACACAGGTTGCCCAAAGAAGTTGTGGATGGCCTATCCCTGGAAGTGTTCAAGGCCAGATTAGATGGGGCTCTGAGCAACCTGGTCTAGTGGAAGGTATCCCTGCCCATGGCAGGGGGATTGGAATGAGATGATCTTGAAGGTGCATTTTAACTCAAACCATTCTTTAGTTCTATGACTCTATGATGAATATTTGTAAATCTGTACTTTTATGTTTTTTTAATATTAGGACCCTAATATTATGCTTTAATACAGAGAGGAAAATATCATTGTCTCGGTCTGGTCAAAACCCATTGCAAGACACACTATTTAATCTGGAATTGATCCATATTGTGAAACTTGTGATGTTTCAGCAGTCCTTTAACATCAGATGACTGATTTGCCAGATTACTTTCCTTCCTTCTCACGTGAAATGCAACAGATAAAACAGGAAGAAAGATAAAGAGAGTAGGATGGATAAAATAATTCCCTTAATGTTAAATAGGAAAATCTTAAATAAAACTAAAGCCAGAATACGGATTGGAAGCTAATGAATAATTCTGCATTTTGAGTTAACTTCAGAATCTGATGTGCCTGTGAATGGGTGTTATGGATTAGATTCAAGCTCCCTGGAGAGGTAGAGAGAATTTCACAACTAGAGCTAGGCTTTCTGCTAGAGGATGCAGAAAATTAAAGAGGAACATTAAAAAAAAACAGCTTTGGAAATGGAATCACAGTGAAAAAGGGTCTTACTTTTTCCTTTATTTCACAGAATCACTTAAGGGCTGAGGCTGGAAAGAACCTCTGAAGGTCATGTAGTTTAACTTGCATGCCCAAAGCAGGATCTGCTGGTGCAGGTTGCTCAGAGCCACATCTGCTTGGGCTTTTAATATCTCAAAGGATAAAGACTCCACAGCGTCTTTGAGCAACCTGTGCTAGTTCTTGTTTCCTTTCACTCCCCTCATCACATTCAGCTTCAGGTGAGTTTTGGTTTTCCTAATCACATCACTACGTCATCCTTGGATCAGTTCTCTATTTTGCCCTTGGGTAGGTCTCTGTTTCTGCTACTTGTACGCTCCCATTTAGTGTTTAGGTTTTGTTGGGAGATCCTTGTTCACCCATGTGGGCTTCCTGCCACCTTTGCTTTGTTTCTCAGGATGGTCCAATCTTGAGCTTGAAGGAGGTGATGTTAAAAAATCAACCAGCTCTCCTGGGCCTGTTTCTTTTCAGGGCTGTTTTTGATGGGATTCTTCCAAGTAGAACTCTACAGTGGTCAAAGTCTCCTTTCCTGAAGTCCAGGGTCATGGTCCTGTTTTGTTTTTTTGGGTTTTTTTGACCAGTTTACTTCTCTCCAGATCTGGAACTAACAATCTCATGGCCACTGTTTGCAAGTATGAGGTCAGGCAGTCTTTCTCCCATTATCAACTCCTCAGTCACCTGTATCAAGAAATTTTCACTCATATACTCCAGGAAAATTTCTAGATTTGTTGTGCTCTGTTGTTTTGGTCTATAAACAGATACTGTGGGACTAAAAGCTCCCCAGGAGGATCAGGGCCTGCACATGTGAGACTTCTTCCAGCCACCTGGAAGATTAAGTTGATGCAAAAGAAGATGAACACCAAACATACTAGACTGTACTATGTATCATACTGGCATGAGATATAAAATAATTTAGATATTTTTGCCAACTTATAATTGTTATGCTTGGGTTTGATTCCAAAATGAGACAAAACCCCCCAGAATTTCATTTCTGATCTTGTCATTGAATTTCTACTCAGCTGAAGAATTTTATTTTGAACATGCTATTTTTATACTGTAATACAAAGTCAGAAATAAAGAAAAAAAATACTAATGAAAAAATGTTCTATATTGTACATGGTGATATAAGAAGTCAACATGAAACTTCTTTTTTCATTTAGTGTTATTAAAGAAAGAGATATTCATATATGAATGGTTTGGATTTTATTAATATGAGCTTTTCAGAAAAGAAAGTAATTAATTTCCTTTGAAAAGAAAAGGTTCATTTGTATTCAGTTACAATTGTGTAGAAGTTTAGTTGTTGGTGACCAACACTGTCAATGTATTTCATCATAGTAGTCAGATAATTTTGCCTTATTGAGTGAAAAATACAGTTTAGATAAGGAACAGACAACAGAAGACAAGCAATTTCATGTTCTTGTATGATACTCACAGACTGCATCAATGAACGTGGTATGAATGTCAAACAGGGGATGGTTGTACTCCCTCATGAAGCTGCACACAGGCACTTACTCCACATTGTTATACTTCATGGCATGTACTGGAATTGTCTGACTCTTGAAGAAGACACAGTCAAATCAGCTCTTTGTGTCTGCCCTCAAATTCTTCTTTCAAAAGCATCCCTGCATCAATACTCTAATCTGTCTGTGTCTCCAACAAATAAGGGCTAGAGCAAATAGATGCTAATAGGTCAAAATACTACTTAGGGAGAATTCTTCTCTGGAAAAAAAAGGAGGGGAAAACAAATAAACAAACAAAAACATCATCTTATCATTTATCTGAGACAGCTCTTTCGACTTAGGTGAAATCTTCCTTCGGATACAACATTAAAGCTCTTTGCCCTCTGCCTTTGCAGAGCTAACACAGAGACACATTATCTGTAAGCTTCAGAATGTCCAAACCAACCAGCCCTGAAACAAGGACTCTTGACAAGTCCAATTTCTTTTCTAAATGCATCACTTGTGTAGATGATTTACATTAAAATGCAATTAAATAGGAAACTGGACCTTTTTTCTCTCTCTAGAGGGTGATGTTCACATCTCAACACATTAGAAAAGCCTGAAAAAATGTCTTATTGAGGGCATACTTCCCAAGTTTACCCAGAACTAGACTACTGAACAACTAGAAATAAAAAAAATTAGGGATATAGATGATGAAGAGGTAAGCAAAAGTTTCATCAAGTTAGGATGTCCAAAAAGCATATGAATCAACAATGAAACATCACGTAGATTGCCAATTGTGTTTTACAATTAGATTATCAATGTGTTAAACATTTATGGACAAGAACAAAATATCAGTCCCCCTCATCTGAGTTTTACACGCACCAGGCTTTACAGTTCAACCCGTAAGTCCTTGAAAATGTGCACAAATGGGACTTTGCTATGGCCCAGTGGAACACGAGGCTCGAAAGCAATATGAGTATCAGTTTATCTTAGAGTATCACCCTGAAAATTGCTGAAAGAGGTCAGGTATCAGTGGTGGTCTGAAAAATAAAAGCTAGACACGATCCCAGTATGGGGAAACTGGAATAGTTTATTGAACACGAGAACACTATTTTAAAGGCATCTGGGGCTGTATGTTAATGAAGGGGACAACCTATGTTAATTGGGGAGTTACACAAATTTTTACTACCGTTGCCCAATGGGTTAAATATTTCTCTTAACCAAGATTACATAGGGGGAAAGAGATTAAAGGGGTTTAGACATGGTTTGATACAATCATCTCAAAAGTCCTTTCTGATTTCTGCTGGAGCCAAGCTTGATCCATGAGGTAGAACTTTAACAGGTCTTGTGAGAAGGGTCCAGCTCTTTCAGATCAAGAGGTTTTTGTCAGCCCCTGTTTTCCTTTGCTGAAAGCAAAGGAAAGTTTGAGCTCCCACAGGTATCCATGAATCATTGAACAGGGCAGATTTCTTGGTATTTATTCCAACTCATGCATCACAATTTTCAGTAAGGGTCCAACAAAGAGAAGCCATAATGAACCCAGAAGGTCTGAAATATTTTGCTTTCATTGTGATGTCTGGGCTACTTTCCTGTGCTTTCTCTTGCATGTTCTTGGCAGGACAAATAGATAAAACTATGAAAGTTAAAATTTTACTGTATAGGCAGAATTGCTTTTGGAAAGTGGACATAAATCCAAAGCTACCAGAATATTTAATTTTTCAGCCTCCTTGGATTAACATTCATCATACCATTAACCATTTAGTTCACAAATCATTCTCTACCTACACAACATTTGCTTTTCCAGAGACGTATCTTTCATTTCTAGAAGTTAAGACCTTATTTGTTGTTAAAAAAAACCAAAAGATTTTGGGTTTTTGTCATCCTCTCCAAAAGGAAAAAAAAAAAAATGCTGGTTTATAATGAATCACTTGTGATAGAATGAAAACAAAGGGAGGGGAAAAAATCGAGGATAAGCTTTCACATATCATTTGTATGAAGAAGAAAAAAAATCAAAATTCACACCACTGAGATAAAAGGCTGGCAGCTCATTTAAACCTCCAGCATTTTAGATCAGTTCTGCAAGTGAATCACAGTAGACTAGCAGGCTGCTATTTGCTCCATCTTTAAATGTTATTTAAAGCTGCCTACAACCAGAGCTCCAACTCTCAGAGATTTAAAAGAAGGAGCATGAAACAGCTGTTCATTCTTCCATTTCCAAGAAACACATTTCAGATGATCCATGCTTTCATTTAAAGTTGAAAGGCCCAGAATAAATATGCCTTGTAGGCTAACCAAAAGTTAATTTGCTACCAGTTGCCAAGGCAGCCACTTGCCAATGCCTCCCAGTTTTAGCAAAATGCTGGGCAGAAACTGTAGCAAAAATAAGGGGGAAGTAGGACTGGGATTCATGAATAGCATTACCTCAGAGAAAAACACCATTTCTGAACAGACTTTGCTACTAATCCATCAATAAGGAACTGAGTTCTAAAAACACCTTGGAATTACATTTATATGCAATTGTGTGGAACAAATCTAATTATATTCACAATTATAACACTTATTTATAGCATACACAAACTGCTAAAATGCATAATGTAAACCACAGTACAAGGACTGAGAAATGAATTCAAAGACTACAGGAAAAATATCTTTATCTGAAGTTAAAATGCAGAGAAGGAAGAAAATGAGGAATTTCAAAACATTGTTTGGAAGGAGGTTCTTTTCCTTTCCTTTGGGTGGTGCTTTTTTTTTTTTTTTTTGCAAGGTTTGTGAATTATTTTGCTTAGTGAAAACAATTTTTTTCTACAACATGGAGGGACTATATCACTGAAAGAAGAATTATACCACACAGTTGAATAAATCAGACAACAGGAAACAGAGCAAGATCTGTCCAGTCTCTGGTCAGGAGCACATGGCCAGGAGGCATCACAGAAGGGAGTTAACACAGGCTTTACCATGCTTGAGTGACACATGCTGCTTTGTCTCAAAATGTCAGCCTGAAGGCTGATCTAAACTAGTGCTGCTGACTTTGTACTTAAGAAATGAAAATAGGTAGCTCCAAATGCACCTTGCTTACTTTGGGCACCCGTTACAGGATGCAATTAGTATTTAAAAAATATTTCTGCAGCCTCACTAAGTACAGAAGAAGCCCAAAGAATCTGCTTACACTGAAAGCTTAAATTGTAAAGACTGGTGATAAATTGATTAAAATCTTATCCTTTGCATGGACGGAGGAGCCAATCTATTGAGAACTGAAGTTTCAGAAGAGCACAAGGCAGAGCATCCGGCTGATTTCAGTTGTAGGTCATTTGGTGAGGTCCTTCTACAGACATGTTTAAGCATTCATATTTTCCCAAAATTATTTACCACCAGTACCTTTTACAACAAGAAATGACATCTGTAGTATTTTGGAAGGCTTTTAGGAAGGTCGTAGAGGAGAACAAATTTTTTTAGTATTGTGATAACATGGAAAATCCTGTTTTATGAGTAGTTCTTATGACCTATCTAACCCTTTTAAACACTTCTGGACTGAGGGGAATGGGGGGAATTCTTACTTGTCACAGCAAACAGGTTTTTCATATCCTGATAGCAAATAAATGCCTTAATGCAAATCCCAAAACACAGAGAATTATCTCTGACAAAAACCCCTAATCCAGGAGTTCTTTCATCTACTGCAGAAAACCACTTAAACCTGACAGGGTGCCCACAGAACACTGACCAAACACAGCTTACAATTAGTTGTTGATTTCCATCGTGGTTTCTTGGGCTCTGAGTCCATAAACCTGTCACCTTAAGTGCTACCTAACAAAACCTCTGAGTCCCAAAGTAACCCCACGCAGTGTGGCTGCTGGCAGTCCCTGAATGGGAGAGAACAATCCATGTGTATGCTGATCTCCACATCACTTCCAAAGCACAACTTAGAAATAGATGTTCCCCATCAGCAACATTATGAAATACTCAGCAGCCAAATCAGTGACGCCTTTGCCTAAACTCGCTGAGATAACAAATCCACACTAAGAAAGCAAAGCTTCTTGTTTTGCAAAGCTTGCAAAGCTACCAGGACACCTGATGTGATGTCACCTCTACCAAAAGAGGTTTATTCAACAGTACAGAGCAGGACCGAAACCATCTGTACTAGCGAGGGGTAATGTATTGTAGTAGTGTAGTATTATTTAGCATAGGTATTTTAATTTTTGTCTACAGTGGCTATTCAAACCTTGCAGAACTTTCTCATTTCCCCTATCCTCTTGGATTCACACAAAAAAAATCATTTCTGAGAAAGAATGCCAAGGCTCTGCTCCACAATTATTCTTTTGTTATGTAGGTTTGCAGGAGTAAATATGCACTTTGCAATAGTGCTGAGACAATACTCAAACCTCTGAGAGAAATAGGGTAGACTTAGCTTATTATTCAGGGTAAATAAAAGTAGCACATCCTGAATCTGTACAAGTCTCTTTCAGACTAATAAACCACTTGCAGTATAATAGACAGTAAATAAAAAGAGATGGGGTGTTGCATAGGTGACTGAATTGTGGCTCATGAGCATTTTGTGTGTAGCTCCTGACTAGGATAAGATGTCATGACCTAGTGGCAGTACTATCATGAGGTCTTTGAGAAAAACAGGAGATCAGGAAGACAAAGGATGTTGAAGGCAAAAGCAGTTGTCAACCCTGGCACTTGATGGTGTATTCAGCTTCACAGGAAAACAGGGAGACTTCCAACATCCTCTAAGCCAATGTCACCCTCTCTTCAGTGGAGTGAAGTGTATCATGGATCTTATACAGATCTTGGTATGTGACTGATTCTGGTAGGATGGCTACCACTAACACACAGCACTGACTCTCATTGTGCTTGAAGTGAACCTGCAATACAAATTTAATATTGTTGAAGCTATGTCCGACTCTTAGACCAGTTCTCCAGATGGGTGAGGTCCATGAAGTTGAAGCAGAAGTTGAATTTATAAAATAAAGCTGAATGTAAAGAACCAAAATAGTAATTTGGAAGTAAAAATGAGGTGGTTATTGAGCATATTTTACACAGATTCTATTCCATTTCAAATGTCAAAGCTTCTAAATACCTGTAATTGGACAATTATAAAAGAGATAAAGGAATGAGAGTGAGTAAGTGTTACAGAAAAATGATAGACCATTAACTGAAGTGCTAATTACCTTTCAGAAGTGTTTTATGAGGCAGACAGCTTAAAACATAGCGCTGGAAGCAACACTCAGGGCATTATTTCCATCAAAGCTTTTTGGTGTTGTTTATAGGTGCTCTATCTCCCCTCAAACAGCCTGCACATTTAGATACTCGTTTCCATGAGACAATATCTCATTTTTATATTGCAGGTACTTCTTCACAGTGCAGAAATTCTTTCCTGCCTCTGTTTCTCATACTTTTTAGAAGTTTACTCTAACTATAATGCTGGTACAATAGCAGACCTTTAATTGGACTAGAAGAAGCTAACCTGGCTGAGCTTCTCACATAAATATACCTACCAAAAACAGTGAGCCTGATCTCATAAGCGATTGGCAGGATTCCCCATGGAGGTTCCAGGACTGGTCCAAGGGAGACAAGAGACCTGTGAAGAAAATTACAATATTTAATGAGAATAAGGATAGGAGATTCAAGACTCTGACATAAATGTCTCCCTTGAAAATGAAAGTATGAATATCATTAATACTCTTTAATTCTGTTTACAAAAACAAGTTCATCATAAAAAAAGAATCTCTTTCAAATTTCAAAGACTATTTTTTAACTCTGTACACTTCTTTAGTGATAGAAATGAATGCTACACGTTCATTATAAATGAATTTACACTTTTAATTTGAGAATTATCTCTTCTCTTTGTCTCTGCTGACACACATTGCTCTCTTTGAGACTAGGAATTTTGGCAAGAAGTAATCTTGGCATCTGACTTCCTATTACCTTTTTTGGTGGTCTTTGTCCCAAGACCTTCAATGTTGAATGCAATCAGCTCATATGAAATCTGTTTCTCAGAAACATAAAGATGGACAGATGCTTTGGACCCCTTATTTGCATATCAGGTTTTCTGTGCATATATATGCAAATGAGTCATGTTTATGTGCATATGTTTGGTAGTGTGACACTATTATGAAGTTCTATCATTGACTGGATTTGCATTTTAATTATTCTCAACAATTACTTGGTATTTGGAATAATCATATAGAAATACCACTTATATTTTACTGTGTTGACATTAGGAACTGTAAATCTGGTGACTTGGGAAGCTTTGTGTCTTAAAGACTGGTCCAAGAAACTTAGAAACTTTACAGAGGAATAGTTGTCATAAGTTGGTTGTTAATAAATATCCAAGGTTACACACAGGACAAATACTTAGTCATGCATAGGAAGCAACAGAGGAACTATCAGGGATATTGGTAACATCTGACTGAGGACATAACTGCGGGATTAATTTCTTCTTAGCACAGTGTTTATTCATTAAGTGGAGATTGTATACACACCTCATAAAGATGATGCATTGTTGTGGAGTTAAAAAGAGGCTTATTTCAAGAATTCTTGTCAGTAAGGGCCTGATATCACCTATCATGGTGCTGGGAAAAGCACTGCCGTGGTGTTTACCCAAAACTATCTTAAAGAGAGCAGCGAGATAAGAATACTGGCATTATTTGCTTAGATTGAGTGAGATGTCAATGCAGGTAAGAGACACACATATCATACACACTCCATAATTTATAGTTGTGTTTTATAGGCTCAGTGGCAAGTGTTGAAGATCTCAGGACACACCTAGCAAAACAAGTTAGCAAGAAAGGACCTGAGGCTGGCTTAGCAATCGATATGTTTCATTTGCCTTGAACCCAATCTATTGATAATGCAAGCTAGACTGAGAGTTGTAAAGACTCACAAAAAGTAGGAAAGAAACAGAAGCAGAAAAGAAAGAGGAAAAGAAATCTCAAATTAAAGTAGTGTTGAAAATGAAAAAAATTAAGTGATGATGAGGGACTCTTGACAGGGGCAGGTAGGGATAAGACAAGTGTGAATGGCTTTAAACCAAAAAAGGGTAGATTTCTATTAGATATTAGGAAGAAATTCTTTTACTGTGAGGATAGTGAGACCCTATCACAAGTTGCCCAGATAAGATGTGGATGTCCCATCCCTGGAAGTGTTCAAGGCCAGGCTGGATGGGCATCTGAGCAACCCGGTGTGGTGGAAGATGTCCCTGTCCATGGCAGGGGGCTTGGAACAAGATGATCTTTATGGTCCCTTCCAACCCAAATCATTCTATGATTTTATTATTTACTAAACTTGTTAAAATGTATTTCTATGAGAAATCAAACATTTAAAAAAGGTGAAGCTGCAGACATGCTTGATGCAACTATTTTGATCACAGAGAAAAAAAGAGGACTTGGTTGCTTCCTTGTAGAAGTATAGATAGCCTTACAATTCATAAAGTTTAGGACTGCCTGAATTGCAGGTTTGACTTCTGAAAAGAAGAGAATCCAAACTACCTGTCTTTTAATTGAAATTATGAAGAAAAATCCCAACACTGAGTTTGTTTTCTCAAATTGATACTTCCTATTACTAAATTTTTCTGAATCGCTGTAGCATGTTGGTGATAGAAATTGTTCTCAACCCACAAGATTTTTGATCTTGTTTTGTTCCCTTGTCCTGCTGAGGATGGGAAGTGAGGGAACAACTTGGTGGGCACCTGGCAGCCAGCCAAGATTAACCCCACCACAGGGACTTTTGAGGGAACCTCTCAAGCATTGAGAACCAGAACCCCACAGGTCTTAATTTCCACCAGATTTGTGTTCCCCTACCAATATGTATGCACCTCTAAATTTGGATTAACTACCTGAACATGTTTGTTTGACCATTTCCCTGGTTGTCTTATATATGTTTGAGATATAGCTTATGCTCTGGCTTTTATAAAACTTGGTATGAGTGCACTGCAGTGAAGTACAACAGTGGTAGGAGTATGAAACAAATGCAGTGAAGTCTTTTTCTATATTACCAAATATTTGCAGGTAAAGAACATGTAACATTAAATTAACCTGATTTGAGGATTATCACAAGAGTACAACCTATTTTCTTTTAATCTGTGTTGATATAGGCAGATATATAGCACAATGCAGAGCTACAAAGTGTGGGGTAAAGTCACAGCCCCACAACTGAAGCTTGAGGGGTTTGGAATATTACAAAGTGTTGGGCCGTTTTCCATGAGAGCAGTGGAGCTAATTAGATAGTTCCCATGGACACAACCTTGAGTTATAAAGAGTACAAGGTTAAAGCTGTTTGGCTAAGTGCAGGTGCTGCATTCCTGGGTGTTTTTGTAAGAATAGGTTTATGTTATATGTGTGGGAAAATAGAAGTTAGGGAACTCAATAAAGCTGCCTGTTAGGCTGAGCAGGCAGACATCTCACTGTCTCATCATCCTAGTGTGTGTCATGTGTCTTTCTTCCCCCATGGACCAAGGCTTACCGATGGATACCCAACGACAACAAAGATATACTCAAGCTAGTTCTGCAACATGGAAACTGTGTTATTTATCCGAAAATCTTATCAATCATGTTGATTCTGGGCTGATTCAATTCAGTAAAAAAGGCTGCAACCCATTCTTCTGAGATTTCTTGGTGAGAGGTCTGTTCTTGCTGCCTCAGTGACTATTTGCAATCACCCACTCAGGCATCATATTGTCACATATCTAGTCTGTACACATATTACCCACCCTCATCTTCAGTGTTTTTAAGGAGGAAACCACATAGATGTATAACATATCTATTCCCCCACACAAGATCTCTAATTGTTTCTATGGCTTCTAGAACACAGCAGCCAGCAACAGCTTCAGTGCAAAGATAACAGCATAGATTTAGTATTGCATGTTAGTCCTGTATTTAATCTTTTCCCTCTGGAAGGACAGTTGGTCTTGAATGACAATGCTTTATGCAGCTCATGTTTTTGAAAGACATTTGACTTGTTCCTCTGTTTTAGGAAGATCCCATCTGGTTGTGTATCATTCTTCTGCAGAATGATTTTGTTATTCATCAAAACAGCAGACTAGTCTCCTACTAAAGTCCAAATCATTAAATTCTTCCTTTGTTGACCTTCAGGTTGAAGATTCTTTTTTCCCTTGTTCACTTTACAAACCTTATACTTTCACCTGCACTGAAAGGTTATTTCAAGGCTGCCATTTCTTACATTGGTGGTTGGAGTTGGACCCTATGGCTTGTTTATAACTCAATTCTCCTTCTTTCTAAAAAAGCAGTCACTTTGCTCTGAACACATGCACCCAGAGGTTTGTTTTCTTCTTTTTATTAGCTGGATCTAGCACAGTGTTTTTCAAAATTCGATTTGTGGAATTTTGTGCCTGAGAGCCTTATAACCCACAAGAGGTTGCAGAGAAAAGTGACCTAGCAGACTTGTGTTCTCCTTGCAGGCACTGACATTTTTGCTTATAAAAGGTATAACATGAAATACACAAGAAACAATTAAAATCAACCACTTTTAACAGCTCTTTCATCAGCATGTAAAAAGAATGAGCTTTCCTCTGCCAGAATGCATTTTTCTGTGACATATACCCACTGTCTAGACATTGTGATGTTTTTTAAATTGAGCCCTGAAAATGACATTTGGAATAATACCTAAGAGAGGAGAAATTGTAGTGCTTAAAAACTACGTGACATCAGACTTTGATGCCTCACATAATGATTTGCAGCTTTTAAAAACTTCAGTTGACACTCTAGAGAAACTACATCCGTTGTGAGTCCGGTTCCCCTGCTTTCCAGGGTGATCTCAGAACAGAACTGGGATGGTTGCCTTCACTGCTCACACCTCAGGGAGAGCTTGTAAGATGAAAGTGAATTGACAAGACAAGAATATACCCTGTGCTTTTTAAATTCTATGAATGCTCTTAATTATGATAACTGTATAATAAAATAATTTTTAAGGAGAAAAAAGAAGCTTATAAGACAAACAATCACAGGCCAAGAGAAAGAGAATGGCTTTACCTCACACAGAAAAATGTTCTTTATACATGAGTCCATCTCTTTTGAAATAGGACAGAGAGAGAAAGGAGGATTGGCTTTTACATGATGCTGCGTTGGCTGTGTTTTTCATTGGAGCATCTTCAGGGACAGACTTCACCTACTAATCAGGATTAAGTAAGACTGCATAAAGGACATTTATGCAAAGCATTTCTTTCACTCCTCTAGCCACGTATAGGCATGAAAAAACCTTACCATCCTCCTCTGTCATTATTTGACCTGCTAGTCTTGCACAGTGGTAAAATTGAAGTGTTTATTGGTCCTTGTTAACAAAATATTTGAGCACCTAATAAATTTAATGGTTTCTGTCTCCAAAACAGGAAAGAAACAGAACAGAGCCATTAACTTGAGAGGGGGAAGACGGCACAGCATTTTGCCCCAGCCTTGTGTTGGAAGTGTACACAAGAGCAGAGCCTGGAGTCAAACCCGCAGCCAGTTCTTTGGCAGATATTTGGAAAGAAATTGAGCAGCATTTTTGAAAGATAAGATTGAAAAATCTATTCCAAAACACTGTCATCAGAATCTGTGACCATAGTTACAAATCCTAGGATTTAGTTTCTGATATTGTTCAAAACTGTCTGGAAGGCTGGGAATGACTGAAAAAAAAATTCATCTGTTAAAATAAACCATCTTAAGTAATGACAATCATCATGGCTGGGCTTCGCGAACGAAGATTTGGGAAGTAATGACAATATAAGCTATTCATTTGGGTGCTCTATGTGTTTGTTGCACTTTGCCTGTGTCTCAGGTATTCAAAGGAATAAAAGAGATATATTCTGGATTTAAATGACCATCATTCAAGTCCCCAAGTGTACAATGAGTGTTTTATGTAGGATTTTTTAAGTGACTGTAATCACTAAATGCATTAGGATTTAATGGAATTACAATCCTTTAAACAACGAGGGGGAGGGGGTTGGGAGAGGAAGGCATCCTTCTTTAAAAGCCTGAGAATGAAATTAAAGGTTGCTTATTCAAGAAAAACAGCACCAAGAGAGAAAACTATGAGAACTAGATCCATTGTAATAAAGTATCCCTGAAATGTTCGTTAAGCCAACTTTCACTCCTTTGTTTATTTACTTCCATTTCTAAATTGCTCTGTTTTTCATGGACAGGCAGGAGCCTTTTAAAGAATCTATCAACCAAATAAATCATAGCATTTTAGCAATTTTTTTTTATTCCATCTGTCCAAGTCAGTTTAAATTCAACAATATTTCTCAAAATGCCTAAATGTTGGTATGAATGTTTTATATGATATTATAGAGAACAGTGCATGTATAAAAAAAGGAGATCTTTGCTGGACATGATCATTACTATTCCTTTATTTCTGTTGTGCTTCTGACAGACAACAAAGGTGTTTGGGGTTTGTTGTTGTTCTCTTTTCCTTGTTTTGTTTATCAGGAGCTGGCAAATTCCAATTTCAGCTTTACATCCTTTTTCAGAACTCATGAGGCCTCACCCATGCCATGGAGTCTCAGGGTTTCACCATCTTTGATACACTGCTTCTCATAGCCAGGGAATCCTAAAGAGTTCAGACCAATACAACATTATTTTTTTCTTCTATTGGAACTAAACATGAGCTATTGTTGTGAAGTTATTTGGACTCAAATGGAATCGGATGAAGGATTATTTTTTATATAATTGAAAAAGAAGCAGAACTTCTACTGAATTACAAGTCTTACTAGTTCAACTACTTGCCCCTGGCAGCTTCAGAACTGGAAAATTCTGGAATTTCTCTTTTATTCAGAAATTACAACAATAGCAATGAACTTACTAAAGGCAACACAAATAATCTGCTAAATTGGTGAATTTTTTTTCCATACACTGAAAATGCATGTAAAACTACTATTTTTTTCTCTCTCAAAAAGATCTGAAACTGGTTGGTGTGACTACAGAACCTGGCCCAGCATTTGTAGTCTCAGTTGGAGGCTTCACATTTTACACCCATTTACTTCAAAACAACAATACACAGATAGACATTTAAACCAATGGCACTAGAGATGATACAATAACATGGTTTAATTTTCCAGTGGAACTTATAACTATTTGGTGGCTTTGTTTTCACTAATTTTTTTTGCTTATGATTTGGGAGGAAAAGCTAAAATACAACACAGAAATACCTTTTTTTGCCCCCTTCTTTCTTCGAAACTGTTTTGTGTGAGATGAAGATTTTGCCTCAGATTTGTTATTATAAAAACTCTAAGTTTTTAATGACAAGTGGCCTGTGAAGGTAATTTTTACTGTAATTGAAGATGACTCTGATTTCAGGGAGCAGTACACATGACTTTGTATTTTTCAAACATTATTGAAGGTTGTGGAGATGTGGTCACAGTAAAGATAATGAAGTTTAAGTGGTGAGAAACCTTTTTTTCACAACAGAATGAATTTTCTTTCCTTAATCAATTAGTGTATTATCTATCTATCTGCCTATCTATCTATCTAGGTGGTACAAACATATTCATGTAGGTAAGTTATGGAAATTTGCCCTGGTAAAATGTGTTATTTGCAAAAATGAGATAGGAAGTGTTATTCTTGTCAATTAGGGTTAGCTAATTTGCCATAACATTACTGCAAAGATAGTTTTATCCAGATATCACGTATATTCTAAGTCCATTCCATTTCCATTATGGGATTGCATCTGTCTTTTCATTAAAAAAAAAACCCCAAAGAAACAAAAGTAGTTGTGCTGCTCAGGGAATAGTTTCTGATGAACTGAGCTTCTCTATTTTTCCTCCTATAATTGTTTGTGTGTTGCTGTTGTTGTTTTAATTTGTTTCAGCTCTTTTTGCCTGACTAAATACCCCAGGCATTTCACTTTTCAGATAAGATACAAATTATTACAATTAAGTGCTATTAAAAACCAGAAGAATGCAAGACAGTATTACTTCAAAGGATGCCATGGTCTCTCTTTTCTTCAGATCTAGATAAGAATAAAGGTGTCCTATAGAACTAAAATATCCAGTCTCTCCAGACCTCCTATTCTCTCTCATTGGATGAGATACCATCCACCAGAAGATGGGAGCATGAAAGTATTTGGAAGGACACCTTTCTAGGCAGGATCTGGAGAGTGCACCTTCTAGCATGGCTCTTTGAAGAAGGGGCTTGCAAGTATCTGCTATTTTATCTGTGATATAAAACCCCAGTCTCTTGCTAATACTGTGTGTTTACACCTCTCAGAACCAGGGGGGTCTGAGCTGACACAAATCAGATTAATCCAATGGGTTTGCTTTGGATGAAGGAGTCCCAAAGCTGGAGGTCGCCCCCAGGGCACCACTGCAAATAAATATGATCTAGAAATACAGATAAGAGAATGAGCTGGAAGTTATTCTCCAATGTGTGAGCAAGGGGTGAGTGGGAAAGATTTTTTTTTCTTAAATCTTATTTTCTTAGGAAAATATTTCATTATCTGTCCTCCTCTCCTTCTCCTCCCAGGATCATTTTGTTCTTTCACCAAAATCCTTTCAGGTTAGATGATCTGGGTGTGAAACGTTGGAATTTTCAATGGGAAGTCACACTTCTGTCCACCAAATTACTGAAAAAACCCCAAAGTTTTCTTGAAAAAGAAAAGCCCCACCTGGTCTCTTCTGAAAATTTCAAAATAGAATAGTTCTTATCTCTTGGATGCCCATAGCAATTGATACAGTCAACTACAAGTTCTCAGTTGCCATGTCATTTCCTTCCTGAAGTGCATGAGGCTTGGTTCAATCCTCTCTGATGCCTATAGTTTCTGTAATTATAACCATGAATACAATGTTGACCCCAAGGGTACAAAAGGTTCCTTGTTTATTTATTTGTTTGTTTGTTTTAATTTTATATGTTCCTCTTCTTCCCAGCAGGACTCTTTTAAACTTCTCAAAAACAACTTGTTTGGTAACACAATAAAGGGAACACCTGAGCCCATTTCAAGAGAACCACTGTTAACATGTTCAGACTAAGAGAATATCACTCAGACCAAATAAAACTGTAATTTTTTTCTCCTCAGAGTTGCCAGTCTTTGTGAGTCAGACTAATAGCTTGTCTCAGTCATACACGCACACCACCCTCCTGCATGGGGTAAAGGCAACTGATGATATTTGAAAAACAGCAGGGGAAAAATGAGCATGACTTAGAGGTAAAGATCAGACTGCATTTGCCTTCAAAGGCCCAGACAAAAATCTAATATGAGGGCTTTTCTAACACTATCTTATCATATGCAAGAGTTTCTGCTTTCACCTTTCAAAAAAATTTATAGTGTGGCGGTGCATATTCCCATAAAGTTCGTGAGTGCCATGCATTTCAAACCCAGAAGTTGGCTGCTTTGAGAATTTTAGCTTGTGTGTCTCCATTTGATCAGAGGAGGTGTCTGTAGAAACAATCCCCAGCTTTGCAGATCAATTCCCTCAAATAAGGCTGATAAATCCATAAGGAGGGCAGACAGATAAGTACTTATTTACCAGCCTATCTGCTGATTGAATTAACAGCAAGCCGATGATGTCATAAACAACAGTATATTATTCTACATAGTGTTACAGTTTTGCAATATGCAGAGCAGTGACATCATAAAACAACAAAATAACATTTTGCTTGCTAGGAATGCAGAGCAGTGACATCCGTATTTCTCCTTATATGAAATAAAAGTTAGGGGGAAAAAAGGAAATGAACTTTAAAATGTTTCAGGAATGTTCAAAGATGTCAGAAAACAAATAAATTCTCCTGATCATTTGGTTTTGTAGAGTTCAACTGTCTGCAAGTACAACACTGGTAGCTATGTAAGATGTAATGCAATAACTAAGCTTTCTGATGTAGCATCTCATTTCCCAAATGCTCCTTAAATATGACCATTAAAACAGTCCTCAGACATAACCACTATAACCCCAGTAATCACATAGTTAGTATAATACATATTCCATGAACCTGCTTTCATTAGTGCTGCTCTTTCAGGAAGAACAACTGCCAATTTTTCTTTCAACCCTGCTACTACCTGTTGGACAGCAATTTCCCTGTAAAAGAGTTTTTGTCTTTGAAAAATTGTAGCCATTTATTTTCACTTCAAAGGGGGAAGCAGCATCCCTATTAAGCTTTACTTAAAATCAGGTGATTATTTTCTCTCTTAATCACTTCCCCTTTGACTTCTCTGAAACATGTTAAGGATTTAAATTCCTACTTTCTTCTATCCTCTTCCTCTTTCCTCTCCTTAGAATTATGAGCAGGCAGGGTTTAACCTATCTTTGCAATAATTATGTGATGAGCTGGCTTATGTACAAACAGCAAGACTTGTGCCCATACATTTGCTGGTGTGTGATTGCCCCAATGTTCAACTAAATATTACTGTGGTAATGTTGAGAAATTCTCAGAAATAAACTGCAAGCATTTAACTGAAACAAATTCACCTGGTAACCTGAAAGAAATGTGCTTTACAAATCCCTTCAAATGCTTTTCCTACATCAGATTGTTGTCATTTGTATCAATTCTGGCCCTGAAGAGGAACCATCAGCCACTAGAAAATACGTAGCTTTTTTGTTTCTGCATTTAGCTTTTTCCAAGCCTTTGTCATTTAGTTCCATGTCTGACATGTTATAGTTCTTGACAAGGCTAGTACATATTTCTGGAGTTGGATAATTACTTTCCAGTTCTAGTCTCTATATTAAGCTGCTGGCTAAGAATATCTTGAAATTGTATTAATCTTTGTGGTAATTATATAATTTCATTACTAGCTTTTCTCCATAGAAGACAGCTATTCTTTAAAGACAGCTTCAGTTTCCTGAATTAGAAAGGTCTGAATTGCTTTTTGGTTATTTAATGTAACCTAAAGTTTGTAATTATTTGGCAAAAGGAATTTTGTTTCTGGAGCTGTTAGCTGTTCTGGGAAAGGCATCAAATGGGGACACAGCAACAATTTCCCCCTTAAATATTTTCCTGTGCATAAGCAGAACCATGTCATATAATCACTTTTAAAATTAAATACAGAATCATTTATGTATTCTGGCTACTCTCAGCAATGAAGTGGCTATTTTTGTCCTAAGTAGCTCTACCAGTAGCTTATGATATGCAATGAGATTAATTTTTTATTCCCCTGAAGAGGTACAAAAGAAATTTAATAAAACAAAACAAAACAAAAACGCCTAAGGACATTTTTTTTTTCTATTCCCTTCTTTTGCAAAGTAGTTTTATCTCAGCTGCTGGTGCTGAAACCCACTTCATATTTTGGGGGGTTAAAAGCAAACTAATTGACAATGCTATATATAACTGGAATTAATTTTCCATCATATAGCCAAAACTAGTGCAAACACCAAGATATTTTGCAGTGACCATACAAAGCCCTTTTTTTTAATCTGTTTTATTCTCTCATGATACCCCAGGTAAAAATTCTGACTATTAAAAAAAACAAACAAAACAAACCTTTGCTATATCTTAAAACTGCATGCTTGAACTTTTTTTGAAACGTCTTGATTTTACAAATGTTCTTCACAATTCTTCCTGCTTTATTCAAAAAGCCATTTTAACTCATTCACTGTGGTATTTCAGCTACTACTTTTTGGATTACAGAGGATTCAGTGGCTGAACCTTAGGGCTTTCCTCACACATATAGTACCTCACCAGTTTGTGGACATATTTTATTCTGTGCTTCATTATGCCTTCCTGGTAAGCTTGGAAGGCATCTGTTCTCTGTGAGCTTGAACAGGGAGTTTTAGGGCTGAGGTATTTCATAGTGACCTGTTGATTAGCAAAGTCTGTGGTAGTGGCTTCTTTTTCGTCCCCAGATTCTCTTTTTTTTTTTTTTTCCCCATCACAAATGGAAATTCCCCCACATCCTTTGCGAAAGAGTATGAGTGTGAAGTAAAATGCTTTATATTGCAGTTCAGTCAGTGCTTTAGAGAACTGGGGAGAGGCACAGCTACTAAGCAGTGCAGTTGACCCCCAAAAACCTGTCTGGAGGCAACAAAATGAGGAAAAAGAACGTCCTTCTAACAGGTGATGCATTACTTAATTTAAGTTGTCACTAAGTGGATCGGGCAGATAGAAAACTGCAGCATGTAGGAGGAATGGTGGAGCAGGATCTGTTGTCCACAGCAGACGATAGAGCTCCTCTGAGAAGATGGCAGAGATTGGTTCTGCACAACATCCAGGAACCTACAAAAAGAGCGGAAAGTCTAGGTCTAAAAGTGTCGAGGAACAGTACAACACTGGGATCTGTACCCGCTTACCGGGGAAACAGCACCAGCACCCAGACTCCTGCCCACTGCAGCTTTGCTTTTTTGGTGTAGGTGGCGAGTAAATGCAACATCCTGAAGCTGCTGTTAGTTAATTGAGGCTCTGGGTGGGAGCGAGCAACAGTAACTACCTGCCCACACGGGGGAGATCTCTCCTTTAGAAGTGAATTGTGCGTGTTGGGGGCACTCCCTCTGCTAACAGGACACAAAACGTTCCACTGACAGGCACGTTCCCTTGGTGCCAACAGTGTCCACATTTACATAGTGCTGGCACTGCAACTGCTGCAGATTGTGAAACTCCCTGCTGAGAGAAAGAGGGAAAGGTTTGGGAAGGTTTGGGAAGGGAAGGTTTGAGAAGGGAAGGTTTGGGAAGGGAATGTTTGGGAAGGTTTGGGAAGGTTTGGGAAGGGAAGGTTTGGGAAGGTTTGGGAAGGGAAGGTTTGGGAAGGGAAGAGAAGGTTTGGGAAGGGAAGGTTTGGGAAGGGAAGGGAAGGGAATGTGAATGGCTGGAGACCATGCACATACAGGAAGAGAAGGCGGCAGGAAGCAAAAGTTTTGCACTAGAAATTATAAGAAGGACTTTCCAAGAGCGTGGTGACACCTTGCCAAGGTGTGTACACAACCCTTACAACCTCACAGTGGATTAAAACAAACCAGTGCTAACAGCCTCCTGTGCAAAAAAAATAATTAAAATTCTGATTTAATACAATCACAATCAGATTAATTCTTGCCATGTAATACTTTTTTCCCCCTTATTTGGTGAATGAAAATATGAATAATCTTGTCCATTCAACCTCGTGTTTGATGATCAAATATTCCATACATCCCTCCTTAGCTGGCAGGAAACTTAAGAAATGTGCAAGACATTCATCCAAGTTAGGTGCCCTTTTGTATTTTTCAAAGGTTCTCAAAGAGAACAAAGTATTACTGCAGGTTATCCTGGGAAACTTCAACCTATCAAGTGCAAGTTAGTATATGTGATAGTGCAAACTACTTGTTCCACCACCATCAGCTGATATGCTTCACAGCTCTGCAATATGACCTTTTTAAATAAGAATCTGTTTGCCACAAGTTTTTTGAGCTACTGGGAAAATAAAGGGATGGGTTCTCATGCATCTTATGAAATGACAGTGATGTTTATGTACACATGTGCATAGCTAAAGACATATGCAAAGAAAGGGATCCCCATGCAGTGCAGGTATTTATTGTTTGCCTTTGATTTAGTTTTAACATTTCACAATGAACCTCCCCAGTAAGAAGGCAACACTGCACCTTATGCTGGGTTGATAGCTCCCACTTTCTGTTAATTGTCTCATACTAAATTACCATCTACTCTCTCAGCATTATTGAACAAAACTATTCACATAATGGTAATAAAAATGCATTTATTGACACTGCGATTGGTCTGAAAACAGTACACGAGCAAAAAATAAATTTAAAAGAGGCTACATATGCAGGAAATTAATTACAAAGAATAATTGAGTCAGTTGCTGTCAAATGGATTTAAGAAAAAGCCAGGAGGAAGGGCTAATCTAATGGTTAAGAAAGTGATCTGTGATTTTATTTCTACCTCTGCCAAAGGTGCCCTTTCTGTCCTCATTTTACCACAAACAATTTAATTTCTCTGTCTTCACACTGTAAAATGGGGATGATGTTCTGTCTTTTCTGATTTTCAGTTCCTTGGTGTTCTGCCTTGTTTTAACCTGTTTTTGCTTGAGGCTTTTAGGTGTAACTTAAGCAAGCAAACCTGACCATGTGTGAGACAGGTCTGCTGTGTTTGGACCAGAGTTTGGTTGTGTCGTCTGCTCTGCCCACACTGGACATTGACTTACAGGGAAGTACTTGAGATGATGCCTGAATTCCATAGTCATTACACAAGAAGGAGAGAAAGGATCTCATCGTGGCTCTTGATGGTACATTACTGAGAAATCTGGGTATTAAGAAAAGTGTTCTTTCAACAGAGGATTTTCAGTCTTTCAATTATGTGGCTTCTGCATTACATACTTTCCCTGTAATATTTTAAGAGTTAATAAAGCAAAGGAAAACAAAAGATTTGTTGTTTACTTCCCATGAGCAGGTGATGTCCAGCCACTTCCCAGGAAGCAGGGCTCAAGCACACATCATGATTTCTCTGGAAGACAAATACAGTAATGAATTCCAGCTCCTATCTCCTTTGTCTTAGCTTTTATTGCTCAGTAGGCACCATATGATGTGGGATATCCTGTCCTGGCTATGTCTGTGCCCACAATCCTTCCCACCCCTGACCTACTGGGTGGGGGGAGAAATGTTGGAGGGACAACCTTGATGCTGTGCCAGCTCTGCCAAAACACTGGTGTGTTATCAACACCTTTTTAGCTACCAGTGCACAGCATAGGCTGTGAAGCTACCATGTTGAAAGCCAAATCCATCTCAGCCAGATCCATTACACTTAGTTATACTTAGCCTAAATCACACAGTAAAAAGGGCTGTGAGAAGGATCATATATTCTGTTTGAAAACATTGCATTACAAGAAGTTCTGAAAATAAACAAGTTAATTCCCCTGCCATGCAATTCAGGGAAATTTTTAGGCTGATTTCCTAAGGAAACCCAACCCATGCTCTTTTCCTATCAGTTCCTAACAACTTCTCATCCCCTTGTCCAATTTCTGACAAATGCAACCAGAGTAAAAGTCCTCTAACATACTGTATTCCTACATATCTTGTGAAAATAAACTGCTGTGGAGAGGAGTCTCAAACTCATGCTTTCCATGAGGAAAGTCTTAGCTG
This sequence comes from Pseudopipra pipra, assembly GCF_036250125.1. Taxonomy (NCBI): domain Eukaryota; kingdom Metazoa; phylum Chordata; class Aves; order Passeriformes; family Pipridae; genus Pseudopipra; species Pseudopipra pipra. Next base: position 6,485,884 of record NC_087549.1, read on the forward strand.
TATCTCAGCTTTGTTCCACTCTGCACTGAACCCATCTGAAAGGAAGAAAATAAGAAACTACCATTTTCAGAAAAAGCTTATCAGACGCGTAGTAAATCCAAATGAAAGGAAACTGGGCGCTGCAAAACTTTGCTGCCTACAGAGCTAACTGTCAAAACAACATCTTTCAGAGTCAACCTTGCCAGAACAAAATAAGGTAATGTATTTTATCCAGTGAATTCCTCCAGAAGATTCAGCATTTGTTAGGAAGTCGCACAAACCATTATTGGAACTAACCAAATAATGTTTCCAAAGGACACAGTTCTACTGCATATTGCACTATTTCCTTCTACACTATCCTTGCAAATAACAAAGCTAGAAAATACAGCAGTAAATTAATCTGCTGTTGTTGTGCTAAAAGCCTTTCTCACTCAGCAAGAGGCACCTTAAGCCATGGAACATAGTTTTCTGGGCCACCTAGAAACTGAAGAGGACAGTGGAGATCAGAGGTGCTTAAAAACAGGTCTAATTCATTAGCAGACTATTAATTGTGCCTTCAAAGGGAAAATTTACTCTGATTTTATCTCCTAATTTCAGTTCATCTTTGAACTAGAAAACCTGAAGGGAGAAACAGTCACAAGAGTAATCTGAGGAAAGCCTCATGCATGACTGCTCTGATGAAGCAGGTTACACTGGGCAGCCTGGGGAAACAGAGACAGACTAGTTTCCAAAAAGATTGGAGACATTTAGAAATACTCTCTCCCCTCTAAACACCCTTGCCATGGGGAAGATTCCATTGCTCCACACAGATGCATCAAAGCCCCTCAGACCCTTTGCTCCATAATTCCAGTATTGAATGCTGCTCTTATGTGAACCCAAATGGGAGGCCAAGTGCAATCAACTGTCTATCTCATGTTGTGACTGGGTTTTATCCCCTCCTACTTTCCATTGTAGCCTCTCCTCATATCTTTACATGGACTTGTTTGGAACTGCACCGTGGTCCTTCCCTTCTCTGTTCCAGGGAACAGAAATTGGGCCCAGCCTGCTCTTTAGCATGGTAAGGAGGAATAAAGCTGGAACACATCAGTGTCAAATTCATTAAGACATAAGAATCTGTCATTCCCATGGTGTGGACAGTGTTTTAAAGAAAGGCAGGAAGACCTCAAAAAGTTCAAAGGACTGATCAAATCACATTGATTTAATCCCTTTTAGAAGTGCAGTTCTCTAGCATGCCATCGTGTCTTGCTGATGCAGTACAGATCACAAGGCAAGGTTCACTCTGGCTATCTCTTACCTTGTCTTTGAATTTTCTTGTCTGCCTGTTGTCTATTGATCCATTTCTCTGAACCCAAAGTTGTTTCATGGGATAGCTTTGAAAGGGACTTGACACTTCTAGATTATTTTCACATGTTTAAAAGCCATAATTTTCATTTTCTGCTATATGGCATTTGATTAATTTCATACTCTTTCTAATAAAATCCTTTATGTCCTTATACATTTTAAACTCAAAACAAAGTATACCCTACTCTTACACCCCTTTAGAAATCATAAATTTCTTTCTCCTTGTGCTCCCCATATTTTTTTTTTTTGTGAAAATCATATGATAGGGTTACAGCATTGGTAGATAAGGGAAGAAAAATTGATGTCATCTGCCTGGATTTGTGCAAACCATTTGACATTGTCCCACATGGGACACTAAGCAAATCCAGAGGAGAGCCATGAAAATATTCAAAGGGCTCTAGCACCTCTCCTATGGAGAAAGGCTGAGAGAGTTGAGATTGTTCAGCTTGGAGAAGAGAAGGTTCTGGGGAGACCTTGGAGAAACTTCCAGTATCTGGAAAGACCTACAAGAGAGTTGGGAGGGACTTTTGACAAGGATATTGTAGTGATGGGACAAGGGGGAATGGCATTAAGTTGAAGGAGGACAGGTTTAGATTAGATATTAGAAAGAAATTCCTTACTGTGAGTGGGGTGAGGCACTGACACAGGTTGCTCAGAGAAGTTGTGGATGCCCCATTCCTGAAATAAGAAGAAGGCCAGGTTGGATGGGGCTTTGAGCAACCTGGTTTAGTGGAAGGTGTCCCTGTCCCCAGCAGAGGTGTCTTTTCCAACCCAAACCATTCTATGGTTATACAATTCTATGGTCAGGGTAGAGGACTTGAACTCATCCTTAAGGGTTCTGGACTGCAATAAGCCATTTATTTGCCCAACAGTCAAGAGTGTCCATATTTTTCTCCCTTAGTCTTTTGGCCTAAGTCCAAGCACAACCACTGTCTCTTGCTCCTGACAGGAAGACATAGCTATGATCTACCTGTTAGGAAAATCTGTCTCTATGTTTTTGTTACCTGTGTATCAGGTGTGATATACTACTGATATACAAAATCACAGGATATGTTGAATTGGAAGGGACTCACAAGGATCACTGAGTCCAACCCTTAGCCCTGCACAGGACCATCCCCAAGAGTCACACCATGTGCCTCCAAATGTAAAGTATCATCCAAATGCTTCTTGAGCTCTGTCAGGCTTGGTGCTGTGACCGCTTCCCTGGGGAGCCTCTTCCAGTGCCCTCTTCACCCTCTGGGTGAAGAACATTTTTCTGTTAAGAAAGCTTTTATTTCCTGCTGTCTCACTCATAACAATCCTCAGTCTTGGCGAGATTTTCTGCTTTTTTTTCCAGTTGTCTTTTATTTCCTGGTTCTTAGGATTTTTTGTGAAGGTAGGTTTTTCCCTTGGAAATTACTGGAAATTCTTTATTCTGTTAGTGTGCTGGAGTTCTTGTAATTGATTTTAATTGACACTTGCATGTCACAAATACAGTCAGGTAGTCATGACACAGCAAGTAGAATATGAATTACGCTGATGTATCATACTACTATGCAAAGTAAAGCCATGTGGTTGTTAAAGTCAGTGGACTCAAAGTGAGATATCGAGAGAAAATAATGTAAAAAGAGACATATAGTTTTCAGAACTTAATTGATGAAAGAACCTTCCCATAAATATCTTCTAAGTAGAGAGACAAAAAGAACTCTCCTAATGGAAAAGACAAAAAAAATTAACAACACAAAAACCAAAAACCTGATGTGTTCGACAAATAAGATAGAAATGAACTCAAAATGTAGAGCCAGTTAATCCCAGAGAACATTAAACATGATCAAGTAGGATGCTATTATAACCAAAAGTGTAGAGAGCAGCACTCAAATCAAGCAACATTAAAACACTCCAATATCCAGAGTCAAAGTTCATTAATAAACCATTACATGAATGTAGGCAAAAACACTTTCTGTGAACAAAGAGCTAAACTGGAATTTATCAGAAAAGCCCTTTTCTAATAAACAGTGAATGACTTCACCAGGCAGTTGTCTTTTACCTTCAAGACTTAAGGTTACAGCCCATTCTGTTCTTGACAGTCCCCAGATCACTGAATTCTTCCAGGAGATGTTCAAATCACAGTTTTCCACTGCCCTTGTTTGTAAGATGAAAACAAGCTGGGAAATTCAGATTAATTGCTAAATGAATCCATACTCCAGATGTGCTGTGGTCCTGAGAAATTGTCATTAATAATTTTTCAATGCAAAATATCAGTAAGAGCTAAGCTGAGATCACTGAATGCTTCCCCTTGGCTTATTTCTGTTCATTACAGAAAGCTGGAGTTTTTATAACCTAATAAATTGCAGCAGATGCTGTAGAAACATATGTAGACATACACAGACACATATATACACAGACTTCAGGAAAGAGGCACAGGACTTCCAATTCTTAATCAGTTTTGAATTTTATTTGAATGTAATTATAAGCTATATAAAAAAAATAACATTTAGTAACAAAATGAGAAATAGTGCTGTATTAATCCATTTACCATCAATAGCACTGAACTTGGGGAAAATGCTTAGAACATCCAAGTGAGATAAGGTCAATAGGCCAAGCCACAAATTGCAAATTTCTGACACATCTGTAGCATGTTTTATAAGGTGGCCTTTGTGCAGTTTGATAACAAATGTGCTCATTATCAGTAAGAGATAAGTAGCAGTTGTCTGGTAAAGGTTGAAATGTTGAGGTTCAGAAGCCTTCTGCTGCAAGTATTTTTTAATCTTTTGCATTCCTCTGCATACCTGGAAAGACTCCTACCAATGCAGAACATATTCAAAAGATAAGAAGTGTAGCAAAGTCAAGCACTGCTTCACCAATGAGTAAATCACTCTTGAAAAATGATGCAGCTGTAGGACCCTTGTTCTCCTAAGAGTGTGAAGAATAAATCTGTATCATAGTCAAAGGATTGTTTTGGCTCACCAGTGGAGTCAACACAGGCCAACAGTCTAAAGGTATCTCTTTGGCTGCTGTTGAAGAGCTGACAACTAAAGCCAGAGAAATGTAGGGAAACTTCTATTTATTTGCCTGCTCTCTGCAAAAAGAAAATCTATCTGAAGAAAGTGTTTCCTTGTGCCTTTGTTTAAATATTGTCATTGTATGAAAGTAATCCCGGAATCAATACAAATACTAAGAACATTCCTGTGAAATAAATAAATATGGGTGAGGGAAGTGAGAAATCATCAATTTCTTTTGCTTTCTTGACCTGCAAATACCTGACCAGTGGTAGTATTTTGAATTCAGAGAGAAGCTGGTAAGTTGAAACCTCTTCTCATCCACCTGGGAGACACCATTTCTATCCGAAGAACCCCTGGGGGCAATTCTTCATTTTCTGGACTACCTCCATGTAGACTCCGGCCACGACCAGTCTGCATGGGCTCACCCCACACAATATACTAGAGCTTAAATCTGCTCTGGTACTAATATATTCAGACCTACTCATACTTTAAAGTAAGATCTGACAAGAGTTTTCATTTCATTAGACTGCAGTCATGTTAACTTTTAGGCAAAGCAATTTTCATGGTGCTACAATCATTACACAAATTGTGTGGCATTTGTTTTATGTTCTATTAAAATGGTAAGACATCTATCTGTAAGTGATTAGGCTTGATGTGGGAAATCCAGACTAAAATTCTTTGGCCTTTGATACTCAGAAGAGCTGATAATTTCCTGCAATAGGTTTTCCTTTTTTATCTTGCAGCAAGGCCCAGTTCTCTAAGAACTCAAAGACATGCATCATCAAAATTGTTCAACACAGTCCTGTTTACTCTCTCTCATGTTATCAGGGCTACACCAGCTAAATATTGAAAAGAACATTTTCTCTCTTGAGACTCTGTTTAAATTTTTACTTAAATTTGTCTTTATTCTGCAAAAGATTCAGTTCTAACATGCTTTTACTATACTGCCATTTATGAGAGATGTTAGTTGAAGAGTCATTTCTGGTAACTACTGATAGGATATCTCCTCTTGACAGTAGCAGACATGCAGTAACTTTCTAGGCCTGGAGTTTTCAACATCTTTAGGAGTATTATTAGAAATAATAGTAATAGTAAAGGCTATTTTAACCTTACATTGGTATTTTGATGGATGATGTTTAATATCAGACACAATGAGTCTAAAAGGGAAACACTCCTAATTCAGATACCTATTTCCAGAAGAATCACTCCATATCTGACATGTCAATTTTTACTACATTTATTAAATCCATTGCTAATTCTGTGAGATTACATAAATTAGACTTTCCTTAATTGGCAGTTACAGAATAGTCTCCATAGGAACTTTTCGCCTATCGGAAGAATTTCAATTCCATTAATAGCAATGGGAGCACTGTAGCTAAAAGAAGGTAGGTTTGCCTGATATTTTGTCTAAAGTAGTCAGGATAATTGATGATGAGAGAAGGAGAGAGGGGCAGAGGGACAGAGAGAGAACACCCATTATCTCAGTGATTGATATAGGCCTTTTTCTAATTACATCAGCCCTTTCCAGTGGAGACAGGTCATGGTACTTATAGATCTGAAGCTACAAGTTTAAAACTATTTGACAAATAACCATAATTTAAAATACAATTATTGAAAAGATAAGATGGATGCTGTACAACTTTTTCTGCATGTGTAGGACAGCAAAAGAAGAATGGAAACTTTTCCACAGTTGTGAATATGACAGGATTGTATTTAGAGCTCTGTTAGACCAACGTTACGGGGGGGAGGGGATTGTATTTTATAATTGAGAGGATTTCCCCAGAATTATGTGAGGGAAATGCACATGATCCAAATAACAAAAATGCAGTGATGGAAATGAAACTCCTTAGTCTTTATTACAGGTCATCAGAAGGCAAGGCAAGGTTCCTCAGGACATGGGTCTATAGCTAGAGCTTCACAGAGTGAATGCAAAACCACAGCAAGCCAAACATTTCATCAGTGTCACCATGAATGATTCAATTAATGAAAAAATTTAACCTTATAAAGGGTGGAGACTGATATCCAAAAATATGACCTCTTATATTTCAGATCTGTGTATTCAGAAACTCTGAAATAAAAGACCTCTCAAAAACTTGGGTATTAAAGAAGTTCTTCACAAAACTCTGTTTGGGTAAAATAAAAACAGTGCCTTGAATTCCTCCTAAATATTCTATAAATAAAAAATAAAACACAGTTAAATGATTTTATAAACTGATAAATCTGGTTCTAACCTATGAACAGTCCATGAAGTAAATACTGGATGACACAAACAAGAACATGGTTTGCAAGAGAGTCACATGTCCCACTAATGGTGTGTTCTTAGCTTTCAGCTGAAGTAGGTTTTCCACTTTGGACTTCACTTTTTGATTTAGGTGTCAATCATTTTGGGGGAGCAAAGGATTTTCCAGCAGACTGTTAATCATTCACCACCAGAAAAGACTGAAATGGCTGGAGCTGCTCAGCTTTAGGGAGAGAAGACTGGATGGAGACTATGTAAATAGACTCAAAATATCTGTTGCTACAAAAGGAATTAAAATCCTGATTTATGTGCCTATGGTGAATAAAAAACAGTGAGGTTAAACTGAGAAGGAATGATTCAGGAACAGACATAGAGAAAGCTTTTAAGACGAAATATAAAATGCTGAAAGAAACTCCCTCAGGATGTTGTGGAGTTCTCCTTAGACATCTCAAGGAACAAGTTAGACAACATCTGTCAGGATTAGTACTTGTACTGTTCATCCTGCCCTAGGGAACAAGGAGGAACTTGACAAAGCATTGAGTTCCTTTCCTAAACTTATTTTTATGACTAAAATAAGCAAACAAAATATTTCCTAGAATAAGATTATTTAAGTTTGAAATTTGTGAGCTCAAATTCAAAAGATCATGGTTTTATTTAAGTTCCTTGAGAAAACCTCTCAGAACTTTCACAGAAATTTCCAGTTATGTTGCTCCTATGAACTATGTTTAAAGATGATAAAAACATCAAACACAGTAGATACAAAAAGGTCATGTGCTTGCTGTGAATTTCCTGTTACAAATGAGTATGTTTTCCTTAAATATGAATGTTTTGGTTTTCAGGAAGAACTACCATTAGAAATGTTGTTTAAAGTGTATTATTTTTTGTTTGCTTGTGGAAAAAAACCCCAATGATTTTCACTTCACCTTATGCCCTTTTCCCATATTTTTTTGTATTCGAGTAACATATGGGTAACATTATAGCTTTGATTTTTTTTTTTGTCTGTGTATTTTTGTTAAGGAATTGAAAAATATATATAAAGATCCTGAAAAATTTTCCCAAAAACTAAGAAGTATTTGCTCATCAAAGTATTTCCCAGCTCTAATAGTCATTATTCCCATACAGATTCAGAATCATAGAATGGCTTGAATTGGAAGGGACCTTAAAGATCATCTAGTTTCAATTCACACCTTCCTTTAGACCAGATTGCTCAGAGCCCCATCCAACCTGGCCTTCAGCACTTCCAGGGATGGGATGTCCGCAAATTCTCAGGGCAATCTCGGTTCCCTCACAGTAAAGAATTTCTTCCTAATATCTAATCTAAACCTACTCTCTTACAGTTTGAAGCCATTTCCCCTTCTCCTGTCACTACAGGCCCTTGTAAATAGTCTCTCATCTTTCTTGTTGGCTCCCTTCAGGTACTGGAAGGCCACAGTTATGTCACCCTAAAACCTCCTCTTTTCCAGGATGAAAAATCCCAATTCTCTCAGCTTTTCCTCATAGGAGGGGTGCCCCATCCCTCTAATAATCTTCTTGGTCCTCCTCTGGACTTGATTCAGCAGGTCCATGTCTTTCCTGTGCTGAGGACCCAGGGGCATTCAGACATTCTGCTGTGTTGTGTTTTGCACAACGTAAAAGCTCCCGTAACAATACACAGTTCAAAGTGACCTTCTAAGTCAAAAGGAATTAATATGGATTGGCCATGTTATGATTTCAGCCTTTACTACATGTAAACGTGAGTATGGTATACAACTTGGGATGAGATTTATTGACTTGACTTCCATCTTAAGCTTCAATTTCAAAGTAGACGATGCCTACTACTAAGATCAATCCATTAGGTTAAACTTAGTGGCTTTTTAAGACAGTTGGGATATCTAACATGCAGGATGCTGATAAAGGTTCATGGAAGGCCATACCCTTCTGGTGCCACAGCTGAAGGCCAAAAAAGCTTCTCTAGGGTTCTTAAAATGAAAATTGTACCTCAACTTCTCACTCCTCTGAGCAACCATGTTCCTTTCCAATTCTCTCTGTGCCACAAAAATCCACACCACAAAGTAGTCATGGAAGTTCGGTCAGCCTGCTTTTTTTTTCTTGCATCGATGAACACATAGTGGAATTAATAGAGCAGATTAACCACAGCTAACAGACTGATATTGTATAGCTAATTTTTAAGTCACAGCCTGGCAGTGTCTTATTTTGAAGATGTGGACAGATCCCCAAATCTCAGGGCTGAAATTTCTCCTTTTGCTAATAAATCATCAGGAACAGCATGGATTTCAAATTCCACCACTGATTTTAGATAAATAGAGACATTAGATCAGCATGGACCAGAAAGAAAAAAAAAAGTAGTTCCTCCTTGGTAAGAAAGCCAAGCAGCCACCTTCCACAGAGAAATTGCTCACAAAATAACCTGCACAAATCTGCTTTTGGCATATATGATAATGAAGTTGCCCTGCCTGTTGCAATAAATCAAATCCAAACTTTCTGTTTGGATTTGATTAGCTGTATTAGCTACTTTTTAATCAGTTTAAACTTCTCAGTCTACACAAAGAATTCTCATTAACAAATTTTACTCTTGTCAGCAACTATTAGTTGTCTAAAGATCTACATTGTACAAAGGGGGAACGTGTGCAGTGCATCCTGCCCCCTCTTGCCCCTATACTTGGACATTTCCTTTCTGAGGAAAAAAAAAAAAATAATGGAAAAACTGGAAGGAATTTAGAAAGAAAACAAGTAATTAAATCAGTAGGAGATTTGTGGAGTGGAGCGGCACTGAAAAGAAAAATAAAATTGAAGGCAGAGCCGTAATAGTTTGAATCTTCCTGCTTAAAATCAGAGGACCTATGATACACTCTATTATGCAAAATAGATGGATTTTGAAAAAGCAAAAGTTTCCCATGATGTCCATTAATTTCATGGTTTGTTGTTATTTTAAATGTAGGATTAAAGATTCGGAAAGAGGATAAATGATGACTAAGAAGCATTGGTAAGAGGATAGCCTAAAAGTATCATCTTACTAATGAGAAAGCAGAATTATTTCATTCAGGATGAAGAGCAAGGGGGGGCAGGGGGGAAAGATAAAAGTCTCCTCTGTTCATTTGTTTGTTTCCCAAAGAAAATTATGTAAACATCATTATTTGAGTATTTAAAGCTTTTCAGGAAGAAAGATCTAAGCAATATATTTTCAAAAGAAAATGACATATCCTTTCAATATTTAACTCTCATCTTGATGTACGTCCCACTGGGTTCAAATAATTACAAGCACTGATAAAACTGGGAACAAATGCATGTAAAAAGTAATGAAGCAGAAGTATTCAAACAAACATGCTCTTTTTCTTGGCCAAAAATGTTCATACAGTCACTCTGTGCTTTTGAAATCTGGACTTTCCTATTGGTTCACATAATACTGCTTCTGAACCATTTCTGTTCTGTCATGACTTGGAAGAATGACGTCCTAAACATGTATCAGAGCTTCCTAAGTAGGATCAGGGATGACTCCCTTCACCCACATGGAAGTATGGACTTGAGTGTGAAATTATAATGCTTGCAAATATGAGTTATGCTTGTGGCAATTCCTAGCATTTTAGTGTATCATCTCAATCCTTTTAAAAAGCTTTCATATTTTATCTTCCCTATTAGACATATGCCACACTTCACCCAGTTCCAAAGAGGATTATGAATATATAAATCAATCCAAAGAATGCTATCCCAAACAGGGAGCTCTGAATTTTTTATTCTTCCCCTGTGCACTTTGTCACACTGGGATTCCCAGACTGCAGTTCACGAGGAGAATGCAATACGATTTCTCCCAGTTTCACTTATTTGCAACTCATTCTTGGAAAAATAACCAACCGTGTCCAAAGACTGACCTTAAACCAGCCCAGGAAAAAAAAAAAAAAAGGGAATTTTGGAGTTAAGAGAAAGCTAAAACTATCCAACTGACATGCATATACAAAATAAGAATTCAGGTCAAGCTTTTGTGTCAGCTGGGACACATCTGTCGTGCACATTAAGACATTCAAAGGATCTGAGTGAAACCCTTAACCTGGTTTATTTTCACCCGTTTCAGTGCTCTTAGGAATAGAACAGACATTTAAAAACAAATGTGCAACTTTAGGCAGTATATTTCGTCACAGCAATTCAGAGCAATATTCATAAGAGAAGGTCTCAAGGTTTTCAGTCTACTTAGGTTTTGTCATCGTGTTACTCATGGAGCACTGACAACAAAGGGTGATCCATTATAAATATGCATGTATATATATATATGTATACAGACATTGAAAGAAAAAAACCACATCACATAGTAGCAGCTCAGACCCTCTTTTCTTATTTAACGGCTAAAAAAATTATCTGAATGTGAATGAACAGGGTGCAAAAAAATGGTCTTCAGACTTTTATTTCTATAACTGCTAATTTAAAGATAAATATATTTTTAGGTGGTTAGGTGTGTTTTTGAATTGGGAAGAAAGGGAAAGAAAAAAAAAAGTTTGAGAAATTCTGATCTATCTTGGAGTATGAACATAATAAAAGAAAAGGAAATTGAATTTAGACTTGGGAATCATGGACTCAAGTTGTCCCAGGAGCTACCAACTATCACCATTGCTCAGGGAACAGTATCATTCTTTGGTGTATCAAAACTGTGATTTTCCTCTGGCCAGTCTGCTTTAAGAGAGGGATCAGTATGCAAAGCATTCTTGATCTAATGTGTTCCTCAACAAAGAAAAGCTTTGAAATCCTCCAGACAACTTCTCTGCTGCCTATGGACTCTCTTTGCACTGGTCAGTAACTTCTAATTATAGACAAGAGATCAATTAGCTTTTAAAAATTATTTCCATTTTTTTCCTTTCAGAAAGAAGGGATACCTGTTCTTGGTGACTGTGGAGTGAAGTAGAAGTCACACATCCACACATTCATTCTCCAAATGCTTAGTATTTAAGGACTTAAATAAATAGGAGTGTTTAAGAACAAAGGACAGCTTTTCAGAGGGCTTTAGGTGTGAATATGAAGCCAGGCTTCCAAAAAAGCCTATTTGACTACCTGAATGGAGATTTTGGTGTTAATTTTATCCCTAAAAATGTACAAATTTTACTCTCTCTACTTGAAATTGGATAATTCAAATATTACGTGACTGAATGAGGAAAACAATGGCAAAGGCAAAAGAACAAGAAAAGCTGGTTATCAGATGAATACGGAATATTGGCCTTTAACTAAAAAGTACTGTGTTGGGGTGCCCATGCTGTTATTCTCCTATTTCCATCTATAACTGAGAATATATTTAAATATATCAAGATTTAAGCAGGGGGGTCTATTCATTTAAGATCACCTGTTTGCTAATTGGCAAACAAATTGTCCTCTGAAAATAAATCATTAGACCAATTTTGTACTAAACTGTATTGCTTTCTCACTTGAACCTTTCAAATAAAAGTGAAAATGAGAAACTTACTACTGCATCATACAATTTACTTTTCAAATTGATTACTTCTTTAGAATTCACTGTCTGATTTTTATGTATCTTGTAAATGTTCCAATACTCAAAAGTTTGAATACCTAGAAAAATCACTTCGTAATTTTGCTTCTTTTTACATCAGAATAAGTATGTTGCTCTTTAAAATCTATTGTATAACCAAAAAAAGTATCAGGAATGCAGCCTGGCAAGATGTTACTTGTCCTCATTCCTTTCTTTTAGATTACTATTGTGTGAAAGATAGAAATGACAACACAGAATAAAGAACTTCTCTTTTATTTACTGAATAGACACAACAATGTAACTTCAAAAACATCTGTGAAAAGGCTAAAATAGTCATTGACAAGAGGATTTGGATAAAGATTCTGATCTTATTTTTGCAAGAGTAGCAAGGTGTAAATTCACTTGAGAGTAAATTATATCAGAATATGGCCCCCAGTTCTGCATCAGTCATCTGTCATTGAGAGACAAATCAGCCTCAGGGATTCCTTAGCAGCCTCTCTGGAGTTCATTTTCAAGAACAACAGTTCCAATAGAGGCTAAGTTTCAACACTTAAAACAAACCTCCATTCTGAGGTGAAAAGCATATGATAAAATATTCATAACCAAAACTGTATGTTTGTGTACAGTTGCATAAGACTGGTTCAATATGACTATATAAATGTATATGTCTGTATATATATCCTTTAATCATTGCTATAACTGCTCAGACTTTCTTAAAAGAGAACTGAAATGAAAATAGACAATGAATTGCACAATATGATGTCAAATCTGGCTTCTACCTAGAAAAGTCCACAAAACTTCAAAGTTTATTTGAACAAGATCCAGGAGTACAAACTGTCAAAACACATGGTTCCACTCCTCTCTGGAGTAGTCAGTACCTTTTTCAGCACCTCTATGTCTTGTTTAAAACTGTTCTTGTGTCCAGAAATTCCTTTCAAATCTGTGATTCTGGTGATCCAGACAGTGGGAATGTTTTCAAGAGCTTTCTGTGCTCCCAGATCCCCATTTTCCTACTTATCTTTTACCATTTTCATTAAAAAAAACCAAACCAAACCAAAAAAAACAAACAAACAAAAAAAGAAGGAAAAAACCCCAAAACATCAAAACCTCAAGAAAGGTTAGAGGAACCTGTTTCGAGTACCAGACACATCTGGTCCCAACTGGAGCACGTTGTCCTTGAAGAGCTGCAGCTCGAGGAAGGACCCATGCTGGAGTAGACAGATGGAGAGGAGGGAGAAGTAGCCCAGAAGGGCTGGGAGGGACAGATTGCAGCCCCAACTCAACTTTTCTAGGTTTTCCTGGATTCTTTCTGGTTCATATTTATTTAAGTGAGTTAAAATAAGAGTTGTTTATGCACTAATAGAGAGGGGCTGATTCACAGATGCTCTCTAGCAGTGCTGTTTAACAGCTGACACAGATGCACGGCTTGCTAAGGGGAAGAGTTCACTTTCATGGATGCAATTAGTCATGTTTCGTGACCCTAATTATGCCTAGAATCATGATCATATTCATGCAGTATTCAGATTAGACAAAAGATATGAGATCTAATTCTCTGCTAAGTTACTCAGCTCTAGGTCTGGTAAGTGTCTTCTAATTAACACTTGTCTCCATGAAAGGAAAATGAAGTCCATACTTATGCATCTAGCAAGATTAGTTTACGTTTGCTTAGATTAGATGAAATTGTCTAATGCATATGTAACAGCTATGAGTAGAGGGCCATAGTAGTACTAACATATGACTGCTAATAAATCCTCTTCTATACTTAAACAAATTAAGCTCCCATCAGCTGGTATGTAATAGTTCCATTGTCATTGACTTAAAAATAAAATGACCTGATAGCAAGGAGACACTTTCACTATTGCCATTATCTGCTACTGAAAAATGTGAATTACTTGCAGGCAGCAGAGGGTTCCACTTGCAATTAAATTAGCACTAGTGGACATTTCACCCACATCCAGGGAGATTGCTGGAGAGAGGAAAAAGACAGATTCTAATTTATCACAAGCTACTAGTTCTCTGTGAAAGAGACAGGTTTAAGCTATTCTTGTCCATTTTCTGAAACCCACAGGAGCTTGAAAATTATCTGATAATCTAACTGAATGATTTATAACTCCCTTTTGGCCCCACACAAGGATTTGCCCCCAACAATTAATCTTCCTGGATATAATTGGAGTTAAAATTAAAACTACATTACTCCTCAATTCATTGGGATGAACTTGGCATGGACTTTTCTAACAGCTTCAGGTAACATACCCATTAACGATGGCACATGATACCAAGTTTGGCTGGCCAAAAATGAAAACGAGGGAGGGAAACTTAACGCCAATAACAACCTTCTATCAACACATCAATACCTTCCAGCTGCTCATTTCTATGGTACCAAATTGCTGCAGTAGCAATTACCTGATATTGGTAAATGAAGCAATTCTTAAGCCCCAGAGGTATAAAACAGAGTGTAATTCAAGAAAAGTCACTAGAAAAAGCAAATTTCTGCTCCCCATTCAAACCTAAGGAAGAATCAATGTCCCTAGTAAGACAGTTTGGTTGATCTTTACCCCTGTCCCACCCTGCCCACTAGTCCCTACAAATTCAGAAACCCCCCAGGGGTTTCAGATGTACCATAATTACTTTTTTCTTTGGACATGTATTTCCAGTACAGGATACCATTCAGGAGGAATAGACTGCTAAATGAACCTTCTGTTGACATTACATCTTCTACTTCATGCCAAGAAAACACAAACTCCCACTGTGGAGTTTGAGCTACATCCCAGCACTGAAGAGTAGAGATTCCAGATGTAAGAATATCAAGGATGAAGGACTTTAGATTTGCAACAATATTTCACATCAATTTTGGTCAACCTTCATGCAGCTCAATTATCACCAGAGAGCACTGTATTTTCTAGAAGCATGAGAGGATTACAGGCCCAGAACAACAGGACCAGGACTCAACTTGGAAAATAAATAAAGGCAATATCAACAAAAAGCCTCTTTGCGGTTGGGACTCAGCTTTATGAACAAAAAAGGCTAATCCTTAAAAGACAGAGGTAGCCTTACAAATATTTTCTTACTAGTAACCTCTCTGTGGACAACAATTCTGTCTCACAGAACCTCTCAACATTAAGAACAACTCTCCTTCTGTGCCCTCTAACATAACAGACACTAAGAACTAAATGGCAGTAAAATTGCTCTCCTACCCAAAGAAATATGCTGCTGCCAGAGAGCTGAAGGGCAGCAGCAGTGGAAGCTTTTGCTGGTTTGCTATGTATTACAATATGTACACTACCAATAAATAGGACAGTCTGTAGCGTTGTCAGAACATTCATAAAACATTCATAACCATGAAATAATTCCTGCTGCATCACAGGGCTCAGATATTCAGACCAAACTCCCTTCCCTTGATTCAAGCGTTGTACATGCCTGTAATATGAAGGAGCCACATAGAGGTAACAACACTACAAGCCAAGAAAGTAAAACAGACTACTATTCCTACCTTCTTTTAAGTGTGGAGAATAAGAAGCAGGCAAGTTTTAACAGTCAACCCTGAAAAAACAATTTTGTGCAAACTGTGTTCAGATCACTATTTAAGTTATTTCTTAAAGGTCACACATGAAATTTCAGGCAGGCTTAGCAATGAAGCTCAGGGATGTTGAAGATGGTATTTGGTGCCTTAAAGAGTAGAGGAGCATTTTGGTTCCCTTGTCATACTTTCTGTCTGTTATCATCTAGGAAGATAAATGGAATGGGTTGGCTTTACTGAAGTCTGTTTTCTGGAAAGGGCAGTACTAGAAATGTCCATCGGAGGTCAGAAGACAACCCCTGATCCTCCAACACACCTGAAGAACGGTGATCCTTGTCAAATGCTGAATAGATTTCAGACTGGAAAAGCTCCCGAGGTAAAAAAGATGTACATCTGCTGAGAAGAGGAAATGAACTGAGGAAGACTCTACCTCAATGTGTTGCGATTTGGATGTTTTCCGCTTTTACTGCTCTAACAATGAAGGATTGGAGTAAAGCTTTACCAAATAATGAAGACATATGACATAAGGGAACGAAAACTGCTCAAATTGTCAACACATTTTGTTTTGCTGCTCAGTGTAAATCTTTTCTTTGCAGATGCAGATGTTATTCATTATGTTGTAGATAAATTCAGAAATGTGGTTTACACTGATTTAGCATTGTACTTAATTGGTTTTAAATCTAATGCACTGCAGTAAGCCTTAAGTGCTACTTTGCTGTGAAATTTAAAAGTGAGCAGTACTGTAATTTCGCTTTAGTAGGATTTCTCTGGAAGCAAATATGCTTCATTTCAACAGCCTCTCACTGGGAATAAAACAACAAAAAAATCCACTTAAAATGTAGCTTTCCTAATTGACCTCAGTTTTTAAAAGCTCACATTGAGGACTGCATTATTTGTGGGGTTAGGTCTGAGGGACAGATACAATAGCAAATTTCAAATCATGGCACTTAGCATTTAGCTCCCTATGATGCAAAACAGCATCAGACTATCAGCAACTGACAGCTGGTGCACCAGAGCAACGCGTGTTCTATAGCAGCACAAAGGAAAGCAGCACAAAATACTACTGGTGTTTCGCAGACCTGAATACCATACCTGTAACTTCTGCTGCCTACACCTGGACTGTAAGCATTGTCCTTAATAATAGGTAGTCTTTCATTAGACTAGATGGAACCAGATCTTTAAGGTCACTTCCAACCCAAGCCATTCTTTGATTCTAATTGAGAGCCAAGATACCTTTTTCAGATTGGATTCATGTGCTATCATGTCTTCTGAATCCTACCCATAGAATACATTTTCCACACCCTTGAAATCTAAAGAATATTTATTTTAACTACTATTTTTCAGAGAATAACTGTCCTGAAGATGTGACATATAGCTACCAAACATCATAATACAGCAGCCCAAAGACCAATCTGTATCTCTTTTCCTGAAACTCTGTTCTCTTTTTCTCTTTTCATTTCATTTCCACATGAGTCACAGCCCAGATGTTGTGGAGTTTGATAAGCTGTCTTCCTAAACGAACCTGTCTGTATAATCTACCTCCAAAATGAAAATTAAAACATCTTCTCTTTTTTAACAAACGTATTGGCTCTTCTACTTTCAAACTGCTTATTTTTATATAGCATTCTTCAAAAATATTCAGCCAGATTCAAATAAAACCCATTTTTAAACAAACACGTATATTTTTGTTTTTGTAAGGGATATGTTTAACATATTTGCTCGTAGTGCCCTGAATAACTTTCGACTGGTAATCATCAAGTGCTTAATTTTTCTTGCTCTCAAACTGAGGTGTCTGATCTTTATAATGTATTTGTATGACTTTCTATTCCATTTCCCCATTTTTCCTTGTAAGTTATAAAACATTCCAAAATAAGGCTAGGTGATGAAGTAGGAAATATAACCTCATTCATAGTGTTAAGGGAAAAAGCAAGGCAAGTGATATCCTCTCTTTGACGACATTTATAAGAATTTTATTAAGGATTTAGAGTAAGAAAGACACAGACTAGAAGTAGAACATGGCCATAGTTGATGGCACTAGAGTTTTGACCAACCATATGAATGCCAGACCCACACAGAACTTGGAGATAACTGTTCAGAGAAGTACCTACCCCAGTAAAGATTGGGATTTCTATCAAAAACATACGGAATGACATGAAGTCAAACCAGCTGAAGACAATTTTATCTCACCGTATAAGCCTAGAATATGGGGAGGGTTCCTGTGTATGTTTCAAGCACTGACAGCATAGCTGTGGAACCCACCAAGAATTGTTGGAAAGAACATGCTGTGAGAAAGAATAGGATATGCTGGAGAAGGGGCCATATGTGAGACAAATGTCCTTGTTCTGGCTCCTGAAGATCAGCAGAACACAGCACAGCACATGCACAGGAATGAGGCCAAGAAGCAGGGCTGGACTGTAGGTGGGAATCAAGAATCTTGAAGCCCTCTGACCCATTTTCAACAAGGTCTAGAAGAACAGACTGCACATGGTAACTAATTTGCATAGAAAGCAAATAACATCTCTAGAGTGGGGAAAATTTACCTATAAAAAGGTACCCCCTTAAAGCCCAGGCACAGAGAGCCTGGACACCCCATCAACTAGATTAATGCTGGAGCCAGGATTGGTGATCTCTCTTTCTCCCTTTCTTCTTTTTTTTTTCTCTCTCACTCTATAATCCATGTCTTCCTCTTTCTCTCTCTCCCCTTTCACCCGACCCTTTAATTCAAATCACACTGTCATGTGTTTATACCAGAAGACCAGGGACTAACATACCAAAATTTCCATGCCAAGTGTGTAATTTATTCATAAAACTTAGACCCTGAGACTTTTGTTGCTTTTTTTGACCATGAGCATCTACAAATCTTGGGTACTCCCTTCCCCTTAAGGCTGACACACCACACTCCTGTACTTATTTAGATGTCTACCAGAATAGCAACAAGACTTTGGACCGTGTTGCCCAAACTCAGACAACATTTTTGCAAGTCAGTTATGAGCAGAAGCTGCTTTTTAATTCATGGTGAATCAGGGAACTCCTAGAGTGAATTGGTTTATAAAGACAGAGGACATTTTTCTTTCCTCTTTTCTCTTTCCTATTGGGCAATAGCAAAATCTGTTACATCTGTTTTCTATTTTTAATTTTCACATTTCATTAAGTGGTTTGTTGGGATTCTGGGGGGAGGTTTTTAGATAAGTGCCATCATACATCTCAGAAAATAGACAACAACCTCAAAATGGCTTTTTGTTATAGCAACAGGATAAAAGAGTGGGACCACTACCAATTTAAATAGTTCCTTGGACATCTTAGTATCCCTATTTACATGCTATCTTTACAGAAAGTGCAGAATATCTTGTGACTTGCAAGAGAAGCTTATCTGTTAGTCTTCAGTAAATTTCCTGACATCTTACAATGCTTCAGGGAAATAAAAAGAAAAAACTCAAGTAAAGCCTCCCAGCAGTACACTCTTTGCTTTAAGTAGTGCCAGCTCTGCAACATGAAACAGTTTTTTCAGCTTATTTTTTCTCAGTAGCAAATAAAAATACCTGGATAGTCGCAGACAAAAGCTGTACACATCCCAGTCTTTCCCCCTCATCCTCAAATCTGATCTCACTTGCCAGTTTGCTCCTCTCCATGTTCTCCAGCCTTCATCCTGCATTATACTGTTTGACTCTACCTCTCTCGCTTTCCAACATTGTTCCTAGCTGCATCTATCTAAACACAGAGTTGTATTCAGTAGCAGCAGAGTTCATCACAGTCAGTTAATAGAAGCAGGGATTATTCAAGAATAGCAGGGGAAAACATAGATTAGGCATTTCTGTTCATGACTGTGAGTTAATGAGCAACACCTAATTAAGAATGACCAGCTACTGACCTCTGTTAGTATGTATTTTTTTAGATTATTGATCATCTGTGTTACAAAAAAGTATATGCTGATTAATGGCAGATATTAATAACAAACTCTTAAGAAAATTAATGTCTTGGGAGCATTATGAGCCTTTTTTAAATCTTCATTTTTTATGTGATATCCTATAAAGCGGGTGTAAAAATTTTGAGCGGTTTTGTGAAAGGGTCTCTTATTCCTTCAGGTAAAGTATGTAGTGTCCTTGGATATAATAAGGGATTTCTAATGTTACTTTGCAAAGTAATGCTAAAGGAATATTGACATTAGCAGTTCATTGACACAAGATCAAGTAATGTAAATAAAGACACAAACCAAGGTGTGTACCAGTTTCTGCCATGGTTTTTTTCCATGAGAACATTCATGTCTGTGCATACATCTCTATGCCTTTTCTCTGTGCAAATTTTCCTGTGTGATCTCTAAGTCAGCTGGGAAATATCTGAGAGAAGAGACAATTTATCCTTGATCTACCCTTAGGACAATCTCAGAAAAATCATGTTTCTTTAGCAATGGCAGTCCTTTTTCCTACTCCCTGGAGAAAATACAAATGGGTTGTACCTCTTGATCAACATATATTAGAGATGTTAACTTATTAAAAGTAATTAGAGTACTTTACATCTCTGTGAGCTACAGTTCTGGTTTGTCACAGGTTCAGCAGATGTTTCTGCATTGACTATATTCAGCAAAACAGTAAGAACACAATATTTCAATTTTAATTAAAGCTGATATTATTTAAGATAACATTATTAAATTGTGAATTTTGCATATGATATGGTAAAGTCTTCTAATCGTAACATGAAGTAATATGATTTGCTGGTTTACTGGTTTACATTAAGCCATCATTCTTCAGTGCTTGTTTGTTATCATGGAAGAGATTCATATCATTGTGTTTGAGTTTGGTTACTTGTCCCCTTTTCTTTTTTCTCTATGCTGTCTGTGTAACAGAAAATGGGACATATAAGATTGGTCAAGCACAGTATTATAGGGCCTACATAGGGAAATATATACTTGATCATTTTCAAGGGTACCTTAGGTCCCTCTGCCTCAACACAGCTGGTTCCCTCTAAAATTAGTCTACAAGGCACTCCTATGGGAAACCAGTGTGTGTATCCAGAGAATATATCCTCAAATCCACCCAAATCTGTCATGTTTTGAACATAACCAATGTTTTGCAGACCCATTGCTGCAAAGAAAAAAAAAAAAGTCGAATCTTGCAGAACTCTCAGTGATTATACCTAAAATATATATAATTCTAAGAAATATGTAACAACACATATTTTTATTCTATGGAGAACTCACGCTAAAGTCGGAATTCCAGCTTTCCTAATGTCAAGAGGAATTTTGCTACTAGCTTCAGTGAAATCAGGATTGGAAGCTTGGACTTCAGGCCATAGTTGCTCTCAGCAGCTAGTAGTTCTGAAATGCTGTCATCTGCATTTTCTGTTCTTCAGAACCATTAAAACCATCTGTGACAAATATGCTGAGTCCTCATCAAGCATGTTTAAAAAAAAGTGTATTGTTGAACTGATCATTTACAATGATTGAAATTTTTGGAAACAGAACACTCTGTAGCATCTTTATTTTAGATTTACAGCTCTCTACTTTGTACTCATTTTTATAGAGGTGACCTAATCTTATTCAGATTTTCAGAAGATCTTGCCGTGATTTGAAATGCATGTATATACATTTAATGGCATATGTTGTATATAATTCCAGCTACCATAACTCATCTTAATATGCAATATACCTATTATTAGTTCTTGACATAGAACAGAAATAGTTTACTAGGCTTTTATGAAAAAATCATTAAAATGTACTATGCTGGTTAATCAAATGGGTGCTTTTATATGTTCCTTTCATTTGTTTTTACAGTATAGCATTTAGCACCTTCAGTGCTATTTTCACAAAATCATAGCAAGGCATCTACACCCTTCTGCCAACAGGCACTTTAAAGATGCCACAGGTACAGTCTGAGGGATGTAAAAGTATTTGCAGAGGATAATGCAAATTTTTTGAATTCAAAGAAATCTGATTATTAAAGACTTCAATGAAAATAAAGAACATAATATAAATTACAAAAAAAATGTGTGGTTAATTTAACAGAAAATAATATAGAGCAAATAGTCATTCTCATTTGAGATTTGGAGAGTGAAAGGACAGTTTCTAAGGAAAGACAGGCTTTAGTGTGTAAAAGGAGCAAAAATACTTGGAGAATCTACATGAGTTTCAACTGCATTTTTCTTCTCTTGAAGACTTGAATGAACCTGAGTCAGTCAGTCAACAAACACTTGCTACAAAACCCCTCACTGATCCTCGCATCAGCCCGTAAGTGCTGCTGGGGCTAAGCCAAACACACAGCTATTGGTAAGATGACAGCTTCGCTCAGGAGTTTCCAGAACTGATTGTGGCCTCAAAGTTGTTTCAGATGCAGATCTGATCAGCAGTGAGAACAAAAGCATAATGATACCTGGAGCATAATTTATTGTCTGGTTATTCTTGAGGTAAAAAAAAATATAGAGCAGCAAGACGTTCTGAAGTTTCCTTAAGATATGGAATGTAAAAATGCTCATGACAATAAATGAGATCACTGCTGTGCTAGTCAACTCCTTTCCTTTCCTTTCTCTCTCCCCTCCTCTCCCTCCCCTCCCCTCCCCTTTCCTTTCCTTTTCTTTCCTTTCCCCTTCTCATTCCGCTTTCCCTATCCCTTTCTCTTTCCGCTCTCCCTATCCCTTTCCCTTTCCCTCTTTCTCTTTGAGATCATACCCTGGTAGTGCAGGACACTCCTTCAAATGCTCAATAGTTTTCTTTGATTTAAAGCTGTTATACACTCAGCCTGAACAGAAGTCATGCTAACTATAGTAACAGCTAAATAACCAACTAACAGCAGAGTGCAACTCTCACACCATATTACTTTAGTATTGGAGCAGTCAAAATTAAATAACAACCTTATTCTCAGAATAAATTACAATTCAGTGTAATGGCATATGGCTCATAGTGTCTTGGAAAAGTTAATCAATACAATCAACATTTTTCTCTCAACAGTAGTATCATTTGTCAGATGACAAAATATATGTAATTATAGAATAATCGTAGAATCACAGAATGCTTGGGGTTGGAATGGACTTTAAAGGTAATTTAGTTCCAAAGCCCCTGCCATTAATTAGGATACCTTACACTAGACCAGGTTATTCAATGTCCCATCCAGTCTGGCCTTCCACACTTCCAGGGATGGGGTATCCACAATTTCTCTGGGCAAACTGTTCCAGTGACTCACCACCCTCACAGTAAAGCATGTAAGTACCTTAAAATGTTTGTAACAGCAGACATAACTTTTACCAACCCTGTAAATCCCTGCTTTCTATTTCAAAAAGTTCTTTGTTAAAAAAAAAAAAAAAGTGTAAATGTTTGGATTTCTAGCAATATGCAACTGTATCAGGCATTAAAACTTTTTTTATGGTGTGCACGGATTTATCTGTCGCAATTTTCTCTTTCAAAGGTGTATAATTACATGGCTAACATAACAGTCGCACTAATTTATACCATAAACACAGATGATCTGTCACAGAGCAATCTTTGCATAACACTTCTTAGACAAAATCCTAAGCTATTTAAAAAAGTGTGAATTACGTATGCGCACTTGCTTAAAATAGATAGTGTAAAAATGTGTTTTAGCTAGTAGAGTGGAAAGTTACTGTTTATTATTTTGAATGCAATCCTGATTAGAGGCAACCTCTAGAAAGTATATGGAAGAGGAACTGTTGTCAGGTTTGCTAATCAGGAGCTTAACTGTTGTCTGAAAAACAGATATTTGAGAAAATGAGCACAGTGTATCTATATATAAGCGGACACATTTTACATAAATATAAATATATATTTAAATATGCACATAAAACATGTTCATATAGTGCCTCTCTGACTTCCTCTGGTAACTACATCACAAATTTACTGAGTACATGAAATTTGTTGCCCGGAGAAGCTGTGGATGCCCCATCCCTGGAAGTGTTGAAGACCAGGTTGGATAGGGCTGTGAGCAACCTGGCCTAGTGAAAGATGTCCCTACCCATGGCAGAGGTTTTGGAACTAGATGATCTTTATGGTCCCTTCTAACCCAAATCATTCTCTGATTTTAAGATTCTATGAAATTTCTTTGTTAAAGGATAAACATACTGACTTTTAAATACAGCAGATGTGTCCAGTTTCCACACTCACTGACTGCCTGGTTTTGGTCTTTTGCAGTTGCAACACTGTGCTCTCATCCTCACACCCCAGAGACTCTGGCTACCCTGTGTTAACATCTGCCCGGCTGCTCCGATTTGCTGGATGGAAGCTGGGAAGAGGGAAGCTGGACTTTTGCTACTCATGCACAATAAGACTCCTGTCTTTCTGCATGTGAATTCTTGTGGAAACAGGACACAAACATGTAAAGGCATCACTCTGCTTTTTTTATGGTGCTATGCTATGAGTGCTTTTCTT
Organism: Pseudopipra pipra; assembly: GCF_036250125.1. Taxonomy (NCBI): domain Eukaryota; kingdom Metazoa; phylum Chordata; class Aves; order Passeriformes; family Pipridae; genus Pseudopipra; species Pseudopipra pipra. The sequence continues at coordinate 6,509,773 of NC_087549.1, forward strand.
TTTATCTGCTGTTAAGAGACTGCATGCCAATGCCTGCACTCAAACTCTGCTCAGGAGGTATCCTCTATCTATCCTTTACCCATACCTTATCAATTTCCTGTTGAAGCCCACTGAAAGGATTTCATTAATCTTGTGTTTGTTCAATGTGTTTTGCCTTTTGCTAGGAAACTGCAAAAACAAGAGAATGAATACTTCCAAGGAGAGGGAGAGCCTCTGTAAAGAGCAGGTCACCACAGACTGTTAGATTGAACAGTGGGTAGGCACCAAACCCTGTACTGCACAATTTTTATTTACTTAAAACACTGGCAGGGAATTATGAGCCTATGCAGGAAAGTAGATGCCTAGACACATTTGAGAGCCAGTGAAATCCCACTGACATTTGAAGGAAATGGAACCGAGAATTAAAAATAATGAGCTATGCCCTCAGAAAACCACACTTACAGATATATTCCTCCTTTTTTTTGACCACAGGGTTTGTGTTTTGGGCTTCTGCCTTTTGACCAAAGAGGATTCCTTCTTATATCTAGAAATCTGATGCTTAAATTGCTAAAATGGGGCACATTTGACTGGCTAAATGTGGGCATTTACAGTGTAGTAGTTTGGAAGTCCCTCTTGGATTCCTTTTGCTAGAAGGAGAGCTGGCCAATAAAGGCAATGTTCTTCGTGGTATAAGTCATCCTACCTCAAAGTAAATGCAAATATTTGGTCAGATGAATCACACCCTTATGTCACTGTGTACAAGGACTAGGATTGCCCAGATACAGATGTGGATGCTCAAAATATCTCTCCTAGCCTCTGGCTGCCACCCCAGAATGTCCTGTATCATATGTGCCAACACAGACATTTCAGGCACACTGAGGAACCCTCCAAGTGACACCAGGTGTGACACTCGCCAGCCCTTTCACTGCTATTCCAAGTGCTTCAGGGGAGTAAAAATGTGCCTTTCAGTTACTGAATTAAGTTCTAAAATGGAATTTATTTTATTGAATCATAATCATAGAATCATAGAATGGTTTGGAATGGAAGGGACCTTTAAAGATCACCTCATTCCAATCCCCTTGTCATGGGCAGACACACCTTCCACTAGACCAGGCTTCTCAAATCCCCATCCAATCTGGCCTTGAACACATCTAGGGACTGAAGCCTGACTTCAAGCATGTATAGGCAGGTGTCCCAATATCTGTTGATTGTCTATCTGTTGATAGTCAGCAGAGAGCCTGACTTTGCCTGACACACTTTGGTAGTGCCCATGTGACAGGAACCAAACCACAGAAGAAAACAATTATATAAGTAGTGGTATTTCACAAATACAGTTTCAAATAAAAATAAATTCTTGGAATATTTGCTTGTACTCAACATCTGAGAAGACTGTAACTGAGCTGGGAATGAAGTTGTCTACATTTAGAATTCATGCAGTGCCATCAAGGTACTGAAGTCAGAGAGGTCAAGGGGCAGACGTTGTTTATTGCATTATTTAGCTCAGAACACAAAGCACTTTTCCTTTCATCTTGTTGAAAGCCTCAGAGGTCATTTTAATGGGGAAAAGACAGGAACCAAAGGCAGAAAAGTCCTTTTGCTATGGCCACTTGACACACACTGTGTTAGTGCAACAGGGAAGTCACAGCAGCACTGTAGAACAACTCTCTTTCCCAAATTTCATTCAGCCTTGAAGCATATATAATATGGAGAATGACAGTGTGTTGGAAACCTTGCTGCCAGAAACAGTTTGGTCAGGAAAGTGCTTATCTTTTCAAAAAGATAAGTTAAATTCCTAGTGGAGGGGACACAACCAATTTAAGGCATGCAAAGTTAGGTGACTCAATTGAGGTACAAGCTTGTGATGATTTAGATTGAACTGACTAGCTCTTGGGATATACTCATCTCCCTCTTCACTGATAATAAGCTTACAATAAATGTCTGAATTTTAGATGATTGAAGTTTTATGGGCAGCTTCTGTCATAAATCACAAAAGGTTGGTTTATGCTGCTGTCAAAAGCTGTGTAAACACAACAAAAGTAGCATTCTGCCAGGCCAAAATTAGGTCACATATAACTACTTAAGCTTCTCTTGGACCTTTGGCAGCAGTATAAGCTCATATTTCAGCTTTCTGTGCTCAAGTTCCTTATTTATAGAGTGGAGATAAAACTTCATCCATTTGTTAAGCCAGCAATTTTATATGGACAAACAGTAATAAGTGAGATCCTAGTCTGTTCCAGTTATTTGAGATACATTAATTTATTTTCAGATTAAATAAAGTGAAGTAAGAAATCAATATACATTGCATAGGGAATGAGTAAATTGCTCATGACTTTGCTGCCCAAGTTTCCTGTTATAAAACAAGAGACATTCTTGTAATTTGCTTACTGTTTCCCTCGTCATCAGTTCCCACCTTGCTTGTGTTCAACCTCATGTGTTTTCACTTTAGAAATTACAATATTACTAAAATCTAATTGATTATATTTACATGTTCTTGTCATGGAGAAATCCTCTGTCAGCTTTTAACTTTTTCCTTGGAAAGTTTTCCATCTGTGATGTCTTTTTTTGTGTCACAGTATCAGTCATGTCTTTGTATTACCCTGTCCCACATAATATTCCACCCATGCTAATCAAGACTTGTCTCATTTTACATGTCTTTGTATTTATATGTAAGGAGTGAAAAAGAAAAACAAAAACAGTAAGAAAGAAGAGAAAAAGAGAGACCGTACACTGTGTGACCTTATTATTTAAACAAAGCACAGAATGATGTTTAAACTCGCACAGAATGATGTTCCTTTGTTCTCATTCACATCCAAATAAATTAGTTTTCTTAGTCTTCCCTAATGATATTTTTTGTAGCAATGGACATTTATGCGTTTGAACAGTGGAAAGACAATGAGACCCAAACTCTACAAATTCTGTAATTATCAGTTGTCATAAAGCATAATATAGCAAATTTTAACCATCCGTATTTGGCTATACTGCTATGGTTTTATACTCATGCTTTAGCATATTCCTATATTTGTTTGAAGGGTTAGACCACAGACTGGGAATATAAATTTTCCCTCTATTGCAAAAATAAATGTTTTTAAGCCCATGTATATCTGCTCATATCAAAACCAGGTGACTTAATGAAGACTGAGATGTGACCGCAGATTCTGTGTCCCTTTAGCCAGAACTTCCTCCAAAGGTTCTGGCTAAAGGTTCTGGCTGGTTTAAAAAAACAAGTCTTTCATTATTCATATTTTTCCACTGTAATATAATTTGGGAAATGCCATGGTTATTTCAAGTGATCTTTGCAAACCTAAGTGTCACAGACTTCACTCTGGGATAAGAGCAGAGATGCATTATTTTTTAGTTAAGGCATCACAGTGAGATGTCTGGGGCCAGGCATTTCTCTGCTTCTCTCACTTTGTTTTCTGAAGCTTAAAATGAGACAAATTGTGCATTGCTACATGTATACTAGCAATCACAGTGTACTTCACTCTTCCAAATGATGAGGAAGGTACCCCCTAGCCAGAAAAAAAAAAAAAGAAATCCGTAAAAGATTTAAATACCAAATGTATAGAGAAATCACTTTATCTTTTTGCAACACACACACCCACAACTTCACTTAAAGAATTAAATACTTAATGGTTCAGGATTAGTCATTTTCCAATCTCTGTTACCTCCCTTTGTGAAGCTCTTCAGGGACTGCACAAACCTCTTGCACAAAATTAGTAATTGCCAGACTAAGCCATTTCTTAGTAATTACAGATCAGTTTGCAAGTTCCTTAGGGCAGGGATCAAACACTGTGGCCTTTTCTGGGAAAATGCACAGGAACCTCTTGGCTACAGAGATAAATAATAAATACAAATAGTCATAAATAATAAATACTAGTAAATGCCAATGTTTGGGGCATCTATTTATCTTGCGTAAAACCATATAGCTTCTGCCAGCTATAGTAGGATGACATCAGTTTGCACAACAGAAATTCAGAATTGTATTCCAAAAGGAACTCGTTTCACCCAGTGTGCCTGCTCTACCCATCACCTACGCCATGAATACATTAGCTCAGGTACAGGGAACTAATTGGTTTTCTTGATATGATTATTCAGGACATTTATAGACATATGCCATTCCACACCACTTGGGCCAATGACCATGCTTTGCTCCCTGATTCCAGTATTATAGAGATATATCCTTGGATGCCTCAGGTTGGATGTACCCATGTGTCAAAATCATCTCCAGGTTGCTGCTCAGTGATGAGGAACTCACTGGACCACTCTCTGTGCATTTTTCAAGACCTCCAAGCACCAAGGATTCTGCAGGTGAAACTACAGGCTGTGCTGCTCTGATGTTGCAGTAATGATGCACTAAAGTACAGCAGTTATCAACCCCCTGAGGACTGTCAAAATATGTTATTTTTGCCCTTTTGTCTTTTTTGCAATGTCACTAACTGGAGGAGAATGCAAAGACTTGAAAAGGATTAAGGGCTCACTTCCTCTCTAGTTTACCTAACAGCGGAAGACTATTACTGATCTAGGATATGACAAGAAGAAAGCCTTAAACCCACTTTGAGCAAACAAAAAGAGTGCCCTGCGCTCTTCAAAGACTGAGTTAAAGATTTTTTTTTTTTAAATTAAAGAAAGTTTCACATGGATTGACATGTATATTTTCATTTCACACTCAGGTAATTTGAAACAGCCTTGGTGTTAAACCCAGAAACTGGAGTTCATAATGGAATTCTGACATGAAGCATTTCTTTGAACAGTTTGAGGGACACTGCAATAATAAAGGTAGGCTCTCTGTCAATTTGAACACTTTTTCCAAATTTCTTTCATTTGGGATTTAGTTCAGGTGGTCTATCTACATTTTCCAAATGATTGCGAGGATTAATGATGCCAAAGAAAGTTGTGAACAAGCTCTTCAACTGCTACAAATCAAAACAGTTTCACTGAATAAATTGTTTTAATGACACAATGTTAATCTACATTAGGCAAAGATTTGTTCTTAGGGTGACGCTGGGAGTTTCTGTTTGACATTATCTGAACTTTTCATGCCTAAGTTAAATTGGTCATCCTGGTTCTTGACACATATGTGTGGGTAGCTAAAATTGGCACTGCTGCTTTGCATGGGGCTTTGATGATCACTTCTCTATCTGTAAAATCAAGTCCATATGATGAGTCTTCATTTATGTGTTCTGCTTTGTGCAAAAAAATTCAGGAAGGTTATAGGACTGATGGGCAACGGTCTGAGGTGAGCAAGAAGAGTTCAGAGGCCTTGAGAATATGAGCTGTGAGGAAATATTGAAGAGATCATAACTGCGATGAAAGATTGAAGAAATCGTAACTGCTTAGTTTAGCAAAAAAAAAAAAAAGACTGACAGTGGACGTAAACACACCTGGAATATAAGAGGTAATATAAAGGACATAACTCAGGTTAGGAGGACATAAGAACAAAACTCTCTCTGGTTAGGAGGACAAACATTGGACACTGGAAAAAGATGAAGGGTAGAGATGGTGAGGCACTGGAATACTCTTGTGTAATCATTGCTAGTTGACTGAGTTGACTGGACAAAAATGGGTCAGGAAGAGTATGAACATATGGGATCTTGTAATTTGTTATGTGATTTATTTTATTTTATGTATGTGCTGCAAACTCATTCTCTTATGTTTTTTTCAATTTTCTTTGGCAGTTTTTATAATCTGTTTCCCTTTCCAGAGCTTACAAGTACAGCTGCCCTCTTCTCAGGGCCACATGGACACCCTCTGCAAACCAGCAACCAGCCAAAGAGTGAATGCAATGTTTTCAACCATCTTATCCACCTTTCTTGAAGGGCCAGCACCTGAACCTTTCCCACATTTTCTTGTCTGCTGTATTGGCTGTCTAGAGAGGCACAATATATTGGGCTTCCTCATTGACCTGAATTGTACCATATGCTGGAGCAGTATATGGTCTGTGACCCAACCAGATGTTTTCCATTAGTATGGAAATCACTGAAAAATGGTTTGTTCCTCTCAGTCTAATTTGCCTTAACACAACTATTGGGTTTGTGCTGTGCATATTTACTCTCCATATCAAATAGAATAAAAAGCAGCATATGGCACTTACAGTGTAAGTGTCACCTCCTCCTTTCTTTGCCATTACGGAAGAACAAAAAAAAGATTGGACAGGGCAGGGCAAAGCATCAGGAGAAAACAAATTCTGGAAGAAAAATAACCTCTTAGATCAAATTCTCCTCCAGATGTTATGAGAGCTACCTCAGAGGTGCAGACACAAAAAACAGAACAAAACCTATAAATCATATTTAAAGTAAATCAGCTACCTCCAAATATTCTGAGTTATCTTAACAAATCACATTCTCATACAGTTCTTTAAAGTTTGAAATGAAAACACATTAAGAGATCTTTTAAATAAAAAAACAGATTATCAAAATAAAATTTGGGCTGAAAAATAGTGGATTTCAATAGAAAAACAGAAATTTAAGACTCATGACATAGTGGTATCAAATATTTATCACATAAAACAGACATAATAAATATTTCAACCCATTTCAACAAAAAACATGACAAGTAGAAGGCATAAGATGATTTCTTTTCTCCCTTTGGGAATGATGTGTCAGAATAATCAATAAAAGCCCAATGTATTATAAATATTTTTTCACTAGTGGATTTTTTTCTTTTTTGTAAATAAATAAATATATATGTATATGTATATTATTAGTGGAAAAATATGTGAACTGTTGACTCAAACACACAAAATATCAAAATATATCATTGAGGAATTAATCTTGCCTTTGTCTCTTATTGAACCCTTGTCTGCCTGACCACATCAGCTAGAAAGCCATTTGTAAAAATTGTCATTCATGGTACATTCCTTTGAAGGGCTGCCTGTAGGTCCTGCCATATCTTCACATCTTAAGGAAATACATTCTCCAATCTCCTTTCAGCAAAATGAAAAAGCTCATTTCAAAGCAGACAACAGAAGGACATTCATTGCCCTCTAAATGACTTCTCACCTGGAGGACTGTACTGCAATCCACCAATCTTACTCACCATTACAGGGGTAATGTCATTCTTCAAGTGCTTGTTATTAAATTTTGCTCAACACAGACTTTCTGGGAGAATTAATTTAAATTCATTTTTCTGCATAATAATATATCTTTACTGAATCTGATGGTTGTGGAAGATTTAGCACTTGTAGGGTGGGGATTCAAAAAAGAGAGAGAAAGATTCATTGGTTGGAAACCTGAATTTAAATGCAAACCTAGAAAAAATTCTGCTAAGCTGTGCCAAAATAATATTGGAAAGCAGACAGAAATGCGTCCTGCTCTGGGAAAGCTGGCAAAAGAAACAGGACTAATAGTTAAAAAGTCTCTTCTATGTGTGTTATGGAGAAAAACACACATTCCAACTTCTGGGTCAGTCTCTTTTCTGACTGAAAATTAGGCTCCTTAATTTTAATTGCAAACCCTTGCTTTGGTCTCTTGTGACCACAAATTTCATAGGCTGGTCAGACATTTCCTTTTATCAGCTCTAATTTTCTTCTTATCCTCTACCCTCTCAGATTCACCATGCCCTCTAAAATACCAGCTGCAGATACTATTGACCTAAATCCAATATTTATGCACATCTCCTGGCAATGAACCGTTTAGCACATCATTTCTCCCAGTCCACAAGTGACAGGTTTGTGCATTACAGTTGATCTCATACAGTCCCACATTCATTGGGTTGTACCCTTGAGTATCTCTTCTACATGGACATTAAAGTGGAAAATAGTTTTTATGTATGTTTTGCTCATTTTCCAAGCACCATTTTCACTTGCAAAGTAACTTTTATACAGAGTGCTACCATTCACTCAGATCAAAATCAGGCCTTTGCAAAAGCTTGTCATCCACACTTCAGAAAAAATGACTTATTTATAAGCCACAGAATAAACAAATATACTGCAAAAAGTCCAATCAGCACAAGAATAACACAAATGAGGATCCAAGAAGAGTAGGGAAACAAAGAAGGGAGCTCACACTTCAGAACCTAAGCCAGCCTCTGCCTTTGCAAATGTAGAACTACCCTCAGTAAGGGGAAAATTTAGCATAACTTTGGAGTCTAGACAAGCTTCACTTAGCAGACAAACACTGTGCTAAAAGTAGCATCACCTCCTGCTGAACTGCATCAAAAGCCTCCGTGAGACATAAACATAACAATAAATATGACTATTAAATTAAAGTGTGAAATGGAGAAAGAAGGAGGAGTGAATCTCAACCAGCACAATGAGGCTAAACAAGCTGCAGCCCAGCTGAATGTCAGGGTACCCAGGTGAAAAAGCTCATACCAGATGAAAAAGCAAGATATTGGCCAAGCCAAATATCTCATAAAGGTGGAAACCTAAAAGTATCCCACACCAAATTAATCTATTGAATTATAGAGGAGGTTAGTAGCAGAGCTGCTTAACAAGTGCATTACACTTCAAAGCCAGCAGCCAGCAAGGGGCATCATTAGGGATCCTTAAAAGGAATGGTGAGACTACAAAACATCAAAACTAGAAGGTTCAACAGAAAATGGATTACAATTATATGTACCATGAGACCTCTGTAGACTCTACTGGAAAACCACAACTTATAATATGAAATAATTCCCAGTAAATAACACTTCCGTGATTGGATTTACCAGTGCTGCTGTACCTCCTATATTCTTTTTTTGTCCTCTTTATCTGTAAGACATGATAATTCACTACTCTGACAAAACAGATAAACTTCATCCCTATATTTTTTTCAGAACCTCAATGATAACAAACACTGTTTTATTTAAACCATATTTTTAACAATACTCAATGTAAAAAATACTCAAAACAATATTCAATATTATTCATATACCCCCTCCTGCTAACCTGTGATGGCATCCTTTGTCCTACTAACGCTAGATAAGGCAGCAGCTCTGCCCTCAAAATTTTGATATCTAAGACACAAGGTAAGAAACAGTTTCCAACAGAGAGAACACAAGAAAATAGTACAAAAGCATTCATTGCTTCATTATGTAGTCTCCACACTAAATAGAGTTGTAGCCCTTTTCAGTTATGTTGTAGGTATCATAGCAAAAGTAATTTCAGTATCTATAATCCATTGACTTGAGAAGTTTTTATAGAAACAGAATGGTCTAGGTTGGAAGGGATATTTAAAGGTCATCTAGTCCAAGGTCTTTGCAATGAGGAGGGACATCTTCAACTTGATCAAGTTGCTCAAACCCTGTCTAATTTGGCCCTGAATGTTTCCAGAGACGGAGCATTTACCACTTTTCTGGGCAATCTCTTCCAGTGTTTTACCATCCTCATTGTAAAAAACCTCTTCCATATACCTAGTCTTTTAGTTTAAAACCATTACCCCTTGTCTTATGGCAACACATCCTGCTGAAAAGTCTCTCAGTCTTTATTATAAGCCCCCTTTAGCTACCAAAAGACTGCAGGAAAATCTCCCCAGAGCTTTCTCTTCTGCAGGCTGAACAATCCCAGCTCTCTTAGCCTGTCTTTGTAGCAGAGGTTTTCCAGCCTTCTGATCATCTTTGTGGCCTCCTCTGGACCCATTCCAATAGGTCCATGTCTTTCCTGTGCTAGGGATCCCAGAGCTGGATGCAGTACTGTAGGTGGGGGTCTCACCAGAGTGGAGGGGCAGAATCCCCTTCCTCAACCTGCTACCACACTGCTTTGGATGCAGCCCAGGACATGTTTGGCTTTCTGGGCTGCAAGTGCACATTGTTGTGTGTTGTTGTTACTCATCCGCCAGCACCCCCAAGTTCTTGGCAGGGCTGCTCTTCATCTGTTCATCCCCCAGCCTGTATTGACAAAAGGGGTTCCCTTGACTCAACTGTGGACCTTGTACTTGGCCTTGTTGAACCTCATGAGGTATCCATGTGTCCAAAGGGAATCCTCTCCCACTTGGAAAGCAGAGTCAGTTATATTGGGTTCATTTTAATATATATGAGCTAGCAAAGACGCACCAGGAAGGCTGTTTCCTGAGGAATGTGTTCTTTAGAGAAGATCTCTGGTTACAACAGCTGATTTTGGAGAAGGACTACAGAAAAATAGTAATTGATATTTATGTCAGAGTATCCTGGGGAAGTTAGGAAGGACTACTGGGTACTGCCTGAAGACAGAGAGGCTTCTCAGAGGTTAGGTAGGAATCCTGGCTGATTGTGCTGGGAGAAAAACAGCCTTTGAAGTGACATCCTTTACTTAGACACAGAGGAAGAATGACCTCAGATCATGAGAAGCCTACAACAGCTGCAGTGACCCATAACTGAAAATTCCTCTGATCAAACTTGAGGCATCTATCATGCAAACAGTGACATTTGGGACAGAATTCAGATAGAAAAATTAACATGTCTAAGTGGAGATTTTATATCTCAATCATAGCTAAATATATCTCTAAGGCTTCACTGACTGTATTTGCTAAATTTCAGTTGAGTATGACAGGAGTTTAAACACTTGGGCATGTGTAGACACCTGAATTGAAGACACTTCATTTCGATATTTGAGTTTCAAGCTAAATCCCACCCCTGCAGTAGGATTTCAGTGACTTAATATGGGCATCTAGTGTCCACTCAGAAATGCCTGGCTTCAGCACCTTGCACCAGAAAAACACAAATGACTCTGACATGAGTTCTGTACATACCTGCCATCCCCACACAAATTTTTTGGATGCTCATAAGAGTATCAAATGACACAAGATGCCTGTGTTTCAGCAACCAGAACCTGACATTTATCTCAGGTGTTAAATGCCCAATTCTAGAATGCAATGTACCCAACCCATTTTAGATGTCTACCTTAAGATGAGTTGAATAAGGAAAAAGGAGGAAATTCAAATACAAATATATCTATAAAAGCATATAAGATAATGTTCATATTAGTTTATATGTCTCAAGTTTCCCAGTGAAGTATCAGCCACTGTTTTATGCATATTTTATTGTCTATTGAAAATATTAATTCAGGTTTATTGAAAAAGTTGTGATGTTGTTATGAATTTTCTTTTTCAAAACAGTCATATTTTTCAACCTTTTTCCTAGGTAAATGATACCTATACGATCAGCTTGTGTGTTATCTGTCTATCATTCCCTTGTCCTCTCTTCAAATATCTTTAAAACTTAATTTTCTATTTCAATCATCTAGAGTGAAAATATCTCAAAGCTCTAAAGGACAAAGAAGTTTCATTAAAACAGCCAACAAACAAAGGGGAGTGATGTAAAATAGTGATCCCACTGTGGAAATATCCAGAGTTTTTGATCAACAACAAAATTAAAACACTTCAGACAACCCATAACAGCAAGAGGAAAAGCTGCAGCTGGAATGGACACTTTATTAGAAACAGGATAACAGAGCCCTGAAACACAGAGCCAGAAGACAACATTAAAGTCTCACTGAAGGCTATAACATATTTAAACTCTCTTACTAAGTGTTCTGCAGCACACTTTACAGATACACACACATACACACCTACATATGTCAGAAAGTTAACCTTGGAACAGTGTCTCCCTGTTTCTACAAAGTGCCTCAGTGCTTTGTCTCTCTGGTTTTGGACAGAGAAAACAGAATTTGGTGCCTCCTTTATTCTTTCCCTGTTTAAGGTAACAAAGAAATGGTGCAAGAATGCTGCAGGCATAGAGGAAAAGATTGTTTCTTCCTGTGATAGGAAAAAAAACATTGTTCAATCAATAAGTTCTGCCAATTGCTTGTCAAATATACAGCCAACTTTGCAAGTGAATGTCTCCATCTCTTTAAATCTATTCAGAGAAAATCTGGATTTACTAAGCAATCAGCTACTTTCTGATAGTGCTCAACAGGAGAGAACAGCTGGCTAATTTAAAGTTACTGATAAAGCTATGAAATTTAGTGCAAATTAACCAGTGTGGAGAATTCTGTTGCATAAAGTCCTAAAGCAGTGAATCCTTCTCTCTTTACTTCCATTACCTTCCCAGGGACTGAAGCGAGGTTGACCAGCTTGCAATTCCTTGGATACTATTTTTCCCTTATTGAAGACAGGATTTACGTTTTCTTTCTTCCATAAATCCCTTCCACCTGACACAGCCTTTCAAATATGATTAACAGTGGCATCGCACTTGCAAAATTGACCTCCCTCAGCACCTAAAGCTGTGTCCCATGGACTATATTGTATGTCTAGTTTGTTTATATGACCTAATCCTCCTCCACCAAGGGTAGGCTTTCCTTAGTGCAGACTTCCCTTTTGCTCTCAGTGGCCTGGGATTCCTGAATCTGTCTTACCAGTAAAGGATGGGGCAGAAAAGCCACTGAGTTCCTTGTCCTTTTCCATGATCTTTTTCCTGCCCCATTAGCAGCAGATCCACCTTTTCTTTAATTTGGTTATTTTTTTATATTTTTTTTCTGTTGATATACCTTTCAATATCTTTCTTTTCACTGTCCATATCTCTCACCAGATTGAACTTCACCTGGGCTTTGGCTTTCCCAACCCTACCACTGCCCCTTATATACCTCCAGCAACTTTTGTCTCTGCTTCCATCTCTTCTGTGGTTTCTTTTTATATTAGACATTCTTCAGGACCTCCTTCTTCATCTGTAGAGGATTCCTGCTGCCTGTACTTGCCTTCCTGTAAATCCCAATATATTATTCTTGAGCTTGAAGGGTGATCCTTAAAAATCAATGAACTCTCCTGGACCCTTCTTTCATCTATGACTGTCTCCCATAGGATTCTTCCAAGAAGATCTCTATAGACTTCCTGTGTACAGGAAAAACAGAAGACTTCAGAATTGATGCTTCCCCAGGGATAAAGTCTGAAAAATATCGCAGTTAGACTTTATGAATCTCAACCCTGCAGTGTTCAAGGCTGAGTTGGATATGGCCTTGAGCAATCTGGTCTAGTGGGAGGTGTCCCTGCCTATGGCAGAGAGAATAGGGACCAGATGATCATTAAGGTCCCTTCCAACCTTTAAAATTGTATGATCCTGTGATTGGATGTTGCCTTGCTTATCTCTCTTGTTGACGGTTTGTTTTCGTCATTTAACACAAATATTATTTCTTAAACTAATTAATCTTTGAGACTGGGGAAAACTAGATCACTGAGCATCAGAAATCTTATTTTAGTTTTCTCATGTTTCTGTGTGGAGGCTCTAATGAGCATGTTAATATTGATTTCTTCACATTAGAACCTAGTTCTGGTTGCCAGTCAAGTTCTGGCAGAAGAGTTACGTTATTATTATTTTTTAATTATGCATTTTAAGTATGGTGATTGCCTTTCTGAGAAGAAGACAATGACAGCAACAATAATAAAAAATTAGGTATCCAAATACCCTGAGGTGATAATGTTTAGCAAGAGACACATATAATTGTTTATGAACTGTGAGAATGTTCCCTGTTCCTAGATCATGATGCTGCAGTAGATATCCTCTTATGGGGTAAGTAGCTCAAATGTTAGAACCATAATCCAATGTATTATACATTGAGATGTCCCAAGGCCAAGGACCTGAAAAATACTGCAGTGACTGCAAGAGCAATGGCAGTTTAATAACAATAAATGTGCCATTTCTCAGCTCAAAGGAGATATTTGTTTAAAGAACAAAGTGTTGTGTTGAATCTGCAGGGAAATTTAGCAGGATCAGTGTCTCTACAGTAATTCATCTCTTCAGTTACAAAGAGAGTGTTCTACATGTAAAGGAAATGTACAGAAATTTAAAAAAAAAGCTCCTGGTTTTCCAGGATTCCATGATTTATGGAAAATGTATTTTTTTTAAACAGTAAGAGTGAAATAACATCATTAACCGTGTCCCTGATTTAGTGAAGTTTTTGAGTACGTCCTTAAATATAAGTACATACTTATGTCCCCTTGGCTCTGTAGAGACTGAGTCAAATAGTTAATTTGAGTCAATTTAATTCTGTGATTAGGGTAATTTGTTGATTCTTGACCTATAAGAATGTGTGATATGAGGGTTAGAGAGGGACAATTAAATAAAATTTTGAAGAAGGAGCCACATTTTGTGAGGTACCCAAGGAATTTTTCCAGATACATAACCCTGTGTAAACAGCGGTAAAAGATTTTGATACTTGTGGAAGGCAAGAAGGTATTTTGATTGCACAGGGGATAAAGGATGTATAAGGAAACCATAAGGAAACAGCTGCTGTTGTATTTCCATGGTCCACAAATTCACCTCTCCCTTGTTACGCCCCTGCAAAGAGATTAAAAAGATTTTTGGGCCTTAGCAGCCTTATGATCAAATTTGGTTCAAAAGGCAAAATCCTTTCCCTACTTATTTCTTCAGCTGTTTCGATTCTGCAAACCCTAAAAAATGAACCAAAGCAAAACGAACACAAAACAAACAGGCATACCTCAACACTGCAACCAACCAACCAAGCACAAAACATTTTAGGATCTGTGTATTTGTACAAGGCAAAACACACGAACACTTTGCTGTAATTTTGGGACTTTGGGTACTTCTATTGAATGAGCAAGAACATCAGAAAGCTGACTATACGGAATTCTATTGCTCCTTTCTTCTTGCTATTACCACTGAAGGTTGTTATGTTCCAATGACATCAGCAAACGAAACAGGTATAAAAAAGACAGTTCTCCTAGACACTCACCTAACACAAAAACCGTGTTAATATTGGGCAGGGTGTCCAGCTGCTCACCACAGTTTATACTAGCTAAGCTACCATTATAAAGAAACAATGAAATGTGAAAACTACACTAAAAATTCATTTGCAGGTAAGACAAGATGAAGAGGCATGAATACTCAGCGGTATTAGTGCAGACAAAGATGAGTTCTTAAAGAAAAGCTTATTTGTAAGAGGGTTCTTGGAAATCTAGATCGAGAGTTCAGTAAGAAGCATATATGAATAAAGCATTTGTGGTGAGGAGAAGAGCAGCTCACAGGTAGAAGCCTTCAGATCTAATGGCTGCAGAAGGAGGCATGCTATTGTATCTGTCATATTGGCACACAAATGACAAAACCTCACTCATTTGTTACTGAGCCCAAGCTCCATGGCAAAGCTTCAAAAGGCCTTTTGTGCAACTGCACACAGGGCAAGGCAGAGATAACAAAAATCACAAGAAATACTGCTAACAGTGAGCAGACCATAGAGCCCAAGCCACCAGTATCAGTGACAAAATTACTTTCATATTACTTTCAAATGATTTTCAAATGCAGAACTGTTACCTGCAACAGTTTTCAAAGTTGGATAAAGAAAAGGAAATAGCCAAGTGCTTAAGTGAACTACACTCCTCATTCCTCATGAATGTGTACTTTAATGATCTTCACACACCTGGTGTGACTTTTCCCCCTTCTCTATGATTCAACTAAATCATTCAAAAGGAAGAGCCTTTCTCAGACACAGCAGAAGAAAGTCTTATTTCAGTAAAAAAAAGACACAAAAAAATTGAAGGCTATGACGCATATGCACCCTCCAAATCTGAGACAAGCACAGTGCTGCCTGTCCTGTGTGATTATGTAAACAGAAATCCTAATTAACAAAAACTGTCTTTGATTATGTCAGCATCATCCTGTTTCTGACTGGTTTCTATAGTCTAGATATTTTATCCGCAGTGCTGCAGTTAGTAAGCTGTATGTTGTGACCCTTATTCTGCCTTCACCCAAAAATTGTGATTATTGACGTTCTCAATCAGATAATCACATCTCTGAGCCCAGTTCCACTGGAATATAGCCTGAACTAACTGATGTGGACTGGCTGGTTTTTTATGTTTCTGACACACCATTTATGTGCAGAAAGTTCTGTGAAAGACATTATCCTTTGGTAGACAAGAATACACAGTGTAACTCCCTTTACTAAGACAATTTCATACCGACAATACCCTATAGCATCCAGAGACTTTGTTACTGATAACAATTATGAGAGGTTACACGCAGATTCTACCACTGTGGTCAGGAACATGACGTTCTAAAATACGTCCTAAAGTTATAACTCAGTAACACAGGAAAGGGAAAACTAAGAGGCAAATGAAAGCAAATATCCATTGACTTCTCTAGAAGCTGGAAGAGGTGTAAGGGCTAGAGACAGCCTCCATAAAACAGAACAAAACACCCACCATCTTCCGAAGCACCAGTCCTTCCTCCTTTCCATTTTGTTCAAGGGAAAGTTATTTATTCCTAACTCGTACCTCCTGCATCCACTTATACTGGTTCCTGGAGCCAAGGTCTGGGTACCTCACGTGAGTGCAGGTATAACTCTTTAGTATGTGTGTGGATGTTATTCAAATCTAGTCTCACAGGGGCAAATGGGCAAGCACAGCTCATCACCAGAGCATTAAAATATGAAAACTGGATGATTGAAAAAGGGTGAATCACACATCAAATGTCAGCACACCTAGAAAGAAATCCATCATATGGGAGGAAGATTCTAAAAAAGCTAAGATTTCTTACTGAAAAAGGATAAAATTTATTTATTTATATTGAAATAGTAACTAGATCTGTTGTTCACAAGTCAAAGTCCCATCATACATGGTACTTTATGGAACTGTATAGATATATTCTGTCCTGGAAAGATTAAAAAAAGTCAAAATAGCAATTCCTATTGCATCAGCTATGATATTGTTCAGGCTATGATAGTCAGGCAGAACTCAGCAAACAAGGTTCTGGCTTGGAAACAAGGTTCTGGCTTGGCTTTTTATTTACCTCATTATTTCAGGCGTGTCTAGACTGGGGAGTGTGGGGTTGCTATTCATAATAGATTACTTGTATTTCCATATCACAGGAGTAGAGAAGTAAGATCTATTGAAAATTCGCAGCAATCATTTGACTATGAGATAGCTCTTAAATTTTATAAAAAAGTCTCTCAAGAAATTCTAGATTTCAAAAGAGACATTTTCTACAGAAAGGAAGAGCCAAATTCACTCCTTATTTACTGCTTTGGTTATGATTATAAAGATCTCAAGATACTTAGCCTTCTTCAATTTCCCTTGCTAGCGTTTGTTTTCAAATGAGATCCGAAGTATATAACAGAAGTCTTACATAACTTTATGTTGAACAAAGCTTCTCTCTAGAAACCTGTGCTGCTATCTTGGGTTCTTTTCAGAGGCCCTAAAAGGCCTGCCATAATAGGCAGTTAAATCTCAGTATCCATAGGAGGTTATTTCAACTGCACAGTAGAGACTGTGACATGTAAGGACTCTAACTCCCATTTTTAAGACAAAGACTGATGGAGAAAAGAAAGAAATGCCACAATAGGAGTCCATTTTATTGACATCAACAGCAACAATTGAAATTGCTGAGAGAGAATGCATCAGTTGCCACTGTGGGTTTTTGAAACTATAATCTTTGTCACTTTGTATGTAACAAGTGTTTCAGATGGCTCTGCTACTTGTGAAGAACTAGGCTGGAACCAATTGCCAGGCACAGCTCTCAGTGCTCCACAAAGTTGAATGGAAAATATGGAATGGAAAACTGATGGTAACAAAAGATGACCATGTAAGTAAAACATCTCTGCTCAGTCCCAGTAGAAGTTCTGCTCTGCAGTTTTCTTTATTATCTTACTGGATTACGCTTGTCATTTAACCCCGTAGGCAGCTCAGCCCCACTGTTATGGTCAAAAATTCAAAATGTGGCACCATCTGAGCTGCTGTGAAGAAAATCAACACTGTCAGCCCAAACCAGTAACATTACTTATCTTGGCTGACTTATTTATTGTCCAGTTATCAATAACTCACAGCTCTTCACCTATAAAATCTTGCCTGTTCTTATTCCATGCTGTCCTTATTCTTTCCCAAAGTAAAAAATTCCCATTCAACTAACTCTATGTAAAGTCCATTGAACAAAGGTCTTCAACTTTCAGTTGTGCTCATGACAAAGATAAACAGAAGAGTTTGAGCAAGTGTGAACTAAGATAAGGCCATGGGCATGGGCATTCCTCTGTCATCCTCTGTCCAAGGTCTTATATTCATTCACAAACTAAAGAAAACCAGTCTTTTCCCATCAGGAGCAATTATACAGGTATCTCGGGTAGACAAATAATGAAATTCATCTCAAGTAAGAACTTCTAGAATTCTTAAGACATGCCAAAGCAAAACTTGTATTACAATCAGAAAACAACCTTCCTTTCTCCTTCCTATCAAATGATCTTGTGATTCTAAAACCAATAAATATAAGAGGTGATCAAAAAAGGAATTTTTCGACAGCCAATTTTTTCTGTAATCAAACTACCCTACCAATTTATTTCACATTTTCTCAGTACACAGATTCCTAAAAAATTTCAATGAAAAGCACAAATTTTGATTTTCTTAGCATTCAAGAGTCTGATAGAAGTACTTCTTATATCCCCATGGAATTTGCAGAGCATTGATTGAAAACCAAACAGTTTCTACCAGTATCACAAGGAATACTAGCCTTGCAAATACTCATCTTCCTTATCTGTGGCTTTTTCTGTTCATCCCAAACTAATTTAGTAATTCTATTGTTCTTCTAGTAGTGAAAACAAGTCCAGTGACAGTTAATTCAGTCTTTATAAGTGTAGGCTCAACCTGCACCTCAGGAAGTCCCCCATCATCCCCACGTCACCATTGGCCAATCAGAACTCAAATCAGTCCAACAGTTTAATTACCTCGGTAGCCTCATCTCCTCAGATGGTAAGATTGACGGAGAGAGAGACAACAGGTTAGCAAAGGCATATAGTGCTTTTGGGAAACTCCACAAAAGAGTATGGCGTAATAAACACTTGAAGAAAAGCACCAAGATCAGTGCTTACAAAGCCATAGTGTTGTCTACTCTCTTATATGGCTCCAAATCATGGGTCATCTACCGCCACCACCTGCGTCTCCTAGAACACTTCCACCAATGCTGCCTCCGCACAATCCTAAACATCCACTGGTCAGACTATGTCACCAACACATCTGTTCTAGAGCAAGCAGCAGTCACAAGTATTGAGGCCATGTTGATGAGAACACAGCTGCGTTGGGCAGGGCACGTCTCCAGGATGAAGGACCACCGCCTCCCTAAGATCTTGCTTTACGGTGAACTTGCCACTGGCTGCCGCATGCGAGGAGCCCTGAAGAAAAGATACAAGGACTCCCTGAAACAACATCTCAGCATTGGCCATATTGATCACCATAACTGGTCTACTCTGGCCTCAAATCGGGAGGCCTGGAGACACGCCATCTATAACGCAGCTGTCTCCTTCGAGAACACACGCAGGATCACCCTCAAGGAAAAAAGGCAACGCAGAAAGAACCATGTATTGCAGAATTTACCATCTAAGGAGTCTTTCTGCTGTACCTTTTGCAAGCGGATATGTCTGTCACGTATTGGCCTCATAAGCCACCAGCGTGCCTGTAGCAAACGTGGATAGAGCCTTCCCAAATCTTCGTTTGCGAAACCCAGCCATGATGATAAGTGTAGGCAATGCTGATTTTTCCATGTTGAATGCCATTGTTGAATGTTACAGGAGTGTGTAAATTCCTCCCAGCCCATACTAGTACACAGACACAGAAAACATCTCACTTCCTACACTTCGTGGCTTCTTTGCAAAATCCAATCAAAGTACCATTCTCTCCTCTTCCAAGAACTGTGTCCAGTTAACATCACCAGTCTCTTCCCTGCTGCAAAGATGAGTTTTACAAGGTTGAAGGTGGCCAGTGTAACACCTGAGGTTGTCTTTAGTCCTCAAATAACTCCATTGCTATTGAAAGCACTTTCAAAACTTCCTCTCTCTGCATTCCAAATCCCATTTCACTTTAGCAATCAATATTTGATAATTTCTTGTTGGTTTCCTATTTTTTATGCAACTACCTTTTTTGCTGTGAATAAGAATTTCTTGGGCACATTAAAAAAGTCTCATCCAATTTTACTTCTGCTGTCACTTCTGTTGTATCTGCCCAGTGGTACAAAACACCAGAGAGAGCTTAAGATGGAAAGATGCTTCTTAGACTATAGTTGACACTGACATAAGTAGATCTTTTATATTTCCTCATAACTAATTCTTTTATATTCCTTCATGTAAAACTAATCTTTAACAATCAATATTTGATAATTTCTTGTTGGTTTCCTTTTTTTTTTTTTTTGTACAACTACCTTTTTTACTGTGAATAAGAATTTCTTTGGTACATTAAAAAAGTCTCATCCAATTTTACTTCTGCTGTCACTTATGTTGTATCTGCCCAGTGGTACAAAACACCAGAGAGAGCTTAAGCTGGAAAGATACTTCTTAGACTATAGTCGACGCTGACATAAGTAGATCTTTTATATTTCTTCATAAGTAATTCTTTTATATTCCTTCATGTAAACCTAATCTAGCAACACTGCATGCACAGTCAAAAATTCTGCTGGATGAGTGAAGGCACAGCTACCTCTCAGCCAAGCCAATAACTTCTCTCAGATGGAAGAAATGATTTGATGTTACTGCAAGGTCTGCTCTCAAAAACAATCAGCAGAGACAAATACTGGAACACAAAGCTAACAAGGCCTATCTAGCAGGGGGCTTAATTTCCAATGAAATAGCATCTGTTTCTTTCCATGGCCACAAAACTGGTACAGAAACAGTACCAGCCTCTATGGATGTCCCCCAGATTTGTCCCATGGTTGAGATCTGAGTTGTACTCGCATTATGTCCACAGCTAATTTGTAAAGCAGTAAGGCAGGAAAGCAGATTTCTGCAGATGCTTGACTCTAGAGTTGTATTTCTATGGCTCACAATCAAAGAACTTGGGTTTTATAGCTTTGGGAGTATCTCCCTTTGGTCCTTATCTCTGTTGGAAGTGATAGCTATTCCTGCACCACAGCTAACACGTCTCTGCTGATTGGAGGTGACCGTGTGTGTAATGAGTATCCCCAACTCATCTTTAAAGCCCGAGTCTGCCAACATGCATCAGGGATTTGGTGCAAATAAGGGAAATGGAAAGTATAAATGATGGATCTACCATTCTGCATATCATCCAGACTTTTCTGCCACAACAGACAAAAACAGAGGCACAGGCTTTTGGACAGCTGCTCCAGTCCTCGATTTTTGTGGCATTGGTGAAGTGTCTCTGTTTCAGTAGGAACTCTCCAGTGACCAACAAGCTGCTGAGACTTCATTGGAGACAGGATTTGGATTTTAATGAGGAGAGATTCAGCAAAGCATGAGCAACTAATGATGCAGATTGGAAGCCCCATATTGTTTAGTGCACTGCCAGGTGTCAACTGTGATTCCATTTGCAAATTAATATCATCTCACAGTAAATGATCTGGTATATGAAAAAAAATAAAACAACTGACTTTTTTAGGAAAGGGTTGATCTCATGGGAATGCATTTTATACACAACGCAGGAATATTTATTTTTTAACTTGGCATGTTGGAGGAGAAACAAATCTTGCCAGCCTGGAGTGAAAAAAACCAAAGGGAACAGATGTATAGTAGCATATAGAAGAGAGAGCGGGGAAAAATACACTGGCTAGGAAGTTACTACACCTGGACTTTTAAACATTATAAATTCAGAGCTATTTCCATCCTCATCCTCCTCCTAAATAAAAACTAGTTAAAAGAGAAAAGAAACATAGTTTTAAAAAGTTTTATGCTCTGGCTTAGATATTTAGAGTCTACAAGTATAGTAAACTGAGGATCAAGGCTCTATCTGGTTTGACTCTTCCCTAATTCAGAGGTTACTACCTGGGACTCAACATCCCTGATCTGTTGGTCATTCATGGACATATTCTCTTCTGTGTTATTCTCTGATTCCTTTTGGACCTCAGAAACCTGCTCTGCAGGCATTCCACTAAACTGGAAAAAAACATAAGATGAATTTCATTTTTCGACAAACTGCTTTTTTTTCTGACTGAAAGGAACAAGGATTAGTGAAAAATCTTTAAACTACTCTTTCATTGCTTGAATCTATTTTCATGTGCTCTCATAAAAACCATCATCAGTTTAGTCAGCACCTCTTCCGCTTCCATTTAAACCTAATAACTGCTCAACAAAGCATCTTTCTTGACTTTTTTAGTGTGTAAAGTTACTCTGGCTGAAATACTGACTCTACAGATGGCCTTTGTCCCACATATCCACTGCTCTGCGGGTGCAGTCAATTACAGTGCATGGAGCTGGACCAGATGCCTGCCCAGAAGAACTCAGAATTTTTTGTTTGTTTAGAAAATAATTTATTTCTTCTCAGTTATTCTGAAAAGAAAAATAATCAGCACATCCCCAACCTTTCACATTCACTTGGAGATCTGTGGATGAAAACACAGATTATTTTCACCCTTAAAGGATATTAATTGAGACTGACTGGAAAAATGGCTACAGCAACAACAGTTGGGATCTTCCCAGTTTTCTCTTTTTCTTTAATTTCTTTGACTGTTGTGACATGTAGCAGAGGTGTGTTATAGAGTGTGTGTGTTACTGTGATAAAGTAATGCAGTCATGTGTAAGGTTTTAGTCCAAGGCACATCAAGTGAGACGGCGACGTATAATTGCTTTGCAAATCCCATTACAAGGGGGCAAGATAAAGCAGGTTCTCTGACTAATAGACTTGCAAAAATCATGAAGTCTGATTGAAGTTCATTATCAAATAATACTGCTCAGACATCAGGAAAAATAACAAGGCAACTCCATTGCCCTGTGGTACTCTGGGCAAGTGGAGCAGAGTAAGAAGGATCTGCTGTCCAGCAGAAGGCGAGAAGGATTCAGCTGCACAGGGGACATATTTTCAACCTCTTCTTGGACTTATTGCTGATAATTCCTATAGATCATTATAGCAGCTGCTGCATTGTTTCAGGCTGAATCATCACCATTTCATAGAAAGGCATGGAAAATACTTGAAATTGGATACTTGGAGCTGCAGTGAGCACTGCTGTTGGGTTCTTTTATTTTTCAAATGTAGGTCAGCCTCTGGCTACTCTTGCTTTGCTTCTGTTTAAACTACATTTCCTCTCTTTTTTATCTGTTTAGATTTTATGTTAAAAAGTATCTGACACGAAAGATGCTTTTCTATTTTTTTTTTTTTTGCTATGTCTGGCAGTAAGGATATTAGAAGTTTATTACATCCTTAATGTGGCAAGAACTGAATCATCTGATTTGAGTGTGTTATTTTTCTTAGTAATGTCTTGTTAGAGTTTGTGCTAATGTCAGACTTAATCGGGCCCTGTAGTTTTATGCTATAAAGTGTGATTATCATTGAATTTTCTTTCTGAAAATTTTAAGTACTTAATTTCATATTCAGTTTTAAACACTTACTTTCAGTGGGAGCCATAATTTCAATCATTACAGGCTAATCCAGAAAGGCACATTTACAATAGCTAGAAGTCCTGTAGGAGCGAACTGAAGCAAAGACATACTTCATAAATAAAAATTTTAATCTTAGGCCTCTGCAACAAATTATCCCTGGCCTTACTACACAACCCTTCTCATGCTGAGCTGTTAAATGGTCTGAACAAAACTGTTGGTTACAAACCATTTATAAGTCTGTCCTTCAGGGTCTGGACTTCAAAGATCTATGTATCCCCCACATTACCTTTAAGAGTTGAAATGAACTGTCATCTCCATAAAATAGGTTTCCTGCAAAGTACAGAGGTAGAAATTAAGTTTTGATATTTGCTTCGTAAACAAATTAGGTTAGACAGACAGAAATCCCCCTTGACACAGCTGCTTATTTGGTGCAGAAAAGCAAGAAGAGGGAAAAATAGAAATGTGCATTGTTCATGTGTGTGTGCTCCAGTAACTGCAAATAAAAGTAAAAGAGCATTGGATAGGTTTGGGACCATTTATGTCTCTTTACAGTTAAGCAAACCGTTAATCAGTAAAATTTTTTCAGATTTTCTATTTTGATTGAAAACCCCAAGATAAAATAGGATCACCTTAGATATCAGCAAGTATTTTCAGAGTCATAATGGAACATGGTGCAAGTTTTAAATGAATGCAAAGGTGAATTTCTTTTTGTGAATGGTTTTGCATGATTTCAGCTCAAAAACTAAGGGAATTCACCATGGTCTCTTCAAACCCAAGTCCTCCTTTGCGGCTTTAGAATTAACTTAAATTGTGCTGACAGGATGAGGGTTTATGAAATTCAGAACTGACTGTGCAGGCTACCACCATCACTTCTGAACAAGCTATGGGACAATATACAACTGTTACAGCTGCAATAACTTTTTCCACTCAGTCTAGTACAGATAAGATTTTAAATTGCTGTGACAGAATGGATATAGAATCATAGAATATTTTGGGTTGAAAAGGACCTTAAAGATCATCTTGTTCCAACCTTCCCTGCCAAGGGCAGGGAATCTTCCACTAGAGCAGGTTGCTCAGATGTGATATAAGAGTAGGTATCTTATCTGTACATGTATGACTTAAAACATATATTAGAGGAAAAACAACCAAATTTAACTCCACTATGTTTTAGATGTGTACAAATATATATATACATATAGATATGTATATGTATGCATACATTATTTATTGGGCAAAGCAATGCAACAGGTTTGCAGTTCAGTGTCTCAGCTGAGTCAGATATTAAAACTTTCTATATTCAATTGTTTAATTAAAAATTGAAGAGAACTCAGAATCTCAAATTTTGTTTATTCTCCATCCCACCACCCAAAACCCGAAAGGATGAATGAATGAATGATTGAACGAATGAATGAGTGTAATGATTTCAGACAGAGCATTAGGGGTTCATTTCTTCAGGAACTAAACAGTGGGTTTGTTTGTTGGGTTTTTTAATTGATTTTTTTTTTCTCCTTAGAGGAAACATTCCCATTACATGAAAATGTCCCTTTTGTCAAAGAAAAAATCTTCTGTCTAAAATCATTTCTGTGGAACAATTTTCAGCTGTTTCTATTTATTAAAACTGACACAGCAATAAAACTCCCACACCAGCAGTGCTCATTAGTTGTTATTACGTAGCTGTCATTTTTTTCACTCCAGCTGTTTAGGTGCCTTACAGACTTAGAGGAAGTGAGTCATCTTTGTCATGAGGAACTCCTATTTTGAACAGGCAAAACCTAAGCAAAGGCAAGGAGATAGAAATAAGAGGGAACACTACAATCAGAGTTATGTTATTAATTAGCAGAGAATCAATTTTTATTTTTTTTTTAGTTGGTTCAAAGGTGTATTCATGAACTCCAGGATCACTTATGTAATACCTGTCTGTGTGTGGGAGATATAATCTTTAAGCATGTTTTGGAAGAAGTGTGTTTAAAAAAGGACTTGTTGGATTAGAAGAAGAAGAGAAATTGTGTGTCAGACTGAATCAAGAAAGTGATTATCAGAGTAATTGTGCCCTTCCCTAGGGATAGGAAACATGGTCAAGAGATGACTGCTCTGATAGCCCGGGAAGGAAAATAGACAAAAGTCATTGGCTCATTTTCACTGTAAATGAAGCTTGACAGAGGATCTAAGACCTCTCAATATATCAGTGTGAATCACTAGGCCATAACCAGGCTGTTATTAGCTGGTAGCAAAGCTTTCCTCTGAGTATTCTGGTGCTGCTTTTATCTGACAAGTTGAATAGGAACATAGAAAGCCTGGAACCCAAGTCATGGCTTCATAACTGGAAGTAAATCTTTCCTAAAGACTGAATCAAAGTTAGGTAAATCCCAGAGTTCTGGTATATTTCAAAGAATAATTAGAATTCTTCATTGCTAATAGAAAGTCTTTGTGAGAACAAGGTCTTCTTTCTGAGTTAGGGGTATAGCAGAGAAAAATGTGCTGGTCTTTGCTTGGCTGAACTTCAGAAAAAGTACGGTGAGATACTAAAGTGCAGTGCAGGTCCAGTGAAGGGGATTTATGTAGGTGGAGATCTGACTTTATCCAAAACTGTTTGGGTCTTCTATGTCTTATCTGAATATTTCTAATCAACCTGCAAACTTTTGAGAATGAAATATGATTAATTCTCTGTTCCTCAAATCCCTCTCTACAGTACTTCAGAAAGAAATACATACAACATTTCTGTAGGCAAAGTGCTTAGCTCAGTTCTAGATATCGTGTCACTGCTGTTCCTAGGCATAGATCCTGCTTTCAGAAAGCATATCTTACTCAATAAATAAGGGAGAAATGAGGAATAGAAAAGATTAATTATATGGAAATGCTTCATCTGTGTTCCTTATTTTAACAAGAGGTTAATCAGCACTGTAGCATTTCCTGGAAACATGATCAAGTTTAATTTATTAATTTCTTAATAGCCTCCAACAAACACTGAAAGTAATTAACACCCTTGCTACTTCAGACTGATGATTTTTAGAGCTGAGTGAGTTTGATTGTCTTGAGAGTGAATAAATCCGGCTCCAAGAGTTGAAGCAATCAGCTAGAACTCCAAGAATTGCTGGGTGGTTGGTTTATTTTCTGGTTTAGAGGGAAAACAATAGTAAAGCTGAAACAAGACTGGGAAGATTGGAGGTTTGATTAAAGAGCAATGAGTGAGAACTGAGGATAGAAAAGACTTTATGTTGAAACAGTGGATGAGAATAAAGATTTCTTTAATAGAGTTTATAGGTCATATGCTTTTGACAAACAAGTGAATGTGTTTCCAGAACGCCCCTAAATATGATGAGAGTTTGATTTCTGAAACATGAAATGAATGGGCATGACTTTATTTCAAAAGATTTTTGGGTCCTTTGTTCCATTAAATCAATGAATGTTTAGAGGTCTCTCTGTGTTTAATTGTGGTCTTCATAGCTTTTAATAAAATATAAGCTGTATCACAAGTTTGAATTTTTTCCACCTGTGGACTGCAGAATTAAGTCTTTATGAACTTTATACATACCAGTTTATTCTCTAAGTTTTCTACTTACAAAAACTGGGAGAAACTCTTTTCAAAAAGAAAATTCAAGTGAAATGAAAAATATAGAGTCAATCTTAAAAAAAGAACAAACAAAAAAACTTCAGTCATAACCACAAAAATGGGACCATTATTAAGCAAATCATTCCACCTTAAAAACAATCTTCAAGCCCACTGAAGTCTAACAAATTGTGAACTTACAAATATTTGCTGAATTGGGGCCAGATGCGATGGAAGATGCAATGACACAGACTACTGATTCCCTAACTGAAATCCAAGTGGCGTTTGTGGATCATGGAACCATGGTAAGTGGTTCCCAGGTGGTTCACGGATCCTTGTAATTACAGAAAATGGTACAGTGTTTTGAGGGCTGACAGTGTTCTCTGAGCCTTATGAGCTAGTGGTGACCATATTGAGGAGGTGAGTAAATATTCAGTTTTAGATAGGAGCAGAAAATTAAAAAAATACAGAATGGAAGAAAAGAGATGTTGGCAAGAGATAGAGTTAGGGATTTAGACAGTAGAGATATTCCACATCTGCAGGTCAGCTGCACATGATGCCCACTCTCTGCAAAAATCTCTCTTACCTCGTGAAATCCTAACTTTCCTTTTCTTTCATTTTATATCTGTGTTTTATTACAGAGATCTCTAGATCTGTAGTCTCAGTTATGAAAATATTTCATAAATTATAAGTGATACTTTGTTAATCTGGGTTTTCCTTGTGTCCATCCCTCTCATTGGACACACAAAGTCCTTTGTTGAATCACGAGTTGAAAGTAAAAGTTCCTTTGTTGAAGCAAAAAGAGAAAATACTCTTTTTGTTTCCACATCAACTTCATCGTAGTGAAAGGTTCATATCTTGACAGCACTGCAAACTAATGGTTTCTCATTATTCCTGCAACAGACCAAGAACAAAATGTGCCGTTATGAGCCTTCAGTTGCTCCCTCAACTTTGTACTTGAAGAATCAATTTTTACTGGAAATTACAAAGAAGTCTACAAGTATGATATTCATCTCCCTTGCCTTTAACTATTGAATATTTTCCTATCCCTACTAAACTAAACTACCAGACTCTACAGTCTCTACTGCTCTCTACAGTCAGTTGAAAGAGAAGAGAGGTATCTAGTGCAGGTGATCTGTTATTTGTGAGTTTGCATCTTTTCCAGTGAGCTAGAGAGGCAGCCCAAACTTACTCTCTATTGATGAGTTTTAGTCTCAGATCACTTTTTTGACTGATAAAGCATGTGGAATCAGTCCACATTTTAGACTGCATCTGTAATGATGCATCCGCTTTTGCCTTCCATCATTCAAGAAAGACACCTACAAACTGAAAGTTCAGTGGGGAGCACTGAGGTGATCAGGATTAGAGGGACAGAATCTTGTTCATCCTGAAAAAGGGACACCTGCAGAGGACCTGACAGCAGGCTCCCAGCAAACCACAAGGAGATCATCCGGAAAATGGAGCCAGGCTTCCCACAGCCTTGTGGCGGAGTTAATTTAAAAGTAAGAATACGTATATGCTTGTATCAGGGCCTCTCTCCTGTGACCATAAAATGACTTTGTTCAGCTTTTAATTTAAAACAACATTTAATAATTCCCAGATGTTTATTCTCTGTGACTTTCTGTTTTACTTTAGCAATACAAATCTGTTGTATTTAGGAACAAAAATTGCTGTGGCAATCTGATACTTTATAAAGGAGAAAAATGGTGGTTTCTGTGACAGCAAGGTTGTGACAGGAACAGCCACATTGTGGCTCAGGGAGAAACTATGAAGGAAAAAATGCTATTAATAGCAAACCCAATTTCTTTAGAGAGTATAGGGCAATGATGTCACCTAAGATAGGTTTTATTTAGGATAGCTGAGTTAAAGTGGCAAAGGAATTCCCTCAAAGCTCTAATTTGGACAGTTTTGTGCTGAGATTCTGGCTCAGAATGTAATCCAGAGTGTGTCATAGCCTTAACTATCTAAAAAACTGTAGGTTCCAAAGTTTAACATTTAGGCCCATATGGAGTAGATGGAAGGTCTAATTTTCCAATTTAAATACATCCTGAAAATTGGATTAAGAAAATCTCATCTCAGTTGTGGCAGTCACAGGGAGAACACAGATGTTCAGCATTTACAGAATAATGTTTCTGTTTTAAGGCATCGGTTATTCTTTGCTAAGTACCCCAAATCAACACGGTTCCATTGCTTTCAGCATATCTATACCAGTTATCAAATTAGGATCTGCAGCCATTCATTTCAAGTGCTGGCTTGGCATCAGTGCTTAGTGGGCACCCTAATAGAAAGGCTATTTGCTAACAGATGCAATTGGTTCTCTAATGTACATCATCCAGTTTAATTCAGCATTTACCTGCCTCAGTTGTCTTTATGCAGCTAATTCACAGATGTAGTAAACCATGTATTATTTCATTTAAATGAAGGATCCATTTATCCCATTCCCACTGCCAAATATGCAGATCATAGGAAATACTGACTTACTATTGTTAGCAGCGGATTTGTTTGTTTTCCTTTTTAACTGTTGTTGTTGTAATAATTTAGGGTTCCTTTGAAAAATTTATTCTTTTGCAAAAACAGTTATAAAAAAAAATAAATTTCAGATTACTGGCTATTTCTGAACAGCACTTGGACATGGGAACATCTTGACACAGAAGCCACCCCTGCATCCCTTCCACTACCAAAGCATTGACACTAAGCTCAATGCAAATTCTACCAAAGGAGCAATTGAAATTTCCTATTTTAAAGCTAAAAATCAAAGAGAGCTTTTGATTGAAAGACAAAGGAAATGAGTATCTTCAGTAATGTAAGAATTCATTCCTATTGATGGAAACCAAAAATGAAGTAAAATAAGAAGAACATGTAAGAATGTGCAAATAGTCATACTAGGTCATACCAAAGTTCCATATAGCCTCATATTCTGTGTAAATGGTGGTCATACTTATGAAATTAAGAACATAAAGAAAAACAGCTCTTCAGATCAAATAACCATTCTTGTGGAATCTTCCTCCTTGAAAGTCTTCCAGATTTGTCTAAGCAAGCCTTTGGAAATCCATTGAGGACAGTAGTTCCACACAAAGCAGGAAGTTGGATGAAAGGACATCCAAACCAATTTTTTGTTTGTTTGTTTGCTATATTTTTTTCTTCAGTGTTTTGTACTTCCCTTCACTGTTTTACTGTGGATCAAGGAAACCTTGACTCAAAGACAATTTTTTTTTTTTGGCCTTTGACTAGTGACTTTTTTCCCTGGTGTCTTGGATGATAAATAATACTAAGGCACTTATCCTTCAGGAAAAAAAAAATGTTTTCTATGGCAAATATAGTACTAGATGATCTCATCCTTGAACTTAAAAAATGGTGATGGAAGGGTGTGGATTCTCCAGTACTTTTTGCACATTTTTTCATGTTTCTCAAAATATGTTTCCCAAATAGTTGCTCTATACTACTAGCACATTTCCCAACAGGAGGGTTGTGCAAGTGACAGTTTCCTTGATAACCTCAGGCTATATAAGGGAGCTGCATGAGCAGACACTGAGAGTTTTTATGTGCATGTTCTGATTCATTTTTTCACTTCCATTGCAACAGTAATTAACTGTCATGAAGACCAGCTCTTAGAGGGCAACTTGTCTCAAAAAGTTATCATCCCACTAGGCAAAGCCACATAAGGACCTGTGGTCACCAACTTCCCTTTTTTATTATTAAACTGCTCTTATTTGTGGCTTAAGGTATCATTTCTCACTGTGGACTGGAGGAGGGAGGAAATAATTAGCTGCTGGCAAGCATACAGGAAGGAAATTCATTGTCACTCACACTTTCTCCAAGTTTCAATAGTTGACCTGGACTGAGTGATGACCTGAGTGCTGGAGTGCTGTTGAGACCGCCCAGCCAGAACCAGGGCTATCCTGGCAGTGCACAGTCAGCTGCACAGGCACACATGCCCTGAAGTGTTTTGACATCTATGAACCCTCAGATGTTTTCTTCTACACACCAGAAGGTCTGGATTTGCCATGGGGGGAGAATAACAAAACCATGTGGTGATTGAGCAGCAGCGAATGTAGTGTACTTTGCCCCCTCGAAGTTCAGGATTGTGTCTGCTGCTGGTTACAAGGTTCCAATTTTCCATGTCCCAGATGTCTTTTTTTATGTCTGACAAACAAGAAATTTAAGTGAGGTATATTTGTAATGCCCATGTACCTCATAAATAATGCTGTCTTGTTCTTGGGAGGCAAGAAAAACAAAATCCATGAAGTCAGTCAGTCCATGGATGATCTAAGGAAAGGTGAATGCAGAATCCTACTTACCCCCATGCCCAAGGGCTTTGCCAAGTCATGAGATACAACAGCATTTCAAAATTCCCATTGAAGTCTTTCTGTAATACTTCTAGCCAACATCCACCTCACTCTTTTTCCTCTTCTGATCTCTGTCAGGGTATCTATGAAACTCCTGGCAGCAGGTAGGCAGCTGGTGGGTCATGACTGCTGCTTATGACACCGGTAATGACTGTCCTCTTGGTACCTTGTGTTCTCACCATCTGTCTGTCATATATACCTGCTGTGTTCAGTTTTATCTTTACATTGTAAATTTCTCAGGGTTGGCTTTCTGTTGATATGTATTTCTGAAGTGCAAAACACAGTAGGCTTTTACTTTAAAAGTCCTGGACTTTTACTATTTGACATACAGAGAATAGTAAGTAACAATCAACTGGTTTTTTAAATGGTAAGAAAACCATGTCTGGGTTGGTCACATACTCAGAGACATACAGGTCTGTTCCTAAACCTGATAGACTTTACAGTTTATAGGAAAACTAATAACTTTTTGTGATTTTCAAAAGAAAAAAGCTATTACAGCTGGAAATAAAACATTAAGCGAAGTGGGCACAGAAGCTGAACTAGAACATTACTTATACCTGGTACCTGAGATTTTGCTTTTCTTTCCCAACAATATGAAAGTGCCAAACACATTCAGTATGTGATATCTATTTCCCCTGTTGCTCTTTAATAACTATTGCTATACAGCTTTTTCTCCGGACAGAAAGAGTAATACTCCTGTCCATCACACAAGATGTAACTGCATGTAGAGAACATAAAAGCATTGATATTACAGATATATCTTCAGTTCAATTTATTTTCTTCACTGTCAATTCTCCTTTCAACATACCCCTCAGCAACAAGTGCTAATATTAAACAATCAGTTAAATGGAAGATGGAAATTAAATATCTTTGCTTTTGAAGTGCTACAATACTTATTGTGTGTGCCATACTTTGTCATTGCACTGGAGAGTTTAAGTTTTTTAAAGTGGTGCTGCTCCACAAAGTAGTAGTCTGTCTTATACAAAATAAAGATGTTATCAAATCCAAAACACTGCAGTACAAGCAAGCACCTTCTGGGTCAGTGTGCTTATTGTAGTGAAACACTAAGAAGTTGTAGTGAAGAGCAAATTAGACATGAACATGCGCTACAAGAGCACAAAACCTTTGGTAGCACTCTGCTGGGTGCAGGCATGAAAATATGAGCAGTAACTTGATGGTTTATGACTGAGGATATCTCTGGAATCTTAAATCCAATTCCAAGTATTAAAACAAAAATATCACATAAAAAATGAAATGGTTTTCTAGTTGAAAAAACATGAAGCTATACACAAAATCTATGATCTCCCATTCAGTTAATTACTCTAGAACTTCTTTCTGAAAGTAAGTTCTTCAATAATTGTCATCCATCCCACTGCTGCCACCAATAAGAGGTAAATTATATTCCCTGATCCCAGGAAATCCTGCAAATACCCAGGCGTTGGTGGAGGCATCACTGTATGGAACATGGGATAAAATCGGAGATACAGCAAGGAAAAAGAATACTCTTAGTTTAAAGAGATCTAACAGTAAGGAAAATATTTTAAGATTAAAAAAATACCTTGTTATTACTGTATCTATATACAAGCTGAGTAACAGAAGAATGGATTTCATTTGGCTTGTTTGTTTTATTAATGGATGACTTGTGGGCAACATATGCAAAAATCCATAAGCTCAGTAAAATCATCTAAAGATTTACAACACCCATTAATCTCTAGAAAAAAATACACAGAGAGAGGAGTATTAAGTTCCCGTTTTACTGACAACGCAATAAAGATATAGCCATGACTGGTCTCCCTGGTCAGGAGATTTTTAATCTCTTCCTTGTCTTTGGTGGTTTGGGGTGGGGCTTTTTGTTTGTCTGTTGGTTTTGGGGGTGTTTTTTGTTGGTTGATCTCCCTGAGAAGTCACCCATCTCAGATATTCTGCTCAGTGTCACAAGGTGGGGCTGACATGGAATAGAACTGTGATCAACCACAGTAAAGGGACACTTCTCTCCATGACAGGTAGTATCATATGAGAGTGGTGTGTATCAGTGATGAAAACTGTCACATTTCATGTTAAAACCCGAATGGCACAGTAGCACCACTGTAAAGAAAAATCCGACATTTATGGTGAGAAGCTATTTCAGTTGGATAGCTGGAAGACTTTTTTTTTTTTCAGTTCTGATTTCTGAGTTTGCCTCTATGCAGGATTTCTCACCATCTCTCTCTACCGGTAAATACTGAGATCATTACAAGTACATTTCCTATGCTACTATAAATAACACCATTTAAGTATTCATCTGCAAACATGTGTTCTAATAAATTATATAAAGAGTACTTATGATTCACTACAAATTATTAGATCCTGAAGCCCTGTGAAATGCATCTGATTTTGAAAAATCCATGCATTTATTTTTTCATAAGGTGAGAAAAATAACCAAGTTTGAATCATCTTTTGGGATACATCTCTGCCAGCTGAGGTTTGGTCTAACATTGTGGAAATCAATAGGAGCTCTTCTGTCAATTGCATTATGTACTGGATCAGACCTACAGAATATTATGCATTTATTTGCATTGATTACAGGTATTTTTATTCCCACTCCTGTAACTGGCAACAGTATTATCACTGCTTTTTTAGAAAGGGCAATGTAGCATGTCAGTTTGAAAGATTGCTGCCTCCTGGTCATATTAAGTTAGGAATAAAAAGATGTAATTTCCATACTTCCCAGGTCCAGTCTTATACAGAAACACCACTCCAAAGCACATTCCCCCTTCTGTAATGCCATTATTCCCATCATATAAGTGTCACTCTCCATATCATTGACTTCTTCAAGTCTGTAAGACTGCAATTTCCTTTGTGCAGCTCTGTTTTTGCACACAAAAAATGACACAAAATGTCCTGAACCTACGACTTCTTTAGGTACTCTGGGACAGATTCCTATTTTGATAAGAATTTATTGCATTTTTGAACTGTGGAACATAAGTCTCTTCTCCCAGGTAAGAAGTAAGAGGACAAGAGGAAATGAACTCAAGTAGCACCAGGGGTTTAGGTTTGGGGTAATGGCATTGGAACAGGCTGCACAGGAAGCAGTGGAATCACCATTCCTGGAAATGTTCAAAAAACATGTGGATGTGGCACCTGAGGACATGATTTAGTGGTGAACAGGAAACTTCTGGGTTAATGACTGGACTCAATGATCTCTGAGATTCTATGATTCCATGATTCTGTAACCTTTGAGGTCTAAAAAGAACAGCTCACTGGGGGTAGTGAAAATACCACTAGAATTAAGAGCTTGGAAGTTGCTGTTTTCTGGGGGTCACTGAAAGGTGGAAATAATTGGGACTAGGACAATGCAGATGAGTAAAGAGAAAACTGGGCTGGGACATGAAATCCTCTTTTTTCACTGGATATGTGATGTGATGTCCTGACTCAAACTGAGCTTTCTGGCACACCTCACATAAGACTGCTCTCATGCAAAGTTACAGAAGCTTTCCAAGAATGCAGAACAAATTTTGGTTATTCAAGGCTGAAAGCTAAACCCCTCTTAGGGTTGTTTTAGGTGCTTGCTCGGGTTTTAGTCCACAAGTGGTGATATGATAAAGCAACATGCCACAGACCTGAGGTTCCTGTTCACAACCAAGAGGATATGGAAATCTTTGTGTGTCATTAGGCCACAATTAAAAAAGATATTAAAAATAATAATTATTATAGCAGAAGCATACCAATATTTTTAAAATATCTCATATCTAAGTGATTATAGAGTATGATTTTACTGATAAGTGGTCATTAAAACCAAGTTCACTGACATTAACTGTGGATGCGCCTACAAGCTTTGAGATTTCCCATAGGAATTCCGCTGGAAAAGAGGAAGAGGGGACTAAAGTTGTAAAATCTCACTGGATTAGCACAAGAGTAAAAAGCTACCATAAGATTTTTAAAAAAGGATAGAAAAAGAACTTACTGTCTTTTTAAAATTTATCAAAGGTCTCGTAACCAGCATCTCTTTCTGTGTTACCCAATCCCCCCTTTGTTAACTTTTACTGACATATTTTGAAATATGACAGTTACTCAGTGAAACTATAAATAAACCTCCTCCCTCCCTTCCCCCCAGCACAGTCTATTAGATTCAAAGCCTTCATTTCAGTTTTGCATAATTGACATCATTATCTGTCAGATTGCTGGGCTCAGGTTTGCAGTCATTATGAGATCATTAGAAAAAGGGTTGTAATAAGTTCAGAAGGCCAATCGGCTCTATTCTAATCACTGGAGAAGAGAGTGCTGATAGGGGCCTCAGGGAGAAAGTATTGAAGCAGCTAGAGGATTTTTAATGACCAAATCAAGCTAGGAAAATCACCACCTGTGCCTCAGTGAACAGGATAATTTCAGCTTGGAGTGAGGGTGAGTGTAAAATGGATTTGTAATCACTTTTATTTTTCTCACCATTCTTATTCTTTGATTTTTTTCTTGCTTCTTTTTTATTTTCTTTGGAGTGGGGTTGGTGGGAACCAAGTGGGAATCTACAGAGCAGAGAAGCAGAAAATAAGGAAAAAAAAAATCCAGAAAATAAGGTAATTGAAGGAAAATTAGAATAGTGTCCAGTAAGAGCTGAATGTAGTTTTAGGTCAGAACAGAGAGACTTTGCCAACTCAAGGAAACATCAAGCATTTCAAAATCAAGGGGGAGCAGTTCTGTAGCCTAAAAATGAGACTTGTCTTCCTTTTCTCAGTAATCAGTTGGAGAGGGAAAAACAGCATCTGCAGATCATTCAGTCCATTTTAATTTAAGTGTCTGAGATGATTGGGCAGGTAACTTGTCTGGGAGTGTCTACTTGTCTTCATTCACTCCAGAGGGAATACAAATGAGTACCTGAGTTAATAAAGCTAATAATTAGACAGTTAAATGCTCACTCCAAGAGTTAAATGACTCTCAACCATGATTAACTCTAGAGCAGACACAGGCACACTGATTCTGCCTTGCACTGGGCCTTGTGCTTGAACGTGCAGTTACTCAGTCCTTCCCCAAGAAACTGCTACTCTTGTCCTTTATCT
Organism: Pseudopipra pipra; assembly: GCF_036250125.1. NCBI lineage: Eukaryota > Metazoa > Chordata > Aves > Passeriformes > Pipridae > Pseudopipra > Pseudopipra pipra. The sequence goes on from NC_087549.1 coordinate 6,545,812, forward strand.
TACCCATCCAGACATCTCCAAAGATCATATTACGCTCTTCCATATTGCTATTTTGCATTATTATATATATAATAATTTTCAGAAAACTAGACCTCACCTTACCTATGCTCCTGAGCGGATGCTGTAGGAAGCCCTAAACACAAGTTAAGATATAACATCTTTCATCAGCACTTGGTAGCTTGGACTAAACACCATGTTATTTGTATTCACGAGGCTTGTAGTTAATGTGAAGCACAGGCAGACAAAATTTCCATCTGCTTTGGATGCAAACAGAATGAGCTCATGTCTGCTCAGAGGCCAAGAGCCCATGTAGGTGTATTCTACTGGCTTATCTGTTAGATAATAAAGCAGAGCAAGAGCAATCTCCTTTTTGTATGTTTGTAAAGCCCTCAGCACAGGAAATTATGGGTCCTGCTGAGGTCTGAAAAGACCACTCCATTATGAAAACTGAAATTTAGAATGAATGCATTGTCATTCATATCTTCATTAAATAAATAAATGAAGCACATTAAAGCCAAGGTGAAAAATATCCAGCAGATACCCTTCTAATGGAAAGATAATTTAATTGAAAAATAATCTGTTCACAATATTCTCATATATACTACTTTATTTGATCCTATTACCAAGAACCCATTTACTCTGCATCCTTTGGAAGATATTATAGGGAAGGGAAAATTTAGACTAGATGAATGGATAGTATGTGGGATGAATGAATCTTCCTGTATTAATATATCTTACGTTAACTGAGGTAGGTAATTAAAATAATCTTTTTAGAACCAGACTAAGGAAAAATTGTGTCGGGTCTTTTCTTTTTATTTTCTTTCTCTGTGTCAGACTGTTCTTTCTCTGTCAAGGGAGGTTGCTTCCTTGAAGGCTTTCCCCCCCCACCTTTTTCTGCACAGAAACCTTTCACTTTATTATGAAACACTACCATTCACTTAAGGAGTTATTTAAAGCAAGGAAACATATGGTAGTTCCATTTCTTTATTTATACTATCAGATTTGTGATTTATTTTGTTCAAAAATAGGGGTTTAGGCCACCAAAGAGCCCTTTATGCTATGTAAAATTGCTATATGAGGTTACCCAGTAAATGATGGTCAATAATGGTCCTACCAGTTCTCAGGGAAATCAGATTTTACTTCTTGACAAAAGAAAAATGTGGATCAGATTTTCCATTTACTTTTTCTAAATTTGGAGGAATCAGGCCATCTGACTCTTGTTCATTGCCCTTGCAATCACTCCTAGAGGTGCTGAATTATTGGGAAACTTCAGTTGCCACGGTCATCAAAAGGTATGGAGCTTTTTTGGCTGCCCTAGCTTTGAAATGTGTTCTGTATACATTTTTATTAAAGGTTTAATTATTTATTAATAATTAATTATTTATTTGGAGGGCCAGGCCTGGAGAGTGGTGATGAATGGTGCCACATCCAGTTGGTGGTCGGTCACCAGTGGGGTTCCCCAGGGCTCAGTGTTGGGTCCAGTCCTGATTAACATCTTTATTGATGATCTGTACAAGGGGATCACATGCACCCTCAGTCACTTTGTGCAGGACAGTTCAGCTGGAGTGTGGATCTGCTGGAGGGCAGGAAAGATCTGGACAGGCTGGATTGTGGGCTGAGACCAACAGCATGAGGTTCAATTAGGCAAAGTGCCAGGTCCTACCTTTGGGTCACAACAACCCCGTGCAGCACTCCAGGCTCAGTGAAAAGTGGCTGGAAAGAGACCCAGCAGAAAAGGACTGTGTTCAGTTTTGGGTCCCTCACTACAGGAAAGACATTGAGGTGGTGGAGTGGATCCAGAGAAGGGCAACGAAGCTGGGGAAGAGTTTGAAGCACAAGTCTGATGAGGAGCGGATGAAGGAGCTGGGGCTGTTTAGCCTGGAGAAAAGGAGGCTCAGGCAAGACCTCATCACTCTCTGCAGCTGCCTGAAAGAAGGTTGTAGCAAGGTGGGAGTCAATCTCTTCTCCTAGGCAACTTGCAGCAGGACGAGAGTTCATAATCTCAAGCTGTGCCAGGGGCTGTTCAGGTTGGACATCAGGAAGAATTCCTTCACTGAAAGGGTATTTAAGCATTGAAACAGGCTGCCCAGTGAAGTGGTGGAATCACCATCCCTGGAAGTGTTTAAAGAAACAGCTGGATGTGGCACTTAGTGCTGTGGTTTAGTCAACAAGGCGGTGTTTGATCAAAGCTTGGACTTGATGTTCTTGGAGGTCTTTTCCAACTCCAATGATTCTGTGATTATTTTAATGCATATTAAAGGTAATTTATAGTCTTGAATAGGTTAGCATGTCTCCTACTTGCAAGCCCTTCATGGTCAACAGCACCTTCAGCACTATTATAGGATTCACCTCACTGATTTTAACTGTTAAACCACTTCTCTGGTCTCCCTATACAGTCATTAAAGAGAAACAGACATTTTACAAAATTTATCCTAATATTACTAATAATAACAACAACAATTTTTATGCACTTTAGGTGGCTTAATCATCTGAAGGAATGTTGACTATAACATCAGTTGATATTCTTTTATATGTAACTTCACATCATCTAAATATTCGTAAAGCATGGCATGAATTTTTTTCCCCCCCAGTCTGCCTTCCATGTTCTTATGTCATTTTATGATGAAGAACAGCTTGAGCCCTGTGTATGTAAAAACACTAATATTTCTATGCACTGCATTTACTCAGCATTAACCTAAGACAGTGGAAGAACTTCCACTGAACATGCGAGAGGCCACTATGCTGAAAGTCTGGCTCCTTTCACACATGAATTCAAAAACTAAATGATTCTGTAATTATAAGATCAACAACCTGAAGCATTTAGTTACGTCTGCAGCAAAATATATGAAATACATAGTAAAATGACCACAGTTCATCTTAGTGGAGAAAGTCTGCCTTACTGCATAGGACAGGTATAGCCCTTAGCAACACAGACAGGAAGAACAGTTTGGCTCACAGGCATGGAGAAGTGTTTCTGTAAAGCTCAAATTCCTATTTGAATTCCTTGTCTAATTTGTGAGTCATCTTCATTTGAAGGCTTATGTCAAGAATTCAATATAAGACGCTTTCTGCCCTCATGCAGACTATGCACATGCTGAGATTTGTTCATTACCAGAAGCTCTTTAAGGACTTGAGATGAGAACAATTAGTCAAGTGAAAATTTATTTTAGTACGTGATTTGATTCAGTTGCTGTCGTAGTCTTGTAGTGGGTTCACCTTGGCTGAATGCCAAGTGCCCACACAGCCACTCTATCCCTCCCCTTCCCAGCTGGACAGGGGAGAGAGTAAGGTGGAAAAAGAAAACAACACAAACCGTGGGTTGTGATAAGGCAGTTTATATTTATGCAAAAAAAAGAAAGCAAAAGCAGCGTGTGCACACACAAAGCAGAAGCCAGTAGTTAATCTCTACCTCCCGTAAGCAGCGATGCTCGGCCACTTCTCTGAGAAACAGGGCTCCAGCACACGTACGGTTGTCATCAGGCAGCCGTCAGAGACAATGAGTGCCTCCTGTCCTGCTCCTTGCCTCAGCTTTTATATCTGGGTTGACGTCATATGGTATGGAATATCCCCCTCGTCAGTGTGGGTCAGCTGGCCTACTTGTGTCCCCTCCCAGGATCTCGCCCTCGATTGAAGAAGGAATGTTACAGTGCTGTGCTCGGCAGTGGCCCAAACATGGGTGTGTTATCAACACTCCTCTAGCTACCAATGCAGAGCACGGCACTGTGAGAGCTACTATGGGGAAATAAATTCTGGTCCAACCAGACCCACTACAAGTCTCTAGGCTCAAGGTACACATGAAACTGTTCCCAAAACCTCTCCTGATTTGTGTGTGTGTGTCAATGTATGAAGCTTTAGCTGATAGCTCTGCTCGAACTGAAGCTTTTAACCTCAGTCCTTCATTAATCCAGATGGTAAATTCTGCTTCCCTTTGAGATCAGTATGCTGTTCTGGAACCTAGTCCACTGGATGAAATACATCATTCTTACTCAGACAGAAGCGTCTCACTATGTAGTCCGAATGAATTTAGTGATTGAGCTGAACAGGAAAATATTAATACAAGTCAAATGAGTTACAGAACATGGCTCATAATTGAAATAGAAACTAAAGATTTGAATTCTTGTTTCTCCTTCCTTTCTTTTAAATGAGGTGTTTGTGCAACTTCATTAAGAACACAGAAAATCTTGTATTTGCCTGGCAGAGACATATTTTTTTCTTTTAAAGAGGGCTATTATTTCCAGTGATGATTATGGAAACCCACCATATCCTGTCATTGATGAGTCCCCTTTCCTAGCCTTTGCTCTGATCAAAGAGAGTATAAATCATGGAATCATAGAATTGTTTCTGTTGGAAAAGACCTCTAAGATCATTGAGTCCAACCATTAAACTAATACTGCCAAGTCCATCACTAAACCATGGCCCCAAATGCCACGTCTACATGTCTTTTAAATACATACAGAAATAGTGATTCCACCACTGCCCTGGCCAGTGCTAGACAACATTTTCAGCGAAGGATTTTTTTCCTAATATCCAATCTAAGGCTCTCCTGGTATAACGTGAGTCTGTTTCCTTTTGACCATCGCTTGTTACCTGGGAGAAGAGACCAAAACCCACCTGGCTACACCCTCCTTTCAGGTTGTTGTAGAGAATGATGAGGTTCCCCGTGCGTCTCCGTTTCTCCAGACTAAATACCCCCAGCTCCCTCACCTGCTCTTCATCAGACCTGTGGTCCAGACCAGCCTCATTACTCTCATTTGGACACACTTCAGCACCTCTATCTATTTAACTGTGGACTGAAGAGTCATTTTTCTTTGGAAAATCTGTTTTCTACAGAATTGGACAAACATTCACCTTTCTGTTGTCAAGTGTGGGCCAATTAGATGGCCTTTCCTGATACACAAATATCCTACTGCTAATTGGATCTGCTTTAATATTTAGCTTTGCCAGCAAGAGTAAGAACATACCAAAGGAAACACAGAAAAATATCAGAGCCAGGAAGTTTGTTTCTTCAGATTTCTTCATTCTTTTTTCTGCTACTTCTATAATAATGAAAACTTACGTCATTTTTTATCATTATTTTTTTATTCTTGCAGTCCAATCTGTGATATTAAATACTTCCTTTGGATATAAGTCTCATGCACAACAGCTAATGGAGGCTTAGTAGCATCTATTGATGAAAACAATGAAAGTTTTTTTGTCTTGATTGGAGAAGCCATTTTGCATCAATTTATGCCTAGTGAATCCATTCTGTATTTATTTCCTCCTGAGCAGATTGTTCTGTTTGCTTCCAAAAAGAAGTTACAGTAACAGAACTGTAAAATACACTGAATTTTGGTGTAAATATAAATATGTGACATTGCTGTTATTGCTGTTATTATAGTAGCTTGTTTCCTTCTTATGAGGTTGCAAACTTTAAGCTAACATGCAGATGTGTTCATCTGAGCACACTTTGGATTATAAGAGATTTAGCATTGGCATAAAACATGACAAGAATATATCTTGACTTTTCCTCCTTAAGGAAAAGTTTTGTACCCTATGCCTTCGCAAGGAGCCTACCTGTGGCTCAGCAGTGATCAGAGGCTTTCAGATCTGACTCTTTCAGTTGTAGCATTCTGCACACAGAGCAGTAGCATCAAATAGAAAAGAAAATACGCAAAACATCATGAGTGGTATAGAAGTGGGAAATGAGAAATCACTTGCTAGTTCACAGTAGAAAAAAAATTGTAACTAAAATCACGCTGGATAAATAGGCAGGTGAAAGGAGCATGACCAGCTCTACAGTTTCTGCCAAAGGCTCTGAGACAGCTACAAGCCAAATCCGGTACAGATGTAGACTGAGATGATATTGATAAATCCTTCATTTACACAACAAACAAAGGAAACACATACAGCTGCATAAGGATTAGATCTGAGCTCCCAGGGATTCGCCTAATTGGTATTTGTTCTCCAACACTTGGCTTCTATTGCAGTGTGTAGTTCTGAGATTGCTTCCTACAGAAAAAGGAAATGCAAAAAAGACTTGTTGACCACAGCTCACTGTTCTATAATAACTAAGAATGACCAAGTCTTACTGTATTTATTCTAACTCAAATGCCATTCAAGCACCTTAATTAAATATCTAATCCTTTCTTTGAGGTACTTTACACATGAAATGTCTGATAATCAATGTTTTTGTGTCAAAATTATGCCTAAGTGATTTTTCCCCCTGTCACACAGAGCGCATCTGCATTACACATCTTATTTCTGAAAACTAAAAGTTAACATGAAGAAAGAACATTCAATCAGCAGTGTTCAATATTATGGAGATTTTATTGTTTTGTTTTTACTGAAGACTTGGACAAGATTCTACTTCTTCCATGAGTGTTGAATCTTTCAAGTGTTTCAAAAACAGTAGTAACTGAATGTACAGAACACAACGCAGAACTCTGCCATCTGACATGGCAAATAATAAATTTCATTTTTCTGTTTTTCTAGGGAAAACATTCAGGTGACAGATGGCAATTGCCAGGAAATAAAGAGAAGACTTTATTACCCAAACAGGTTTGATAGTGATATAAGCTTCCTAATGGCTTTCCCATGGAAAGACATCTTAATAAATGGATTAAATGAACATTATCTATGAAGATTTGAATTATAATTTAAACTGTGATCACAGTTTTCAAGGCCAAAGCTGCTTCTCTGTTCTGCATCATTCCAATGAGCACCAACATCAAAAAATTGTCAGAGTTGTTACCATTTATGTGGAATTGTGATTCTAGGAGTCAGAATAGCTTAATTATACTAAGCATTGTATACATACTTAATACAGGACAGTCCAGATGCACCTTTTTTGATCAGATGAGATGATCAAAACTCAGGAGGGGAAATAAGGACATAGAATTATTCAAGCATCAGTGACAGAACTGGAATTGCTTAAGGTCATAATAATTCATTGGCTCAAACACTTGTTATTGGAGAAAATAGAATTTCTGCTCCATCAGAAATCAAATGGTCTCTCAATTTGATTATAGTATCTCAAATGTCAAATCCCAGTATTTCCCCTACTTCTGGGAAAGACAGCTGTCCTGCCAAAAGGGTTATATTACTGGTAATACTCAGTTTTCATATATTTCGTAAAAGGACAGAGATATTTAGTTTGGAGGGGAAAAAATGTCTGTTTCTCTGACTTCTTACCTACTATCATTTGAAGAAAGTATTATTCACCTACACCATCCTTGCTTTTCAATCTCTCTGTTTGCATAAGTAACAAAAATGCATGTAGATCTGGACAATTCAAAACCAGACATGTACTTATATCTGAAGTACAAAAATATTTACTGCCCCTCATCACAGATTTTCCTTGGGTCTGGATGTACCTCAGCAAAACTATTGCTGAAAAATTGACACTCTGGACAAAGGAATACTGTAAGATTACATGGTGCTAGAAAATTTTCACCATGAAGGTAAATCTAAATAAATTTTAAGATTCTGCAGCTGAGGATTTTAGATCAAAGTAATGCTCAGTATTGTGTCAGAGCCTAAAGAAAGAAAGAATGAAGAGAAAAAAAAGTGTTGACTTTGCATTACCAGCTAAACACTTAGCACACATGACTGGGCATGACCTTTCTGTTCAAACACATGCTCTCATCAACCAGGACAATAGAGGATGTCAGGCTCTAATGTTTGATATATATTCCACACGCTTGGTGAGCTGGATATGGCCCATTTTACTTTCCAATGAAGTAAGCGGTCCTGAACACACAATCATTTCTGGTAATGACTTTTTTTTCCTTTCTTTTTTTTTCTCCCTTCTGAATTGCTATGTTGGATGAAATATTTTGGGTTTATTTTCTTGTTTTTATACCAAAGCTTATACAGCTTTCTAACAAAGGCATTTGCTTTTGTGCTTGAGGTTTCAGTGATATTCAGACTGAGGGCACTATGCAGATAGAATGGTTTCATGACCAAATGTCAACAAGTGAACACCCAGGGAGTCGATAGCTTTTTAAGGGAATTTCCAGTTAGATATGAAATGAACATATTTGCTTCTTATAGAGATGAATCAGTTGCAGATTTTATCATACAAAGAGATTTTACATTCTAAATAGGGAAAAAAAAAAAAGACAGACCAAAGAGTTTTTCCACGGAGCCAACCTTGACAGTCTCAAGAAGACTTTGCAACCAATTCTCTGTGCTCTCACTGGAATCAAAATCTCCGCTGGTAGTTATAAGTGTGATAAATTACCTATTTTTCATTCTTCCTCCCCATTAAAACTTAAGGCTTTGATGATGCCTTTGATGTACCACTGATGGAAAAACTGAAGAGAGATTGAGAAGGTAGGAGGCAATTTCTAACGTTGCATCAAGAGGTGCATCTGACACCATTTCTTATATTGCATCAGGACCAAAGTCACAGAACTCTAGCTACTTCTATATTTTTTTTTTCCCCAGGAGGACATTATTCTACCTCTTCACTTGCTACCTGAGCTATTCATCCTTATGCACTCTGACAGAAAACACAGCACAGTGCAAACAGGACTCCCTCCAGCACTTGTTCTTCCCCATCACCTTCTTTCTACATTTTATCAGTGGCAATCTGGTCTCCACAGCCAAGAGAGAGTCAAATCTGAGCACAACTTACCAAAAAAGTGTCCAATACCATCCTCATCAAATTGAAATAAAAGCTACCAAGGAAGGCATAGATCAAAGTAGTGGATTTCTTTGGAACAACTTTGCTGCTTTGTAGGAGTCTTTTTGGTTTTCAGTAAATCTTAAACAACACATCTTTTTGCTACAATGAGAAAAGCCCTACTTTCCTTCTTTGTTTGTTTTCTTTTTCTTTATCTTTATATAAAAATTTCAATGTTAAGCTCATTTAATAACCAAAATCATGTTTTGTACATATTATATACTTATAATCCATTTCAGGGTACCAAAATATAAGAGCAATTTCACCTCCCTCTGCCTAATAACTCTCAGTAATGCTACATAAATATCCTGCAAGCAAATGAACATGAAGAATAATTTACATTGACACAATGTATTAACAAAACCTGGATTCTGGCCATAATGTTTTAGTCCTGGCTGTATTTTTTGCTGGGAGAGTAAAGTTCTGCAGTGATGACTATGGACTTGGATCTTGGTTTGGCTTTGCATTTCATGTAAAATATGGCATTTCAGCAGATAATGTCTCCAGTCCAACAGAGCAGGATTTCTAGCCAAATTACAACACAGTGTAATCCAGGAGTATTGTGAACTGTTTACTTGAAGGCAAAAAAATATTTTTGAAATGAAATCTTCTCATAGATTTGTTGACCAAGAAATGCATCTAAAAGAGAGATTATGAGACACTTCTTAGAGATAGTTTTTGGATATTCATCACTTCATGTTTGATTCATAGAAGGAACTCAAACTAGCATCTGCAGGAGTCAAAATTGTTTCTGGTACTGCAGTGACCTGCAATAGATTGTCAACCCTTTTTACTTTCTAAGTGCTTCACCAGGGCACAAAGTTCAAATCCCAAAAAAGAGTTCAATGATAAAGAGAATGATAACTCTGAACAAAGAAGAAGAAAGCTCCCCTGGAGAAGTCAAATACTCAGAATAGGTCCCCATGTCCCATTCATTGTTACTTTGTCTAAATGACTGAGAACTATTTCTCTACGTGCAAGTTGGATTGTTGTGGAGGAAGTACAGCTGAAGCCAACTACAAAGCCAAACAAAAGTTTGCTGTGAAACTGAAGATAGCACATGCAACACATCAGGCATTGACACGATAAATGGGGTGAAAATGAAAGCTTCCAGAAAGCAAAATGGACATAATTGTAGGATATGAAAAGCAGTAAGGCCTACAGAGGACACACTTGTTCTTAGCATGATCAGCTAGAAGTGTACTTGGCTTTTCATGAGGCCTTCATTTCTTTAGCAAACTTTGTGGGAGGTGGATATCACACAGTCTGCCTAAGAAAGGCTGTTATTCCCATAATACACAGGAAACTCAAGACAAGAGTTCTTGATGCTTCAAAGCCTACCTAAACTTGGACTTTAGGAGAATTTAAATACAGATCCACATTCTGATTGTCTGTATCACTCTGTTCTCCAGGTGTTTCCCCCAGTCACTCTGATGATGACTTATGTATGTTCCTCAACATACTCCCTGGACAGGCGATGAAGCAGTTCTCCTTGGAACTTTTACTGCTTTGGAACTCAGAAGCATCTTTGCTCCTAAGTTGCAAAATTAAACTGAGCAAATATTTTCACTGCTATTTCCTCTGGTCATCTTTTAGAGAGAAACACTTCTATCCAATCAACCACCTGTTTTCAGGAGATGATGTGTCTGAATCCTAAGTAGGCAGAATTCCCCATTCGTGCAAACCTATTTGGATACCTAAGCTCCACAAAACGAAGTATAGTCCTCTCTCTTACCTCTTTTTTGCACAGGTTTAGATGCATCCTCTGTGAAAGATGACATTCTTTCTTTGGTTATTTGAAGAAACTAATACATCTTAGTACTTCCCTTAAATGGCTTTATGTGTTTTGGCCAAGTACCTACCTTTCCTTCTCTGATGGACAGTAACTAATGCTCATGGTCAATAACAAAATCCACAGTGAAGCAAGAAGTGGAATCTGTATATTTCAAACCCAGTTAATAATCTTAACACCTACACCATGCTTTGTCTCTATGAAAAAAAAAAAAACAAACCAAAAGCATTATGAGGGTTTCAGCATCTCCCTTCTAGAATCAAAAAGGGAGTTATTCTACCATTGATTTTCTGGGACTCATTTATTTTGATTGCCAAATCAGGCTCATTCCTGAAACATAAACTTCACTATAATATTAAAGAGAAAGTAGATATGTAAATGTCTGTATGACCGAGGCTTAAGAATTTAGCCTGTACTATTTTCATATTCCTGCCCTACTCCTTCATCCCTTCCCACTCTGTTTTTCATTCACTTATGTTCCTGGTTTTTAGGACTGAAAGCTCTTTGGGATACTAGTTTATTTATCAGTGGATTAATTTTTCTGTACAAGCTAATACAATAATCAGTTAGTAGAATTCTGCACATTATATTAAAACAGATAAAAATTATAACAAAAAATCCATTCACCTCAAGAGAGGGAATTGAATGAGGCCACAATAAATCTCTAAAGAGATACTGGTATTAGTAAATTAAACATTACCAGGATGACTCTGTGATACTGAGATCATCTGTCACAGAATCGTCTGCATCCACCTCATTTAACTCTAAAACTGTAAAGCTAAATCCAAGCATATTTAGGAATCTTTTCAGATCCAGCAAAGCTTCTAAACTGTGCTCCAAAGCTTATTAAGATAGTGCCAGTTGTTCAGAGCTAAAACTATAACAAGGAATAATCTAACAATTCAGTGACTGAACAGGGACACTTCTCCATGCTGTTCAACTTATTCTTCACATAGCTTAGAGATGCAAAAGGTAACCAAAAAGCTCTGATAAGAAGACACGTAAAAGTAAGAAGCAACAGTCAGTGCCTTACATACGGGAAATGAAAGCTGAGGTCTGCAAATCCTCATCTTTAAAACTCAAATTGGCAGAAGAGTTCAATGTTACTTTGCTCAGAAAAGCATTAACCTGAATACTTCACTGTTCTTTTCTCACTGCTGTTGTTGTTATTGTTATTGTTGTTGTTGTTTTTCCTCTGCTTGAGAATGATACTTTAGACTACCTTGTGTAAATACCAAAAAGAAAATTGTTCCTCAATGAAAAAATTTAGCACTTGAATAAAAAGACTTTCTGAAGGTCTAGATTTTTGCCCAGTGAAAAGAGCCACACTCTGAACAAGAGGAACAGCAATAAAACTTTAGGAAAATACATCTCTTTCTGAAAAAAATATGGTTATGAGCACTACGTATCTCAGAAGAAAGATGCAGTGATATTCTGTCTCCAAAGACAAGCTGAGATCATAACCAGCCCAGCTTAGTAACTAATCAGACCAGATTTTAATTGATGTTTAATGACATGGAACTTCAACTGATGCTCTTAGAAAAAAGTGTGAACTTTCACTTCTCGGTCCTATTTTCAACTGCTGGCACTCGAGAGCAGCCAACCCAAACCATGTGGCTGGGCTATACTTGTAAAGTCTGAGAGCATTCTGAGACAAGAAGCTCATGTTATTAATTTAGTCTCAGCTATTAAAATGTTAATGAAACCTCCACCACAGTGCAGAGACAGACAAAAGGAGAAAGGATAAAAAAGTAAACCCACTGAGTAGGAAAAATTATCAGTAGGCTCAAATGAGGTTCTGTTAAACAGAAATCTGTGAGGCCTCTTGTTTTAGAGTAGAAGACATATACCTGTTTTTTTAAAGAGGTAGATTGAAGAAATGTTGATGACTAAGATATCACATTTTTCCCATTCCATTTTCCTTCCATCTCTTTATTTTAAACCCAGACATGCCTCCAGGCACTGTGTCTTTAGACACCTGTGGCTTAAGGCCCCCACAATAAATGGGATAAATGTTTCGCATAAATGTTCATCATTTTAGAGTCCTACCCGAGAAATCAGGAGAGCAATGCCTACATGTCTTTGAAAAAATTGGAATATTGGTTGGAAGATTTTTTATCTTGGAAAGCAGCTATTTTCATCTTTGTTTCCCCAGAAGCATTACCTTAGTCCTTGAGGACTTTACACTACCTATATGCAGGATTGTACTGTTTTCTGCCAGGTTATCTATATGCCAGAATGTTTTGCATTTAAATACAGATCTTTGGAAAGATTTGTATAGAACTAAAGACATGGTTATTTTGAACTTGTTGGAACGGAGGGGTTACACAAGGTGAGCTCCAGAGGTTTTTTCCAAGCTCAATTATTCTCTGTTATTTTACTCCAAACTCACAAATACATCTGTTCTGAAGAATGTACTTCTCTAAGTCTTTGTTTTCTGGCATCACTCTCACTTCAGTCACCTTATCCTGGTAGGGGTGTGCTGTGGAGTGAGGCTTCTGAGTGTGACAGATTCACAGACTCACAGAGAAAGAAAGTAAGGGAAGACAGACAGAGAAGTCCCTTAACAGCAGGACAAAATGGATGAGATTCAGTAGCAACAAATCCAGCTTCGCCTTAATGCAGTTCATCCCACCATCAAGATGAATCCCTGACAAACATAGGACAAAATTTCTGAACGCAGAAGGAGCCTTTGTCAGCACATGACTGTAATGAAGCATCTGCTGTACTGAATGCACACAGATATAGAAGTGTTTAAGGAGACAATAAAATGTACCTAGCAACCAGTAGAGTGCTGAAAAGTAACTGCTGCCTCACAGACCACGACAGGAACATCCCAGGTTTCCTGAGCCACTGTATAAGACTCCTGAGATTGTTGACTTTTTTTCTATTTAGCAGTGATATTTTGGAATATACTGTGGATGTTATTTGCCTTGACAGAACAGGTTCCATTTCACAAATTTCTTAATATGCTACAGGACCATGTAGTGTCTTTACTAAGCACCGTAGAGGCCCATTACACTTAATACTAAAGACATTAGTGAAGTCTACAGTGGCACAAAGGTACCTGCAGAACACAATAAAGTGTCATATGGGGATCCCTCAACTATTTCTGGGCAGATTGGTGTATCCCTAAAGGATAATGCCCTACCACCCACTGATTGTAATGAGGATCCCAAGGGCAAGAGGGAAAACTTGGAGCATAGAGACTTATCATGTGGTTTCTGTCTCCACCAATTCAGCACAATGAGTTGTCTGCTCCTAATTTGACTTGCACTGACAAAGCTTCATGTCATGTCAGCTTTTCCTTTACACATATGAAAATAAAGATGAATACATTTCTAAGAGCTGGAAACTTTTCAAATAGGGACCAGCAAGTAGGCCTGTGTTTGCACAACGCCTAATATAATGAACAATGGATCCATGCCCAGAAATCCTACATTCTGTCACGAGGGAAAGAATAACTTATATTACAGTTATTTTGTGCTTTGTTTTACAATCATTATCTACTTTGCTCATAGCATCAGTCATATAGACTTTTCCTCATTAGAGAGGCATAAACAAAGATAAAGTAAAATAACAACAGCTGCCAATTTAGGGTTATTTCCACCCATGAACTTCTGTTCCCAATGTACCCTTCACATTTATTTTTTCTAGGGTAGGAAGGAAAAACTAAAATAAATTATACCTCTTCTGTTTCCATACATTGAGATATTTATTTGTCAGCACTAAGCTAGTGATTTAGTCAACTGAGAGGGGTGCCAAGAAGCTTGAGTAGCAAAAAGGAAAGAAGCCCAGAACAAGTGAAATAATAGCTACCAAATGGATACCTCTTAATGGGAGCTGGAGAGAAAGTCTCTGACTTGCTGGAAAGTTGTCAGAGAAAACAGATACTTACTGTTCTTGAGAAGTACTCACTATTTTGATCTATGTTGGTCCTATTACAGAGAAAACTTTTGAAAATCTGGAAACCCCTTTGCATACAGTTATTCCCATAATCCAACCCATCATCTGACACTTCTGAGACACCATATTGCAGTCAGGTCATGCAAAAGTATTCTTTCCCCCACCACAACACAGAAAAGGTCTCATTTCCTCATGTACCCAAAGTATCGGAGTAAAAAGAAAACCCTGAAGTTTAAGTAACAGAGGAGAATTATCTCATTTCTCAGTCAATAGTTCACTGCTTTTTCCAGTCTATCAAAGGTATATAACTGGTTGCAATCTCCACAGTCTCGGTGTTTGAGAGCATAATAATCCCCTAATATCTACTGTAGTCACAAAAATATTTGATAATCAAAGCAATGGTCTTTTTTCTCTTTTTTCTCTCTCTTTTTAAAAAAAATTATTGTTCCATTAGTTACTGCTATTTTCCACTGAAACATAGATATTTCAGTAAAATTTTTCATGGGAAGGTGTCTGAAATCCAGGGAGAAATGTCTTTTCACTGTAGCTACATCTACACCAATAACCTACGTGTAACCTGAAGCATTCCCAGACACTGAGATAGGCTGGCAAGGAGTCCTGCATCTATGTTTATGACCTGTCAGTCACCCAAAGAGCTCAACAGCTTGAAACCTGCCTACTGGGATCCCTAGAATAGTCTAATTGCTAAAACTTATCCAGGAACCCTTTGGAAAGGTGCAGCTGCACTGGGCCAAAATCACAGCATAAAACACTTCTGAAATATTAGTGCTAGAGGTATGTGACTCAAGGTGGCCTGTGAGAAACCTGAATTAAAATACCTGACATTTTGGGAACAATCCAGTTTCACTTTGTCTCTCTCTGCCACACACACACAGAAAGCAGAGGTAGGTCTGAAGGATTTCATGTGCTTCCCAATTAGCAGAGGAAAAATGACCAAGACTGCAATATGCAGTCAGAAGGGACACAGGGTTGTCTGCAGTAATAGATACCAACTTATTACATCTATAACAGCAGAGCAGAGCTCACTGCAGTGTGTCAGAACCAGCTTGCATGCAGACCCTCTTGATATGGCAGCAATGTGAACGTAACACCACATGATCATGGTAATAATTCTTCTGGATTCAAATTCATTCACATACAACCACCTTGAGTTTCCCCATACCAATGGATGCAAAGATCACCTATAGATTGGGAGACTTCTCATGGGAAAAGAAGACAAAACTGAACCACATTGGAGGTTTTTTTCACCTAAACTTGAGGTTTCTGAAGTTGACTTGTCCCCCAAAAATATTTTTTTGTGTGTTCCCTGCATGTATTTTAACCTCCACTCTGTTTCTCTTGACATTCGAAGTGTTCTGTAAAGAAATAATCAGTCAATATAAACCCCAGTTGCAGTCGGACATCTTGTTCATCGTAATGCTTAAACTGTTACGACATCAGACCATGTTTAGGACAAAGCCTTAAGCAAAGCAAAGCAAAAATTTGAGGTTTACCTGTCCTTTATTGGGCTCCCAATATGGTAGTAAAGCATCAACATATTTCTTACCGTTTGATGAATGTGTGTCATTATACGCCACAAAATTGCTCACAACAATATCAAGTGGTCAGTATGAGTCAGATCAAAAAACATGGATTTTCTCTTCTTGTATTCCAGGTGGCAAACCTGCCACAAAGAGCCTGCTCATTTTGAAACATCCCATGCATGGTCTGTATTTTGAACTGCCATCTTCTTCATTTGAGACTGCGAAATCCTCATTATGCCAAAACTTTCAGACTTGGAAGCCTAAACCTTAAGTTTCTAAATGTGAATATAAATGTCTAGCTTTAGAAATGTAAGAATTAAAACATTCATAAAAATATTCATACAGGCAAGTAAATATTTCTAATTGTTAAATATGGGTATAAATTTAAAATAGAATCTAGACTAAAAAACAGATATATTGAGTCACAATTCCAAACCCATCCTCTAGGAAGGTGTATATGTTCTCAAAAGAAATGCATACTAGCAGTGTATTGAGAATTTAATTGAATTAGACAATTACTTTTGCATATTTCTGGTAATATGCAGCATTTAAAAATTTTTGTTTTAAATTAAAGATGAATCTATATTTTACCAATCATCTCATTGAAATAGAAATTACTCTCCCTTCAGAATTAATGCAAAAAATCTTGTGGTTTGTTTTCTTTGTTTGTTCATTTGTTTGTTTAACAACAAGATGTAGTATAGGATGCAAAAGTTTTTGAAAAAATACTTCTAATTGGTAATAATTTTGAGAAAATAGAGATAATTTGAAACTTTTAAAAAATTATAATCCATTTGATTTAAAATTGAATTAAAAATGCATCATGTTTATTGTAGTAGGTACCTTAAACTTTTTTTTCAGTGTTAATTTGACTCATATGATGAATCAATGTCTGTGCTGTGCGAAGGGAAGATATCGTATCGTGCATCTCACTCTCTGGGAGCATCATGGGAAAGGTGTCTTTGTGCCTTTGTAGTGTCAAATCAGTGTTAAATAACTGAAGTAAAGCTGCTGAAAAATTCTATGGCACCAGCTTCTATATATGGGATTTGTCCTAGAAAATTAAAACGTTCCATAGAAAGCAATTTTCGTTAAAGATCTGTTAGAAGCTCTGTCAGACAATTTTTGTTGGAGACTTTTTGATCTGCTTTAACCAATTTCTATTACTGGAGTATCAGATTTGACATTTTACGTGATAATCCCCCAAACTGACTTTGCATTATTTTGCTTGATCTGATATTGGAGTTTATTTATTTTTGCTAACAGTCCTATAAGTACTTTTCTTCTTAGTGTCTCTTTCTTCATTGCTGTTTTCCACCACACACAGCACAAATCTACAGATCAAAGTAAAACAATTCTGTTATATACAGTATGACTCCTATCTTCTTTTATTGCTGTTGCTCTCAACAGCACCATTTTTCTTCAAAAATGATAAGAGAGAATACAAAATATATACAAATTGACTTAATCTACAGCTGTTTACCATAACATCTAGTTGAGAATTTGGTATTAATTATTTAAAAACCCTCACAAAAATTACTCCACATGAAATAAATAAGCTCTATTATTTCCACTGATTGAGATGACATTAGTGTGTGGTTTTTATAATATGACCCAAAACCACAATAATGATGCAAAGGTTAATTTTTTTTCAAACTCATGCCGAAAGCTGTCTGTGTCTTTTTCTGAAGAAAGGCCATATATTTTCTTTCAAGCTAGTGTTTGACTGTGTCAGATTCTCTAAAGAACCAAAAGCTGTTCACCTCTAGAGGGAGGAAGCTGAAACAGAATGGTTGAGTAGTGTCCAAGACCGCTCAAAAACTCTCCCAGATGCCCAGTAATCAGTTGTCTTATGGAAAGCCAGGAGGCTCAGATCTCACATGAGAGCCACAGTCCTTCCTTGCCTGTTCTTTTGTCTACATAACCTGAAACTAGACAATATCTAAGGTAAAAATCATTACAAATGCGCTTTTTAGAGCCCTTCAAAAGCACAATCAGGGAAGAAATGGGCACTCAACAGTAATGTACTTGTAATACAGAGTGTATGTGATGGAGCAAGTGTAGAAGAACTGGCCGGTGTCATGAGCAGAGCTCTTTGGAACTGTTTAGAAATACCAAGAAAGCAAAAAACAATAAATCTATAGGCCCCAACATACTAATTTTAGAGTAAGAAAACTAGGAGTTATGACTTGTTTGATAATTGCTACAAACCCTTAGTTGAAAGGGAGGAAGTTTTTAGTGAATTTAAACCCTGAAGGCAAGAAGAGAAAAAGTCAAAATAACTATCTGGAAAAGAGACAATCAAAGACAGAAGAAAAAGAGAATGATATTCACAATTCTTAGAGCTGAGGAAAGCTCATCGTCACTGAGGCAGAGGAAACAAGGATAAAGAATATAGACTTGGTGAATAAATCAGGTTTTTATGGTGGAATGATCATAACTCAGTGAAAACCATATCTGAAGAATAGCAGGCTCTTCTCAAGAGATAATCCAATATTGCAGGATGGACAAGCCAACACAGAAACAGGTCAGTAAAACTGCAGCCTATGAGTACTGTTGGCTAACTGTAAACATGAAGAAAAGCAAACTGGACACATGTTTAATGTCTATACCAAGAATTCCTTTGTACCAGACCCAGGGATCATTCTGCTACATTACTTGTTCACTAGACACTTGGTTGACAAAAGATCCATTTGTTTGATGCATTTGTGTCATCATTTAATATAATAGATCAAAGTTCACGTTTACTGTAGATAAATGTATAATGCTGATATGGAACATAAGCATCTATTACTTACATATAATTTTAAAAGAACATCAGATTACTCCCGCAAAGAAAGACAAACTATATTTTTTCACTGTGGACTGGAGTTTCTGGTTACAAATACTACAGTAAAGCTTTCATGCTTTCAAAAAAATCTGTTTAATTAATGCTAGAGCAAACCCTGAAGGTAACATACACCCATATAAGTATTTAAAAAAACAACAAAGGATGTAGGATTTTGCCAGAAAGAGTTATAAGGAAATTTTTGCTTGGTAGAGGAACAAATGAGATAGATGACTTTGAATGTTGCTTACTATGGGGTAGAATGGGGCAGTTGCAGTGAATTTTAATTTTAGTTCTTATATATTAAAATATTACAGTGAATTTATTTGTATAACTTGGTTCAGAGTTATTAAACTTAATTTATATCCAAAACTTGACTGTTTTCTTTTATTTTAATGCTTTTTATAACAAGAAAGGAATTGTGTATTTCCCATGAAATGAAAAATGCAGTTCTTGCCCTCCTCTATTTCTAACACCATTTCTTTGAAGAGCTTGTGCAGGGAAATCTGTTAATTGAAAATACTGACAGGATCCCCAGAAGGCAAAAAAATCCAACTGAAAATTAGTCCAAAGTTTTACTGAAATATCAGAAGTTCTCAAAACTAATTAACTTTCCTTTGTTGAATGCATGTTAATGGAATGAAACTGTTCCATTCACCACATCAACATAGCTGAATAGTTTTCTAATAGATTTTTTCCTCACTAACTCTTATCTTATGAATATCTTGCCAGCCTCATCTTCCTGAATAGAGGTTCAGACCTGTAGCAGTAGTCAGGGATTTATTAATTGAAAAATATAAATAAATAAAAGATTCCCATCAAGATGTGCATATTCCTCTGTCTACCTTCCCTGTCGGCTTCTTTTTTTCTTTTTTCTTTCTTCTTTTTTTTTTTTCTTCTTCTCCTTTTAATCTGAGCAGGGGGCAGGTGTTTGTGTTTTTGAAGGACCAAAGGTCATTCCTACCAAACAGCTCAGTTTGAAAAGCAGCTGCTTAGGAGGTGCTGATGGCACCAGTCCTGTTGTACTTGGGCAATGAGGAGCTTATTACTGCACAAAATCTGAGCTGGAAGGCTCCTCACTGGTCACAGTGCTGAGCTCAGGTCTACTGCATAAATTAGCATCTATTACATATTCAAGACATCCCAAATTAAACCAATTGTCAGATCAACTGCTAATTTTGAAGCCAACATAAGGAATTTTTACGTTTATTTTTTTAACTCAGCAATTTGGGTATGATTTTAGGATTTTATTTTTTTTTTTTTAAATCTCATGCCTTAAGAAACATTTCTTTCTATTCATGTTGCTATTCTAGGGTAGCTCAAGCATAGCTGGGGTCCTAGCTCTGAGATGATCCTAAACCCTGCAGACCTGCTGCAGATGTTCCCAAATACCCCCTGACTCAGGTCAGACTCAGCCAAACCCCTACACTAAGCCTGAGCAACACAATTTACCTGGACTGACCCTCTCCAAAAAGCTCCCAAATGTAGCCCATGGGAGTGATATTTTTGACACAAGTTTGAGCATTCCTGATGTACCTAAAGGGTCAGACTTGGTTTTGGGAACACAAAGACCCATGTTATACCTGATGGGGCAGAGTGTAGTCAGTGGTCATGACAAATATTTTCAGTCACAGTGTTACATTCCATAAAGAGAATTTGAAGAATTATTTTGTGTCTGCTTCCAATAGAGCCCTAGGCCATTTAATCTTATCCATCATTGTCTGAAAAG
This sequence comes from Pseudopipra pipra, assembly GCF_036250125.1. Taxonomy (NCBI): domain Eukaryota; kingdom Metazoa; phylum Chordata; class Aves; order Passeriformes; family Pipridae; genus Pseudopipra; species Pseudopipra pipra. The sequence continues at coordinate 6,566,275 of NC_087549.1, forward strand.
GATTGTGTTACTGATATACAAAGTAAACATCCATCAGTTTAACCCAGGGATCCAGTGAATTTAAACCATTTATGAATGGTATTGTATTTGCCGTTGAAATCAAATAATTGATCTCTGTGCAGGTTACATTTGCTTCACCTTTTACGAATTTCATCCCACAACAAAACCAGTTCATTAACCAAGTGAGGATTATTGAAATATTCCTTTAAATATTAAGTAAATAATTTGCATTTCATAAGCACAATGCTTTTGTCCTTCCAGTGCTATGTTATTTAATTATATATTCATTATGCTGCAGTGTAGTTTTGTGGCAGAAGTATTTCATTAGCCAGACTCCACTGAGCTTCAGCCTTTCTTCCCATCAAATATGAACTCACATTACAAATGTGATGGGGGGAGAGAGAGAAGAAACCAAGTGGGAAAAAAAAAAAAAAAAAGAAAAGAAAGACAAAGCCCCCACCAAAATAGTAAAAAATAAAGCCCAAATCAACCAAACAAAAATGCTCTAAACCTTTGAGCAACCCTATTTAGGAACCATTTAGGAACCAACCAGTTGTTGGCTAACAATAATTCTTAAAACATGGTGAGATGACTAGAATGTTGTAATTGGAGAGCTGGCCTAGGCTCAGCCTGTCTGTAGAACAACAGGTGCCTTCTGGTGATAACTTGGACCTAGAATGGACCTGACCTGTGCAAGCTCCTTGTTTGAGCAGTGTTAGGCACAGGAGAAGGCACAGCCTGTGTGCCAGCAGTGTGCAGACCAGCTCAGACAATTCCCCGTCAGACAAAAGACAGGACAGTGCAAAGATGGGAGTGACTCATCTGAGGTCACATGGCAAAGATAAAAAGTAAAGGTCTTTTCAATCCCCTTTCTCAGGTCACCAAACCCCACTGCCCTTCTCATTGAAGATGTATTCCTGTCTTTGGATTTGATAATGTCCTTTCAGAGCACAGGATGATGTCAGCTGATTAATGTTGCAGACAGGAGATTGCAAGATCTCCCAAGGTCAATATGATAAACAATTAGAGAACTTAAGATGCATCAGAAATCATATTGTCTGGCAACTCTCTCATTGTTACAGTGGTGTAACCCTGAAACAATCTCCCCCCACAAATGCAGGGTCTGCCTCAGCATCAATAATAATTCACATCTCAGTGTTGTCAGAGATAAATATTGCTGATCTCAAGGCCACTGAAATCATCCTGAACCAATAGTTACAGCCATCAGCAAGAGAGACAGAGTGATAGAGGAGGCAACACCCAGAGAGCAGCTCTTAGCTTGTGTTTGCTACCAAAGCTCTCTGTGACTTTTAGTTAAGTCAGTCGTGAAAGAAAATACTGACCACAGTCCCTACAAAGGAGTTCCTAACTCTACATTTTGGGCATCCTAGCAAGAGTTTTGGGAGTCCACAGATGTCAATGAAGTTAATATGAGTGGAAGTCAATCCTGTCAAAAACAGGAATGTGAGCATATCTGCAGGTCAAGCTGCTCCCTCCTCTTGAACCAGATTTTGAAAGAGGCAAGAACGGCCCAAAGAACTGTCAGTACACATATGAAAGGAAGACTGGAGAACGGGAATAGTCAGAAAAGGGCCTTGGGGAGTGCAACATGGAGTGTGTTGGCACAGGGAAAAAGGAACCGAATGGACTTTACAGTGATGGGTACAAAGGTGTTCACAGAAAACAGATGTATATTGGGGCAAAGGAACAGGAATGCACAACATCAGCACCTCTGTTCTGGATCCACTTTTAATCTATTAAGTCAGTGTCATTAATTCTCCAGTTTTAGTAATATGTTTGTTTATAGAATGTTCAATGAGCTCCAAATTTAGGCTAACAATATCCTTGTCTTGCAAATCTGCATTAAAAATAAGATGACATGAGTAAAAGAGGATAAGAAACAGCTTTCACAGAAAGCTGAAGGAAGCAAACACTGCCCAGACTAGTTAATTTCACTATAATGTTTTCTTTTACGTATGTAAACTTATACAATTTGTTAAGTTTAACATTAAGAAAAAAAGTCTTTTCAAAAGATTAAATTGGCAAATTAATTCAGTATTTGTTGAAATTGAATTTGTTTTTAGCTGAAGTAAGGTTTTTATCAGAAGAGATTTGAGGGGCACAGCCTCATTTCTTAATAAATTATTCATGCAAAGATGCACCATGTCAAAATCCGTAGGTGACAACATCCAGGCTAAAGGAGTCATGGTGTCATGGTGTCATGGTGAACCTGCAAGGAATAAGATAAATTCAGAAAATGCTCACATTTAAAAAACCTGAGTTTCTGTGAACTTAACTGACATAGATATGACATAAATATGAACACTGAAATTTGCCGATTTCAGAAAATTATTTAAACATCCTTGATGAAAAAAAAACCTTACTAAAATAAAACAAAACTTTACATATCTTAATAAATGAAAACTTGATATATATTTCTTTCCATCAGTTCTCTTTAAGATCCAAACATCTGTTCAGATAATTGATATGGCCCCAAAGTGTCACTCTCATTTCTAAAACAACAAAGGTTGCAAACAGCTACCTGACAATAGCTCCAGATTTATTTATTATCATTGATGTTTAGCCAGAGAGTGATGGGAAAAGTTTTTAGCAAGATGCCACAATTTCATGCCAGAAAAGTGTTGATTATCTGTTAAATTTGGAATAAATAAGTGCACACTGATTGCACACATATAAAGTATCAGCAGGAATTTTTCTAACAGAAAAATACAGAAGTTAAGAAAAAAAATAATTTTAAAAATATCGCTGCTAAAAGGAAGTGTAAATCTGGCAGAAGTTAGTCAAATTTTGGTTGCTTGTTTCACAAAATAAATAATATAATTGTAATAATAATAATAATAATGCCATTTAATTTAAAGAAAACAGATGGCTTGCTGCCAGGCTGAACTCAAACACTTCTATGATAATGGTAAAAAGTTTTGACAGGAGAGACCCTTTGGTTTAAAAATTAATTGTTTCAGACAAGCTGTCAAATTGTTAACACTAACATGCCCTAAATGTAAAAATTTATATACCCAGAGACCAAGATTCACACTTGACTGTACCTGACTAAGAGGTTTTCAATTCTGTAATGATTTCTGGCACTAGAAATATGCCTGGAAGGTTCAAACACTTTACAGAAAAATTGCCTGGCAGATTCTCTGCAGGCTTGTTTGATTATAAGATCAGAGTGAATTGACTGGAGGTGTTAGTAGCAGTTTTAGGTCCTTGTTTTAGAAACTACCGGGAAAGACCACGAAAACTTATGACCAAGTGGTAAAATCTCACTGACATCTTTCTTTATCCTACATGTTGTGCTGGGTCCTAAAGACTATTCTGTCTGAGACCTCATTGAGTTTTGAGAAGTGGGTAGTTTCACAAAAAAATCCTGCACCCAGTAAACCAAAATAGTTTTAACTTTTCTCAAGTATGAAAAAAATAGGAAGAGTTTATAAAGAGATAGTGTGATATTTAAAGCTGAGGATAGAAATAGATGATGATCTGTTCTAGGCTTCACTTCCTACTTAGAACTTTAACAAAAGGATTTTAGGTACAGAACTGTGGCTTTTGAAATCTGTCCTCTTTTCTCTGCTTTTTCTGATACCAGCTGAGATTTGAAGTAGTAGATCCAAATTACTGTGGGAAACGCTGCTCTTATAGCACACTCAGGCTACACAGAAATAATGGAGAGGAAACTTGATAATCTGCTTGCTACAACCTCCTTCCAGGTAGTTGTAGAGAGTGAGAAGGTCCCCCCTGAGCCTCCTTTTCTCCAGGCTGAACACTTCCAAGCTCCCTCAGCTGCTCCTCATCAGACTTGTGCTCCAGACCCTTCCCCAGCTTTGTTCCCATTCTCTGGACGCTCTCCAGCACCTCTGTCTTTCTGGTAGTGAAGGAGTAGGAATAGAATAGGGGCAGAATGAATGAACACTTGCTCAGGGTAGTACTTGTCTACTTTGCTTCACAGCCTGTGCCAGATTCACTCACCCAGGTGTGGTGGGGAAAGAGATAAACAACTTGCCACCCCAAACCAATACGCTGCCAAGGTTCAAGATAAAGTAGTGTATCAGATTTCACCAATGGATTTTGTTTGCCTTTCATATAACTTATTGCAAGTCCTAAGAACAAGCTATTTTTTTATATGAGGCTTAAATAAAAGGTTTATACGAAGGCTATAAAATAAAGAAAAAAAACTTCACATGAAAATTCCTCCAAACATAGGTAACATTTGCTTTTTCTAATCCCCATTATTTTAAAACACTCTTGTTGATCTCAAATATGAACAAAGCACTTTTACTTTGGTGACAGATTAAAGGTAAGTAATCTTTAAAGTATTTAAGCAAAATTACAAAAAAATAACCTGACTTTTCATATAATGGAAACTTCCAGCAGTGTATCAGGGATTACCAACAGCACATGATGAGTCATATGGTGTAGTTCAGGATCATGATCCACTGGAGGAAAAGGAGCATGCAGAAGAAGAGCAGGTATGCACCTGAAGCTCTGCAGCAGTACACACAGGAAATCGGTGTCAACCCAAAACAAAACCTCTGGTATAAATTCCACAGGTGGAAACTTCCAGCAACATCCATTTTAGGTAGAAGTAGATGGAAAAATATTAGGTTTTTACTAAACTTGCGAGGAAACAGCAGCATGTTAGTTATGCTCTGCTTTGAACAAACCTCAAGCTACCTGGACAGAACCTGTCCCTGAGCCCACAGAGGTCACCCACAAAGTGGCAAAGGATCTGGGAAAGGCTCTGACTGTGAATATAAAAATGTAGATTTTTCTTTGTTCTCTTACATAAGAATTCCCCATGACCACAAGAAACCTGAATTGATAAGGATAAAAGATTGCTGTAACAGTAGCAATTCCTGCCACACCAAGGTCAGCTCCCAGGTCACCTTGCCTGTGGAGCAGCCTGTTCCTGAGGCTCCCAGACAGGGAGGCAAAGACAAACTCTGGGTCAGAGGGAGGTTGAGTTACATTTAATGTAGCACATGAAGGTATTTAGGGGCTCTTGAGAGATGGCCCATTTCAGCAGTGCTGCTTCAATGAGCCATATATTGACAAATAATCAAGGTGAGATCAGAGGACTAAGCAACCCAGAGATGGATTTTCTCCATGGAAGAGGGAGAAAGTTCATATACAAGGGTGAACATCATAGGGGATGACATAGATTATTTAAAATAAATAAATAAATAAATAAATAAATACATAAATAAATAAATAAATAAATGTTGTGAGTTTCATTAAGGAATGTGTAACTGAAAATACTGACAACTACAAACATGGTGATCCCGAGGTCAGATCTATGGATTGCTTGTTGATAGATCTTATGAACTACCCAGAAAACTTCTGCCAAGTGTTGTAGAATTGGGATTTTTTTTTATCCTAACTTATGTGGAACAGGCTAAGGGGAATTGAAAAGAAAAATGCATGTTAAAGGAAAAAAAGAAATTTTCCGTTAAAAGCGTGCTTTTCTTTTATTGAATATATGTGAATGTGGTAACATGAAGACTGATTTCTTTTCATTTCCTTTCCTTTTTTTTTTTTTTTTTCTAGTAACTGGAAAGCTCTAAAACAAAGATGAAGCAATGCCAGATTGATGGAATCGTGCCACAGAAACCAGAGAGGAGAGCAGACAGCTGGCATTAAAATTTGGGAGAGGGAGTGCTTGGAACTGCCAATATATGCTGGAGAAAGGAGAAGGAAAGAACGAAAAAAGGAGTAAAAATCTAGGAGGAACCTCAATTGCCATAACTTGTGTGGTGAAACTGTTCCCCCTGTGGGCTGATTATTTTCCAGCTCCGTAAGGATGCAAAAACTCCTCAGGACCATAAGAAAGCCTTTAAAGGAACCATGAAAGTCTCATGTGAAAAAACTCACAATTTTTCTGTTGATTATACTCACTAAATAGGGGTTTGAACTTGTGTTGAAAATCAAAGAATATAGAAAATGACTGCTCCAGTTAGCTACAACTGTGTCTTTAACATTCTTACTAACCACCCTGAGAACCCAAATACCGATCTAATCCATTTAGGTAATTTTTATGCATATCTTCAGCTCTGAGTGGTGCAAGGCACAGGCAGCTAAAGGAGAGACATTCACCCATATCAGGATTGAGAGTCATCTAAACCACTAAAACACCCATTCTTGGCACCATTCTTTCACTGTGTCCTTCTAACTTCTCCCCAACTCCCTCTTTGCAGAAATAAGAACACAAGGAGAAGGTTGGCCTTCTGCCAAAGTCCATGACAATAATAGTAATAATAGACAATAAAGAGGCAGGTAATAATATTTTGTTTCCAGATCTGTAGATAAAAAAAAAGTCAACTCAAGACATTAAATGCAGGACCCAAATATTAATTATAACCTGCTTTGAAAGTAAATTTAACTTAAGATCTGTACTGAGGGAACTGCAGTGTTGCTGCCAGTACTCCCTTTTTTCTGCTACTTAAAAACTCTTACTTGGAGGGAAGAAATTGTGTTTCTCCTCTCTTTACCCTGATGATTCTCTACAAAAGAAGCCCAATAATTATAACCTCTGCAATGACTGCTCCACAAACCCAATGCACTGTTTCAGCAAAATAAAATAAAAAAATCCAGTATAAGAACAAAAAGCAATCAGTCCATTCCAAGAAAATATGTTTATTGGATTATATGCCTAGTCAGGCTAAATTTTTACTTCCATTACTGAGAGGGACATTTGAGAGTAAGAAAAAAAGCATCAATAACACAGCAGTACTAGGAAATAGCGTTCAACTGTTCTGTGATCATTCAGTTTATAAACCAGAATTAGTGAGTATATGCCCTTTCCTTTAAGAAAAGGTGCACATTTTTCTGATTAACATTTCTGCTTTTTAATACAGTTTTGTTATTTAAATATGTTTGATTTTCAAGGGTATTTAAGGAAAGTAATTAAAACTGGAATTGCTTTTGAGTGACCATATCAGATCCCATTTCCTCCTTCTCCATACACTGATTTTAAATCAGAATTTGCCTAAACTTGAAATGGCTTTGTTTATCAAAGAAGGAAGGGAAGGGAAGGTTTGGGAAGGTTTGGGAAGGGAGGGGTGGGGCGGGGCGGGGCGGGGCAGGGCAGGGAAGGGAAGGGAAGGGAAGGGAAGGGAAGGGAGAAAGGATAATCCTTGCATCTGGCTTCACAGCAATATGGAGCTGAAAAAAATCCCTCAACTTTCCACAGAAATAATGGCCATCATTGTTTACCAGACTATCAATTGTCATAACTGTTCATGCAAATTTTTTGTATTTTTAGGCACACCTTAGAAAAGGAGGAATGGAGATCATTGGAGTGATTTGAATCAGCTCATCACAGTGCAAAACTCTAATGGTGTTCCTATAATAGCACCCTAACCTGTGACCTTCAAGACATTTAATTTGGGGAGGTAGATATAAGGAGTCCTGCTTGACTGCATGGAAATGGAAATGTGAAAAATTAAATAATTTCCTGATGGAGGAGGGTACTGTAGTCAAGGAGTTTAGCCATAACTTTTAAAGTGCAGTTTAGGAATATGACTTCATTACTGACTAGCAGGAATGCAAGGAAGAAATTGCCTCTTATGCTTCTTTTTGCCCTAACATGAATCTGCTTTCTTAGTGGGATATATTCTCCTTTTTTTTCTAGGGAAAAAAAAAAAGTTTATCATATTGAGAAAAAGAGGCAAGATTTTTTTTTCTTAATAAACCTACATGAAATTTGAGGTAAAAATTACTAATACAACTTTCATCCTGAGTTTCTTGGAAGGACTTTTTTTCTGTATTTATTAACAGTGGGGGAAATGATTTGCCTGTGTCTTTCTGTAAAAAATCTTTCATTGGTTAAGCTGTAAATTGATAATTAGATTGATATAACTTTTTTTTCTCTTTTCTTCTAGCTAACTAGCCTGAAGTTTTACTTACTCAAAGTATCTAGTGGTCTAAAAAGAATGAAATGTTAACACCAACCCTCCTAGAAAATGTGAGACTTCCCATGAAGCTCAACGATGACTTTTTCAGAAGTGACACATTACTACTTGATCTCACCAACCTTTCTGCAATAATCTTACAGTAATTAAAGGACAGATGTTCCCATATGAAATCAGAATCACACTCTCCAAATCATCCTCAGTGGTTTGTTTCCAAGGGAGCTGTTACTTTTTCAAGATTTTTAAACACTTTGATGGCCTTCATCAATTCCAGTTGAATTTTGCAGCGTACAAAAAAGATCAAATTCTTCAAAGCAGTTAACAGCTCCTCCCACTAATTCAAAAATCAAACTCTGCAACCTTTAGAGGTATGGAGACATTTCTTCCAGTTATACTAATAAAAACCCCACATTAATGGCCTTGTGGCAATCTTGTCTTTAAAAGTGATCATAGAGTTTAAATAATTACCTTCAATGACAGTATTATGGAATTCAGTGAACTCATCTGGTATTCCTGTCATTAGCCACAGGACAGAGGGATGAAACCACTTGCCCTTACAGCAGCAGTTTTTGGTCACATTTCCTGAGAGAGGAGATAATTTTCCAAAAATACTTTACTATTTGTGAGGTATTTTTTTCAGAACCAAAATGTCCATGAGCTTCTCCTGAAACATCTCCCTACTTCTTTAGTTGTTCTGAATTTCCAGGGTTGTTTGCTTTAAAATAACACTTGAATAATGTTACATTTAAATTTCACACTTATGCCTACCTTTTGTGCTTGATACACTGGCTTTGTTTGATTAAGACAATCATTTACTACTTTCAGTTGGAAAAAATAGCTATTTGACACATTCTTTCCTTCATTCAAAATGTATATGACAAACAAAAAAAACCCATACCCAAACAAATCCAAAACAAAACAGCATTGCAAAAACATGGAGAAAGGAGAAGAAATCTCCTGCAGACTTGAAAGACCTTAATTAATTTTGAAGCCACTTCACTCAATCAGGAATAGAGAAATGACTTTATAGCTTTTAACATATACTCCTATATTACTCATGGTTCTTACCTATTATAATTTATTGAGATTGGAGGTGATTGATGGTAGGCTTTTCCTTTATATTATGTTTTTCTGTACATTATGTATAGCAAAATTGTCTTCAATCTTGCTAAACAAGGAAATGTTTGGTCAACCGTACATTAAAGTACCTTAAACGTAATTCTAAACTGAATCAGCAACATTATTTGAATCTTCCAGGAGATCAATGAAGTATCAATTCCACAAATAATTTATATAATGTCTTGAACAGATAATGGCTCCTACTAACAGCAATTGCAAATGTGGATGTTTGACCTCATCACAATTCTGCTCTGTACATGTAAATCCTTCCCTCCTTCTTCCCCCCCCCCCCCCCCCCAGCAGTCAATCTGAAAACAAACAAAGAATGTACAGTTGGCTACGAGTCACCTCAGTGGACAACTCAGCAAGCCACAGTTCTGAACAGGGGCTGATCACAATATTTTTTGGTAGTAGAAGTCTTGTGAATGGTCATTCTGATGTTTTCTGTATCAAACATGAGACAGGTCCATGCTGGTCACAACTCCAGGTTGTTTTGTTGAGTCAAGAGCAATGCTCCCTGCTAATCTTCCAACAAATAGTTGCTGGTGCATACATGGATCTGTGCCAAAAACCCCAAACATCAAAACTATGTATACGCAAACCATACTCAAGATGATCAAAAGATTCTCTCCATAGAAGGGTAGGGAAAAAAAAAACAAAAACACCTAACCAACCATCCAACCAACTAAACAATTCCCTGTACCTTCCCTTGGAGGAAGAAAACTGGGCTTCTTTCCATTAATGTGTGATGATAACTACTGCAGATATCTCTGGCAAGCAGCATGAAGTACACCAGGTAATTAAACTTAGTGCTGCTTAGTTTCCTCAGCAAAGATAGAAAGCAACAGGTCAGATGTAACTTTACCACCTAAAAAAAACTCTGAAGGGCTTCATTGCATTTTTAAAGTCTGGATTATAACTTCTTGTTCATTTTTTTGTCTACTGAAAAAAAATCAAAGAAGAAAGCTCAGCTGGAGGTATGGAAGTCAGCCCTGCACACAGGATTATGGAACAGATCCCATAGGAAGAAATTTGAAACATGTGGAAGAGAGGGAGGTGATTAGAGACAGCCAGCATTGGTTCACCAAGGACAAATTGTGCCTCACTGATCTGCTGGCCTTCTATTACGGAGTGACTGCATCAGCAGACAAGGGAAGAATTATGGATGTCATCTTCCTGGAATTCTGTAAGATCTTTGATACAGTCCCCCAAAATATTCTTGCTGCTAAATTGGAGAGTTATGGATTTGAGGGATGGACTATAAAGTAGATAAATAATTGGCTGAATAGTCTAATTCAAAGAATTGGAGTCAATGGCTTAGTGTCAAAGTAAGAAGTGATTTACCACTAAAGGGCCTGTATTGGAACCAATACAGTCTAATATTATAATGTCTAATATCAGTGACACAGACAGTGGGACTGAGAGCAGCCTCAACAACTTTGCTGATAACACCAAGTTGGGTGGTGCAGTTGACTGGCTGGAGTGAAGGGATGCCATCCAGAGGCACTTTAATGGACTGGGACTATATGAACCCCATAAAGTTCAAAAAAGCTAAAGGCAAGGTCCTGCACCTGGGTCAGGGCAATCATTATCTCCAGTTTAGGCTGGGTGATGAATGGATTGAGAGACTGGAAAAGGACTTGGGATGCTGCTAGATAAAATACTGGACATAAGCTGGCAGTGTGCACTTGTTGCCAGAAAACCAATAATACCCAGAGTTGCCTAATAAGAACTGTAACTAACAGGTGGAGGGAGCTGATTCTCTGCTCTCATGAGGTCCCACCTGGAACACTGCATCCAGCTCAAGAAAGGCATGGATTTGTTAGAGCACATGCAGAGAGAGTCACAAAAATATCAGAGGGCTGGAGCACCTCTTCTATGAAGACAGGCTGAGAAAGTTGGGATTGTTCAGCCTGGAGAAGATAAGCCTCCAGGAAGACCTTATTGCCACCTTTCAGTACCTTAAACTGGGCTTATAAGACTGAGAGAGACTTTTTATGAGGTCCTGTAATGACAGAAAAAGGGGCAGTGGTTTTAAACTGGAGAAGGGTAGATTTAGATTGGACATGAAAAAGAGATACTTTTTATGATGGGGGTGGTGAGACACTGGAATAAGTTGCCCAGAGAAGTTGTGAATACCTCATCACTGGAAGTCTTCAAGATCAGATTGAATGGGGCTTTTAGCAACATGATCCAATGATGAGTGTCCCTGCCCATGGCAAGATGATTGGCCTAGATGATATTTCCTAGATGATTTTTTTTTCCAAACCATTCTATGAATTTTAGGTTCCACACAATAGAAAGGACAGTTTGAACTGAACATCTATGTCGTTTGTATCTGCTGCATGAAATGATGGAACTGCGAAGAGGATGAAGAAGAGCAAAGGGAAAATAGCAATGGACATAGAAAATAGTATTTTGAATCCCATGACATTCTAGTCCAAAAAGTATGTCACTTCTGGTCTTCTGTGCACCACTCTGATTCTTTGGGTCAGCCTGTCAAATATATTTTGTGCCCAATTACATTTACAAATTAGGTGGGTACTGAAGTCTTATTAGGCTCAATTGTAAATCTCCTCAGCATTTAAGATACCTCCAAAAAGCCTAACAAGTATCTAGTGGCATAATCAGGGGCATAAACAGCTTTGAAAAATATGCCCTTAACCCCGAAAACAGATTTTGAGAGAGTCAACAGCAGATAGTACCATGGAAGAGGATATGGATCTTAAGGAAGCAGGGATATGACAGGATATGATGTCAAAAACAAAGTTCTGGCTGCTACTAAAGAAAAAAAGTGAGTTATTATTTAATCTCTCATAATAAAAAAAAGAGAAATACAATATAAAATCTGGTATATATAAAGGATGTTACACACAGAAGCTCTCTATTAAAAATTTGCATCTTGTCTTGGAGCATGTTTGCCATAAAATGTCTATGATAGTATTTTTCAGAGTAAAACACACTTGACTGTTTTTATATACATGACAATCACCACAAACTACATTTATATGGGTTCAAAAAAAACAAACCTGCAAAAAAACCCAAATAAAACCTCCACCTTTTGATATGTACAGACATTACTCTTACAGCCTGCAAAGGCAATCACATACTAATGGAGTTAAGGGAAAGGTTCCTCTATGGTTGAGTTACTTCATCTTTGTCGACATTTCTTGTGCTTTGTGAATGCAGATATTGGTATTCAGTGACAGAGGCTGATATGATCTTAATGGACCCTATCCAGCCTGCTACAGCACAGAAAATCTCATGTTTACATGACAATTTTTAATCTTCCCATACTTAGTAATACAAGCTGTGGAAGATGCAATGGAGGGATGATGACAGTCCTGGCCAAGGCGTGTCCGTTTGATGAGGAGTGAAGGGGGAAGTAGAATGTAACATATATCTTATTATAGGAGAATAGATGCAAAGACAACAGGAACATTAAGAGCAGGCAAGATTTATCACCATCGACTTGAATAATTCCCAAATTGCTGAGGTTGAGACTATCTTCCTGAATGATGATGTTGATCTGGCTTTGTGCAAGTGATTTAATGACTTTGTACCTCACTTATTCTAAGTATAAACCTTCCAGAACACATATATTCTGCTAACCCTACTCCAGCCACATGGTGAGATTGGGTCTGCTTTGGCTCCCTGTGTTTCCTCTATTTCTTTTTGCTCACCCATCCACCACACCAGTTTATTGCATCAGTGCTGATTCTTCTTTTTTCTGTCCATCACTTTCTTCCCATTTGTCATCTGCTATCTAACTTGACCTTAAGGCATGCTAAGTAAATGTTTTCCCCTTTTATTAAGAAAAATTGGGAAAAGAGAACAAGAAAAATATAGAGAGGGTGCCTGGTTTATTGATCCTGTCTCCTACACTGCAAACAACCACTTTAGTCCCTTCCCAGGGCAGCAGAGACAAGAGCAAACCTTTCCTAGCTACTCATAGCTGAAAGTCACCATTATAAAGCTCACCCTGTCTCATTTTGGGCCTTTGGCTTGTCTAACACAGGTATAATCTACAGAATGGGCGTGAGTTTTGATAAAACCAGTGCAAAGTCAGTATTGAACATGACAAATTAAATCAAGCAGTTTCCTGTCTTTCATAGGAAAAAGGCACTCACTTTTCTTACAATAAATTTAATCATTCAGGAAAATTATTTTTGATAACAGTTTCAAGATTTCTTGCAATGACATCAGCCCAGTGTATAATTTCATATTAAAGTTAGTGAATTTCTCTACATTCAGGGTATTTTCACTCAACACCCACACTCTCAAAGGTATCTTACCTTTGCTCTTTCACCTTAATCTACCAGTCATTTCTAGTCCACCTTCACCTTAGCAACAATGACACTTTGCTCTGGTTAGGCTTTCTGCTTTCCTGTTATTTCTCTGGGTCCTCAAATTAAGGTATTTTTCCACTTTTGGTCTGGCTGCAGTGCACAGTTGAACACCTGTTCCACTTCCCCAGGCGTTTCCATTTCAGTAACTGGCAAAGCAATCTCCAGTTGCATAGATATCCTTAATGCAGAAGCATTTGCACTTTAGCTCTAAGGACAGCAGCTGAAATAGATGGAGATCATTTTCAAGGTCTTTCACAGAGTGTTTCCAGAAATACCTGTGCTTGCTCCACGACACTAACTAGCAAAGGCTTAAAAGAAAACCCACTGGAAACAACTTCTGCAGCAGGCAGAGGCTGCATCTCTCCATTTAGAAATCTCCTTGTTCTCATTAGTGTAGCTTCAGTTCAGGCTGCCTGAGAATGGGAAAGGCACTCACAACTGTAGTTGCACAAAAAACCCCTACTACCTACTATGTTTTCAAGAGACCTATTAGACAGTGTATAAATTCTGGTTTGATTTACAGAGCTTCCTGCTGGCACAGTTCTGTCAGTGACATTACCTTCAGTTATTCCTGCACAATACTTAAGTGCAATAAAGCCTAATCCAAAGGTAAAAAAAAAAAAAAAAAAAAAACCCACACAAAACCTTTTTCAGAACATGAAAGCTTTGTCACTGCCATGTTAAAATGTAATATCCAGCTTTAACTCACTCTAGATCATTACAATCCAACAAGCAACACAGGGAGAAAGCCAAAAAAGACAAATATTTGGAGAGGAATAATGGCTTATTACAGAAGTGGAAAGAGTTTCACTGCCTGATCCTTTGTCCTTTGTAAAAATATATCTCCAGATCCTACGTTATACATTTGTATTGAGAGCCATCTGAACACTGAGGCCTGGCTACAATGTATAAATACAAGTACTATGGGAAAGTGAAGGCCTCCTACATAGGTCTTTAGTTTTTTGCTTTGTTTGCTGTATTTCTATAAAAATTACCCAGCAATATAACCTTTTCAAGATTTTTAGTAGGGCAGAGGGTGTAGAAATGATGCAAGGTGTTAACAAACAGATGTTCATGACTAATTCTTTCTCTCAGCACCATGTCTAAAACATTTAACAAGGAACCTTCAAATGTAAAGCCATAGGAGGAACAATTGGCAGAAGAAAATGCAGGCCCTGGGAAAAAACATCCTGAAATAAAGGAAATAGTAGGTCAGAATTTTAGGCATTGTTTAGCAAAATGTTTTCATTAATGGAAATGAATTATGCCTATTTCTTCCCCCCAGTAGTCACATCCAATGTGAGTCTCAAGAGATGTGTCTCTCTCTATCTCAGCAGAGAAAAATAATTCCTTTTCCTGTTTTTGGATAGATAATGTAAAGTTCTGCAGTGGAAAATAAGGTAAGTGGATGAGAAAATTTAAACAAATATGTGATAAAGACAAGATGCCTAGTTTTTCTTTTGGTGATAGCACCATCATCTGCAAGCCATTCCTTAGCTGCTTAGTGAGCAGCTGGATCAGCAGCTGGATCAGCAGCTCACTCTCAAATTAGGAGAGAGGGATTTATCCTAAACTTTCCTGAACAAGTCTCTGTGTAATTAGGCATAAATTCTTTCTTTTGTCAAAGTTAATGCTTGGTGGAAAGTGAAAACAATCCAGGTTCTACAGATCTGGAGGCAAGAGCCATGGGCTCAAGAGTAGCAGGTTGCCTTGACAGAGAGGAATGTCAGTGTTGGATAGAAGGTCTAGTCCTCCCAGTTCTCTTTCCACAGACAATTCCAGCCAAGGTCATGTTCACAGTGACCATTTACTAAGAGATCACAGTGAATGAAACTAGGTTTTGGTGGAGGGGTTACCTCAGTGGCATGTTAGCTTGTCCCTTCTCCAGCTTTCAATGCCTTCCACTGAAATTAATGCTGTAATAAAATCAGAGCTCTCTCTCCTCATCTTTGATAACAGAGCATGAGTCCCAGGTGGTTTCATATGCTGCTGAGTTTCTTTTACATATCTTTCTAAAAAAAAAAGCACTTGATATCTGATTTTTTAAGAAATCTTTTATTTACTTGTACCTCAGGAGAGCCAACCTTATTTGCAATTCCTTTCTGGTCCACTCAGGCATGCTGGCAAATGGGTAGTCCGAATGCACAGAGCAAAGGTAAGTGAAACATCTGCTTTCTTGGTCTTGTTATTACCAGTATGCTCTTTTCCAGCTTCTGTTGTTCCGGAAACCTTTCAAGCATATAATGGGTAAAGTTCCCTCATATCTGAACCTTCGGCTCCAGCTGACACCTCAGTAATTTGTTTCCCATAGCAACTCATTCGGGATTCTTGACCTTGATGGAATGGCTAATGTGGCCATGTGGCCAACTCAGCTTCTGCACCGCAGAGAGGCCGCGAGTGAACCATGACAAGTGTATTTGTTTTACAGCCTCGTTCTGTGTTTGGCGCCTTTATTTTATTAACCCTGGTTTGTGCTGTTTCAGCACTAGTGCCCCATAGCAGGAGCTTCCTCCCCAGATTTCTTAGCTTTAAAAAGAGACACACTTCAGTGGCTTGTTGCAACAGGTTTGTATAAAATCACAGTTAGCACTCAGAGCACCTGCATTTCCTGAAGGTGGGGTGGCATCAGAGTGTTTCTGTTTAATTCAAACACCTCTGGTGAGTTCTCTATGAGCAGCATTGCCTGCTTTTCAGAGACAAGGCAAGAGCTGAGCAATTCCAGCAGATGCTTGAATGTAAGTATTTCTGAAGATGGTGCAATGGTAAGTCAGCAGGATAAAGTTCATATTCTCTGCTATTCCTTCGTTAAAAAAGTATAACAACTATAATAATTAAGGCAGCAGTTTATTAGCATCACTGCAAATTTGACATTGTCTTAAATAAGCCATAATTCCAAGAATGTGTTATTTAAATGAATATTTTCCACTCTTTTTTAGGTAGATAATGTTTTTAGGGTATGTAAAAAATTACCTTTATGAGTAAAATTTTCACTTTTTTCCTGAAAAATTGGAGCAACTGAAAATAGAAAGAAAAAATATTTTGTAGAAAATAAGAATTTTTCTATTTAGAAATATTTTAAGTGAACTCATAAGCCAGTCAGTCCATTAGACTCCACCTCCTGGTGTCATGGAATGGATTTCCTGTTTGTCTAAGGTACCCAGAATATAGAGATGATAATTAAATAGATGATGACAGCTTGGATGAAAGGAAGCATCAGAATATCACGGGCAAAAGGATTTGTCACGGAGTTTGACTCACTGAGAGGAGAGAATATATCAAGTATCAGAGGTTTAACTTGCATAAAGCATAGAGAAAGCATTACTAGATTTAAAAATTAAAAAAAGAAAACCAACAAGCAACAATCACAGACTTTTCTTAACAAGACATTGTGAAAAAGAGTGAAAGAATATAACTGAAAATATTTCCAACATTATGTGTTTGGTTACTCCATTTGAAAAGAACTTTTTTATTAAGAAAATGTATTTCTCTTTTAAAAGAAGGGAGAATGCATGTTTGCATGTTTGTGTGTGACAGGGAACATATTCCTCTTCAGAGCTACACCATGATTTATTGTCAGAAAGGGGACTTGGATACTCTCAGGTGGGACTGAATCCTGGGTCCTGTGTCAGTGGACAATAAGGTTATCGATGGTTAAACTCTGCTTCATGTAACTGTTTCACTGTACAATCCTTAAAATTTCTTTTGATTCAAAAGTGGTTGCGAAAATAAAACTATACATAAATAGAAATTAAAAATGAACAAAAGTGAAGCCATCGTGCAATATCCATATCTGGAGGATAAAAACAGCGAGCAGCCTGCGAACAGTAATCTTAATATAGACTACAGCCGGCAGAACAGCTGGAATGAGAAATCAATTATTCAGCTAGAAAAGACAATGTGCAATTATTAAATTCTGTGTAATTAATATATGATAGCTTACATTTTATGAGCCTGCACTTTGAGACATGCTGTGACTCTGCAAAGAAAGCAACAGCAAGGTTTCCTGGGTCTGCCCTGTGCCATTGTTTAGCAAACAAAAGACCCTCTGAGAGTGCAGAGCTTTCTGCCTACACAGCTAAGATGCCTATCCAGCCACATTTTTAAAGCTGACTTGCAAGTGGAATAAAAAATTCCATCATCACTATGCAATAATACCAATAATTTGTACTTAGTACCTTTCAAGCCAGAGGAATTAACATTCTTTATATAAAGCCATTTGTATATATACATACACAAATACACACACATATATATTTATATAAAATCAGTAACAGAAAAAAAACCACAAAATCCTGTATCCCTGAATCTTGACTCCTATCTTGGCTACCTGACTGTGCTGCTCCTCCATCACCCTCTTTCTTCCAAAAAAACATGTGATATACTGATTCATCAAGAGAGTTAGTTGCCTTGGGTCTGAACTGAGCCAATGCTCGAGTTTCCTACCTTTTCCCCTGGCAAAGAAGATCATCATTTCTTTGGCCTTTATTCTATGTTACACACCCCTGATTACTATCAGCTACCCATTACTGTTGATTCAAAGAGAAAAAAAAAAAACAAACTGGACAAAAACATCAACAACAAAAAAGCCAAGTAACCTTTTTCATAATTCTTTTCTGGAGCCACAAGGCTACCCAGGGTGAGAGAGGGATGTGGTCTTTTATACTCACAGCAAATCTAGCACTGCTAGATTAGCTGGCCACAAGCCCTTTCACAAAATGGTGCCACATGGAAACACATGCATATGTTCTGAAAAGCACCACGTCATTTACGCAGTTCAAGTGGGTGCAGGTGAGAATTAAACAAACATCGGTTCTAAGCAGCTTCTCAGCTTTCCATGCAGTTAGCACATTGGCCTGTGGCGTACAGAAAAGGCTATTGTTACTTTTTAATCTCCTTTCAGTGTAGGGAGCTACTGTTTTCTCTCCTGCACTGATAACACACAAAATGCTTATCCTCCAAAGCAGCCTTTACCTGACCACCAACAGTACTGTCCTCTTGCCAGGCTTCTGATAATCTCTTCCCACTTCTTTTTCAGTCTGTTGTCTTTAGCTTAAGGCATTTCTGTGGCCCCATACAGAAGGAGAATTAAAAAGGTTCTTTCTTTTTCGTTTTCCTCCCCTCCCTGCTTTCCTGTCTGTTTGTGAGATGAAAATCCGTTGGAGGGGAAAGGAAGGAAAACACGGCGATGGTGCCAGCATGAAAACTAAAACTGCAATTCCAAATTGCATTGTGAAGCTTCATATGTGCTGTGAAATAATTAGAGGGCACAAAGAGGGAACCAGATTCTCAGTAGTAGAATATGGAGATATCTCAAAATCTGTCCCATGGCTCCCCTCTTGTCCAGCTGAAGTCATTTGGCAACAGCTAATATTTATCTTCCTAAAACAAATCTCCTTTCTCACTCTCTATCTCACTCTCTCTCTCTCTGCTTTTTTCCTTCTGGGGTTAGACCACAGTAATACATAGATAAAAATATAGTTTGGCCATCATGTAAGTCAATGAGACATCCTAGCCTTGAATGCTGTGTAGTCATCTTATGTTCCCCCAAAAAAAAGAGATGTAAAGAGGTGTAAGAGGTATTAAAAAAATCAATGAAAAATTAAAAATAACAAGATTATTTATGAACAACAAAAGAGAATAAAAAGACAATACGTAAAGCTGCAGGAAAACAAGCCAAATGACACTTCAGGGTTTTTTTCCTTTACTATGTAAGGAGAAACTTGGAAAAAAAAATATAGGTATCAATTGAATAAAAGAAAATATCTGGAACTTGTTTTTTCTCCCTGTATGATTAAGAGGAGAAAGTAATTGTAGTGTGAAGAAGTTGTATGTGTTTTACTTAGGGAAACTAAATCACAGTAAAGTCTGGCCAGGCACATTTGATTTGCTAGTAGATGAAACTCATGTGAGTTCCTTACTGTTGAATATTCCTTAATATCAAATATTCCATCTCTGCCTTGTGGTGAACACGCAGTGAAAGTCATCAAGACCTCTGCTGAATCAAATGATCTCTTCAGAAACTGATGCTGCAGAGAAGGGACACAACTTCAGATTCTCAAGACACTCCCTGCTCCCCTCTGGAAGCTTTTTGTCTGGAAGTCCAGATCAGTGAGGCACAGGCAGGAGCTTCTCTCCCTCTCCAACACAGCAGTGCAAAGAATGAGAGGTCTAAGGACAAGTCGAAGGAATGATCCTAGGAATGACTTAGCTGCCTCCTTAAGGTGAAAAACAAAGATGAAGCGTGACCTCACCCACTGGGGTGGTTGCCAGGGCCAGGCAAAGCTGCGTCACAGCTCATCAATATTCCCAGAGCTCTGTTTCTGCTGCTTTCCACCCCTGCAATTACTGCAGGCGTGTGCTGAGGTGCTAACTCGGAGTGAAGGAGGATCGTGGCTCGTCACCCGAGCAGTGGAGTGGGTTGTAGAAAGCCTTCTGGAGGAGATGATTCATCCTGACACCTATGTTAGCACGATGATATGTTTTTCCAGAGATGTCCCAAGCACTTTACCAAGTGCCAATCTCACTCTTTGGGAAGACTTCAAATAAACTGAGTCAGACAAAAGTCAGTCTGGCTTCTAGGGAATTATGACAAGGTCAGGACACTGATATCCTGTCACTTCACCGGGAAGTGGATAGAGCATGACTGGAGCAAGTTTGCATGTGTATGCCTGCATCTGGGCACATAGATGGAAGGGAGCAGGAAATTCTGTTGTCTTTGTTCCTTATGGGTCAGACTGGGCCATCCCAGAACAAGCCACTCTTCTCCTGACTGGATCTTTGGCATGTATTAAATCCTTCCTGTGTTACCCTGGGGTCCTGTGCCTGCGAAGTGCCATCAGGCACCACTGGACTGGGGAACTGGAAGGAGGAGTCCAGGGGTGAGATGGAGAGGACACATCAGTGAGATCCTCATACCCTGTATGCAAATAAACAGTATCACAATGTTTTCCTTTTATCTGTGCAGTGATCAGCATCAACACCTTCTCCAAAATGATGTGGTTACTTTTTGGAGGGAGAGAAGCATGACCTGAGCTTGTCGAGGACCAGGAATCGGAATGGGAACAATTCCGGAAATGGAAAAATATGTACAGCGATTGAATGGACTTTACTGTTATTATGTGGTTTCACTGTATTCATGCTACACAGTGCACAACTGCACATGCCCAGGCTTCCTTCTCCCCCTTTTGCCTGTGCCCTGTTCTGATTTGCTCCCCCATTTGTCTGTCTGATAGCCCACTCGATGTTCTGCCCCCTTCCCCCGGCGGGACGTTTAAGAATCGGGCACACGTCTGAATAAACAAGTCTGCTTGCACCCACCCTTGTGTCCTGTCCCCTCTTCCCCTCGGATCCGCAACATGAGCTGGCTCCAGCAATGATCATGTGCACCAGCTTCCAGGACTCACAAAGGCTGAGGGCTGTGCACCACCACAGTGCTGATTTCCAGGGAGTTAGATCACTGAAACAGCTTGTCTGATCTCCAGGCACACTTAAATCATTTAGCAGCTCAGGTCTAGCTCCTTGACTTGCAATGTCAGAGCTGGTGCCACCTAAAAGGGACACCTGGTTTCTGCAAGCCAAAGCAAAGCGGGTGTGAGAGGAGAACTGTTGTGACTGTGGAGCTGAGCAGGGTTGGCTGCAGCCTCATGTCTTACAAAAACTAAAGTTGTTACTGGGATTACTTCAAATTTGAAACAATATGGCTATCCTGGTAAATCAGCATATAAGATGGGCTGCTTGTTCCTGATTTTTCAAAAATCAAGCCAGCAGGATGAAGTAGGACAATTTACTTGTAGCCAGCTTGACCAGTCCTAGTTCTCAGCTTCCTTCAGAAGCGAACTGAAGAGCACGGTCAGGGCCAGGGCCAGGATGTTCATAGTTCTTTCTGACCATGCTCCAAAAGCTACAACAGAGTGGATTAGCCAAAGGGTACTACTGCCAAAACAGCATAAATTTAGCCTCAAGCCCAAAATTTGTTGCAATTCCCTCTTTTTTTTTTTTTCAGTTTGTTTGTTTTTAGCTACCAGGCACCATTAATCCCTTTTAATGAACACAAACAATTTTTACGCAGTAAAGTTTGACTGTAATTTCTCTCCGCATTTCCATTTTGATTAATGACTTACATGGAGTCATTTGGGGAAAATGCTTTCTTGTCTTTTTCACCATGATTGTCTCTTATTAGAAGACACACGTGCCAGCTCTGTCTGAAGAACAATCTTACGAGGATAGGCTGAGGGAACTGAAGTTGTTTAATCTGGAGAAAAGGAGGCCAGGGGAGACCTTATTGATCTCAACAATATCCTGAAAGGAGGTTGTAGATAGGTGAGGGTCAGCCTCCTCTCCCAGGCAAGGCGTTTAAAAGATGTGCAGATGTGACACTTGGGGACATGAGGTAGTAGTGGCCTTGGCAGTGCTGGGCTGACCGGTGGTCTTGACAATCTTAGAGGTCTTTTCCAATGTAATGATTCTATGATTCTATTCTCTGATTCTATCTGACAACTACAATTCACCTGCAGTAAAACCAGTACAGTTACTGCCTTAAATAATGCATTTGGCAGCATCCAGTCATACAACTTCATGTTGATATGAGAATTTACAGAGTGTAAAGGTAACTGAATCACAAGCACCAGAATTATGTATTTAAGCATAGGTGATTTTAGGCAAAATACTTCTACTGTATTTCCTAATGAGGAGGTAGTTTGGATTAAAATAGCCTCTCTAGTTTTAGGCTCAAGTACTTTAAAACCAGAGTTTAAAGTCAGACACAGAGACTATTTAAATATGTAGGTCAAAGACTAATTCTACTTATGTAATCTTGAGAAAGAAGATAATGAGATAATTATGAAAAGTCAATAGACAGTTTTAAGAGTCACACTAGTTTTCCATTAGTTCAATCTCAAAAAATCTCAAAAAAAAAAAAAATCTAAAAAAGTTGTTTGGCATTTTTACCTACTTTTAAATAAAATAGTTTGAAATTATTTTGTCTTCATTTTTAGATATTCAAAAGTTTTAGAAAGCTAAAATAATATGTAATGTTTCACACCGGGATTAAGCAAAGCAACTTAGCTCATCCTAAAGGAAATTTCCTAAATGTTTTTTTTAGTTTGTTTTTTGTTTGTTTGTTTGTGTTTTTTTCCGAATTTTGGGGCACAAAATATTTATCCAGAACAATTCTACACACATCTTTTTTTTTTTGGTGTGTCTACTCAAAGTGAAAAATTATTTATATAACAACACATTTTGGTGATATATTATTCTATATAGCTGACAAAAGGTCTGGAAGGCATGTCCCATGAGGAGTGGCTGAGGACTCTAGTTTGGCTGCTGTGGAGATAAGGAAGATGGGGGTGACCTCATCTCTCTCTGCAGCTTACTAGGGAGAGGGAATTGAGGCAGAGGTGCTGAGCTGTTCTCCCTGGTATCCCGTGATGGGATGCATGGAAATGGTTCAAAGCTGCATCAGGGGAGGTTAAGACATGACATTAAGGAAGCATTTATCCACAGAGAAGGTGGCCAAACACTGGAACAAGTTTTCTAGAGAGGTGGTTGATGCCCCAGACCTGTCAGTGTTTAAGAGGTATTTAATGCCCTTATCAACAAGTTTTAGCTTTTGATCAGTCCTGAATTGATCAGCCAGTTGGACTCATCAGGACCATGATTGTAGGTCTCTTCCAACTTAACTCATCTCAACTATTCTATTCTTTTCTATTCTATTCTATTCTTTAATTCTCCATTGTGGATGTTTCCATGAAATTGCTAAAATGTCCATTTCTATACACCATTTAATCCACAAAATTCTACCAAGTTCTTCAAGAGCATTTGCTTCAGAACAGTGGCCTTTATGGAGTGATATCCTAATGATTCAACAATGTCAGAATATTAAATAGCATATATTCTTTCTACCAGAGAAATGATGAAGAGCCCATGTATGTACACTGTTCTAGTGTATTATTGAGATATCTACTGCTTGTGCCAAAACACACTGGAACATCCATTTAGTTTTAATTTTGTGATTGTATCAAAGAGATGGAAAAAGATGGAATGCTTATTTATTCTAAGCACTTTTGTTGATGACACACAGGTTGCTATAAAAGCTAGAAAGTCAGATCAATTTTATGAGCAATCAAATGAGGTCTGTCCAAAGGTAATTAATTTTATGGTAGAGGTAGAGCAAGGTGATGCTATAATAGTCTTATATCTCTGATGATAGGAGGAAAAGATAATTCACTGGCTATTAAATGTTTCCAAATGTTCGTGTTCCAGAGCATTATTTATATTTCAGGTCCAATCACTGTTTTGCTATTAAATAAATTCTTCTTTTCTGGATGGTTAAACGAGCAATTTATTCATGCTCTAATGAATATTATGTATACCAAAGCCTTTATGAAAATTAGCTATTCACTTAATAGACAGTGGCTATCTTCTGCTCATTAGCAATGTGACCAACAGATGTATATTAGGGAAAGTAATAGCTCCCTCAGACTTCCAGAGAAGATGAGGGAAGAAAAGGTTTATAATGATCCATAGTAGGTTTTCTTAAAGTTTGAATGTGGAAAAGTTGAGAATGCAATTAATTACTTTTACAAAATATCACTGAGATATTCTGCAAGAGGTGTAATTAGATTATACTCTCAGAGAAGTAAAAGTCACCACAGTTCAGAAATGAATAGGAGACAAAAGTCTGTCTGAACAAGACCAGGAAAATGAGATCTAGGAGTGTTTTGTTGCAGTGTTACATCCAGTATTAAGACTTGCATATAAGAAAATCTTGAAAACTTGCAGTAGGCAATTATGAACAAATGCATCCCTTTAAACAGTCATTATCACACATACTGTCTCTTCAAAAAACTAAACTACTGTAGGTGTTGGTGCCTGGGTAGTCTAAGTAGCCATTTAAAGGTCCAGGTTCCTTTGAGAATATTTTTAAATTAAGTATTTTAAACAGATTTCCTATGGGAAAAAAAATCCCAAATTGAATTGACTGTTACATGAGCAAATGCATTTCTCATTTCTAGTTCTGAAAAAAATGTGCAAAGGTGCATTGTAGGCTGATGTCAGGGAAAATACATGTTCTTAATCCATATTCATTCTACTTTTTTCCTTGTAATGGGTTGATTCTTATTTGTTTCCTTCACAATGTCCTAAGGTTTTTCTTGGATTTAACTGAGGGGACTTTCTCTGCCCTTCATTAATCCTACTAATTTTTTTAATTCCTTCTTGTTTTGAATTGTCCTTCTGAAGAAATATTCCACCAATGCCAGACAGTACTTTAGATGAGATCACACAGGAATAGGCACTATGCAGAACACAGACAGTCACTATAACATGATCAGAAATATTTCAATCTCATTTTTAGTACACTCTAATATTAGCATTTTTACTGCAGCTGAACATTGAGATCTTTAGAGATGCCTTTGTCCCTTTCTTCTTCTACTGTTGTTAGTCTTGAATGCTGCGAGGTTTGACAAGTGATTTAAGAGTTCCTTGTTCCTTATTATTTTATTTTTTTTCAGCACAGACTTTCATTTGCCATTTAATAACCCACTTATGTAAGATGAAGTCCCCCTGAAGCTCATCAACAGGCTCTTTGTCCTTGACTAAGGTTGTAAGAATAATTAATATTTTGGTCTGGCTGCCAAACAAAAACTACTTATCATTTAAACAAGTATATAAATGTTTCATTGTTTCTTTTCAAAATGAAAGGCTAGGTTGAGCAGGTTACTGTACTTGGCAACACTCTCACGGAACCTCCAGTCAAATGCTCTGGTGCTCACATATTTTGAGGAGTAAAATCAATAAAGCATTAGCTACTCAAACTTCTGGGAGAGCTGACAAACTCCAACAGCCCAGGCGATTGAGTGTCCATCTAAGATGTGGAGAAGGGGCCTTTGTGCCCTACAGACTGAGATGGCTGTAACCCTCTGGTTACAAGGTAAGCCAAGACAATGTTGTTGATGGATTTTAATTCTCCTGTAGATGCTGGTTTACTCTTTTTTTAAGCTTTTAGGATGAGAATTTAAACCTGTTGCATTCTGATAGCTGAAACTGCAGACATCAGAACGTGCTCCTGACACGAGGTGGGGTGGTGTCAATGGAGATGCTTCCAATGGCTCACCTTTTGGCTGAGCCTGATTGTTAGAGTATTCACATAATTGCGCTTAGTGTAAAGGAAATAGAACAGTTAGAGTATTTTGTCTCTTTATGACATGTTCTAACTACTAGTTTATTGGGAAGAAGAGTTACCAACTGTTTGACGGTCTTGTTCTTCAGACATTTTTTCCAGAGTGATCTAAACTACATTGGATACTGCAGTTGTGAACAAAATCAGAAATAGTTTTGGCAAAATAACTGTTCTTGTAATGTATTCCCCTGTGATTTTTTTCTTCTTCTTGTACTTTCTTATCCACTTCCCCTTTTTCTAACTCATTACCTGTGATGGTAATTACTAAATAGACTAAGCTCTGCAAAATCCAGGGCAGTTCATTTTTAAATTCTTGCCATACTGAAAAATTATTTTATTTTATCCAGTTTTTCCCACCCTTTAATCCAGTTCTTTGCTTTATCTCAGTGTCACACCTTATCAATTTCTTTTAAAATATCATGTAACAAATCTTTTCAGAATTATTCTGCAAATCTGAATTATTTCTCTTTATTTATTAATAAGAGAAATTAATCTGATGCAAAGTGAAAGGAAATTCATAAAACACCTTTGGTCAACTCAGGTCTAATTTAAGAGCTATTTCAACAAAATAGGCAAAAGATAGTGATCACTGGGCCCTATGATTGCTAGATACTGGTGGAGAAAGAGTTATTTATTTTCATGCATGGATTTCCATGATCCATCTGATTTGCTGCATAAAGATTATTACATTCTGAGAAATGCAAGTAAATCTTTAAGAACTTTAATATTTATTTGCTTGCTTATTTCAAAGACAAATGGTGGTAGTTTAGTCAGGAAGGTTTAGATGTGCCAGATACATGATTGTTTACATGGAGTTCACTTCTGCCAAGGACTCTCATGATGGCAGAGGGGTTATATGCAGGGAGGAAAACACTGTTATGGGACCAGGACCAAAACTGATGAGGGTGGTCCTGATTGTCTCAAGGCAGGTGCCCTGGGAAAGCTTACAGTGTTTCTAAACTTAGGTATTTTCAGAGCGTATCAAATATACACTGAAAAATCTGAGATACTCATAAGGTGCTACCTGTCACTTTTCATTTAGAAGAGCAGCTTGAGTGCTCCATGAAGTGCTTTTCTCCTGTAATGCAGCAATGAGAGCACTGACCCGGGGCAGGAAACATCCACCTTCCACTTTCTACTTTGTTAAATGGAACTAATTCCCACTTCCCTCAGCTCCAATGAATACCCAGTGGTGGCCCCTAAGGGAGGATGAACCCTCCATATCTTATCATGCTGCTTCCTGGTAGAGCTTGAAAATGTTCAAGATCAATGGACTTAAATACACTGAGGGAGCACGACTGTGTTCCCTGGTAGATGGGATGTTCAAACAACAGAGTTTGTCTATTTCCAAAATAAAAATGAAAACAAGAATTAGAAATGCAAAGAAAGTATTTCTAATAGGACAATTGGATCGGTAGCTTGTTCACGTGGGAAGGTATTTCTCAGGATTATCCATGTTTACCTATCACCACTTCGGAGGGCAAGCCCAGGCTTGCCTAACAGTAACTTCATCCCATAATCAGAGGGAGATCCTTAAAAGTTACCTATCCAAATCTTGCTGTCAGCTATGATTCATGACCTTTGATACAGCAAGTAAATGAACAGAAAGTGAGATTTATTTAATGCTATATAACAAGCCTTGGGGTTAGGAGTCCAAGTTCTCTGACACAGTCAGCCTTAGTCATTAGAAGGAAGTTATTTCAGTAATGAATTATTACAATCCCGGGAGTACTTTGGTCATGGTTCATCACCATGGTACATTGTGGACCTTAATAGTGTCTTACAATGTCAATATGTACTTTATTTAAAGTTCATATCATTTTAGCCACTCAGAAAAGATAAAATTCACCCCTGCGCAGCAGGGCAGAACGGGGTCTATTCATCTTGCTGGTCCCACATGAGTCCTCAAAATGCATTTTAACTGAGATGGAAGTGACACATAAAGCTTCTCTGAGGTCTTTTGCACACAGATGGGTTTCAGCTGTGAGCAGGAAGGCACCGATTTGCAAATAAGTTATTTGATGGAAAATGTTGCCATCAATCAGATCCACTAAATGACACGAATAATTCCTCTTGCCTTTCCTACAGTATGTGAATCTTGTCTTCTAGTGCAGTTTTAGACAAACACATTTTATGGAGAATAATGGGAGAAAAAGATTAGTAAGAATGAAGCGGGGGATCATTTAGATTAAATAATTTGGTTTTTCTAACTTTAGGCCAAAGAATTCAATGTCAGGCATCCACCTTTGGAATGATGGCCAGAGAATTAAATTTCTATTAAGTACTTAAATGCCAACCTTTTTTCTCTGTGTTCCACCCCCTTTCCTTTCTTTGTTCTTTGGCTATGTAATTGCCAGAGTTCTGCAAACAGGGGAATTTTCAATATGTTCTTGTATAATACCAAGAAAGTTCAACCTGACCTTCTCTGTTTGAAATATTTTTCTTTATAGAGGAGCAACATTTTTGTTTAGCTTATTGCACTAACCTTTCCTTCGTTTTAAGGACGCTTTGAATTTTAAGATACTATTTTTAAAAACACAGTCATGTAACTTTTTAAAAATAACAAATTATATTGGAAACCAGAATTTTCCATCACAAAATAATTGTGTTTTTGTCATTTTCCATGACTTTTTGTGAGTTCATTCACCTTGAACTGCTTAACAACCCCCTAAACTAACCTAGTGTCCAAAAAGTGTACTGGAGGTGTCTGCTCCATTCTGGCTCTCAGTATTGAAAGTAACGTTACTTTAAAAAAAAAATCTGTTTTTTTGAAAAAGATATATTAATCTAAACACAGCTGTTTTCAACCTCTGTTTTATATAAATTGTACATTTTTTCTGAGTCTGCTGTTTTACCAAGAAATCAACAATAACATAAACATGAAAATCTAACAAACATTTTGAATTGAAGCACATTGATGGGCAATTCCATTGCTTTACCAGGCTCCATGTATTCCTGCTGGGATCCATCACATAAAATCAAGCAGGAACTTCACTCTATATTTACTGGAGTCTGAGAAGTCAATAGTATTTCTTCTAGAAGAAAGGATTACAGGACAGACCAAATATTTGGGTGTCCAAAGCCCAAATATTTTGTACCATACGTGTGTCTTCTGTGTCAGTATTGATAGTGTTAAAATGCCCTTGGACAGAGGTAAAACTTGTCACTTTATATGCATTTTCTCCACAGAATTTCCCTCAAAGCACTTTACAGTTGAGCGTTTAGCGTTACAGATGTACCTGGGATAACAAAAGGAAGAGAAGCCAGCCTTTACAGAATTTTATAGAATGCAGAAGTGCAAAGATGATGTTTTGGTAAGCAGCATTTTTTTCGTATATACCCATCACAGAGTAGTATGTTAAAAACAGTATAACCAGAAGAATAAAAGCAGAACATCAGGAAAAGGCAGTTATGATGACTCTCAAATGAACTTGAGAGTCAGAAAACAGAACTCTTGATGTTTCAACTGTTCTATTGTACTCCTGTTCACATGAGGCAGCGATCAGTTCCTATCACAATCTCTAAGGTTGTTTTTAAAGCTAAAGTTATAAACCAAACCAAATTCAATCTTTATGATCACATGTCCGAAGACCAGCAGGCTGCTCCCATTACTACAGCTATACTATGACACAAGAAATAAGCATACCAAGTCCATTAAAAATGAAAAGACTCATAGTGAGTCCATAAATTTCTGTGGATGATTTCTTTGTCAATCCTTATCGGTGCATAAGGAATATGTACCTTTTGTTATTCAGTATAACTGTCCAGTGCTTCCCCTAAATGTTATGCATCAGGGCTATTGCTCTTACTATGGTATATAGCTATAGATCTTCCTGCATGATCTTTTTTTTTCCTCCCATAAATTTCTCACATGTAGTATAACTCTTTTGGTCAAGGCAAGTTCTTTGAATACTCAGAATGACAAAGGTAAATATGAAATCTTCCATTTCTACCTGTGTAGAACAAAAAAGCAGTAATTGAAGTGAGGACTTTGTGATTTTAAAACATGCAGTAATTCTTAGAAACAGAAAGATTTAAGACCTTTCTTGAACATTTTTTCTTCCCAATATGCTCAGTGATGTACTGTTCTAGTGGATAAAATATTGATTGCAGAAAGTCCACTTATACATAATTGTAACTATTCTAGATGACCTTATGGTTAGAAACACAGGGTTGGAAGCCAATGGGAATGAGGAATGGATATCTAAATATCTCTGATTTTTTGGTGGGACTTTGAGTTTAAAATTCAGGCAATTAAGACAATTGTCTTAATTTTTCCATCTATTACAACAGGATTAATAAGGCACAGTCCCCTCAATATGTTTTAGACTTTCCTCCAGCAAGTCAATGCAAACAGAACAAGCTTTATTTACTGCAAGTTATGAGAGCTTAAAATTTCAGGTAGCTTAAAATTTCATGCCACTGATTTCAGTAAGCTTTAGAAGGGATCTAAAGACTCGTACTCTGTCTTAAAGGCCAGATGTCACTCATTTTCATTGGAGTCATTGCCCTCTGCACAATTAACTTGCAGAAGGATTACTTTTCCTTCTGCCAGTTTGTTGCTTTTCCTCCCTCTCACTAGTTGCGTAGTTTGAACTCTTCAGTCCTCAATGTGTGTTCAGTGAACACTAACACACAATTCTTTTCTTGCATTGTTTTAATTCTTCTTAGTGTTTTTCAGTTATTTTTGCTAGTGCAATATTTAAGTTTGCTTTTGGAGCTAAGATGCTTAGAAACTACTATAAATTAAAACTTGAATGGAAGTGCTCATGCTAATTTGTTTCCATATAGAACTTTCACGGAATGAATATGTGTATAAGAATCACTGTCCTTAGAATCTTTCAACTAGTTTCAAAGTAGTCAAACTTAGTTGTGAGAGGATGGTACATTCAAGTGTTATTCAAACATGTTTAAACTTTCCCATCAAATCAGTTAGAAAAGCCTTCTTCAAACTCACTGGGTCAATCACTGACAATTTTTTCAAGGCATGTAGCACAACTAAGTATAAAATATTTTTTACCTTTATTTTAGATCAGAGATTTTTTTTTGCCTACAAGTTTACAGATAAATTTCAAACTGTGATGGGTTACTTAAAGGCCTATCAGTTATTTTCAAACTGTTATGAGTTAATCTGGCTAAATACACACAGATTTTATATTAGTAACGTTGTATTTTGTTAAGTGACCCTGAAGTTTCCTTTGATCCCACATAGCCAAAAGTAAAAATAAATAAGTAGATAAAGCTATTCTACCGACCAGGTTGCACAGAGAAGTTGTGGATGCCTCATCCTTGGAAGTGTTCAAGGCCAGGTTGGATGGGCCTTGGAGCAACCTGGTCAGTGAGTGGCATCCCCGCCCGTTGCAGGGTGGTTGTAACTAGATGGTCTTTAAGGTCCATTTCAACACAAACCATTCCATGATTTCATGATTCTGTGACCCTGAATGGAAAGTCTAACACTTGGACAGCTCAAGTAGTTCTGAATATGTGGACAAAGAACAGCTATTATTTAAAAACAAAACAACAACTATAAGAAATTGGAACCTGATGATAAGTTGCTAAACTTTCCTTATAGGAACAGATATGTGAGAAAGATAAAGCCTAGATCCCCAATTCAACTTCATTCCTAAACACTCTACAGTCTTGTTGCAGTGGAAAACTAGCAATATTTGCTCTATTATGTTACCAACAGATCCCAGCTAAGAGTGGGAACTCACTTGACTGTGTTGTAGAAACACATTTAAAAGGATCAAATATAATCCTTTCTAAATATGCATACACGATAGAAAGTATAAGGAAGAAACACTACTCATAATTTCTGAAGAAAAAAAGAAAAACCCAACCTATGACACTGAAGTAGAGCCAGGTTCTCCACTGTCTCCACTACTCTGGTCACCCATTCCAGCAACAAACAAAACTCTATCACTTTTCAGGCAGTCTGTCAACACCACAAAAATGTTGAGCCTACTATAAATGCAAAGAATCAAAGATAGTTAAGAAAATTAGTAAAAAAGGTAAAAGAAGTAAAGAAACAACATTGGAATTGGGACTTCAGTATTGCACAGATATTAATATCACAAGATAGAAAGAGGAATATCCAAGGAATACAAAAATGGTTTTCTACAAATAAATCAGGTGACTGATTTCCCTGTTATTGTATCGACTGAACTAGTGAACAACATCCTCAGAAGATACTCTGTTTATGACGATGTTAAAAAATTGGCTAGCAAATATTGCTACAATTTATCTTTCTCTCCTCTGCAAACTTCAGTCTCCTAACTCTAATCCTAATTCTGTGATCCAGAATTCCTCCCCATTTTTCTTTTCTCTTTGTTTTTCTACCTAATCTTTGTTTTCCTTTTTTAGTAGTCCTTCTGCTCCCTCACCCTTTTTAAGATTCATGCCAAATTTTGCCTTTTAACACTTCCAGCCTCTCACACTGGTGCTTATTCCAGCTTCTAATATCATCAGCACAGGTCCCGTTAAGAGCCAGTCTCGGCTGTGATGCTTCAGACTTCTGAAATGACACAGGAGGATTGCAATGCCATATCTGTCAGGGCCCACTGAGCAACCTCGTGGTCAGAAATGAATCCTGCTGAAGGAGCTGGTTAACCATCCATTGGAAAATAATTCAGAAATGTGAAACAGAAAAAAATACTGAATGCTTTTTTTTTTTCTTCTATGTGGCCATCACAGGTTATATTTTGGAAGGCATGATTAAAAAAAAAAAAAAAAAAAAAGGAAGATAAAAAATACAGGAGATTTATTATTATTATTATTATTATTTTTATTATTATTATTATTCAGAAGAGTGGAATGGCATTCGACACAGAATTCAGAAGGAAAAAAAAAAAGATTTGTTTTCATTTATCTATAGAATAGAAGAGAAAGGTCAAGATAAGCTTATGGTTTCAAATTGAAAAGCTCTCAGAAGAGGTAATGGGTTTGTTTTCCTGGTGCAAGCACCCACATGATTGCATGCAAATTTCATCCTTCTGCTGTTATCCAGCACAGAGGTGATGTGGACTGACTTCTACCAGCTGTTACTGAATTTTGAAATTTTCCTTTAGACCAATCTGAGATGGCAGTTTCATTGTAAATGGGCCCTTGCTTCCCAATTAGGTCTGTGAGCAGCACAGAGCATCATGAACAAAAAGCTCTCCTGGCAGAAGTGGAAGGAGAAATTCCACCAAGGAATTTCATCCTTGATATGTCATATTGGATGAAAGTCTTACCAAGGTCTCCAGAAAACAGATTAAAAACCAGTCACTCATCTAAATGGTCTCTTGTGGTTCCCTTCATCCCTACACATGGCCCCTATAATGAAAACAGACACTGTTATTTACCCTCTCAAGGTCCTACTTAGTCCAAATTGTAAAACCTGCACTCTGCTTGTTACCCAAGTCTTTGAGTGAATACCAGGATTTGGATCTCAGTGAGGCCCTAGTTTATTATTCTGTTATAATGGTAACATATAATCTGTTGCATTCAAAAATTTGAGCCTAGTCTTCCGTACATCCAGGATTACCGCATACCAGGTGCAGAATCCAGCATTTTCCCTTGATGAGCTTCATATGGTTGGTGATTGCCCAGTCCTCTGATTTGCTGAGGTCTCTCTACAGGACCTCTCAGTCCTTGAGGGAGTCCACAGCTCCTCCCAATTTAGTGTTGTCAGCAAACTTACTTAGTATTCCTTTGAGTCCTGCGTTCAAATCTTTAATGTGGATGTTGAAGACAAGGATCTGAAATAGGTCTTCTATCATCTTCTTAAATATCTCAGTCCAAATTTCACATACTGACCTTGTTTTTGGGGGAATTATCCCTTGGAATATCCCCAAATCTTGTTGCACAGCTTTTGTAATTCTCTATTTATTACAACTGTTCTCTGATGTTGAAATAGTACAGCATTTGATTCCTTTACCTAATATTGCTAAGATTCCAGTCTCCAAAGATTTAGATGTTTAAATATAAAATGTTTTAGTTCAAGCCTATCTCACATAAACTGTTATTGATAAGAGCACAGTCACACACAGCTGACTGTCACTCAGGTGTTTATGGAGGCAGAAATAAAAATCCCATTCCACCTCAGTGTTAATCAATCTTTGTCACTCCACCAAGTTCTTTTATCTGATAAGCTCCCCTGTGGCTAGGAGAAAGGAGAAAAAGAATCCTGTAAATGAAAGCCCTGCAGCCCAAACCAGCAGACCGAAGGAAATGGGAATACAGCTGTGTCTGGCAGCTGCTGCTCTTCAGGCCAGCACAAGTCATCCAAACATCTGCCACTACCAGAGGTGTGCTGGTCTCTTTCTCCAGCACACCAACAGCTCTCCTCTACGGCCACCAGTTCTTGAAGCCCAATGTGTCATTTTGTTTGTTCAAACCACAATACACTCCACAATTCAGATTAACGTCTTTCCTTGCCCTTCTCACCACTCTCACCTGAGCCAATCCCCACTGTAAGCACTGTCACAGAGACCATCCCCGCTTGCTCCAATCTGCCAGCAGAGACCTGGCCTTTGAGAGTGAGCCAGGAAGGTGATAATCCATCACAAGTGGCCCAGGCATTATTCCCATTAAAGGCTCATCTGGTTTTTGACAGGTCTAAATTATATCCTCAAGGCTGCTCTCACTGTTGTGATGCTCAAGACCGACCTGCACTCCAACCTGGGTTCCCTGTGGTCGCTGTCAATACTTGCTCATGTCCTGTGCTTAGTTGGGATCAAGTCAACTCTGTCTTCCCGACAGGAGAACAGGGACATATATTTAGTGCAGGGACACAGTCTGGGTATTGGTGACAGCTTGAGGTGCCTAGTTACTGGCTGAGCAGTTGTAGTCAGCGCAGCATCCTGCCATGCACTGTGTCCAGACACATTGCAGGCTCTTTTCCCTCACCCCACAGGATGCTGAGGGTGAGGCATTAAGCACTAGTGTGTCCCCACAGATACACACAGCTTTTTGCTTCTCTATTTGGGATGGTTTGTGGACAATGTTTCTGAGATCAATGCAAAGTCACAAAAGACTTTCTAAGTAGAAGCAGTACCCTGGCCTACCAGAAACATAAGATGAGTCAAGAAGCAGAGAAACACCAGGGGTTACCAGCATCTCTGAGCCAGACAAAACAGGAAAAAGACCATGAGAGACTGCTCTGGTGGGCATACCTAGGTACCAGACCTTGCATGGTGCTAGGATTTTTGCTAGAACTCTTGGAAGTCATCTGGTGATGATGGTAGGGCTAACTTTGCAGCAGAAAAGAAGAGTGGAGGAGAATGAGGCTTCTTTGGAGATCGGCAGAGATAAGAGCTAGATAGAATGTCTCCAATATCTCCAAACACAAATAAGATAAATTGTACCAAATGCAAACTTGCAAATGTCTTCTGAGATGCTGCCATGAAGATAAACAGAGTTCAACATCAAGGCAATTACATGAGTAAATAAAAGCAAGAGTAAAGGAATAACATTAACAAAATATTAAAGAGACAGCCTGGTGGGTAGCAAGCGCAGGGAAGGGGAAAACACTAATAAAGACTTCTCATTCTTCAGAAGAATGTCTTTGAGCTTTATAGGGAAAACCTTTTGAGTGAGCCTCAGAATACAAAATATTCTGTGGTTGCAGAATTATGAACTGAGTTTATAATTAGCCTAGGAACTGCAAAGACAGGGAGAAAGGGTAAGAGGACTGTTTTGGGGTGTACGATGAGAGAAAATACAGTATAACCCCAGTGATGCATATTCACAGTTTGCATTGTCTCTTTATGATGGAGGGCTAAGTATATTACAGCCTGCACTTCCCTCATGGGACCTGGAACAGCATTGGGTTGGACAAGGTTGGCCCAAAGTGCCCTGTTTGGCAATTTTGGCATCATGGCTTCTGCTGGGCTACCAAGTGTTCTGTAACATGCAGGAGACTGTGACAATGCATGATGGCATTTGAGACACTGCTGTGCAAGTGATTATTTAAGGTTTTTTCATGAAGATCCCAGATGGAGAGTGTGAGATATTTTTTTCCAGGTAGACACATGACTCAGAGAAATAAAGGGTTTCTGATAAAGTCATGAACTTTTGGTCTGACACTGTGAGTGTTCCTGCCTGAGAGAGGCAAAAGGGTGTCAACATTGCTCAGGGCAGATGGGGACATCTGGTGACTTGACTGGCATCCACACACTCAACATAACTTTTATCAATATCCGCTATAGTCCATCAAGGTTTAGAATTGCCTGAGAACACTTAAAATTCAAATACTTATAGATCCCTTTGCACAGGTAATATATAAATTATATAAATGCCATTTTGGTTATTAAATAGTTGGGAAAGATTCATCTAGTGATGTTGTTGATTGTTACTGGGACAGATAAAATCTCTGCCTTATAGTGCCATTTGCCTCTGTTTTGGTGATGCTTCACATAGGCTTCACTCTACATCAGTTCTTTATCAACTGGTTGGACAGTCAGGCAGATAGATTCAGAAGAATAATAGCTTCTGTCTGGTGCATTGGGTACTCCAAAATACTCTGTTGAAACTATAGTGAAAACCACTGTTTTGCATATTTTCCAAACTGTTACTCCAGAATTTTTCTGGACTTTACAGAGGTTTCAGTACAGATAACACAAGACTGTTTCCTACAGGACTGCTGTGCCTCCTAGAGTGGAACCAGGGCCACAGTCCTGACTCCTATCACCTCTGCAAAAGTACATGGAAATGCCACTTGCTGATTGGGAATGCTGTCGATCTGAGCATGGCAGATTTGAACACAGCACACAGAAAGGCCAAGAAGTAGATGGTTCGGATGATTCAGGTCATGTGTGAGGCTCACAAAAGCCAGTCCCAGATGAATGTAAAGATGTGTGGGATAGCATTTGGGTTGAAGCTGAGCCCTGTGAAATTGTGTTTGTGAATACAACAAGCAGAAGCCAGTGGTGGACAGGAGTTGCCAATGTTGACTCCACTACTTTCAGCTACTAAGCCTGGCGAGATGTGAGAGATGCGAATTGAGCATCTGGAGATGTGAACTGAGCAGCAGCAAACATAATATGGATGTAATCTGTTAGACACTGGAACAACTGAGAGCCCATGGAAGTGATGATGGAAACCTGCACTCCAGTGCAAGAAGGATGCACTAAACCCAGTAACCCTTCTATAGCAGTGCCCATTGGAACATGCAGTACATAAACTTTGATGAAAATTTTACATCTAATCTACTTCATGAAGAATTTTTATAAAAGTATTTTTCTTATAACTGAAATGATATATTATAATTTTAATTGTATATTAGATTAATCTTGATAAACTATTCTAGATCGAAATATTTCTCTCAAATTTTCATGGGTGATCTTCAATGATTTGCTGTTTCAAATTCATCCTATTTCTCTCCATTCCATTTCTCTTGACACACCACAGACAGGACGTGAAAAAGGACACAAATTCTCTGGAAGGCAGAAGAATTCCATGTCACACCAGATAATTAAGTGATGGTTAAAATCCTGTGCCATGGTGATATTCAGAAATGAAAATAATTTTTGTTTATGCTATGTTGTGCAGGTCTGAATTTCTGAAAAAAATTATTTGGTATTTAACTTTCACAAATATTTCTGATAGATGGAAGAATTTAGCACCAGGAATATAAAATGTTAGTACACCAGCATCACTAGTTTTCAAGCATAAAAGGTGGGAATATGAGAAAGAGATTATGTAAAGAATCTGTACCAAACTATTTATATTACAAGGGAGGAAAGATGTTTGCTTCTAGCTTTTTAAAATAAACTTCAAATTGCATAAATTTTAATAACATTATTTTCCAATTACTGCTTGAAAACTGTAGAAGCACCAGGAAAAACATATTAAATCCACAGTTAATTACAATTTATTGGAATACTCATCTTGCTTGTCAACTTCTTCTTACATTTTATTAAAATACTTTTTTTCCTGAGGATTATAATACCTTAAACATGCACTAAAACTAACAGCTAAGATAAAATTAAGGATTAAATTTATGTTCTCTCTCTCACCGTTTCTGGAAGGTTTTAGCAGTAATTTCATGACTTTTGGAGGACAGTAATTATTATAATTACTATAATTAGGTTATTGTAAGTTGTTTGGTTTGCCTTTATCTAGCAATGGCTTTGTTAAGGAGCCAGTTCTGTACAAATGTTAAGGCTTGGATTTCAAAATTTTTTAACATGTTTTACAATATTTGTTATCTAATTCAATTCAAACGATGTGTTGAAACCTATGACCTTATTACTATCAACAGAGCCACAAGTTTTTTAAGAGGTGAAATATATGATGATGTTAGTAAATTAAATTAAATTTTGTGCTCATATTTTTGATTCTCTCATCCCACAGTTAAGGTAGGATGACAACTTCTTTTTCAGATGCACCATTGAGCTGACAGCTACAACTGAAGTGAAAGTGCATCTTAGAAAGTTGTTTCTGAAAAGAACAAAACCACTAGTCAGCATTTTCAAGAAGAGGTGTCTCAAGTTCATCCAGGACTTTTAAGAAAAATGATTGGCTTCTATTTTTTCCAAACTTGTTTTCTTAAAACAGATTTACTCATACTCTTGTTTGCACTCAGTGGCCACCTGTGGTAGGTTCACGTGGCAAAAAAATGAAGAAAGGTGACTCTTTACAGAGGCAGACAGCGATAGCACAAGAGGAAATGGTTTTACACTAAAAGAGGAGAGACTTATATTAGATGTTAGGAAGAAATTCTTTACTTGATGGGTGGTGAAGCACTGGCAGAGGCTGCCCAGAGAACTTGTGGATACTCCGTCCCTGGAAGTGTTCAGGGCCAGGTTGGATGGGTCTTTGAGCAACCTGGTCTAGTGGAAGACGTCCTTGCCCATGGCAGAGGTGTTGGATCTAGATGATCTCCAAGATCCCTTCCAATTCAAGCAATTGTATGGTTCTATGGAAAAGTTGTCTCCCTAATTTGCTGTTTATAGGGAACAAGAAAGAAGGAAAATAAAGAAGGAAAATAACTGTTGCTAAAATGGTCCATTTACTTTTCTTTAATTGTCCAAGCCAAACCCCCAAACTGAAACCCCCAAGCAAAACCAAACAAACTGAATTTACAGGTGATGCTTATTTTAGTGTTAATCCCTGAATTGCCATTTTCACTTAATTCCCAGTTACAGCAACTACCACACAAACATGCAGAGCACAGTTACTGCTATCCTGATTTCAGTTGATACCTACAAGAAAATATTACTCTTAACTAGTTGTAATTGCTTCTGCTGAGAAAAAAGGATTGAGGGAGAAGGAAGAAAAAGGATAGGGGAGTGGGATGACAAGGTACTTCCAAAACTGAATGCTACATAGATTAATTTCTCTTACAACTACCGAGAAATCTTGAGTTGCTGCTAAAGGTTTTAGTTAGAGCTAAAAGAGATCAATATGAGATTTACAGGGCAACATTGTATTAAGACATTTTTAGTACTAGAGCCTTACTCTAAAGTTGGGCTAGTTAGGATATGTTGCAGTGAAACATGTTCATAGGAACACAGAACGGTTGAAGTTAGAAGGGACCAGTGGAGGTCATCTGGTCCCTTCAGGAGACAACCACCTAGAGCCAGTTTTCTAGTATTATCTTCTAAAAACTAGTAAATGGTAGAGTTCTGAAGTCTATCTCGAGATCTTCCATCATTTCCAGAGATACAAAAATGAATGGGTTCTTTTAAAAGGAGTAGTGTTACCAACTGTTCTTACATAAGTATATTCTGCATTAATATTCAGAAATTTTGTTTCTGCTGCAGTGTAAAGTATGAGAGAGAATGGAGAAGAACAAAAATTAAGTGAAAAACAATTAAAAAAAGAGGTGAGATGTATTACAGTTATGCTTCACCATCCTCTGTGAGGACAAACAACAAAGAAAAAGCAACCTGGGGTTCTGATAAATAAGAGAGACTTTATTGATTTAAAATTCAAATTTTTCTCCATTTGTCATTTTTTGTGAATAAAATCTTTCATCTAGTGTAATACAGTAGAATAGGGAAAGCTGTCTTCACAATTTCAGTAATTATAATATTTGTCATAACACTTGCAGTCAGGTTGTTTGGAAAAGGCCTGATCATCCTAATCTAACCACAAGAACTGAAACTGTTACGTATATGCAAGACATTTTTATATTGGGCTTATAACATTAAGTTGGACTAAAATTAACATATCTTTTAATCTCTCTCTAAGAACTCCATTGAATTTTCTGTTCAAAATGTGCCATCATGCCCCTAATGATGCCATTTCTGGGCTGCAAGCTCTACACTCCTAATTTTTCTTTGAACCTCTTTTCTTCTCTCTGGTGGGAACCAGAGTTTTATATTCCCTTTAAATGTTCCCTTAGGCATAAGTTACATAGCTGTAAAAAGAGGCAATGAAATTGGAGACTGTACATGCAACAGCTTCAGTCTTAGCAAGGTCAGCTCTATTTGCACATATCACTGCATTTTACTCTGCAGAAGGACACCAGTACTTTAAGAAACCTGCAGGCTCTGAGCTGTGTCTTTCAATGAACTTTAAGCCTTTCCTGCCTTTAGGACAACATATAAATGCATACTCAACTGCTAGTGCTTTCAGAGAAAGTGTACCAACACAGCAAATGGAAGAATTTTCCTCCCTTCATGTGGTTTGTACTCAAAACCTGTAGAAAATCATTCAGCAGAGATGCCTTAATTCATGTCTTTTCCACCACTTCTTACAGACATGACTAAACTTTTGACAAGAAAATCAGAAATTGTGGAGTTAAAGATGTAGACTGGAGAGGAACAGGGAGAAAACTAGAGGTGTTCACTTAGGGATGCATTTCCTCTTCCCCAAGGAGCCCCTGCAACTGCTGCCAAAGCCATGTGGCAGCATTTGGCTTGAGTCCTCCCTGGCTGGTCTTCTGTCCAAGGAGCAGTGATGCTATTGGAAATGAAGGGTGCTCCTGGGTGATTCCTCTTCCAGAGACATTTGTGTAAACCCAAGTCTCCAGTTCTGTTCAGAGCTGCTGAGCTTGGCTGTGATCTGATAGGGACCCCATTGCAGTCAGAAATTAGGAACAGAGATGGATTGCAGTGGGAAAGGACAAACTGGGGAGAAGAAGAAGGGAAGAAGCTGAGGGCAACTTAAATAAGGAATTTAAGGCATTAAATGGACAGGCATTACTTGTGCTGCTTTCAGGTAGTACTCCACTAACTAGTTCAATGTACTTCTGGAATAATGAGGTTATCAAAGACTGCCAATAATATAACATAATGAGAGAGGAGTAGCTCCTGCTTTTTGATTCTTCTCAGTCTACCAAAAAGGCTTAAGGAATTAGTGGAACATGGATCTTCAAATCTTTCACAACCTAACTGTGTGTGATCACAGCAAAACCCTATCCATTTACTTTCTGAAAGATGTGATCATAACAGAAATGCAGGATTCAGTATAGCCCACCATTAGCTGCTGATGTATGGATGTCAGGACATTTCCTCTGTGAGGTTTAGCTCTTCTGACTGATGGATTGAGACACACCTTCCAAACCAATCACTGGCTGCCCATTCCTTGCATTATTCACCAAATTTTGACCTTACAGCTACACTTTGCTCCCATGTTTTACTTATTCCTTACAACTAGCAGGCCAGAAGAATAACAAAGTGAATTGAATTTCATGTAGCACATGAAAATAACAGGGAAAAAATGTGTGGTTATGGTACCTAGGGACATGGTTCAGAGGTGAACATGCTGGTGGTACTGGGTTAATGGTTGGCCTTGGTGACCTTAGAGGTCTTTTCTAACCTTAATAATTCTATGATACTATTATTTCCTGAGCAACAGAGATAATTTTTGCTTTACTTTGGGCCTTTCTGATTTTTGTCCTCCCCTAAATTCTGAAAAAAAAAAGAGGAGCTCTGCAGACTGTCTGAAGACAACTTGCACTCTCATTCTGTTCTTCTGATGTAGTTTGGGGTGAAAGGTAAGATCAATTTATAGCATGTAACAAACCCAAGCTAAGCTAAGACTACACCCACAGATGCTTTCTTCATATACAAGCAAAAGATCTCTTCAGAGAGAGGGGAAACTTACTTTAGCATTTAAATAACACAAAGCTCTTGAAAAGCTTTGCAAAAATGTGGATACAAAAATCATAAACATCCAAGCTTTTTTCCTAAATGAAAACATTTAGAAATGTATAACAATATTGATTAAAAATTGGAAGAAGGTATGCACTAGATACAGAGGAAGAGAAAGGTTCAGAAAGCATAATTCATGTATTTATTTTGGGGTCAGTGTGGTTTTGGGGAAAAAGAAAATCGCCACGACTTCCCGAGTAATGATAACAGATTTTTATTTTTTACCTTATTTCATTGTATCACAAAATAATCTCATCTATAATTACTGGCTTACTACAAAACAACATACAATAGAATACAACATAGAATATCCTGAGTCGGAAGGGACCCATCAGGATTCATTGAAGTCCAACTCCTGGCCCTGCACAGGACAAACCTTAGAATCACACCATGTGCCTGAGGGTTGTCCAAACGCTTCTTGAACTCTGTCAGGCTTGGTGCTGTGAGCACTTCCCTGGGGAACCTGTTCCAGAGTTCAAACACCATCTGGGTGAAAAATCTTTTCCTAATATCCAACCTAAATCTGCCCTGACACAGCTTCATGCCATTTCCTTGGGTCCTGTCACTGGCCAAGAGAGATCAGCGTCTGCCCCTCATCTTCTCCTCATAAGGAAACTATAAACAACAATGAGGTCTCCCCTCAGTCTCCTCCAGTCTTTGAGTTTAGCTTGGTAAAAAAATTTAAGGTCATCTGCTAGTTAACACTGACTGAAGCAGCCTATCTGATAATCAGCTTCTTTCCTGTTTCCTGTAGTGAAATGCTTGAACACCTAGATTAAAGAATCTTCTACTTGTGGTATAATTAAATAATTTGTATAAAAATGTTTAATATTTTGATGAAAAGACCACATGTGAGGACACTGATTCATCAAAGGAAATAAGATATTTCAATCTTACTAATAGCAGTTGCCCTTTATGATTTGGAAAATAAGTAATGTAATTATTTCAACAACCACGCAGTCACTTCCAGAAGTCACCTATATTAATGAATAGAACAACATTAGATCATACAACGAAAAGATGTAAAAGTGATTAAAAATACACAAACTAAAAATCAACCCATCAAGATGTTTTAGAATTTCAAATATATTTTGACTTTATTATCCACGAAACTTAAAAGGATATTTCATTTCACTCTAACTTAAAATGAAACAAAGGTTTAAATATTGAAATTTTCTAGAAAGTCAGACTTTTTAGCTTGAAACTTTACTATTCTTTCTTTGAATCCTTTTGCAATGGCTTTTGTTTAAATACAAATGAGAGAAGTTTTGTGCCAGGTTAATTCAAAGCAAACTAATGGACTCTCTGTTTCTTCTTGGAATTAACCTTGTTAGTTGTGGCAGGACTTCAGTTGTCACTCTTGGTCATAGTCTTGGCATTGCTTCCATTCTCCTGCAGCAATATTTTTGATTGTGTTGTTTTCCCTGATTTGCTGGGTTTTGACCTAATAGGCACTTAACACTGACTTTCCTGGGAGACCAAAAAAGCAAAAAAGTGCCTGGCACGTGTACATAACTCTGTTGGCCCCATCAGAAAACAGCACTGAAAAATCCATCCCAGAAGGTTTTGCACTCTCCTCTTTGGCTGCCTGATTCTTCTCAGACAGAAAAAAATCAAGGAAGGGTTTGTATATTTTCTTTGTCTTCCTTGGAGTGGAGTCAAGTCCGGAGGGAAATTAAAGTCTTATGGCTGTGAATAGGAAAAGTAGTTAATGTGGCCCTTTAGTTATGGGGTCACCAGAGGTTACCTTTACCCAAGCTCCTCTCAAAGCATGATCAGCTAAAGGAATACTATCTTAGTGATTTTTTTATAGCTGCTAACGTGAAAACATAAATTTCATCCAGCACCTGCATGCATGAGAGAAATATCACCTTTGTAAGGTGAGAACCAATAGAAAAGAAAAGTATCTTGGTATGTATTAGTTGATAAGTTGATTCCTTGAAGTAGTCCATGCTGGAAGCAATCTTATAAGCCATCCAGCTTTGGTCTGTGCAGAAACAGAAAAGTAATTCATACTTTTGTGCAGTCTAGATGCCTTTAAAATTTCTTTTGCTGCTGGGAAACTTTTCTTTGTTTTTGGCCTTAGTATGCTGAATTTAATATTGTAGTTATTTGGATCACTGTTAGATAAGCAGAAGTTCTGCTCAAAAATCATAGGCATTTCAAGATATTAGATCACTATAAGAATTTTGAATGCAAGACAGAGATGGGAAGTAACAGAGAAAGTTTGGGGTTTTTTTATTTGGTGTTTTGGTGA
The DNA here is from genome assembly GCF_036250125.1 of Pseudopipra pipra. Classification (NCBI taxonomy): domain Eukaryota; kingdom Metazoa; phylum Chordata; class Aves; order Passeriformes; family Pipridae; genus Pseudopipra; species Pseudopipra pipra. The sequence goes on from NC_087549.1 coordinate 6,610,191, forward strand.
GCTTTGGTGAGGGTTGTTTGAGTATTCAAACTCCGACCTCCTTGGATGTTCAAGAAAATTCCCACATGGTTTCTCAACATTTTTCTCACATTCTATATTTTTCTCCACTCACCCAAAGAAAAGCCTGTTAACCAAACCAAAGAAACATAAGGCAACATGGATAAGTTTCATCAAAAACATGGAATAAGATTGCTAATAGGAATTGGATACAACAGGATTATTATGTTAAAAAGCTATAGAGGCTCCAGCAGAGGATTATCAGGATATTTGGGAGTCTAGGGCACACTACCTACAGGGAGCTCATACTACATACTCTCATGAAAAGGTGATTGAGGGACAACCTAAGCTCTGCTTTCAGCTTCTTGAAGAAAAATTATGGAGATGGTGGAACCAAACTGTCCTCCACAGTGTCATGGCATGTAATAAGAGGCAACAGTAAGATGAATCACATCACTAGGAGGGCAGCTCAGCAGAAGAACAGGTGATAGCATAGCTGTAGACTCTCTATCCATGGAGGCTTTCACACTTTGATGTGTCAAGCCCAGTTGGCCTGATCCAGATATACTTATGTTGACAACAGTCCTGCTCCAAGCAGACAACTGGACTAGATGGCTCCAGAGGTTCCTTACAACCACTGCTGTTATGGTTCCACTTGAACATACCGTGGAAAATATGATTGAAAAGGATAATTTCATAAATTATATGGGTATTTCTCTCATAACCAACAAAGAAAAACAGCCTTCAACTTCTGAACCAGAGGCACACAAACAAAAAATATCCTCATCCTATTTTGCAATGATGTACGATGAAAATTTTATAAACAACATTATGCAATGGAGGGTGAAAACAGAAAAATGCAGTGATTCAGGCTACAATTCTCAAATGAAGTATTACTACTTCCTTCAAAAACAATCATCTTTTCATAGGCTCCTTACTGTCTAAGAAATATTTGCCTTATGAGTGATGTTGTCGCACTGGATACAAACGGAACCCATCTGTTGGAAATGTCTCAGGGAACCAGCTGTTGAACCAGCACGAAGACTTTCTTTGGGCCACTGTTCTATCTGAGAAAATAGTAAGTTCCTTTAATTAGAACTCTACTAAATGAAATTGGGATTCCCTTCCTGCTGTTGTACACAAGATGAAAAGATACCCTCCATCTTTCCTCACCCCCAGGACGCTCTTTCACTTGTATAATAATTGTTACAATGCATCTGTAATTGCTACAGCTGGGCAACATTTTCCAAACAAACCAGAAATAATTTGCAAAGCTTTTAGCAATCTTGGGCCAGCTTCTGGTTGTTTTTCAGTCAACCTGAGTCCATATTCTGGGCACATTTTGGCTTAAAACTATGTAGGATTATGGGTTTTTTCAAGGTCATCTGGAAGTCACACCAGCTGGTTGATTTCCTGGTTATGAAGACTCAGCAAATGGAAATTGAGTAGTTTCAGACAAGGTGTATTTTTGAGCCCTTTCAGGATGGACCTCAGATACAAGATTCCTGAGCATGAACCTACAGAACATAACCCAAAAATAATAAAAAACTGTCCTTCAAACACTTTGGCACAGAAATCCTCTGGTTCACATAGCCTCAGCTGGAATTTCTCTGCTTGTATATAATTAGGTCTATATTTTTCAAAAGACACATAACTTTTTTTTCTTTTGCTTGACTTTTCACAGCAAATAAGTTTAAGCCCACAAATTCAAGACTATCTCCTGAGACAAGTGCAGTTAGCTATGAAATGGAGGAGAAAACTCGAAGTGTAACAGAATGGTCCCTTTGCCTGACATGTCTCCTTCGATTTTCATAATTGCTTTACTCAGCTATCTGTACACAGCTGTCTGAGAAGCAAGACTGTAAACAAGCTTCACATGGCCCAGAGGCTGTAAGACAATTTCACCCATTCTTTCCCCAAATGTATTAGATATAAATGTGTGTGTGCCTTTAATATGTTTATATGTCCATATGTATATACGTGTATATGTATATGTAAGGGAGAGGGAAAGGAGGAAAGACATATCCATTAATGAAGACTTAAGTCTGTCTTTGACAATAAAATAGACCATAGACTTGGAATAACAGATTCACAGAATAGGAAAGGCTGGAAAGTCGCTTCCAACAGATGACACTGGTGGGGTCATCTGGGTCCAACTCCCTGCTCAGGCAACATTGTCCCAGAGCACATGGCACAGGATTGTGTCCAGACGGTTCTGGAATATGTCCAGTGAGGGAGACTCCACACCCTCTCTGAGCAATCTGTTCTAGTGCTCAGTCACTGCACAGGAAAGAAGTTCTTCCTCATATTCAGATGGAACTTCCTGGCATCTGTTTCTGCCCATTGCCTCTTGTCCTATTGCTCAGTACCACCAAGCAGAGCCTGGTCCATCCTCTTGGCACTCTACCTTCAGATGTTTATAGACACTGATGAGGTCCCCTCTCAGCCATCTCTTCTCCAGGGTAAACAGGCCCAGCTCCCTCAGTAAGGGAGATGTCCTCATAAGAGAGATGTAGCAATCCCCTAATCATCTTCATAGCTCCCTGCTGAACCTACACCAGGAACTCCTTTTCTCTCTTGAACTGAGGAGCCCAGAACTCAAGACAGCACTCCAAAATAAAAGCAAAAAAAAAAAAAACAAGGAAAAATTGCAAACTTTGAATAAAACTGTCAGCTGTTCAGATGATATGCATTCAGAGAATTTATCTAATTAGCTAATAAATGTATAGAACTACTGACAGTTATTTGAAAATGTTGTGGAGAAGTTCCAGAGATTTAGACATGACATCAATCTTCCAGCATTTGCCCCAGTAATTACTGCTTTATAAGTCTAATTTCAAGCCTTCTACACAACAAAATGAGTTTCAAGGAAAAAGAAAAAAAAAAACCAAACCACAAGAGAAACAAAAATAAACCTCTAACTATATAGAAGGAATCAGATCTATGAGTAACAAGCTCTGTGAGCTTGTAGAAAAACAAATCATAGCAGTCAAACTTGATTGCTTTTCTCAAGAAGTCAGTGAATGAAATTAAAAAACAACAATAACAGAATAGAAAACATACCTGGCTTACATTAAAACACTGGCTATAGCATCACAGTCATTGAAGTAATTTTGAATATTAAAAGTGACAGAGAAGAAACAGGATATGGGGCCATAGAATATAATGCCAGTGGAGCAGAAAGTTGGTGGGATGAATCTAAAACAGCACAGGAATCAGCAGCAGGCTGAGTCCCACCAGCCTCCCTAGCAGTGGGAAGGAAGGAAGTGAGCAGGATCTAAAAGATATTTGTGGCAAGTGATGTTGCAAGCACCTGTGGAGTAAAAAAAAATTCTAGCAGGAAGGCATACTCAGCAGCTATCTAGGCTGACAGCAAATAATTAACCTATGTCCAAGCTATAAAAATACAAGGCAATGTGCTGTCGTGGCACGAGCAAACATGGCATCACACTGGGAACGATAAAACCTGAGCATTAATCTTAGCTCTGCTGCAGATTTCGGGTGTGATGGTGGGCAAGGCCTCCTAACGTTTTTGAGTTTCACCTTTTTCTACAGCTGTTGGCCATTTAATGAATAGAGGCTCTAAATCCTTCATAATAGGAAAGATTTCTATTCAGCATTTGTACCTCACCCAGCACACTGGGACAAGATTTAGTCCATGGCTTCTGTCAACTTTTTTTCTATGCAAAAGCACGGCACCAACGCAAGCAGTCAAAATTTGCTTACATCTGGTCTAGTAAGAGAATGAATTATTGTATGATTGAACATGACACCATATGTTCCATGAAGTAATATCCACAGCTTCCCTTGTGAAGCAACATTTATGCACCATTCATTTAAATATGAATCAGAAAACAGATCTTGTCTAGTAGAGAAAGATGCATTTCTCTGTTTCCCATGTATTTGCATAAAATTCCAAGGGGGATGGGATATTTATTTAAAAAAATATGAAAACAATTATATTGTCCAGGTTTAGAATGCTAATGCTAACAGGAAAATGTGGAGAGGATATGAAACTTCATGCCCCAAGGATTGTTCCATTCTCTTTCATTGAAAGCTGAATTAGTTTACATTTCACACAGGGTAAGAGCTGAGTTTCCCAAGAGAAGGTGATTCACTGATATTTCAAGATTTATATTACCACGTGCTCACCTTGCCTTACCTCTCCATCAGAGGATCAGCCTATCTTGCTTCTTGCACAGTCTTCCTCCCTAGACCATCTTTGCATCCACTACAGGATTCAAAGCTCAGAAGGTTTCTGAGTTCTGTCTTTGTACTCCAAACAGACTCTTATCCAATAATTTCCATGAGTTCGTAAAGCAGAAGAGACCCTTAGAAATACATGCACAGGTAAACAGCATGATACCATTTAAAAAATAATTTTATGGAGTAACGTGAATTCCTTGAGCCCAAAGCAGAATAAATACAGACAGTACATCTATTAGCTGCAAATGAATAAAACATTATTTACAAAATGGGTAATTTAGATCTGATTAATGTTTATAAATGTGTTTACATTAGAATCAGATATTAACCTATAGCTTTAAAGGGTTTAATTAGCCTTGGAATATTGTCTCAGTGTACAATGAAAAATAACTAATTCACAAAGGAAATGCAAAGAAAATCTGCAAGTGCAAATGAGGTCAATTAATTAAGCAATTTGCATAAATTTGAATGGTTATTTTCAAGTCATTTTTGACATTTTGCACTTCCTATTCCCATCACACTGGCAAAAATAGTCTTCTGTCACCCTATTTATATGATACATCAATCATCTCATGGGATCACAGGACACCAGTGCACACCGCAGCATAACAGCTCCTACACACCAGCTTTCTGAGCCGTGCAGAATCTAGCATCCCATTTCCAGCTGTACTATCTTATCACCAGCAGATGCATTTACAGGCTGTTATAGCTTCATTCTTACCTCCAAATGGAGGAAAAAATATGAAATATGACTTCATCTCCATTACATTTTTACATCCTGAATACCAAACAGATGGTAACAATTACAGATGGGAGTATATTCCTCACGCAAGAAGCCAAATGCTGCACAGCTCACCAACTGAAATCTGGAATGAGTCCCTTAATGAATTTAGTTTATCCAGATCTAAACTGGCGAAAAAAGGTAGAGGAATCTGGCCTAACAATTACATATTCCCACGGTTACCCAGCAGCAACATCCTCTTAATACAGCTGTGCCCACACAGATCCTTTGGTTCCTTGTAACAACCAAGGCAAATTACTAACTTGGATGTAAGAGGAAAGTAATTTGCTTCAGAATGGAGATCCTTTTGTGGCAATTCCTACATAGACTTGCTTCCCAGAGTAGTGCCTAGCAGGAGCAAGAGGCTGTAGCAGAATCTGTTTTGCTCTCTGGTGGCTGAGCTGTATCTCTCCACCAGTACAAAGTCTTGATTCAAGAGCTGATGGTGTGTTTAGTGCTGTTTCCCAGCATCACTGAAACTTCAGGTCACCAGTGCCATCAGCTCAGGATCAGAAGCCAAAGCTGAAACCACAGAAACAGTCTCCTCTCTTCTTTGGTTTGCAACTCCATAGCCTCTCTCACGTGTGTATCCCTCTGGTTCATGCCTGATTTTTCAAGATTAATGTAGGAACTTTATACAAGGCTGCCAAATAAAACTAATGCCACAAATTGATATTTTACTATAATGCAGCATTACACCCTCTGTGACAGGGTCAGAAGCTGGATTCAATGATCCTGATGGGTCCCTTCCAACTCAGCATATTCTGTGATTCTATGACATTTTTTATAAGTTTTACCATACATTTCATGGTCTGTACCATTGAGAACAGTGATTAATTTACTGAGTCCCTCTATTTTGTCCCCATCTGTTTAATACAGCCATAAGTAAATTTTTCAAAGGTATATTTATTTATATAGCAATTCCTAGGCCAAAACTTCAACTGATGGAAACAAGCATTGACTTAGCTGAAGCCAATGAAATAGAATTGACACCAGTTGAGAACCAGACTTTTGTATATCATATACATCAAGTGTTAGCGTGGAACTGAAAATACAAAATAAACATAATTAAAAGACACACTAAAGTAACCTGTAAGAAATATTTTTAGTTTGCTTCATTTTGTATCACTCAGAGATATCTGGGATTTTTTAAAAAGATCCATTTCAAAATTAATGTTAATGCAAAAATCTTGAAACGTACACTGAAACCTGTAAAACTTTCAGGGGTTGAAAGAATTCATTTGAACTATTTCATGATGCTTGATTTGATTTTTATTCTTTTTAATGAATACAATTCTTTGCCTGTAGATCAATATATATTTCAAAATAAAAAAAACCCAACAACTTCAATTCTAATAAGATCAAAAGTGTTTATTTAGAAAAAGTAATTTTCATCCATTTCAACATTTTTCCCCTTGCTTTTTTTCTCAGACTAACTCTTCTCTTAAAAGCATTTGTGATTCAACCATTTCAGTAGCATGGAGGAGATAAACAGATCTGTTTCTCTAACTTGCTGCTTTTCTTCTCTTACATGTAATTGCAAAATTCTTACAGACAGCCCAGCCAGTAAGCTTTCTTTCACTTTCACTTAACGTCTTGCCAGCCCATTTTGCCTTCTTTATACTGCTAAGTACCACTAAGTCACTAAGTCTCTCAGGTATATTATTTTAATTGTTAAAAAATAACAGCAGCAGAAGTAAATTCCCCAACTTCCACACACCACTGGTTGCTCAATAGAGACTGCAGGCTCAGCACCCACCGTGTTTCCATCTGTCTCAGTTTCAGCCTAATCATGTAGAAAGCAGAAACTCAAAAGAGCTTAAAAGAAAAGATATAGTAAGAAAAGAAGATGTGATTAAGACAACAAACAGCTGGTAAAATGCCAGAGAAGATCTACAAGATTTTTTTTGCATGCTTTGTCTGCTCCTTCTCAGCTTGGGGGCTGAGTATGTTTTGGTTTATAATACCCAACAACACCTATTTTATAACACCATGGACCACAGAAATCAGAATTTCCTCCTTTTAACAATTTCATCATCAAGTAGAAATGCTTCTGACCCAGCTGGAATTGCTAGTGATGAACACAAAAAAAAGAACACTCTCACAAATTTGGGAATTGAAACCATTCACCAGAGGTGCAAGTCTCTTGTTGAACCCAGGATTTACTTTACACTTTGGGTTAGTGCTTGAAGTGCTAACTCTATGATTATGGTACTTATTCTACTATTTCCTCCCCCCCTCCCTCTTTCATGAGAAACTTGAAAGATTTTGTTATATTCTTCATGGGGGAAAAACAACAACAACAATAATAAAACCCCAAAATATGTTGCAAGATAGTAATAGCATGACCTTCCCATCTGTAATTCACTGTACATTCTTATCTGAGGCATTTAAAAGCTGCTATATCTGTCATAAAGTTCACAACCCTCTAAGAATTACTCCTTGACTCCCATTAGGAAACAAAGCTGAAAGGGATGCTTGGTGAGCTAAAATTCAACTGCTCTGTGGAGAGAAATAAGGAGTCTGAGCTTGCCTTTTCAGGATGAAGGCAACACTTTTATCTGCTGCACTGTTTGAAGCAAAAATCGCTGACATCCTATGACAGAGGATTAAGATTTAAAGGACATATGGGCTTTCCGGAGGAGTTAGTCAAGAAGGACAATTTAAAATTGTCTATGCTATCTGTCTGTACCTTTGGCCATTCTTATGGCCTTAAAGCTCATGTTAGTCATTTATTGAAGTGTGGAGGATCAATATGCCACAGAATCTTGCAATATATGAGCTGCATTCTGGCACAAGTGTCTCAAACAGCACTCAGACCTCTCTACAAAAATGATGGCAATCCCTGTGCTGTGTCACAGAACACACAGCCCGTGTACCCTCAGACATATCTCCTCAATGGTATTCACTCTCCATCCATGTTCCCTCCTCTCCCAAAATAGCTGGAATCAACACTAAGTTGGTATTTTTCAGAGGTAGGTGCCATGCTTCCACAGTACAATTCTTGCTCCTGGGCATCCAGAAGTGGCTCCAAGCCCTGGCTATGCATGTAATAAACCTGTCTGTTAGCAAAGGTGCAAACTGCTGCACCTGCTCATGCTGGAAAATGTATCAGCACTGATGGCTGGGGCAGACATAGTTCCAGGCAAGGATATAGAGATTTATATAGAATTTGGCAAAAGTGATTTTGGTCTGTAAAGGGTTTAAATGCACATACTACCAAGTTTTCCTTCAAATTCTCTGCAGACTCTCCAGCTATGTCTTAAATGATAAATCAGAGATAGGGTAGAATTCTGAGCGCTGTCCTGAGATTGTCACTACAGATTAATTGCTAGCACAGTTCCTGGAATAGGCTTTGCTCCAGGCAAAGCTCAGGTATGTTTTGGGATTTGTTGCAATAGGTTGTATGGATGAGGCTACACCGTTTTGAAGGGGGAGAAAATTCACTGTATGAATGTGAACTGAGTTATGTCACTTGTCTTTGGATCCAGAAAGCAAGGCCTTTCCCAGACTGCCTGCTCTTTTGCAGAGATATCCTCAGTATAGTGAGGAAAAAATACAGCTTAGGATTTTACTGTTTGCCTGAGTGTCAGAGGGTTGTGCAGGGCTGGAATACACAAACCTGATGCCACCTCACCCACTTTGGAACCTGGAAGGGTTCATGCAATGACCTGTGCCCAAAACTGGAACTAGATTTTGTTTTGTTGAGTCAATTCACTCCAAAAGAAAACTCAGAAGATGATTAATATTTTTTGAAAATTGGAAGATTAATTAGTCCCACCTGTCAGATTGCACTGGTGAGATACTTATTTAGCTGTAAAAGCCCAGCAGATCCTCACATGGTGTAAATTTGTTCTATTACTATCAAAAAAAAAGCTTCAGCTATGTCCAAGGGCAATGAACGAAGACAGAGGCAGCAGGACTGTTACATGAGAATGTGACAGGGATTACTCCTGGTCTTTCCCCATGAAAAGTGAGATAGCACTTGGGGAAGCCATGAAGCCTTCCCAACCAGGGAATAAGCCCAACACGAAAAGGAGCAGAATGAACCCTGAGTCAAACACAGATAATAACAACTGCAGAGGGCAGCAGCATTAAAAAGAAATACAGAGTTTACCAGTAATCCTGCCTAACTCCACCAGATTGCTTCCAGTAGAGTCATGGCTCAAAAGAAATCGAAGATGACTATGTTGACTGAGGACTTGATCCAGGATCCTTTCTCTCACAAAGCTTTGTGCAGAGCTCAGAGAAACTTGTGAAATCTTCTATAAAAAATAAGATAGACACTCTTGCCTTTGTGCTAAAATTCTTTGATAAAAGGAACTCCTCAAGGGTGTTTCAATACTTTAACCTGAACAGTGGCTAAGCACGAAATGGATGTTATTGGACTAACAGCTTCTGGGTGACTGTTCAGAGGTAATGGAATAACATCCAAATGCATTGAGAAGAAAAAAAAATGCTAAGTGAGTTTGGGGTGATTTATGAGTGAATTTCTGGGTTTTCAGCAGGACTAGAGAGTTTAATAAAGGTCTATATGAAGGTCTGAGTGTTTTCATCTATTTATAATGCAAATTAGAGAAACAAGAATTGAGAGGAGAAGAAAGATACATTTCTTAATTAGAAATTTATGGAAGTTTTTCCCACCATGAAAAGAGTTATTCTTACCTGGAAGGTATTTGTAATAGTGTAGGGATTCAGTGCTATCTTGTACATGATTTTGTCGTTATTAAACCACCTCTGTTACAAACCGCTACATCAGATGACCTCTAAAATATGAAAACAATCACTCTTCACTAGCATTTTCTAAGTCTCAGTTCTGGCAGACAGACTCATCAGCCTCAGGTGCTACTCCAGCCATCTCCCCATGCCTTAATCATTTCAATCTCTGCTTGAATTGTAAGCCTGAGAGCACCTGAATGCCTCCTGGCTGGTGGCAGCCAGACTGACTTCGTGAAGTCTGGAAGAAGACAAGAAGCTGGTTAAGCTTGTGAGCTCAAATTAATTGGCTGACAGTGAAACCTGATAACACTGCTCCTTAGAAAAGCATGGGAGGTTTTTGGATAGTAGCTAGACCTGACAGCTCCTTTACAGATTTGCTGCTTGTCCTTGGAAAGAAAAAAAACAACACAAACCCCAAAACAATACCTTTTCCAAGCAATACTCAGTTTGATACTGGCTTTTATTGTTTACTAAAGAATCTTTAAAAACTTCTCATGAGGGCCACTATTAAATGTCTTTTATTAATACTGTCTCAGCACTGCAATTTCCAAAGGTATTTGACAAGGGCCAGTAACAAACACATTTGATGAATTTAATTTGCTGTGGAACAAGAGGGAACATTTTGACACTGAGATTTCCTGAGCCAGAGATGGAGGTTTAGTTTTTGAGAGTTTTGATGAGCTTTTCTTCCCTTCCTTAATTTTTTTTTCTTTTTTTTTTTGGTCACATGAAAGCTTTCTGGCACCAATTTTAACAGATGATCTATTTGCAATAGTAGGCATGATGAACTATGATTTCCTATTTATCCTCTCCAGGCCAGTCATGACCATACAGAAATAAAAACCTCTGCTGTTCAATCATCTCTTTGCAAAATCATTCTGCTCTTTTTCTCTTAGAATCTGCAGCTGGTCATTTTCAGACAAATTATACTGGGCTACAAGGACCTAAAATCTAACCAAAGAGTGAGGTTTATGTTCACATATAACACAAAACTGTTAACTCCATCTATACCAGTGCTGAGATGTTAATACTGATAGCTGTAAAATACTGATAGCTGCAGGTTATGGCACCACTCCCTGTAGCAAAGGAATCTACAACAGTCTCCCTTGGTTGTAGATTCCTTGTGTGATCTGCAGCTTCAAGGACTCACAAAGGAGGTATCAATAGCCTTTTGGAGACCCAGGGTCAGGTTCTCCACTAGTATAAACTAACACTGAGGCACCAAAATGTAAACCAAAGTTCCTATTTCATTTTACATCATGAGGTAAATTAGAATCTTATGAAATCATCCCTGAAGTTAATTAAAGTCATCCTCTCCTGCAGCATTTGTTCATCATTCACTATTTAATGCTGCATTTTGGGGTGTAACCCACTAGGGAAGATCACAGGTCACTGCCTGGCTGAAGTTAAAGGTCATTCCACTTTCTTCATTTTTGTGTTTTTGTAGGGATTTCTGTGCTGGATTTTCTGCTGTTTAATATTATTATTTAACTGTAGCATAACTCCCTAGAACCCTTAGCTGGGAAACTGCTGACGACACTCCATGGCTTCTTTATCAACTTTCAGATCAACTGGCCAGCCAGGCAGCTACTTGAGCTAGGCTGTAAATCCTACCTGATATCCTGAAATGCAACGTATTTTCTAGCACTAATTTAATCTTGTCTTTACAGGAGATTAATGTACACAGACTCACTTTAAGATTTGTTTCCACAGCTGAATATTTTAAGGGTTCTTCATTAGATTGCTGAAAAGTTTCTGATGAACTCAAGTAGGAGCTGAAGCCGTGAGCCATGTCTGTATGTAAAGTTTATTTTTTTTCAGAGTTCAACACTGCAGACACTGTTACCAGATTTCTAAGCAAAGCACAAGAAACAAAGTGAAAATTAGAATGTCAAAGTCACTACCTCTTGCATCAGCCTTCTCTGAGACTTGATATTGTTGAAGCCTCATAAATAAAAGAAGGGTGACATTCTCAGTATTCCAGTTTAATGAGGATATATTTCACAAGTCACACATTTGAAAGCATGTTTCTCCTTTGTAAACAAAACTAGTCTCCACTTCAGTGTGCTTCATTTTCTTCCCCGAATGAAAGAGTTCATGATTTTTCCTTAATACTTATTTTGAAGAAGAGTTCAGATTAACTGAAGATAAAAATAAAGGAGAAACAAAGGAGGAAGAAGAAAAAGAAAGATGATGTGAACAAGGTAATATATACACAATTTTAGTTGGTTGAATCTGGAACAAGCACAGTGCTCTTGCACTAAAGCTACAGGAGATTTATTTGGGTGATCTGCCATAAGCAACCACTGCACTATCAAAGCTGTATCACACATCTGCAATACTTTCTAATTCAACGTTGCCCAAGCACAACTACACATCCATAGCACTTTCTCCTTTTGTATATTACATTTTCAGTTTAGGATGAAAATATTTATGTGGCAAGCCTCAAATAAAAAAATCATCTTAGGGGTAATCCTTATAAAATTAAGGCTGTACTGAAACTGGAGATTCATTTTCCCTGCTGTTTGAAATATTTTTTTTCATCAGTGTTTCCAGAAGGTTATATATCCTATTTTAACTGCAGAAATCTTTAAAACATTCCCAAAGCTTATCAGGTTTCCTTCTTCCATTCACATCTCTAATGTATTTCAGGGCCACTTTGACATTCCCTTTGACAGGTTTGACAGAAGACTGATATTGTATTGTTGGGTTTTCTTCATCCTCCTCATCTCATAATTAAAAATTAGCATCATATTAACTAGCTCAAGTGAGGTATGTTTTTATCCCAATAAAATAAATCTTTTAGCATCAATGGGAAAACATATTTGACTAACAAAAAAAAATCATTGATATGGCAGTCAGAGAACATCTTTAGCATTCATTTGAAACAAACCTGAATTCTGAAGCCTTTGGGAAAGACTGTTTGCAAAAAAATGGAAAAAGGTGTTATATTTTTAAGCAGCCTTATTTTAAGAGTCTTACTTTTTCAAACTTATGTGTGTACATTATGCAAGACCAGTAATGAAGGGTTATTTCTAACAAATCCAACAAGTGGTAGCCAGTAGGAGTTTAATCCACAGATAAAATCGAAATCCATTCAACAAAGTTTATATGGAAGGTAATACCATTTTTTTCTTTTTCTGAACTCATTGCTATATATTAAGGGGAAAAAAAAGGAAGACACTTTTGAATTCAGATCTTTTTCATGTCTGAAACAGAAATAGTAGAATTCAGGTTGAGCATAGGTTTGGAGTCTTAATCAGATCAACAAACTGAAATAAATATGGTTGGTGCTTAATCAGAAAGAAATATTCTTGAGCATGGTAGAGTGACACACAGAGAAAAAGGGATTTTCTTAGAATTTCTAACCACAAGCAAAAATAAACATAAAATGGTAGCTCTTTAGAACTAAAACTTTTCTGTAAAATATCTCATGGATGTAATCAGGTGATGTGTGGATTTGTGGAAGAAGGAGTGTAGGTATATTTGTGGGGTTTTTTGGACGTTTAAAGGCATTAATATAAAATTGGAGATATACATTCAAGACCTTTCATGACTCAGAAATATAGGGGTGCTTCATATTAAAAGTAAGGCTCTAAAATTCTCCTGGAAGGAAAAATACCTCTTTATTCTTTCATATAATATGTTAAGAATCTTAATTTTATCCCAGAGAGGAAGGGGCATTTCTCAAAATTTAAAAAAAAAAAACATTCATACATTGGGAAAATCAGCTCCTATGCACCTCCAGCAATAACTTATAGCATTAGGACTCAAACCCAGGGGAATAATTTCATAAGCGGGTAGAAGTGAAGAGCTGTTAGTTTCTAGTGACCCAATCAGTGAAGCGGGACATAAACCAAGCTTTGCTGATGTGTATGTCATAACAATTTGCCTGCAATTTTTTTAATCCCTGATTTGGAAATGTCAGAAAACTGAAAGGAATGGGAGGGAAGATAGTTATTCTAATGAGATTCCTACGGCAAAGTAGAGTTGGAAAGTGTGCAATTAACAGTGTGCATTTACCTCATTGTTTTCTGAAAAGAAAAACAACCACAAGAAAAAAAAGTACATCAAACAAAGAATCACAAACACATGAAAATCATGATCTGAATGATATCCTAAAGTGAATTTTAATCACTGGGAAACCCAAGACTATTCAAACACCATATAAAGTTTGCATACTATGGCCATACTCACAATAGAAGTGTTTTTTCCACTCTAACAACAAATTCAAAATTCCATGATAGGAGTTAAAGGTCATCCCTGAACTGGATCACATGATATTTCTGACCCTGCTTCATTAGTTCTGGGCTCTGTTGAATTAGGACTTAAGTAACTTAGTCATACTTTGGTTATATTCTGATCTAGCTAATTATCCCCTCCTCATTAGTAGAAATAATAAAAGTCTACCATTTTTGCTTTACCAAATTAATGACAGTATTCTGCTTCTTGGCACTTGAAAGTGTCCAGGAGTAACAATATCAAATAAGCATTCACCCTTGGTAATTACTTTCTGTGTTTTATATATAAAATGTAAGACCAATTTTATCTGACAAGGAAAAAATAATAAAAATAGCTTTCTATTGATTTGTCCTCCCAAGTGGTAAAGGCATAACTCCTATAGGTACATCACAGCTTTGTTGTCAATTTGAGTTTAGAGAAGTGTCTTACTACTAATGCTGTTAATTAAATGCAAAATGTATTATATAGTTTCTATATCTTAAAAGGCTACAATGAGGTCTCCCAGGGGCCCTCTTTTCTTTAGACTGAGCAACCCCAACTCTCCAAAGCTGTCTTCACAGGGGAGATGTTCCAGCCTTCTCTATTTTCGTGTTCCACCACTGGACCCACTCTAGCAGATCACCATTTTTCTTGAGCTACATTAAATGTTCCAAGTGGGGGTTTCATCAGAGTGGAGTAGAAGGAGAGAATAACTTCCCTTAACCTGCTGGTCATGCAACCCAGAATATGATAGTCTTTCTGGGCTGGAAGTAAGCATCACCAGTCCAATATCCCCAATATCTGCCAATATCCCCAGGTCCTTCTTTGCAGGGATATTCTCCATCCATTCATCACCCAGTCTGCAGTGACACTGGGAATTGCCTTGATCCAAGTGCAGCCCATGTATTTGGCTTTTTTAAGCTTCATGAGGTTCACCTGGGCACACTCTTCAAGCCTCTCAAGGCCCCTCTGGGTGGGATTCCTTCTCCCCAGCAAACTAACCACAGCACTCAGCGTGGTGTAATCTGCACACTTGCTGAAGGTGCACTCAGTACCACTGTCTATGTCACTGATGAAGATATTAAATATGTTTTGTCTCAGTGTGGGACCCTGAGAGACACTTGTTACTGATCTTGACTGGGACATGGAGTTTCTGACTGACACACTTTGGATGCAGCAATCCAGCCTATTCCTCATCCATTTAACAGTCTGTCCACCAAACCCATATCTCTCCAATTTTGAAGCAAGAAAGTAGTGGGGGACCACATCAAAGGCCTTGCATAATTCTAGGCAGATTACATCCATAGCTCTTCCCTTGTCCACTGATGCAACCACTCGCATTGAAGGCCACCAGATTAGTCAGGCATGTCCTTGAAGAAGTCATGGTGGCTGTCTCTAGTTGCTTTCCTGGCTTCCAAATGTTTCAATATTGTCTTCCAGGAGGATCTGTTCCCTGATCTTACCACATATGGAGGCAAGGCTCCCTGGTTAGTAGTTCCAAGACTCCTCCTTTTGACTGTTTTTGAAAATAGGCATCATGTTTCCCTTTTTCCAGTCAATGAGTCTTCACCTGACTGCCACTACTTTTGAAATATGATGGAGAGTGACTTGGCAACTACAGTTAAGTTCTCTCAGGACCTTGGGTTACACCTCATCAGGTACCACATCTCCTGAAAGTGCTTAAATTATAGCCTTCATGCTTTGATTTACCCCTGTCAAAAGGGAAAATTCAAAAGGGTTCCTTGCCCCAGACAGACTGAAAGCCATTTGCTTTTTTAATAACTGAATATTACACAAGGAAGTTAAAACCCATTTGATATATTACATTTGTCAGGTTATTTATCACAGTACAAATAAATCAATGTAGTAATCATTCAATTAATGAGATCCTGAAATTATCAAATGTTATGATTGTCATCAAATATATTACATTAATCATAAGAATCAGTCTCTACAGCTATGGAACCTCTTAACATTATCAATCAGTAGCGAATGCTGATAATAGCAGCAATTAAAGGGATAGAGTTATAGACTTAAAAATCAATAAGACTCATCAGATTTCATAATACTAAATAAAAGTTAATCAAATCACATTCAATATCTCATTTTTGAGTATAAGGTCATCTCATTTTGCTAAATTAAGACTTAAGCAAGTCTTTGCCTAAGCTGTTCTCTCTCAGCGTGTCTTTTGTTCTTTCTGGTTTTGAATGCATGGCAGCAAGAAGATATATTGTGTGTTGAAAAGACTGAATGCCTAAAAAATATATTTTCTTTAATTTCCATGTAAAATACTGGCTGGAAAAAGCCTTAAATATTTGCTTTGTTTTACAAAATCCAGGAGCAATGGAGAAAAGCTTTTGGAAAAATATTGAACAACTAAAATACCTTTATGACTTAAACCTAAAACAGGCATAACAAATTTTCAGTATTACACAAAAGGCAGTAAAATTATATGTACACAGGATTGTAAGGAATTTGTATCCAATATATCCCTTCTGAACTGTATGTTTCTGTAGCCTGCAAGAGGTTTATATGTTTGTATGTTTGTATGTTTATATGTTTAAAGTCACTACTATTCACACTTCTAAACAAGAGTAGATGTGTATGCAAGTTTTTCTTTCCAGTCCATTACTTTCAGGTCTATTTTTTTACCTTGATGCTCTCTCATCATAGCAAAAAGAAAATGTATTTTCTCCATGAAACTGGAGAGATTCAAGATGTTGTCTAGTTAAAAGTACATAAAGTAGAGGAAATCCAAAGAGTTCTTGGGCAAAGCACAGAAGTGCTGGATAATAAAACTAATTGCAGAAGAATCTGGAGGTTGTTCATGTCACAAAACCAAGACACTGTATGCATCTAAATTGGAAAAGAAATCAGACTGTGATTGACTGAAGTGCTAGTAATGTCTTAAACATTGTCAAAATCATAGAAAGACTTTCTGTCAAACTACAAGGAAGCAACTGCCTGTCAGCAACCACCAAAGCCTGACTGGAATTTGTTGAAGGGGACTTGAGATAAGACCGTTGTCTAATCATCTCAGGTCTGAGGAGAAGTAAACAAGGCCCAGGGGGTGGTGGAGGAGAACGGTTTTGGGGGTGTGATGGTGCTTTCTTAAATTGCTCCACACCGAACCAAAGCAGCAACCTCTCCTCCCACCCGCCTCCGGGAAGGCCACATGCACACAAGACATTCATGTGAGAAGCAGCTGAGAAGGGTCATAAACCGTCAAAGACCCCCAAAGCATCCCCCCAACTCGTTCTTGAGGCCTTCTGCCACCAAAGAACTGCACATGATCCAAGTGAGGCAACAAATCCAGAGCCTGTTGGAAGAGACTGCAAGTCTTCCCCTCCACCCCCAGGGGAGGTGCTGGACATCTCCTGAACGTACATTAATCCTCTGAATCCTATGTTTTGTGGGACCCTCACCACCAAGAAGACTAAAAGAACCGGACCAATGGGACACTGCCAGGTTACACAGACTGGTGATACATTTTCTACTTTGAACTCTTTCTTCTCCCCCTCTCCCCATTCTTTTTCCTGTTTCTTTCTATCTCTCTTTCTGTCTCACAATAAATAAAACCCATACTATTGACTTTGGCATCTGGTCTCATTTACACCTTAATTTAGGCAGAGGCATTTATAATAATTTTAATAACTGGATCATAACACAGACACACCCCAAAATGAATGATGTTTTCAAGTGCTTGGACTATGGGAGGCAACTCTGGCACATGTCACTTCTCGAAGAGCAAATGTGTAGAAAAAAAGTTTTATTTTTAGCTGATTCAAAAAAAAAAAAAAAGTTCTAAAAATTAACTCCATAAAATTGAATATTCTATCTTGGACATACTGCATAGGAAAAATGGATGTGTTGACTTTCCCAGTGGAAAATAAAGTAAAAAAAGTAAAATAAATATTAAAATAAAAAATTAAATAGTAAATAAAAATCATCTGCAAGATCTGAATTTTCACAGAAACTATTTTAAATATTACATAATATTTTTATTCACACTTAACATTTTTCAGTTATGACTCTTATGTTCTGGTTTTCAAAAGAATTTAGAGCCAAAAAAATCTGAGAAGTCTGTACTGACCAGCTAAGTTTCTTAAACCAGCAGACTGATTTATTTTGTTAGCAGGATTACATCATTCAGATACCAGCAATACTAAAACAAAAAATAGCCTGTACAACTATTTGTCATATAAAAATTCAGTTTCAGTTTCAGTTGCCCAAAAAAAACCAAGGCATCCAGTGCTGATGAAGTATCCAAAATTATCCAAAATTATCACAAAGCAGTCGAGTATAACACAAGACCTGAGAGAGACCAGCAGCTTTTTTGGACTGGTCATTGGAGATCAAGCAGCATACCCTATAATATAATAAATATAATATAATATAATATAATGTAATATAATATAATATAATAAATACTATAACATATGATATTTTTATATAACATAAATAATAAAAAATATAATAATTTAATATAAGACAGTATTTTATTGCGTTACAATATTCTCTGCAAAACTGACATGTCCACAGGGGATATTTTGATTCTTGATGATTGCGTTTTTCATAAAGTATTTAAAGAACCATAAATGTTCCCATTCTGGAAAACACCCTTGGGCTGTCTCAAATGGCCACACAGGCCAGTCACTAAATTGGTCTCTTTCTACCTCTCTCCATTGAATAAAACAGTATAGTTGAAATAACTTACAAATTTTTTACACACTCAATTTTTTCCCTGTGTCTCTGGGCTTCTGTGTTAACCAGTCATCCTCTCCATTATTTTTTGTTCCTCTCCTAGAGGACCTCTTGTAGAAGAGGTCTCACTACCTGCTTAATTAATGTTGCTGGGGTCCTCTGTAAATAAAAATAGAAACAACTGTTCTCCTTCAGTGATCAGAATCAGACTCTAAAAGCATTTAGCTCATAGGGAGTCCCCTTTAGGCCACATAGACCTATTTTAAGCATCTAAATGCCAATTTATCTATATTAACATCAACTGTAAAGTGCACAGGTTTACTGTGTTTTGAATACATGAATGCAGTTCTTTGTGTATTGTGGTAAATATATGTTTCTAGAGCCTTTCAAAAGAACATCTCCTAAGAGATAGGTTTTGTGTACATGTTGGCTTTTGTTTGAATCCATTACAACCCTCCAGCTTTTCTTTTCTCTTCTCCTTCTTAAAGGCTTTTCCATGAGTTTTTAAAAGCCTCATAGTTACTCTGCCATAACTGGAAACAACTCAGAATTTCTAGTTGCCTATTAAGGGAGGTCAGAAATGCTTGCACTGCAAAGCAGTTCAGATCCAAGGGAGATTATGTTATTACATTATTTTTTGATTGTAACTTTTGCAAATGGGCAGATTTATTAGAATAATATGACTATAAATGTGCATCTGTTTTTTTTATTGGTACTGACATTCACTGTGTCAGGTCTGTGTTGGTTCCACAAAGCTCATGTGTTTCTCCATCACACTCCTGGATGAAGGCTGGGAGAAAACAAGGAAGCTGCAATAGCAGCAGTTCCAGAAGTATTTTGAATGTTGTTGTTACATTTTGCTAGTTGAGGGAAAAGTGTTTCACTAGAGCCTTGTGAAGGTCAGATTGTGGGTGAAAGCAAACTGGATTATGTTCAGCCTAGGAATTCTGATTTTGACTGTGTCAAGTAAACTAGCAGAGATTTTTGTATGTACATCATCTAAGGTGCAGTCATCTCTTTTTCAGTGAGCCTTGTAGATTAACAGTACTCTGAAATACCTACTTCCTTCTTGCAGTGCAATTACTGAATAAATTAGGGCTAGAAATCTTCAGTTTCAGAATATTCTGTTTCTAGTCCTCACATCATTGAACAAATTGCTGAGTAAAGCAAGGAAACGTATGAGGAAAAAAATTCTAAGTGAAATATCTTTACAGGCATCATAAACTGTATTATCTGAGCACTTCAAAATAGTTAATGGACTTTATCTTGACAGCTTCACTGTAAAAGAGGGCAGTGATATTAATTTTTAAGCATAAAGATGCAAAATACAGAAAGGCGAAAGGTCAATATTAAAAACAAACCAACCAACAAAAATACTACAAAACCCACAAACAAACAAACAAACAAACAAAAGCTCCCCCACCTAAACAGGAAACAAAGAAATTAAAAACCCTCTAAAATAAATATACTTCAGGCATTGAACTTTCTAGACTGCTGCTCTGAATATTGTATTCTATGCTTAACATGTATGTTTGGGGCATTTTGGAGAGTGAAAAATATCTGGATAACTTACAGTCATGCTCTTTCTTGACTATTGACTGAATTAGAAGAGAGTCCTAGCTCTCCTTTGCTTTAGGCACTAAATAGCTGGTGTCTGATCCTGTACCTGAACTGCATCACTCTAAATACTTGTTGTACTTTGGGTCTTTGCAGAAGGAGCTGTTTATCTGGTATTTGCATGAACCAAACACAGAGAAGTCCTACTCTTGGCAACTCAGCTTTCTTGACCCTAAAGCTGTAGCAATAAAAGGACATTCTGAACCACATAACAGCTGCAGAAATAAGGTAGAAGTATTTTTAAGTAAATAAAAAATTGCATATGGACACAGGACATTCATGGTCTGACTAAAGTCTTAGTCTGTACTGTCCAGGGAATGTTTCTGTGAGAGAAAAATTATAATTGAACATTGACAAAGCAGAAAGTTAATCTGATAAAATTTTTTTCATCCTGATTAATTCATCCATTTTTTAAAAAAGATGTTCAATAATCTGTTGCTTGCTTAAAC
This sequence comes from Pseudopipra pipra, assembly GCF_036250125.1. Classification (NCBI taxonomy): domain Eukaryota; kingdom Metazoa; phylum Chordata; class Aves; order Passeriformes; family Pipridae; genus Pseudopipra; species Pseudopipra pipra. Next base: position 6,630,885 of record NC_087549.1, read on the forward strand.
ATCCATTTGTTGCAAGTTTTTGGTTGTTCATTTTTTTATATACAAAATATTGAGATTTAATTGCAGATATTTGAATACTGTTATGTGCATAGTTGAGATTTTATGTAATATCCACATCTACAAAATTCATGGTAATGTATATGCATAAACATAAGGAGGTAAAAGCATTTCTAAAGGAGAAAAATAATTAAATAAGTAACATGACCTACTAATGGTACGTGAAAACTAGTGGGGTAACCACTTTCCTATTGAGAAATCTTTTCTCTGACTATTATTGAAGGACCGTGCCCATCAAACATCTCAGTTATTGAACATCCTATGTCAGTGCAGTCCCATTGATTTTGGTAGGATTTTGTGTTACCGGATCCAGGTGTGGAATTGGAGCCAAAGTCAGCCCAGAGGGAACATCGATCCGTGATGGTGTGGTGATTCCTGTGTCTCTGTGCTATTGAATCACATCACATTTGAAAGTCATTGAAATAAAATGAATATGCCTGCAAATAAATGTGAGGCTTTTGCAAAACACTGCACAGTGTGTCAAGTTGCTCCCTGAATTATTCAGCCAAAAATTTCTAAATGACTGGGTCACACAATCCGTGGAGTTTATAATTAAAAGTATGCAGGTGCAGGAATATGGGTGCATTTTTCTTGGTTGTGTTTCAGAGACCTATAAAGCCTCACTGCTAGAGATGTGCCAAATTAACCATAAATAATTCAGGTAGCCTGAGAACCTCTGCATCTGCTGTTTTGCAGAGAATCTGCATGTGCTGCTATTAGCTTTCCTTCTACTCACTGCAATTATTTTTGAAACAGTTCCTCGCTATTTAAATGTGCAGCAGGTATTTGAAAGAAAAGTTCTTATAAAAAACAAAATATCCAGATGTGCTGTGTTGGGTTTCTCCAAGATATATCAATACAGTATTTTGGGTTCAGACTGATGTTATGTGATTCTAAATGTCAAAACTGAGAAAAAAATAAATTACTTCTCAGCTTCGGATAGACAGATCTGTTCTTATACATAATATTCTATCTAAATTCTTGATTGTTTTACAGAAGATCATGCCCCTAATAAAAGTGTTTCTCCTTCTGCATTTTTGACATTGCTCTGTTTCATTTTGTTTTCTTCCCTTTGCCAAAACTGATTCATGCAGCACATTTGGTTGTCATATGTGCTTAGTTATCCTAGAAGGATAATAAATTCAGGAAATCAGTTAAAATTTAAGAGTTAACAAAACAGAGCAAGTTCTTATAAACACAAAATTAAAAGAAAAAAATTGAAAGAGAAGCTGACTATTTTGAGATGAGTTCAGCTGTATGTTCTGTAGTCTTTTGAGTAAACATGGGTAACGTGTGTTTTGCACTAAATATTTCCTCTGAAAGTACAGATTTGTGTCAATCAGAAGCCATCAAAAAGTAGCTTAATGCTTTTTATTTCAAGATTTTGAAAATAGAAATGTTATTTTTTCTGAAATTATTTTTACAAATGCTTTTTTGAAAGTAATTTGAGGCAAAAATTGTTTTTGTTCTTTTGCAAATCTTGAATAAAATATATTTTTATTAATGATGAAAAAATCCTTACTTTTGAGAAAAGCAACATAGTTTGTTCAGACCAAAACATTTTTTTTTTTTTACAGACCTCACACAAAATCAAGATTTAATTATTTGCTCATCTCTGCTCCTGAGTTTAAACAAGATTCCTAAGGGCTTTGTATAGCCCAGGTATCTTCTTGACTCCTTTTTTCAATTACATTTTTCTTAACTTATAAGGTTAGATATTTCAGGAGAGGAAGATGATCTTGATATGACACTCTGCAGTGGACTACAGGTGATCTCTGGTCAAATCCCTAGGTGGTCTTAAGGTGGTTTTGAATTGTTGTGGTTGTACAATGCCCACCAATATATGGCTTATTCCCTTGAATTATTGCACATCAGCTGAAGGTTGCTGCCTGTCTCAGGTCAGGCCAAACAGCTGAAGTTGACAGTCTGACTCACAAACTGGTTTCAAAATGAGGTGGCGAAGGAGTCCCTGCTGTGAGGATGGAAAGGAACTCTGGCTTACTTCAAAGAACAAGTAGAATGACACACTACAGCCCCTAAGGAATCATTTTGTTATCAACAGCTATACAATACATCAAACATGTTTACTATAAGTAAGCAGAACTGAAACTGAGGGAGATTTGATCACTGGAGGGAATATTAGGTTCTTGGGTCACTTCTGGGATCCCAATGCTGCTTCTTAATGATGTTTCAGACCTCACTTTCCACTGTTTGTTCCACTCTATCTCCAAACCTTATCACCACTCTGTTTAAATTCTTATGTACTCTATCAAATTAATTTATTTCATCCAGCCTGGGTTGGGGATTTAATGACTGTCATAGTCCTCACATCACATTCACTCCAACTTGTCGTAGTCCTCATAACTGCCTCTGCCCCCTTCCTGTTGTCATCACATCAGATGCAAGGCAAGTGACACATCTTTATATTTTTTTAATGAAGCTTTTCCTCAGTTCTTTGCTTGACAACTTATTAGACTAGGTGGTTCTCAAAGCCTCTGATACCACTGGAACAGTGTTTTCCATTGACTCTGTAAAGCCCATTTATTAAGCACAACATGTTGCAAAAAACTTCTAGGAAGATCCACTGAACTGCCAGGATGCTGCAATGTTGGCTGACTCCATGGGAGTCAGGATCAGCAGGGCATCCTTGGGGGACTAGAGAGAGGGATGGGGGACAGTCAGGGGCAGCCCATAGTTCTGTGTTGCAGATTTGTATTTATATTATGGGGATGCATCTGGAGGGAGGAGAGCACTGATTCACAGTAAGGATGTTTTCAGATTCCAGCATTAAAACAGGATGGACAAAGCATGTGCAAACACAAATGCCAAGTCATTTGCCAAAGGTCACAGGACAAGTCAATGACAAAGCTCAGGAAAAGCTATTTTTACACCCAGGCAGGAGGATTGTTGCTTCCATAAACCCCTTGATTTGAATGACACAATTTCCCAATTTCCCAATTCACATGGGAAATCCTAGTCCGCTAGGATTAAGCCTGAAACCCAGATCTGCTGTTTTGTACCTTGCTGGTGATGAGGTGTTGGACCTGTCAGGAATGTACAGTCCTTTCCATGTTAATAAAACCTATCTATACATTGTACATGTTTTTTCTCATGTGCTTGAGTAACACAGTAATCTCTCCTCGATGGTGGATCTAAATGTTAGCAAAATAGCAATAATATCACCTGTATCACTGTGCTGATATTTTCCTGCAATCCTACAGATTTCTTGGGAAGGGGGGCAAAGGTACTAATAAGCTTGAACTGTATAGATGCTTGAATAAAGCATTCTCTCAAATTAGGTTGTACTGAAACTCCTATGTTATTGCTCCTCTAGTTCTGTGGAAAGTGGTGGGGTTAAATAATTTCAATATCCATTTGCCTCCTTTCTGGGAACAGAATTGCAATATAACTTGTAGAAGAGAAGGTCAGAAACTATAAAATCAAACTCTTTTCCCACATTTACATACAACCCAAGAAGAAAATGCAGACATTAACCTGACTATAGGCCTTCTACACAGGAAAAACTATCAGGAAACACATTAATGTTATAATCGCTGTCAAAACAAGAGATTTAGAGGTGAGGAAGAAAAGAATTTAAATTTTAAAGAACTTTTATGAAAGGACTTACATTTTCCCAAGTAATATCTTCCATTAATTTAACACGTTCATTGTTTTCCTACCCATAGCCATCAAATTATTCTTCCTTTTTCGCATATAGTGCTGATATCTGCTGATGGATTAGTTTGTTTACAAAGTCTGCAGCTCAACAGATTTTGAAAAGTGCTGCAATTCAGAATTTAATAGCTGGTTTTCTTGAAAGTGGAAGGTCAGAATTAAAACCGTGTGCCATGAGGCTGTCACTGTGAGTATGTGCTTGGTAATGATCTCTGAGGCACACAAACAGAATACAGTACAACAAAATTTATTACAGAACTTTTAAACACTCAGGAATGTGTTTGAGATTGATATGTAGGCATGTGAGGCACTTTAAAAATGGAGCATTTTGGAGACCATTTTGACAAATGATACTTCCTTCCACAATTGGCCAGCAATGGAAGCTGTGTCACTTCTAAGTGCATCTAAATTGCCTAGTACTATTAAGAAGTCATTTAAGCTTCAGCAGTGTTTTGTCTGATCCTGAAACTGAGCACTTAAAATGTATGCCTTGTCCAAACACACAATGAAAACATTATTTTTACTTTCTTTTTAAGCCAGTCTTTCCCCACAAACATGCACACATCCCAAGCTGAAAAGAAGTAAAATATCAAATGATGACATGTTCTATCAAACGCATGAGTGGAATAGGATCTATCACTGTCTCAGTCTGGGTATAAGAGCTTTCTTCTAGGACTCAAGGGGATATTAAAATAAGAAAGCCATTTTTTAGCACTTTACATGATTCATGATTTAGATGCAACATCTATGAGTTTCATAAGCCAAGGAAAAGCTTAGGTAGATATACAATAATGCACAGTAAAAGAAATTGATTTTTGATTTAACAAACCACTCAAATGGACATAATAATTTAGATATTTCTACAGTAAAATGAATGGGAGAAAGCTTCTGTGGAAGTTCCTAAGTATAATTTCCAAAGTCATACCGACTATTTTAATTTATTTCTCTTACATCATTATATATTTGTGCAGTGCCTAGAACTGGTAAGATTCAAAACACTGATGGGAATCAAAAACAAATCCTATGTTCAGTAGCCAATGGAAACAGAGCTTTTTTTCCTCTGATAATTCTTGTATCTATTTTCTCCACTTCTTCCAATGTAAATGCATTGAGAAATGTATAGACAGTTACAACACAGCCATTTCTCAGTCTCAACAGTGGTGCACTAAGCAATTTAGAAATTGCTAGCATCATAAGTATTTGTAAGTGGCAACTCAATGAATGTAAAAAATCTGACAGACAGTCTATTCTTATGATAGGAGGGGTATAATAATGTGCTGGGTAAATGTAAATCTTACAATGATTCCCATTACATTTCTTTGAATTCCACCTTTCAAATGTGTCTTTGCACACTGAAGCAGTGAGCAAAACTAACTACTTTGTTCTTACTGTTCTTAAAATTCACTTTTGTTCTTACACAAGATAAATAAATCAATAGCAAGTTGCTGCTATGCCAAGAAACAATTCTGTCTTTCTTAGGCTCCCCAAGCTCTCTGTATTGCTGGGACTTGTATTTAGACTGTGAGACTTCTGAGCCAGAGGTCTTCTTTGTTCAGATTTTGTGTGGTCCCCACTCCAGTGGGAACCTTATTCCATAGCAAGGGCTTCTAGGCAGTACAGAACTTGGAATGTCTATCATAAGGAAAGCGGTGTATAAGTACTTGGTGAGTGAGTGACTCCTCATGCATTGATGATAACTTGAGGAGCAGTAGAAATGTTCAGAGAGCAGTGGGATGGCACAGAAGTTGGCACGGCAGCAGCTGTACTCACAAGATTGAAGACTTTGTCACTAGAAATCTGCAGCTATGAAGGTACAAATCCAGAACTATCTTTGCTTTACCATATGCAATCACTGAAGGTAGAAAAAATAAATAAATAAAAAAAAATTACATTGCTTCAGTGGAGAAAGGCAAAAAGGAAAATGTTCCTTCCCTCATGGAGGTCCAGAATTCAGCAATGATTTAATATTCAAATCAATTGTAGATCCTCATATGTTTATCTTATAACTAAAATACCTTGTTATTTGCTTTGCTGGATCAAAATCCTTACCTTTGAGATGCTAACACAGTAAAAGGCAAGGCACTACCTAAACTCAGCAGCAGATAAGTAACTTGTCTGTTTTTCCTGAGCAAGTTGGGATCTTTCAATATGCCTTTTCTAGTAGTCTTCGCGACAGCATACCCCCTTAAGAAGAGACTTAGATGCACCTTGAAAATCTACCAGTCTCTGAAGCTACAAGGGCTCTTGCTGATGTATATCAGAAAACATTGGGTTTAACAACAATATCTGATGAAATACAATACAGTTTGAAACAAAAGTATTGTTTATACTAAATTACAGTGAAATTGAGAACCTACCCCTAATGATCCTTTGAAATAAAAACTGCATGTCGTACTGTAAAGAGGACTGAATATTAAATGGAGGCTTATCACTGTATTGTTGGACAGCTACTTTATCTGTGTCCAACTTATTTATTTAGTAGTTAAAATTAGAACTGGATTCTTTGCAGAAGGCTTCAGTACCCAATCAGCTCTAAAGCACAGCATGAAAGCAATGAATACAGTAAGACAATATGCTTTCACTACAGTAATAAGTGAAATTCAGCACTGCCATGCAAACAGGTTCAACTGAGGGTCCCTCCAGCTTCATTAGAGTTCAGCTTACTAATCGATAACTGAGTCAGCCGCTGCTGCAGGCAGCCCGAGGAGATGAAAGTAAGAAAAAATACTGTTCTAGAAAGTATCATTTCCAGGGGATATTAGCTCAAGGGTTCACAGTTACATGCCACCAAAGCACTGACTCAGCTGCTCATCTAAAATGTCATTGGGAGAATTTATCCTTGGAGCAACTTGAAATTTCTAACTATCTGCAGATGTTCTGCTTAGAGTTTTAAATTCTAAATGCTCACCGTGGACAGAAACGTGAGAAATAATGACTTCAGATAAATCAATACCGTATCTAAGAATCTATCAGTACTGTAAGCATGTGCTTTTGAATCATTCAGATTTATCCCTTAAAAGAAAACAGAAAAGTATACCAATCCCACATATGCACCATAAGAGTTAACTGATTGGTCAGTCACCCCCCAGCTTACAACAAATTGCCTGGCATTTGAAATAAAATATCCAGTTTCTGTTGTTGTGAAACAAACAGGGTAAGAAGAAAAAGAAAAGATAATTTATTATTATTATTTATTTATTCATTTTTTCCTTTAATTTTTCACTTCAATACTTGCAGGAAATCACAAAATCTGGGTAGCAGTTTAAAATAACCTGCTTACACTTGTAAAAACTGCCACAAAAGGGTCTAGTGAGCTTGCTTAGTCTTTTTTTAGAACTAGCAAATGTTTAAAGTACTTACCTGAGAGCCTGAACTAGTAGCTTTGATGTGGCAAAGCTTTGATGGCATCAGCAATTCTGGTCTGTGGTTTTGACTGTTGTTCCCTCCTGGATGGCTCCTGGCACTCTTCCCTGCGCTCTGCTTGTGTCACAGCCTCATTCTCCTTTTCCAAGGGTCATACTGTTTGATGTGTTGCAAAAAGTTGCATTCCTGCAGATCTGTTTTTTGGCAAAGATGCCCAGCTTTGCTCTTTAGCAAAGAAATGCAGTAAACTACTAAAAATGAAGAAGAAAACTGGGAGTAATAACTTGAGTCCTCCTAATATTTCCACAATGAGAGTCTTGTTCATGTACCTTAAAGAAGTTTCCATAAAGCTCATGCAGTTACACAGCTTTTTTGCATATTTGTGAACAAGTTTACCTTAAATATTTCTTGAACATAATATTCACATCCAACTAAAAAGACTTTTGACAAAGGTCTTATATATAGTTCTCTAGTTTCTTAACTAGCACCTAAGGAGTGTTTCAAGGAGAAGAAAGGCTGTTAACACACCTTTTCCTTCTACAATATCCCATGAAAGGACATGGCACAAAATCTGTGATGTAAAACCCTCCAGCCTCATGCTGCATCAGGCATTGGTGAGTCCAATAGCACTACCCATTCCCAAAAGAACAATACCTCAGTGTTCCTGTGCTCCATGAGACAATCTTTAGTTTGTGCACAAACACGTCTAATTTGAATGCCTTCGTCAAAAATAAAAGGGTCTATCAAAACAACTTTTAAAGGTAGTTTACTGTCATCACTTAAGCAACAGGAAGACCATCAATTTTAAAATGGAGCTAGTTTAAAATTAAGGTCGATAGTTTATGACATTTGGTGTATAACTCCAGAAGTGTCAGGATGCTATGGGGGCTGGAAGTTCCTGGGGGCTGAGCTCCAGGGGCCATGGAGACTTTCCAAGGGTGACAGGGCAAGGCCTGGTAGTCCCGAGGTCAGTTCCAACATCCCAGTCAGGATCAGGGTAAACTGAAGGCATCAGGGGCAAGAGGGGACAACACCAGCCCTGAGTTCTGGCACCTCCCTGGGTATGGAGATGGATTGAGGCCAGGACATAACATGAGCCCATTGATGGGACTGTCCTGATGTGTTACAGCCAGAGAGGACAGGGATCTGCCAGAGATGAAGACCAATGTCCTGTGGTGTCACTGAGGCAGGGACTGACAGCCCAGGGAGTCTGAAATGGGCTCCAGAGCCATGGGCAGAGACGGGGAAGAAGAGATGCCCAAGATGCAACCTTCGGTGAGAAAAAAGAATATGCTTAAACTGACATAGGTATGATTGTCCTTCCCTTCTGAGGGTTAGATAGGACACAAAATCAGCTCAGAGACAACTCATGGATCTGTACAATATTTCTCAATTCTGGGAAGCACAGTGTCCATCATCCATTGAGTTATCTGTCAGATTGGGAAAAAGGGGAGAGGCAATTATTGACCAAATGAAGACAAATCGACCAAGGCATCAATTCAGAATCAGGCTAAAAAGATAGGTTTTTCATTATACTTGGCCCAACTCTTTGTCTTTGCTTGTTTTGTAAATTCATTTTCTTTTTCCTACAGGCCAATCATTGTCACCTGTCTGCTTCTTGTCATCTCATGGCATAAACAAAAAGAATAGTGAAAATCATACTTTAATATGAGAGGCCATTCCTCTTTTGCAATGCTCTTCTGTGTAGTGGCTGCTAGAGTTCAGCAATATGGCAAAATATAACACAGAATGTAACTGGGGTTTTTTTTTCCATTTTCATAGTTAAAGAACCTTTCTTGAAATTGGTTTTCAATGTTTATCTTGTTCTCACTTAAAAAAGACAGGACCACCTGCATGTAGATAATGGGAAGGGAAATGAGTTTTGGTATCTCCTATTTTAAGTACAAACATTACTCTTTATGGTCAAAATCTTCCAAGGGATTGATGGTATCTTGACTGTATTTGTTTTACCTCTCTTCAATTCAATTTAAAGGAAATGTCCTAGTGCAAGAAGCAACAGAGCAAATACAGCAATGCACAGTATAACAGCATTACTTCTCTCATTTTGGTCACTTGCCAATTCTGCACCTGAATATGGAATGAAGATTCCAGTGTCTCAACAATTCAGCCTTAGAATTTTGTGGTTTGTCCAAAAGAAATTAAAACCAGTCAGTAATGCTGAGACAGAGAACACAGAAATGAATATTTGGACAGCTAAAAAAGGTGCAGTTTGTCTTATAAATCCAAGTCTCTCTCCATAATCTTATCTGGAAAATCTGTAGATCAGACCCTATATCCCTGCTTCACTAGTATGAAAATCATATCATGAAAGAGGAAAGAGGGGAAAGGAGGTGATGACCAGCACTCACATATCATTTTGTTATAGAACTGGGATATTAGTCAAGACACAGAGTCCCTGAAGCTAAAAAGCAATCCTACTGTTGTTATATATCCTTACCTTTGTTGTCTAAAAATACCAGTTATACTGTGATGCAACTGTGATCTAAAATCAACTTTAGTGATCTAAAATAATTTCTTAAAGTCCCTTCTTGCTTAGTTTGAAATATTCTTCTGTGTCTAGAAAGCATGACTCCAAAAAAGTCCAGAGCTGTTTTGTTGATGATTAGATATATCTTGCTTCTGTTTTAGTCCCATGGGAACCATGGTACATAGGCATATTCTTCAAGGATTCTGAAAACTTCTTCTGGTTTCTCCTTGAGACATGGTACAAAAGGGTATCTTGACAAAATATTCAGCTTTCTAGATGACTTAGTAGCTGGGACACTCAAATGAGGTTTTGGTCTCGGATCCAAAAATTGCATCTAATTTCTGCTCAGAGAACTATTTAATGTGAACTGTATAATACTGAAGAAGCAAGATCCGATACTCGAAATTTTCCTTGTAGATCAATGGCCTTAGCACAAGGCAGAGAGTTCTTCCTGTGCCTTCTTTTTGTGCTGCTCATTCTTTCACTCTGTACCTATGAATGTCTCATGTCTTTACTGCCAAGGAGTGTGTCTATAGCAAGAAGAGTAAAAAGAAGCTTGATCTTCAGATGCTCAAGTTATCCTGCTACTAAAATTAAGAGCGAACCTAATAATGTCCTTCATGTAAATTTTCATTAAAATATGGACTAATACCATACTAAGTTATGCTTTAAATCAACTTAAGACTTCTTAGAGTCTTGATATATTTTTAGACATTTTTTACACTGAATTACCTTAATTCATCCTCGAGTGGACGTGAAGAAATTGAGATTCTCCCTGAGAAGAGATATTACCCCATTTTCCCCAACAATGTTATGAACAGCTAAGAATCTTCTACAATGAATAACAAAACAAGCACTAAAATATGTTATCTTGTGAACATGATTTCAAATACTTTGGGACTGCAGTTGTTGGTGGGTTCTGCTTCTCTTGTCTCTGCTTTCATACAGTGCATTTGCTACTAAATAGTAACAGAGGGGTGGAGTTTACTTTTCAATCAAAACCAATTCATAGTTATGATTTTACTTCTTTTCAGACTTTTAAATTTCATTTTAATTCCTTCAGCGCTAGATAAAGGGATCTAACTGTGGGATACTAGGTTCTGAATTTGGATGACATTAGAGGTAGCCTTAATTGACTAACTTTGGGTATAAGTTCTCCAATAGGACTGATCTCTGCTCTTTGAAAGTCCAGTTGACTCTTGCTCATGTACCACATTAGATTTAGAGAAACCTGTCAAACTGAGAAACTTGGCACCTCTTTATTTTTTTCTGGCTCCAATCTTCAAGTGCTCTACACACTGATACGAGGAGAGATGTTACTCATAATTTTCTTGCTTAAATTGTAGTAATAAAGAAAACTGTTTAGCAAATCTGCCACTAGTTATGAAGAAAAAAAATAACTTCAGGAATCCATGTTTCATTTGAAATCAGCACTTCCTTTTGCACCAGCTACTACCAGGTAACTACTTGGACTGCAGTCATAAGCTAAATTTAACCAGTGACTTAGTCTGATATCTCCATGTCCCATTAGCCAGACTTCCTGACTGCTGATTGTTCCTGAATGAAAAGTCAGTGCCTCTATTTCATTCACTAGGTTTATAGCAGTGAAATACGGCTACGTCAGGAAAACTTCTGACCTTTTGCTGCATCTTTTTGAGAAATGCCCCGCTAATGACTGTTCATATTAATTGGAAACCTGAAAAACAGATGTTTCAGTACAATTCTTCATTCCTTGGTGCTCAGTCACCCTGTTAATAGTACTGCCACCTATTAAGAGATAATAGACTCAATATAGTGTAGCAAGAGTAAACTAAATATTTTACTAACATCAGTGTCTGGTCTGTGCCAGTGCCAGATAACTCATCAGAACATTTCAAGAATTTTTACTTTGTTCGCTCTGTGCCAACACACATCGAACTTGACCCTCTTAACAAGATGTCCTAGTTAGAACAGCTAGGACTAGTTCATCACTGTATGGGTGTAACCCAAAACTGTGTATTCTATAGCCTTCCATGCCATTTCCCAGAAACTGTTATCGAGACCGTTTACACCATCTGCCCAGAGCAGCCTGACTCCTCAGGCTATAAACTGAGTGTTAAGAGGCCTGTGAGATAGGAGGATGGTCCTGTCCTCACACCTATTGTGGAACTCCCTGCCCTGAGGGAGGTACTGGGCATTCCTGCCTGAACAGGAGGATATATATAATCTTGGAGTCTTGGGACTTTTTTAACCACTTGTGGGATCTAGAGAAGGACTGTGACCACCACTCTCAAACAGACTGCAGACCACCACTGTCGACCGGACTGCAATCACCACTCTTTACCAGACTGCAAGAGCACTCTCACCAGCAGGTTTTCCCCTCTCCTTTTATTTTGGACTCAGGGGGCCCAAAGAACACCACTCTGTTCATGCTTCAGGGTGCAGGGTTATACATTTGGGTTTTGTGGGTTGAAACCAATTGTTTGTCTGTATAATCGTATTTATTGTATTATTTTATTAAATTATTTTTCTGACTTATAATCTCTCTTTTGAGTTGGGTTCATTTCCCCTGCCAGTTTACTTTTAAACCAGCACAAAAGACTATGATATTATCTAGTGCTAATAAACCACTAGGAACTGAGGACTTGGTACTTGCTCAGATCTACCAGCTCTGCTGACACGGCAGCAGCCTTTCTTCAAGGACCAGGATAGACAGGGTAATAACTCCTAAGAGAACCTCCACATATTTCATCTCAGTTGTCAACAGTTTTAGTCACTGTTCAGTTGTGGAGATGATGTGGATCAGTTCAATTAGCTTTTGTCTTTCACTGTTTGCTATTGTCCCATTCAAAGGGTGAACCATAAAACTCGTGGAGTTTTCTTTCAAATACTACTTTTGATAAGATATTCAAACTACATTCCTATCTTTTTTCGCTAGTTAGTTTGTTTTTAAACTTGAACACCTTGAGGTGTATCCCAGACAAAAACTTGGAGCCATGTTCTTTTTAGATCAGTTTCAGGAAATGTGTAGTACCTTTACCGTGGTTAACAAAGTGTAGCTCCCTTTTCATCCCTTTTTTCATCTTATGAGTGTTTGGACCTAATGAGGCTGATCTTTCATTTCAGGGATACAGATTCATGTATTTGAAACTGAAAGGGGTAGGGTCTTTGCTATCAAACCAGTTGAACATTTCTGTATCTTTGATTGACTCAGGGATTAACGGAAGGATAACATAATCCCAAAGCTAACTCAAGTTAATATACATTATTTTAAAACTGAATTAAAATTTAAATTAGAATTCAGTTTCATCTACAAATATGAGTGTGAACCTGTGCCTATAAGAGCCTTTATGCATATACTGGAGTTTTATTGTAAGAAATACTATTGCTAAGAGGTGGAATAGCGATTGTCCTGACAAATTGCCTCCCTGACTATATAAATAGCACACTCTTTACAATATTAATTGAAGAAGGATCCAGGAATAGTAAATACACATTTTATTCTATAAATCAGTTTGACATACTATGGCTCACTTGAAACATATCCATCAGTAGTGATCAGGAAATTAATTAATATAAGAGAAAGCAAATGAGAACATAAGACATCCTGGAAGATTGTTCAGATTTCCAAAGGAGCTTATTAACAAAGATATATTCCTGTTGTCAAAATGCTTTTTTCAGCCATCTTTCTTCAGGGCTTTGGCATGGTACCTATGAATAGAACTACAGCCATTTACAGAAGAGCTGAAGACATATGGCAAATCTCTTCCCAGAATGTCTCTCTAACTTCACTGTGAGACTACACATATTTCCACAACTTTCTGAGCCATAAATTGTTAGATTAGGAAAAGAACTTAGAGAACTTAAAAGTTTCATATAAGACTCCACTGATTTTTATATACTGTATGATGTCTCTCAAAAAGTGAGAAGGAACATTCCTGCCATCCCAAGGCTTCTGATGTCTGGGGGAAAACAAGTTCCAGCAAGGGTCAAAGGTGACAGTGAGAGAGGAGGAGGGAGCTGAGGAGGGAGCAGCAGCAGAGGGATCCCAAGAAGGGCCAGAGGAGGAGGAAGGCAGAAGCAGCTGCAGGCTCAGAGCAGGGATCTCATGTAAGTGACTTCCATGTCTTTATCTCAACCTACAAACCTTCCCACCCTATTTTCTCCCCCATCCCATTGAGGAGGGAGAGTGAGAGAGACTCTGGGTGGGAGTTTGGCCCTTAGCCAAGGTTAACCCTTTAAGGTCCTGTTGATTTTTAGATGGAATGTAAGTTTAAGCGTCTTATAAGAGAAAGGGAATAAGGCAGTTCCCCGTTTAGAGTGACACCTTCTGTGAAGGTTATTTTACCACTTGAACTGGCTGTTACTCCTGCGCTTATTTGAGGTGGCTCAGATTTATGAACTACAGCCTCTAAGTCTGTAGATTTGGCCTTGTGCCAAACAATAAATAACATGAAGGGCTTGATGAAGAGTCTTCATGACTGCCAGAATCTCCGTTTCTGTTCTCAACAGCTTCAGATCAGGTTCTCATGCTGAGTGATAACTCTTAACAAGTAGGCTGTTGCCTTCTTCATCAGTTCCTGGATTGGTTTACTCTGCAGACCCACACTAAGCACATTGCAGGCTCTTTTTGTAAAACTACATTGTATGGATCTCAGCAGCACCCATAACATCTGGAACTGTCAAAACCACTGAAAAGAAGGACTGGAAAAGAAGTTGTGCTATTTCCGAATTTGACTAAAAACATCCGCACAATTGTCAAACCCCATTAATCTGTAAACAGTAATTATTGGTCATTCATATAACAGAATGTTAATTGAAAGAATTAATCCTAATGTAATATATAATTAATCTAACAAGATTCTAAAACCACATACATTAGCAAAGTAAGAATAGGTCAGTTCCACCTTTAATTATCTATATATGTGGGTCTTGCTTTCAGTGCGACAGAAGCATAGGTTATAAAACCTAGAACCCTCCATTTTCTCTAGTCTCTTCATCAATAAACTGTATATTTGGGTTAATGCAGAAAAGAAATTACTTGCCTAAAGCAGAATATAACCTGCAGACATGTAAATCTGATATCAGAGTTCCCTTACTAGTCAACTACTTGTTACTAGTCAAGTTAAGTTTGCATTACTTGAGGATCTAGCCGGTATTTACACTACTATAACTAAAAATCTTTCTTCATTTTGACAAATTTTACCTGCAGAAAATGGAGCTATATAGCATAAACTAGGTTATGAAAGAAGCATAGTCACAGTAAACCAGTATTCTCTAATTGTGACAGACTGTGTACACACAGACATTACAGCTCTCAAGGTTTGGTTTTTTCTGTGAAACTCCTACACCTGTCAACAGGAATTGTGTAGATGTATCTCCAGCAGAATACAATCCTATTTCTATTATAAATAGTAAAATTATACAGTCCTATTTCTATTATAAAGAGGAGAATTATAAACAGAAATAGTAAAGAAAATTTTGAACCATTTTATTGTTCAGAAAGAACGACTGAAGAAAATGCAAGGGCAAACGGGGTAGGGCAAGGGGGATTGGCTTTATCTGACAGAGGGCAGGTTTAGATTAGATATTAGGAAGAAATTTGTTACTGTGAGGGTGTGAGGCACAGGTAACCCAGAGAAGTTATGGATACCCCATCCCTGGAAGTCTTTAAGGCCACATTGGATGAGGCTTTGAGCAACCTGGTCTGGTGAAAGGTGTCCCTGCCCATCCAGGGATATTGGAACAGGATGATCTTTAAGGTCACTTCCAGCCCAAACCATTCTGTAATTCTATGATTCTATAAATTATAAGACTACGAGTCCTTTGTCTGAAAAGTTGACAACTGGAAGCAGAGGAAGAAGAGGCACAGAAAAAAATGCAATATAGGTCTCTAAAATCAGATCTGGCATGGAGAAAGTGAATAGGGAAAAAAAGAGAAAATTAATGGATATCTAAAATAGGGAACTTTGTGACAGGGATATCAATGCTACAGAATTGATATGAGGCTATATGAGACTTTAATCAAACCCAGAAGCATTTCTTACTGTGAAAAAGAAAAATTTTTTTTTTTGTTACCAATGACATGGAGTATCTCATCTATAGGCATCAAAACAATCATTCTATCATTTTCAGTGAGCATTGGAATAGATCTTATTAACACTAAAATCCTCTTGATTATGGAAATCTATCCTAGGTTACCTTTATTTTTAAGAACTGTTGCCAGTTAATACTAATGGTTGTGATTCGAAATTCAAAACTTCTGTATTTGAGCACAAAAGATTTCCTTAGTAGGTTTTGCTCTGTTTCCAGTTTTTAAAAGTTGCTTGATTCCTAACAAGTCTTATAGAGAAATGTGCCTGGCATATTCTCAGAGATTATTGCTGGAGTGTGCAAAGGTCAGGCAAAAACATTCACTATTAAATCTTTGAGGAGATGACAAGAGTGTTCAGCAGATACAGGCTGATTGAATTATGCTAATCTGCTTTTAGATACTGTCCTGGCTTTGGCTGGGATAGAGTTAATTTTCTACCTAGGAGCAGGTATAGTTCTGTGTTTTGAATTTAGGATGAGAATAGTGTTGAGAATAAATGGATATTTTAGTTGTTGCTGAGCAGCATTTATATTCAGTCAAGGACTTTTCTGCTTCTCAGCCCATGCCGCCAGCCAGGAGGCTGAGGGTACACAAGGAGCTAGGAGGAGACACAGAGGATCCCAACTGGCCAAAAGGATATTCCACACCATATCATGTTATGCTCAGTATATAAACTAGTGAGGAAAGGTGGCTGGGGGCCACTGCTCAGAATCTGGCTGGGCATCGGTCATAAGGTGGTGACTAATTGCATTGTGCATCAATTGTTTGGTATTGTTGTTGTTTTTACTGTTTTTGTTGGTTTTATACATTTCTCTTTGTCCTGTTAAACTGTCTTTATCTCAACCCACAAATTTTACTTTTTTTTCCCCTGGTTCTCTCACCCATCCCACTGGGGGAATGAGTGAGCTGTGTGGTGTGCCAGCTTAAACCTCAACACAATTCAAATATACAGTTCCTCCAGATGGGTTTTGATAAAGTGCATTTTAAACAGGACAAATAGCAAAGCTTATCTTTCCATAGGGAAGCTTCTAGCAATGATTTCTTACTGAATTGAGTGGGCCACTCTGTGTAAACATGCATGTGCATTCATGCAGGGATGTACACAGCATTGATCCAACGTGGTGAGATGAGAGTATTGTCTGCACAGCCAGAATCTCACCAGGATGTATGGCACATACTAGAGAATAAAAGCTGTTTAACACTCTTACCCACATCCATTAAATATACAAACTCACTTACTCACTTTCACACACTGCTTTGATTATATGCTAATTTCTCCCTTTTTAGTATTGCAATGGGCTGTGAGGTAGATAACTTGAAGCTGTATCCATTTTAATGAGAGAGAAAAAGGATTTTCCATTAGCAACCAAGCCAGAGAGAGATACCTCCAAACTCTAGGCCCTGACTGGCAGGTTTTGCTTCTCCAAATTTTTGGAAACATACTCTCAGTGGGGCTGAAAAAGCCAGTCCCTGACATTGAAGGAGATTGTCCACCCACTTATTCTCATTTCTTAGTAATCTCTATGATGTAGTTTAATTTTCAATTAAATGCCAGCATAAGCAGAATGAACATTTTGATCTATGCATTTTAATAGATAAAAAGATTTTGTATCTTTGAAAGGCCTCTGATTGTTTTATTACATTTTTAGTTAGTCCAATAAGAAAAATCCTCTACAATCCTATTTGTCACATTATTCTTCTGAAACGATCAAAATCTTTTATATAGCTAGCAATATAAAACAAACATAGTTCATATTAAAATCAATACTCATTGACTTTTCAAAGCAAAACAGTTTCTACCTCAAGGGTTTTGGTTTATTTTTGTGTTATATCATGAAATATCACTTTAGCTAACAATCCATATTTTTACTAATAACACTTATCCAGCACATTTTCACTTCAATTTGTTTAGTGCTGATCATCCAAGCATAAGAAAACACTTTGCAAACAGTGTCTAGCTTCAAAAAAAAAATGAAGAATGTTAGTAAAAATATCACTTTGCTTCATAGTTTTTCTCGTTGTGTGTTTTCAGAGCCAGGTCTGTTATGTCATCTGGCAGTTGCATGTTTTTTCTTATTTTTACCCATATTTTCCTTGCAGAATTCGCACAAGGTTGTGAAAGTACCACTGCAGAATCTTTACAACTACAGTGAATCTATCTTTGCTCTATGCTTCTAATCTAAATCTCTAAGTCTGCTGGGAAAAAAAAAGAAATTACATAGCAGAAACCCAAACTAAGCTCAAGACCTGTTTTATTAGACATTATAGAACTGTAGTGTAAGGATAGGATTCATCTCTTAGCTTTATAGATAAAAGTGGTGAAGTAATAAACAGTTATTATTACTACTACTACTACTAAGGATGACAAAACTCTCACAAAGGCCCTTTAAGTAGGTAATACTCTAACACTTCTGTGAAAATAACTCATAATTACTGATAAAGAGATATATACTGTTAAGAATTCATTTCTGTTATTTTCCATAGGTAAATGGTACTGCAGATTCTAAGAATAAAACCCTAATACTCTTCTAAAATGGCAGTGTATAAACATCCATGTCTTACTTCCTTGTATTTTACTTTCTGATATGTCTTCATCTTTTCACATTTACACTGCTTTTATATGGCAAAATGTGGAATGAATTGAAAGAGATAATACATGGAATATTTTGGTTGCTGGACAAGATATTTTTCATATTTGTATGTAATGCACATTGTTGGGTTTTTTTTAAAGTTAATATCAATGTTTATTGCCCTCTAAGGTAATTCATAATTTTGTTTTTGGCTTAGATCAATATTTGTAATGTTAAGTCAATATATCATAACAAAATACTTGAACCTTGTGGATGAGGCTTCAAAATACATTTTATATTCTCTGTCAGGCAGTGTTCAGTGCAATACTGGACAGCACATGCCAAGTTCAGACTTGTCAGTGCACTTTGGAAAACCCAGAAATGGCCAGTGTGTAGTGAAATTTCACAGTTGTTTTCAATTCACAGAATCACAAAATCATTTAGGTTGAAAAGACCACCAAGATCACCAAGTCCAAGCTTTGTACTGATCGCCTTGTCAACTAAATCATGGCACTGAGTGCCCCATCCAGTCTTTTCTTGAACTCCTCCAGGGACGGTGAATCCATAACCTCCCTGGGCAGTCCATTATAATCCTTAAAGTCCATTCCAATGCTGTCCATTCCATGTTACACATTCCATGTTGTCCATGTGTCGTCCTTGTGACCCAAACCAGGTTTTTCTGATAGCCTTGCTCTTTCTCATTTGCAGGTCTTCGGTTTTAATATTTGTTTTTTGCTTAACTTGAATTCCCTGTATCTCGGTTCGTCTCCAGATGAACTTGAAAACTTCTTTCTCTCTCTCATCTGTCTAATTATTTACTTCCTCTTTTGACCCATTCCATAATCCTTTACACTAGCTCCATAAGGTTTTAGACCCCATTTGTCAAAAAATACTCAAATCCCTCATTTCCGTGCTGTCTTCCACTTAATGTTTTTCTAGGAACCACACAGTGGAACTAACCTGTTTTCATTGGGTCTTCTAATTGGATCCTGCTGTAGCACAAGCAGTAACTAGGTCTGTAAGTCAGAGCTTTTGAGGTCTTTTACCAAGGTGACAATAACTAAAGAAATATTTACTCTGTGTCTTTCTTTCTTCTTCCTGCATATAGAACACTTCAGAGGCTCTTGATCTCCTGTTTCCTTAGGAGAACAAAATACAGCAATGCAAGCTGGCGTTTGTACCAAGAATTAGTACTGAATGTCTGTTGTACTCAACAAGTGTAGATATAACCCATACATGAGAAAACAAGCATCAAAATGCTTCACACTCCAGACTGGAGGACACACAGAATCACACAGAATAAGAAAAACAATAGTGGTTTTCAGGACTGAATCATGAAGTATCAGGAATCAAAGGGTAATATTCTTCTAAGGGGAGGTAGCCAGGAATGAAACACTAACACCATACCATCTCAAAAGGTAACTCACTAATTTCACAGAATAATAGAATATCCTGTATTGGAAGGGACCTACAATGGTCATCAAATTCTAAGTCCTGGCCCTGCACAGGACAACCCCAAGAATATCATCATGCGCCTGAGGGCATTGTCCAAATGCCTCTTGAACTCTGTCAGGCTTGGTGCTGAGACCATGTCCCTGGGGAGCCTGTTCCATGCCCAAACATCCTCTGGGGGAAGAGCATTTTCCTAATATCCAACCTAAACCTCCCCTGACACAGCTTCAATTTCATTGATGCAAAGCCCAACTAGATGAAAATGGCCTTTCCTGGTTATGACAAGAAAGATAAAATCTGCCATTTAAGTTTCCTGAACTCAAAAAATATGGATCAAGGAGAAGAAAAGATGGACAAGCATAAGCTAGTAAATTCCAAGCTCACAATCACTATGAGTCAAGCCTTTTAATTCATAAGGTTCTTTTAAAACTTTTTGGGTTGCTTCTTTTTTATTTCAATTCTGCTTCTGTTCTTTCTCTAGGTACAAAAGTCACTTTACAAGAGCACTTGGATCTCCAGTCCATGCCACAAGAATTTCTGCTATGGCCTTTTCTTTTTCTTCACAAGTCTAAAGTGGCTTTGAAGACAACTACACCTCAGAATATTTCTCATACCACAAATGTAATATTTTCTCACAGAGTATAGACTGGTAATTTCAAAGGCAAGTCCTAAATGGGATGCTTGAGAATGATTTAATGAAACGTCTTTTTCTGATGCTTTGAAATTGTGTGTTTATTGCAATAGAGAGAGTTTACAAGATCAAATTATGGATGAAATTCATATTAAAAAATGTTTTTTGGGCTGCAAAATTTTTGCACAGCACAGCACACATATAATGGCCAGTCTTCGCAAGCGAAGATTTGGGAAAGGTCATAAACCCTTCGAGCCTGCGCAGTGGATTTTTTTTTTTTTTTTTTTTTTTTTAGGTGAGACACAGCATGCGCTGAACTGAGCCCACCCTTTAATCCTGAGGTTCATCTGCCGGGGCCGAGCAAAGCTTGGACAGTGGCAGTGAGGTCCCCAGGATGTAGCTGGATTGCCATACAAGGCTGACGAGCTCCAGCTGCCCGGGGGGCCGGGAATTGAACCCGGGTCGCAGCGGTGTGAGTCCTGCACTCTAACCACTAGACCACCAGAGGCCCCAACAGCACACATATATATAAACCTAAAAAACGTGGTGAGGAGGACAGTGAGGCAGTCTGGAGGGAAGGATAAAGCAGAGCTGAAACTGGCACTAGATTGTCATCCAAAATTAAATCCCACAACTGTACACTGGTGGAATGGCCTCTCACTTTCACTTCTATCTCAGACACATCTAGAAATAAAGTTCTTCTTACCAAAACACTCACGAAGCAATAATTTCTCTCACAGCTTAAGGAGATCTCCACATTCTTCCTTTTAATACTCTTACCTAATTTATCAACTTTTCACATGATTCCTGTAGCTTGTATAATAGGATTTCTGGAGCATCCACACCAAAAATATGTGCATTTAATAGACTTCTTTTAATATGTCTGCCAGAGCCATGGAGATGTATCATGAACACCCTAAAGTGTCCTAAGTGGCAATAGGTGTCTGTTTGTGGGCAACCAAACTGAATTCCTGGAGCAGAAATACAGGAGTTCAGAGGATCATGCAGATGAATTGCCACTAAGCTAAATCTAGCAAATTTTCTCTCTAGTCTCAAATCCCTTTGAATAAAGTGGGAAATTAGGAACTGATTACATATGAAGACACCTGTCTTCATCTAGAGCCGAAGTCCCAACTTAAACTTCAGATATCTTCTAGACTTTCTATGTGATATCTGTTAACTCAGCAACAGTTTTGTACCAAATATTCTCAATTTAATATTTCTTTTCAGGGGAAAATCACTGTGAAGATGTATGCCATTCTTGAAACCAAGTGATGTAAACAACCTAGATGCATATATTTTTCGGAAGTACCACTTAGCTTCATGGTATTGCTTATGGAAACATTTATGCTCAACTCTCTTTTTCAGAGATGGCAAATACTGTACAATTTTAGGATGCAGTGAATAAGAATACACTATGAAGCTGACGCTCTGCAGTACTGCTCTTGGACAAATCAATAGATCTGTTCAGCTTTGAGAACAGCATAGGACCCTAAATTATGTGCAGTCAAACTACAAGCCTGCAAATTCACTGGGCAAGCAAAGTATTATTTCACATAATTCAGTGAAGTTCTTGTCATTAGGTATTTCCAACAAACAAACAAACATACACAAAACAAAACAAAAAGCATTGAAGAATTTTACATAATTTCGTAGCTCAGTATTCATCTTATGGAATGTATGATATCAGCAGGAACCTAATGTGCTGTACTAGATCACTGCTATGCCTTGTAGAGAAAGATGGATGTTTTTACCGAGAAGTCTTTTGGTCTATTGTAGGCCCCTACTTTAGGAAAAAAATGTGCTCCTTTCTTTTCAACAGATAGTTTTCTACGATCTGCTTTTATATAATGGCCAATAAAGGCTTATAGACAACTAGCTCAAAGCATATATTTTTAATGCTCAATAAGGTGAGATTGCCTCCCTGTAAGTGTTTGGTGTCATTTTGAGCACTGTGGGACTGGAGAAGAGTGTGGTTCTCCTAAGATTTGTGTAGCATTTGCCATCTGAGTCCAGATGTCTTCTGTATCCCGAAGCATCTCTAAAGATCTTAACTGCCCATTTTAAAGCAGCTTGGTTTACCCTTGGTGAAGTCTGTCTTAGCGAAAAAAAAGTCATCTCACTTTTGCTCAATCCATCTAGAGTAGCTATTTATCATTCAGTCTTGGGTTACTTTAAGCTGTTTTCTACACTGTACCTTGAACAAAATAGGACTGCAAGCCAGGAATTAGAAAAGAATCAAACTATTTCGGATCACTTACTATAGCCAAAAGAAAAATAAATAAATAAAAAAAAATCAGTAATCAAGTTAATCTTGGAAGAGAAGACAAAGAGCAGTTCAGTCTGGTCTGCCAAATAGTTTGTTTAGTCTGAATGGACTTTTTTTCAGAAGTTTTTTATCATTAGCTCTGTGAAAATTATGACTGTAGCACACAATAACACAAAAATAAGTAAAAGGTAGATAAATAAGTCAGTAGCTACCCCGCCATTAGAAATTGCTGCTGCAGACAAAGAAGCTAAATAAAACTCTGAGCAGGGCAGGTCAAGCTGAAACAAAAAATGACAACTCCAAAATCTTGGAGAGTTTGTTTGTTTCAGTAAGATGAAGTGTCAAGTCCTGCACTTGAGTCACAACAACCCACTGCAGTGATACAGGCTGGGAGGAGAGGGGCTGGAAAGGTAACCAGTGGAAAAAGACCTGGGGGTGCTGGTGGACAGTGGCTGAACACGAGCCAGAGGGTACCCAGGTGGGCGAGAAGGCCAATAGCACCGGCATGTATCAAAAATAGTATGGCCAGCAGGACCAGGGCAGTGATTGTCCACCTGTACTCAGCACTGGTGAGGCCACACCTTGAATCCCATGTCCAGTTTTGGGTCCTTCCATTCAGGAAAGACATTGAGGTGATGGATCCTGTCCAGAGAAGGGCAATGGAGCTGGGGAAGGGTCTAGAGAGTAAGTCATATGAGGACCAACTGAGAGAGCTGTGGGTGTTTAGCCTTCAGAAAAAGAAACTCAGGGGGGATTTTCTTGCTTTGTACAACTACCTGACAGGAGGTGACAGCCAGGTGGGAGTTGTCCTCTTTTCCTAGGCAACCAGCAACAGGATGAGAGTACGTAGCTTCAAGCTGCAACACTCAGGGAGTTCAGATTGGACATCAGGAAGAATTTCTTCACTGAAAGGGTTGTCAAGCATTGGAAAAGACAGACCAGGTAGATGGTAGAGCCACTATCCCTGGAGGTGTTCAATAAACAGCCAAATGTGGCACTTCATGCTCTGGTCTAGTTGACAAGGTGGTGATTGTTCAAAGGCTGGACTCAGTGATCTTGGTGCTCTTTTCCAAACTAAATGATTCTGAGATCCTGTGAAGCCTGTAGTCTATTACTGAGAATGACAAAATAATATTTACTGAATTTCAGGACTACAAAAAGAAGCATTCGGGGCTACAGAAAGAATGACATTTTCATGGTTAAAGTTGTTTAGTACGTATATCATTACATCGGTAGTCCAGACACTTTAATTCCTTTCTTTACACTTTCCCAGATGGATCATGACTTTTACCTTTCATAGTTCAGCTTAGTGTTCTAAGAAATGGAACAATACTGCATTTGTCGCTGAAATATCACAAAGATCAATTAAGTAATGCTTCAGAAGGATTTCAGGATGCTCTGAAGAGTCTTTATCTTGTGAAGAGCAGAACACCACAGCTTTATTGCAACAATTGAACACACATTTAGCTTGAACCTCTGGGACTTTTCATACATTTAAAGTTGAACAGAAGAATAAGTGTATCAAGGAAAGGAATCAGAATACACAGAATACCAAGCACTCAGCAGGGTTGGACTCAGACGGGTAACTAGACAGGGATAAAGTATTATTTGGATTGTGTTCCCCCCTACCAAGTCTTGTCATCCAACCACAAAAAACAATGTGCACTGTGACTGATGCCCTGGTTACTTTATTCTGTAATGAGCATCAGTGAGACAAATTCTGCATGCCTTGTTCCTCTGGAGCATTGTTAGGATGTGTCCCAGTGAAATCATTAGACTGGTACCACTACAGAAACTACTCTTTAAAATTAACATCACTATCAGAATGCTAATTGTGCAGAATTTTATTTTTTTTCTTTTCTCTTTTCTTTTTCCTATATTTCTAATTTTTAATTTTATTTTTTCTTTTCTTTTTTTCCCCCCAACCTCTCCCTCTTGTTTCCTCTCCACTTGCTGTTTTCCCTTTCCCTTTCTCTTTCGCTTTCTCTTTCCTTTTCCCTTTCTCTTTTCCTACTATTATCATCCTCAAGTAAAATTCACATTGAAGTCAGAGTGGGAAAAATTACCACAGAACTCTCTGAGATGTCTCAGTTGATTACAGCATGGTGTTGACAACATCAAGGTTGTGGGTTTGATCCCCATGCACTTAAGAGTTGGACTTGATGATCCTTGTGGGTCCCTCTGAACCTGGAACCCTAGCTACCAAACAGGACACTAGAAAAATGCAAGGAAAGTCCTGGAATTTCCTCCTTTGGTGGCTTTCAGCAAAGATAATTGAGGCATTTTCCCAGGAAGGATATACTGTCAGAGATGCAGAGCTGTCATCACACCCCGACTATGCTCACACTACAGCTCAAGACTGACTGTTTTGCTGTTGTTGTGTGGCAATGGAGAAATGATGATGAGTGGGATAATCGACCCTGAACTTCTGGAAGGACAGTGGCTCACACTTCAGCACCGTGTCTATTTTGCCCAAAATAATTTTCCAGAGGAGCTCGTGCTTGGGAAAAATAGCAAAACAGCCCAGAAGATATTGTTGTTCTTTGTTGCCATCAGCATACCTCGCCCATTTTCAAGCAAAAAAAAATCTTCAGGATGAGAGGAAATGGCCTCAAGTTGCACCAGGGGAGGTTTAAATTAGTTACTAGGAAAATTTTCTTCACCGAAAGGATGATCAAGCATTGTAACAGGCTGCCCAGGGAAGTTGTAGAATCACCATTTAGGAGGGATTTAAAAGACTGTAGATGTGGTGCTTAGGAACATGGTTTAGTGTGGACATGGCAGTGCTGCGTTAATGGTTGGACTCGATCTTAGAGGTCTTTTCCAACCTAGATGATTCTATGATTCTAAGACTGTTCTGCTTACTGAGCACAGTTGATTTAGGGGAACATAAACATACTCATTGCACTTGGCTTAAGAATCCTAATGGACAGCACCATGCCCTCCAACTAATACAATCCAGTAGGGAATTAGACAATCAAAGTGCTTAAAAATGTGCCTAATCTTTTTACAGGCTAAAAATGTGTCTAATCTTTTTACACACAAGCTCATAGTCCCACCACAGGCGCCGTGCTTTCACTTGCAGCAGGAGATGTGTTACCAGCCCTCGTGCATAAACCACATACAGCAGAGTCCTTATCTGCCTCCAAAGGCTGCTGAGCTGTCAGAGATTTAGTGTCACAAGTCCCTGTGTGGATCTGTGACATGTGGATACTTTTCAACACAATCTGTGTTGTTAAATTGATTAAACTATTTCAGCTATCTGGGTCATCAGACCACAATGCCAAGTCATTGATTCATTGCACAAGGGTGAAGGAAACAAGGTGAAGGTTTGTTTTCACTGGTTTTATTCCTTTATCACTGCAATCAAATTAATATATTATTTTTACATTTGTGAGACACAAAGACCTTTACTTCTCACACAAATTTAGAGAGACGTAGGTGGTTATTTAAGGGTCGAAGGTCTTTATTCAGCTCAAAAACATGAAACCGCAAAATTTCAAGTACCCTTGGGGCAAGCTGCTCTGTCTCAATTTTCTAGGGAGAAAGGAATGAATTTAATTGTTACATTATTTTATATCTGATACTTCCTGAGTCATTTTGCTCCTCAGTGAAATCAGAAAACTGAGAAAAACTGAGAAAAAATCTCAAATATTTGATTAGGTTTTCACTGATTGGACAGAACTTTAATATATATGCAGAGATATTTACATCTCTCTAAACAAGAAAAAAAGTGTAACAAAGCTTATTGGAATTAGATGTTTAATGGTGTTTTAAGTTTTTATGGAAAAACATAGATAAATACATACCTGACTGAAGCAGTGCCACCAAATGTAACAGTTTAGAACAATCTAGTGGAAAAAACGAGATAATCTTTTTTCTTACATTTTATGTCTGTCTACATCTTAAGACCCCAGAGTTAGAGGGAATAATTATACTATGTAGAAACAGGGCTCCAACCTATTTTCTTTTAAGTCTATGGCACAATTCCCATTAATTGATAAAACCACAGGCAATGAGACAGCTTGGTGTTTGGTCTGGCCTATGAGAGCTAGAATCTCACAGATTCAACTTTGTAAGGAGATGAACCAACATAATCAGGTCATCAAATACCTGCTCCCAACAAGCACAAAAAAAGATGAAAATCTTGAATAAAAAAGTGGCAATTCACACCAACAAAAAATACATCTTTACCTACCTGAAACCAACTCTCAGAGTATGCTTGAGACTTTGTGTTCCGAAGTAGAGGAATTGATTGAATTTCAGGTAGTCCTAGAAAAGTGACCTAAATCCAACCAGAGTCCTGCCTAACAAAGAATAAGCAATACAAGTTTAACTTTCAGATATTAAAGTTCTCATAAAAAGAAATGAAAAAAACAAACAATCAAAACCAATAAACACCCCAGTGAAAGTATCATCCAGCATCATACAGTTTCACCAGCAAAGACTTGAGAGCTCTACCAACTAATTATTCACTAGCTATAGGTGAACCAATGGCAATGTTCTTGCTGGAGAACTAAAAAGAGACCTAGAAAATTTATCAACTACTGTTTGGCCAGAAGAATGAAGGAAAATGTTCCTCAGAAGTTATTTGTTACAAATTGCTTCCTCAGTTCTAATTTTAATCTTCACTCTTCAGAAAGAAACCTCTGCTGCCTTTGAAGGTTTTCAGTCTTTGCTGTACCCATTCCTTGTGTTTACCAGAGGTTTTATGAGTCACTGCTTAATTATTTCAGTATTTAAATTTGTAGCTGTTTATTCTCTTGGAATCCTACATAGAGTAAGGCATATAGCGATAATCTGAGATGATCATATTTCAAAAGAGGGAGGTAGCAAAGAAAGAGGAAAAGTTAACTTACATGCACAATTTCCTTTTATCTTCACATTTTCCTGCCTTCTGTCAGTGCCAACAGATGAAATTATTGTCTTTTTATAGCTCACAACTCTCTTACCATCATTGCTTTGCAGCCTCAGGTGTTTCCCATCAATATTTGCCGGTATGTAGCTTCATACGTACTTCTAGATCTGAAAGCACATCCTTCAGCCAACAGGCTTTCCTGTTCCATCATTCCTCATTGACTCATCAATGGCACATTTGTTACAAACATTCACCAATCCTGCTGTATCTGCCCAGTGTGTTGTGAAAAGACCTTTGTGGAGTAAAAGGGACTCTGTTAGACACATTTTCTCCAGGATTTTATTTTTCAGTTAAATTCTGCTATCTATTATTCTTGCTCAGCTAGAACATGTCTGCTACTGGACACCTCTCCTGCAAATTACTGGGACATTTATTTCAAGAAACAATTTCTTGAATCACATATTAATTACTTCAGCCTTTTAAATACTTTTCAGATATAACCATACATTCGTGTCAGGCTTCATCCAGAAGAAAGGATTTTTAAAAGTGAAATATTTAGTACCTTGATACACAGCTTCCTCTAGATGGATTTTCTTCAAAGACTATATTATATGGAAATTCTGTCATTTTTAAAAATTCAATATCTTCTTCTCTATCACTAAATCTCTATCAGATTTCTTTAAGATGACAAAATATTAGAGTATTCCCTGTCTTTTTCTCAACCTATGAGCGTTTCCCTCTTATTTTCTGTCCCTGTCCTGTTGATGAGGGGGAGTGAGAGAGCAGCTTGGTGGCCTTCTGGTAGACAGAAAAGGTCAGCCATCCACAGGGTAAAAATATTTTTAATGTTTGATTAAGAAAAAGAACCTTGTCATCAACAGAACATTTCAGAAATCCTTCGGAGATCTTCTATGGTGAAAAGAAATAAGGAAAAAAACTGTAGGTGGTTGTTAAAATGGCACAAGGTGAAGTATTGCAGATAAGATAATGCAGACATATGTACATTCTACCCAAAAAATTCATTTATTTCTTGCTGTCAATCTTGTATAATTATCTGTGCTGTTTAATAGAGATCTCTGATTCTGAATCATGCAAGCAAATGTTTTCTTTTTATTACCCCTTGAAGGAGAAATACATTGGTCTTTAGGCATTTTTAATGTTCTTTAAACATTTTTAAATATGGGTACATTTTATTGGAAGGAATGTATTTCTTTTCTCAATAAATAAACAAATAAAATATTAATTATAGTACTTTACGAAAGAATTCAGGACCACGTGCTGTCTTGCTGGAAGCAGAAAATGCAGGTTTCAAATGTTTCTGTCACCAAAAGATTTGTTCATGTTTTACATTAAAAAATCAAAACAGAAATATAGGCCGCCAAGTAGAAACATGGGGGACGTAAACCCATACATGTCTAGTTGTAGAACAGCCTTTCCAATATTTGCAAAACCTCTCAGTCTTGCAAATTATCTACTTCCCTCAGGCAGACATTTTTAGGGCCTTCTTGAGAGACTCATCCAATGAAAGACACTCATAAAGGAGACACACTTTTGCCATTGACCTATTCAGAGATTGGGCAAGGCAATCTCCCTGTTTGCCTTTCCTGACCTTTGGTTGAGCTTTACCTGAAGGACAAAACATTATAAATTCATGGGGATGCTCTTCATGGGAAGCCTGATATAATCAGTCTTGACAGCAGCTTAAACCTTTGAGAAATTAATGGAGTTTATGAAAAATATTATTATTAATATTCTAATAATTCAGTAGAAAGAATGTTTATACCGATTCACATAAACTGGTTCAGACTCACATGGCATGTTCTGGGAGTTTTTCCTTTTAGCTCCTGTTAAAGGCAACAGGTTACAAAGCATGATAAATATCAGTCAAAACATTCCAAAAGTACTCCTATGAAACTGATCTAGACAGAAAGTCTTTCTTTTCCTCCTTCCATTGAGATGTAGCATTATACTTGTATTAAAATTACAAAGCGATACTATCACAAGAAGCATGGCTGTTTCTCTGTTAGATCTTATTTCCAGCAACCTACTTACCATGCACTTGTGATGGTGAAAAAAATAGCTCTCAGAAATCTATTTTGTCTCATTAATTTTGGCATAAAATTTAGGACTGCAGCGTCGTAAAACATAAATCAGATGTCAAACTGCATTGATCCTTTATGGAAAAGGAAGTTGATCATTCTTAGTTTATTTCACTAGGAAATTATTTGACTGGATTACTTCAGTGTTTAATTAAATTGTCATATAACATGTATAAAGTATAAAATATCAAATAAAATAGTCTTTTCCTGTGACACAACATTAATTTTCTGTCATCAAAAGTGTTTATCTTGTTAGCTGTCTAACTTAAACTTGTTCAGCACCAATTAAGTGTTATATCTGAATACATTTAGAATACTTAAATTCCTTCCTTTATTGCAATCTTGTTAAACTTTTAGGGTTTTTTTTGTTGTTGTTGCAATTAGCATTTAGGGAGCTCAATTTCCTTAATAGGCTCTCTTTAATTTATATTTTATATTACTCTACTTGTTCTTCATGAGATCAGTGGAGCAACTCCAGATAAGTGGAAAAATATTGCAGAATATTGTACTGCTTATGAAAGGTTTCATTCACTTTATTTCCTAAGGAGGAATGCTTATGCATTAGTTTTTTTGACTTTCTGTCTTCTGAGTCCCAACACCTCTCACATCTGAAAGTAATATTTTGTGTTGTTCAAATCTGATAAAATGGATAGATTTTAATGATAATCAAATTGCAATCAACAGTGCCAAGAATATTTTCTGCCCATAGCAGCAGGTGTCCTCCCAGAAGACACCTACTAGTGGTACAGAAGTTAGAACAAGTCAATGACTGTTTCCAATGCACAGTTTGACACCACTTTTTGGGGACTAAGTTTAGCTGCACCAGCTAATTAGTCAAAAACAGACTTTCATGGCCAGCCAGAGAGTCCCAGCCATATTTCATGTACTCTTCATGTCCAAGTATGCCTCGAGTATTACCTGCATTGCAAGCTCAGAGTCCAGGCACTTGGATAAAGGCAAGAATAAGGCAGGATATGACGTGTCTAAGAGACTAGGATTTCAGGGCAGCACAGAAATAAATCTGGAGATTTCATGGGTTTGTGGCAGTATGAGGTCAATGTCCAGAGCAGAGTATGTTCCAGGTTCTCGATGTCTCCCAGATATATGGACAGCCCAGGTCACACTAACTCTTGGTGTCAAACATGACCTGCTAAAATGGACATCCCAGCCTTCTCTGAAGTCATCTTGAGTCTGGCACCCTTAAATGTGTAGACTGTGGAATTAAGATCAAGATCCCTATTTCCTCTTCTCGAGTAATAACTCTTTGGAGAAATGCGTGAAGCTTAATGTTTTTAGCGCACTTTCAGATCATTTGCTTTAAGTGGTGTTACAGCTGCAGAGGCAACACTAGGAATACATGGCTGCATTTTTTCAAAGACAGAAGCAGGTTCAATGCTTTAAATTAACCCAAGAGCCAAAGCACTTTGATCTGCCCACTTGTTCTAATTTACTAGATAAACTTCGGGGAAATTCAGTCATTTTCTCTCCATCTAGAAATAAGCCAAATTAGAAGTCACTCTTTAGTCACTGTCACTCACTAATTGTGTCCAAGCCTTAAATAAAAAGTTATTGAGAGAAGTTGGATTTCAGTGTGGGTTTTTTTTAAGTTAGTTATGTCTCTTTCCCCCCAGTCACTATTATCCAAAGTAAGCGCTATTAATTTGAAATTAATGGAGGATAATGATGCAGCGCAGGTTGCAAGAGCATCACAAGAAGCTTGATTGTGCTGGAACTCCACTTTCTTTTTCTTCTTGCTGGAGGCTAACACCTGGTTGAGGAGAAACCCATCATGATTTGTTTACATAACACCCAAAGTTGTAGGAATTGTGCTGCTTATGACAAGAAATAAGAATTTCTTGCTTCTGATTCGCCTTTGAATGGACTTTGATACATGAAGAGGTCAATGCAACATGAAGACAAACAGCAGAGGGGCTGAGAATCAGCTGACCACATACAAAAACATATTTCAGAGTGAGTTGAATAGATTTTAGAAGTCTTAAAAAAACCCACCACTGCAATCTGAAGCTGAATCCCATCCATCCCATCTGTCAATACACCTTGCTCTTCAGGGAGGGGAGTTCTTGGTGTCCACTTGATCCTGACCCAGGTAACCCTGCAGTTTCTGGCTGTCTGCAGCGTGACAATTGCAGAACGTGGTTATTAACCTCGGTAGCCCTTATCCCAGCCTCTTCAAACTCTAACAGAAACTGTAGGAACACCACCCATATGGTAGCATGTTCCAAACAAAAATGCCAAGTAGCATAGAGGAAAACAGCACCTTATTGCCATTGTAGCCATGCAATACCAGCATGTGAGAAACAGACACTTTAGAGGGATTGAGTGTATCGAGTGGGATGCAACTGATGTGGAGCGCAAGTGAGTGTGCTGACAGTAGGATTTAGGAACTAGAAACTCCTACAAGAAGAACGGGCAAAAAATATGATCTTTCTTATTTCCAGATTCTGAATGATTTGTCCTAAGATGGGATTCATTTGAATTGTGATTGAACACGTTCACAATATTTAAGGTTTGACATCATGAACAGAAGGTTCCTCATATTCTGGCATAAGAACTGCCGGCACTGAAAAGACAAACTGCATTCTTAGAAAAATAGACAGTTCCACCTATTCCATAGTATTACTCTGGTAAAGGGAAACTTTCAACCACTGCCTCTCTGTACACGTGACACATTTTTTCTCCTGAAAATGTCTTATGCTGTGTGCACAGAATGGTACCAACAGTGGTGTCACACAGCTTGTTTCCATCTCAGACTTCTGAAACATTGCTATAACTCAGCATCCTTGATTCATCTTCCAAGAGATTAAAAAAATGTTAATTTTTTTGTTCACAGCTAGAAACTTTCAATATTCAGCTATGCTAAAGTTTTTTGCTGTGAGTTTGTTTTCTTTTCTTATTCCAGACTCTTTTAAAAGCATACACTGCCAGGACCTTCCACTGTGCTGTAGTAATTATTTTACTTATGCTTGATTATAAGCATAGTTTGGGATGCAGAATTGTGAAAGAACTGTTTTTCAGTGAAAAAGTAAAGAAAAAAAAGGGTGTCAATTATAGGAACAGTTTGATTCAACAAGCAGTAAAACTACTGGGGTGCCTTAATAAAGCCAATGTCCTTCCCAGGGGTATCCTCCAACAGCCTTTTCCACCAGAGCAGACCTTATCCAAGCAGGGTGTTCTTTTGAAATACATTGAATAAGCTCCCTCCTCTTGCCTATAGAGGCTTATTGGTAGCTCTGAGATGACAAGATGGGGGTCTAGCAAATATTTGTGTCATTGTTGCAACCCAGTTGCAAAGTTTTAATATAACTAATGGCAGTGGGTGGTTTCTAATATCAAAAGGTCACTGAGTCAGAGGAAGCCAACTGGCCCTGCTGCATCTTTTCAGCTCAAAATTATTATCCTATCTATTATTGTTCTCTATTTATAATAAATACATCAAAATCTTGAGAAAAAAGAATCCATCCAGAAATATGAGAATCTTTGCCAAAAATAAAAGAGGAAATTTAAATTAAAACCAGCAGCTGCTCCTAATCAGCAAGCCAAAAAGAAATAGCCAATCATGATAAAATGAAGTCCAGCCCATGCCTACATTTCATGCAAATTTCAGACCTTAATGTGTCACTTCCTGAAATACTGGCTAAAAAGGCAGACCACAAGCAATCCCTTGGAGTTCCTCATATTAAATCTGGCCTGGAACACCAACTTTCTCTTCTATTTTACAAGGACTCTTTTTCTTTTACTGCCAGATTGCATTGTGGGTCACCTTTCAGATGTAGCTTAACATGCCCTTTCTGTGATGCTCTTGTCCCATGGGCACAGGAGAACAGAATGTAGCAACTAAATCTGCTTTCTTTCCAAAGCTGACTTCTTTGATATTGCTGTTGTGAGATTACTGAACAGCAACTGGGAATTCAACAAAAAACACAGAGGTCAAATTTCAGTAGCTAACCACAGGTGCTAAATTCAGGCAGCTGTTTCTGTCTCCACTGTATATTCAGTCAATGAGGGCCGGCTAATCTTTGAGTGTTGTATCCTCTGTGTGACTGGTCTGGTTTTCTCAGGTAAGGGAGGTACTAGAAGGAAGACAGAATTACAATCCAATGTCTGTACCTGTACCTTCTTATATATTTGTGCAAGTTTCAAGCTGGCTTCCCGCCAAGTCTCCGAAACTTGACAACAAGGCCTGCTTCCCAGAGAGGGAAGAGAAAATGAACCACGGGAAAAAAAACCTGAAAGAAGTTTGAGCGAAACGGGATTCTATCAAAAAAGTATATATATTTGGAGGATGTGGTGGTTTGAAAAACCTTTTCTCTGAGGTAGTAATGGTTTGCCCCATTGATAATACCGGACCAATCAATAGTCCACGTGCGCCCTACGGAAATTACATGCCCGCAGAAACGGAAGAGAAAGTAGTGAAGATTGTGTAGAAGGTGGGTAGCCATGATCTGAGCCACAAGGAGGCAGGGAGCCAGTGAGCCCCTCTGGGGGCCAAGGGCCCCCAGCCCCCAGCCGAGGTTACGGGAGACCCGGTGTAGTGTCAAAGCTGGACCGGGTTCTGTAATCAAGAGCTGGAAAAGTTTCCTTACTGTCAGCAGCAACAGAAGACACTGAAAGCGGCAGCGGAGCAGTCCTGAACAGAGACAGTGATGGCTACAAGCCAAAAGATAACCAGTAGCAGTGAGATAACGTGAAACCGGCTGAAAGATGCAGAGATGTTCCTGCAGGAGGGAGAGCTGGCAACAAAACAGAGGAAAACTCAACAGAGCTGGTATGGAGTGTATTACTTTCCCAAAAACCAGAGACTTCCTGAAGAGGGGTGGACTTCCAAATCCTTAGGGAGTCCCAAAATGCAGCAGCAGCTAGAGAGAGGGAGAAAGGAGCTAAAAAACCCCGAGTTGTCCTGAGAGCTGAGCCAGGACGGAATGCGGAGGAGGTGGCTGTGCCCTCTGCTGCTGCTACTGCTGTTTCTATCGCGCTGGTGAGCTGAGACAGAGCAAAAGAGCTTCGGTAAGACTGAACTGAAAGCTACCTTCAGTGTTCTAACCCAAGAGGAGTGAAGATCTACAAGGAAATCCCCCAAAGGCTCAGGCTTGGGGTTGAAATTTCCACAAAGTAAGAACAAAAATCCTGACTGCCACACTTAAATCTGCTGCCTTGGGAAAAATGAAGGACACTAACCAGTGCCACAAAAAACTGAAATGAAAGAATGGTGGCCTGAGAAGTGATAGAAAGACTTTTTCTCTTTTCTTCTTGGACTTTCATTGAAGAAAAGAGAAATTTAATTTAATGTAAATATATATGTGGGTGTAAATAAACCTTTGTAAATATTTTCCCCTTCCCCCCAATAATGAATGGTTGTGTTTTGTCTGAAAACTCTCCACATGAGGTGAAAAAGATATCAAGTCCATACCATCACTAAACCCTCTCACAGGGGCAAACTGTGGGAGGGGCGGGCTTGAACTCAGAAATTAGATTCTTGGGAGTTTCAAACCACCACAATATTCTAAACAGAAGAAAACATGGTACCATTTTGAAACATGTATAGAAATGTCCTTTGAAATGAAGAGAAATTGTACATATCTTGTTTCTGAGGATGATAAGCCAGAAAATACTCCAATCCACACTGGCAGCTGTATCATTTTCTGTTCCAGTCTGGTCAATTTGTGGTCAGCCCTTATCACTAGCAAAGAAAATAGAAGAGATCCAACAATATCAATATGAAAATCCAGCTTAATTAATAACTTTGTTTACATTGAACATTCTTAAACCAGTACAAAGCATAAGTGCAGAAAGTGATATACTGTGCTAATGAATTTCACAAAATATGTCACTGTTATATGAAATTCTTTTAATCACCTTTGAAGCTTGTTTGCAGTTAAGTTTGCTGAGTTTCTCTTGGTTTTTATATTACAGCAAAGTAGAGTAACTGGTTTCTGTGCTGCTTACTCTGTTCCTTGTATTTACCCTCTGAATTACCATGTTCGAGCTCTGTTTTAAAGACTTACAGGCTAATAACAGAGGACTCCTAAATAATTTTTCATGAAACTTTCCAGGTTCACAAACTTTCTTCAAAATAACTGTCAGAGCTTTTTATACTCAATATTATATCAGATAAAATTTTCAGAAATATTTTTGAAAGAAAACGAAAAGCTGCAGTGGAATTCCTACCTTTTCACTGAGGTGTATTATTAGAAAATGTCTTTAAGTTTTTGGTTCAAGAAAACTGCTCATTTATAAAAGCTGTTCCATAATATTTTCACAATTTCTTCAGTGGTCTTTATGAGGAGGATTGGCTTTATAACATTTATTTTATGACATTCAACACTGCAAAACCTTGACCTCACTTCTGGCATTTAGGCCCTATTTTAGTCTACAAAACAAATCATCCAAGGAAGGAAGATTGCAATTTTAGTAACCTTTTCCATGAATGCTGAAAAGTTTCCAAATGTATCATTAAGGTCAACACTCCTACATTTATTCCCTTACTAAACAGATATAAAACTTAATATTTCTCTCCTATTATCAACCTCTTTCTATAATGTTCGGTTGCTGCATTTGTCTTTGTAACTATATGAAGCCATCTCAGCTCCAAATATATTTTAAGATGTATATAGTCTTTGCTGGTTCTTTTTAGTTGTTCCTTTAACATGCCATAATTTTTATAATATTCTTTGATCACTGTGCTTTAGAGAAAAGGTTGCTTCCTGTTCCATTTTCATTTTGAAATGGATCTTCCAGGTAAGTATAAGTGCCAGTGAAAACAGATTTTGGAACTTCATGTGGCAATGGGAGATGAACATCCAACGACTACTGCATTAATGGAGCCTCAAGGGGCAATATTTCAGCAATGGAATGAGGCAATCAACCAGCTGCTGGCAGAGAAACTCCTGATCTGATGGTATTCCAAATGTGCCCTTTTCATTTGCTGGAGATATCTGAATGCCAGTCTCAGATTTCGCACCAGCATTTCTCAATATGGGATAGATGGTTTTTGGTGTTTTTTTTCTCTTTGTTCTTATTTCTCTTATTATTATTTTGTTGTTATTTCTATATTCTGTGATTTCTATTCTACATTTCTAAGTGTAACATTTAACACGCTGCAGCAGCACCAAAGGAAGTCCCAAATGCCTGAAAATGTTTGCTAATATAAATGCATGTGAGAGAAATTTGAAAAGCCTTCTGATCCTTACCTCATAGTAAAAAATTCTCATTTGTCTTTACTTACTCTTCCTCTTAGTTTTTTACTAGTGCACTTTCTTTACCTCTACTCTTCGATGCTACTAATGCAGAAGGAAGCAATCCCAGGTCTGTTCAAGGGAAGCTGTTGAAAAAATCTCTTTTTACCTTGCTTTACCAACCAGGGCTAGTTTGTACTGAGTGAGTATTTATTTATATTCAACTTTAGCATAAGACTCCATTTTAAAAGGCCCTGAACATTCAAAATTTAAGGATTCAAGCTACCACATGAACAAATAGTATAAACCTAAATGCAGTTAGCAAATACTTTACAGTGGTAGAGATTCATCAGTCAATTATGTGAATTACATATTTTAAATTTAAATGAGTTAGATACTAGTAATCAAAGTTCCTAATAGAATATTGTATGGGTAGAGAAAGAGGCAACAAAGTTAAGCATAACCATGATTTGTCTCTGGGTTTCTTTCTGCATTTAATAAAGGTTTGAATAAAGCCAGGACAGGCAAAGCACTGGAAAGATAAACCACGTTAAGATACTAAGGGAAGTTGCTCTTTCATAAGGCAATTCTGTAAAAAATCTCTTTATAGGATAGCCCTGACAGTCTAGATGAATGAGCCTAGGGCTAGAATATGAAATTTAATGGTCTGTGACATAAATTTAGCTATATCAGGAATGAATTTGGCTGAACAGAAAGCATTAATATACAGATAATTCCCAAAGTAAGGTGAATCAAACCGATATCAATAAATTAACAGACGGAAAAATTTGATATTCTGTCAGACTCAGTTTTTGTGCCAGTAGAGAAGTAATAGTCCTGAAAAATAATACTAGGATGTTTAAACAGGATCCACTTGTAAGATTAAGTATATTTTGATAAATCCAATTAAGGTAGTGTGCAGAATCTGAGATAACTCATTGAGTTTCAGAAATCAAGTTGACTATTCCACTAAAGAAGAAAAAAATAATTTTTCAGGAGCTAATCATGGGAACCCATTCCTATGATTTACCCTGCACATTCAGGACTTCCTGTGTCCACCTGGAAAAAATGGAAGACATAGCTCTGTGAAGTGTTCTTGCATTGCTGATCTCCATGTCTCTGGTCTACAGGTGAAAGAACATTGTGGAAGTAGGATCTGGTTGCCAGCATAGGTGAGCATAGATCTTTTGGTTTTATCAGAAGAAACCTGAATTGTCAGAAGACGATTGAATACAACATAACAGGAATGAGATGGGAAAGCACACGAAGTCTTTGACAGACAAAGTCACACGTTACAAATGTTGTTAAAAAACCTCTATAAGAACAGACTCTGAAGAATCTGGCAGAACCTTGCTATGGCTGATAGTTCAAGATTCTTACACATCAGCTCCTAGAAATCTGTGGGTTTTCCTCTCCCCAAACTATACGAACCATTTATTTTCAAAACCATAAAGACAGTTTTTAGAAATATTTCAACTCAACTAAGATGAAGGGCAATATGCCAAAGAGTTGTTTTTTCTTTTTTTTTTTGTTACTTCTTTCTCCCATACGAAATTTGTAAGCAAATTTAGAAATTTTAATGCAAAAAGTCATTAAAATAGTGGCAAGGAGTAATCCAGTGAGGACACAATGATGCTTCTGTACCACATTTCAAAAGTGTACAGTTAGGACGAGCAGTTTCATTCAGGTTTGGTCCAATTAAGGTTTTATGGGGTTTCAGGTCAGTGAAAGCTAGTATCATTTTTTAAGTCTTATGTCCCCTTTCCATCCCTTTTAATATTGAACATATGTAACAAAGGGAAGGTCTGAGCAGTTTTAGTGTAAAAAAGCTCTGTGAAAGATTGAAACAAGACAGAAAGAACAGAACAGAGTTACTTAAGAACTGCTTTTGTTACCCAAAGAAGCACACAAAAAACCCCAAGGTGTATCACAAAAATAAACTTAGGAAAGTGTTGTTGTAAACCAGTTTCCTTCCTGTAAAATGAAGATCCAGAGATATACTTTCTACTGGTTGGATTTATTCATAATCATACCTATTTATGTAACTTTCCAAGAGAAGAAGATAGGAGGAAATATAGTGCTTGATTCACCACAGCAGCCATTCTTATGCCCTTATCTGCCAGACGTGCACTCTGCCTTTGTGAGAATGATAAAAAAGCTGGTCAAGAATTTTTAATTACAAAGTTTTTTCCCTCAAAAAAGAAAGTTTTACAAAAAAATCCCAAAAGTAAAACCAAAACCAAACCAAACCAAAAAATCACACACACACACACACACACAAAACCAAAACCAAAACTAAAGCAAACAAACAAAAAACCCCAAAACAAAACAAAAGCGAAACCAAACCAAAGCAAAACAAAAAAGACCCACCAAAATTTAATTCTAGAAAACTTGGTTTTACTATTTTGGAACCTCACAAAGAAAATATTAAAAAAATTCTACTCTTGATGACCCAGTGTTTCACCTCTCTCTGACATACTTCACACATCAAGGCATTGCATTTCACACAGAAGGCCCAGTAAGGCCATGCTTTCTATATTGCATAATGACTACTTCAATATGTTTTAAAAAATTGTGTGCACCACCATAAGGAAAAATATTCTTCTTTGACATTTTGAAATTTTTCTTTATTGAAGTCATCAAACTCTTTCATATAAAAACAGATACATCTGTTGCAATGAAAAATTCGGAGCTTTCTGCTTTCTACACAGATTTAGGAGGAATGAAAATATTGAGATATGAAAGTTTTAAAGTATGCTAGAGTATAAAATAGAAGAGTTTCTCTAAAATCCCAATCCTGTAGACTAACAAATTTTTTTTAACTTCTAAACTTGACACACCAGAAATTTTCACTGTTGCTAAAGTTAGAGGAAATTGAGAAGAAATTTTTAATTTCCTGATTTTTATTTTATACAGTAGTATATTGCATTTATTTTTTGAACATCCAACTAACATTAAAGGGAATATATTTATTTTGATAGTGTTATCAATTGGTCTGTATGTGACAATATGAGATTTCAGAATTTTTCAGAAAAGTGGCAACTTTCTATTTTAGGAAACAATTCCTCTGCTAAGTGGTTTAATGTATTAAAAATGCACTCAGAAAATTTACTAAGCATTCATTTTAAATAATTTATTTGTGACAGGTGTCACTGGCACAATATCTTTATGCAAGTTGTCAATGCATTTGAGATTCTGAAAACTCCTAATAGAAGATAAATACTGTCTAAAGGAAGCTCTGTAACATTTGAGATATCAGAATAAGTCTACAAATAGATGAAAATTCATGTTTAGAATTACTTGACATTTTATAAATGTCTATTTGTCACTGTCAAATTTCTTTTAAGACTTCCCAAGTACTGCAAATTGCAAAGAGCAGCCAGGCACTAGTTCAATATCTCTTTATTGCCATCAAACAAATGGCTCTATTTTCATCCAGAAAAAAACTCTTGTCAATTTTACTCCAGTTTAAGAATAATAAAACATTGTGCCTGTAAAGAGTTTGCATTAAAATTTTCTTTGTTTCCAGTGTCACTTCTGGGTGTCCAGTTGAAAAGTTGATGCAGATGACTCCTGGGTTTCTTGGTGTCCAGCATGAAATGTGGAATTTTTTGTAACACCTTTAAACTAAAATCTCCAAACGTTTCTCAACGTGAACCTGCAACTCAGTGAGCGTTTTTGCACAGTGTGTTGCACAGATTCCCCTGATCCTCTTTAAAGCAGACAGGGTTAGAAGTCAGTAACAAGTGACAGAACGAGGAAAATGCACCAGGGGAATTAGGATATTAGGATATTTGGATCACTTGAATATTAGGAAATATTTCTTCATGAGGAGGGTTGTAAAGCATTGGAATTGACTGCCCAGGGAAGTGGAGGAGTCACCATCCCTGGATGGGTTCAAAAATTTGTGGATGTGGCACTTGAGGACACGGTTTAGTGGGGAACATGGTCGTGGTGCTGGGTTGATGGTCTCAAAGGTCTTGTCTAACCTTAGCAATCCTATGATTTTGTGATTCACTGTAGCTTGAAATTGGGCATTAGTCACTTCCCCTATCCACCTCATTCCATATTAGATGTCCCAGAGTATCCCATGTGTTAGAAATGTGCTAGAAGACATAACACATGACCAACATGAAATTCGTATGATGCAAGATCAGCAGTTGAATTCCATGCAGGATGACATAAACATCCCAAAGAACACTGAACATTGCTGTTCAACTTCATCACACTCTAGTTCAAGCAAGCTGGTAGAAAATCCTTTCAAATAGCAGGAATAAATTATGAGAATAAACACCTTAATATCACTGTACTGTTTTTTGGGGGTAGATTTGTAGCATTCATATCTGATCAGGAAGTCAGTCAAGAAGGAAAAAAGAATCTGTGACGGTTTTTACACCCCTCCAGGGAGTAAATCTCAGTGGTGAATATGAATCTTTTTGAGAGAATATCTAGTCCAAAGAAATGTTAAAGCATGAGCAGTCAGACTGTGAACTTTGCACAAGGCATTCAGATCTGCTGCTTGCATTGCCATCTCAAGTGGAGAGGTACTGAAGTGCCTCCGTTTTCTCCTTGACCTTGACCTTAGAAAGGAATTAGGCTTTCATTGTGCTGCATTTGCACTCTAACCCAGAGTCAGCACTTATAACTAAGGTGCCCAAAAAGCTTATCACCTAAGGTTCTGCTGCTGCTACTGCACCAGAATGTACTGATTCCTGCACATGAATAGCCCCATTGACAATTATCAGCAAGAAAGGAGGTCTAAGCTTTTGGAGGACATTTGAGAAGCAGTGTGACAAAAGCACTCAAATGCTTCAAAGGAGAGAAGTGTTTCTATCCAACCATCAATTCAAAGGGCAAACTAAGAAGTCGTTTATTTAATCACAATATTCTTGCTGCCATTTCATATTTATTTCTGCTCCTTCCCAAGCTCACTTGCTACATCAGTCATTCTGATGGAGCACAACCATGTTCTATGTCTTTGTGTATTTTGTCACATGTGAATGCTGGCATTCATGGCACATGACTACCTTTGCAGCCATGGCCTATGTGCATGTCTTGAATTGTAGAGGAATGTCTACAGCACATGGAAAATGCCACTCAGAAACCCAGGTTGGCTTTTAAACAAATGATCAAAGTGTTTTGTCAATTTGGAAAAAGCTTTTATATTGAGCTCTCCCATTTTCACACGGGTTCACTGCACGAATTTTAACATAAAGTAGGTCTTTAAAAAGCTTTCTGGCTTACAAAAGAGAGCCCTTAGAAATGTAGTGATGTTAGGGTCTTCTCTCTCCATTTAATTTTTGTTTGCTGCAGTGGATTTTCTCCAGTTTATATTCTTTTCTCTTTAAAGAGGTTTGCAGGTCATATGCAGACACGATTGGCTCAGACAGAGGAGAGAAACTCAGACGCAAGAAATCCTTGCACTTCTTCTTCCATGTGCTTTTCATGCAAGTTCCAACATTTCCCAAACTCTTTTCTTATCTTTCTTTTTCTCTTTTCTTTCTATTTTTCTTTTTCTTTTCTTTACCATCCCCCACATAGAATCCTGACTAATGTAAGAACATTCCTCAGCAAACTTAATTAAAGCTCATGCTCTGTGAGGGAAACCAACCAGTAACACAAGGAAAGTAAAAATTAGAGGAGAAAATATTGTTTAACTCCAGGAAAAGGACATTGTTCTAAAAGCAGTACTTCATGATTTATGAAATTAGTTCACAAGTCTAATTCTTCTTGGCTAGTAACTCTACTGAAGTTTAAAAAATACTTGGTTTTATAGTTAATATGCTAAGATTTAGCAAATATTTGTACTAGGCTGGAGAATACAAATACTGTCTTTTTAAAGGTTGTCAACAATACTTGGAAACTTGATGGAAACATATTGGAAATTTGCTATGTGACTAAAGTAACTTTGGGGTTTTTTAATTTTTTTTATTACAATTAAGACTCCTAAACATTATATTAATGAAAAGGTGATGGTAATAAATATGTATAATTCAAAATCACAGAAATATTGACTTTTGCAGAATTTGAAATTTGTTTAAGCAGAAATTTAATCAGAGTATCTGCCTATATCTGTCTACAGGCCATGACACTCACCTGTACTGAGAAATAAATAATTTTATTGATATTTGTTCCCTCTAGCTTCAATTGGTTTAGCATATAAAGAGAGTAGGCAGAATTATTTGGGCTTCTTAAAGAACCATAATAAGAAGGCTTAAAGTATGCGATTTAAACAGTGTTCTTCCTCTGTCCCCTTTTCAACTACATCCAACTTCTGATTTTTTCCCCTTCTCCCTGAGCTCCAAATCAAACTTCTCTTTGACCAAAGATGAAACTGTAGCCCTCCTGGAGCTAAGGTGAGTTTCACTCCCCTTCAGTAGGGACAGTATTTTATCTCAATCAACTGAAGTCTCATTCTTACTGTAGGATTTGGGAACCAAACTGTCAAGAGAAAGACATTGTTGACTCTAAAGGCTCTGGGGTACTTTCCCATTTCAGGCAGTCAACACCAGCATCTCGAGACGCACAGAGTAAAATTGTGCATTCAATCTCTGCTCATATGCGTGCTTGGAGAAGGTGCAATATTTGACATTTGACTTGATTTCTAAACCCATTTAAACCATCCTGTGTCTAACACATCATTCAGCCTATTACTGATCCTTTTAAAGCGTCATGTGTTTATATATTCTCAAATCATTTTTAAGTCTTGGCCACACACTGATCAGCATAGTTCCTTAGACTTTGAAAACACTCAAGATATATTATTTTTCCCTTTTGTAAATTTGTAGGTTGTGTTCCTTTTTGAGAGTCAGTGTTAGTCAATTTATGTCATTATATTAGCCACATTCAGGTCACCAGCCTCCTCAATATGTGAATTGTTTTAAATGTGTCTTCGAATATTATCAGCCCCCCAAAAAACAGGATGGGGTTTGTCTTCCCTTTTTTGCCTGTCTGTAAAGACGAAGGACAACATTGAAAAATCTGATGGAGATTTTTGTTGAATTTAGTTGGCTGTAATAATGACTAATAAAAATGATGAGTAGGTATTTAACCTAGGTTTTTGTTTGGTTTATTTCTGGTTTTTTTCCTTTATCACTACATTTTTATTCAACATTTACCATGTTCAGTGGTTTAGGTTTGTATACACACACACACACACACACACACACACACACACACACAAAAAGAAGATATACATATTCTGTATTGATTTCCAGTGGCAAGAAAGATTCTATTTTCAAAGTATGATAAAAAATAGCTTTAATAAAAAAAAAAGATGCTAGGCATCTCTTACAAAAGAAGTAATAAAAGTGTAACGTATTCCAAGGAGGAGCTAGGGCAGCAAGAGACAGGAATCCTCTCTCTCAGTAGTCCACTCCAGGTATGTTAATATTTATTTCCTTAGTTATAACTTTCTCCTGTCTATGGTTATTACAGAAATTTGAACTTATTATAAAAGAATCCTTTTTGTTTTCTGACTGATATTTTTGCTGATATGTTACTTCCAACAGAATTTTCTGCTTTGTTCTCAAATTCAGTGCCCATGAGGTAAATTTCTTCCACATGTTCTCCTTTTATCCTGTAAAATTTTACCTCTTTGGTGATTCAAGAGCATAGCCAAGGTATGGGTTTGTTTTTCTGTCTAGGGCCAGCTCTGCAGTGCAAATAAAACATTATCAAATCCCTTTTCTTCTTGTTACATAGAGTGATTACACTAAATCCACTAAATCATTCAGATGAGGAATGTTAGCAGTGGATATGTAATGTAAATATTTGCACAATGCAATCACAGATTTGCCTCTTCTCTCAGTCATATGAGGAGAATTCGGTGACAGAAATATCCTTGTCCTCTTTTTTTTATTTTTTTTTTAATTGGAACCATTAAAGCCAAATCTCAGTAAAGGTAAACAATTAACATAGTCTGCCAAGAGTGTCACACTTCCTGTGTTCATTGTGAATCTCCAACATCTTCCATCAGCCAACATTGCTTTAAGTTTTCCTGGCATGTCCTATTTAAAG
Organism: Pseudopipra pipra; assembly: GCF_036250125.1. Taxonomy (NCBI): domain Eukaryota; kingdom Metazoa; phylum Chordata; class Aves; order Passeriformes; family Pipridae; genus Pseudopipra; species Pseudopipra pipra. The sequence goes on from NC_087549.1 coordinate 6,675,632, forward strand.
TAAAAGCTCTTTCGGGTACAGATGTCAAGAGTAGAAGTGGAATGCCTATATACCACATATATAACAATGATATGTCTTCACTGTATTGAGTTCCAATCCATTCAACTATTTCATCAGATGTGAGAAACTACAGTCAGACTGTGCAAATCATAAAAATTCATAGGAAAAAAAAAGCAGTAAATCCTTTAATTATAATATTAGTATAATGCATCTTTCACTTCCACTTAATAGCAATGGGGACTGGTTTCATTAAGACAGTAATAAACTATACTGTGAAGATTTCTGACCTCGGGGGGAAAAGATAACTCTTTTGCATGTGTTTTGTGACCTCAGTTACACAAGCAGTTGATGCCTTTTCAGTGTCTGGAATTTAAAATAAAGATGTGTCAGCATCTGGCCCTGAGATCTCAGGCACCACTGCTGCAACTCCTTTCATAAATCTAAGGTTTTTATTTCCAAAGCAAATGGGTAACAAGTTCCTGTGACAGTTCAGCTATAACGTTAAAGTTTCCTGACCGTGGCAACTCTTCTGCAGGGATGTGGGCTGAAACCACCAATTTAAGTCACGCAGGCCACAGAGCTTTTTTCCTTCGCTATTAATCCCTTGAACTGATATTGAACTGTGTTACCCAGAGGTTAAAAAGCTGCTACTCATCCCCAGAGCCTCATGAGAACCTCAATGCTAGCATTTATTTGTACAACAGCTAGTTCCCTGTGTTTTTACAGTAATTTAAAGCATGGCACTGAAACTTGTGCCATCTGCAACTATGCATCTAAGCAATGGCTGCTTTATTTCCCAGTAGTATAATGTATATTAGAAATATAAAGCTATACTCACCACAACCAACTTTGGAATTAGATAAAAATACACCAGCTGGGACAGTGACTAGCATGAAGATGGCATTTTATGGGATAGTACATGTATTCTCTATCACTTTCATAGACACTTGTCTGATATTAATGTCAAATCATATAAACATGTTTTCTAAGCCTGGCTGTACTTCTGACTTTCAGTCACCATCATCCTATTAACACTCTTCAGTTCTTTTTTTCCAAGTTTTCTGTGATAGAGGAAGGCAGGGAAATTTTCTTCTCATACCTTTGAGGTGTTTTAATCTCTGTCTACAGATAATGTGGCTCCTCAGGGTAATGCGTTTGGTTGCCTCTGCAGGTGGGTCTTTATCTAACCCTTCTTTATACCTCCCTGACTCACAGCATGCATTTTCCCCTTTTCTTCTTTTGAGTAATCACATTTGCTTCTCTCCTTAGCTTTCCAGACTTTCTCTAACCCAGTTTCCTTAACTGCATATGCTTCGTTGGTTCTTTTTCTCTTCACGTGTCTCAATTTTCCCGCCTTTTTCCCCAACCAATTTTAATAGTTTTTAATTCTTTCTCACCTCCTATAGGCTCTGTAGTTGTGCTTACCGGAGGCAGAAAATTGTGCAGAAATATACACAATGCTTCTCTGTCTATTCCCATTTTTCTCAGCAATCATGAAACCTTGAAGTTGAATCCTGAAAATTGTGAATGAAGCCTTCCCAGAGGGCCCAGACCCAAACCACAGGATTTGTTAGCTTGGATACAAACACTGACTGCAAACAAGTTTAACTGAATATTGGATCATGATCCAAACTGTATCAAGGAGTGAAAGAAACACCTTCTGAACAACACCCTCAGTCCTATGAGTTTTAGGCAGTCCTGCTAGGAGCAGGAAGTTAGGTGTTATGGTCCTTATGAGTCCCTCCCAACCTGAGATATTCTATGATTCTGATTCTGTGACTGCTTCTTGTGGTCCTGAAGGCTTCATCTCCCAGTTTTTCCACACACTTCTACCTTGCTGTGTCCAAAGACCTCATTCCTTTCATAGCTCCTTTGTTTTTTTTAAGAACAAGCTTCCTTGGAGTATAAATAACCAAGGCATAAACAATGTCACAGACTTGCAAGCCAGCTTCAAGGAGCAATCTGTGTTACTTCAATTCACCTTACTATGTCACTTCTCCAGTTTCAAAACTGAAATCTTATGTATCCAGAGATCTTAGGCAAGCAATTTTTAAAAGATCTCAATATCTGAAATGTGAGCAACATTCTGAGGTGAGCTGTGTCCTTAACGAGGTATTAAAAAAAGAGCTGAGTAGATTAAAATAAAACTAAACATCTTAATAAGCTCAGTCTATCCATTTAGAGAAAGGCCTTTAGAAAGCAGATTCACTTTTTAGATACTAAACATGTGTACATATACTCTGTGAAAGCTCTTTCAAGTATTCATGACTTTTTAATCCTTACTAGGGCCAAAAGGATCCCATTACAAATCAAAAAAATCCTGTTCATTCACCCTGTCTTCACCCTTCTATTTATATTTTAATAAAGAATATTTTCCAGTAAGTTGTAACTTTTAATAATCAGAATTGGAGTATTTTCTGTCTCTCTTACTAGTGGATTTTTTGGCCTCCAGTTTTTTTTTTCTTTTGATTTGAATAAAAGTAGATTTAAAGTAGTTTGTATTTCTATATATAGCCAGTGAAAGCAGTACAGCAGAAAGTCGTCACGGTACTGCAGCCCACTAAAGTATGTGTGACAGAGAAGTACAAATGAACAATTCACATAAATACATAATAGTTTCCTTAAGCAGTGATTTTGAATGCTAATTATGTCTTACTCTAGTTAGACATCGATACAGACATTTTGTGCTCCTCTCAACCTGCAATTAAGAGACCCACTTAACAAACTTGAAATTGCATGAAGATGTATTATTTTGTCAAATGTTCACAAAACTGATTTCTTCATAAATTAAAATGGTTAAAGCAGCATTGCTCGCTTTGTCACTAAGATGGCTCAGTGTGTTCTTCCTGGACTTTATTATCCTTTTGATAAATAATTCTCTGTTCTCCCATTTCTATGATGTAGTCAATTTTTTATCTAAAAAAGAATAGGTCTGATTATTAATTGCATGAAGGTGTACTTAACCCTCTCACCTCTCAAAGCTACCTCTTTGAAATATAATGGAGACATTAAAAAGACATGCTAAGAGTGACCCTGTGACTTGCCGATGATTACAGAGGTAAAGTTTTTACACCAAACTCAGCTGTCAGCCCTCGGAGTGGTGTGAAGTCTGTTCAAAGTTCAGTGTAAAAAATCTACAGACCAGGAACATAAAAAGTGGAGAAATTGTAGTAAGATCTAGTCTGGTTTAACTTTAAGCAGGAGCTCAGCAAGCTCCTGACCAGAACCAAGATATTCTACCTAAATTATTCTGCATCCCTGCTACTTTGAGCATAATAAGGCCAAGTGTTGGGTCCTGCACTTGGGTCACAACAACCCCTGCCACCCTTCAGACTGGGGCAGAGTGGCTGGAAAGCTACCCAGAGGAAAAGAACCAGAGTGTACTGATGGACAGTGACTGAACATGAGCCAGTGTGTGCTCAGGTAGGCAAGAAGGTCAGTGACAGCCTGGCCTGTATCAGCAATAGTGTGATCAGTAGAACCAGGGCAGAGATTGTCCCTCTGTGCTGGATAGTGGTGACGCCACAGCTCAAATCCTGGGTTCAGTTCTGGGGCCCTCACGACAAGAAAGACATTGAGGTGCTTGAGTGTGTCCAGGGAAGGGCAACGGAGCTGGTGAAGGGTCTGGAGCACAAGTCTGATGAGGAGCAGCTGAGAGAGCTGAGGCTGTTCAGCCTGGAGAAAAGGAGGCTCAGGCGGGACCTTCTCACTCTCTACAACTTCCTACAAGGAGGTTGTGGCCAGATGGGGGTTGGTCTCTTCTCCCAGACAAGTGACAGGACAAGAGGAAGTGGCATCATTTTGCACCAAGGGAAGTTTATATTGGAGGCTGCTCAGTGTACTGGTGGAATCAGTATCCCTGGAGGTGTTTAAAGACATGCAGATGTGGCACTTGGGGATGTGGTTTAGTGGTGGACCTGACAGTGCTGGGTTAAAAGGTTGGACTTGATCTTAGAGGTCTTTTCCAACCTTAACAATTCTATGATTCTATATTGTAGAACAGTTAAAATAACACTAAATGCACAAGTCTAGGCAAGTGCAAGAAAGATGGAGAGGGACTTTTGACAAGGGCACGTAGTGAGAGGTCAAGGAGTAATGACTTTAAACTGAAAAAGGGTAGATTTAGTTTAGATATTAGGATGGAATTCTTTATTGTGAGGGTGGTCAGGCACTGGAACAGGTTGCCCAGAGAAGTTGTGGATGCCCCACCTCTGGAAGTGTTCCAGGCCAGGCTGGGTGGGGCTCTGAGCAACCTGGTCTAGTGGAAGATGTCCTTGCCCATGGCAGGGGATTGGAACTAGATGATCTTTATGTCCCTTCCAACCCAAACCATTTTTTTTTCTATGGTTTTATGAAGTACATTAAGCATCTGAGTCACACTCTAAGGCCTTATACATTGCACTTACTGTATCTAAATGAAGTGAAAAACAGATGTACATAGAAAATAAAAAGGGGCAATTTCCACAGGTAAACAGATACTGCCGGGCTGAGGTTCTCCTGACCTGACTCTGGAGGGAGACAATTCAGCTCCACACTCTGGACATGTGTGCGTAGAGGTGTACCACTGATCTAGATGTAAAGGAGCTGATTATAACCACTGATAGCTTAGTGGTTGAACTCTGGAAGAGGAAACTTTAGTCTCCTTTCTCTGAAGGGAGTGCCCCTCTGACTAGACAGCAAGACATAGAAGATGCTTTTCCAGCACCTTCCTCCTTTCGTGATTCATAGTTGGTTACACGTGTGAAATAAGGAAGAGATAATAACTTTGGGAAGGGCAGAGTTTATCTCATGTTTAGCTCGTCTAAATTATAAATAGTACTCCTTTGCTTCCCTGCTATAAGCAGTATCCCCTGAAGAAAATATCTTGCTGAATATTTGCTATATATTTCTTACAACCCTCTTGTTTAATCAACTTAAAGATTAGACTGATTTGCAGATTTAATTAGTAACCAAAACATAAAATTACACATTCATGAAAAAAAAAAAGCCCTCAGAGCCCCCTGCAAAAAACACCTCAGCAAAACCTGTGTAGTTTATTTTGCATATATCCAATATTAAGGAAAACAGATTTTAGTTGAATATATTTTACCTTCAATGGGATAACTTGGCTTAAAGCTTGTCCACCAAAAACCTGCATCATACAGAAAGCTTGGCTCCTGACATGTATTTTGACAGCTACATATAAAGCTGTGGTCCAGGCATATGGAAATTTTGAATAGAGAATCCTCTTAAATTCATGACAACCTGAAAAAATTGTGTGCTGCGAAGAGTTTTGAAGTCAGCCAAGTTGCCACTAAAATCCTCTGTAAATATACTCCTTAAAAGTTACACTGAATCATTGCAGTTGTTGCCTGTTCAAACTGAAAATTGCTGTGATGGCTGAAACTCTAAATGGAAAATACGTAGGATCTGAATCTGTATTTTTGAAAAGGAAAATAACCTGATATGTCACTCACAAAGGCAGATGGACCTTTTTGTCAGCAGCCTCCTCCAGTGGTCTAATAATTCCACGGCTTTCACTGGACAAACCTTTGCCAGCTTTGGGAACACTAAACTAATTTTTGATATAGTGAAAGAAAAAAAAAAAGGAGCACTGCCTTGCTTGTATGCAGTCTGTGGCAGTCTGTGTTGTCTGACTTATCAGGAAGCTTTTATTAATTTTCAACTTTCTGTTCTGAAATGGTCATTTGTGACATTTATTTATAAATATGAATATTGAAGTCAGAATCTCAAAAAGGTGAAACACTGATATATGAGGACATTCATTATATTACCTCAAGGATGTTAAAACACTTTGCAAGCTATGTACAAGACAGAGTATTTTTCCCTTCCAGATAGCCTGCAGCACAGTCCAGGGTGTAGAACCTGAAATCTTAACAAAATGGATAATAACACTATCCAGCAATGGATGGATGAAAATAAAAAATAGTGTTTCCATGTGACTTAAGGAAAAGAATTTGAACCAGAACAACAGAACCCCCACCCTTAGTGTATAAGAAATTTGATGAGAAAAAATTATAATAATTTCTTCATTATTTTAATAGCTACTTATGAAGTTAATTTCTTAATTTAATAATTTCCTAAATATTTTAGTTTTCTCTTGTCTTGGTCTTGCTTGCCCATTCACCAGTTTATTTCATGATCAATACTCAGCAGATTGTTTCACCTGCTGAGGAAGCAGCATCACAAGAGGATAACCGGGTAGACCAAGGATGTATTTAGTCTGATAGTGAGTGTTAGTTGATGTTTGATAGTGAGTATAAGGATAAGGAAGAGATTTAGTCAAGACAGATTCTGGTAAGCAGGAGTTTAGTGATTTCTTGAACTGTACATCCTTGTTTGTTTGTTTTTGTCAACTCATGCACTTTCACAACCCATAATACGCAGTCCTAGTAAGTTCTGCCATTAAAACGCAGTATATGCAAAATTACTTTATTTTTCCTAGTTTTAATGTGTTTACTGATGATTTCTTGGGGCATTCCTTGTTCCACTATTATAAATGCATTTGATAAGTATTATTTTATTATATTTTTTTACTTTCTCACCCTCTCCTCTCCCACTTCCCAGAACACCTGTGTTTTCACAGTGGTCAGACACGGATCATTATCTTGAATGGTTTCAGAAACGCTTTCTTTACTCAGATTCTATGAAAAATGAAAATGCAGAAATGTACAGTGAGATTACAATAAATCAAGAAGCAGCTAAAACAATACATATCCTTCTCCATGGCCATTACCATTATTCCCCTCTGGTCATTAGCACGGGAGAGCTGACTGTGCATGAATTCATAGAGAGAAATTAATGGGCCACATCTGAAAAGATAATAGCTGAGCTATTAAAGTCAAAAAAGAAACTAAAAGAAGAACAGGGAATGCTGAGGAAACATTAGATGAGAAAATACTGCATCAGACACTGTGTATATGGAAAAAACATTCCTATAAAGTGTTACAGTGTGGTTGGTTCCATCTCTTCTGCGCCCTTTAGTTTCATATTTTCAGAGCATTTCTGTGTAAAAAACACATCAGAGCCAAATCACCACATCTGTCCATGCCACCACCAAAGCTGAGGGTGCCTTTCACCTGCCTTGAGCAACATTCTGAGTGAGGTCTCTGAGGAGACCTCATTGACGCCTGCCAGTACTTAAAGAGGCTTATAAAAAGAGAAGGAGAGAGACTTTGTGGATTGGCAGAGAGTGATAGAACAAGGGGGGATGTTTTAAACAAAAAGAGGAGAGATTTAGATTAGATGCTAAGAAGAAATTGTTTTAATCAGAGGGTGGCGCAGCACTGGAATGCTTTGCTCAGAGAAGTTCTGGATGCCCCACCCCTGGAAGCCTTCAAAGCCAGGACACATGGGGCTCTGAGCAGCCTGATAAACAGTGGAAGGTCTCTCCGCCCATGGCAGGGAATTTGGAACTAGAAGATCCTTAAGGTCCCTTCCAACCCAAAATATTCTATGATTCTGTGAAGGCTTCTGCCAGGACTTAGTTAAAACTGAAATTTAAGGTGGTCACTTACTAAAAAACAAGCAAATGAATGAACAAACAAACAAACAGCCCAAACAAACAAAAAAACCTCTCAAAACTCCCACAAAGGCAAAAAATCTAAACAAACAAAGAACACCACCCTAAACCCCGACCAAAAAGAATTCTGGCAGTTATAATGAACCTTCTGATGCTCAATTGAGCATATTTTATCTTTTCACCAAATGTGAATCAGGTAGCCAAAAAACATTTTAATTTTTTTTCTTTTTTTCTTTTTCTTTTTTATTTAAAGAGAAGAAGAGATATCAAGGCAGACAGCCTGTTTACATAACTAGCTAATTACAACGATGAGCTAGATCAGCAATCAGTGATCAGCTAGACCAACCAACTACTTTCTCTTTCCTGAAGCAGTTTTCATGCAGTATTTTAAAGGTTAAAGTCTTGCTGGTCACAAGAGCAAATCTGCAGCTGAACTGACCTCTTGGTGCTTGACTGTGCTAGTGGTGCCTTCCTTCGCTGTCTCATCATAACTGAGGTTTTGTACCAATTCTTTTCTCTAGCTGCTCCCTTCTCTAATAGGTACTTTAGAGTGCCAACTGAAGAGCTTTGCACAGTACTTTTGCTCAGCAGTGGAAAATAAGCACAGATGATCTATGGTATCTACCTGTGTCCCAGCTCTCAAGGGACACCTTGAGAAAAGATCAAATTCCTCTCTCCCTCATACTGCACAAAATAGTATATAAAAACTTACTTTCATTCTTTCTTTTCTTTTTCTACTAAAAAAAGTTTTCTAGTTTCTTTCTTTTCTTCCTCCTCCCCCCCCCCCCCCCCCCGTAATTTTTGCCCTCTGTGCTACAAACAATTGTTTAAATTCATGGTAACTGTTCACTTCCTCCTGGATGTGTTCAACAGAGTTAATTGGCTTGGATTTCTGTACTGGACTGTAATTACAAGTCTTCTCTGCTTTATAACATAACTGCTTTATTTAAAAAAAATCAATAAAAGAAATAATTGTCAAAAGGAATACTGTGACAAATGAAAAACTGTGCTTTAACATACCCATTAATTGTTTCTATTCATCCATGCTTTGCTCCACCAGAGGTTCACAGAGCATTCCTTCTCTGCTGAACTCTCTTCCCAAGTCACTCGTGAGGTGAAGAGATAGATTTACTTGGACAGGATAGTCAGGCAGCAATGTAACACCTTGGATGTGATGTAGTAGGTAAAATCTGAGTTTCTCTCTTACCTACTTTTGCACTATAAATTTTAAGGGGAGCCGAAATATCCATCCCAGATATAAAGGTGCCATGTAGTTGCCAGGAAGCATATAGGCAGTAGAGCAATGAAGGTGTGATGTGAGAATCTGAGCATAGCAGATATGAGTAATGTGCTAAAGTTGTGGTGTTCACAGTCAAAACAAGACGGTTTTACTTTAGAACTAGTTGTAAGGGAAGAAAACTATTTCCATACTGAAACAGTGGGCAAATACTCTTGATGTCTCAAACAGCCTTCTGTGATCAAACACAATGCTTCCAGAAGGAAGCTCTAGAGTCCTAAAACGGGCACCCAGTGTGTGATAAATCAGCTTCCAGAGCTGACTTTTATCTCTCACTTCAGAGACTTACATAGGGGGGCTTTGGGTGATTTTTTTTTTTTTGCTTTATGCCTACCTCATTGACTTTTAAGCCTGTCAACATCATGTCAAATACCTTGGGGTGTACAAGAGAAGCACAGGAGCACAGGAGATTCATGGGAGGGGATTAGTGGGAGAATTTGGCTCTTCTGGACAGGTAGAGGGAGGGTACACCAGAACATCTCAAGTGGTAGAAACTTGTGTGTGAGCACATTATTCCTTACTTTAATTATGCTGAGAAAAATACCACCCTAACTGAAGCATTCAGGTAAATAAAAATGCAAGTGTTCAATAATATTATGTTTTATAAGACAATGGATGCAGTATGCAGCTAAGTCAGTATTATAATAATGGATTTATTTTTTGGCTATAAGCACAATTTTATTTCAGATTTATTTACATTTCAATTTATTCGTATGCAAGCAATTGAGTAGATTTTACTTAACATCCTTAGTTAGAACCACTTCGCATTTTGAGGAGTGGAGAACTACTGAACAGTGTGCTATGACAATTTGACCTGTGTATAAACTGCCTGATATTTCATTATGTAAATAGCAGTTTAATTCTCTGTGGGCAACCTTTTTCTGACTCAGTAAAATAGCATTAAGACAGATGAGAAAATTGCATTCAAATTCTTTCCTGAAAAGAGATTAAGCCAGGGTTATGCATTTTTGTGTTTCTTGGGCTCTTGAAGTGGCTTTTAAGTCCTAGTCACCGGTGTTTATTTTTTCGATATATATTTATATTTTGCAAATAATTCACTCGCAAAAAACAATTCTAGCTTTTTGGTCATCATGGAAACCACCTCATGTGAAAAAATGGGAATAAATTCCTATAAGCCTAGTACAAAGGAAAGAATTAGTGAAGAAAGAAAACACTAATACCTCTACAAGGTTGCAGGCTGGTTTTTAACCTGAAATGGAGGAATGGAGTTGCAGACAGGGGGCTTAAGACTGCAAAGTTTTCTGGCCTCTTTTTTTTTTTTTTTTTTTGCTGATTATAGAAGTTGAAAATACTTTTAAGGAGTCTTTATAACTTGCTTCAATGAATTCACTGAACTTCTCATTAACATTTTCTGCATGACACAGACTATGACAACTTATGATAGTAAGTGAAGATTTAGAAACAAATGTCCCCTGTTTTTTGTCTTTCCAAATGTGTCCTGCTGTGCTATGGAGTTTGCCCTGTTCCAGTTTCATGGAACATAAGCAAAGAACTGTCTCTATTAATTTACCTCTATCTCAGAGTCACAGCAAGTGACAGAGTTTTGTTATATGACCTACAGCAAAATAGTTGGAGCTAAATTTTTAAGTACACAGCACCCTATGTTTCACTACAGCCTTTTATGCGCTTTCCAAAAAAGCAAATGAATAATAACTCATTGATATGTGTATGATGGAAAGTTGTCTTTTTTAGGAAAAACTATAAGAAAATTACTTGAAAATAAATCTAGGGGTTTCTGAAAATTTTGAGCTGGAGGGAAAGATTTGTAACAAAAATTAAGCTCTTTATGGAGTTGTACATGTTCTCCATGGACTCATTAGTGTCAGCTGAAGAGATCACTAGATAGGTTATATCTCCCACAGCCCCAATTTTTTGCTTGTTTGTGTTTTTGAGGATGGAAAGTTGTACAACGAGAGTTCACAAACCTTGATACATACTGGCAGATATACTTCACCTAAGGTCATGGCCTATCAAAAGTAAAAGCGAAAGGAACGTGTTATCTTCTCAAAGAATTTATACAACTTCCTTTTGAAGAAAATCATTCTCTTATTTCAGGGTTTTATGGGGGGAAAATAAATAATTAAATAGTAGTTTCCAATGGAAATAAAAATGCTCTTGATGTGCCATGAAATACTCTGTTGTTGAATGCTGGTAAAAACCACAACTATGAGTTCTGCATTCCTACAGAAAATGTTGAATTATTTGGGCAATTCAAATGCAGAAATCCCTCTCTAAGCCCCTAGTGCTTGTTTTTCTTCCCACCGCCTGTGCAAAATTCTTATAATTTTCCTTATACTTGGGTTGTGTGTTCAGTTTTCAGGGACAACAGATCTTACAGGGCATCTGGATCTGCTCTGTGTCTGTGGACACTATGGACTGCACTAATTAGAAAGGCACGAAATTATTTAGCAAGCTGTGAAATGTGTACAGCCAAACATATCTGTCCCAATGGCATACTACAAGAATTAATTTATGTATTCTTTTCAGTGTGTTCAGAGCTGCTCTGATAAGAGGTGCTACACAAGACCTAAGAATTAGTCATTTATTAGTCATGTTACCTCGGTTTATTATATGTGGTGAGAAAACAGATAATGAAGGCTTGAGTCTCTAAGCTTCAGGTTGCTCAGTTTGCACTTTAGGCAGTTTTTGCAGATTCTCTGGATTGTCACCTAGGAACAGATCAATGGACTACCTGAGACAAGCCTCTGTCTCTAGCAGTTTTCAGTGCAGCAGCTTCAGAAGAGAGTGCAAAATTATTATAGTGAATCTGATTGTGTAGTGTAAGACATTACAGGACAATTTTGTCTAACCTCCGCAGGTCACACTATACCTTAAAAATAGATTGCACAGCTCTTACAATTGTACTCTTGCTGTTGTAATACCACTGTTATTTGTGTTTATGGCACCTACAAAGCTGCCCAGTGGTATTGACAAGCCACCCTTCTGTAGCAATGAATTACAATGGTGAGCTATGCAATTTTCAACAAAACACATTGTTCTTTGAGCAATTTTTAAAAAAGGATATGCCTTTGAATTGAATTACCTCCTCTCCCCGAATTTGTTTTGTTTACTTTCGGGGAAAAGCGAAAAAGGAGACTCTCAGTGTGTCTTTTATGCACATTCTTCTGCAGGATCCTCCTGACTCTCAGATCACTAAGTTTCTCACACACATCCCTGCCAACATTCAGAAACTCAGCAGCAGGGAGCTCCTTTTGATCCTGAGCATAACTTTCTAATTGCCCTGAACTGCTGTACTACAGAACAGTTGATGGAGACAAACTCACCGGAGGAATGGGTTTGTAATGCCAAACTCATTTTATCTCATCCAGATAAAGTGCCAGGATCTCCTGGGCTGCATTATCTTGGTCTTAAGAGAAGCCAATGTTTTACATCCCTATGGAATATACTTCATAGCCATCATTTTAACATAGTCTGAATTTTCTCATGACATTCCTTGCAGTTGACTTTGCTAAAGCCCATATCTAGATGCTTTCTGGCAAGTCCAATAAATTTTTTCTTTAAATGACTTCCTATGTATTTCCTGCCTAACGCGTTTTTTGTCCTAGAAAGCCTGGCACATGCTCAGCCTCGTGTTCTTCCTTAGCTCCCACCACTGCATCTTTAATTCCCCATATTCCCTCACATGTGACAGACAGAGAGGCCACTGCTACAGTTCATCTGTCTAAAGATGTATTACTTAAGTGTGTCATCAAGCAAAGTCACTTTAACAGCATAACACAGCAATACATTATCAGAGCAATGGTATTTTGATGATGTATTACTGTGGTACATCAGAGAAATGCAAAATGGCAGAAAGGCTGTACATATGGTGATCCTTATGAATACAAACTAAACAGGCCATGCCTTCAGCTGGATGAAATCTGGGAACTTCAGATGTTTTTTCCAAGCCTAATGAAGGTTTTTCTGTGGATATCTTTATGGACCCATATAGACGTGTTCCCTGTTGTACTGTCTCCCTGTTCAGTCCTGTTTGTGTGTTTTATTCTTCTTTACAATTCTGGATTCACTGCAATTCTTCATTACATCTAGGTTCTGCCTACTAACACGCAGTCTTGTATTTGTGGGACCACACTGATTTCTTTGGCTTTGCACAGTGAAGACTCAAACAAGCCAAGGGAGTAAACTCCTTTGATAACTGCACAGATCAGTACTATGGACTTGCTGCCTAACAGAGACTTTGATAAAACCAAGGAAAATATTAGTCTTTAATGCTGAAAAGGATGAAATTATGTGGATGCAAGATCAGCTTTAGAGTATCCACCTTTTTCTTGCGTGTCAAGTCTGGCTTGTTGCTTCCAGAGGAACAGCAGGGACTGCCTCTCTCTGAGGCAGAGACCTCACTTGTCCATCATTCTCTCTCTGTAGTGTCCTCATGAGTGCTTTACTTCACTCTTCTCTCTACCCCTCATGAAAGTCAGAGCACCATCCTCATCCTCAGCAAACAACACTCATAGCTACATCCCATTGAACCTTCCCTTCTGAAATAGCTAAGGTGGCTCTATGCAACTGCCTGAAACAGAGGACCTGATCACTCACTCCAGGCATCACCTCCACTTCTTTGTTCTCATGGCTACATAAAGAAAGAGTAGAGTGATTCCTCTAACTGCAAATTAAGTCTTTGGACTTATGCCAGTGTCATTCATGCTTGAAGGAAAGGAACAAAACAAAAACATAACAGCTAATTTTCAGGGTTGATTCTTAAAACACAGTGTTCTTCACAGTCTTTTATTTCCAGTAAAAGAGTCTGGAGTTTGGCTATGGAACAAGTTCTTCTTCTACTGCTACATAGGAGGCCTGTTTTCTATAGGTAGTTTTGGCACCCGGACTGTCACACTGAGACCCTTGCTTAGCACAAAATAACACTTTATATGAAACAGGAGGCATGAATCATTGCATTAAAAGAATAGTCTCTTCACCAAAAGCTCCAGGGTAAGTAGGTTTTCGTGTAGTCAGATTGTAAAGCAAAAGGAAAAGGCACTCTGACTCACAGAGTGGAACCAAAACCAGCCCTATTTTTTCTACTAATATTTGAAAGACATTATCCGATTATTCCCTACTGCTCTGCTGCAATTTATCAGAAATAATCTTGTTGTCACTTTGCCCTTACAATGCCTATTTTGAGTTACCCTTACATGGTGTAAATCCAGCATATGACCACTGAAGTCTGTGCAAGTACACTGAAGCAAAATTAAAGGGAGGTAAGCAGTAGACCTGTTTGTTCACTCCACATAATTTTAGAAAAATTCCTACTATTCGAAATATTCTCTCTCACTTATGCATAGATATCTTTTCAAAGCTTATTACAGGATAACTGTTGAATCTGTTTAACCAGCTTCCATAGCATCGGGAGGTACACTTTGATGTACTTCTTTGATGTTCAAAAAGAGGAGCTTTACCATTTTATGAGACACCATGATTGGACTTCAATAAGCTTTGTGTCCATGCAAAATCCCTCAGCTGATATCCTTGCAGTTTTGCACCTTTCCTGCACATGATAAAAAAAATAAAAAGTAACTTTTGGAGTGCTTACACAAACAGGTGTGAAAGTTAATAGCAACATACAAACACAAAGCAAAGCACTCTGATGTTTTCAGTGCTCTTTCTCTCTCTTCACATTAGTGAAAATCCCAGCACATCTTCTTCCAGTGCCTGTTAAATCAGCTCCTCTGCTGATATAAATTGGTCTTACTCTATTGACTTCAATAGGACTATGCCAATATACACTGGCAGAGAGTCCTCTGTCATGTCTGGGTCTGTAATTAATTACAACTATTGCTTTTTCACTCTCATATATTATCTTTTCAGAGGTTAAAGTCAATAAAACACCCTTTTTTTAATACATTACATATAATAATAAATAAGCCAATGAGATAATAGTACTTCCAGAACACTGAGCATAGATTATAAAAAACTAGTGGTTTATGAAGATGTTTGAATCCATCATTTTAGATGCTAGCAAAACAAGTTCAAAAGATGAGTAAATTTTATGCAGTTTAAGTATTATGCGATCATGAATCACCAAGTTTAAATATTACAACTCAAAATCCTTTTTACCCTGTTCCCAAGAAATATTCATCATTTTTTAACTGCACTTTTTCATTTCTTGTGTAATGGATTAGTCCTTAAAAAAGATCTCTCTATTCTAAAGCTGGGTACCCATCTAAAAGCAAATAACATCAGAAAAATGGTTTTGATCTGTTAACAGCTTCCTCTTAGCAGGTTACATTTGTTTAAAGATAGATCTGTTTATCTAGTGTATACTCTCCTTTAAACTGGCAGAGAAAAATCAATTTGGAACAAACTGTGGCTTATAAGGTTTTGAGCAGCATCACCACTAACATTTGCCTGGGAGGGACTATGGCACCAAGCTGAGTTGGGGCGGATGGGCAGCTATACACTCAGAACCCAAGAATCTGCTGGTCCACTCCCTTCTCACCCTGGGCAAGCTCTGAATTTCATTCTCAGAGGAGGGTGTCAGTGGTCTTGCTATACTGGAGTTCCTATTAATCCCCTTAAAAAAAAGAAGAACAATGTGTGGGAGGGCATCTCCAGCTGGATTACTTAACAAGCACAAACATTTGCTCCATTGAAGTTCTACTCTGCTACTGTGGACTTCAGAGCTTCTCGGAAACACTGGGCAGAAGCAACCAGAGACATTAGTCAGACTTTGAATTTCCTTTTTTCTCCCCAAAATGCCATTAGTGACCATCATAATTCAAGCAAGTACATCTGTATTTTTGATTTATTTATACTTAACATGATATTGCATTACTTGTCAAGAGGCCAACATAATACTTCATCGTAAATGGATAGTCAAGAAAAATGTTTTTACAATGTCATGAATTGTTGATGGTTTCCTCTGTCAAAGCTGACATCTGGAAGTTTAATACAGCAGTATGTCACCAACAGTGTTTGCTCTCCATAATGACTGTTTTCAATTCGAGAACCAGTAGGTCACATTAAGATTAGCTACATCTGGTGCCCAAGGGAAAAAATCCTAATTTGAAGAGAAAACAATGAATTTAAGGTGGCTGTTGTCGCCTGTGCAAAGAGTCTGTTTTCTTTTAAAATGTGGGGATGATGTCATCTTAGTGGCCAGGCAGGGCAATAAGATGGAGGAAGATGCTGTGATGTCTTAGTCACCCGATGTGGCAACAAGACAGACAAAGATACTTGACCAAACATACACTGAGGATGTAAATATATCCTTATGCAATAGCACATACTGCACTGGAGTGGGCAGGCTGCATATACTATGTGACTGAATATGTGCAATGTCTCAGGAAGACTAGTAGTTCTTCCTGCCTATATGAGGAGATATAACATTATAGAGAGAATCAAAACAGAACAAGGAAATTTTTTCAGCTGTTTCTGAGGAAAAACAGTTTCTAAAAGCAACATGTTGAACTGGCATCCACCCAGTCATCCAGCCCTCAACTGTAGGTGAAATTCACCTGATTAAACACACATGCCTACAACAGAGAGATCTGTACTTGAGTCACCTTTGGTTTCCTTTAAAATCAAAAGAAATCAAGTCAGCTTGGTTACTGGGTTCAACTCTCCTCATCTAAAAAAGAAGTAGAAAATTTCTCCACATGACAGGGGAGAGCTGTTACTCAAATTTCTACATATGTTAACTAGCTATAGAGACTTGTTGTGATGGTTTCACTCTAGACCTTCCTGGAGACCAGCTTGTAACCAGGAAGGAACTAGGAAAGTGATCACGGAAGTATTCCATGGTATTCCTTTACGTAACTTGAGGTATAAATAAAGCCAGCAGGAGGGACCTCTCTCTCTTCCTTTCCAGCGAGGTTCGAGAACGGTGGGTCCCTGTCCCGGTCTGGCTTATCTGGAACTGAGGCCTACGGTGACTGCTGTTATCTGCCACGCATGAGGGGAGAGCGCTGGGCCGTGTCTAGCCATCCTGCTTGTTCAAAGGGAAGTGGTGAGATTTTGCTAATTTACCTTCAGTTGGCTGGTTGACTTGTTTGGTCTTTGTCCCTTTTTGTCCTTTTCCCTTCTCCCTCCTCCTCTTCCCTTTTTGGGGAGCTGTTTGGGATTTCTGGAGTTGTGGTGTATAGTATTCTCATTGTATATATCTGTCTCATATGTAAAATATATATATTTTTTTGCTATAGCTTTGGCTGCTTAAGTCGTTTTTTTTCTCTTCCCTCTCTGGGAAGCAGGTACTTGTTGTCAAGTTTCGGGGACTTGGCGGGAAGCCAGCTCGAAACTTGCACACTTGTATTGGTTTTATAGTTGCTGGTCACAATGTTGATCTATTTACTCTCACAGTTGTTATGCTTCTTTTCAGAATTCAGAAGAAAATTGACTCTATCCCAGCTGAAACCAGGACAAGAAGTGTTCAAAACTATGGAGTTTTCTGATAGTTCAGTGTAGAATTGGACTCCCATCTTTCTGAAGCCTAATTCAGAACCCATCAACAAGGCAAGTTCACCAGGTAGCTCAGGGGAGCAAAGATTCATCTGCTTGCTGAAGAGTTGGATACTGAACGTAGCAGAATTAAATATCCTGGCTGAGCAATGGATATTTTGGGGTTTTCAATGGCTTCCAAATATTTTTGTTTATGCACTTGAATTTAACTTTTAAGAAATTGAGGCAGAAGAAATGTTCTGTCTTTTTGACAGTTTTGTCTTCCTCCTAAAGTATGTTTAAAAAAGGAATAGATTTCTGACACCAGCTATACATTCATCCTAGTTTGTCTTAAGAGATCACTTCTCCCCTGAACCAGGAGAATTAAATGCATAAGCCCTTTCATAGCAAGATATGCTGGAGATTAAAGAAGTAACTATCTTTCATAATTCACATATAGCAGGAGTGAAAAATAATCTGTTATTATCTAGACCAAAGAAAGTAATTTTTATCCAGACATGAATACTTAATCATTAGACCAAGTGATGTTGCCCATATTAATACAGACAAAATAAATCAGCCTTCAAGTCTACTGCATCCCTTAAAACAAAAGGAAGATAAATCAGCTGTTTGCCATCATAGAAAAGTTCTTTTACAGAATGAGCATGCAAATAGTGCAGAAACAACATTAAAAAAGAAGATTAGTTTGATTATGATAGGAAAAATTAATTACAAAAGTTTTGCTGATACCTGCTAGTCTGACAGAGTGACATGATAGAAGGTTGTTTTCTTGGTTTTGGGGCACAGATGGGCTTGACTTTATTTTGTGCCTTTTATTTTTTTCAAAACAAAATGTCCTGGAGCGATGTGACAAAACATTATTTTCTAAGGCCTCAAAGTCCTGTTCAGTGCTATGGTTCATGTGGTAGCTCATCAGTATCAATCAAAGTAAAGGGCTTCCAGAAATCTTAAAGTCAAAAGCAGACAAAAGATACCTTATTCTGGCACAGAGTGGCAAAGGTATAGGTCACCTCCTCCACCAGCAGACAGCTGGTGAGGTGATGGATTCAGCAGCTATGCAGGAGATGAATATGAATGTGTTTGCTTGTGGGTTTTTTTCCAAAAATTCGTGCATATATTATTTCACATTACTGGATGGAGAGGATCAGGAATTCACAGGAAAGGGGATTTCATGGAATTGTTCTGCTTTGTCCCTGCTGTGAGTCATGCATCAGGAATAATAATGTCTTGGAAACATTGTTCTTTAAATGCTTGTGTAACCAAATGAAATCATGTCTTGGTACCTATAGCTCATGTAGTCAAAAAAAGTTAATATATATTCTTACTGTATTCATTCTTAAATTTGGACTTGGGGTTGCTGGGGACAGATTGCAAGATTCCCAAATACATCTTCCAGATACAGACTGAGAGTCTC
The DNA here is from genome assembly GCF_036250125.1 of Pseudopipra pipra. Lineage (NCBI taxonomy): Eukaryota > Metazoa > Chordata > Aves > Passeriformes > Pipridae > Pseudopipra > Pseudopipra pipra. The sequence continues at coordinate 6,694,301 of NC_087549.1, forward strand.
CATGGATGCTTTAATTATTTATGTATACAGAGTGGCCAAATATAATACGTTGTTTTTCCTCTGAGTTCTTTGCCGGGCATCGTCCACTCAGACCAAAGAGCACAACATAAGGGACCAGTGAATCTCTGATGCTTCATTTCAATCACATCTGATGCTTATAATTTTCAGTGAACAAATCCAGCAGCCCCAGCAGAAGGTTTGGCTCCAGATTGTGGTGATACACAGACATGCACACACCCAACAGAGGTTTGTGTGAAGCTTAAATCAACTGCACGTTCTGTCTCACCTTTTGTTAAAAAACAAATCTATCAAGTTAACCTCGGTGGAAGGAGATTGAGAGATCTCTAGAAAGGGAATAGAGCTACCACATTTTTTGTGAAAGCTGTAGTATAACTCTTACAAAAGTAACAATATCAGTGTAGAGCTTCCTTCACATTATGTTAGTATACCTCAGTCATGATGAAGAGAAATGAAAATTGATGGGAATAGGAATATCTGATGCATATCCACTCACTACTCTGCTGAGGACCACAGATAAGATACTGCTAACTCGTACCTGCCTTCCTAGAACCTTTTTTGTCTGTGTTCATAAAGTACCTGCAACCATGGTTCCTTGTCTGTGCTCTTAATAAATAAGAGCCTGACAGTATAAAATAATTCTAGGAAACCAGAGATAGGCTAGCAATGAAAGTTTCAGACTGGACATGAGGAAATATTTCCTTTAACTAAATGCCATGGAAGGGAAGTCAATAGACTGAATAAATAAAAAAAAAGATAATAGTAAAGATGAATTCTACAAATTGTTCTTATTTGATTAAGGAAGCTGTAAACTTTAAGGTAAAAGATTTCTAGTGAAAATTTCTTTTGACAGAAAATTGCCAAAATATCAGAAAAATTTGTAGTGATTTTAATCAGACAAACACTGTCATACAGATAAAATCCAGTGTCGTGTGCATACATGCATGTGTATGTATATGAAATCACTAGCAATCATAGCATATTATCTATTTTGTGCATCAACTACATAATATTAATACTTCTGCAATATTTTGGTAATGTTCAATAACATAATGTGTTCATAGAGCATATTGGAGAAGAGTTTTTTGAGGTAATCTCTGAATTTAAACATATTTATAGTAGTAAAGATCCAAACACAGCCCACAAGCTTACAAAAAATAAGAAAGAGGAGCTTACTGCATGAAGACTATTTTTTCTTGCAGTATCCAAACTAAGCTTTCAATGTTTACATAAGCTAGGAAAAAAGAGGCCATTAGAAAAGAGAGAAGAAAAATAGCTAAGGAAGAGTTCGTACCATAAATAATTTCACTATTAAACCTCAAAATATTTGGATCTTAGGTATTATTTCATTATATTCAAAGGTTCATCATTATGAGACAAAGGGGACAGTTTGAAGGCACTTTTGCTATGGAAAGAGAAATCTGTTAAGATTTAACTTCAATAACTTAGTTATTTTTAAGAGATTAGTTAGAAACACCCCTGTTACAGTCTTTGGGGAATTTTAGCAGAGTGGAACCAAGGACCTGCTTAAAGAAATTTGCTAACTTCAGAAGAGCTCAACAGATAACAAGGACTCAGGGGCTAGACCTTTGCCCTGTATGAAAATGAAGAACATTTGGGATCAACTTGCCTGCTTGGCAAAAATGTGCCTGGGACACTTTCCCATTGTCAAAGAAAAGGAGCCTGTGGCCTCTCTTCCTATACTTATTAATGTTTTGTGTTTCCTTAAACTATATTTCAACTTTGTTAAAAAATATGTATATTTATAATATTTATTCTAATGTAACATCTCTATATAAATAATGTTCTGACAGTATTCTTCTCCCACCCTTCAACCCCTACATCTCCACTTCAGGAATGCCTTTATTTTTTATCACAGTAGGCATAAGATTTTACTTCTAGATCTAAAGAGAACATTACTTTTTAACTCTCAACAGAACTATGAGCACTAAACATTGTTCTACCTTTGAAAAGAAAGGAGTTTATTTTTGTGTTACCTAGTTGTAAGAAGGTTATGAAGTTATAAGAAAATAGGAATGTGACTGAAAAAAGAAACTTGTTTCCACTGGGAGCTACTTAATTTTAAAAATAAAAAATTTGTTGATGTGGGGTTTGTTGTGGTTTCTTTAATCCTAACTTTTGAATTTACAACGAAATATGTAGTGATTTTTGGTTTGGCTTTTTTGGAGGGTTTTGTTTGGTTAATTGGGTTTTTGGGGATTTTTTTGATAGCTGCTCCTTTTTTTTTATTCTTCTTCTTCTTCCCAAGATTGTAATTCAATTCACACATTAGAATGGAACAGAATGGAATGCAATAGAATAGAATACAATAGACTATTTCAGTTGGAAGGGACCTACAATGACCATCCAATCCAACTGCCTGGCCAGTTCAGGGCATCATCATGACCAAGTTAAAACACATTATTAAGGGGATTGTCTAAATGTCTCTTAAACACTAATGGGCTTCAGGCATCAACCACATCTCTAGGAAACCTGTTCCAGTGGTTCAAGGGCTTTAAAACTGAGTATTCTGATTACCTCATCTGTATCCTTTAACTTTGCTGAAAACTGAAGAAACTGTGAAAAGCTACAACAGGAAAAAAAGGAAACTGACACAAAACCATTTTTTGAAGATTCCATGAAAGTCATGACAAAACTCTCAGTACATTCTCCCAGATACAGAGTATCACTCTGATGTCACAACTTTAAAGAAAAGACCCAAGGATACCCTGAAAATAAGAATCGGTCTCTTCACATGATCTCCTCAGATATTTATTCAATAGCAAACATTTTCAGTCAATCAAATAGAAGTAAAACCAAGTTCATTTCCTTGATTGGGTAGAGGAAGAGATGGAAAGAGAAGAGAAAGAGCCCTTTGAGGAAAGTTGCTGTGTCATGAGCTTTCCTGATGTTGATCCAGATTGGTACAACCCCTGCTCCAGACTACAGACCAGTCACTAGAGTCTTACATACCAACGTAACCTCAAATACCCCACACCCTAAGGGTGTTATAAAGTGTAAGTAAGACTGCAGGGTGTGGGGTTTTTTGGCAGGTTGCCTTTGGTTTTATACCAAAGTTTAGGAAATTTCCCATTGAATACTGAAATACAGGAGGCAATAAGGTGGAATAAAATAATTCTTCCCACATTATTACCCAGTCCTAGCTCAAGAGAAAAATAAAACCACTGAGCATCTGCCATGAGGGAGAACTCTTCCATTAAATACCCCTGGCAAGCTCACTGTCCTGGTGGTTATGTCTCTAGGAATATATCCAGAAGAAAAATGGTCTTGTATGTGCATCCTGTGAAACCAAATGTCACAGTAAAACCTTGGATCAGTACATTTTTCAGGTAATGCTGAACTCATTCTTACTAGCTAAGGAAACCTGACTGTCTGCAAGCCTGCTAGGGTCTGTGCTGCTGTTCTTTCCAGGGATCCTGCTGACATCCCTCCCACAGTTTGCTTAGAAAGCAGATGAAATCTTTGTCACAAAGCACAGCACCTGCCATGGCTCCCTATCTAAAAATAAAATCTGATTCTTATAGCTCATCTTTTTCTTCTCTCTTTTGTTTTATACATCAGGGGATGATATTAGTAATTGAGATTATTTGACTGTTTCACTGGAGCTTGCCAAAAATCTGGCTCATCGCACTTCTCCTAAAAAGAAATAACACTCAGAGATTTTGGTGAAATAAGCAGGCTGGAGTCCCAGGCACATAGCACTGCACTTTAAATAGTGGCAGAGAGAGGCAAGGAGGGGGTAAATAGGCAGGAAAGATTTTAGTGAGTAAATGATAAAGAGCAAGATGGATATCTGATCTCATACATACTCAGAGGGATAAATCATGTTAGTTACAGAGAGGGAAAAAAAAGAGAGATAAAAATAACCATTATTTTTTCAAAATTGTAAATTCCTATGTTTTTACTGTCCATTTCTCCTCTCTCTCAACATGGCACACTGGTGTTAGAAAGCAGGGATCCAAAATTAATAGAGCAAGAAGATATTTTCATGTCTATCCACCATGACAAATTAACAGACTTATAAACAACTAAAAAAAAAAAAGAGAGAAAATATAAGCTTAACCATAGAAGGCCTTCTCCATCTGTACAGTACAGACATCAGATTCTGATTAACTATGATACAGAACTAATCTTTGCAATTAATGCAAATGAGCTGCACTTTCGTGTAGACTGTTACCAGAGGGCATTCAATGATATTTTTATTCACTACATTTGACCTTAAAAATGTTTTGTAGTCATCAAGGATACAATTTTTCACACAGTGGGGATGTAGGAACAGCTAATTAAGTGGTGTTTAATGACATTTGTTCCTTAAAGGAGTGCTGATTAAATGTAGCATGTAATTTTTTACCAAATCAAGCAATTCAGACAATTTCCACATGTGCTTGATAAGCTAGACCTTAATAATTACACATCTTGCATAGATGCACCAGTCACAATGGTTTGTGGTCTGGTAAATTTAATGTTACGTATTTACAAGACTTAGTTGGTTAGAATGAGGAATTCTGATTTCTAATTACAACTGTATTCCTTTTTGAGAATAAAAGAAATTGTGTCAGTTTTAGCAAGTGGAATACACTCTGCATTCATGTGTCAGTAGTTAGTGCAAAGAAACCTTGAGAGAATTCCTCAAATGCACAGTTTTCTGAGATCTTATTTTGGCAATTTTAAACCATCCGTTGCAAGCAAAAACACAGCTTGCCTTGGATTTGAACCCTGACTAACATGGCACCCTGGTTTTGGAAATCAACCTGTCTGCACATCTCCACAGGATACGTGGTCTGAGAGCAGCTCAAGAAAAAAATAGCAGGTAAGTTCATACACCAGGAAAGCTGGAAGAGATGGAACAGGTAGCTTTTTTTTTCCACTGAAAATCAAGCACATTATTTTCACCATATTTGGGTGAGTTGAATAATTGCATTTCACCAGGAAGTGCTGACCTCAGTTGTTTGCTGTGTTACATATACTAGGATGCATATTCTTTTGATGTGCTCTGTCTGGGTGCTTCTTAGGAGATCAGTGCTACAACCCAGGCACTGCACTCAAATATCCCTCCCGTTTCTCCAGAAGGACACTGGTATCCTGCAGGTTTCATATCCCATCTGCTATGAGGGTATCATGCACATTAGGATTCCCACCAACACTTCTGTTTGGGCGGTAGAGTTAAACCCTACAGGGCTATTGCAAGGTGACTTGAGTCATCCAGCACGGGTACAGCTCCACCTCGAGAACTCTGCAGTTTTGGGCACCTCAACATGAGAAGGACATCAAACTATTAAAATACGTCCAGAGGAGGACAATCTCTGTGGTGAAAGGCCTCAAGGGCAAAAATTCCAGAGCGGCTGAGGTCACTTTGTTCGTGAGGAGAGGGAGAAGGGGAGGGAGAGGGAGAGGGAGAGGGGGAGGGAAATAGGATATGAGGAAAAGGAATGAAGCTGCATCAGGGGAAGTTCAGACTGGACATTGAGAAAAGGTTCTTCATTGAGAGGGTGGTCAGTCACTGGCTCCCCAGGAAAGTGGTCATGGCACCAAGCCTGTCAGAGTCAAAGGAGTGTCTGGACAATGCTTTTAGTCCTATGGTTTTGCTTTAGGTGGTCCTGTGAGGAGAAAGGAGTTGTACTCAATGACCCTTGTGAGTCCCTTCAAACAAGGATATAATTGTATATTTCTGTGATCCTCCCCTCTAAACTGTAGTGAGTAAAGTTCAATTGATTGCAGGTGAAACAACCAAATAGAAAATTTTACTGTCTGAGAAACTCATCCAATGTCATAAAGTACTTTAGTGATTCTGAGGAGTTGCAGATGTAGGTACTTTGTATAGAAGCAACAACAAACATTCCTCCACAACAAAATACTCAGGATTGAAAGAGCTATGAATCAACTGTATGGCACTGAGTCTCCAATTTTTCAAATGAAAAGTATGAAATTCTCCTACAGCTTGATAGTTACAGGTCAGGGATAATGATACATAAATAAAATACTTAGCATGTTCATAATCAAAATGTTATTGCTTTAAAAAAACTTAATTTTACTGTCATAATTACAAGCACTCTAATTACACTGTAACAGCCATCAAGGGTCATCTCCCAGTTTCATCCACCAGCCGGCAGTGACATTTCTGCTAACTGCAGGAATGTATATGCATGTGTGTTTGGAAAAATAATGATAGTTTTCACCTACTTTCAAGACTTTCTAAATTATCATGGGCCTCCAATGGTACGAGAAGCTCCAGTGAGTGGCACAGATCCAGGAGAATCACAACAGGAACCTAGTTGTATTGCAAACACAGGCTGAGCTCTCATTTTGGCTCTCTTGTAGTGATGATAAATGCATAAGAAGTATTATAATCTGTAATACTAAACTGTTAAGATCTAAACAGTATTAATCAAAGATTTATTTACATGGTGGTGATTTTGAGATGATATAGCATCTATGGCCTTCCCTGGTCACTGGGAAAGATGGTCTGTTTTAGTATCCCATGTGTTTGGTGAGAGCCAATAGCCATGACAAAACAAAATTCCTACTTGTCTGTAGCAGTTCTGGCCCTCTATTATCATGTCCAGATGCCTTGCAATTCTTTAAGATATGCATAACGGTCTAAATAAGCATTGGGAGACCAAAAAGGAGTATTTCTTATTAGAAGTTTCAGTCTTTATTTAAAAAAAACAGTCTTGAAGCAAACAATTAAGAAGCATGCTTTGAGATGTCCATAATGAGAGATATCAAATAACAATCATTAATTCCAGGTTATATTTGCATTTCAAATCTTTTCAGGACAGTGAAACCCACTCTGCACCACAGATTCTCAATAGCCAATTAAAGATGATGTAAATTGACTCCACTGTCAGTATGTTCTGACTTAGCTGCCTAAATTCATTCCCAGAGGTGGTGTTTTTTTTTTTTTTACTTTTCTTATTCAGTGTTCCAGATTCAAATCAATCCAGCAGTAACTTCATTCCTTCTTCCTCTTGAGACATTCAGATTTTTGGCCTCATTTTTTTTCCATGAGCACCTTCTCACCAATTTATTTCTGAAATAGTAGAGGACCCAGTAAAAATTGTCACTGTAAAAATTGTCACTGATTTGAACTTGCTTCTACTTCACCATTTTAATGTTCCACCCTTAAGAGGAAGGGAGCACCCAGTATTTGTGAGTGCTCATGGTCAAAACGATTGACAAAAGCCAGAAGGTCCACAAAAACTCACAAAGTTTTATTGGTAAATTACTTGGCACAGAAGTTGGTATGTTAGCCCCTGACCTACTATAGAAGCACATAGCACTGGGTTTTGAATGAAATGAGAGGAAAGAAGGAAAGAAGGAAAGAAGAAAGGGAGGAAGGAAGGAGGGGAGGGAGGGAGGGAGGGAGGGAGGGAGGGAGGGAGGGAGGGAAGAAAGGAATAAAAGAGAGAGAGAAAAAGAGATCACCAGTCCTGGTTCCAGCATCAGTTCAGCCAATGGGATGTCCAGGATCCTGGGATACACCCATGGGCTTGGTGGAGGTGCGTTTTTATAGATGGGTTTTCCCTGCCCTGAAGAATTTCCTGCTTCCTATGCAAATCAGTTCTCATTCACAATCTGTTCTTTCAGACTTCCTGGAAATGGGTTGGAGGGCTTGTGGGACTTTGGGATGTCTTGATCCACCCCTACAGTCCATGCCCACTTTTCAGCCTCATTCCTGGGCTTATTCTGGCTATGTTCCGCTTATCTTCAGGAAGTACAACAAGGATGTTTGTCATGGAAAAGTGCTGCCCTGCCTCTGCATGGCCCCTTCTCCAGCCACAATTTGTTCTTTCCCATAGCATGTTACTACCAAAAACCCTTGTTTATTACCAACAATTCTTGTTTATTATTACAACAATCCTTGGTTGACTCATTGCCACACAGCTATCATTATCTGAGACACACACATTAACCCCTTCTCTTCTGGGATTCTGCAATCATTGTAACAAAGTCTTCAGTTTCCTATGCACTGACAGTCTTTCATAGTTTGAAAAAAAATTAATCAGACAATTGTTCTATTTTAATAAGAGACTTGGTGGACCCAGGCTCATTTTGACCATTGAACTGGCTGACACTTAAGGCGAAGGTCAGTTCATCAGCAGAAGTGTCTGGTCAATACCATGCTCAGCATTTCTGAGAACTCCTACATCAATGACTGTCAACAGCTGATAACAAGGACCTGCTCGATAGACATGCTGAGCCTGGCTCTTCACAACTCTGCCTCATGAGTGACAAAAGCATAAATCAGAAATGTCCATAGTATTGGCAGTTGCAAATTTCAGCCAGTCCAGTTCATTTCTCATCTTATTCCTGGTAGCAAAGCACCCACTACACTTCCATGCTTTCTGATAGATGATTTTGTATTAGACATGATGATTTAGGGAGTGGCCAAGGAAGAAGAGTTTGGCCATTGAACAATGTTGTATTTCCCATGATGTCTCTTATTTTCTCACTTACAGTCTCCATTTTGAAAAAACTGTTGCAAAGGATTTAATTAAAAAAAAGGGAAGTTCCTTATGATTTCATCCCCTTGCAACCTTGCAAACTGAGATATCTTTGCCTTTCTGTGTCTCAGCTGTTTACAAAGCATAGTAATAAAAGTATAGTAGTCAAATAGGAGCATTTTCCTCTGTTTGATTGTGGGATTTATTTCCTGTGTCCACTATGAATCTACATATTTATATACTTCAAATATCTATCAAAGAAAAGGAGAAAGAGGGAGCAAAATGGAAAGAAAGCTATAATTATAACAAGAGAAGAATATATTATATTATTATAATTATAATAAGATAAGATAGAGATGGGAGAGAGACCTTGTTGATCAGTTAGTCAGTTAGTCTATCTCCCTTTAAAGGAATCATTGCTTTTCACAATATGTATTCCTCAAGATCTGTCCAGTCTCCTCCCAAAATATTTTAAGCAACAGCTTTTCCATCACATTTCTTCCAAGATCATTGCTCAAGACAACAGATTTCATAGCTGGGAACTAAGCCCTGATATACAGACTAGATGTACTATGAATCATAGAATCATTTAGGCTGGAAAAGATCTCTAAGACAATTGAATCCAACTGTTATCTCAGCACCATCCCATGCACCACTAAGCCATGTACCCAGGTGCCACATCCACACACATTTTGAATGGATTTGTAAAAAATTTTCTCATGAACTCTTTATATGAAGTGATACTTCTAATAGTTGAGTTCCTAGTGAGATGTGGTGAAACTCTCTGTTTTACTACTTTGTTTCTTATTTACTTCCTGTGAGTTTACTAGTTAGGAGATTTTAGGGATTTCTTTATTTCCCTTTGTTGCCTTTGTTTGCTTTACTCTATCAGTGCAATCAACACAGCTAAATCAAAGTTACATACCAATGTCATTTGGCACATTGCTTTAAGATTTATGTAATTTTGACCTGTGATTAAGGAATAGTTTCAGCATTCTTTAAACTAACTATGCATTTGTTGCCTCAGAAAGTAAGGCATATGGGATTTCAGTTTCTCATCAAAGTGCAATTTGCAAAATGAGTGGAAGATACTTCTATTTTGGCCTATTTATGCTGTGAGCTCTCCAGGGAAGATTTGAGCAATAGTCAAGAAACAATCACATGATGAGAAATAGTCAAAAGTTTAAGATAATCACAATCAGGCTATGATTAATTCTGACATACTGTTTTCTTTGGCAAGACACACACATTGTTTCTAGTAGAAGAGTCACTAGTTTATTGATTTCAGACGCAAAAAAATGTTTCCTGATACTCTATCTTTTTGATTTTTTGTTTCAAGTTTCTTGCAGTTGCTTGTGACAGCTATGTTTTATTCTCTTACAATACCATAAACATTATCAAAACATTTTGATAATTCATCAGAAAAGTTCTAAGTAGGCCCAGTTGCAACTGATATTTCTAAACAACTAAATTATGCCTTTATGTAGTGGTCCCCATGCAACACCAGCACCTGCCTGTAGTAACTGAAGCCTGGGACCCGAAATTATCATTGTTCACAGATCTCAGATCAGAAGTAACTATTTTCAGTATAAAAATAAACAACCCTATGTATGAAAGCCCAGAGATAACTTTTTAAGGCAGAACGTGTTCTCTAGACAGAGAAAGTACTTCATTGATTTACTCCATTTGTATATACTAATGTCATGAAAAAACAATGTATTGAAAACCTAAGGTTAACTAGGTTTTAGACTTTTTTTAAATAAAACTGATTTAATTGATTCAACACAAAATTGCAAATTTAGTAGTACATTAGCTTTGAAATAATAAAAATATTTGACTACAAACAAGTTGAATTTTATTAAAAGCAAAGGACAAACAAATTTATTTGATTTATAGTATAAATTTCAATCCACTGCAAAGGAGTCCAATTTTCCATAGGAAAAGTTGAATTGTATAATTTTAAATCAATTGAATTTTCTTTTCCTTTTATATTCCACCTTAAATCAACAGACCAAAAATACAGTTAGTTTTATTGCGCAGTTTTAATGTCAGTGCTAGAGCTAGTGAAATTCTGCAAGGCCAAGTATATTTCTCATTCAGTCAGTGTGAATACACATGTGCATTTGAGCTAAATAATGGACAGTTAGTTAATATATGCAACAAAACACAAGATGTACAAGCCTGCATTAACAAAGCTTTCTGAATCCTTTTGTGACTGTGGCTCAGGTTCCTTCCACCTGAAAGGAATGGGGTTCACATTATTCACTTCAAATACACCAATTCTCAGATTCACTTCTGGTACTTTCTGTGAACCTTACCCAGCAAAGGATACTTTTTGCTATAACAGAAAGTTTTGATAAACTAGAAAGTTTCCCTTTCTGCTTTCCTTTTCCTCAAAGAGCAGACTTTTTCACTGATAAGAAAAGTTCTGTATAGCCAGGGAAAGGTGTAACATCCTTGGGACCAGTTGAGGTTTGGAATTGCCTTGGAAGTTTTCTTTTTCAACTGGTGGCCAAGCAGAATAACTTGGCTTAATGGTGCTGTTTCAGCACTAACTTCTTTGGCAGTAATCGCAAGCATTTCCAGGATAGGAAACAGGTGTTTCAACATGCTTCACTGGGCGGAATGAAGAACAATTCCCTCCCTGGTGTCACTGTACATGATGTATTCAATGATTGCTACTTTCTGATCAAGAATATGTGCACTCGTAGTAGAGAGCAATCCATCTGGTTTTGTAGTCAGGAATGAGTTGTTGAAATAGAAAGTCATTACTTTGGCGAGGAGGAGGGGAGTAGTGTCTGGCAACAAGGCTGGCTGAACATGTTTTGCTTAACTTTAAAACCAGCTGAATACTGGAAATATGGCTAGAATGTACGATGGTTGAGGTTTTTTTCATGTAGGGGAAGCATATGTATGTGGGAAGAAAAGAGAAGTTGAAAGATGAAAAAAGTCTAATTAAAAGAAATTAAAAAAAAATAAAATATGAGAGTCAAGTTCTTATATCCAATGTCTGTTATGTTCCAGAGGCAATGTAGTTCTGCTGACTAATGTCAGGTGAGGTTTTAATTATGCAGATAAAATCACAGTATGGTTTGAGTTGGAAATGAATGTTAAAGGTCATCTAGTCAAACCCCACCGCAATGAGCAGGGACATTTGCAAGTAGATCAGGTTTTCAGAGTCTTGTCTAGCCTGACCTTGAATGTTTCCAGGGATGGGGCCCACCTCTCTGGGCAACCTGTGCCAGTGTCTTACCATGGGCATTGTAAAAAAAAGTCTTCCTTATATCTAGTCTGAATCTACCTTCTCTAAGTTTAAAATTGTTACCCCTTGTCCTTTCACAACAGGCCCTGTTAAAAAGGTTGTCCCCATCTTTCTTATATCCCCCTTTTCAGTATTGAAAGGCCACATGGAGCTCTCCCTGGAATCTTCTCTTCTCCGGGCTGAACAACCCCAACTCACTCAGTCTGTTTTCAGACCAGAGATACTCCAGCCCTCTGATAATTTTTGTGGACTTGCCCTGGACTTGCTCCAACAGGTGCATGTCTTTCTTATGCTGAGGAATCCAGAGCTGGATGCAGCACTCCAGCTGGGGTCTCATGAGAGTGGAGCAGAGGGACAGAATCACCTCCCTCAACCTGCTGCCCACACCTCCTTTGATGCAGCCCAGGATAGGGTTGGCTTTCTGGGCTGCAGGTGCACTTTTCCATGCCTTTCATGTCCAACCTTTCATCCACTGAAGTCCTTCTCAGCAGGGCAGCTGTCAATCCCTTCATTACCCAGCCTATATTTCATACCAGATGTTGCCCTGACCCAGGTACAGGACCTTACTCGTGAGGTTCCCATGGGCACTCTTCTCAAGCCTGTCCAGTTCCCTCTGGATGGCATCCTTTCCTTCCAGCTTGTTGACCACCACACAGCTTGGTGTCATCAGCAAACTTGCTGAGGGTGAGCTCAGTCCCACTGTCTATGTCTTTGATTAAGGTATTGAACACAACGGGACATAAAACCCATTTTTAGAATCCTCCTGTCAATGCAGCAGTCACACCAGAAAGCCTGCATTACCTCTACTTTATTAGAAATACCCAATTTCCTCTTCCAAATATAGAAAAATATTTTAACTACTGTCTTGTGACAGCAGTTGGCAAACGCTACCTTCCCTAAGGGTGATCACAGTGTACAATGTAACAGCTGCATTACCTAGAAAAGCTCAAAATTGGCTTTTGATGAAGAGAAGGGAAGAATGACTTTGTGATGAATGGCATTTATCACAATGCAATGGTGGTGGCCATGGGAAAGGGACTCAGGAATCAGAACTAATGTTTGCACCTAAACACAGAAATAACTTTCCAGGATAGCTACTTTTATTTACTAGAAGTAGGCCTAACTTTATTGTCATTATGTTCTTTTTTCTAATAAATGAGTAAAAGTTCTCTTTTACTTATTTTTTGCTTCAAGAATTATACTAAAAATCAGTACCCTGCCACTGTGAATTCAACCCAGTGGTAGCATATCATAAATCACTGAGATTTCATTGTGCTCTAATGTATCTTTTTGCATCTATGAAATGTACCTTTTTGTACAGCAAATTTGGTATCTTAGACCTAAAAATTCTTTATGCCTTCTGGTTTTCCATTATTTTCTTTCATGCAGATAGATAAAGAGGCAATCATAGAGGAACTATGGGGTACACCTTGCAGAAGGAGGAAAAATACAAATTAAAGTAACATTCAGTTATAGCAAACTCACTTTAATAGTTCTTTTATTCACTGAAGAAGATATTATTAAGGAAATATGAATATTCTGAGATAAGTTATTTAAAGAACATGGAGCAGTATCTGGGTTTTTTCTACTTCAAAAGACCACAGTGAATGCTTGAAAGATATAATCTTAAATTTACAGCCTGGATTAAAGTTGAAAATGTATAAAATTCAGCACGTGAATTCAAGAAAGTAAAAAAAAAAGAAAATAATAATGGACAAGGGAGATAACATGCAATTTCTTACCTTATTAGTCTCTTCCTTCACAGGGAAAAAATAAAAAAGACTATGCTTATTTATTATAGAGACATGACTGCTAGGAATTCGGATGCAGCTGGCACATCCTTAATCTGAGTGCATCTGGGAATCACGAGCTCTTACAGATTCAAGGATGATTGGAAAATTGTCAGACCAGTTTTATTGATATTTTAGTACTACCTCTCAAAAAGGGAAAACTGGCTAAGTAAATTTGCATGAGGAGAAGACTAGATGGGCTATCCCATGGTGGGGTTATCAGTTGGATATATCCCCAACAACAGTAAAAATATCCTCCAAGCCCTAAAAATGTGTTTTAATAGGCTACCCTTACTCCGGTGACCACAGAGGTTATTTAGACAGAAGCCAGCCAACAGCCTGTCCTGTGAAATTTCCACCATGATCACGAAGTTTCTCACACAGGAGGACACACCATGTCTGGCAGAGTCTTGAGTGATTGTTGTGGTCTAACCCCAGCCAACAGCAAGACATCACCCAGCCACTCACTCCTCCCCTGCACTGAGGTGGAGGAGAGAACCAGAAAGGTAAAAGTGAGAGAACTCATGGATTGAGACAAAGACAGGTTGAAAGGTAAAGCAAAAGCCACATTCACAAGCAAAGCAAAACAAGGAATCCATTCACCACTTCCCATGGGCAGACAGGTGTTCGGTCTTCTCCAGGAAAGCCAGACCCTATCACGTGTAATGGGAATTTGAGAAGACAAACACTAACTCCAAATGTGTCATCCCCATTTCCTTCTTTCCCCAGCATTATATAACTGAGCATGTCACCCTATAGTATGGAATATCCATAGGACATGGGTTAAAAAAAAAATATCTGTTAGGGATTAGCATATAGGCTAAATAGAGGCATCACAATTGCTTGCTCTGCTCATACTTGCTTCTATGCATCCACTTTCAGCTGTGGTTGAAAACACAATGGAGGACTAAATAGGCAGTTTTCTAAAACAGTACAGCCATTTTTTATGTCTGCTTAGAGTTTAGAAGCAACAAGTCTTGTCTTTAAAAGCATAATTTTATGCCATTCTCGTGACATATAGAATAAAGCAATTAACTTCTACTTAGTTTTAAAATATATCTTCCAGAAATATCACAAGTTTACTTTTTGCTTCCATTTTTCAGCCAAGTAAACTGGATTTACAAGAAGAGAAATATTTGATTTCATTGTTCAGGATTTTCTTGTAGAATTAGTTTGGTGAGTAGAATCCATTTTGTTACACAGATAATAGGAAAAGACTTCAGATGAAAAATTTTATCAGAGTTTCAGGGAACAGAGATATCCATGATGTCATTTGTGGCTGTATGATTTTTTTCCCATCAGCTTGTCAGCCCATATTAATGTTTGCTTTTGTCAGTATGGAACTTGTTAAATATGGCAGGAAACTTGGGAGAGTAATATGTGCTGCAATTTATTCTTATCCCACTGCAGTCTGCAGTCAGAGTGACTTTATCCTTACACATCAGATTTTGTTGGGGAAGGAAGATGTTGGGATTTTGTTTTTCCCCATTAAGTTAATGCAAAAGAATCTAATAAAACTTGCACTGTTCCTTGCAAAATAATAAAAGCACAAATGAGATATGTCAGACAGACCCCATTGTATATTCATGCAGACATCTACAGCTATTCTGGTGGATTGCTAAAAAAAACAACTCTGTATTGTTTACAGTATTTTTTTATTGATGTAAATGAGCAATTGAAACTAAATTACTGAGACGGGCTTTCTTCCTATTGCAGTTTGACTCACCCATATGTTCCTAAAAGGAGATCTTTTCTACTCAGGCCAAAAATCCCAGAGAAGAATAACTGATGAGGTATGAATCTATCAATTTCTTTGAAGGAAAGGGAATTGTTTTTACAATCTTGCATATTTTTATCCCTCCTCACCTTTTATGACATTCACATGGTGCCAGCTAGAATTAGCGTCATGAGTTATAGCAACAGTTTGAAACAATCAAAGCATCTTTTTTAGAAGAATACAGAATCTTAGAAGGAAAGCCTCTAAACATATGGTGTTTAGACAGGTGCTCTGTAAAATACAACTTTCCTCAGGTGAAGCTGCTGTCAATGCTTTTAATCAAAAAACTACAAAAAGCATGTTGTTTGTCCTTTTGCTTTCCCCTCTCCCTTGGTTGTTTTTTTTTTCTTATTTTATGAAAAATAAAAATCAGTCCACCTTTTGTGTTTCCATGTGTGTGTTTTTTCACAAAATAAAGGAAGAAGGAGGGCAGTGGAGGTAAAAAAAGGATAAATTATTCTAAAACCGATTTGTGAAGTATAAGGAAATTATGAGGGCAAGAAAGAAACACTCCTTACTGACCAAGGAAGGAAGTTTAAATAAATTGGTCTTTCACTCACTGACAATCCCCAAGAGCTCTCATCGTCTTCTTTTGAGGTGGCTGAGCAGCAGCATGGAAGTGCTGGCAGCAAACTGTAAGATCTGTTGAATGTAAGAGGAATATAGGTCTTGCTTTTGGTTTGCACTTCAAAGAATGTAAATGGTGTGTGTATGTGTGCGTGTTTGTATATACGTATATATATAAAATATACATATATACACACACAGATCTGTCCCACTACAGAGATTTCATTGTCATTACTGGAACATCAGTCATTCTGCTCTTCATTTACTACTAAATTACTACTGAATTCTAACAAATTTGTGCCCCAGAAGTCCTGCAGTGTGTCTTCTTACTCTCTAAGTTAAGTCTAAGATTTCAAGTGTCCCTACAATTTCACTGTACAAATGCAATTCACAGAATGCAGGTTCTGAGGAAGAAGTCCCTAAGAAACAGACCGAGAGTGTCATTCTTCTCCAGATTGATTCATCTGAACTTGGGCTTCTGTATGCAATGCCTGCATTTGTGCTAGATGTCTGAGCTCCCATTAGACATCAAGACAATCTGGGTTTACAAGCACATATATGGTACTATCTAGAACCCTGTGGATCATTCAAGGCATCTCCATGGAGTTGACAACGGGGACAAATTGCGTGCAAGAGACCCAGACCATTTTGCAGACACATCTGGGTCCATTCCAAATCAGAGCATTCTATGATTCTGAATCTGTAAGATATATGGAGGTGAGGGAGGATGGCCTAAAGCTTTTGAGATATTCCTGGGCACATACCTGTGCTACGAAGTCAAGTCTGTACCCAATACAGCCAACAGGGCACTGACTGCAACTCAACTTATCTAAAATAAGTTCTACTTGCTGGCCATCTGAAAGATGGTCTGCCTTTACCAGATCTCTGCTGACTGCAATGAGAGCAGGCATTCCTAGATAGTGTGTGCAGAATTGTATACACCTGTGCCAAAATTCAGTAATCTTACTCTAAAAATAGATCTAACTCTAGAGGCACAATTTAGCTGCAGAGATATAGGTGTCTAATGCTACGTAAAGCATCCTTGCTCAACCTCCTCTGCCTTTAGGCATTGATCTCCTGTAGGTTAGTGTCTCCAGTATCCAAACACAGGTGCTGGCAGGGAGGCTCTGCAGAACTGGCCTGTGTGGGAAGATGCACAATGTCCTGTGCTGGACACTGCTGGTTTCAGCCAGCTCCAAAACCCCACTGCAGGGCACAGCTCAGTTCAAACCTATGTCTTCCTCAAGTCTGGATTTGACTGATATCTCAAAGCACCCCACTCTATTAAATGTTCAATTTCAATACTCAAGTTCCTCAGAGACTTAAAATCTCACTTCCACCTGCTGGTGTCTCAATCCTGCCATTTTCCTCTTCAATATGCATTTTTAAAGCTATCTCAAAATAAATATACTAATCTATAATTTTCTATAATAATTTGAGTACTAACAGCAAGCACAAGATGCAACAGAAGCTGCCAATTTATTTTGAAAAAAGGATGGGGAAATATTGTGTCCTGTAGCAAAATGACATCCTGAGGCTTAAAACATTCAGTCAATCTTTTTAGACTGCTGCCTCTCCAGATAAGATCTGCTTTATTTTTATTTTATAACAGCTAAGTGATTATGGCTTCATTTCCATCTGGATTTTTAGCCACTGGTGTTATGCAAGTAATAATTTCTTTCTCCCTCTCTCTCTCATCTTTCTTTTCTTTTTTTTCCTTCCTTTTTCTTTTGTTTTGTTGTTTGGTTTTTTTTTTGTTTTGTTTTCTTCTTTTAACCTTTTTCATCTTTTTCGTGGTAGCTGGATTTCCATTGGCTATCTGAAATAATTGATATATAGAAGTCCTGTGATGTTAATCAACTGTTTCTGAATGTGCACCTTCCTCTATTTCTTTTTCTTAATTGAGAATTTACCCTCTGACAAAGCTTTCCACATTTCATCTGAATTTGATTTGTCTGTCAGAAGTAGAGAGAAGGAAATCTCATCTGATTTTAGGATGTGTCTGGGTGTTTTGAGCAAGTGGAAGGGGGAGCGGGGAGCAGTTGATGCTGGCATGCACAGCAGTGCTGCGAGGTTACCAAGCAACGAGACAGAGATATGTTACAGGGGCAGGGGAGATGGGGAAGATGAACAAAAGTGCGGACAAAGGATTTGAGAAGATGAAGGGAAGTGTCACGATTGCCTGACCTCTTCCTTATTTCTTATCTTGAGTTGCAATGGCATTCGTAAATAACGGCTGTGTAAAGCATCTCAATTTGTTTTCGTGGACCCTTGGAGGCAGAAGGGATTGAGAAAGCCTGGAGTGCAACCTGGTCATCAAAGGATTATCCTGTCAAGAGTCCACTGCGTAAGCAAAAGGGGACAAATTGTGCATGTGAACACAAAAAGCGCATGTTTGTCACTGGGAGAGAGTCACAGTACAAACAAATCCTGTTGTGTAACACATAGAGTAAAAAATATTAGTCAGAACCTGATTTGGCTTCAAAAACGTCGATAGTTCATAGAATACTTTAAACTTGGAATTTAGATTTTCTTTGGTTTATAAACTCCTTAAAAATTTTTCTTGCACCAACTTCCCACACTTATAACTCCATGCAAATAATTTAAATTAAATCAGTCTTCCCAAAATGAGAAATAAGGAAAAGTTGGAATGTAGAATCCTTACCTGCCTATTTCAGTTTTTGCAAGGGATTTCACGACTTTTTGATGCATATTCTACTTCCTTGTTAGGTTTCCAATCTTGAACAAACCAGGATACAGTACATCCTTAAGGAACCATACTTGCCTTTTGGATAGTAATATGGCAAGATAGTGTGAACCGCTCCGTTCAGCTCCTCCTATACTCTTTGAGCCAACTTAAACAAACCCTTTGATAAACGTAAAAATCTGATCTTATGTCTCTCTCTAAGGAAAGGTTTCCTTATAGGCATCCTAAATATTTAAGATATATGTGACAGGTGCAATTCATGATATAATTAAATCAGTTTAAATTCATGGGATTGTCTTCATTTGTTTAAATTGTCAAAATTTATAACATCACTTCTAAAACTTAATTTAAAAAGAACTGCATAAGTATTTTTATTGCCTGATGTTGCCCTAAGATATTTATTCTGAAAATTATAACATATATGTAATGATATATGCAAAATATTCTAAAGGACCTTGAAGCTTTTCTTGTTTTCTTTTCCTAGTGTGCTTTTGTTTTCAGCTTTTGACAGTATCTTTTCTCAACACTGTAGGAAACTGATTTTTGAGCCTTTGACAACAGTGACCCAGCAATTCACGTGAACAAGTCAATTTTTTTCTAGGTCATTACGACAGAGTGATGTTTTTAGAACCTGGGGTATAAGGAAAAATAGCAATTGCTTTCTCCTTGGAAAAATAAAGCTGAAAAATGACTGACCATTTGAAGATGCTGTGTTCCTCAGTAGTCTTCTCTTAGTGGAATATAAAAGTTCGAGCTAAGAAACAACTCTATATGTTGCTAAGTCACTGTCTGAAACAACACTGACACACAAAAACAGACTTCCTTGTTATTCAGCTACCATTTCAAAGCATTTCCCCAAGGTTAGCTTGAGGGTGAGCTGCACCAGCAGGAGACTCCGTCATGTGGTCTCAGCACTTTTCTGCTATATCTTAGTGGCAATTCATGTCACACATTATTCACTATAGAGCTTGGGGACTCCCAGACCTGCCAATTGAGAGGTGTGCCACCTGCACTTACAAGCTACAGAAACATGGCCTTATCTCTTAGCCCTTACAAATTCAATTTCTGGGCAGCCTTTAGAGCCAACAAGTTGCCACGTGATCAGCCTCTGTTAAACTTTCACAAAATCTCCTTCTTTATTCTTGTCATCTGCAGTATATTCCTCCTCAAATGGAGCAATCTGATTTCACAATTAATCTCCGCTGACCTTACTAGTCTGGAATAATACATGCCCTACACAAATATGTGTTATTATCTTTTTACATATCTCCCTCAGTAACTGGTCTAAACTTTACTGAAGTTAAAAATGTGACATCAACCAAATAAACTACATTTTCAAAATGGGAAATTTTCCATCTGATTGATTTTCTTTTGCCCTGTTTTCCATAAGAATGCCATTCAAATTGTGAGATGCCCTATTTTGGGTTGCAGTGCCTACTCATTTATCAGAATGGATGTATATACCATACACACATTAGAGCCATGCATATGGCCACGAAGATAATCTGTGGAGAAGGAAAAGGTACAGATTGTATCTGCCAGTGAAACAACCTCCTACCACGCTAATTAAAAAAAAAAAAAATTAAAATTAAATCCACAACTTGGTTACCTCTGTGTAAGACACAGGCTGATATTTGTTCTCAAACAAGATGATCATTAAGAAAATTTACGTAACTTAAGAAACATATATCCTTTGAGTTGAAACAACAGAAAAACAAACTGATTGAGTAAAACTTGTGAGAGTGAAAGAGAATATTGTGAATTGGGAGACCAGACTGGGCAAAGAAAGGCAACTATCTGGAAAAACTGTGGATACACCAGATTTTCTCCTTGGAGCTGCCTTAGAAAGAGTATTTCTAGCAGAGCAGAGGTCACAAAAGTGCTCCTTATAGTTTCTAGATTGGAAATGAAAATTCAAATGCTGAAAGTTATTCAAATTGAATGATGTCCTGAATGTAGGACTGGCAGTGAGGGACTACTGTACTATACTGAACTGTAACTTTTCAGAAAGAGGACACAGTAGGGGATGGAGGAAACAGATGATCCCACATCTGCCTGTTGTGGAGCTATTTTTGTAAAGGTTGCAATCAGAGATCTGGCTAGGTCTTTTTAATGAAATTGTTCTCCTTAGAATATGCTGTTCCCTCTTAACTGAACCACTTCATGACAAAATGTGTCAACTGAATTTTAATCAGAAAAGATTTTTTGTGTTCAGGGTAAAAATCCCAGTGAGAGAAAACCTACTTTACAGTATCCAATATACTGATGATCAGGCCCTCTGTGATCTCTGAAGCTGAAGGAAACCTTGATTCTCTGTCACAGTTGAACATTTTCTCTGTTACCAGTGAGTCTTTTAACCATGGGGTAACCACATTCCAGGCTCCTGGTTCCTTCCTCCACAGAGCTGCATACCAAGGCTTTCAAAAGGTGCTTTTTCTAACCTGAGGAAAAAGAGCAAAAAAAACTTCTCTCAAGCGCTGATCTTTTTTTCCCAGCAAGCTCTTGCAACCTGCAGATCATCAAGAGAGACTGGGAAATTGCCATTTCCCAACTCCTGTGCTCCTGAGTTGGCATTAGCCAATGTTGTACTAGACAACACACTTTTGCTTTAGTTTAATGTTTTTAAATGACTTTAAGGTGAAAGATGGTAGATTTAGATCAGATATTAGGATGAACCTTTTAGTCTGAGGTTGTGAAGCACTTGCACAGGCTGCTCAGAGAAGCTGTGGACGCCCCATCCCAGGAAGGTTGGGTTGGATGGGGCTCTGAGAAACTGGGTCTAGTGGAAGGTGTCCCTGACCATGGCAGGGAGCACTGGAACTAGAAAATCCTGAAGATCCCTTCCACCCCAAAACAGTCTGTGATTCTATAATTCCATGATTCACTTGCACAAAATAAGAAGTGCAAGAGAGTAAAACAATCACATCTTTGAAAAGTGATATGGGATCGTACTTTATTCCGGTCATCTGCAGCATATTCCTCCTCAAAGGGAGCAGTATGATTTCACAATTAATCTCTGCTGACCTTACTAGGCTGCAATAACTATGTAGCATCAGAAGCCACAGCTCCTGCCTGGACTTTGTTCCAGTAATTCAATTATGATGCATGTGGAGCAGCCCTGTAACACCAGCACTGAGTATGTAGGCCACTTGAAATATAAATGGACACTATTTAAAGAGTGGAGGCATTTAGATATAAATAACCAAGGAGTGCAATCAGCTTCAGAACATCAGCTTTTAAAAAAAACCAAGCTTGCCATTTGCTTACAAACGGCTGTTTCCCATTTGCAGTGGTTATTTCTGTAAGTTTGTTCTTCTGTTTTAAAGAATTTCCTTAACCCCAGTTTGAAGTGAATCTTGCTGGTGTCAGCTATTGCTGGGGGGAAGGAGGGGAATCTCATTTCAAATAAACTGGGTCAGTTCCCTTCTTTGTCATTATGAATAATTTCATTGCTGCAGTTTAAAAGAACTTATGTAAGTTGTCTGGATCGTGGAGATACTCAATTCACACAGCAGCAAATGGCCATGAGACCTGTGGGGTTGCAACTACCTATACATAATGTATATTCTCTGACAATTCAGGGAAAGTTTTTGTCTTTAAGACATATTGTTTATAGACAGTAAAATCAGCTCCATGAACATAGAAGTTTATATCCTTGTTTAAAATGAACTATCAGTAGACTTATATATTAAAAATATGTCCTTTTTCATTGATATAACACTTTTTCTTGTTTTATCCATGGAGTTTGTTTGAATTATTATCTGTGATGGCATAATTTCATAGATAATTCATGTTAAAACCACATTAAAATATTGTATAAATTGACAAAAACATAAAATCTATGCTACTTTCTCCATAAGCCTATTGTGAATCTTGTGAGTCAGCATACCATATGTATTTTTACTTTTATAGTCTTTGAGGTTTTATTTCTTTCATTCCCAAATTTCTGGGGGGGTTACTTGGTTGGATATATTTTTGCCTGAAAATATGTTATGTATGATTTCAAAACTGTGGAAAGAGAAGAACAGTGAGGCTCACAAATAACATGAGTTCCTTTGATATAATTGTTCCATAGGGTTTTAACATACCAAAATATTTATGCATTGTCTTTGAGTTCCAACACTATCCTGCTAAAATCTATTTTCTATTATGTGGATACCAGTAAAAGCTCTCCCAGAGAATCCAAAAAATCTTATTTTGAAATACAGTCAGTCATCAGAGATTTCAGTTTTATAAAAAGCATTTATATTTGTCAGATATAGAAAGTAGATGCAAACATTTCTACCATTGTTAAATATCTTCTTTCTTACTTGGAAAAATAATCATTACCTTTGACCACTACAACATGAGAAAAGGATCAGCTTCAAAGAAAGAAAAGATATTTTCCTGAACTTAAGGAACTAGATCAGGGTTCAAGTGATTCAGATTTATTCTTTGGCACTGATACAGACTTCCAAAATACCCTTAGCTAATTACTTTCAGCTAAAATGGCTCCATTGCCTGTATGAATAGGATTGCACAATATGAATCCTCTCACTTATGTGAATAAGGTTATTTGTGAATTATTCATATCAAGTGTACTGAAACAATTTGTCATTTTCCTGGAAGGAAATTAATTCTTTTTTTATCCTTTTTTTTTTCTTTTTCTTTTTTTCTTCTTTAAGGAAACAGTCAGTATCTGATCGAGTTCCTGATCTTCTGTCTCTTATATTAGAACAAGGTTCTTGTTTTTATTGTTTAGAAATTAGGCTAAAGACCTCACTGAACCATATTTTCTTCTCCCTCATTACTACTTCTCTCTTTTTAACATATTATGGAGGGCTATGGATGGTATGGTTTGCAAGTTGTGGTCTCAAGATGCAATGCTTTCAGTGATTTCTCCAGGACACTCTGATGCAGTCTAATGAACTGCATGTATTCATAGCAACATTTCCTAAATATTGACATACTGTCATCATGTATTTATAATTAAATTAGATTTTAAATAAGAGAAGGTGAACTAACCACCTCACTTCCTTTTCTTGGTGGTTCATAGAATCATAGAATAGTTTGGGTTGGAAGGGACCTTAAAGATCACCTAGTCCCAAACACCCTGCCATGGGCAGGGACACTTTCCACTAGACCAGGTTGCTCAAAGCCCCATCCAATAATTCCAGGGATTGGACACCCACAGACTCTCTGGGCAACCTGTCCCTGTGTTTCACCATCTTCACAGTAAAGAATTTCTTCTTAATGTCTAACCTAAATCTCTCCTCCTTTAGTTAAAACCATTCCCCCTTTTCCTATCACTATTTGCCTGTGCAAAAAGTCATTGTCCCAATATGTATCTTTCTCACATATATATCAACTCATTATTTTCTCGGTCAACGAAAAGTTTAAAGAATTACTGGCAATTTTTTTCTCCATTAGTGCAAAGAGATTTAACACCTTCACTTCTCAGACCTAATTTCAATCAACAGTCTTATTAACAGTTTCTGACTTGGACCAGCTATGGAACAGAATCTTCCAGACAAGGTTTTCAATTCCAAAACAGACATCAGTTCTTTGGCTGTTCCCCTAGATGTCCTCACAGGCCATCCAAAGTCACTCACAGACCTTTGGATGTCCAGTAAACCTAAATTCTTCATAACACTATAGTTTCACTTCTGCTACACCCTGTCCCACCAGGCTTTGTTGCTCAACCTAACTTTTCACTAATCCCTACAGGCTCCAACCTTGTTGTATAAACAGTGTCAAAGACAGAATTTGACCCATTGTACATGGCCAGATGATGTGAGAAATTTGGTGTCTTACACACAGAAACAAATATAGAAGAAGGTAGTTCAAACCTAACTAAATTAATTGGAGATTTAATAGATGAAAAAATATATACAGCAAGTAGGGTTTGTGCTTTATGCAGTGCATTATACTATGCTGTCTCAAACATTCAAATGAACTCATGTAAAGGTGGCTGGGCTGTCTCTCTCCTGTACAGTACCCAGTAAAATGTAGAGTAGGTACACCTGGAATATTAAAATTCAAAATGGACACTTGGCTCTGCAACAAGAGGAGCCATCACCTTGAACAAAAGGGTCAACGTGAAAGATGGCTGAGCAAAAAACAGTATGGGTGGTGGACTAATAGAAAATGTTAATAAAGATATTAGAAACTTCTATTTGTAATTAGCTTGAATGAAATCTGCATAATTACAAGTCTGAATGGAAATGCTCAAGGGGAAAAAGTGGAGGCTGCTCTGCCCCTGCAGCAAATACTCATCAACAAAAGGAGAGAAATGAGTCCTTGACTTCTGCTGGGATCCCTTGGCAATATCAATCTCTCCTGGTATTTCTTAAGTAACAATTTGCCCTTCTGACTTTGAAGTCCCTTTCCACTACGGTGAAGTCCTGTTCACTTTCAAACCATAGACTGGCTACTTACTAGAGGACAAATCTTGCCCGAAACTTGGAATAATATCTGGAACCAACAATATTTTATTTGTCCCAGTAAGTCTCTCATAAAAAATTGAATCCAATCCTTTTGATGACAAAATGCATTAAGTTATACACTAACACTGAAGTGCACTAAGAAACTGTCAGAGAAGGCATCAAGGACTTGTTTCCTACCTTAGGCTTTGCTACATTTACACCAATGAAGCATTATAAATAGGTGTCACCAGGATTGACACTGCCTGCCCAAACCCTCTATTATTGTAACATCCTGCTAGAATCTTGTTATTCATTATCTACAGTTTCATTATCACACTTACTGTCCATGGAAACCATTACATCAGGCTGCGTCTGAGGATGATCTGATGGATGTATTAAAAGCTGCATCTGAAACTCTACAGCACTTAACGGTTTTCTCAAAGTTAGTACAAGGGATGATTCATATTCTATCCCCTGCCTTTAAGGATGATGGACCTAATCCAATTTGGGGGTGGGAAAGAGTGAAGCAGACAGCATAATGATGCACAAACACCCAGGGTTCCTAGACGGTATCTGGGGATGTAACTGTCTGAGTTTGGGAAACAGAAAAACAGGAGCATTGAAGTGTTATCTCATGGATAATGCTGGGAGGCTGTGGCTGCGCTAAAGTCAGGCTAAGGAATGCATTTTCCATTTTCTAAATTGTCGTGTTCCCAAATGGGCTCTTAGAGATGCTTTGCAATCTTAAAAAAAAAAAAAAAAAAAAAAAAGAGCAAAATAGGTTGATAGAGCTTCAAAGGTCAATTACATTAAAAAATGCTGAATCCTTTTACATTAATGCCCTAATTGTTTTTATTCCAAGGCTTTTCACTCAGATGTCAAATTCAATTTCTCTTTTTCTTCTCCTGGGTCACGGATACTTAATATTTCTTACTGACACATAATGAACTCTTCTCTTTCTCTTTAATATGTAGCTTCTTTAAAATCAGTCTCTTAAATGATTAGCTCCATTTGTTGTGCAGAGGTTGGATGTCAAGAGGCGTTTTTGGATTTGGTTTTAGGGCTTTTTTATGTTTCCTATTAGGTCTCTCCTATTACCAGGTATTCTTAGTAAGAAATTAAATCAAGGAGTAACACTCGGATATCAGCAAGCACTGCCAACACAAAAGTGTCGGGAAAATGAAATGTTAGAATCACTGATGTCTAGGATTTTACCCATTTCTTCTTTTGAGAACCTCTTATTCTTTCTCTAATATAAAATAAGGTTCACCAATGTTTGTTGAGAATTTATCTGGAAAAAAATGTTTTCTTCTTAGGATTTTGAACTGTGCACCACCATATGTGTTAAACCTTCAGAGTAAAAACTGAAGCATCTAGAGACAAAAGAGACGTTACAAAGTTTTTCAAAGAAGGGCTGTGACTCCTGCCCTGATCTAGTTCTCTAACATTCTGAAGGGAAAAGGCAGTTGTGGTAAATGCTGTGCTGAAAGCCTCTGGACAACTTCAAATCTGAAAAGTCTTTTTCCCTATCAGATACTTTCTAGTCCTCAACATTAGCTATTCTCCACTCTCCTCCTTTTTTTGCCAACCATACACACACGAAAAAGATGAAAGCAGCAGAAAGAGGGGACAAAGAAGAGAACTGTAGGGAGAAGTACAATGTTTTGAAAATAATTTAGAATTCAATGAAATTTAATTCTAAATACAAGTTAGCTGTATTCATCAGTAGCGATGGACACTTCTCCTCTTAACATCTTTTAATTTCAGTATTCTCTAATTGTTGTTTGGGTCAGGACAGCTCCAAAATCATTTCTGATTGAGCCTCTGATTTCTACTGGATCCTTGGGTCTCAATTCTTTCTTCTCAGCATTCAGCTGGCATGTAAGCAGCTCACCATGTTATTGTACATTTGTTTTTACTGTGAAAACAGAATGGGCTCCTATTTCAAAACCCGCAATCTTTGGAATAGGCAGGTGCCATTGATTAAGAGCAAACATCGTGAAAAGCATCAGGCTGGAGCATCTCAAAAATGCCACTTCAAGATACTCAAAGAGCATCTGTTACCAGCTGAGGGTTGTTTACTGAGCTACGTGGAATGAGCTGCTGGATGAGGAACATGTGGGCTCTGTCTCACTACTCCTGACAGTGTCTTTCATGTCAAATTCAGAAACAGCCTCACTGCCTGTGAGTGGGAGGTACGGTCATGCTTTGCCATTACTTAGCCCAAATCCCACTGAAGTCAGTAGTAAACCTGCTCAACTGACTGCAGAAATTTGGTCAACATTGATGCACTCTAAGAGATTCTATCCCAAGTCAGAGGAATCTTGTTGCTGGATTCTCTAGCCCTCTTTGTTAACTGTCTCAGCACTGAAGCTAAGGAAGATGTGCAGTACCCAACAGCCACTAAATCTTGCTTCATTCTTAAGCATTATTTCACTCCTTAAGAAATCTTGTCTCTGGGGTAAATAATAATATCTTCAGTAAAAAAAGAAGGAATCAATCATAATTTTTGTGAATAGTGAAGGGATTTGAATATTATGGAGGGGAAAAAAACCCACAAAAAAATACAAAACAAAGAAAATGCTTCCAAATAGGAAAATTAACAAAAAACTGCATTGTGTTGAAGGTTTATTGGTCAGATCCAAGTGTGTAGGTTGCTGTGAGTGACTGGGCATGTGCTGTGCCAGTCACCGGCAACAATCAGTAGTAAAACAATTAGTTTAAGAGAAATAACTGCAGTTCACAACTCTATTCCCTACTCCATTCTCTCGGACTACAGTCATGGCACACTGAAAGTGGAAGGGGAGCCTTCCTTGTCCTGTCCAGTTCTTGCAGATAGCAATGAACAAAATTGCTCTCCAGCACAGATTAGTGTTACATATTCAACATCTCAGATTTTTCAAGAAAATGTCAATATTGGTGACCATAAAATTTAAGAAATTATTTGCCTGCTCCTTCAGAAAAAAAAATACACCTGATACAAGATTTTAAGAGTCCCTTAGCTCTTCCTTCCAGCATTTACAGTGTGCTTAAGAAACGTATACATAAAATCTTGGAGGGCAGGATTCCTGGGTGTCTTGATATTGGCTGTTTGCAAGATTAACAGAAACATGACACTTGATTGAAGAGTGACAGCATTATCTGTAGCCAAGTCTTGTGTGTGCAAGCGGGTCCTGCCCGGAATTGGATGTGCAAGTCAGTGAATACACCTGACTGGCCATGCTCCCTCTTTCTCTCTCACAGCCGTCAGTGCAGTAAGATGAGGAAACTGGAGACACTCTACATACCATGCAAAGTTCCACTTTGCATATAATGTGAATTTTTAGTGTCTTATTTACATAAATTCCCTGACATCAAATCCTTCATTTCCTCACTCTTCCTCCTACCAAATCTGTAACTCTTCTTCTTCTGGAGGTTTCCATTACTCCGGAAGCTTCTCTCACCATTAGGAAACATCAGTGGTTAGTCGGGAGTGTCGTGGGGTCAAAAACCTCCATTTGGCCCAGACGGGGCTTGAAATACAGGTGCAAGCACAGCTAGTGGGGCTCCTCCTCCTCCCTGCTCAGTGTCAGGGGTCTTACTTAGTGTGAAGAGAAAGAATGAGATCCTGAAAAAGCATCACTGCACTGAGCTGGCTATTTTGCTATCCGGTGTTGAGCAGTAAGATGTGAAGGCAACACTGTTTCTATGACACTTTTCAAAATATTTCAGCATTAAATATTAAGCTCATATCCAAAGCCACTAAATAGCACAAAGAGAACGAAAAGGCCTTTTAAATGTTTCAGTCCATCAAATTTTCAATATAGAATTTTTACTTGGGTTTTGTCCAATCTAGTCTTAAATGCCCCAGCACTTTCCTTCAAAAGCTCTTCTCCTGCCAAAGACATTCAGGCAGATGGTATCAGCAAGTTAGGGAAAAGGGACATTTCCTGTTTTGTGTAGCTCCAAAGATACATTGCAATATTTTCTTGATATTTGGCCATGATGTTCAAATTTTCTCCTGCTAAAATTTAATACATTTTAGTAAAAACATCATTATCTCTTATCTCTTACCCTACATTCCCATCAACTCCTGATCATACATTCACTTGATGGCAAACAGAAAAGAGGTATTTTGAAAAATCATGAAGTCTACCATGGGATTGTGTTATATATGTTCCAGTATGTATTGTGATGTATTATAATCCTTTACATGTACTATATTTTTATTGCATTTTATCATCTGTATTTTATTATTATGAGTGTGTGCAATTGTAAACTATGCATTATAATATGTTTATTACAGTAAACATTTTAACATGTATGTCATGACATAGCACCCAGATTTGCTTATTATTTGAAATATAATAATCACAGGTAACAAACCTACAAATAAGAGTGGGATTTTTTTTTTCCCAAGACCTTAGTTTTCACTCATTAAACCAATGGAAGTTTTGCCATATCCTCACATAAGAGGATAGGACAAAGGTTATGGATTTTAAACAGGAAAAGGGTAGATTTAGATTACCAGGAAAAAAAAATCTTTACTGTGAGGGGGATAAGACACTGGACCAGGCTGT
This sequence comes from Pseudopipra pipra, assembly GCF_036250125.1. Classification (NCBI taxonomy): domain Eukaryota; kingdom Metazoa; phylum Chordata; class Aves; order Passeriformes; family Pipridae; genus Pseudopipra; species Pseudopipra pipra. Next base: position 6,723,850 of record NC_087549.1, read on the forward strand.
CCAGAGAATTTGTGGCTGCCCCATTCCTGGAAATGTTCAAGGCTCGGTTTGATGGGGCTCTGAGCAACCTGGTCTAGTGGAAGGTGTCCCTGCCCATAGAAGGGTGTTTGGAACTAGGTGGTCTTTAGCATCCCTTCCAACCCAAACCTCTCTGTTGTTCTATGATTCTACGTGGCTTTTTATACACATTATGAAATCCATAAAATCCTCTATTCTGAAAAGAGAGATAATATTATAATAATCTGCCTTTTGCCCCTGAGTACACTCTGCTGGTAGTAGTACATACAATTCTCCTTAATTTAAGGTATTTATTTCAGTTCCTTTCTAATATTAGTTATTTTTTGTGAGTTTGATTCTTAGTTTGTCTTTTGTTAGAGGCCAAACGAAACTGTGAAAAAGAAATGGAAGCATTTATACTTCAATCCATTGTATCTGATGTATTCAGCTTTTCTAATGCACTGATTTTTTCCATGCCCAGCTCTAAAATCTAAGCCAGGAGATATAAGAGTTCTTATGAAAAAAAAATATAATCCAAACAGAGAAAGCCTTTTACATGAGCAGCAAGCTCAAATCTTAATTACCTGTAGACATCCAGAGATAGTTTCAGACATTCCCAAAGGTGAAGAGGGGTTGTTCATGTCACCTTCCTGTAATTATATGAAGACAGGAGTGGAAAGCATTGACACATGGCAAATGAAACCGATCTTGAAGAGGGCACTGTTATAAAGAATCAGTGAAGTATGCACCAGTAGACTTTGACCTTCATGCAGCAGGAGGCAATGAAACAAAATTCTTTGATTTAAGAGAGTGTTTTAAAAAAAAAGAATTGGATAGTTTATGAATCACAGAGGGCCAGGGTTGCAGCTGGCGCTGCATGGGTGCACAAAAAGTTAAGAGAAGGTAGTAGGGAGACTTCTGTCTCCTCCCCTCACTTCTTGGCCCTTGGACTTCGTTGATGTGAGGGCTTGAGTGGAGATGAAGGAGTGGAAACCCCGATGAGAACAGAAAATGGTGATAGTTCTTTCATTTTCATAGCTGACAGAGCAAGGTCAGTGGGGAGACAACAGAGTGGATGGGGAAGAGGAGCATATCACCTTTACTTTTAATGCTTCAATGGAGTATTTTCAGTCCCCATGGACTCCCTAAATTCCTACCCATCTTAACCCAGACCTCTCCAATAACATGTTCAATTCTATATTTCGAACTGGGCAGCAACCTTCTGAGTGTCTGTAAACTACAAAAGATAGCTAAAAACCTTCTTTCAGTAGGCTTAATTTTTCAGGATATGGTTTGGATAATTTGAAGACTGATGAATCATGCAAGATGGACAGCTAAAATCCTGCCCTAATATTCAGCAGTTCAAAATTTGTGAACGGCCTCTTGCTTTCTTTCCCTAGTGCCTATTCAGTTCTGCCTGTGTCTCCAGAGCACAGTGTTCAGCTGTATTTCAGATTCTCTTGCAGACCTCTTCAGGCAGGCATCCTACAGAGTATCAGTCTGTCCTTCCAAGGTTCCCACTACTTGTGAGCAATAACAAAGCAAGGATGGACTGGAAGTTTCTGGCTATAAGTCAGAAACAGATTTTCAAGACTGTGCTGTTCTCACTGGTTTAAATGTATATTTGCGGAGACTTGCAGACATGCAGCAGAGAGGCACTGGACTGAGATCTGAGCAGAGAGTGAGCATTGAGTTGGGCAGAAAACAGTCTAGCAAGGGAATAACAGCAAAAATCAGCAGCAGAAATGGTATTAAATCTTCTTCTGATTACAATCTGATCTTTAAGCCTGACTATACACTCGTTTACATGGCATGACACTGTTCTTAAAATCTTTATTAAACCCACGCTTCATGTAGAAAGAAAGAAGTCTTCACTAGTCCCGATACAAACAAGGAGTGAATAACAATCAATGCTTATTAACTCACCCCAAGGGGGATGAGTTAACCCACCAAAATGTCACCACGGCAGTGGAAATGCCACGCCAAGGCTCACTGTGCTTATCATCAGTTACTGATTTCTGCACATTGTAAATTTACAGCTAGAAAGGAACACATTGGGGTGAAATCTTTAGTAGGATAATATGTCACCAGGTCACATTTAGATTTAGATTAGCCAAGGATGGGCATCTGACCAGCAGTGTCTGTATCTCAGACAGCATCCAAAAAGCTGTGGCTTTGTTTTCTCTCTTGGACATTCTAGATAGTTTGTGTTACACCCCCACAAGATGACAAACCTCATTATTTTCGTTGGCATTACCAGCCATTTTAATGACCTTTTGCCCTGCCTTTCAGTGTTAAAATCAGTGTTTGACTCTGCAACTTCACCTACAAATGTTTCACCAATTGACACATTATTAAATTCTCTACCTGTAAAGGACAGGTCAGGCCCTTAGCACCAATCCTTAGTTATGTTTGCCTTGGTTATATCCATTTTTCACTTTACACTTGACATGGATATCCTGCTACCAAATGTTCTTCTTTCCCCATCAGTCCTTAACTGACAATACTAACAACAATAAACAACCCAGTACATTCCAAATGCTGCAGAGAGGAATATATAAATATTTCATCATGCACAGGCTCTGAGAAAAATGTGAACAAATTAAGGCTCTCATGTCGTGCTTGTGAGACCAGTATTTTATCTTCTCTCTATTAAAAAAGTAATAATCAGAGAAATGCTGTAAACTAACATGAGGTCTCCTGAGCAACATGGAGCATGTCATTAGTCTAGCTATTTATATCCCACACACAGCCCCAGAAGTCATGGTATAAGGAAAGGGTATGCAATAATTGGTGCTGGAAGAGTACTGAGTTCAACGTGCAAATGAAACAAGTACTAATCACCCAGATGGTGTCATCTCTTCGGAGGTTCGCTCTGACTGAGGATTATTAATCTTTCCTTTGTTTTTAATTTTTTTGTTCTTTTTAATGCAGCTCACAGAAAAATAAATGCTGAGGGTTAAGAGGCAATATAGTATCTATTATTACTGCTGTTAATTAGTTGTGGGATGCCAGTGCCTGAAGATATCAGAGAACAGAGAGAAGGTCCCTATTGTGGTGGAATTTGTACAAATAGAGAGATGATCCCAGCTAAGCATCATGAAGGGGACCACAGGCAATGTGGCTTAGCCAGAGAGCAAGGGTTATCTGAAGTTCTTGCCACACGATTTTGTGAAACCCTTTTCATTTCCACCATCATTTTAACCTTTTCTCTGCCTGCCACCACTTCTCACTCTTCTAACTTTTTGTTCTCCTCTGATTTTCTTCTCCAAAGTTCTGCTCCCACCCTGTGACCTTGGATTTCTGCAGGAATTCTGATTATGTTCCCTTTTCTCCTCTTTTAGAAGCTCTTTTGAAAACAGCACTTTTCCAACCAATTCCTTCCTGCTTCACAGAATCCACAAGCCCATTAGCAATTTATAGCACTGTATAAGTATATGATCAGAGTCATCTGTGAGGCTAAAATCTGCTTTTAGAAGCCAATATTCTGCTTTTGCTGAAGTCAGAGAAGTAACATGGTTTTTAATGAGGGCAGATTCTGATGTATGTTCTTTTCCATATTTCCAGGCACTTTAAAGCCAGACTTACCACCTCCTACAGTGATATACCAACAACAAAATGCAGGGTAGAGTTTCCTTTGCCTTAAATTCTGTGTTTTCTTGAGGTTTATTTGTCCCTTACTAAAAGTGTAGACACTATTAATGTTGTTATTGTGATTCATCGTGGCTAGGCTTCGCGAAAGAAGATTTGGGAAAGGCTCTATCCACATTTCTTACAATATTGTGATTACTATATTGTTAATATTACTATTAACCATATTCTCCCTGTATTCTACATTTTGCTTGTAATAGCCCTGACTACTTCAATAAGGGTTACCTGATGCCATGTAAGACCTAAATCTGAACACCTCAGTCAGAACTGACACTTCTAAGGTGGGCGAATTTTGTTGCTGTTGCTGTCGCTGTTCTTGTTTATCCATTGAGAAGAAGATTTAAAAAAATGCGTGCCTGACGTGTCACTTATGACCTCATTACCTACATACAACCCCACTGTCATCAAGATACACAGTTACACTGATCCAAATAAGTGTATAATGAGATGTAGAAAAGTCACACCTTGGTTGAGGAGACCAGAACTTAACTTTCTTTTATACAGAAGGGTTCCTCATGTTTAACAGAAGGAGTCAATGCCCCTTGCTATTAAGATTGAATGCCAGAGAGAGGAGGTAAAAGAAGGGAACTGTTGGTTGGGTATTTCCTTTCACTGGATGATTTTGCCACACCACTAGGCTCCTCAGTCCTCAGCAGCTCTGTTTGACAATACTTTTTCCTTCAAAATGAGAATTCTTTATTTCAGGACATAGATAATCAAAGAGCATCAGTTGCTGTGACACTAAAATGAGGAGAGGCTGTAAAAGACACATCAGAGAAAAGCAAGAAGGGCAGTTTCTCAACATCTAGGTTTTAGCAGGCTCTCAGCCAAATTACCACACAGAATTAACCACCTGAGTGTCCTGTACAGTGACTAGAGAGAGATGAAAAACTGATTCCCCAAAGCTATCCTCCAAGCTGAGGCAGGTGTAGGAAATTCTGAGGAGAGGACTTTTAAATCTCTCTCTGCCCTGGACCTTAAGTGATTTTAAGCTTCAGTCATCCTTAGGCTTCATCAGGCAATTATCTCCCACTGGGGACACAACTGAAGATGGGGTGAGTAGCTCTGGAGCCACAGCCTTGAGACTGCAGCTGCTTACATGCATATGCCAAGATGTTTCTGAAGAAAGAGAAGAAGAGGTGTTATTTTTAAAACTCAAGTCTTCCAGGGGAGTATGAGACCTCACATCCAATGCCCCTCTTAGTTTGGATGCTTTTCTCATGTGGGGGAATTACTGCACAGGGTCTTCAGCATGAGCCTCTCCCCATTAATCAGGCACTAGCCAGGCACTCTACATAATTCTGAAACACCACTTTCCTCTGGGTAGGATGTACATCATTAGCTATGGGTCTGGGGAATGAAGAATGGGCCAAAACAGTTTCCTGTTGTGGGTGCTCCGGATCAGCTGTGCAGTGAACTGTTCATCTTGTGAGCAGGCACAGGAGTGCAAAAGGCTAGTGAGTTTATTGCTGTTCATCCAAAGAGATCAGTCTTCTGTGCCAAACCTGGCTGTATACATTAGGTGCCTTGCCTTTGGTCATGTGAGGGTCTGCACAAACTCTGCTCACCAGTGAGGCTGTGGAAGCTGAAGATTATTAGGAGGTGGGAGTTGAAAAGGATGACTCTTCATGAGAATGTGCTGCTTTTACCTCCAATTGTATGAAGAAACGTCTTTCCCAGATGTCCAGATTTTTTTGCAGGCAAAAGAAAGATTGAGGAATTCAGTGAGGGATAGCCTGCAACATGGTGCATCTGAGATGCCTGTCTCTGCTCCAGACAGACTGGTAAAGGGTTTACCTACATGGGTATGGATTCTTCAGCATGAGCTTGAAGAACCTGTAGAAATCAGGTTTTACCTCAATCTTGCCAAAACCTTGAAAAACAAGTGCTTTAGAGTGCAAGGGGAAATGCAGTAACTACACCTTTATAATAGTTTGTCTTCAGCAAGGGCAGGGGTCAATGGAGTCAGTGAGAAGACTTTTAATGATGGTGGCAAGAACAAGACATGGCTATTCCTCACGCTTGCTGTAATGCAGTCCTCTTCCATTGCAGTTCTTGTTACTAATCCATGACTAGCTTATTCAGGTCCACAAATATCAGTTGTCTGTCTCTCTCTTTCTCACTCAGAGCTGGAATGCTCAACTTGCATGATCACAGAATCATAGAATCTTAAGGGTTGGAAGGGACTTTAGGGATCATCGAGTCCCAAGCACTCCTGCCATAGGCAGGGACACTTCCCAGTAGACCAGGTTGCTCAAGGCTTTATCCAACCTGGCTTTGAACACTGCCAGAGCTGGGGCAGCCACAACATCCCTGGGCAACCTGTTCCAGTGTCTCACCATCCCCACAGTGAAGAATTTCTTCCTAATATATAACCTAATTTCCCTTTCTTTCAGTTTGTACCCATTACTCCTTGTCCTAACACTACAAGTCCTCACGAAGAGTCTCTCTCTGGCTTTCCTGTAGGCCCCTTCAGACACTGGAAGGTTGCTTTGAGGTCTCCACGCAATCTTCTCTTTTCCAGGCTGAGCAGTTCCAACTTCCTCAGCCTGTCTTCATGGGGGAGGTGCTTCAGTCCTCTTATCAACTTTGTGGCCTCCTCTGGACTTGGTTTAACAGTTTCATGTCCTTTTTGTGTTGGGGGCACCAGAACTCTGCACAGAAATCCAGGTGGAGTGGAGCAGAATGGAAGGGGAGAATCCACTCCCTCAACCTGCTGGCCACACTCCTTTTGATGCAGCCCAGGATCTGGTTTGCTTTCATAAAAAACACTATAAGAAGCACAAGGCTGACTTTCCTCACCTTGGCATCCCAGGTCCACTACTTGTAAAATGGTGTGCTGATTTTGTTCATCAGTGGGGAATTCTGGAAATGAGAAGCAAAAAGCCCCATCCGCCATTCTGTTTCCTCTTGCTATATAACCAGATCAAAACATACCAAAAATTCACACCATAATGGCTTTCAGGAAAGTCACTCTCAGGTCCATCTATCCTGTCATTTCTGGAGGAGTCAGCAAGATGGGAGAGTTGTGCTATGTTTGTCTATTACCTCATTTCTTTCAACCATGTGCTGCCTTCAATCTCTTGGTGTTTCATATGTCGAGAGCAGGAAGTAAGTGGGGCGTAGGATTTTCCTTCCAGCATTATTTGGGCAATGACAGGATGCAGCACAGATGGGATAAGCTTGTTTATCCTGAATTTGCTGGAGTTATTGATAAAGGACAGCTTCATCCCTCTCTGAACAACACCCTCTGTCCTGGTGTCTTGAACAGGTGCCATGAGCTTCACTCCAACATTAGCCATAACCTGCAGGCAAACAACTTTCTGGAACACAACCATTTTGAAAGAAAAGTCCTGGGTTTGGAGGTTTTTTCCCCATTTTTAAACATCATTTATTCTTTAAACTATTTTTTGTTTCCCATATACAACTGAGATAATGGTGCTGCATCTTGCTTAGTAGGAGATTCTCTCTTAACCATCTTTAATATTGGGGTTTTCTTAGAGATGTCCACACCTAAGAAATGTGAGATTCACCATGGAACTGTGCTCAGTGGTGACCCCAGTCCTCTCAACCATAAACCTCTTCTCAATTCCAAAAAAGAGTCAACCTAGTTAGACCTCATCACCCATCCTTTGATCTATATTCTGTTACCACTGCCTATCCCACCTCTGCCTTTATACAAAACTTTATGAGAGATCCTTTATTTCTGAAGATTGAACAGATTCTTCATAACAGACTTACATCTTGAAAATGCCTCCTCGATCCTCAAGAGCAGAAAGAAAGTCAGATGTAACAAAGTCATAGAATCATTTAGGTTGGAAAAAACCTCTAAGATCATCCAGTCCAACTGTTAACCCAGCACTACAAAGTCACCACCATGTCTCCAAGTACCACATCTACATGTCTTTTAAATATGTCCACAGATGGTGATTCCACCACTTCCCTGGACAGACTGTTCCAATGATTGACAAACTTTTCAGTGAAGAAATTTTTTTCTAATATCCAATCTAAACCTTTCCTGGCACAATTTGAGGTCATTCCCTCTCATCCTATCACTTATTATTGTGGAGAAGAGACTGACATTCAGGAGGAGATACAGGAGAAGACACAGAAAACAAACCAGAAAACACTTTCATTCTAATATATAAAATCTTATTATTTCTTTATCTTATATACTGTATCAATTCTCATCCCTACATCACAAAAATGATGCACTAGAGCTAGAAGAAATGCAAAAAGAGAAAAATTAATAAAGAGATTGAACATCTCCTATATGGACAGATATTAAACAGAAGAATTGTTTGTCTGGAAAACAGAAGATGAGGGAGATACACAATAGTGAAGTATATATATCTTGAAAATTCTGGAGAAAAGAAATAGTCAATGGCCCTGTATTTTTTCTCACAACCTAAGAATAAGAGGGACTAGAAACATAAGTCCTATGAGGAGAGACTGAGGGAACTGGGATTGTTTAGCCTGGAGAGAAGGCGGCTCAGGGGAGACCTCATCACTCTCTACAACTGCCTGAAAAGGGGTTGTAGCCAAAAGGGTGTCAGCCTCTTCTTCCAGGCAACTCACAACAGAGCAAGAGGAAATGCCCTTAAGCTGCACCACAGGAGGTTAAATTTGGACATTAAGAAGAATTTCCTCACTGAAAAGGAGGTTAAGCATTGGAATGGGCTGCCCAGGGATGTGGTGGAGTCACCATCCCTAGAAGTGTTCAAGAAATGACTGGACGTGGCACTTAGTGCTTTGATTTATTGACAAGGGGGTGATCAGTCAAAGGTTGGACCGGATGATCTTAGAGGTCTTTCCCAAACTTAATGATTCTACAATCCTATGATAAGTGAAATAATGAGGCAGGAATTTAGCAAACATAAAAAGGATTTATATTTTCATATAGAGCACAAGGAAACAGTGGAACTCATTGAAACACAATTCCAGAAATGTCAGAATGTGATTTGACAGATTCTTGGAAACAAAGTCCACCCAAAGCAATTAATAATAAATATACAGATGCAGAGTTCAGACAGAGAAGTACCCAAAATGCTAGTTCCTGGTATTTAGGAAGTTGTACAAGGAGAAATGTCACCCTTGTCTTTTATTGTCTTCATTCCTTCTGCAGCTGTCAGGAGCAGGTTACTGCTCTATCAGGTAACAGTCTCACTAAGAGTCTTTCTTTGGTTCTCAGTGAACTGTAATCACATCAGTATCACTACACTAATAATGACATTGAAATATAATATTTGATGTTACTCGCTTTCGCGGAGAAAATGTTGAAGTAGAAATTCAAGAGAGGATCTTTTCCACCCACATCTTTCCATGATAGCTACTTAAGTTACTGTATCTTGATTAAGAAATAAGTGCACTGCCTTGAGTTGTTGAGGAAACACAGAGTGAGAGTTGAGGGATAAAGCTTTATTTCCTAGAAATCCAAGGCCAAATGCTCTCAGTCTTTGAAGGACTTCTGCTGTGCAGATAGCTGTACCCCTGCTGATTTGTGTCAAGGCTTTGCTACACAGTAGTCCTTGCTTTGCTCTCCCTAATTCATCTATCACTGAATTCAGTTTGTTAATTAAGCAAAGGCATGGACAGAGAGGGCTTTTCAAAGCTCTGCACAAACCAACCTCACTACATGAGTAATACATAACAAGAATAGGAAAGTCTGCAGTTTCACCCCAGTCCATATTCTGGGAGCAATGTATTGTTTGTTATACAGACCTAGGAGTGGACTTGAGGTGGGTTTCCCGTGGTATCTGCAAAACAATGAGCACATGTGCTTGCTCACAGTGGCCAAGTCTAAGGTAATAAGCCTGGGCAAGGAGTCCCATAATAATTCTGTATCTCTCCAGCACAAATAGAGGTGCTGACTGACTCACACAACTAAACTGATCTTTGCTCTTCATCCTCGTTTCTCTTGCCAATGCGGAAAAAGTTTCAAAAACAAGAGTTGGACCAGGACGGTAAGAATAACCCGCCTTCCTCATTGGAAAACAGGTGGAGAACAGGCACAGGAAAAGGGATAGAAATCTCAAAGCCCTGGTCAGATATGCTACTTATTAGATCATGAGACATGATCTATTAAGCAGAATATTCTTCAGTATGCTCTACCCTGTGGCCATGGTGCCTCTCAGAGCCAACATACTTAAGACAAGTATTTAACCTTTGTTGTGCCTTGTTGGCCTGGCTTCTGCCTCAGCAGGGGGACAAGAACGCACAGACGTCAACTGGCCTGCAGTGTGGCACTAAACAAACCATTAGTAGACTTGGTGAAGGGATGTGTTCCCGCCTGCATACATGCTTCTTTCCTCCTGTGCAGATCCATAATGTGCCAAAGTCAAGAATATACTAAAGTCAATAGAAATATTTCTACTTATTCCCCATGCTCTGGAGATTTCCATTTTAGTAATTAACATAAGACGAAGAAACAGTTGTGTTGGTAATAAAGGAAACAAAAAGTGATTTTTGCTTCCCAATCATCTTGCTGAACAGATTTTTACTACCCCTTGATTCTTTCTGCTCCAACTGCTGGCATCTCTGTAGAACTTCTGCTTTGAACCATTTTGAGGTATAAACACAGGAAGCTGAAGCACCTCAGAGAAATTAACATGGTATAACAAAAATAGCAGCTATTAATGGGGGTTAGCAAAAGCAATGGTCTTATCAAATTTACAATTCTGCCCGTGAAGGATCATGAGATGTGAAAACTCAATGGAATCCCATATAAAGAATAATTCAGGAAAGGGGATATATGGAGGTCATGTAGTTCAATTTAAACAAAGGTCAACTATGTATTTTTTTTCAAGAAATTTGAGTCTTATAAGGGAAATAAAAACTTTACAAAGTGCCTACATATCTTTGGGTCTGCTCAGAGTTTTTTACATTGGAGGTCAGATGGTGAGGTTTTCTGCAATAGCAGACTTGAGAGGATGACTCAGAAGAGTTCTCCCAGGTCTAGTCTCTGTGACTCACAAGAAGAAAACAAGTTAAAACTAGTCTTGAAATCCCGAAAAACTCAGGGAAGAAATCTGCTGTGTCTAAATGATTATTGTCACCCAGGTCACTTCTATTCTCTTAATTTCCTTTCTTCTCCCATGACAGAATGATAAAATAGGCACCTTAATTCCATGGTGTCAATCCAACTTGTGAAAGACCTGAGCCTGACAGGTTTGCTTCATGATTCACCATGGCTCTTCTCAGGCAAACATAGGACCTGGCATCTACTCTTCTTTCTGAGGACTACTATATGGAGCTGAGGGATACCTTAAGCTGGAAAGGCTAAGAAAAATCCCAAGTCTAACAAACTAACTACTTGTCTTTAATGGCAACTACTTGAATAACTTAATGGCTTTAAGCTGAAAGAGGGTGGATTTAAATTGGATGTTAGGAAGAAACTCTGTAGTGTGAGGGTGGTGAGGCACTGCAACAGGTTGCCCAGAGAAGTTGTGAATGCCCCATCCCTCTAAGTGTTCAAGGTCAGCCTGGATGGAGCTTTGAGCAACCTGGTCTAGTGAAAGGTGTCCCTGCCAGTGGGGTGCGTTAGAACTAATTGATCTTTTAAGGTCCCTTCCAATTCAAGCCATTATGATCCTATGATTCTACCTCCTACTGAGAAAAATATCTTCCTCTCCAGTAAGACTGTATATGCTTCATGGTTTTCTAAAGCAGGGAAATTCTCCTCGCTTTTGTGAGAAGTGTGGGGCTCCGGGGTTCAATTCAATGGGAGAGTGTTGTATTTGGATTAAAAGACTAAAAACGGAAAAGAGAGATCAATGACAGCAAGCTGAATATTTACTGAACAGCTGTCTCCAAATCACTCAATGCATGTTGAATTTGAGGATGTTGAATCTCCTTTTGGATTGCAGGCTTAGCCTCTGCTTCAGGGACAGCTAAGCAAGATAAAGCACATATTTAGTTCAGAAATGGAAGACAAAGAATGGTCTTGCAGTGGAAGCAAGGACAAATCTCAATCACTAATACAGGAAATTAAGGCAGTCCTACAACATGAGAGCATTGAAAGATAGAACTTATATTTATACATTATCATTTTAAATATGGTCCTAAAGTAATGTACTTCTTCCATCTGCATTTGGAGGCACTTGAAGTTCATAAATGTGACTATTTTCAGTCACAAATATCTCACAAGCCTGAAAGTTCTATATCTGAGCAAATGGAAGAGCACTTCTCTTTTGCTGTGCAGTTTGTTGAGCATTTCAACATCTGATTAACAGACAAGCTTTACTGGGATTTGGAAATTAGGCATTAACCCCCTCATTTTTCTCCTCTGGGAGTTTACTGTAAAAAAAGTTCTCTGAGCATAACCAACATATCAGATGAATGGTAGTAAAAAAATAAATAAATTACAGAATAAGAAAATTCCACACTGCTGTAAAATCTCCTAATGGTCACATATCTGGCTGGGCCTTGCAAGATTTAATTTCAAATTTTTCATCAGGAGAAGAGGCCTCAGAGCTGTAACCTCCTGGCAAATGTCCTGTCTCCCAGGAACAGGGCACGCTGGGTGGAAAGGCAGTGAAATTCTGCCAAAGTAAAATGGTTTTTTTCTTTTTTTAGCTAAGAAGACAGCATTAATGGGAACAGGATTGTGCAGCCCAATAATAGAATAGAATCATAATACAGCTTGTGCTGAAAGGGACCTAAAGACCATCCAGTTCCCACCCCTCCTGCCATGGGCAGAGACACCTTCCACTAGACCTGGTTGCTCAGACCCCACTAACTTGGCCTTGAACACTTCCAGGGATGGAGTTTGTTAGGGAAGGGAGAGAACTGGCATTTCTCCCTAATCCCTCCTTCTGAAAAGGGAAGGAAGTTGGAACATTTATCTACTCTGCAATAGTCAAGAAAATTGACCAAGACCTGTTGTCTGACAACAAAACCATGGTGCAAAACTTCTCGCACAAAAACAGGATGGTCTCATCTGTGGTGTCTACTGAGAGCAGTCACGGGCTTATATTATTCCCCTTTTCACATCCAGGCATCATCTAAAGGAGTTTTAGATGTATTTGTCAAAACTATTCTAGAGAAAATAATAACAGTTAAACCTTACAGCTAAATGCATGGTTGTACTTGAGAGCATCCCTTGGCCCAGTATAATTTACTCTTCTTTGCCAAAGACTCTTACATTGTGAGCATCTTGTTCTCCAAGCAACAGAGACCAAAATTTATAAAGTTCAAGAATCTCCATCAATATTTTTAGGTCACAACAAGGGGAAAATAGGCTTTCTGGAACATTTGTGCATTAGGGCTTCTTTTATTGAAAACAGAATATGGGTATGGAGGCATTAAATCCTACTCACAATTTTAGTAGTGTCTAGAAAAAAGAAATGTGTGTCAAAAAAAAAAGGTTCCTCCTTAAAGTTTATTATTTTATTTAGCTCTGTAGCTTTTTCAGTATTAAATCTCATTTGGCAGGGAGAAGTGCCTTCTCACAGATGTACATTTTATAATAGGCATTTCAAGGATGTAAGGACTAAAGGAAAACATTTCTGTCCTAAGTGCACTCATCTCTCAAATGACCAGTCAGCATATGTAGACAGAATATTCAGTTACTGTAATTTAGTACACTAGAACATAGAGTACTGAGAAGCAGAAGTCAATAAGAATATTTAATAAACAGGAGCAGAACAGGAAGACTACACTGAATTATCGCCAGCTTGTTATCCTTACGGGTCCTATTCTATCCAATTTACTCTCCTTAAAAACTAATTTTCCTTTATTTCAGTTAGGCACTCAACCTTCTCCACCATTCACAACAATTGCCTCTTCAGGAAATAGACAGGGGAAATATAGAAAAACATAGTCAGGCTGAGGAGGAATAATGTAACCGAAGCAAAGACTGCAATTGCAGAAGAGGAGACAAAGCCACTCATCCTTTGGCCAGGGGCTGCTGCTGGAAACTTTCTGGGGCTCAAAGCACTCTGAATTTTGCACAGTTTACTGATGGTTTCATAGTTAAGTGACCTATCTCCTCCCTTTCCTTTTTTCTTTTTTGTTATAATTGGCTTTTCTTTAAGCAAGTTGCTACTGTGCTAATTGCTTTAAGCTGGGAAGGACCAGAAAAGACAACTTAAAAAAAAAAATCCACACCAAAATAAAGAGTAATATTTTGGGTCCATCCTGTGGGGTCAGTGCCACAATATCAACCTTACTCAGTTCCTTGACTTCCATGTTCTCCCCAGGGAGTCAACGTTCCTAACAGATGAGGACAAGGGAACTTAGTAGTAATTGCAACAGGGATTTCTGATCTCAATGACAGCATGGGAGGTCATGAAACAGACCTTAGGACCCATCTGTTAAGTCTGGGTTTGGGTTAGCAAAGCAGACAGAAGTACTGTGAATTCAACAACTCTTCATCTCTTAAATGACTGACTTGCTTCCTCTGTGGAATTGCTCACCTCTGCCTCTGGGAGGCTGCTCAGACATCTGTGCTGCAAAAAATGGCCCTGCAAGGTTGAAACACCAGACAGAAACATCAGAGCAACACTCCTTCCTCATCTAAAGACCCAGCTAGTAAGGTCATTTTTGCTGTTGCTCTGGAGTGTTCAGTAGATTTAAACACTGACAGGTACTTACCCTCCACAGCACATTATATATATTCAGAAAAAATAATGTTTTATGAAAAAAGAATCCAGGCCCAGGATTAAAACTATCTGCTTAAATATGTATGGGTCTAACCCAACCATGCATTTGAACCGACATTAAGGAACTGCATAGATAAATACGAATTTTTACTGACAACTGTCACTAAATTATTTTGAATTGCTATAAAGCCAGAGGCTGAACAATATATTAAGGTATTTTCTTAAAGATTCATATGGACTGAGCTCCCCCTCAAAGCTGACTCGCAGTCACCTTAGAGAGAAAAAGGAATTTGTCTGTGAAATAGAAGTACCATGTTGGAGTCCTGTGCATTGGGTAGACAATAGTGAATCCTAATTGAGCTGCCCCAAGGAGTCCTCTAAGGAGTGCCACCCCACTCACATAGCACTGAGGGGGGCCCAAGCAGTGTGTGAATATGTCCATACAATTGTGCTGTTACCTCAGTGGAAACAAGGACCTGGATTTCTCAGTGCCTCCTAATTAGAAGTTCAGTGTCGAGGTTTTCTGCCTGGTTAATGAGTTTTGTGTATTCAAGTAAATACATAAAATGGGGCATTTTGGAAGTTGCAGTCTTGCCATCTCACTATTCATTTGCCTTCTGGAGTAGGGAAAAAAACTCATGACTCCATGGTAAAGAAAGCAAAGACAGCTCTCTATTCTACATTAGCTGACTACCTGAAGCCTCATTACCCGCCAGTGAAGAACCAGCAATAAGGGCACTTTTCAAAGTGAGCTTGAGGATATTATATACTCTGAGCTATATGTCAGAAGAGTGTTCTGCTTCATGAGACTTCATGTGGTGTAGGGGGAGAGGATGTAATTATTCAGAAGTAGCTATTAAAAAAATCTAGCTCCTTCTGACTTCAGCAGATCAAGGAGGTCCACAGGCTTAAGAAGAGAAGGCATGAACCTCCAAAAGAGACAGATCCTAGGGCAGACCTGAGTTTTGAGATGTGCAGCCATTGCTCAAGGAGAAATATGAAATCCTGTGCTATGTAAACAGAGCCTATCCATTTGCTTTTGTGTGTAGGGACAGATGAGAACTGAGATGAAAAATGTCTGTGATAACAAAACCTCTACTTTCCCCTGACTCACTTCAGTTCCTCATGCTGAGCTGCCTTTGCACAGTAAATGTGTTTTCTTATTGGTTTTCTTCACCCACACTCTCCCTTCTATGTCTCTTTCTTTGCCTTTCTTTTTTTCTTTTTTTTTTTTATTTTATTTTTTATGAAACACAGCATTTCCCATTACTTTCCCCTGAGTTCTCACAGAGGTTTTTGTAACCTGTTGCCCTGACTGACCTGAACTGGAAAGTGAGCTGTGCAATACTTCATGACACCGACATGGCGAAGTGAGCAAACCCAGCTCACACCAAATTACACAGTCACCCCAAGAGCAAACTTGTCACAGATTATTTTTCTTTTCCTTTCTTCAACCTCTGTCTTTTTATTAACTCTGGTCAAAAACCCACCCGTGCACAAGCCAGTCCAAATGCACATCTAACATTGAGGTGCATCTTCTTATATCCAAGAGGATTTTGAACTGCAGTTTTGTTGTAAGGGCAATACTCATCTTTTGTGGTTCAAAGCTTTGTTTGATACCAGTGAAGTCAGCTTCAGAAAAAAAAGGTCAGCCTTACGGATCTAAAATTTATCCTTCTACTCTGATGATCAGCAGCACTGACAATTTTCTCAATGGTTGGTTGCGGAAATCTGCACTCTAATGCTCACATCATATGAGTAGACAACAGCTTTTAAATAAATGTAGACATAATAGTATGAGACAGTTATTGGTTAAAGAGCATCTGCTCTCAATACATAACCCTTATTAGAGCTAATAGGACATACACATGCACACATGATTATGGGGAAGATACATCATGCCAGGACCAACATGTTTTATCTGTTGTTGTCGGGGTTGAAGCTTTTCAAATTTAGCTGTAATAGGACAGAGCTCTCCATGGAGGAAAAAGCAACCCAACTCTCTGTGTCCCAGCATTTTCTTGTTGAAGAATAAGCAGAGATGCTTGGGCTGTGCCCAGCGCAATCAGGGATATTCGTTGGGCCAAACAGGTCAATAAATGATGTACTATCAGTCATTCTATAAGGGGAGCAAATGGCATCTATGCTTATCTTTAAAATGAAAAAGGACCTATATCTCACAGGGACCTACTCTCCCATGGCTCATCACTCCTATTGTCTTAGTAGGGGCAAATCCAAGTCACTTCATACAAAAAAAGAAGGAAAGAAGCTGCTCACAAACTACTCCTTAAGCAACACTAGGGCTCTATTCACTGACAGCTGGATTAATGGAAAAAAATCCTTGGGTTTAAGGCAGATTAGTGTTTGGTGTGTGTTAAAATCATCCAATAAGCAAAAGAAAGATTGTTTTATAGGTGGGAGAAACACACTTTTAAAGGTCTGCTGTGTTTCCACTTGCTGGATGTAATTGTCTGCACCTCCAGTCTCAGACGTTTGCTGCCACCTCACCTCTGCAGGAGAGTCACTAAGCCTACACTTGACAGACATAATGATGGGTATGACAGCTTTCATTTTACATAAATATTACATTGAGAAGGAGGACAATCTTGCACAGATTTGAAACCTTACTGGCATATACTTTATAGGCAGCAAAGTTGCATGTCTTTGCTTGTTGAGGTTCAAACCTTTCCATTTTCTATTTTTTTTTTTTTCTGAATAGATCTTGAGAATTTGGAGTTTATTCTAGAAGAACATTTATTTTTTGCTAGAGGAGGATTCTACTGTCATATTCCAGACAACAATAAAACACCTTGAGTGGCTTGTGAAAAGGCAAATTAAATAGTGCTCTGCCTCTGAGAAAAATTACTAACTTTGCTTTGAAAGAGTGACCTAAATTGAAGAATGCAAAAAAGGAGAGAAATACAGATCAGCGAATACTCAGTAACCTGAGCAGTTGTTTGTGCTGTGATAAAATTGTCAAAATAATGACTTTGATGGTATCTATCTTTTTTTTTCTCATATCATGCTTTTTCACATTTAGGACTCAGAGAAAGACTGTAATTCTGTGGCTTTATTTGCTAAAACTTCTTGAACTTTGTCTTAAACTGTAGTGCAGGGAAACTAAATTCATTTAAAAGTCTGTCATCAGAGAATGAGGATTAAAGCACATTTAATCAATTCTGATATAATCAGACTAGATTTTAGCCCCCTTTCCTAATCTCACAAGGCTTTAGTAAAAACTCTCTCCAAGTCAGCACAAGGCACAATGCATTGGGGCTTTAACAAACAAGAAACTCCATCTCTTGACCTCTCAATGTCTGCACTGAAAGAGTTTAGTGATGGAAGAGCTCTGATGCTGAGCACCCAAATTTTCTTGGGCAGTTTCCAAGACAGTATTGGTTGAACTAAACAAAGATAGAAACACACACACACACACACGAATGAGTTGGACTTAAGAAGCTGCTTTGCGAACAATGATTTAACTATGCACAAGTGGAAATATAAATGGTCTCCTAGCATAACAGACAATCTGACAGGTTTATATTGGTTAGGAGCTGAGATTAGCTCTGCAGAAATACAGATAGATGCAAACAAATGCCAGCCGACTGTGCATTGCTATATATTGATACAGACATATTTGCAAATCCATACACTTTATGAAGCCAGACACAGCATTATTGTTGCTTGCTTGCAACAGAAAATAATAAATGTCAGTACATGTGAGTACATAAAGCATAAACAAATGTGCTCTTTGGAGGGTTATATTCTGACTTCCTTATTATATCCCTCCATTTTAACAATAATTAACTGAGAAAAAACCTTTATGTTGCATCCAGTCTCTGGCTTTCTCCATTTCTTATCCAGGTAAAGTCATCTTGCAAAGTTATGAGCACCGATTGCAAAAGCATTAAGAGAATAAGTGACTTCAATGACTTTCTCAGAAGGGGTTTAGCCTCTCAGCCTTAATGGTACTAGAGCTCTCACATAACCTCCAAGTTGCCAGTCACTCTGAGCTACATGGGCCCCAGGCTCCCTCTGTGATACTTCATTCCATCAGTCCAAACCCTCCCTGCCCCTTTCACATGCAGAATTTCGACATCTAGGTAATATTTGCAATGTCCTTGAATGATTGCCATGAAAACATGGTGAGCCTTTTTCGTTGTTCCAAAAAAGAAAGCAATTTCATAGCTCCCCCCACCATTTTTACACTAAAAGTTTCTAATTTTATTTTTTTCCCACTGAGAAACTATTTAATAATCCAAATGAGAACATTTTAATTTATGAGAGACTTCCTTCTCTCCCTCAGGACAAAGACTCACTTTTAAGCATTTAGTGGATCAAAAGTGTTTCACTTCCATATGTGATGTGCTGTCCCATAAGGAATACTGTAGTTTTTAAAATGTGAGATAGCCAGTCCCCTCCTTGTTATACATTTACCTCCACAGTGTGAAAATTGTGGGGTTTTACTCGCACTGGGGAAAGATTCTTCTCTGAACTGGACAAATGGAAATTCCAGACATACAAGTAACCCTTTCAGATTCAGTCAAGTCACACTGACTTGTAAGGTGTTTTCTATGTTACAGGGATCGGATCCAAACATCATTTTAAACTCATCTGTTCCTTCCAGAGAAGCAGTGAACCTTGGTTTCCTCAGATATGCCCAAAATCATTCAACACCAGACAGTTTTTGAGGTGAAAATAAGTTTTGGATTTGGGATACTTTGGTTATGCTTTTCTCATGCAACAATGTGATGGAAAAATACATCAAGGATTTTACAGCCATGGCAACTTAATTTCACCTAAATTGCGTCTCCACTCCAACAGCACTGTCTGCATCATGACATGCTGCAGTGACAAATAGCACTCACTTTTACTGTCACGTGTACAAAAAAAGCCCCCATGTTCTCCCATTTTTTAATTTGGAATTACACGTCCCACTTCCCTGCAAGTGGCTGGAGATTGGAGTAGATGACCAGCCCGAGGGGGATGGGGGACTTGAAGACCTTTAAAGATCAGTTCCAACCCAGATTATTCTATGAAAGTTACCATGCTGTCAGGGTTTGTGTGTTTGGCAGTAGCATGTCATGTCCCTTTTAAAGCCCACCATAATGAGGAAAAGCCCATGTTTTTGACTGTGCTTCCAATTCCAAGTACCCTGATTTAAGCTTTTTGGAAACTCAGACGTGAAAACCTGGTTCCTGAAAAGTCAGTTGGAGCTTTGCAATTGAATGCCACAGGGACAGTCTTCTTCTCTGAAAATGCCCCAAAATATATTTTGCTTCAGAGGAAGTATAGGAATTAATTTTGGGTTGTGTTTTGTTAAAGACGCCTAAGTACTGAACAGGCCCAACTGAGGCACAACATTTATTTTCAAAGACCATGTTTCTGTGCCCCATCCAGCCTCTCATCTCATAGAATCACAGAATCATGGAATGATTTGGGTTGGAAGAGACCTTAAAGATCATCTAGTCCAAACTCCCTGCTGTGGCAGGGACACCTTCCACTAGATCAGCTTGCTCAGAACGTCATCCAGCCTAGCCTTGAACACTTACAGGGATGGGGCATCCACAACTCATCTGGGCAACCTGTGCCAGTGCCTCACCACCTCCACAGTAAAGAATTTCTTCCTTGTATCTAATCTAAACCTACCTTGCTTTAGCTTAAAGCCATTGCTCTAGTCCTATCCCTCCCTGCCCTTGTCTAAAGTCTCTCTCCAGCTCTCTTGTTGCCCACTTTAGGTACTGGAAGGTGCCAAGATGCCATAAGTTCTACCCAGAGCCTTCTCTCCTCCAGGTTCAACAACCCCAACTCTCTCAGCCTGTCTTCAAAGGAGAGGTGCTCCACCCCTCTGATCATCTTCATGGCCTCCTCTGGACTTGATCCAAGAGATTTCTTGTGTTGGGACCCAGAGCTGGACACAGCACAAGGGAAGAGCAACTGAAGAGGAAAAGCTGAGAATAGCTCAGTGGCCCTTTTCAGAGCCTTTCCCATAATGGGGATAAGGATTTCCCCACTCCAATCCATTATTCCAGTTCCTTGCATATATTCCACAATGCTTATGAGAAGTCCCCCTGAGCAACAACTAGAATTTGAGCTTTGATAACAAGTGTGCACCATGGCACTTCAGACACACTTGTCTCCTGAGGGTGAGAATGAGTCCTTGATGGATCACATTCTCCCAGCCCCCAACACAGGTCACACAACAGTGCAGGGCAGAGGAAGGGAAGTATCTAACAAGGACCTCAGTGATGGAGCAAAGGATGAGTGGCCACCACAGCCAAGGCACCACAACCCACCACTATTGGTCGTCTGAGCTGTGGTAATTCCAGAGTGGCAAATGTTTCCCTGCTCTCTGCTGATTTGTTGGTTGTTTTATAAACCTGAAGTTTTGTGTTTGATGGCAGGTAACACCAAGAGAGAGTGAGCAAAGGCATATGAGCTCCTTCAAAAGAGCATGCTAGAGGCAGTCTTTAATTGCTGCCCTGTTATTGCAGCAACTCACCACTTCAGAAACAGTTATTCCGAGCTCTGCTTTCCTCCCTTACACACTTTCTAAATTAAAGTAAATCCAGTGAATCCAATCAGGTAGTTTATGCAATTTAGAGAAGATCTCATTCTATTTTTATTGCTCTTCTTTTATTTTGTTTCCTCTTAATTTTTAATTAGAGTGTAAAAAATGAAACCTGTTTTTTATTAAATTCTTATTTATGAAAATTGCTTCAAACCATGCACAGAGAATCACTGCGTGATTGTTCATTTTACTGTGGTTATAAATATTGTATTAAATTACATATGACACAGAGAATAGTCAGAAATTTTTAAAAGTAGGTTTAAAAAAATCAGGGTAGGCAATTGAGATGGTAGAGAAGCATGTGTATGGGTATGCATATATGTGCATATATAAAGAAAAAAAAAACAAGGAGTAGCACAGAAAATAAAAAATTGAACACTTCAAGACAAAAGCCTAAAACTACTATAATGCTCAAACTTTATTTTCCTATATCATATATATCATATAACTTATATTAAGAAGAAACAAAGCACAACAGAGTTAAAGAATCAACAGATATAACACATTGCACATATTCCAAATCAGAAGTTTATGAAAAAAAAAAAAATTCTAGTGCAGCTTATCCTTAGGTTTAGAGAGACAGTCACCTATGTGGAAACTGTGACATCCTTCCTAAGAAAAATGGAGCAGGTGGAGGTGTATGAACCAATGCACTGACTGTTACATGCACAAGGCTGGAAGATATTTAACAATCATCTCTCTTCCAAGCCTGTCATATATCTGAGGATTTTTGATGTCAGCTTCTCATTTTTGATGCTGCTAGTGCATAGTTTGCCCTGCATTGAAAACTATATAATAATCAGGGAAAGGGGGAAAAAAACCTCCA
Organism: Pseudopipra pipra; assembly: GCF_036250125.1. NCBI lineage: Eukaryota > Metazoa > Chordata > Aves > Passeriformes > Pipridae > Pseudopipra > Pseudopipra pipra. The sequence goes on from NC_087549.1 coordinate 6,745,496, forward strand.
TGATATGTGTATTAAAAAGGAACCACACTCATGATGCCTCTTTTGGTAGTCCTTTTGATTTTCCATAATGAAAACACATGTAAAAGGCCTCTCTTTAAACTCAGCACAGCTTACCAAAGCTGAAAGTGAGCCATTCAAGCAACTTGCAATAATAAATGCTTAATGAGTTGGTTTCTTTGTGACCCATTAATTTATATCAATTTATAATTTTGCTGCCTCCCATGTCAGAAAAAAACCCAAACCTTTTCTCTTTCCATTATTTAGATGTCATCTCTATATTGTGCTGCCAAAAAGTACTCATGATAACAGGACAAAAGGCTAAGAAATAATGACGAAAGACATATAAAACCTTACAGAGGATTAAACTGAATCCCTCCTTTAAAGAAAACTGGAGGATGGTGCTGTTTCTGGATGCCACTTAGGAACACAGTTTGATCTGATAAAAAACAACATAGCTAAAAATACATAGAAAGATAGAAAATCATGCAAAACAGGCATTCAGGCAGCTCCAGTTTGTTACCTAGGTTAGTGACAGACTTTATGCATGACCTAAATAACATAAAAACATCACAGGTAACTAATCAGCATTGAGCAGCATCCTAAGGAAAACTTACACAGCAATTTTCCCTGTGCAGGAAAAGCTGCTTGCCTGAGCTAGAGTTCTTCTGCCATAAAATTTAGATATATAAGGAAAGTCAAAACACCTCAGGGTTGTGGCTAATCACCTGGAGCCTTGGATATTAATGCCAATCAAGGTTTTTTCTGGCAGTCTTCCTTATATTTCTGTTCCCTTCTCTGTAAAATACAATGAGTGTTTCCTATCTCACTGAGAGCTGGTGATGCCTAGGAGGTGATTAGATACTACAGAATAGAGATCACACAAAAAAAGGGCTAGATCAGCTCACTTGCACCTTGAGGGTGGCTTTCAGGATCAGCACTTTCCATTGACTGCCACTCCACCTCGCAGTCCCTCACAGGTCCCTCAGTACACCTCAGTAATGCTGGTAAAGGAATAATTTTTCCTGGGGCATATCTAGAGATATCCATATATTTAATCTGTCTTTGCTACATTATCTCTGCATCCTAGTGTGTCTCAGCACAGAATATACCTGTACTTGAATGCCTGTAAATCCTTAAATCCCAGTAAATTCCTCAATTGCAAATTCACAGTAAAGCTACTTACAAATCTTGGGCTTGCTTCTCCTTTCACTTGCAGCAGTTTCTCCACCCATTAAACTTATCCCTCCTTTACTACTGTGAGATTAAATGAGGTTTTATTTTTCAGATCAGATCCTCTAGGTGAGATTCCCACACAGAAATGTTCTTTTCCCTGAAAATTTGTATTCCCTGGAGTCATATGAAGCAGCAGGTGAGACAGCAGTTCAACACAAGAGGGGCAGTTATAGCAGTTGATGACCAAAGCAGCTGGTATGCTTTTACCTGCCACAAGGTAACAGAGAAGAGGAAATTCCAGCAGCTTGTTTACCAGTGATATCATGGTGATGACACAGGGATGTCACTGCTGCACAATCCACTCCTTTAGCCCTGGATGATCGAGACTGTTTTTGTCCCCAGGGCTGCAGTGGTCGCTCCACAACAACACCCTGAGTAAGCTGCATCCTGCTCTCCTCGATATCCTTTCTTCAGAAGGAGCACTCAAGAAAAAAATGACCTTTTTGGAGTCCTGCCCAGGAGATTGCTGTGCCCTAGTCATGAGGCAAACTCCCACAGACATGCAGAACCTCCTTGGGCTGTTTGCATGTCTTGTCATGGAGGGTGCTGTTGTCTTCATGAGAACCAGCCAGGATTAAATCATCTACAGCGTGGTGAGCATTAGGTAGGAAGATGTGACAGTTTTATCCCCATATGTCAATTGCTAAAGTGTAAGTTTCATAACAAGAACATTTTCAATAAACTGAGGGAAAAAAGAAAATGTCAGTTCTATCTAGATTAGATATATGTAACTCTAGATGTTTCTCAACTATATGAAGGTGTACAGATAATAAGCAGTGTATATGCCATGAAAAACATGAAATAAGTTGGCCAACTTTGAAAACTCAAGACTTTTTATAGCAAGTGAAGCATGAAGTATCTTCTATACCTGTATATACATATATATACATATATATATGAAGCCTACATATATATATATGAAGCTTGAACAAAATCTGCTGATTTTTTTCTTTACAGCTCCTACAAAACATCAGCTATTGCAGAATGTCACTGGTGAAAATACGAGCATATGTATGAAATTGATTTAATGCCAGCTAAAGGAACATTAATCTATCTGCAAATTTTCACTGCAGGGACATGGTGCAGTAAATTTCTGCAAGTCTAACACTGGAGTTGATATCGCATGATATATGATACTTTCATTTGGAAAAGAAAAGAAAACTTTTCTTCAAAACCTTAATTGACTCATATATTTCTGGCTACAAATTGTACTGGATAATAAAGGCAATAAGTATAGCAAGTAAACCCATATTTTTCAAACACTCTGAAAGATATACAATTAAGCTACCCAGCTCACTGTATTCTCTTCATTCCCTTTATAATAACTGGGAGTTAACATTCTTAATTCACATTGATTTCCTCCATGGATTTTTTTGGTTAATAACATACAAGCAGAACAAAAAGAAAAAGCCTGTGCTTCCAAGAAATCCTTCAAAGTAAAGTCAAGAATCAGACTGCCTCATGGGATGGTCTGCAGTGATTCCAGGTAAGGAAAGGTCATGGCTATGCACTATCACCCCTTAATAAGAGTCCAGTCTGCAGTGGTTTTCTTTTACTATGTTTTGTATAACTTAATACTTTACCACGAAATTGTATAGTAAAGGGAGTAACCACAGTGACTTCAGATGTTCCAGAGGTATGCAGGGATAAGCACTGTACAAAAACAGTTCACCAAAAAAAAGTGTTGGTCCCATCCCCATTTCACTACATCAAGGTCAGAGCTTTGGATCAGTGGATGGGGACACAGTGCTGCTCTTTCAGAGTCAGCAAACCACCGGTCAAGCCTCACTGTTGGAAGGTGGTAACTTGCAGTAGAGATGGTTAAAACCAGCTTCAAAACTCTCTGTTAGATCTGCTTCATTGACTGGTACGTAAATGATTTGGCTGCTCACTTGTACAGAGTGAGACATCAAGGGTAAATGCCTTTTTTCTGCCTGATTCAGACCAAGGATCATTGATCTGAATTTGAACATTATCTTATGTCATTAGGCAATCTGAATGGCAGCATGTCCCTATTTTCTTTGGCAGAGTTATTTCTCTTACTGTAGGAAAGAATTGTTCTTTACTGCATCATTTCTCTTTTCAGCAAAGATAGGAGACAAAAAGCATCTTCAGGAGCAGCCACTTGTGCCAGAAGCTACTTAACATCTTCAGAAACAGTACTGATCTTTTGGTCTGACCTTGCTTTAGATCCCAGTGTCAGTGTAGCTAATATCCCCTATACACAACCTCTCTGATTTCTACCAGCATTTCAGCTGTTCTCCTTCTGCCTTTCTCTACAGACCTGTACACACACATACACCCCCCAGATGCCCAAGATGAGCAAACAGAGATGAGCTACTCTTACAGACAGCTGGGCTTGCAGCTGGGCATATTTCGTTTGTTGAATCATGGGATGGTTTGGGTTGGAAAGGACTTTAAAGATAATCTAGTTCATCATCCAAAGTAAGAAAAACCAGCAAGACAGCTCCTGCATTCTCAGTTCATGCTCTGTGCAGCTTTTCATCAGATCAGCTGGTGCACCCTGAGGAAGGCAAGTCCTTCTTCCTTTTAATGACTTGCTGAGTTCCATGTGAAAAGGCTTTTGCTCTCTGGTTTTTTTATGCAGTTCTGGTACCAAGTCACTGTCAGGATTTGACTGGCTATTGCAGTGAGCACTTGGTCTGACTCCAAAGATACCTTGAAGACTGCAAAGGCAGGAGACTTTTGTGAAGCATTCTCAGTCCAATGACTGTTTCTCGAGTTGGACTTGCCCTCTAAAGTCCTGAGATGCTACTTATCTAACTGCATGTCTTTTTGCCCTGACTCTCCAGATGGAACAGCTGGTGTGGGATTTTAGAGCACATCCAGAGGCAATCTTAAAGAGACCCTGATGTCCCTGCACAGGAAGGGGACACGGTCATGCCAACCATACCAAAAAAGTAGGTGCTGTAGTGTTCTGTAATAGACATTTTATTGCAAACTGCAAAAGTGATCCTATTTGCATCTGTTATTAAAGGCAGACCCATCTGCAGTCCATGTCCAGCCATTACAAAGTAATCTGTCCCAAGGATTAGCTGAGGTCCTGCATATGCCACCTCACGAAAAAGTGATGGATGTTACAAATAGCTGGACCCTGAGGTTTTTTTAGGACTCTGTTGGGAGCAATCTGTTCTGGAATCTAAACTACCCCAATTGCCATGCCGGGATCAGAGGTGTATTTCAGCAAGAACTGGAAAGGAAAAGCCCAGAGGCAGCATAAATAGAATCAGGTTGTCCTTAACTTAATGGAGGAAGGACAATAAAATGTAAACAAAAAGAGTCCAACTTCAATCTAAGAGTTATTCAATTGGCCACCCATGCAGATTAAATAAAAACGTTTGGATAAAAATAAATGATGGTGGAAGGGATGCAGGTTTCTAGCCTAATATGTATGTTGTACAAAAAAATAGATGAACTGGCTTTGAAGGTGACTTTCTGGCAGAGGATAAACCTGACAAATTTCACTCTAAGGTTGGAGATTCAGAATATAACAAATGGCTGCAATCAATACTGGAACAAAGAGACAACTTTACTTTTTGGCATTAGGGAAGGGCATGGCTCCACTGGGTGTGTTCTTGCTCTACTAGTTCACACAGTACAACCCTAAAAGTTTTCGGTGCTGCCTGCTCCAGAGATCCCTGCAAATACTCTGTGGTCACAGAATGTGACTTAGAAATTTTTCTTTTATGTCATAGTATCACAGGTTGTTTCAGCCATTATATATTAGAGGCAGATATTAGAAGCAGATGGAAAAAATGGAACTGAAAAAGTTTCTCTCTGAAGACTGAATAACTGAATTCTAAGTCAGAGTTCACATTTTAAATTTCAAAGAAATAAAAAAACCCACCACTATAATGATTTTGAAAAGTTTTCAATGAACTTATTTCTTCATTGACATTTGATAATTTGAGTCCTCTGAAAGTCTTACACTCTTTCAAAAGAATTAATAATGTTGTATTTTTGCTTAAGCTTGGCAAATTTTTGTCTCTTTTGTTGTCCATAGAACATTTGTTTGTTAATGACTTCCACTAACTTTAACCACTAACTCTTCCCAACTCTTTTTTCGTTTTTTCACTTTGTATAAAAGTATAAAACACATCAGTGGCCAGAGTTTTTATCAGAACTCCAGAATAACAATTCCTCATGATGGACAGAACCATAGGATAATTACTGTTGGAAATGAACTCTGGAGGCCACGTCATTCAAAACCTTGCTCAAAGAAAGGTAGGCTAAAATCAGGTTGCACACCTCATCCACCTGATTTTTTAACAGACCAAGGTGAGATTTCACAGCCTCTCTGGGCTCCCTCAGCCTCTACTTACTGGGTAAGTGCCTCAGGCTCATTTGCCTTGGTGGCACTTTGATGATGTCCCTGCATTTGGCAATGTCTTTCTTGCAAAGGGGGATCCAGTGCTGGGCACAGCACTGCAGATGTGGGCTCAGAAGAAAAAAGCAGGCCAGCCCATCTGTGGTCTGATCATTTTCAATTTGCATCTTACAGAGCAGCAGGTAAAGGTATCCACAACCTTCCAGGCTCAGCTTTTTACCCTAACTGATCAGGAGCTGTTTGCTGTCACAAGTGACCCTCCAATTTCTGGCAGCAGCAGTTGTCAGCTTTCCAGTATTGCAATTTTCTAAGTCTAAGGACTATCAGGCTGTCAATGCCATGGGCTGCTGACCCAACAGGATTGTCAGCACATGTCCCCACTGAATCCCTCCCCGTCGCTGTGACTTTCTAACACATTTTTCTTTGGCTTCAGGATGCTTAACTGAGCTGCAGAACACCTTCCCAAATAACAAGGGTAACAGTGACAGCAACAATAACAACAGAAGGAAAAAAGACTGATGCAATCAGTGAGGGAGAAATTAGGACACTGAGGTTGGGAGCTAGGGGTAGGGGGAAATGCTGCAACTGACAGGAAAGTAGATTGAGTTTGAAAAGATTTTTTTAGGTCTGTATACAAGAGGACTCAAGAATATCCCACCTGAGGCTATCTGTGAGCTCACCTTCCCTGATGGCTTCATCATCAGAGTGAAAGACAATGCTTTTTGAAAACTAAGACAGCACATACACAGAAAATCTGTAGTTACACAGGCAGGTGGGATAAAGCTTAGAGAAAAAGAAACATATATTTCTTAGACTATCCAAAAGAGTTAAGAGCTAAGTGAAGTTGCTTCAACTTAGATGCAAGCCAGCACAACATAAGTACTAAAAAAGATGAGTAAAACTGACCTAGAACTGCAATAGGTTGATAGGTTAACCATAAGCCAAATTTCAGTTTCTCTAGGAGATATCTGTAATCTCTCTGGCACAGGTGGAAGTATGGAGATTTCTGAAAATGTGACCTGGGGATTATTTTAAGCTTTTCCTTTCCAAGTTGTAGCAGCTTGGCCCCTGCCTGGACAACAAAAGAAAAATGGTACTTTCAGAAGCTTTTGTTTCACACTGAGATTTGATCTCCATCTAACAGCATGCTATTGCTATGCATAAAGCTAGCAAGCAACATGATCATCTGGAAGCAGGAGCTCAGAATTATTTTCCTTACTCTGCTAGTGACTTGGGATTAGACTTTGAATAAATTATTTTATTCCTCCAAGCATGTTTCCCAGAGAGGCTGTGGACTCCTCATTCCTGTAGGTGTTCAAGGACACATTTAATGGGGCTCTGAGTAACCTGGTCAGTGAGAATTGTCCCTGTCCATGGCAAGGGGTTGGAACTAGATGATCTTTAAGGTCCTTTCTAACCCAAACCATTCTCTGACTCTCCAGAGTCAGAGAATTATTCTGACTTCTCTAGTTTTTGCTGTGTGAGCAACAGACTAGCGCTACTTCCAAGGATTTACAGCAGGTCTGGCTTTGATCTGGGATGCCTAGATTACTACAACATAGTTGGACCAAAGGATCTACATTTGCTCTAAGCCTGGCACTGCCCTGTTCTTCTTACATGCTGCAGCATTCCTCATGGTGGAGAGGCTTCAGACTACAAGTACTAAACTTTCCTTTTACCCAATATATCCTCATCTTCCCACAGGGTCTTGTGCTGGGAATGAAAGTTCTCCATTAGCTGAAAATAGCTCCTAGTTTTTCACTATTTATGCATGAGGTGCCTGGTCAGTGCTCAGTAGGTTTCTTGACATTTTGGTAGAGTAGATGAAATTTGAATCATCTGACCCCCATTTGTGCTTTTAATTCCCAATCTGTCTCTTTGGCTATATCCTCATTAATGAAATAAAAAGGACCAGAACAGCACTGGACTGGGGCTCTAGCATGATTTGTAACACATACTTTTATTTCTCTGCATACTGTCCTCCCCTTTCATAGACAAAGGTCAGGCTGGCCCAGGGAACAGTGCAACCCAAGCAGCAGTTTGGATGCAGACATTGTTTTGGAGAAGGGAGTTTAGCCACATAATCTGCAACGTGCAACCTCTCCCCACAGCCAGTTTGTTAGTAGAGATGTAGCTGTCCACATTTCACCTGTCTTGAATTTTGAATTGCATCCTTAAAGTATTCCAGGAATGCTGCTGCCTAATTCTGATAGCCAAAAAAGTTTTCCCTGTGAAGGAAAGGAAGGGTTGAAGGGTTTCTTAGCACTGACATTTGGGAGACAAAATCCTTTTCAAAAATGACCTGCTATTCCTAATAGCAAGAGATGAATGATCAGTGCACTTTCCATAGAAACTTTACTCTCAAATCTTCTAGACATGTCTAAAAAAATCCTTTTGTCTCTCTATAAGATCTGTTCTGTCATTAAATGGAGACTGTAGCAGAAAGAACCTTAAAGAAAGCAGTATGCAAAAGTAAAATATAATTATTGCTGTACAGCTTTTAGATTTTACTTTACATTCTTGGGGTTCTTATAAGAAAAGGTGGTGAGAGGCAGGATCAGCACAAAACAATGGACAGAAAGGATTTGCACTAACTTTACGTCCATGCTTCTCCATTGAGTTTTTTTGATCTACTCACAGAAGCAAAAGAAAAGATCCTGGCCTAGAAAATCAAACATCAACAACAAACCCATTTAATAGAGAGAAAATTTGCATTTTGTTTTTCACTTTCCCAACTTTTTTCTTAATAAAACTTCAGACAATAAAAGCACAATAAATACAGATAGCACATTAAAAATGCTTCTCCATATCAGAAAATTATGTTCTTAAAGCAATTTTGGACTCCCACCTGTCTTTACGACAATACGCTGAATAGCTGGTTTGTGCCGAATCTATTGTACAAACTATTAAAAACCCAATAAGTCAAAATTACATGTTAAAATATGCATTAAGCTTAGGAACTGAGACCAGAATAAACGGAAAAAAATTCTCTTTTTCTTTATCTTAAACTATCATAAAGCCTTTACTAACACACGTTTTCTTTTCTCCACCAATTTTACTGACTGCCAACTTTGATAGCTTCTCTTTTTTTACCAGCTTTCAATATTTCATGACAGTTGGCCATCCACTGTTGACATAGTGATAGGATTTGATATGACCCCCAATACTTAAAAGCCAACTTAATTTTGGAAGCGATATCTGTCATAATTTTAAATAGATATGCAGTCCTGATATATTACACCTACCTTGTACAGGAGCAGAATATGATGCTATGTGAGCCACCAAAATCTTTGTCTTGTTTTCCTTTGAGTAAAAGTCCTTAAGCAAGCAACTTTCTTTTCTCTCTTTACTATGTATTTATTTATGCATTTCCCCAGTGCTACCATAAGAATACAGGCATCAGGTATTGCAGAATAACTGAAAAGGATGTCACTGAGATCACACAGGAAGTTTTGGGGCGTTGCACAGTAGCAGGGCCTCTGGCCAGACAAGGTAAAAGCCATCTGTGAAGTGCAGTGTCTTTCAGCTCCTGGTTCTAATGGTCTGCTGTTCTCATGGAACATAAAGAAAATCTGTGACTGAACAGAGAACCAAAACAAAGATTTTCAAAACATCCTTCAAGTTCCAAAGGTGAGAGGAAACAGCCTCAAGTTGTGCAAGGGAATGGTTATATTGGATATAAGGAAAAATTTCTTCACCAGAAGGGTTGTGAAGCATTGGAACAGACTGCCCAGGGCAGTCCCTGGAGATATCTGAAAGATGTGTAGATGTGTCACTGAGGAATGCAGTTTAGTGGTAGGCTTGGCAGTGCTGGGATAATGGTTGGACTCAATTATCTTAGAGGTCTTTTCCAATCTAAATGATTCTATAATTTTATGACATAGGATCTTAAGGATGGACCCAATCCTAAATCTTCCCCTCTACATCCTCTGTAGCACAGAGGAGTCCTATGAGGAAGGGAGAATTCCGAGGAAGTAACAAGGGCATCCCTGAATACCCCCAGAATATGCTGTGTCACAGGAGAAGTTCCCAAGTACTAAACAAAATTTTGAACAATGTTCCAGTTACAAAGATCTGCTTGATCACCTTCCAGAGTAGCTTCAGGTTTAGAAAGTCACAAAGTCATATGTTCCTAGGGGGGAGCAGTTAGGATCATTTTATGAGGTCTGACTTACACTCTGACACTTCAGTTCTGTACTGTCCATGGAAAAACTGCCAGCAGATGAACAACTTCTGTAAATTTGAGTTAAAATCTATATATAGATAACAATTAAAATCAGCATCCTGATATCTAATTCTGCCTTTATGCACACTCTTAGGGACACAAAGACCAAATTCTTCTGCTTTCTACCACTAGCCCAATCTACATCAGGGCGTCTCTCTAAAGAGCTGCTAAGAAATAGCTCCTGCTACCTTTTCAGATGCCCTAGAGCAGTCTATTCATGTTTTTTGAGGTGCTTTAGCACATCAGCTTCAGCAAAACAAGATTTGCAACTTGGAAAACAGAGATCTCTGGAGAAACCGTTTAGGGCCTTTGTCTTCTAACAAAATAAAAAGCTGTTTCCAGCAAGCCATTATTTCCTTGTTCCTGCTGAATACACCATTAGAGAGCTGTCTGAATATTAGTTATATGATTATTCATAATAGTTGTATTCCATTTAAGACCCTTACACAGCAGACCTGACAATAACCATGCTATTACTGTGCATCAGTCCCATCTCTATGGCAATACCTTCTATTTGGGTATCAGAGCTCCTCCTCTTGTTTAACACATCCTACTTCAGGTCACTTTCATAAAGTAGAGAAAATGCAGTTATTCCCATTTTGTGCACAGGAGGTGAACACAGAAACACTGCAGTGACTTACAATCAAAGTCTGTGCCCCAGACATGAATCACTCTCCAGAATCCAAATTGCAACACTACTGTAATTTCCTTCCCTATTCCATTAAACTAAATTTGCTTAAAGTAACGTAGCAGCAGATGATCTATGCACAAGAGTAGTGTTGCATTAAAGGTTTCCCCTCTGCTAGTCACAGACTACTATAGAAAGGGGAAGGAATCACCTGAGTTAACCTGAGCAATCTGTACTATAGATATTACTGTGTCTGATCATGACAGTGCCATTTGAGATATCCTATAGTCTCCCAGTCTGGCTTTTAGCATCTGGTATTGAAGACTGTCAATCTGTGAAGTACTGTCTCATTTCAGACTTCCTAGTGCAGTTATTCAGACACCTCAAGCCATCTCAGGTGGCACTAGAAACCTGTTTGTAGGCAACAAAATCGAGCTCCATCTTGAATCCAGACAGATCCAGTGCATTTAGTTGGTGCAGAATCACACAAGGAAACAATGCCTGTCTTTCACACCTGACTAGTCCTGTCCCTTTAAAGCCATGTTCACTGCCCACTCTTTGCATGGTCAGCAATTTCCTACTCCAGTAATCTTTTAATGTTCCTCCTTGCATTGTTATAAAGGTAATCCTCTAATTTCTATGGTTTTATAAGATGCCCATTTGATGGAGCTCAGGAGGAGCTCTGATGTTTATTATTAGTAACTGGTGATTTAGTTTTTCAGCTGCTTTACCACCTTTTGCAGTTCTTGCCTTAAGTGTAAGGCAGCTGCTCTGGGAGGTGTTCAGCTATATGAATTATAACCTGACTTTGAGCAGGAGGTTTAAGTACACAATGTGAGTCACTTGATTGATGGCTCATTTGATCAGCTGTGCAGTCAGGGTCCTTGCTCCACTGAAAACCTAACTGTGTAGTCAATACTACAGCATCCCTGGCTGGCAGGAGGATTCAGGGTCAGCAGCTGCACTATAATAAAATCTGCATCACTATTGAGCTGGCATCTTGCCTACCTCTCTCCCTTAGCTGCTTTTCATTGTTCATGAAAGAGATCCAGGTCTGGGGGCTTTCTTCTTGTTCTCCATTCTTTGGCTTAGGCCAGTCTGTCACCCTGTCCATTGCAAGAATTCCTGTAGCCTTTGTCTCCAGTTGGTTAACCAAGGCCTCTGTTGCACTGTTCCATTTTCGCAGGAGCAAATCTAACCTCATAGAAAATCCCTGAGCTTGGACATAATGGACAGTGGAAACATCAACAGTGAGATTTGTTCTGCTTCTATTAATTTGTTTGGGTTTTGATGAAAGAAAACTGTTTGGAAAAGTTATGTCCTTTCTGCGTATTTTTGGGGTTTTTTTGTTTGGTTTTGAATTTATTTTTTTTTAGACAAACTAAACCAAAGCGGTTTTGGTTTTCAAACAGTAAAACTTCCTGTTCAAAAAAAGTGACATATGAATCCTGGGGACAATTTAGCTGTCAAGGAAACCATGGTGCCTCGAGGAAAAGGAAATACAGATGAAGACACAAGCCTGAGGAAGAGAGGAAAGCTCTGGACTACTCTTCCCACAAGCCACTGCAGCGGCTTATATAGACACGATTCAATGTCAATCCTGAAAGAAGGTTGTAGTGAGGAGGGTGCCAGACTCTTCTCCCAGGTAACAAGCAACAAGATGAGAAGAAATGGCCTCATGGGAGATTTGGATTAGATATTAAGAACAATTTGTTTGTGGAAAGGGTTGTCAAGCATCAGAACATGCTGTCCAGGCAAGTGTTCAAAAAACATACAGATATATGGCACTTGAGGACATAGTTTAGTGGTGAATGTGGTGGTGCTGTTTGGTTGATGGTTGGACTTGATGATCTTAGGGGTCTTTTTCAACCTTAATGATTCTATGAAATATCTCTGAACTGAAATAATTTGAATATTTATTAAAATGAAGTACTTGGATGTGAGGTGGATGGACTTGAAAGGCAAAGTTCTATTTCTACTCCACGACATTTCCTCAAAATGTCTGTTCTCTGGCCTCCTGATCCCACTAGCAGACTGTATATATGGAAAAGCAGCACTGAACTCTCCAGAGGAAGACATGGGTAGGGATTACTTAAGTCAACTGGAAGTGTTCAAATCCATGGGATCACAAGATTAGAGTGCTGAGAGCTGACTGATCTCATTGCCAAGATACTTGTCATTGTTCTTGAAAGGCCCAGAGAAGTGGTGGAATCACCATCCCTGGAGGTATTTAAAAGACATGTGATACTTGGGGACATGCTCTACTGATGGACTTGGTAGTGGTGGGTTAATGGTTGGACTCAATGTTCTTATGAATATATAATTTGGAGTGATGGTTTTTGTCTTCCCAAGTAACTGTTATGAGTGACGGAGAGCTGCTTTCCTGGAGATGGCTGAACACCCTCCTGAACAAGGGAAGTGGTGAATGAATTCTTTGTTTTGCTTTGCTCTTGTGAGTGGCTTTTGCTTTACTTATTAATGTGTCCTTATCTCAACCCACCATTTTTCTCACTTTTACTCTTCTGATGCTCTCTCCCTTCCCACAGGGAGGGGTGAGGACTGCAGCAAGAGGCTGTGTGGTGACTAGTTGCCAGCTGGGTTAAACCACAACAATATTATATAAAACATATATTATTATATAAATGTGGTTCTTTTTATAGAATTGAAAGTGTATTTTTTATATAGAATTTGTTATGAATACCTCACATGTATTGTGTTTTATGTACGTTACATGAAATGCACAGCAACTCATATGCAGACATGACAGCAAAGGTTTTTTATAGATATCTACAAATGTGTTTATGAAGTTGGTTATTATATAAAACCACCAGCAACAGCTTCTTGAGGAACCCAGTTCTGTCACTGTATGTTAGGCAAGATCTGAACACTGTACTGAGCTCCTCAGGAGACGTCGGCCTGGTGCTGCCTTGTTCCTGTTCCAGTGATTACATTTAGAGAAGAGGTGGGGGCTCAGAGCAGGGTGTGCTGAGGCCGAGGAAATTTGAAGACGCAGGACATTTGGATAAATGTCACCAGTCTTGAATGACGCCAAAAACAAGTTGTGGGAATGCAATTTTGGAGCTAGATACCTCATTCCCACTTAGACCTTTTGCTAATTCTCTGCATCCATGCCCAGGTCAAGCCCCTAGGCTGGGAAGATGATTGGCTGTTTAATCCCTAAATCTTTCACTGATATACTGTTCCCAGATCTGCCCTGTGATTCATTTCCCGGCTGCACTTTTCCAGACACTCAAATATTACTGAGCAGGCATGTTTTGAGTCAAATCTCATTTAGCAGCTGCTTGTGCATCTTGGTGACATCACGGGATGAAGTATCTCTCTCCACAAATAAAGTATTATTGGTTTGTACCAAACCTCTTCGTAATCACTGAAGTCTGTCCCTCTTGCTAATGCAGAACAGAAAGGTCTGAGTAACAGGAAAATACTCTTAATATCACAGATTATTTCTCCATGGGGTAATTTGTCAGAAGCAGTTGGGAATGTTGTGATCCACATTCACTCCTGCATGATCGCAGCAAGGGAGGGGACAAGAGAGCAATTTCTGGAACGAGGAGCAGGGAAAGGGTGAAAAGAGCAGAATAAGCAATTTTCAGAAGCTCTTTGGAAATATATAAACAATCTGGTTAGGGGGAAGTAGGTGTGAGAGCTGAGCAGAAGCAAATTAAAAGGATAATTAGAAGAGAAAAAAAATTGGGTTGCTGAGAACATTTTAGCTGGTGGAAGCCAGAGATTTCAGATGTATTCACAGCAGACAGATGGTAAAAAAAGGGGTAAAAAGCCACCAACCATCAGTACACCCTATAATCAGTTCCTTAGTATGAATATTAAGGGGATTTAGTAAGGGATAGGGAATAAGGAGTTGGCAGCCTTAATACGGAATTACTTTGTTTTGTATCTCTGCAACAGTGGAAGAGGGATCAGAACAACTAGGGACAAAAGTCACAGCCCTAGTTTGGTGTTGGGTGTGAGCTAGAATGCTCAAATAATCCTCACCATCCACCTAGACTGATATTTTAACAAGAGGTGACTTGTTTCAACTGTCTAGTGTAAAGTTGGGCTCGACCTTTAGCCAAGATGAAAAGAGTCCTCATGCAAACTTGGAGATGCCCTAAAAATATGAAACATTTCATTAGAAAAACCAATTCCCACGGAAATTACTAGCAGAACTCCCATTGATTCAATTAACAGAAGAATCACAGTGTTTATAGCCCCCAAACCTGCTAATACATAAGGACATCTGACTCATGAGGACAGTAACCAGAGGCAAGCTATTCACACACTTTATTGTTCATGGAATCATGACTCTGGACAGCACAGATGAGACCAAATTGATTTTAAATAGAGAAGCATTTTTACAGAAGGTCAAAGCTTTCAGATAATTTTGCTGATTTCAACAATAATTTAAATTTGCACTGCTATGCTTATAGGGGAGATTTTTAACAGAGGTATTATTAAAAACTAATGAAAATTAAATGAAAATGAAAGAAAAAAAACTACAACCTTTTTGATGACTCCAGTGTAGTATCTCCCATGACGATTTGATTTTGAAGTGTTGCAATTCGCACATTATTGGTTCATGCTTGGATGGAAACATCTTGTGTCTTGTGTGGTTTGGTTTGATTTGGTTTCTTTTGTCACTGCTGAGGTACTGAAGACTGTACAAAGAAAGAAAAAAGATTTTTATAGTTATATATAGGTGTGAGATCAGGAGGAAATTATCCATCCTAACCACAGATATCTCATTTCCCCACACTCCACGTTGTGCTGTTCACGAGCTGTGAGTCTCTGGACAAGATCTTACCTTCAAAGACCAACTCCAGAAGAGGGCTGCAGCCTTCCCCGCCCTGGCCAGGGGAGCAAGTAGAGACCTGGCAGGCTCTCCAGCCACAGTCTTTGCAGACAGAGTCCATGCTGTGCCATAGCTTTCCCAGAATACCTCAGAGGCAGCTCCCCAGCCTTCCCATTCCCTCCAAGCCAGCAGTACCACCCATAAAATGGGCTGCATTAAACATCATCACCTCTGGGTAGTTTCTCACAACAGCTCCAATATAGATCATATTTCCTTCAAACCTCTTCCTCTCCCAGCTGATGGAGGCCCCAAGTCACTTTTTGCATTGCCCAAAGTGAGGAATAAAATGGCCTGGAGGATCCAAAATGGAAAGAAATATCAGAATATGGTGGGTAACACTGTATTCACTGGAGATACAACCCTCCTTTCAGAAGAATTTCTAAAGAAGAAAAGCCTCCACTTCCCCCTGGAACAAGGCCTAGCTTTGCAACAGCTATTTCCATATTTCAATTGTTTCTTCTTGGAGGCTGTGATTCCTTGATAGATCAGAACTTGCATCACTTCCCACTTAACTGATTTGATGAGGAAGATGAAATTGCTATGGTGGCAATTTAAGTGTATTGAAGAAAAAAATTAATGCAAAATTTTGATTCGCCAAATTTAAAGTCCATTTCCATTACATTTAATAACTTCAGCCTCTCTTAGTTCATCTGCACTTATCTTTAAGTTTGCATGGCTGGGTGGCATTAGAAATAAGAAGATTATTCATAGTAGGGTGCTCTGCCTATGAACTTTTTCTTAGCTCTCAGTAGAGATAAAGAATCTTTGCTCAACTGTATATCATTTCATAATCACATGAGTGGTCAGCTCTTCTGTTCTTATAAAATCAGATCTCACACCATCAGCCACAGACCTTTCAAAAAAACATGAAAAGGGGTATAATTAATTCAAACAGAGTAATTATTAAAGTATGAGGATAGTCTGACACACGCTTTTTCATTTCCCTCCAAGCATACATGAATTATGAGATCCAAGTCACAGCTCTTGTAAGGGAATAGTTCATGCATTTGCACAGGGGAGGGAACTTGTTACATGAATTCTTACTCTTTCACTGTAAATCCATGCTCAAACCATTTGGGTCTGAAGGCCTGATGTGGTTCACCACCTCACGGAAAAGTAGGCGAGGAAGTGAGCCCAAGGAAAAATCCCTGTAACGACTGATGTTACCATGGTGGGGAGGGAACAGGCTGGAAGGCTGGCTCTGGGGTGCCAGCAGGTGCTTCAGTTCTGAAGAATTTAAGGAGTGCTTGGGGAGGGGGGTAAGCGAGAGAAAATCTTCCACACAATCCTGCAGCATCTGGTGCTTCCCAGTCCGTGGAGTCAAGGAGAGAGAGCAAAGCCCTTGGAGCCGGCGTGGGAGCAGGTGGGGGAAGGCACTGCTGTTGTTTGCAGCACACGTTCCTTAGCAACAACCTTGAGCAGATGGAAGCCCAGATACCACTGTGCAGAGGCTCCATCAACAGACCCTCATTCTCCTCAGCCTCTCCCCGGGCAGGGGGAGGTAAGGCAAGGCAGTAAATTCTACCAGAGACCTTTTCTCCAGATAAAAGAAAGGGATAAGGAGATCACTTTGACTCGTGCCAATTTGAAGCCCAAAGAGATGTGAGAAAATTACATTAAACAAGTTTGATAAATACCAACAACATTGTTGTAATTAGATATATAGTATTTGTAAGTAATTATAGAAGTGTTACATAATTATGTACATACAAACATATTCTTTTACAATGGCTGAGTAATTTGAATTTCTAGGGATGCTGAGAAATCTTGGAAACTTAAGGGATACATACGGGATTAAAAGTATCAAACAAAAAGGAAAAAAGAGAAGTAAAAAAGGGAAGAAAAGGAAGATATCAGATCTTGATGTGTATCTGAAGTAAAATACAAGGTGATAGATGATGCACAGTTAAAAAAGGTTATTTGAAAATGGACAGTTCACAGATGCAGAGGATTTCAGAGAAAGTCTGCATTGACAGATGGATGCATTACCAAATTAAAGAAAACAGGAACTTTCTGTGGGATAACTAATTAATCTTGTACATGGAGAATGTGGAGAATCATCAAAGTTGAACGTAGTTACCAGCAGAGGTGGGGCCACCTGCAGACAGTGTCCATAAAACTGTAAAGAGTACCAACTTGTGCTGGCATCCCTTTTTTCTTCAAAATCAGGTGTGCAGAATTGAGCACTCTGTTATCTTCTATGATGTTATTGCATATGTAAATATTGTCCTATAATTAAAGGAAAAGAAATTCTACTGCCTGCATTTGATCTGACAACACGCCCTTGAGGTTTGCTGTAATCTGCATGCAAAAGCAAGGGAGAAAAGGTACAAAGGCTGTAAAACTTCATGGTCAATAAAGAGCCATAATTATATCTTGGGCGAAGGACAAAAGCCCTCTTTCCAGAGTTTGTATATAATAAGAAGTGGTGATATTTCTTGCATCTTCTCAGGGACAGGATGTTTAAAACTTATCTATGGACAAATTAGAATTATATTGGTATGGCCTGTGCCTTCAATTCCTCTTTTCTATTAATATCACCATTGATAAAAATCTGATAGATTAATTGATTAATCTTCATTGATTGCCTTGATTAATCAGGACCTAGGTGAACATCTTAAAGACTTAGGAACAGCTCTGTAGCCAGCAAATGCAGATAAACACTTGATTATGTATTCTGGTGAGTCAAGCTCACCCATATGGGATCTCATCTTTTGTGTCTCCATTTCCCTTCTGCTAATCTACCTCTTAGCAACATTTTAGCAATTCCTATGGGTGATACATCAGTAAATAGAAATTGGAAAACTGAAGATGAGTCTGAACTTAATTCCATTAAAGCCAATGAATTCTTTATTCCGTTAAGGCCAAGGACACCAGTCTGAGCAATAATGGTACTTAATATTATTTCTTTGGCAATGTCTGGACAAAAAGAGAGTAATTGTTTTTTGTCTTTCTGTAGAAGTCTAGATTAGAGTTCAGTCTAGGCTGAAGTTTTCTTTCTTATCAGAATTTGGGAATTAGCCAGAATTGTGCAATTCTGAGGCGATGGTTAGTTTTCAAGGCTTCTTATATGCACCCTACCAGGCTGTCTAATTCAAACCCTTCAGCCCACTTGCTTGTCCACCAGGTTACCAAAGTTTCTGATTATTCCCCATTTCTTGACAGCTCACCTGCTAGATAGGGCACGATCAGAGCACAGAGCTGCTTCAAGGATCCTCAAGATCCAAAACTCCCTGTTTGATGGCTAGCAGACCACTATGCTCCCAGGTTCTCCAGGGTTTCCACAGTTCCACAGTCAGGGGTTTTTAACAGCAATTTCTCCTCTGAGAAGCAGTACAACAAAATTTCAAAATATCAGACCTTAGGTGACCCATTTCCCTGCCCAGACTCCTCAATTCAAAACATGGGATATCCATTGCTATGCAGTATCTCTTAGAATCATAGAGTCATGGAATATGCTGAGTTGGAAGATAGTCCAACTCCTGGCCCTGCACAGGACACCCCAAGAGTCACACCAGTCGTCTGAGAGCATTGTCCAAACTCTTTTTGAACTCTGTCAGGCTTGGTGCTGTGACCACTTCCCTGGGGAGCCTCTTCCAGTGACTGACCACCCTCTGGGGGAAAAGAGGGTTGGACTAAATCAGGAAAGGGGGTGGGGAGGTGATTGATTTGTTTGATTGTTTTTTTGTTTGTTTATCCTGCCCTGTAACAGTCTAAGAGGTTTCACAGAGTGAATTACACATCTTAGCTAAAAGGGCAGCAACCCTTAGTCGACAGGCACGATTGTCTCTTGCTACACCTATAATCTGACAGTCCTGAATTTGTGTGTACCTGCATTGAGATGTCTGTGTACTGCAAAACATCAGTTTTAGCATCTCACTAGGTTCTATCCCTACCTGCCTTGATGTGAAATAAGTTTGATTTTAAACTGATGTAGGACTGTCCAGATATGAATTTGCAGTACTTTTATTATGTTTGTTGATATCAATCCTTCACTTAAATAATAGATACAAGTAAGGCAGGTAAGCAGGTAAGGGTAAGATAAGGCAAAAAAAAAGGAATATTATCATTGTTGTTATTTTAGCAAAATTTGCAGCTGCAATCTTCCTCCAATCAGTAGCAGCAATTACAGTTTACCATCTTTAAGCAACTTGTTCTAGTGGAAGGTGTCCTTGCCTATGGCAGGGGGCCTGGAACTAGGAGATTTTTAAGGTCCCTTCCAACCTAAACCATTCTATGATTCTATGATCTTACGCATTATAAGGCAATAGTTCTCAAAATGCACTATGTGTAGGAACTGAGGTTGGTAGGTGATCCCATACATGACATCCTTGACTCACGGCTGCAGCCAGAATGTCCATTTCCTTTATGTTTAATTAATTAATTTAAAGCAGCTTTTCCCACCCCTTCTTCACACCCACACAGCAAAAGCCACTACAGACAAAAGACAAAAATGTGTAGTTTTGTATCCTTTATTATTTTATCCTCCGTGAAGGCTTATTCTTTTAACTGGTAGGAGAGCCAACTTCACGTTTCATAGAATATGCCCTTTCTTAGGCAAAGCATTATCTAGAATGACATTTCAGCACTGATCCTGAGAAAAGGGCGTTGCAAAGTGTCTTTATGGTGAGATAAATCCAGTGTAGCATGAATAAAAAAAATTCCAGTGCATTTCCATTCTGATTACATATCTAGTTGGAAAACTAGATAGCTTGTTTAAATCATCAATCCATGGAAATCGCAAAGAAGTTCTGCTTTGCAGGACCTCCTGTACTGTATCTTGTTGAACAAATTTGAATGTGCCTATCTACAGAGCAGAGAAATTTGATTGTGACACTTCTTTTTATGGATTGTGTCACTTTTCATACTAAACTGACATCTTCAGGCATCAGTTCAGCAGGTTATGTCACTTGACTCCAGAATAATTATTTCAAAGTTTTTTCTTCTGTTTTGTTTGGAGTGGGTTTTGGTTTTGTTTTGTTTTTGTAGAGGGTTCATATGAACCTTTTTATAAAGGAGCCACATCTTGCATAATTGACTATAGTTTTATTGTGCAAAAATTATTATTATTACTTCTACTTTCCACTCATAAAAGTAATAACATGGGAAACAACCCCTTACTTCATCTTGTGAAGATTCAGCCTTTTCTAGAAATTCCACTATTCTGACTAATCCTTAAAGACAAAGAGGAAAATTCCCTGCCAACATTTCAGGCACCAAATAGCAAGTGCTGCATTTCTGATGCAATCATTGCACTTGTCACCAAGCACACAGATGATGACCTGCGGGACACGGAAAATCTTGATGCAAATTTCTCTAACCAACTCTCTGTCTTACTTTCATTTCAATGTAGTTCAGCTACTGCATGATGACACAGTTATTACAGGATACACAGATACAGTGCTGGGGCTGAAGGGAACAATTGCAGAACAAACTTTTGTATGTAACTCTGATTTAGAGGGAGGAAACACTATGATCTCAAAATTGCTATTTAGAAAAGGCTTTCAAAGACAATAAAACCCAAGATGGAAGAGGTAATTTCTGACAGTGCATAGTTATTTTGTTCCATTTTGGTTTTGACACTGAAAAATCCCATTATATGAAATTTCCTGTTTCACATACCCCTAAGGATATATAAAAATAGCTGTCTTTTTTGTGTGTCTTCATGGTGTTTTTTTCAGTATACCTTTTTCCTTAGTTCTTTTTATTTCAAAAGCTGCTTAGTGTTAAATATTTCAGCTGGCACAGTCTTATTTAAAGTCTTGTGGCACTTCTGCAGAACCACCTCCTGCAGGAATGAGACTCAGCTTTCATGCCAAACTGCCTTAAAATTCCCCAGTGACAGCTACCCCTCTCCTTGTTTACCTTTCTGAAATTATTGTAATGCCATCTTCCTGGTACAGGGGTGGATTAGTAGTTGTTTCCTAAATTCTTGTGTAACAGCATTATCTCTTGTGCAAGGTAGAGACAAGAATCACGGTGAAGCCAGCACATGGAGGGGGACAAACCACCTTAATCTCACCAGTCAGCTTGTGGCATGGTCTGAAAGAAGATTGCACATAAACAAGGGCTTCTTAGAACTGACTTTTCTGGGTACCGCCATAGCTGTAGGTTCACTCTGAGTTCTGTTCTGGACAATTTAAACATGCAAGATGAATTAACCCTCCGTATTCTGCACTGTCACTCCCTTTCCTTGAAGCAAAACTCCATGCCTGTGTCCAAGCCTCTCAGTATCAAGAACACAAAGCTGAACATCATGCACCCATATCTTCTATCCCAATGCTTTCCCTATCTGCATTTGTATCACAAATGAAATGTTTCATGCCTTATCCTTCCTTACCAATTGCTCCTCATCAATTCTCTCAGTAATTACCAAGCAGGTACTTGGACAGAAGTTCATGTACCCTCAGACATATCTATCTGAAGAAATCATCAGGAGCAGTTGCTTTGTTCCTTTTGCATTGGCTTGTCCACTATCAGTGACAGACACACCATGCTTGATAAACTCTGGAACAAAGTATTCCAGACTCCTGAACTGCCTGTCTATCTGTCTCTTCATTAGCAATAAGGTCATTCTTAAAAATAAAGAAATAAAAATTCTTCTAAGAAGAATGAAATTATTTGTTACATGTCTAAGTAGGTGACATAAAAAGAAGATGAATACTGTGACATAAGATAACCAGAGATGGTAAATTTAGGCTGACACTTTGTCCTTAACTTAACCTGTTCAACAAAAATTTATACAATAAAAACAAAGATTTGGTCTTAAATTCGGTTCTTTTGGAATATATCATTTTGCTGCATGCTTAATACATTTTCAGGTACTTCCTGAGCTTCCTGTTATATGAGAGAGAATCACTGGGAAAGCAGGAATGCTGAAAGATCATCACTGGGGATCTGAATCCCTTAGGACCAGATGCTATAAAGCTAAATCACAACAACAGAGTCCCTGCCCAGACAACTCCAAAGCTAAATGCCAGAAGGGATACAACAGATGAGTCACTCAGGCAAACAAGGAAGGGATAAGAAGAAAAGGCACTGGTTGAATGGGATCTGATAACGGAGACAATGAAGATCAAAAGAAAAAGACTTGTGAGTTTTGATAGGGCAATTTCTCACAAAGGTAGGAGCCATGGCAGGGAAAGCACCACTGAGCTTCAAGAAGAGTCCAAGAGAAACACACATGTGGAGCTTCTTCTATTAGACATCTAGAACAGTCTTCGGGGTCACTGCGGGTTTTTATAGTCTATCAAGTTTGAAATGAAGTGTTCTGAGATTAAAGCCATGCAACAAAATATTTTAAAATATAAACTGCAAAACCATATCAAGTTACACTTGGGACACTTGGGGAAAAAAATTCTCACACTCTGAGAATTTCAACAAGGTGAAAAATGTAAGCTTTCCAACAAGGTGGCAAATGTAGGCTCTATCCCAAAACTGCCCCCAGTGGAGCTGACACTGAACATCTGGGTAAAAGTAGGAAAACCAAGAAAACAAAGGCAAAAGTTCAGGTTGCAGAGGGAATGTCTGCATAATGTTAAGTTTTTTGTAGGGTTCACGATGAGGATAGACTTTAAGGGTATTTTAGGAGAATGAGGCCATGAATTTTGCAATTTATTATGGGAAATACATGGCAGAAAAGGAGAGGGCAAGTAGTGGAAGCTGGCAGATCGTGGGTGGAGCAGAGGCAGGAGCTGACATTGTGATATTGATTGAATGAGGCTGGGTAGACAGTTCAGTTCAGTTCAGTTGGTTCAGTTAAGGCAAATAGGTGCTTTGTTTTGGCTTTCTTGTAATAAGAAAGGAGAATCCTCAGGGAAGTGCAGAAAGACGTCACGGTGGGATGATGTGCTCAAAGCAGCAGCCTGGGAGATCACTCCTGACAGCAGTGACTTACACTGAGATGAGGAGGGCCAGCTTGTACATGATGGGGTGACAGTAACATATCTTGCACATGAAAACAAAAGCTGATCAAAACCTGGGCAGGAATGTCAGAAAGTCTGCAAAAGCCTTTACTGTGGGAAAGAGGAAGACAAATTCAAACATTGTTTAGGAACTGAAAACCCAGTAGAACAGTGGGATTATCTGTAGCAAATAATTTAAGACAATAATTGTAGGCAGTTAATAAGAGGAGGAGGGGGACAAGGGGAAGAAGTTAAAAAGGCAAATAGGGCTTTTTCAGGTTTGTTTATATTTTATTTTCCTTTTTCCTTTTTTTCTTTGAAGATGTGTGAGATAAAAGAACAGATAGGTCAAAAGGTAAATGCTTGCAAGATGGGAGACTCACTGGGGCAAGAAAAGACAGAATAGGGAAGTGGATGAAATTCCTCTACTCTCAGATTGGTGGAAGGAAGATAAATTTAAACTATCAAATTTCTTTATGTTTTGTTGAAATACGTAAAGAAAGACCCAAGTTAGTGTCATCCTCAAGGAATGGTGAATCTCAACTAAAATTTAAGCACCATATAATCCATATGGAAGGGGGATGGTATGGATTCTCCATCCATAGAAACACTTACTAAACGAATACTCAATTACTTAAAATATTCCTCAATTCCATTTTTTAATTGGTACCTTTTTGATGTATATTTTATTCCTTTTAAAGTAAAAAAGTGAAATAACAGAAACAAACAGAAAAACCCACTGCAACTGTTGTTTTTAATCACAGTTGTCTGGAAGGTTGACCAGTAATCATGAGTTATTTTGGATTTTCATTATTCTTCATGACTTCATCACAGTGTCACTGGTGTCTTACTAACTTAATTGTGCTTGCTTCCTTCCTCAGAATGAGTTCTGACCGAAGAGTCAAACATTTCTGGTACAAATTCACAAAACACTCCAGAATTTCCTCCCAGCATCAGTAAGAAAAAATAATACTGCATGGTCTTTTAGATTGACTGAGTTCTCTTTCCAATCCTATTCTGAACATGGTAAAAATGTTACCATTCTGGATAGATGGTTTATTAAAATAACTTTGGTAGGTAACTCTTTATATTTTGACAGTGTAAAAAGTTACCACTAGTTTAAAATTGTAACTTAAAACCAAACCACTTTGTAGATAAATTCCCTTATGAGAACTAACATATAATGGTTTATTCAATGTAATTTTTTATTTTCATTTACTTTTCCATTTTAACAAGAAATTTTTAACAATGTTTTTTTGCACCCATTTAGGCCCAGCTCCAATTTCAGGTAAGATGTTGTGTCACTCTGTAAAAAAATATCAAAACAAAGTGGTAGTTCAGCATGACAAGACAACATATCACTGCCCAGCTGGGATGCCAAGAGGAAAATCAAAGCAAGCCCTGGTGTTTGTAGGCTCCTGCACAACATGACAAATGTACACTGTGATCTTAGGAGAAAGGAAGATGAGCTCAGGAAGAGTGTAATGAGCAGTGCTCTGTCTTTGGGATTCAGCAGCACCCGGAGCAACTGTGGTTCCAGTAAAACTCTGCTGCCTAAAACACTTTTGTATTGAGCTGTTGCTGATCAATAACAAGAAGAACTTTTGTTCTTGTAAATTCTACAGGGAAGACACCACACAAACCTCCAACCTCCAACAGGTTCATGGTTCATGGGGGCCTTGGAGACCCTTCTGAGAGCCAGCAAAGAAGGGCAGGACTGACAGGTTGGGATCTTGCCTCACCCGCCAAGGAGAAGCTGCATCTTCTGCAGGCTCATGATGAATGATCCCCCACTCTCAGTGGAGGGAGGTAAGAGCTATCTGATGGGTATCTAGTGTCCTAAGGTGACTACTGAGGGAGTTGCTGAGGGTCTTGGTGCACTGGTGGGGTGTGATTTTGATTAAAAAGAGAAAGAAGAAGGAATGAAGAGGAGTGAGGTTCAGGGATTGGTATAGGGTGGCAATGGTTCACCTGTACCCTTCCTCCTGGGCTAGGCTGTTGCCATGAGGTCCCTGCATGTCACAGCCTCCAGTGGAAACAACAGAGGAACTTCATGGTTTTCCAGCACTGGACTGCAAAAAGTGTGTCTGATACACTCATATTAAAACACATACCACATTTCCCATCTGATCACTAAAATGGAAGGGTGTTTGAGGAAGCCAGTGCTAAGACTGACACCAGAAAGGGGAAGGGGAAATGGGAAAGGAGGTTGTACCTGGCAGATAGCTGAGTTTTTCATCCCCATCTATGCAGCTGGATGGCATTAGCTCCTGTGATTGAATGGGGGCCTACCCACAGATATAAGTAAATAAATCAAAATCCCTTGCACAAACATAAAAGCTGAGAGTGCTTAATTCAGGCTTGACTGTTACTTTCTTCTCTGCACCAGGACCGGACCACTGTGAGATACAAAGAAACATTGACTCTATTAGGTTTGAGCTATTTACCATATTAA
Source organism: Pseudopipra pipra (assembly GCF_036250125.1). Lineage (NCBI taxonomy): Eukaryota > Metazoa > Chordata > Aves > Passeriformes > Pipridae > Pseudopipra > Pseudopipra pipra. The sequence goes on from NC_087549.1 coordinate 6,771,159, forward strand.
TCATAATCCAGCTCACCTTTCAAAAAGTAAATAACATATTTAACATTATCACACTCAGTTTTGAGCAACATTTATCTTTTTAAACAAGCACACAAGACTGGGAAAAATCAATAGGAGAGTTAGACCAGCCTCTCCGTAGAGGGTGTTTGTTATCACCTGTAAGTCACTGTAAAAGATGACAAAGCTGTCACATCATGAAGAAAAGTAATTTTACAGGATTCAGGCAGGTTTAAGTTTCCATCTTCTCCCCTCCTGTAATCCAGGGCATCATGTGTTTCCACCAGCTAAATGAATCTGCAAGCCTGCCAGACACAGATGGTCACCACAGCGACAGAGCTCAGTGTGCTCATTTCCATTTCATGGGCCGTGTTTCCTTACCTTTCCTCTCTAGCAATAAATAAAGGAATTCTAATTCTCCACGGGCAGTGCAAGTCGGTGTGATTGGACAAGTGTAACAGCCCACAGTTGCAGTGGCTGGCTGATCACATTCACATGGGGGAAAAAGGGGATTCTCATTTCATCTGGTAAGAGGAAACTTGAATGTCCACCACGTTCATCACGTGGGTGACAGGGTCCACTTCCCTCACTGTCCCAGTCACCTCAAACAACTGCAAATGGCCATGTAAATTCAGTGGAATTGCTATACTATAGACTAAAGTTATCATGTAAAAAAAGGTTTTATCATGCATAAAAAAGTTTCCAGATAGTCTCATTTCTCTGTGCAGTTTCATAAATATGAAACTTTAAAAATTAAGTACCGATGTAAAAATTTTTGGGGGAGGGATGTTTTTTGTTTGTTTGTTTATTTGTTTGTTGTTAAGGGAGGAGTTTTTACCAATATGGAAGTTAATATTAAATTCTTAGTTGGTGTGTAAGAGTTATTATTCATTTGTATTGTTATAAGGCATTAGAGTTTGCAATTGTAGTGGGAAGATCAGTTGGAACAAGATGAGGTAAGTAGCCATTCTTGTAATGAAAAGGAAAGGTGGTAAGAGGAAAAACAGAAGCAGAGAAGGATTAATTAAATGGCCTGTGGTTTTAGACCATCTTTGTTTCAGAGAGATAATCCTTATATTTGCCTTCCAACCAGTGAATTGCTTGTAGTGGAAATTACTGTACATTGGTGAAAACAAACATATATGTGTAAGATGTTAAGGATACTGGGAAAAATAATAATACAGTTAAATAGTAAATATGTGGGCTTGCAGTGGTACCTGTTGCAATACCAATCTCAGACACGTGAGAAAGATGCTACTTTTTTCTTCTCCTCCACTCTGTAGCTACTACAAGGGTAGAATAAAACTGTTCTATCAGTGACTTTCAAATGGACACCAAGCTTTGCAGTTCAATTCTGTTAATGGGCTATTCAGATTAATGGGTTATTATTTTCTGGTTTTGTCTTACTGCCTTTGTTATTTCTGACTTGAAATGTAGCTCTTGATGATCAACAGGGCTTCTAATATGCACATATTTACATTATTAGGAATACTGTCATGCACAGAACTCATAACTGAGAGTTCACTTAGTTAGCTGTGTTCTCCAGAGAGTTTCGTAACCTTTACCTGTCCTCTGCATATATTTTGATAACTAGTATTGAGTGATTCTCCAAAGTGAATACTGTAACCTGTATAATGAAATTAATCAATAATACTTGCTCTCCTTGATATTACATTCTGGGGACATTTAATTGTATGTCTGTGGAGCTCAGGGTTGCTTTAAAAATGTTTTAATATTAATAGCTGGTTGAACTATAAACCAAAAATTTTGTTCTGTTTTTAATGAAAGAAAAATTTCTCCTCGCTTGATGTAATTGAACTTTAAATCCAGAACTATGCATTCCACAAAAATTGAATTATTTGCAGGATCTTTCTAATTTTGAACTGAAATTCTAGGTATTGCGCAAATTTCCTGCCAGGCCACTGAAACCAGGATAGTTTGCAATCAGATTAAGAACATGGTAAGCCAACATCTTCTTTTGGTGTCAAGGTCACAACATCTGTAGGAGTGTACGGTTGGTGCACACTACCAGCAATCACTATTCGAGGGTGAATATGTGGTCACCTAGAAAGGCAGTATCTGGAGATGTAAGCATGGGAAGGGAGCTGCTCTCTACGTCTTCTGAGAGAAGGGAAGATCTCAGCATGAAAACATCTTCCATCTGATTAGACAGAAAATCCCACAGGAACTACTTGAATACCCAAAAAGTCAATCTAGATTGTTTCACAAAGACATAGTTTCTGTCTCTTACTCCTCCACACCTTCTATAAGGAAGAGAATGAGTCATGGTTGCCTCTTGGTAGCTCAGTCTGAATTTGTCTGCAATCTGCAGATACAATGGGTATTTTTCTGGGACATAATAATTTCCACCTTAGGCTTAACTGGCTGTGAGTCTCTTATGGACCATGTCTTGGGAGCTCTGCACCGGGTGGAGGGATAATATCTAGTTCTTCAGTTCAGGATTCAATCATGATAGGCAAGAAATCCTCCTTCTCCTCCTCATATTCTCTTTCTTATTCATCATATGCCTCCTATTTGCTGCAACGAGCAATTAGCTTGGGCAGTGGAGCACTTTCACTGCTCAGTCCTGATTCCTTTGTGGAGCAGGTCCAATACATTCATGCAATATCTGCATGTAATTGTATAATCAGTGTCTGGGAGGTAAAAGATATTTATGAACATCACCAATTCAGCTGTCACAGAAAATGATAGTTCTAGTGATTCCCAAGTTATGTGTTATACATGTTAAAAAACATGTAAGTTTTTTAAAGGTCAGTTCTTTTTAGGGAAAGAGGGAAAGAGAGAACTCAAAATGCTTTTGGTTACTGTATGGTTAGATAGCTATGCTACATGTGTCTGGGGTCATTATTTGGAACAGATTTGCCTATATCTGTACTGTTAAACTTTCCCAGCCTGGGAAACATGGTGGGCACATCCAAACTGCTAACTGGGAACAATCCCGGGTCTGTGCTGATTCCCCAACTGTGTCCAGGATGCATTTGGGAGAGCGCCAGCTGTCTAGGGCCAAAATCATAGCAGGAATCATTTAACAGAACAGTCTATCAACTTCCCATCCCTGGGAACACTCCCTGGTGCCATTCAATTAACAAGGATAGATGTAGTCCAAAAGTCTAAACTAATTACCGTGAAAAGAGACAGTAACTCAGTGGCAGTGTTTCACTGCCATATGCTGGCATCTTTGGGGTCTGGAGAGAAAATTAAACCATCTTAAGGAAGGCTTTGCCAAAGGAGAGCTCCAGATGACAATTGCAATGGGGAAGAAATTTTTTGCATTGTGAAACTGCAAGCAGAGTGAAGATCGACAGTGAAAGAAAAGATGAGCCCACAGGAACGGGGCGTGATAAAACAGCCCTTCCCTTACTTTCCTCCAGAGTATTTCAATAGAATGGAAATATAGTGAAGAACTGAAGAAGCAAAATACTCAGTTACTTACAAAGATGTGCCATTTCATTTTAAAAAATACTCTATAAATGCTGTGTTTGCACTACTGGACTACAGAGTTAACTACAGCCTGTTCCATGGGGAGAGCTCAAATCAGCCTTCATTTAAACCAGATTTCAAAATCTGTTATCCTGGACACAGTTATTGCGAGGAACATTTACAAGAAACAGAAATGCTTTGTTAAGAACTCTTATCAGGAAGAGCAAATGTGCCACGTACCTGTTGAAGCCTTGTAAAATTCAAACTTTCCCAGTGAAAATGCAATTGTAAATGATAAATCCGTCCTCAGATTGAACTGAAGAGGTTGAACAAATATAAATATATATATATATATATGTGTTTTAGAAAAAAATGTCAACTTGTTCTCCCCTGACATGGATTTAAAAATGAGATAAATGAGATTAAGTAATGTTCTTGCCACTACTATTTGGGGTATCAAATGCACTGGATCGTGAGAGGAGATTGTACTGTAACACTTTATTTTACTGCTGACCTTAGAAAAATTTTTGTCAGACCTCTAGGGCTAGAAAACATCTGGATCATGGGAAGCTACTGCATGAGCAAAGGGCATTTCTTGCACTATGGCTCTGCATAGTATCAACTACTGGATGTACTTTGAATAAACACTCCAAAGGTGAACAAGGAGGGTAAATTCTCTCCTTGTTTACTGGACCACCAGCTGTGTATGTCAAATGTTTCCAACTCTTGTTAAATGGAAAATATTTATCTACTGAACACCTCCAACACAGTATGGCAGTGAAAAAAGGAATGCAGAATGTACACGTAGGACATGATGGACACAAAAGTAACTTGGTTGTGTCTCAACAAGTTCTCCTTTATCTGGAAGAATACAAAATTTGCTTGAAACAATTGCATCTCAGATGTGTCTCACTCCCACTTGTATCTTGTTATAAGGAGTTGTCATATCATTATGTATCCATCCTGTTAGCTTTTACCAACTTCCATTCGCTGAATTGTGGGAGATGGATAAAGGTCAATTGGTGGCTGAGATAATTGAGTTTAATCATGAGCCACCTAAGTGGGGAAAGACATTACCATCTGGCATTATATAGTACATTAAACTAACTCTTCTCAGGCCTGTAAAGGTCATTGTGCATTGTATGGCAAAGGTTGTGTTGTGAAAATGCTAATTGATTTTTAATACTGGCTGCTGATTTTCCTGTAGAGAGGGTCAAGTGCCTCTCGGGAGTACTTACGGACACTCATTCCCAATTCAATTACCATTGTCACTCCATGCCAGCAAAATCAGATGGATTTTTGAGGTCCAGTCCAGCAAAGTTGGAAAAGGATTAAGGATCTAGTTAATAATCCTGACTCTGCCACTGAATGGCTAGGCCACCTCTGTCCAAGTTGGGTAATCGGTTTGCATCTCTCATCCTAAAAGCAAGATAATCCTGTCCTCATGCCCATGGGATTCAGAGGTGGATAGGGAAGATTATTGTCCTTCATAGAAGAGGTCTGAGCACAGGGGTTTAAGTGATTTACTCATATCATATTTCAGCTGACTTAAATAAGAGTTAAATAGATCAAAACAGAAAATACATCAACGAACTAGAACAAGTTCCATGGAGGCCACTGAGGTGATCAGGGCTGGAAGGACCTGGAGGAGAGGCTGAGGGATGAGCAGTGTTCAGCATGGAGAAGAGGTGGCTTTGGGGGAACTTACAGCGGCCCCTGTGGAAAGGTCATCAAGAAGATGGAGCCAGGCTTTTCACAGAGGCACCTGGTGAAAGGATGAGACACAACAAGGTCAGGGAGTCTCAGACTGGATAGAAGGAGTTTTTTATTCCTAGGAGGACATCGAGGCAGTGGAGCAGGTTGCCTAGATACATTGTGCCTTCTCATCTTTAGAGTTTTTCAAGACCCAAATGGATAAAACTGAGCAATGTTATAGGATCCCATAGCTGGCCTTGTTTTGAGAATGAGGTTGGAATAGAGATCTCCTGAGTTCCCATTTAACCTGAATGCATGTTGACCCCATGAAATGGGTACGTTGGTGCTGGATACTCCCTTTGTGTGAGCCATCTGGGAGAACAGACAGATGGGAATATCCATTATTCTCCACATTCAGCACACACAGCAATCACTATGAGTCAGATGTGCTTCCAGCAGCTTCCTCCAACACCTCTGAATACTAGATGGTGATACTTTGCCTTCTGAAAAGAAGACAGTTGATAATTTTTTCTGGCATTTACACACATGTCCAGTATCCTGCTCCTGACTCTCCTCTTCAGTGGCATTTGAGTTGTACACAGTTACGAAACACATGCAAAGTTCAAATCTTCCCAGTTCCTGTTAGTTAGATGCATTTCTAAGAAACGCTGAGAGAAAGACAAGTATAAGATTTGGAAAGACGTGGTTGGGAGACCTGTGGTGTGACAGACTGCCTAGCTCACAACAGTGGGCTGCAATGACAAAGGAAATCCCTGGCAAGGCACTGGCAAATTTCTGTGTCCATAATTTCCTCAGTTCTAAAAGGAATTCTGGAAGGCTAATCATCATTTGTATTAGATCATTACTATGTAGCCACAATCTGTGACAGCAGGGAGACAGAAGTTAATGATGAAGGCACTTATAAAAAACCCCCCAATCACAAAAAAACCCAGACCAACCCAGAAAACATACCCCACCACCACCACCACCACCAAAACAAACAAACAAACAAAAAACACAAACAAAAAACCCCTCCCAAAACACCTCACTACAAAAAGCAAATCTTCACTATTTCAGAACTGTGTATTTCTAGGAAAAATACTCCAGGATCTCTTTAAATGGCACTTTCAGCAGTTTAGAAAATGTTACTATTTATGCAGAACTTGTCACAGCTTTGCACAAATGCTCAAAATGAGAAAAAAAAGCAACAAAAAAGAGATGAAAAAGCATTACCAGGGCTTAAAAGGAATAGGTGAAAACAAAAGTTTTTCCCAGTGCAATCCAAGCTCCTTTTTGTCAGATTTAAAGAATTTCATCCAATTTCCCCATTAATCAGCTGATAAAGCAGCCCCACATTCTGACATGAAGCATAAGATAATGTCAACATTATTTGCAAACTGCTGCATTACAGTGACAGCCTAATGTTTATTACTGTCAAATTACTGTCATTTTATTAAAAGGACCAAAAGCTCTGGCTTTGCTAAGCACAGCTCTCAGTCCCACCAGAGCAGTGAAGCTGCTCCCTCTTCCCCTGCGCTGTTTTCTGTGATGGAGCACAGTATTTGCATCTGTCTGCACAGGCAGCTCTGTGACTCTTCTGGCTAATCATCAAGGCAGGGAATTCTACATCCCAAGACATCTTTTAATCTGAATATCACCCCTTAGTTTTTGATAGTTTGGGGTTTTTTGTTTTCGTTTGGTTTTTTGTTTTTTGTTTTGTTTGGTTGGTTGGTTTGGTTTTGTTTTGTTTTGTTTTTTTGTTTTGGTTTGGTTTTTTTTGGTTGTTGTTCTTTTTTTTTTTTTAATCCCTGAAGCCTTCCTATGTATTATCCCAACAGTGTATTCTCCTAACAGCTATTCTCCCTGTGGTATTCATGTTGCTAGGACCAGATTCTACTTGCCTTACTCAGAAAAGCTTTCTCTGCTGTGTAAGTTCTGGCACTTGTGAAGTGACATGCTCTGGAATTTTAGGAAAGATATCACTGTGACACCTTCTAGACTTGCATCTAATAGTCAAATAGAATGTAATATTCTCATCACCTATGCTGTTCTAGTACAAAATAAAAATACTTGGTAACATGTCTGGGCTAATCCACTCCATAGGCTTGCACACAAAAACCCTAAAATTTTTTTTGACATTGGTAATAAGAGCTGGAAGCTGCAGACTCCAAAATTCAGCCGTAAAATCAGTGAGGATTTCCTAGAAATAGTACTGCTAAGGGCTGGCACAAGCACAATGCTTACACAAGGAAAGGAAGGGCAGGCACTGTCTCCTGTGGCCTTTTAAACGAGGTTTGAGATCCCTTTATCCAGCTTTGGAAAGAATTGCTGGATTTGTATTTTTTGAGGGGGAAAGGACATATGAGCCTCTTCTGCTGAATGTCTGCAAGCAATAGTAGCAGCAATGGGATTTCTTACACTCAGTGTGTTCATAATACAGTAATTTAGCTAAGGTTTAATAATTTCTTGCACTACAAGTTAATGTTATCAGTTTAACACCTATAACATCCAGAAGGATTCCACTATTATTTAGTTAGTTATTTATTCCATTCTTATTTATTTCATATATAAAACTTGAAGAAGAAGAGCATTTCTACTGTGCTCCACTGGTTTGTGTCCATGGAACCTTGTGTGGCCCTTGCTTTCCAGTTTGACTGTAACAGTTAGTAATGAGTAAACCGCAATTAGTGTTGGTTCCAACGAGAGCTTGAATGACCTTTTAAACTTTTATAACAAAGAAAATGAAAATAAACTCAGGGTATGTCTATACACAGGTGAATGCACTTCAGAAATATACATTAACTAGCATGTCCCATACCAAGATACTCAAATATGAGAGGTGGGAAATAGAAGTGCTGAGGGTTAAAAGCAATTGGCTTTGATTGTCATATTTGGTGAAATATTCATAGCTAAAATACTCTCACCTCCAATCCAGCTTAGTGCCAAAACTAGGTACCATTTATATCATAGAGTTTTACTAGCTGATTTCCAGATACGGAACTGAGGTTTGTGGAATCAACTATTGCAAACAAGAACTAAAAGAAACTTTGCTAGACACCTGCACAAGAAAGTCATGCCTCCTTTCACCACTTCTTGCAGCCCGTTCAGCTCTTTTGCCCAGAGAATTTGTGGCTGCCCCATCCCTGGCAGTGTTCAAGGCCAGGCTGGATGAGGTTTGGAGCAATCTTGTCTAGTGGAAGGTGTCCCTGCTCATGGCAGGAGGGTTGTAAATAGATGATTTTTAAGGTACCTTCCAACTCATACCATTCTGTGATTCTATGATTCCATGAATCAGAGAACCTCATATTTATATGATTTTTAATTAACCTATTTCAATTGATGTCTTTGCTTTATTTGAAGTCATCATCTGATATCCATCATTTAGGGAAGCACTGCAACTTATCCTCCAAGCCAGTGGTGACCATGTCTTGTCTTGTTCACAAGACTAAACCCTTCTATCCTGTCAAATACCTATTCTACATTGTACACATACTGTCAACCCTCTACTTTAAAAAAGCTAAGGTTGCCAAAATGAGGGGGGGTTATGGAGATTGCACAGCAGGAAAGAGAATTTCATACATGCACAGAGAACCTTTGTGTGAAACTTGAAACTCTTTCTTTAAGGTACAAAAAGACCAATCCTGAGGGTCTGGAAAATTATCATCCCTGAAATTTGCAAGAGCATTTTTGAAGCTTGGCTTGGCTAATACTGAAAACCAGAAAGAGCTCATGACTGGACTTTTCTCTGCGACAGGAAGGAGCAAACTTGCACACCACATGTGGCTAATCTGAAAGAGCTATCTGCATCAGGGTCACTTCTTCATTGTCCTCATTCTGTGTTATGTGAAATTGCCAGGATGATAAATCTTCCTTCCTGAAAAAATAGATATTTGGTGTAGGAATGTGTTCTGGAGTGTTTTGTTTTTTGGTGTGTTTTTTTTTTTTTTTTTTAACATCTCATTTGCATCATAGATTGTTTACTTATTATCTAATTTTACCAAAACACTTAGGTCAGATTTTTTTGTATAAATTGAGGAAGTAATCTGAAAAACTACACTAGGAATAACCACAAACGCAGATCAAATATAACTCATCTCAAGAACAGACAGAAGGAGTACATCTGGTATGATCACAAGGCCATCTTTTTTTCAATTTCAAACACAAATGACCTCTAGGACACTGAAATTTAATTGCAAACATTTAGTCTGATTAAGTAAGCCTGAAGGTCTGTCTCTTCCAGAAGAGATAAGTAAAATATTTTTCTGGGTAGGGGGAGGTGAAAAGAACTAGTCATCTGCAAGGATATAATAATTTAAGGATTCATCCCTACCAATATCCAAACCGCAGATCTTAAATCTGCAGATGTCTGAAAAAGATTTTAAAGTCAAATAAGGCAGAAGATTAGGAGTTCTTTACTCCCAGGGAATTTCACATGCTTGAAGAACAGCAATTGCTTTGTCTTCTGCTGAAATGCAGCTCTCTCTGGGGTAAAGAGAAGCAGCTGTGTAATAGCACATAGTGATGCCACACAGGAACTTGACAGGAAAGGAAAAATTGCACGTGAAAGCACAGCAGCACCAGGAACTTTGCTAGACAAACTGTGCAGTCATTACCCTTTCAGATTATCGGGACAGAGATGGAAATTAGGCTTCCTGTAACACAGGGCGTTTAAATACTCCTCTGTGGCAAAGCCTGAAGCTTGATATCTTATTTGAAGCCTGGCAACCACCAGCTCACAAGGCCTTTTGCTTCAACGCTGCTGCTGCCGGTGCTGTTCTGGTGTCATAACGGCGGATACATGTTCATTCATGAGCAATATCTGGTTACAGACGGAGTTTGCTGGTGTGAATAACTTGGGCTGCTTACAAGAAGGGGGAAAGAAAAAAGGGGAAAAAAAAAAAAAAAAGAAAAACTCCTGAAAACAGGAAAGGCAGCAATCTAAATATGAATCAAAAGCTGCACAACCCATAGAGTCAATGGGAAATGAGATGATAAATACCTGGCTCTGGATGAACGTTAGAAGGCTCAGCAATATGGTTTACTTGCTTCTTAAAGGAGGAAGTGCAGGGTGAAAATTAACACAGTTGGTGGAAATCTAGGAGACAGATAATGAGCTTCACCAGAGGCTTAGGAGGTGGGGATGGATTTGCCCACAAAGGAATTTTGCTACACCTAATTAAAGCATTGGTAAATGTAAAAGGCATCCAAAGAAGGAACACTGAAGCAGTCCCTGTGAGGGTCCCAAATTGCTGCTCAAACCAGGAGGAGAACACGTGATCTGTTAGTACTTTCCCTAGGTTTTCAGTCCTCAGAAATACCTGTTTTGCACACTAGGTTTTGCCTGACCTGCCTGGGTGGCAACGGTGTCTCACCCTGTCACTAACCTCCAGGCCTCTTCAGTAAAGTAAGAATCTTTGGATCATAAAGGTTGGAAAAGACCTCCAAGTTCATCAAGTTCAACTGTTAACTCAGCACTGACAGGTCCAGCAGTAAATCATGTCTCTAAGCACAAATCTACGTTTTCTGAACGCTTCCAGGGATTGTGATTCCACTGCTCCCCTTGGCAGTCTGTTCCAACGTTTGACCACCCCTTCAGTGAAGAAATTTTTCCTAATATCCTATTCAGGCTTAAGTAAAGGATGTAGAAACGGGTGAACAGATGCTGTTGAGTTCCACTGGGGGCCTGATCTATACCAACAACAAAACCACCATCTCCAAGAATTTGTGAGTCAGTCCTGCTCCTCCTATTCACTGTGTATTGACCCAGGGTCCATCAGCCCGAAGTACTGAGACATTCAAACTGATCTTGAGCTTTGTGTGGTAAGCAATGCTTAGCTATCTCAGTCCATACCGTGATGGTAATTGCTGAGTGATGTTTCCCTCTCCACATCTCCACCCATATGCCTTTGTCATGTTTTCTCCCCCTTCCCAGTTGGAGAGGGGGTTGATAGTGCAGCTTTGTGGGCCAAGGCCAACCCACCCCATTCATCTTCCCATCTTTATCCTGACCCATGAGCTTAAGAGACACATCTTTTTTTTTTTTTTTTTTTTTTTTTTAAATAACCATAGCAGCCCCAATTTGCAAATATCACAGAACCACAGAATATGCCAGCTTGGAAGGGACCCACAAGGATCATCAAGTCCAACCATTCGCCCTGCACAGGACCATCCCAAGGAATCACACTATGTGCCTGAGAGTGTTGCCCAAATGTTTCTTGAACTCTGTCAGGCTTGGTGCTGTGACCACTTCCCTGGGGAGCCTGTTCCAGTGCACAACCACCCTCTGGGTCAAGAATCTCTTTCTAACATCCAACCTAAAACTCCCCTGACACAACTTTAGGCCATTCCCTTGGGTTCTGTCACTGGTCAACACAGAGAAGAGATCAGTGCCTGCCCTTCCTCTTCATCCACAAGGAATTTGTATGACTCAAATGACACAATTTTGAACTCTATTTGCTTAAAGACTACTGACTTTGGCCACAACAACTCCATGCAGCGCTACAGACTGGGCATAGTGGCTGGAGAGCAGCCAGGCAGAAAGGGATCTGGGAATTTGGATTGACAGGAAGCTGAACAGGAGCCAGCAGTGTGTCCAGGTGGCCAAGAAGGCCAATGGCATCCTGGCCTGGATCAGGAACAGTGTGGCCAACAGGACTAGGGAAGTGATTCTTCCCCTGTATTCAGTGCTGGTGAGGCCACACTTGGAGTACCGTGTCCAGTTCTGGGCCCCTCAGTTCAGGAAGGATATTGAGGTGCTGGAGCAGGTCCAGAGAAGAGCAACAAGGCTGGTGAAGGGACTGGAGCACAAGTCCTATGAGGAGAGGCTGAGGGAGCCTCTTGTCAGTAAGACAAGAGGACATGGTCTTAAGCTGTGCCGGGGGAGGTTTAGGTTGGATACTAGGAAGAAATTCTTTACAGAAAGGGTAATCAGACATTGGAATGGGCTGCCAGGGAAGTGGTGGATTCTCCACCCCTGGAGGTTTTTAAGATGAGACTGGATGTGGCAGTTAGTGCCATGGTCTGGTAACCACAGCAGTGTTGGATCAAGGGTTGGACTTGATGATCTTGGAGGTCCCTTCCAACCCAGCTGATTCTGACTCTATGATTTTATGATTCTATGATTCTATGATTCTATGATTCTATGACTTTTACTTGGGTGAGTAGTCTAAATCAAAGCTGTAAATCTTTTAAGACTTGTTCCATTCTAACCAAACTATATTATGGCCAAGGACTTAAAATTCTGACTGTTGGGGTTTTTTAAAGATATAGATGGATGACTGCCCATTGGACCTAAAATGCTGCAGGTGGTCAAATGAAAATAGATACTAATCTGCAATTCGCTGTTTTTTTCTGGTGTGTTTTTTAAATACTAAGAAACTCCTTGAAAAATAAATGCCTGCATGTAATTGAAACTGTTGCCTGCTCTCTAGATGTACCTGTAGTAGAACAAAAGATCTGCAGGGATGATTAATCAGTAGCACTGTTCCTCAAGCACTGTCTGATTAACAGCATTTCCACTTACAGAGTCCTTCACTGGAATTAGCAGAACAGGGTTTCAGCAGTGAAGGACAATAATAGGTCTGGTGCTGGAGAAGCATAAGGAAGTCAACACTTTCCTGCTGACGTAGGTTGATCATTGGGATTTTACTTCTAATCAGCTCACTTACAGTCTGTGTTTGCACAGGAGAGAAGACAGAGGAGGGAGCACAGACTTCATCTTTAGTGTGTTTATCCATTACTAAATTAATTCTATTACTATATTAACAACTGCAATTATTTCAAAAGTCATTCATGTGGGTCAGGAAGGAGGTGTGAGGTAACAACAGGCAACCAAATGAGGCTCCTAGCCCAGGAGGGGAGTGCCTTGATGTATCTCAAGAGAGACAAATCATACTTTGCACGCTGCTCTGTCCCTCTCTTCAGTGGCTTTCTACCACAGCTGCCTATAAAGGAACCTAGAACAACTACAGGGCAGACTTAAGATCACCTTACCTGCACCCAAAACCCCTGAAACACAGAAGCCTCAATACACACTGACACTGTGCAGATAGATGTTTCAAGATGGTGTTGAACAGGACTTGGAATGGTCCTAAAGCCTGTTGGCTGAGGGAGAAATAAAGATGTGCACAATCTTTCTTGTACCACGATGGACTTGAGAAGAAAAAGTAACAAGAAGAAAGCACGTGGAGTATTTTTTACCTGCTTTCTATGCTTTTTTTTAAAGAAGGAAAAGGAGGAAAGACCTGTAGAGGCTTAGGTTCCTCCCAGCTACCTTCATTCGGGAGCTGGGTAAATGGTGACTAGTACACTGCCCCAAAAGAAAGTCATCCTTTAAAAATGTACATTTTTTGAAAATAAGTTTTAAAATGATTTGGTTTTAAATGAAATAGTAATTTTATTCCCAATACACATTTTTCTACAAACCAAATTATCCTGGGAAAATTTCAGTTTCTGAGGAATATTGCACCAATATTGCACCAATGACAAACTTCAGGCTTGTTTTGGCTGTTCTTCTCTATAGTGCAAAATGATCGTGCAAAATTATCTACCTGCATCACTACTTCCTTAACAGAACAGCATTTGAAAGTTAGTGAATTCCTTAAATGTTATGAGCCACAGAGGTATAAAGCCTTACATTTTCATTAGCAGAAGTGCTGCATATTTTCTAGTTAAAAGATTTCCTGTACATATTCCAAAGGGTAGATGAGGTTATTTAAACAGCTCTGGATAACTGGATAAGCACACGGGAGGTTTTTATTTTCCTTCTGTGTAACCTTTAGTGGTTATTAGTGGGGGTGGATACTAATATTTCAGAAAATAGACAAAAGAGGAAAACTTTAACTTCCCATTGTTCTGAGTATTTATGCACAGAAATTCACCTGATTTTTCTAGTTTTTAGACTTTCCTTCAGAATTTAAAACTTTTCTTTAAGCAGCAACTAACATCTATAGCATAACCACAGAATCACTGAATATCCTGAGCTGGAAGAAAAGTTTCTTCATATACAAGTCCTCTCAGCCAATATTCTAGCAAATCTTGAGATTTAAGATGCCTACAAATAAAAACATGTGGCCATGTTTAACAGAAGGCTGTGGAAACAAACAGAGTATGAAAACGTCCTAATAAATGCATATGCTAAGAAGGCTGTCAGAGAAATGCTTGGAGCAGAAGCCATCAAAAGACAGTCTGTATTTTCTGCTTACAAGCAGAGCATAAAGCTTTTGCCTAAGGAAGGATGGACGGAGAGAAGGACAAACAGACAGCAGGTAAGAAACATGGTTATGTACACCTCTCACCTACTCCTATTTGGAATAGTCCCCTCTATTTGGGGGACCTCAGTGCTCCCTATAGTTACCTGAAAGGATGTAGCCAGGAGAGGGTCAGTTTTCTCCCTGTTAACAAATGATAGAACAAAAGGCAACAGCCTTAAGTTGCATCAGGGGAGGTTTAGATTGGATATTAAGAAGTATTTCTTCACTGAAAGGGTGGTGAAGCATTGGAACAGGCTGCCCAGGGCAGTGGAAGAATCACTGAAGTGTTCATAAACATGCAGGTATGCTGCTTAGAAACAAGGTTTAGTGGTGGACTTGTCAGTGCTGGATTAACAGTTGGACTTGATGATCTCGGAGGTCTTTTCAAACCTTAATGATTCTGTGATTCCATACTGTGGGGCAAACCATGTCTTCTACATCCATCGCTACAAGAGTTGTCTCCAGTGATTTTCTCTGGGTATCTATTTGTTCCCAGACATTATCAATTGCTGCTGTTTTCAAGGTATCAACAAAGCTGGTTTTGGAACAGAAATATGAGTGGGATTCAACATTCTTCACTTCAGACATCTAAGGTTTAAATATCCAAATAAGTTTAATCACCAACATGAGTCAAGGGGGAAGAAGCAGGTACTTTCAGAGGGTGAGTCAGTCCCTTGAGCTCAATGTATTTCTCTCTCAAAAAGTTGATTTGTCCTTTGAGCTTGTTTCTCTTGGTTGATGATAAGCAGAGCCTGGGCAAACAGTCAAGAATTTGTCATCTGTGGTAGATATATAAGTCAGAACGGATAATTCCAGACTGTTTCTTTAACAAAATTTAGATCCTTCTATTAACCTAATAAGTGGATGCTGTTTATTCAAAAAGTATAACTTGTAAGGTAACCACAGCAATATCCAAAATTGCTAAATGTAGCTTGCGTGAGGAACAAGAGTTGTGTTGGTATGTCAGCATCAGCAAATACCGACTTACATTGCTTTCAGTTTGTAAAGGCAGTAAGACATGCACAATAACATATACACAAAATGGAGTATTCATCCTTGCTGATAAAAGGAATTTTGATGATCTTAACTCTCACAGATCACTAGTCTGAAAATCAGTTAGAAAAAAGTGCTTTCTTGTGACGATTAGAATTATTATACAACAATCACTGATCCATGACTTTCAAGGTCAGACAGTTATTAGATCATTCAATCTCACTGCTATGTAGGAAAACCAACAGAAGCCGATTCTTTTGCATGTAGCCTGCTGCTGTGGTTAATCACTCTCATTCGAGCCTAATTTCTCATTTAAGACTGCAGAGTTTTTACTCAGTGTTAGTTCTTATTTTTTTTCACTACTAGATTAGAGTCATTTAGTACTTGTTATTTTCTCCCAGTGTGAGTGATTATAAACCATAATCAAGCTTTTTAAGTCTCTCACAGCGAGATATCATCTTCTGTCCTTTGAATTATTCTTCTGAAGAGCCCTTACCAAATATGTTAAATTATGTACACACGCATATAAATATTATTCAGAAGTACACAAAGTGACCTTTCAAAGGGGTATTGATCGTGGCATTTACAAGTTATGTGCTTATATCTTTGAAGTATACCAAAAGTTAATGAAGATATTCCTACTATGTGAGGAATTCCAATGCCAGACCACATAAAAGTAGAAAAAAAAAAATGTTAGTTACTGCAGGGAGCTAGGATGCATCACTTCAACTTCCTAACATCAAATATGTTTAAATCAAGAGTTAATTCCAGGGAATAAAAACTGGAATACTCTAAAAAAAATAGCCAAAAAAAAAAAAAAAAAAAAAAAAAAAGACAACTTAATGAATAGCAGTTATTGCATGGCTTCCCAAGCAAGCTCAGGGAAGGTATGCTCTGGGATGTGGAGGGCTTCCTCTTCTATTGCAGAATTTGAAATCCAAGACGCCTTTTAGTATTTGGCCTGCTTTTAAAAACCTATCTTCCCCACTGCTCACCCAGTTTCCTGTTGTGCAATCTGCTTACATTATTTTTTCAATGTTCATTTCCTCAAACCTCTAATTAGTGTAATAAAGTAAATGCAATTCATGGTCATCACCTCAAAACATACCACAACGTTTTTCCACAATCCCTAATGCATTCATGCCACAGTTCTTTCAAGACAAGTAACTGCCTGAGGATCATCTCTGCTTTCTTGATTTATACTTCCTTAATTCTGTCAGTCTTAGAGGGACCTTGTTTCTGATGTAAAAAAAAATAGTCTTCAAGTGAATAATGAAAAAACCACACATACTTTCTTATGAATATTCTGTATTAGAAAATCATCTCTAGAATATTTTAAATATCTTAGGGAATTTTCTGTTTAAACCATTTCAATTTAGAGCCTCAAATGCTATAAAAAAGTGAAACTTTTGCTAAACAGAATAAGGTCAATTTTCACAGGTGGGTAATTCTGATAATCAACATTAGTCAGATGATTTCCAATATGCATGCAGACAGTATTCACCATACTTTAGATATTTAGTAATCTTATTTGATTTCAAGCTGTAATTAACTACCCTGAAAGGGCAATTGAATTCTTTAAACTGTAAATATTTATATTGTAATATAAACATTCCAAAATGATTTAGCAAAAGCCCAAAGCCATGAATGCATGTTTAGCAGTATAATTCTGTAGCAATCTCACTATTTGAAGCAAGACCAGCTTTACCCATGGATTTTTGAATTGGTAATTGCATTATCAGAAGAAAGAACTTAAGAGATAAATGTATTTATTTTCTTTTTTAATATAGCCTTAATAAGAGTAATTCTGTGAGATGAAGTCTACATATTTTCTCTCAGTAAGAAAGACAACAAACCTCCACACTAAGAAACCCCAACTCTTAACAGGAGAGTGGAAAAACAAAGTAAATAACTAAATGAATAAAAAGTGTTTCATCTTCATGAGATGTTTCGGGCATAAGGATCTTTCACAACCAGATCAACAGCAAGAGCACAAATTATCACTTACTCTTTTGCCATAGAAGCCAACAAACTATTGAGTTCACAGGTTACTGCTTGAGTAAGCATTTGGAGCAGTTCACTATGTTTTGTGCAAGAGGGAAAAAAAAAATCAGTCTATGGAGGTCAGAAAAAACCCCCTACAACTTTCCATTATCTTCAGAAAGGTGTCAAAATTTCCCTTCAGGTGAAAACTCTTTCTTGATTCTAAATTTCAGTAAAAGATAAGACCATTTAAGCTATTTTACATCAAATGGTTCTAGGCATAAAAACTGGTTTAGTATTTAGCTTTGCAAAAGCAGGAACTCAACTGCAAGGATTGATTTATATTTAATTTTACTCTGGGTAGTAAGATCAGAATCTTGTTTAGTCAGGAATTCTATCTCAGTAGCTTTCTATCTTGAAAGAGCATAAGCTATTTTCATTACTGGATATATAGATTCCTGATAAATCTTGTCATAAATCTTTATTAAACATAAATTACTTTAATTTCACAATTTCAAGTACATCTTTGACTGAAAAGTGAAATTTTCCTTTAAGCCTGTTCCCTGATTTGCTATTTTTAGGAATGTCGACATTTCATACTTTTTTAATACTTTCCCAATGATGAACCTGAAAAAAAAACCACACAGCAAAGTAGCTTTATTTCAGCCCTTGGCTACAGCTTAAGCATCTTCAAAATCCAAGTTTGCCAGAGACGTTCTCTTGACTTGCAATCATGTACAAAACCTGCCTGAAGACAAGGGTCAACGCACAATGAAGTACCTGAGGCTGCACAAACATTTATCTTCGCAATATCTGCTTTAATACTAAATTACTTTCAATAATTTCCATTACCAAAGGGGTTTTTCTCCCCATTAAACAAATGCAGCTGTCTTGGGCAAAACTGCTGAGCTTGTAAAAATAGTTCTCAGCCCCTTCATCCAATTAGTCTTTCTTATAAAATTAAAAAGACAAAGATATTCTGATTCTTGCTGTGCATTTACTTTAGCTGCAACAGCACTGGTGTTCTTGGACATTGGTAACCTGGAAACCCTGCTACAACTTTGGTCTTTTAGCACACATTTGTGAACTTACTACAAAAATCATATTATAATGCTAAAATAGTTTTAAAAAAAAATTGCAAAGTTCTGGATGGGGAAATGGAAGCAGAACCACTCTTAAGAACAGATATCATTCTATTTATCCCCAATCATTACATAGACATTTCAAATTTCTATTGCATTTTGAACTTTAAACTTCTAGTTCCTTTGCCCAGAAGGATGAAATTCCAATTTGAAATGCACGCTCTGCAGCATCACTTAGAAAGATGTACGACCTCAAAGTTGTTCTAATTCAAACAGTCAGGGGACATTATTTCATGCCATTTATTACCTATCTAAATGTGGGGACATCCCCAAGACAGCAAAGACACTATTGGAAATGCTGATGCAGACTGGACAATTCATTCAAAGGCAGGCTCATGTCCTTGCCCAAAACCTTTTAAGTAAGGTGATGTCATGGAGAACTGGTATCATGGAACTGTCACCAGGACTGTCCCACTGTAAAGTCACTGCAGCACAGGCAGGATGAATGTCTATGTATGCTCTTGAAGTGAATGACAGAGTTACTTCAATGAGACCCAGATTTCACTCAAAACACAATCACAGGACATAATTTTTTACCTAGTGATAATAAAACCCAGCAGAAATGGAGTCATAGAATCAGAGAACGGCTTGGGTTGAAAGGGCCTGAAGTCCAGGCTGCAAAGGCTGGAGACAATCAGTGCTTAAGTTTGCAGTGAAATGAAGCAAAGTACTTGTAACACAAACAGCTGGATGGTCTGCAGTCAGCCCACCTCAACTGGAACCCAGTGGTTCCTGTGTTAGACCACTCAGTAATGAAATAAGACTTCAGAAAAACTATCACATTTGTGAAATATTTTAATATGTGACTATCAAAGCTAAGTCATACTAGCAAAATATTTTAGTATTGCCATTAAGGAGCTCTGTTGTTCACAACTCCAGAGTGGAAGGCTTGATACTTCACTCCTTGAACTGTTCATAGCACTCCCTAAATGAGCTTCTATTGGTAATCCTGGTGTCCAGTCCAAATTACAGCAAGTGAAATTGCATTCTGCTTATCTAAATTCCCCACACAGTATCTATATACAGTTTTTATATTTGGCCTGCATTTAAAATGGTAGGTGCTGTTCCACTCCAGAGGCTCATGCCTCTCAGTCTGAAGGGAATGATTACTATATATCTCCTGTGCTTATTCAAAGGGTTTTTTTGATTCTGCTTTTCATTTATTTAAATAATTACTATTGCTTGCTGTGGAAAACACTTTAAAAATGCAGTTTCAGCACAGTAAAAGATGACAGCAGGGAAAACTTCTCCAGACTGACAGATCAGCTAATAAAATCACCTTAAATATTTGAAGTTTAAAAATATAGATTTTTTTTTATGGTCAGTTTATTCCAGGTATTAAAAATTATCTCCTACTCAAGACACTTTGACTGATGACAAGGTTAATAGGAAGTCCTAATTTTAGCCATATCCCCATAATGTCAAACCCATTTTTCAATAGTCAGTATATGGAATTAGAAGTTATGAAAACCTGCTAAAGAGGTGGCATTTTGGTGTGAAATTATCATCTGATATTGTTTATTTTCAAAACAGAACAAAGAACCAAATCATACTTTTGTTAGGATGAATTTGAGATTCAGTGAAGAAAAACACATCAGATGCAACCATAACAGAGGAATGGAACACACGTGCTTTGCAAGCAGTATTTAGGAAAAAGAACACAAACTAAATTATCAGAGTTTTATTTCTGTTACAAATTATCACAATCACAATTAATATAAAACAGAAAGCACTGAGGAAACATGACTGTTGGATACAAGGTTTATCAAGGTGTAAAAACCACATCCAAGACTCTACTACTAGAAAACCTGTGACTGTGTATTAGAGAAAACATTTCTATGCATCAAACACCAAGTGAAAGAGAATAAGCAGCATAGTATAATTGACAGGGATTAAACACCTTCATGCTTCTGAAGGTAATGGAAGTTGGAGCATCATTTCTACCCAAGAGTCTTGTTTTAAGCAGACTTGTTTACAATCAGCTATTAGGAAAAGCCTCAGCATAAACCACCAATCTTCGTTTTAACTCATCCATGTTGTTCATACGTTAGACAAGCTATTTCCAAAAGCATTTAAATTCTAGTCATGAGACTTCACACACTC
The DNA here is from genome assembly GCF_036250125.1 of Pseudopipra pipra. NCBI lineage: Eukaryota > Metazoa > Chordata > Aves > Passeriformes > Pipridae > Pseudopipra > Pseudopipra pipra. The sequence continues at coordinate 6,791,764 of NC_087549.1, forward strand.
TCTTACACTTGCTGCATAAGGCTAAAAACAGTCACTAAAGGAGCAGAAGGAACGGGAGGTTGCGTTATTGCTTGTAACAGGAACTTAGATGAAAATTTTTTATTGAGCTCCAAATAAAACATTGTTGCATCACTATACAATTAAGAGTTTAAATATACAGTTATTTTAAAAAGTGTATACTGTTATACACTTTAAGGCTTTAATACAAGAAATACTGAACAGGATTTTCACACTCCGTAGCCTCTCGCTGATTTCTGGGCACACGGATAAGTACAATGCTCTAAGCAGTCCATAATTAACATGGCAGAAGTTCCTGAAAGAGAGCAAAATACAATTTATTTGTATATATCCTAAGACTGGTGACCATGAATTCTCTGAAAACTGTTAAGATTATAAGCAGTGGAATCAGGCAATTATGCATATAATTAACATATGTAGATTTATGGAAACCACTGCAGAAACTATCATTGAAATTCAGTGCAAATGTTATAAAAAGGTTCAATAAAGGCAAATTAATGATATGATTAATTATAACCATTGACATTACTTGCTTGACTGGTAACATACAATAACAGACCAGTGTCAGAGTACGAAACTCTACTAGAATGAAAACACACTTCTAGGTTAATTTGTTACAGTGGAAGAAAGGCTGCCCCCTACATTGATTTATTTTTTTAATTTAGAGACCTTCCCCGATTATTTTTCCTCTCTGTTCAAAATCTAATGGATTTCACTTCAGAGATTACAGAAACAAAAACTAACAGGAAAATGCAATAGCAGACTGCTAGTGTATGTTATTTTAGAAACTGTCAAGAGAAGTTTTGCACCGCAAATACACAGTTTTGAAGAGTATCTAATATCAACTGTTTGAACTGATGCACTTTATAGAGTGCACACCTCTACAGGACATGATAATTGATACCTTTTGTTTTTTAAGAGGCATGAAAACACATTTTCTTAGGAGAAAGAAAGATTTTAAGTTATCAACATGGAGCTTTGGAAGTAGGAAGACTTAGTTTATATCGTGAAACCACATGGTAATCATTCAATGATGCACCCAAACAGCCTCTGCTATCAGGGAAACACACTTTTCCCCTGCCAAAAGGAACTTAAACCAATTTAAGTTTCTGGACTTCAAGGCAGAGTAGCAGAGAAGTGGCACACATGCTTACTGATACATTCATCCTCCCTACTGGAGGAACCAAGAAAAGATGGCATTTAAAAAAAAAAAAAAAGAGTTGGGTTGACAATATAGAACAGTGAACTCACTTCTGAATTCACTTATTTATCTACTAGTCATCCCTGCCACTAGATACTTTAGTTTCAACCTTTTTTAGTTTCAACCCTTCAAGTTTCACTGTATATGTTTAATATAACACTTGATATTTGCAGATGAACGCTTCCTATGTAACTCATCATACTATTTAAGATGTGAACAGAGATTTTGCCAATCTACTATAAATATTTTTAAAAGATATTTATATATTCAGTTTTGCCATAGCAGTTCTAGCAGCTGTTATTAAATCTTTGCCCCTTGAGCCCCAAAGGGCAGAAATCTTCTCCAAGCTCTCCTACCCTTAAAGAGTCCTTTGATTTAAACCCTTAAAACACTCAAAATTGTTCTAAAGCCATTTTGTATGCACAAAAGGTTCCTTCAGGATGTGACAGCAGCCTCTTAAATTTACTGTGGTATACAGAGGCAGTGCAATGTATGCAGTATTTCACAGTACAGAGCTCTATTTATCTGAGCCTTGTCAACTAAAGGCACTGAGATCATGACATTAGCAGGGAGAATTACCATTCCAAATAGAAAAAACCCCCCCTATTTCTATTTAAAATATACGCCACCTGAGCATAAATACAGTTAAACAGTAGAGCCAGTTATTCTTCAGCTAATGTTTCTCGATGGATTTGTTCTCCTTCAATTTGTGCCAAAAATCAGTCTGCTAACTTATGCAGAAATGCTTGACTTGGAAAATCAGTCTACAAAATGTGTTTTTCAAGTTTGAGGCATGTTTGCTGACCAGATTAGAGTTTTAAATTCCCATTTTAACAGTACTAGCATCAAATTACATACATTTTCTTCGGCTTCCTCTGTGCAATGAAATACTTAATTGGTTGAAATGTTGTCATAACTATGTATACCTTTCAATACACAGCCAGAGGAGTGTCCACACACTGTGACAGTCTAATGTCCTCATTAAGGGTAGCTTAAAACTATTACTTTTCCCACCAGAATTCAACAGAGCCAATGATACTTAAAGTCTTGTGCAGAATTAAGAATTAAGGACCTGATCAAAAGCTTCATTATTTATTTAATAATTTCCCAGCTGAGTAAAGATACCTACCAAAGCATCAGAAGATTAGGGTTTTTGTTCTCTTGGCTGTCCAAAGAGGTGGGTTTCCTGACAAGAGAGGAAAAAAGAGGTAATTTTACTAAAGTTCAAAGAATTTCAAATAAAAACTAAAGAAAACAATGTAAATCAAACTATAAATAATAGAAACTTAATGCTTAACAAAAAGCATTTGTAATGTTTAAGTTACTAGAATTTATGGGAAAATAATATATTACAAACTACTGGTTATGAGGTTTTACAGTTGTTTAATAGGGAATAGTTTGTCCAAATTTAACTAGCTAAGCTAAGGCTTTTTAGATTACTGATACAAATTAAACGTTTTAAAATGAGAATTTAGGTGTCCTCAAAGCCTTTCCTACATTCTAAAAGGAAACTTTCTAAGTTGTAGCCTCCCTGTTTTTATTGGTTATATTGAGATAACTTAAGTGAGATTAAAATCTAATTTGATTTATTTACCTTGGCAAATGAAGACCGTTTTAAGGGTTACACATCCTCTGCCTCTGACGAAAGCGACCTCAATTAGTCAAGTCAGAAAGTCTTTAAAAGCTTTGTGTTTATTGCTTCCAGCACGGAGCGAGGTGGTCATTAACGTATCAAAATTCTCATAAAAATTCCAAAGTTGCACTAGTGAAAAAATGCTCAACAAGATGAAAACTAGTCACATCTTTTCCAGAAAATTCATTAGCTATTTTAAACCATTTTTTTAACAAAAGTATTTTGATTTAATGTGGCACTCAAGCAGATCCATACCATTTGGATACTTTAAACAGCATTTATATCTACTGTGAGTATATAGAGAGATACATTTAGGTTTAAACCATTTTGTTTTAAAAGAAGTTGCGCAGTGTTTAATATGAGCCTTTTATGCTGATCACTGTTAAACATTTCTCCCTGTTTACTACTATTTATGAAGTTTTATTATAAGATAAAGCATAAAATTAATCTCACACACACTGATTTTTCTTTCAAAAGTTTATTTAGTATCAAGCAAGGGTAAAACTTTGCTTAACACTACAGAACATTTCAAGACTTGAGTTACAAAATACCACATTATTCGCATTTGTAGTTTGCTTTCCTTTTTATGCATGTTTGCAAAGAGAAAATCTAGCAAATGGCTGAAAATGAAAACTAAAAACTAAATTCTTGAAAACCTTTAAAGTAAAAGGTTACGCTTATGTTATAAAGAATGGACTAACGTATTTAGTAAACCTATTTTTTGTTTAACACTAGTTAATCAAAGGTTATTTTTTTGATCACCTATTTTTTCAAATACAGTTTGGAAATAACAAAGTTCCTTGTTTTACATATCTTTCTGTCCAGGTTGTTCTTTCAACAAAATATTTTAAAGTTCAGTCCATCCATTCAGATTTTTTATGCACTTTGAGTTAATAAAAAGGGATTGTTCATAGAAAAAATTACTTTGAACAGTATACAGGACTGGTGGAGATTGGATATTTCACAACATCAGACAGTACAATCAGTATCTGGCATATGGCTGGTCTCTGTAGACTCCTTTTGTTGTCCTTGCAGAAGGTGCCTTGTGTCGTGAGTTGGTCCATTCTTCTTGCCCTACAAGAAAGGAAAACATGGTTAGACCCCTTCCAGTGTTCTCAGATGCTGTACTTATTTTTCCCTTATTTAACTGTTAATTAGATAACCACGTTCTGTTTACCAAAACCAGGGTGGACAAAGTGACGTCTAACACTTGAACCAAAAAATCTGGGTATAACACATCTATATGAGCCACCCCATAATGATTTCTCAGCACATAAGAGCAGAGAATGTGAAAAGCTAATGGCAAAGATATTTAGGGCTCTGGCATTCAGCTGGACCTGCTTGTTGCAAATGCACAGAAGTGTCGGCTCCAGTAGCAGACCTATCAATAATTACACTGGGATTAAATGAATGGAGAGTATGAATTATGTATAAGCAAATAAGACGCCCTCAGAAATAAGTTTCTTTGCATCAGTACCAGTTTAGACCTAATTCAAAATATGCAACCCAAGCCTCAAGTATCACTACAAACACCTGTGGCTTCTAACATCCTAAGGCCAATATTCCATTTCACTGTAAACACACATCTTGTCTAAAATGCAAGAAACAGGAAGGCAGATTATAAAAGAAATTAAAAGGACAAGGAGTATTTTGACTATAAAATAAGTTTATAAAAAACGTGCTATATTTAATGCTTTATAATCCTACCACCTTTTAATGGTAATAAATATTAAAAAAGGTAGCAAAATTATTATCTTAAATGAGAGTCAGACCTACTGTGCCAGGCATTTACAAGAAGGAAAACACAGGACCGAACACAGAGTATAAAGAAACAGTACATAGGCACATTTAATCAAGTAAACAAATCAGACTAGTCAGGTAGTTAAAAATAAAATGTATAACTGTTTATATCACCCCTGCAAGAAAAAAAAAAAGACAAAAAAACCTCAACCCTAAAAGCAAATAGACCTTAAAATAGCATATGTGTTTCCATAGCTACTAGAATTGCCCTGCCCTAAAATGCAATTCAGAAACTAAGGGTGGAATCCAAACCTATGGTAGACTAAAATGGAGGCATCACTTTGCTTTGTAGTCAAAAAGAATGAAATCAAAGAACCCCTTGAATGCTAAGGAAATTTGCTCCAACAGGAAGTATCTGAAATTAGGTGACAAGAATCCCATACGTCGAGGGTTAAGTTTCACCATCTCCTCACAGAAGCCTCATCCTAGCTACTTTTTAATAATGTAGGTGGTTGCCTGCAGAGTCCAGGTTATAAATCATACCTAGGTGGTCAGGACATTTGCCTAGGAGGTAGAAGGAACAAGTTCAAATTTGGTGTAAGGCTGAAAGAATTAAACTTGCACCTCAGGCAAGTTCCACGGGAATCTGATAACAAAATAACACACACGAGAATCAACCTCTTGTGCTTCCCCATTGCACAGACCGCAAGGTTTATATTAAAAAAGAGAAAGAACCTGAGCCTAATAGTAAGGGCAGCTGACTGAGGGGAAGAATTAATATCCTAGCTCTTAAACACCACTGCAAGGAACTGTTCAAATGTAAAAAGCTGTCTTGGCAACAGTTTAAGGGGTATATTTGGCTCCTTTTAGAGCAACTGGCCAAATCAGTAGGGTAAAGAGTTACCTTACTGTTCATCAGTTTCCATTTTGGTGCTGTTCAGGGCTCCAAATCCTAAAAAGATTGATATTCGTGCTATATTCCCTGGATTGTCACCTGAGTTTCTCAGAGGAGGAAGTTTAAGTACCTCCTAGGAATCTGAGTTCCCTCCTTGCCAGCACGAGCCAATCATCTGTTCATTATGCAGTCTTAGGACTTTTAGTTTGAGGTACCTAATGTTCTTTATATACAGATTATTAGTCTCTAACTCTGCATTTAAAGGATATCCTTGAACGTCAGCTAGTTAAGAAATAAAATGTATAAGTGTTTATGTGCAAAAACTTCAGTGGCTGCAACCCATATAATCATTCTTCAAGGTATTTATAGTCTTCCTCTCAACTTGAGTAAATACATCACTTAATATTCTGAGTGGCTGTGCTTTGATAAATAGAAAACCAACTTTAAATGCAAAAGCAATGAAAAATCCATACTTTCAACCTTGAATACCACAATCCATATTTTTCCCCATCAGTCTATCTACATTAAGCAGTTTCATACATTTTCACCCCCATCAATTTTGCATTAATGAACTAGTCTTAGAAATATCAGGCTTATAATGGCAAACAGTTTATTTTAATGCTGAAATAAAGATTTAAGCTATATATCTATCAACACCAACTGAAAGTGCTGGGGGACTGAGGAATTCCAAATGACCTTCTTTTGATAAACTGACTTTCCCCTTAAGCAAAATAATTAGTTTAAGCAGATAATGTTGGGCAAACTACTGGATTAGGTGCATTTATCACAACTTAGTTGAGGTCATTTTAGTTTTCAGCAGGAAGCACCCAAATGGAGTTAAAGAAATAGACCATGGAAAACTTAGTAAAGCTCTAAAATCATTGAAGCATTCATTACCTAGAATCACAATTTTTACACTAGCTACTAACAACCCTCAAATGATTGAGATTTGAGAAGCCTAGATTATATTTCTCTAATCTCTAGCCAGAGATTTAACATTTATCTCTTAAGCAAAGGTGCCTTTTAACATGCTTTATGCTTCTTTATAACAGATTTTTTTAATTAAACCTGTCACTACTCCACTTCTGTATTAAAAATAAATGTGATCTTTACCACCAGCATATGTTTTTTGCTTCATTATGCATTGTTTCGTCTCTATATAACATACAGTAACCCATTGCCCTCATGACTATTAGCTACCTAAAGTACTTCCCTAACCTTTACATAATGACTCCCTGCTTGATTTCCCAAGACTGATGCATGAAAATGAACTGATACAAAAAGACCATACAAGACTAAAACACACTCAATTAGGCCCTGATTCAGCTGGGAGCTTCAGCATATTCTTACCTTGTACCAAGTCTCAATGCCAGCTACATGACACTAGAGGCATTTGCTTTTGGCAGCCAAAAGTTCTGGAAAAATGTCCTACACTCCCATTTTTCTCTTTAAATCTCATTAAATGTGACATGAAATGGGTGCTTGCAGCACAATTTAGATTTGATTTTTTTTCTATTTCTTTGATTTTAGTTTCACACAACCACATTATCTAAGAGACCTCAGAGACCCCTTTCAGTATTTTTCTCAATAAGCACACAAGGAGCTCTGTGACAGCACGGGAATCCCTGAGCAGCTGTTATCCACTGCAGAACTGAGACTTTCCTTATGGAAATTGTTCTTTGATTATATTTTTTTCAAGAGTCTACTACTGTAGTCATTCAGCTCATAAAGCCACTCACCATAAGAGTCATATGTTTCTTCACTCAGGCCGTGACCATAGTCATAGTAATCTGCTCCACTGTGGGGGGAAGAGGAAAGTGGAAAAAAACAAGAAATAAACCAGTTATGAGCAGCAATGCTTATTACACATTCCACCTTTGAAAAGAAGAAAGCTTGAAGGATATAGACAAGCATCCATGTGACAGTGACAACTGAGGTTCTACTTGTTCATTACTTAGAAACCATATTGACTTTCATTTAGGATTTTTTTCATCACTGAGCTCCTCATTCACACTGTAAATGTGGACGTGGGAATTCTGTATTTAAAATTATACCTATAGTTTGGAAGGTTGAAGACCTTATAAGCATCAATGAAAGAATCAGAGGTGTAGGTACAGAACCAATTTGTCATATAAACTCCTCTTCATTATCTTCTGTTGCCTAATATTTTGCCTCTGGATCTTTGAATTCACTGATAGAAATGTAATAAAGGACAAGCAACTTGCTGACTGGAGGGTTATATAGCTGCTATACCTGTACAAGTTCCAATGTCTTCAAAACAACGGATGTGCACAAATATAAATGCTACAATTTTAACTCTCAGGCAGGAAATGAAAATAGGAACTACATTAGAAGCAGAAATACGTAGTTTTTAAGATTCAAAAGTATGTATGAATACCATAACCATGGCCTAAACCAGTCTTACATTTCATAATGGCATTTACATTTTTAATAAGATCTCTGAATGGAAACTGAAGAACAATCCTGATTATGCACTATTCCATTATGCTTTCATATTTCATGTAAGTCTGGCTAGGGGTAGTGTTTTACACAGTTCACAGGACATCAACAGCAAGTGCCTTAATTGTTTCTTTCCTTTTCTTTCTAACCACAGCCAGACTCAGGGCTGATGGTATTTGGAAAATACTCTATAAACGTTAGCTACCAATCATTACCTCTTGAGTGAGAAGGAAATCACTAATATATGATCACTAGCAAGTATTTACTAATATTGACAAAATGTTTCTAACAAGAGATTGATTGCTAACAAAGTAAACACCAGAGAGACCCCCCCCCCAATTTTATACCCTTAACGTGAATTAGCAGGTAAAGCATTTATATAAAGCAAACATCACAATCACTTCTAAACTGACAGAAGACAATTTGTTGGTTTTGGGTTGTTTGTGGTTTACTTTGGGTTTGGTTCTTTTTTTTTTTAACTTAAAAGTTTTACATCCCACAAAGCAACCAGGACAGAAAAAATAGAGTTGTGGTGTGTGCAAATGGATATATAAAAAAAGTCTGGGTATTTTTTATTGCTAGTATAACAGTTCCTAAGCAAAAACTTTTAACAGAATGCACTATGGAGACCCATAAAAATATCTCTATACAACCTAAATGTTATCTATGGTTTCTCAGTCCATGTGATGAGGACCCCAGAATAACAAGGGTCCTGCAGCAGCCAGTGATCAAACAGTATTTATTCTGACAACCAACTTAAAAGTGACATTCACTGTCTTTCCACATAGTACTTGATTATTTATTTTAAGGCTGTCATTGAGTTTAGAAGCCAACAGCAGCTGAGCCCTCTTCCTGTGTCTGTCAATCCTGTCAGAATGACTTTGCAGTGTCTCATTTCATAGATCTGATATATCTATTAAACAAAAGACTCACTTTACCGCACATAAACTGCAAAACAAATAAGCATCAGAAAGGAAGAAACCTTTTACTTATACTGAAAGCACATCATAACCCATCTTTATTAACAGAGAAGCCCCTCAAAATTAATAATCTGTCCAAAAGGTACAAGTTATAATGGGAAGTAAAGCTGCCCAGTGCAATTCAGTGTTCTCTGCTCTACTTCATTTGTGCTCTATGAGCAATGACAACCCTCCTCCATTCAACTGCATGTTAAACAAACCCAAAGCTTCACATGAGACAACTTAAAGACTAAGACTCGAAGAAAAGGGTACATACAGATGCTGCAAGAAATTCTATGTGCAAAAAAAACAAAAATAAAAATTAAAAGAGCATTTTTTGATTAATCTGCAAGAGTCTGAATAGCCCATGGAGTTCACAACCAAGACCAAAGGTAACTGGGGGTGGGTTTGTTTTTTTTTTTTAGTGCTGTATATGAAGTTACAGCTTATATATTTTTCTTTTTTAAAGCAAATCACCTGCTAAAAGGAAACCCAGTCAAAGCAACCTGCAATACCAAACTTCTAAATTGTAAATTTTAACTCATTAACTGAGATAACTGAGATAACTGAGATAGTTGAGGTCAATTCTGCTGTGAGGATTTAAGTAGCTATATTAAACAATTCTTCCTGTGGACAGTAGGTATGTTACAAACTTTTGTTTTAAAAGCATCCTTGACATTTAGATTCTTTTTTCATATCTTTTTTATATATGTTCTTTGACATCTTAGCATTCTGACTGAAGATAATTTAAACTATTTCCCTTGAAATTCTGCGAGGAAAGCCCTTTTCATAGAATCATAGGAAGGCTTGGGTTGGAAGGGACCTTAAAGTTCACCTAATTCCAACTCCCTGTCACAGATAAGAAGACTAGATTAGGCAGCTCAGGTTGCTCCTCTTCCTTTCATTTTGTCTCACAGAAAGGAGAACAAATTCACAAAACCAGTATATTTCCTTTAACCTTGTGTGACTCCCTCCTTTCAGAAAAAAGAAAAAAAATGACATGGATCCTTTCTTTTTTAACCCAGCAAGACTAAACATGGAACATTTGTGCTTGAAGGTTTTGTTTTCAGATGTGAAATGTCTCTTTGAGGCCATTTTCTTAATTTTTCCTTACTTCTTTAAGCATCTACTCTTTTAGATGAATAATTGGATTACATGGCATAGTCAGCTGAGTTTTCAGGCATCTTTGTAACCATGAAGGAAAAAGGCAGAAGTGCAACCAACACTGGAATATCAGTTGTGACTCAGATCTTTTGTACATAAAGAGCTTTTGCTTATAACCCCTCATATTTAACTTCTTTTGTATTCTCATTCCAGCACAATGGCTTTGGACTGTCAAGAGAGAAGACAGAGGTGGCAAACAAAAAATGCTTTGATTTTCCCCATCACCATAAAAACTCAGAACTACTTAATGCTATGGAAGGATTAGCAAGTAACAATAAACTTAAGTATGTTGTTTCTAATTGCTGAGGGCTGGGCAGTAATCCTACAATGCTTAGAGAAAGTATGAAGAGAGGTTTCAGTAGTTAAGTATGGCCAGGGGGAAGTGCATGTTTTCTCTGTTAGAGAAACAGCCTGAGGCAGAGAGGAGCAAGCTCAGATTTTAGCCCTGCATCACTGGTCAAGTAGAAATGCTTCCCACGGGCTTTACCCAGTGAAACAGAGGACTGGGAAGCTTTCTGCCATTTTTCTAGAATCACTGGGCTGGAGAACTGCCTTGAAATAGTTCAATTTAGAAGTATTCAACATAAGCCTTCAAAGGTCCTGCAGAATATGACCTGAATTTCTCAGGCTTTTCTGCAAAGCTGATTTGTTTCTGAAAATATCTTGATGAACCATAATAGCACAAATATTTATGAAAAAAACCCAACAAATAGGAGTAACTGCTCTTGACATGATGGTTAAGCCTCAAGGAACTTCTACCTTTTATACTATATAAACGATTAGCTTATTCTTTGTAGAGAATATTCTCTTGGGACAGATATCAACAGAATGGTAGTTTCAGCCTAACTCTCATGGGTTCCTCAATACAAGATAGATATTGAGGTGCTGGAGTGAATCCAGAGAAGGGCAATAGAGCTGGAGGAGGGTCTGGAGAGTAAATCATGAGGAGTGGCTGTGAGAGCTGGAGGTGTTTAGTCTGGAGAAAAGGAGGCTCAGAGGGGAACTTACTGCTCCCTACAACCATGTGAACAGAGGTTGCATGTAGTGAGGTGGGTGTCAGTCTCCTCTCTCAGGCAACAAATGACAGGATGAGAGGAAATGGTCTCAAGCTGTGCCAGGATGATTCAGGTCAGACATCAGGAAGAATTTCTTTACTGAAAGGGTGGTGAGGCATCAGAGTGGGCTGCCAGGAAGGGGGTGGAGTCATCACCCCTGGAAGTGTTCAAGAAATGTCTGGATGTGACACTTAGTGCTATGGTTTAGTTGACATCCTGCTGTTCAGTCAAATGTTGGACTTGTCTCAAAGGTCTTCTCCAACCTTAATGATTCTATGATTCCATATCTGAAGAGGTCACTAGGCTATTTTTGGGATAAACCCAAAACAGGCAGGTCAACCACACAGTGCAAGTGTACTTCCAAAACCGCACAAAGGAAGTAAAAACATATTGTGATTAATTCATGTGACTGCCACAGCTCTTTAAAAGATGTCTGTAACAAATGACTACAAGTGGTCATTATGCCATTTCTGTGTTTCAAACAGAAGTAGCGTGGCATGGAGCCTGATTGCTAAGGGGAGATTAAAAGGTCTCTGATTGAAAGCTTTTAGCTTACTGGAAAATCCCAGACTTAAGCACTGACAAGCCTGGCTCTCAGGTTTAAACACTGAGTGATCAGAAACCTTCTCCGACTTCAGTGATAAAAAAAACAGCTTTAGCAACCAGTTCAACTTCATGTAATGCTCATTAGGGAAAAAATGACCAAAATTTGTTTATTCCTTTGCACATTAGGATCAAGTAATTTTGGGACTGATCCCTTCAGGCATAAGCCAGGGCAGTTTCAGAAAGTGGCAATAAAATCCTTACAAACACTAAGGTTTTCTTTTGTGCCATGAGCAGCTCCCCAAGATCAGCTTTGTCCTTCTACACAGCATTGCACAGAACAGCAGCAAAGTAGAAAGAACAAATGAGGATCTCTCTAACAAGAGTTCTTATATGACAGACCCTGACCAATATGATCACATCTGAAGAGAACTCCTCCACAAAGACAAGCCTCTTTCTGTCATTCCTATCAGATCATCATGCTCAGCTGCTCCTGATAACAAAAAGCATTCTGTCAACAGTAAACAGGAAGAGTGTCCAGGCAAAAATAACTGCAGTGAAGCTCCCAACTCCATAACTGTCTTGAACACTGAGCATCTGCTCTCAATGCTTCTGTGGATTCACTAGAACACCATATTCTGTAACTCAGCTTACAGGACAGCAGAAATCTAGGATGTCAAGAGGAGATCCACATCTTTTCTTGCATTTTGTATATACATTTTTATTTAATGCCCAGTTCTGCTACTTCTTAGAAGTTTCTTTGGTACATACTCTCATCCCTGCATCTCAGTCTGTATAACAGATAATCATCTCAGAAAGCAACTGAGACCTGTATGTGAGAGCTTTTTAAAATACAGAAAAAATATACAATCTTCCTTAAATTATATCTCCTTGTACTCTCATACAGGTAATACAAACAGCAAATCTATTACCTTTAATCATAAAAGATGACCAGAGTGCCCTCTCAAGGATTCCCTCAGCTATCACCATTTAGAAATTACTTTTTATGATAGAAATTGCAAGAAATTTGACTTCTGATCAGTGAAATGCCCTCAGAGGCATCTGCATTCTGGTGCTATCTACCAGGCACAGAACTATGTCTATCTACATATTTCTAGTAAACTCTACACAGTTGCCTAAAGCAGTTTCACCATCTGAAGTGTCCACTTGTCACTGTCTGAACTCAATTAGTCTTCCCACCTCATCCCCACTACATTCTCATGTCCCTCTCTCCAAAGAGGAAAGGAAAATGGCAAGTAGAAGTAGTAAGTGACACATATGGCACAAATAAGGCTTCTTAAGAACAGCAGCAGGAGCTACAGCTTTACCTTGAAACTCTGAATAGAATGAAGCAACAATATATTCCAGAACATGAGAAATGCTAAACATGTTAATGTCAAATATTCTCTACATAAATAAGAAAGCATTGGCAAAAAACTAAAAATTCAGGTTGCATAGAGCCAGCATTTTGGTTTGGCCTGTGAATTAGAACCAAGCCCCAGCCACTCCACACCATGTCTGTCTGGTTTGCAAAGCAGGCTGGAAGTCTGAAACTATCCAGGTGTGTACCAAACATGTTCCAACTCCTAAATGGAGAATAAAGACATGAACCAACATCAATGTTAACATCAGAAAAAGATGTGTTTTCTTCCCTTTCTCAACAGACAAGACTATTTAGGACAGTGGAAGCAGCAGAGAACAGTGAAGATCTGAGAGGTATCAGTCAAAGAACCTTTAAACTATTCATCGCAATACTGGAAAGAATTGTGGGTGTTATTCCATTTAATTCTTGGTTATCCCTCAAGTCTTGCATAAATGTTTTTAGAGATCCAAAATCAGGTTACTTGTCACAGACTGGAGTACAAGACCACACTGCCTCTAATACACAGCCATCCCCAAAAACTGCACAGATGTTATGTCACCACTCCACTATTAAAAATACTGCTCCAGAGGATGCACATCAAAACTTATCTTTTTAATTTACTGAAGGAACAGTACAACTTTCAACAGCTTTCTATAAATCTGGGGCCTTACTCATCAGTAAGAATATTTGAGAGAAAAGCTATCATTCCATCATCAATTTATATGATTATAATTCAAAAATAATAAAAGCACTATCAAGGAATACATCTGATTAAAGAAAGATTGGATTCAATTGTTTTCAGGGCTGCATAATCATAAGCATCTGACAGATCTTAACAGCAATGCACTGCCATGTTCAAGATCTTGCCAGTGCTTCCCTTACACAGCAGGGAACAAACCTTGCCTCTCCAAGTACAGGAAGGGAGATCTCTTCCTCTTCAGGACAATTCAATCCATTTAATTGCAAATGTTTCCTGGAACTCATGTGAGCTCCACTACTTCTATCAATACGTACATTTCAGGTGCTTTATGCACAGCTCTCATAATGCAATTACACCAAGATGAACCTGGTTGTGATGGTTACTGACTTCTGAGGTTACTAATATCCTGCTTTTCATTGTCTGTCATCTAAATTATATAAAAATTCTGCTTAAAAGTACAATTTACAACTCTCAGTATTTCTACTAAAATAAAACACAAGGACAAACAATTAAGACCATTATAAAGTGTCCCTGCATCCATCTCCCATTTCTAAAGTTGCCCAATTAAATAGGTATTTCCTTACCAACAGAAAGCAAGACTTTTCTTCCCTTGAAAGAAAACTGAATACGACAGAGTAATCAGAGAGAAAACTGCAACTTTCAGTTACTGCCAGTAAGCAGACACACTATATTGACTGTCAACCAGCAAGAGTGTCAAATCTTCATCTACAAAAACATGTTTTTTGACAAAAAATCTGTTCTGAACTGATGCAGCCTGATTTTCATTCAACTAACAGACACTGGCTTCAAAGTGTGAGTTTCCAGTGAAGTTCCTTCTCTACTCCACACCAGGGAAAATAAGCCTTCCCTATATATACTCTCCACTATCTACTGGCAAGTGTGAATTTATGATGTCTTTTCTCTAGTCTGGAGAGTCTATGTAGTCTTTTTCCTATCTTGGTATCTCAGTCAAACTGGTAAAAAGTTAATTATTATGCAAGACATTTTAGAAGTTATTTCTAAATTGATAACTTTAATTTGGAAGCCTGACTATCCATGTTTTGTCCCAAAGCCCACATATACAGCATCTGCTGAGGCCAAGCATCTGGATATTCTCCTTCCACTGTTACCCTCATCATCCAACCTTGAAGTATCTTATCTTTTAAACATACCGCAATTAATTTGAAACCCTCATATAATTATTTCTAAACTATGATTAATTCCACAAGTTACCATTACTAACTGAAAAATAGCATTTCAATATTAAAAAAAAAAAATTGACTTTTAATGAATTTTTCCTCCTATTTAGTACTTGCTAGGAGATCCTTTTTTCACCTACCCTTTCCTCGTGTTTTCACTTGTGTAATCAGTCAAGAAAAAAAAATCCAAAATACTACCAAATACTAATCCTCTTTAAATACACTGTGGTAATTCAACCACCCAGCTTAAGATGCTGTACAATCATCTAAGTAAAATTAAACCAATTGTGCAAAATAAACACTATTTTTATGGAATAATTATTTGGATTCCTCAAATATTTATAATTTCATGTTACTAATTTTTATACTACTAACACACCTCTGTTACTTTTTTCCAACAGATCTCCATTTATTTTTAAATGCATTTTTATTTGTATTCTAAACATTGAGGCACCATCATAATTAAGTTTAATATCAAAGTCATGAAGCGAAACAGAATAATTTTTTGTATCTAAAAACAAGTCTAATTAGTATAAATGAAAAGTAATCAATTTCTTAAATAGTGCAGCAATCTACTAACATCAATATGATGAAGATTCTAAAAATATTTTGCAGTGAGTGCACCACGAGATATGCTTGTGCTAAGTTGCCCAAGTTTTTTTCCCATAATTACACTCTAATTGCCTTAGTCTTACTTCTGTTTACTGACATTTCAGGCCAGATTTCTGTAAACCAGTTTTAAAAAATTCAAATGTATGCCAGACCTACAATTAAAACTATCTGTGCTAGAGGCACTTCTGAATATTTTACCTTGTCACATTTTAACAGGTAATTGAAAAAGAAAACACGTATCTAAACCTAAAAATGAGATTTGAGAAACCGCAGAAAATAATCTCCTCCAATAATGTGAGCACAAAAATTGAGCAAGAAACCACATGGCAGGGGTTTTCAGTTAAAAGCTCCATTAGCTTGTTTATGCTAATGCTTTTGAGACTTTATTTTACAGAATTATACCCTCCAATAAAGTCATACATACCAGGTGTTCACAAGCAACAGCAATACAAAATGCCAGCCTTTTGCACTACCCCCAGAAATCAAACTCCTGTGGATTGATTTGATTTATAAGTCAGAGAATGAAATACAAACACCTACAAGCATTAAAATGGAGAGAATTACATCTTGAAAAACTACAGTAACAGACACTGTTTTGCATGTAATGCATATTTATACATCCTGGAAATGCATGATTGCTGACAAACTCAACAATGTAAATTTAAAACACTGAGCATCACAAACAAACTGTTAGCAATTAACTTTCAAATACCAATAGCAACATCTCCATAAGCCAGTTTCAAATCCATACGCTCAGCTTTTTATGAAAATCCTTCTTTTAAACAGGAATGCCATTGTCTTTTGTATGACTACTAAGCAGAATTCCAAAAACCACCTGAAAATTTGAGCTTAGTGGAAAATGAGGGTATTTCCAAGAACCACATACTAGGAATCAGTTTCTCTTGTAACTAAAGTGCCTCTGGAATGACATAAAATCAGGTATTTAGAGAGATTTGAAGGATTTCGGCAAACCAATTTAGTTGTATTCTTCAGGTATCAATTGAACAATGGCCACTGCCAGATTTCAAGGTGAGTTTAAGTCCTTTTCAACCCAAAATCCGATTACTTAGTTCCTAAGTAACTACCACAAGCTAACAAACACAAAATTCCTCAAACCTTTCAAACCACTGGGTCTTTGTACACAGTCTCCCTGATGAAGAAATTTTCTATCTTGAATCAGCCACTGTTGAAATGAACAGTAAAGAACATGGTCTCACCTCTGAGGGAGTTGGGGCCAGGGGGGCTCAGCCTGGAGAAAAGGAGGCTCTGGGGGGGCCTTATCGCTCCTTACAAATACCTGAAAGGAGGGTGTGGCAAGGTGGGTGTTGGTCTCTTCTCCCATGTGAGAAATAGGGGATGTTGGGAAAAAATTTCTTCACTGAAAGGGTGGTCAGGCACTGGAACAGGCTGCCCAGGAACCACCATCCTGAAAGTCTTCAAGAAAACTGTGTGGATGTGGCACTTGGGGACATGGTTTAGTGGTGAACCTGGTGGTGCTGAATTAGCAGTTGGATTTGATCTTAGAGATCTTTTCCAACCTGAACAGTTATATGATTCAGAATACCATGTTTTAACATGCCTAGGAATTACCATATGGGCAGTTATCTTTTTATGCATTGAAGTAAATGATTTAACATAAAGTTGCAGCATGTATTTCTCATTTCCCAACACATTAACAATAAACACAGGATGATTTAGAGGCACTGAATAAACATAGGTACACTAAAGAGAATTTGCCAATTCCCTCAGCTAAGATTAGGTTAACTGGGTGGCTCCAAGGCTCACAGGCAACTTGCAGTGATTTGAATTTATCACATTTTGGTTTCATTTGAAGTGATAGCAATTGTTGTTAGATATACACAAAGAGCAACCGAGAAACACTATTTAAGCCAGTGGCACAATGCTTGTTGCCAAGAGAAATCTATAGCACTAATAGATAAATGTGGAAACCCAAAAACATTGCAGAAAACTGTAAACAAAGCCAGTCATTTCCCCAAGTCCTAATATTTCCCATTTTATAACCCTGTTTATATTAAATTCTGCAACAGAGTGAAGGTGAGATCACCCTGACTGAAGATCTGAAAGTTTTAAAATTATAAATTATAATTAAACACAAAATGGCATTACTACATGAATGACCCATTCTTGTTCCTCAGCAGACACAGGCATACAGTTAAACAAACTGTTCCTCTTGTAGTTGAGGCTGCTGATCTCTGTTGCAGATTAAAAAAATTAAGCTAGTCAAAAGTTATTTTTTTTTACCTAGGAAAAGTATTGTGTTTTAAATGTTAGCACACAAGCCTAAGGAAGTTCTTTGAAACTTCTGAGTGCATGAACCAGACAGATGGGTTCTTTTTGCACTACAGTAACTGTGTTAGCCATTCTCTCTCAATAGTAAACTTAAAAGCACACAGTAAACCTCTAATGCTGTTGGAGAGGTAACAAACCCAGCCCCCTTTCTCAGCAACCTTGTCACATAATCTGAATTTCAGTAACAAACCTCATTCCCTGGCATGTTAACTCTCTACAGCATCTGTCACTGCTATGAATGGTTGATCATAAGTACCTCTGTAGTCATCTCAATGCTATTAAGCAGATGGCAGCGCTAAATCCAAATGATGTAGTACATCTCCCAGGTGGACTTTGTTTCCATACACTACCATTATTCTACAATTCCTCAGTGATAAATCTTAGGTATTCTAGAGAACATTAAACAGTGAGCTGACAGTGACAGTTGATTTATTAGCATCCATTTCCCTTTGCCATATTATTGTCTTCGCAAACACTTGTGCGGATCATGTATGGAGTCACTAAGGGACAAAAGCATTTTGGCTCAATTCAAAACGTATTTCAGAGATTTAAAATAACTAGGGTTTTTTCCTCATGCTGCAAATGTTTAAACTGAGCTACAATTTTAAATGAAGACACAATTAAATGCTCTTGCTCCCTCCATAACACTATTATGTGAATTTTCATAATAAAATTGGTCTAGCATTAACATCAGATCATTAAAATACCCACTACTTTCTGCAATAAATCCAAGAAAAGAATTAAAATTCTAGACAGGTTTGGGAAGTCTTTTAAGAGTGAGATAAGTTGTGGAAGAATGCACATGTGCTGGGGAGGGACACTGACAGGTGTACATACATCTGACACAGGAAAATATCAGTACCAGGAGTTACGAGTTTGGCTTTCACACTCACACTTCATTTTTTCTTGAGATCATGGAAAGGTTTTTGGCGTACAACTGCACATGTTAAATTACTCCATGTGTATATAGAAAACAAATTTTATGAAGGAACTCCTGACTGCATAACATACAACCTTAAAGCCTGACTGCATATCAGGGGCATGTAGTGATAGGATGAGGGGATGGTTTTAAACTGAAGGAGAAGATATTTAGATTAGATACTAGGAAGAAACTCTTGACTGTGAGGGTGGTGAAGCACTGGAATACATTGGCCAGAGAAGCTGTGGATGCCCCATCCCTGGATGCTCAAGGCCAGGTTAGATGGTGTTTGGAGCAACCTGGTCTAGTGGAAGGTGTCCCTGCCTGGCAGGAAGGTTGGAACTAGACGGTCTTTAAGGCCCCTTTCAGCCCAAACTATTCTATGATTCTATGTTTAGTAGCTTTTGATTTTCAGAAATTGAGAAATATTTTAAGCTATTCTGAGGTTGTTTTTGGTTTTTTATAACAAGACTAAGAAGAACAGTTGATTAACCATCCCAGATTATACCGATGAAAATAGCATTAAACAATCCGTCTGCAAAAAACTATAAATATAATTTAGTCACATCTCTTCTAAAAATCAGTTCAGATAACTAGTCAAGCTCAGTACAGCTCCAAGGGATACGTCTTTTTGACCATAAAAACAATTCCATTAAAGGACATCCTGAAGCACTATTTGGGGCTTTGTTGCATGAACAAACAACTGTGGATAATAAATTGTTCTAAAGGAAAACAACTTTTTTTATAGGATTACAGAGTATTAAGATAGATGAGAACTCAGAAAACTCTAATGTTTCTCTCCCTATTAGTGCTGTGGCAGGTTTTAACTGAACGTTCAGAATGCCACACACAAGCAAGGATACAGTCTCTCACAATGTCAAATAAAATGCCACTAAACTTCTAACCACTTGCAATTTGTTATCAGCAAGCACTTAGTATAAAAATGGGAAGAATTTATTTGCAGAGCAAGCAAAGTCTCATTCACCTCAATGCACACAAATAAACAGTATCCAATTCTTCATATCTGAACACATCACTTATCCCAGTGCATCTCAGATTTGGCCATTTCTGGCAAATACATTTGAAACATCAAAATAAAAGCAATCAAGGAGAGTCACACTGTTGTATTGAATGGTCAGATTTGGAGAAGGTACTCCTGTTCACCTATAGCGAAAGATGTGCTGTTGTGCAACATCTTACAGATCTCCAAAATTCCTAGAGATATTTCAGATTCTATTCAAGTGTCCATCTTTAACAGGGGAATCACTACATAAGCAAAAGTTTTAAAACAGAAATGAGTATTTCCACTGCCTCCAACATATCACACAATGTGTACATTTGTGAACATTAAACCCTGTTCCTGCACTCAAACTTGGTTATATACTAAAAACTATTGCAAGTAATTTAATGAGCCAACTCATTTTCAGTTTAATAGCTGTTTCTCAAATTTCCCCTTTAATACACAATATCATTAATATTACAATATTTCTAGAGAAATCAGTAGCAGAAGGCATACTAGAAATACTTCAAGATCAGTATTTTCAACTTAGAAATGGAAAGAGAGTAAGTTGTTTCCACATGCTGGTCACTAAATGATGCATTTTAAACACGTGAATGCCCTCAATGTGCAAATGCAGTTTCCTTCCATGTTTTATGAGGGCAAAATATCAAGAATGATATAAGGCTACGCTATGAAAACAATGCACTTCCCCTTAATTTCCTTCATAGTAAGGGCATTGTAATGAACCTAAATATGATAAGTATCTCATAATGGTTACACAATGACATTTTGCAATGTGGGCTAGTACTTGATATTCCGATTAAAGATAGGAATGCAGGTCTAGGTAGCTCAGATGGCTGTTTATAGTTATTACTTTTTTGCCTGCCAATACTATCCCAAAAATCTTTTTGCCAAGCCAGAAAATATGCAAGAAAATGAGAGTTGATATCCTGTGAGAAACATGCCAGTGAATAATTTCATGTTTTCTTTTACCACAGAACACTTGATAAAATTAGGGGGAAAAAAAAGTCAAGTAATCATTCCAAAGACAACAATTTCATGAAAATCTAACAATATATGTATCGTGAAACTACGGGTAAAATACAAAGTACAGCAATCATTTTATGAAGTATCTCCTTCTAGACAGTTAAGCATGTGCACATATATCCAAGAGTATTATACATTCTTATGTATTAATCCTTTACAACAGCAATTTCATTCCTTGGGAAATTGGTTTCTTTCCTAATTTTAGTTCAAAGGAAGAAAATGCCAGTGAAAACCTTCTTACCATGAAAAAAAAATATCAAATCCAAGTAATGTTTAGTTTTGGCTCAGGCAAATGACTCTGTAATGAAGTCCAAATGTTTGCGTGCAATAAACCCATTTACCAACGCTAGGAGCAGTAAACCAGAACAGAATTACCAACATAAAAGTTGAGGACTACTTCGGCAATTTTCTTTTGGGGAAAAAAAAAATCCATTACCAACAGCTGCTCTCGAAATGTAACACTACAGAGTCTCATATTTTTGAGACTACACTGGTGGTTTCTTAAGTCATATTATTTTTATCAATTTTCAGTAGCTTAGAAGCTGTAGCAGCCAAGTATCAGACAAAGGTAATTTCATTATTTTAGTTCTCAACAATAACTACACTGGTACTTTCCACTGTGTTTTTTCACACAGACTAAGTTGTTGAACACAGAAAAATATTCATTTACACAACAAAATTGAAGTTGGTTGTGACAACACTACAGAAAAGCAGATGCCAGGTGTAAAGAGCTTTATTCTCAACTTTGCTGTGAACAGTTCTGTACTATTTCAGATAAAGCTCCATTGTAAACCTTACATATTTAGCAGAACGTAAAACAGGCCAAGAACCATCTATTTATCAACATCTCATCTTCCTCTCCTATTACTATCTTTGCAGTGGGCAAAGTTTGATGCTCTAATCAGCCAAAATAACTAAAGCAGTAATGTAAATCTATAGTATTTTATTTTATAATTTTCTGAACATTATTGTTTCAACAATTTTAAGGGGTTTTTTTGCCTGCAGAAGCCTGGACAGTAAGGAGTTAATGCATTGCTGTGCCTCAAACACTGATGACCATCCAAGTGAGCAAGTTAGAACAGGATGTGCCTGGAAAGGGGGACCATGCAAAGGTAGGGCAGCACCTGACTGGAGCCAATTTTCCTGCTCAGGTCCATGGTGACCACATAATATACAATGAAAGTACAGAAGTGGGGTCAAGGAACAGGCAAGACCAGTAGAGGGGAACTGAAACCAACAAGGACTACAAAGTGACCCCAACTCTTTTGAAAACTCTCCATTTGAAGACTGCATGTGCCTCAGTGTTACAGCAAAGAACTCCCTCCCTGGGGAGGGGATCCAGGTGTTCCCAGGCTAATTTTAATGTATATAATGAGGAACCTTTTGCTTGGCAGGGCCCCATTCCCAACAGATCAAGACTGAGACCATCACAGATCATGGACAATCAAAATCACAACACTTAAGTCTCATCACTGGATCCACAATCTACTGTTATCTTTCCTCTCCACAATCTACTATTATCCTTTCCTTCTCTCTCTTTTCCTTATGAATTATTTTCTGATACTTTTATAGAAAAAACCAAAATGGCTACCTAATTCTGCTGCAATTAAATTGTTTTAAAATACATCTGGCCTCATATACACCTGTCATTCAGTGTCATTTTACTCTAATTCACCCCAAAGTATTTATTAACAGGAACCTCAGTTACCCTGCCTCAGAGACATGTCATAACACTGCCATAAAAGTTTCAAAACATTCTCAAAGACATTACAAAATCTACTATTGAGCAAATTACAAAAGCTTGGTCCAAGAGAAAATAGTGAAAATAAATTACAATTCAGTAAAAGGTGCACAGAAGTTCCTTTTTGAGACAGGCACATTGGAAGTACCCAACAACAGGAATGATCAACCAAGCTGCTGTGTCTGTCATGTGATTTTTGCCATTAAGTTCTACCTATAGGAAGCAGTTTTTACTTCATAGCATTTTTCCCAACACTGGGACACATTAGTATTCTTTGTAATTCATGGAATTGCCAAATAGTGACTCCTTTGAAGAAAGTAAAATTTTAAGAAAATAAATTAGAAGTGCTTAAAAATACTGCTGAGAATGAAGTGGGGGAAGGAAACAAGTGACAAGCAATTCAAATTTGTCACAAGGAATTCCACAGAGAAGTAAAACACACACAAGGGTGTACTGTTATTACAGTCAAATAAAGGTAAAATACTGGAATATAACCTTGTTAAAAGTAGTAAGGAAATGCAATCAGTTTCATGTTTCAGGAGATTTAATACCCTTATAAGTTTCTTTTTCTCCTCTCCCCTCCTTGCTTACTCCTCCCTCCTAAAATGAATCTGAATTAAGTTTTCCTGAATTTCCTGAACTTTTGAAAACTTTCTGATTTATGATTTGGCATCACTAAAACTGTTTCAAGTTATCAGTTCTGGGTTTTCTTCAGACACTGAGAAATTTAACTTTTATACTTATGTGATACTAAAAACAACTAATACAGGTAGTTATTTCTAAAAAGCCTCTCAAAATTTTTGTTGTTTTGAAAATCTTTAAGTAAAACTAACTGGCTAACCACAGAATTTTTCAAAAGTAGTTACGGTTGATTTGGAGGCTTACCTTTGTGCTTGAGTGCTATAGCTGTTATCATAAGAATCATAGCTTTGTTCATCATAAGCAGCTCCATAGCCATCATCATACTCCTGAAATGATGTAAAAGAAATGTCATATTAACCACAAGCACACTCCAGAAACAAAGTAGTAACTGAGTTCCACCTACGAAAGACAATTTCTCCTGAAATGTATGTATGGCATATGTACATCATGCAGTGGTAAAATTTTAATACTAATAGAGACTACTTCCATCTACAAATCTAAGAACATAATTTCCTAAAGGGTATTTTGAACTACTGGCAATGTGCTTTAAAAGATTTTTCTTCATTTAACCTGGCTTGTGCAGAGGCAGTACAAACATTTCATACCCTCATGGTCTTGAATTTGAGTGAACTACCAATCTTCAGGAAAGCTCTGGGAAGCATCTCAGGAATCAAAACATCTGAATAAATATTATTTACCTGACTTATTTCTGGATAATAAATTCAATATTCTATGTAGATTACAGATAGGAAAGAAGTTTCCCAGAAATAAGACTAGAAAGAAGGATGGTTTTGCTACTTTGAATGCCCTGTGTATGCTCTTCAACTTGTGGGAGTTTAGCATCCATTAAGAAACTAGAAGTAAAGGATTTCTTACTCCTCTCCACATTATTCACACTATGTAAGTATACACTGTAACACTCTTCCCAAAACAGTACTGGATTTAAACACCATTTGAACAAAGCACTAACTCAAACTTCTGTATGGCTTGTAGCTGAAGATAAAAACAAGTGACAATTACGCTGTGTTTTCCCAGAGAAGGATGAACTATAGAAATCCAAGGAACTGTCATCAATTTACTGTTTTGTCCAATAATATACCTGAGCTAAACAAAGGAAAAGTAGAAATGGCATATCCTTTGTACTGATTCATAGTAAATCCTAATATTCAAATCCTATCCAAATATCCAAAGACCTTAATGGATATTTAGGGGTATCTTCTCCAGCTTTTGCAAGATGAGTCTGACATAATGAGAAGACATTTTGAAGACTGAGGGACCCAGAGAAATTAAAATCAGGCATCCTCATCATATAAATATTATATATACACAGTATTTTCTGAGTAAGTGTGTATCAAACCCTGGCGACGTAAGGATCAAGTTTCATAAAGAACCAACATTTCCAGGAAAAGGAACCTTTAAGAATCTTTCAGCAATGACAGAAGACAAAACTGGTCAGTAGTAGCAATTAGATAGGAATGATAAATGATGGATTGTCCAACTCTAGTTGAAAACATCTCCAGTGATGGGAATCTGACAGCTTTCTAGGCATGGTAAGAAAAGCCTTCCACAGCAGAAGCCAGTGACATCCTCAAAATAACTGATAGGAAAATGAAATTCCTGAGAGCTTTTAGCAAGTTTATATGGAAAACAGGCAATCTGCCCATCAGTGCAGCTTCACCACTGCTAGATCAGTGCAAATAATTGTTTCCCAGCAGTGATTAGGAGAAGGCTGTCTGTGAATACTGGCCAGCACAAATGAGTGACTCTATTCATTGGTTGGGAAGAAGAAACTAGAATTCTTCCAATTGTCTGCTGCGCAGAGATCCATGGATAAGTAGCGTCCCACTTGAAAAGGAAATGCATTTTCTCTTTCAGTAATTCACTGTCCTGAAACTAAAAATTAGAAGTCTTAGTGTTTTCTTGCTTATCAGATACGAGTTTCTCTTGATAAGCCACAGACCAATCCCCCAAACCACTGCCTCCTGTCCTGGCAGTTACTCCAAACAAGCATCTTATTACTTATTGATGCAATATACAGACATCTGTTAACAATACAGACCTTGATCAACAGCTGAATCTGCCTGAGCCAACTTATTTGCTCTTTTCCAGAACATTTACATGACATTTGGTCTCCTCTCATAGAATCTCCCAACTGTGAATGAGCCATCCCTAAGAAGAGCTTCCAAACTTCAAGCTGTGTATATCCAGCAGTGGCAACAAATGAAAGCAGAGGACTGAAATTAATCTTCTAACATGTCAGGAAAGCTTTGCCACTAAGGAATCGTTGGAGAATTCTTAAGCAACCATTCCTATTATTCACATCTATGTTAACTATTTTGATCATGAAGGAAAGGGGATAACAGACTACTTTGAAATTATGGTGTAACTATGACTTCTTGAAGACAAAGGAACAAAGTAGTTTTGAAATAAGGAGATCCTTCCCAATATATCCAGTATAACAAAAGGAAAATTTGAGGAGGTCCATGCTATATGAGACTGAAGTGTTTCTAGTATTCGCACTCCTCTTCCAGAGAACTTTTTCCCAGGACTCACTACTGTTCACCACTTTGTGAGCTACTTAAGTTCAGCACTGCTGAAATTAGACCCTGCATTATAATATTGTTGAACGTGGCTCTTGTAAGCCTTGAATGGAAAGATATCTGGTTTGTAGTTTATACGTGGGACTCCAGTCACTCAGAATTAAAGCTATCAAAGTGTGCTGTTGTGATTACTATAATCTGCTTAAATAGATCAATTCCTTTTTATTTCCATATTTCACAGAATTAGAGAATGGTCTGGGTTGGAAAAGACCTTAAAGATCCAGCTGTGTGACATGGGCAGGGACACCTTCCACTAGACTAGGTTGCTCAGAGCCCCATCCAACCTGGCCTTAAACACTTCCAGGGATGGGCCAGGCACAATCTCTCTGGGAAACCTGTTCCAATGCCTCGCCACCCTCATAGTAAAGACTTTTTCCCTAATATTTACAGTTATAAACTCCAAAGTTTACACTGAAACAGAGATAAACATGTGCAACATGTTCCAAAAATAGAATGGTTTTGCTTTCAATGGCTTGTTCTGTTAAAAGATATTCAAATTCCAAAATATGTTTACTGTGCACAGTTCCCTTGAAGTAGCAATTAGGCAGGGGCAGCTGAAGTATGTTTCAGAGCTTTCCCTGAATTAGGTCTGACAGTATTTGCTCTTAGTCATACACTATTTGAAAACTTGCTCTTTCAGGAGGTTACAAATAGGGTCAGCCAATGCAGAATGTTTTACATTTTAAATTAGATCCACAATACTTGAGTACTTTCTTTCTGAATCAGACCTCTTGTGGTTTTAGTAAATGTTTTCTTTAACTTCATTTAGTATTTAGGTAAAATATCCTTGGCCATCTGGCATGTTTCATTACTATAAAATAACACGCTAACTTAAATGAAAATAACTCATTTTTACACCTATATAATGAAAATGGACAGGATAGAACTTATATGCACAGATATTCTGTACTAAAGTACACCACTGTACTAAGTACATTCTACTGAGTACAAGCATTGCTATATAGATTTCTATAACACAGGAAGAACTACACCTCCATAAGAATCTTTTCATTGCATTTTTCCCGCTGATTTTTTGGCATCTTTCCGGTACTTACAAAAGCACTCATTTTTATATCTAAAGCCATTATTCTTCACATGGATGACAGTGTCTATATTTCTGCTACCTACCAAATGCAATACAATGGCCTTCCCTCTCTATTCATATTACACAAATCCATAAACAGCTATTCCTAAAGACACTCAGATATTAGAAAGCTTAGTGGCAAAGCCATATTTCCTATTCCAGTCCAAAAACCAAAAGGCCAAACAAGATCGTATCTTCACTCTATAAACAGAATCAAGACAGATCATTTGAAAAGAGTATGAAACTATTCTGTAAAATCTCAAATCTTAGTAATAAGCTCCCTTATTAAGGCAACCTATAAGCATTTCTTCTTAAAGAGAGGTTCTATCCGCAGTGGTCTCAATGATAGTGCCCACAGCTGAGATAAATCCAAAGAGCAGCACTGGTAACTGGAATTTCTCCCTGTGAACTGCAGACATTTTTCATGAACAGAATCAAAGGTAATGGGTAAATAAGCACCCTTCAAATACATTAAGTTACTATCACAGGTCAAAAAATGATAAAAGCAATCCTTGCCAAAGCATTTCTAGTACCCCAAACATTATAAATCATGCTAAGTCTTGCTCATCAGTGCTTCTTTCTAATTATAACAGTACTCTAAACACATCCATGTTGGTGGGGAATAGGAAATGGTGGCTTTAAGTTAAAATCTGATGGCAGTGACAATGACAGACTAGTGTTTGGACCCTTTTTAGGGAAATCGAACAATATTTCAAAGAACAACAGTGGAAGAAAGAAGAGGGTAAAAACAGCTTTTAACAAAAAAGTCATTTTCAGTGCTGGAAAAAAAAATTGTGAATTCAATAAGAAATCAATTTTCCAGCTGTTCCCATCTAAGGAAATCCATCCAAGGGAAAAAATTAGGGCCTTTACCACTAGGTGATAAAAGTGGTTGTTTCTTTCCCTCATCATTCTCTGAAACTAATACTTACCCCAGGTACTTTATCCCAGAATACTGGAGGAATGTATTCCTTTCAGATAAAAATTATCAAATTTTAAAAAAAATGTGCAGAGATTAACTTGAAGGAGAAAACACAAAACAACATCAGTGCAGTGCAATGAAGAATTTTTTTTTTTTAAAATTAGAATTGCAAAGGGAAAGAACAGCCATTTTGTTACGTGGAAGTAACATCACCCCCATCATTTAATCAACAGGGAATATGGTGCAATCAAATCAAATATGGGTAGCTACTACCATCTAAAGTCTGAGTGCTCTCATTAAGGACATTAGCAGCAAACATGCACAGACTGTAAGCTCTTATTTTGGAAATTTTCATCTGTTTTCATCTAGAAGAAGCCTAGTACATATTCAACCAGAACAAATAAGGTATTCCTGGAATGAGAGATGTACTAGTGGATTGTTTTTCATGCACCTCAAAAAACCCCCGAGGAGTTGGTAATGACTTTAGACAGTAACATTTAAAGCAAATTACTGCCAGACCAAAACAAGTCTGTTTTCTATGCACAACAGCAGGGAGCAGTGTCGGAATCAGAAGGAAAACTCATTCAGTAACACCAAGTTTTAGATGAGCAGGTTAAAATAAAATACTTTGAAAAGATTTTTATAGGAACTTGATAGGTGAACTTTGACATAGGCAAGTGGGAAAGCTTTTCAACCTTTTCTCCAGAATATTCTTCTGTTTCTACAGCCTATGTCACCTGAGTTCCTGGGAAAATGGAAATATTTTCCATTCTCTCTTACTCCATCTCATCCTGAAAATCCCAGAGAAGGTCAAAGATGTAAAGTAAAACAA
This sequence comes from Pseudopipra pipra, assembly GCF_036250125.1. Lineage (NCBI taxonomy): Eukaryota > Metazoa > Chordata > Aves > Passeriformes > Pipridae > Pseudopipra > Pseudopipra pipra. The sequence goes on from NC_087549.1 coordinate 6,820,403, forward strand.
AACAATTGAAGGGCTTAAAATCTGAAACATGTACATTTATCTCTTCTTGCTTGTCCTATTTAGCATGAAGAAGAACATTATAATGAGGGAGGGAAAAGTCAAGAAATAATGTTTTCATGTTATGCACTTTCTTTCCACAAGTCTTACTCAAATTCACCCTGACTTTAGGAATAGTCTTAGCACTTCTGAAAAGCCAGAACTCAGCAAACACATTGCTTAAAAAAGTGTGTAATACCTAAGTGCAAACCACAACATTATCCACAGAGGGGAACAGAAACACCATGGACAAAAGAATTTCTCCAGTTCTTAGAAACTGAAGCTACTTCAGTAGCTTCCAGGAACCCAAACAAAAAGCTTCACATTCAAAACAACTAAGCAAATAAAACCACTGATTTAAAATGCTGACTGTCATTAGGAAGTTAACAACATTCAGAAGACAAAGGTAAATTAAAACAGGGTGTAACTGTTGCAAAGCAACACTGAAGTTATACTTGAACTCCATTCAAGAATCTATATTCTTTTCAAAGTCTTATGTCATCTAGACTAGCCCTTACTTTGGGTAATATTCTGCCACCTCAACTTAAAGAAGCATTTATTTCTAAATTAAAAAATTGGGGGTTTTTAATATGGTATACAGAATTTTTGTTCTTTTTTCCTATCAATCTTTCCTTCTTCAACCACAAACAGCAAGTGAATGTTAATGAGAGAAATTTACGTTAAAAACAGTTCACCATGCAAATTCAGCAGTGTATTAATAGCTCCAAGAAACTGCTTCCACATTAATCCTAATTTTCAGTTTTTCAAAATCTCAAGTAATTATGATCTCAAAAGGGAGACAGGGAATTCAAGCTCAAGGCTGCAGATTAAAACAGAATTTGCAGTAGCTTTCTAAAGAAAGTGAACTAAATAATAGGCTATAGGTTTTTCAGCTGAATGGGCACTCCCCTGTAAATAGTTAGACTTTGCAATCATTCTTTTCACTAATGGATACTTACATTCATATTTTATAATAATCACTGGATCATGAAATTAATTTCTTAGCCATCCAGCCAAATGTTATTTGTGAACCAACTTCCCCTAAGTCCTACTTACTTCAGGAACTGTAAAGCTTTAAAAACAATAATCCCTAAGCTTTAGTGTCTTGCAGAATCAGCAAATAACTAAACATAGATTTTAAAGAGTAGTTTTAGAAGTTTATCATGTAACTTTTTTGCATCCAACTATTCTATACATCCTTCTGAGCAGCCTGTGTCTTTAAGCTAAAATAATCTTGGCATGTAATTGGAGATAGTTCATAAAGTTCTTTTTCAAGTTACAAGTTACTTAACATTCATTAGGTTTCCTCGGTCTCTTACTAGTGGACATTTCATCTTAATTTCAATTCTTATTACACAAAGCAATGTCATTAGAGCATTCTAATTGAAGCATTAACTGCTAGAAATTACACATGCGGTCAGTGCATTAGAAAGATCTGCCACTGAGGTAGCCCTTGTCTGAATACAAAAAAACATTAATAAAATTGCCACAAACAGAACTAAAGCTCTGCCACAAACTTACCCTAGAAGTGGGAGGAATATTTAGATCTGATTGCTTTCTAACATAGTGTTGAAGCGAATCTTGGCCATAACATGCTAGACTGATGAGTTTTGCTTTTCAGTACAGACATTCCACACTGCCACTTAAAGTCTAATTTTTAATGCCTAAAAAGCTGATTAGGAACTCTGATAAATCTCACTTTGCATTTAACACATTTAAGCAGCCAAAGCAGGACTTGACACAGCATAACAAATACATTCATGCAAAGTACAGAAGTGAAATATTGACAGAATATTTACAAAACATTTACCTTTGTAAAATAAAAACAGCAGCAAATAAAAGCCTACTCTTAAAAAGCTTCAGTCCCACTGCTGTGTTACTAATTCGGAAAAAAAGTCTGAGAGGTCTGAAGCTGTTAAGAGGAGGACAACAGGAAGAGGCAAAGAGCAGCCACTGTTAAGAGACAGTAACAAACTGAGCAGTTCTGTTCTAACCCATGTTTGACTGAACATTCACTAAGGAATTGACCTTATTAAAGAGCAGTGAATTGCTAGCACACTGTTACTGATTTTCTGCTTATTGAAAAATTATGGAAAAGCTTAACATTTTCAGCTAGTATTTAAATACAGCTTCTATTTCTTATCTTAACGGAATAAACTGTCAACTTGACAATACATAAAAATATTTTTATCTATTACACAGTATAGTTCAATGAGAACAATTTGAATAAAATTAAGAGGAAAAATGTCCCTGAAACCATCTGTGCTTCAATAAATGAAGCATCCACCTAGTATGGTTTCCCTTATCCAAGTATTATAAAAATAATTCTGACCATGCTTCCCATGTCATATTAGGTTTTCTCCTGACCTGAGCAGTTGAGGAAATAAAAATGGGAGACGTGTTAGTTTTCAGAGAAAGTTTATCACAGCAAACAGAGCTATTATAAAGCTGGCTGGCTGTAGAGGCCTGAATATTTGCTATCTAAGCTGATGCTACAGCTATTAGAGAGACATTTTCAGAGAAAACGATAAGGAACTGTCATTTAGTGGCTTCAAAACCTTCATCATGGTACTAACAATATGGTGACGTCCCAGGAGGAATGGGTACGGGGGCTGAGAGACATACATAAGTAAGACTGGCAACAGTGGAATGGGAAAACTAGTTACACTGAGCTGGAAAAACGTGCAAGTATTGCTGCTGGTCTGATAAGGTTATGTGAATTCTGCAGAGAAAGCCAAAGCATTCAAGAGCCAGCATTACAGAGACCCCAGAAAGCTGACAGATGATAGAGGCAGCCTATATCTGAGCAGAACTTTGTATAATGGGTAACATCTGGAAAACTCACCTATGAGCTCTAAACACAGGACAGCAATGGTCACCCAATTTTCTTGATCTTGAGCCCACATTAAAACACACCTACACTCAAATTAATGACTTTTTGCCTGTGACATAATTTTCCCCATGTGAGATACTGCCTCCAAAATTAACTCAACTTGTCAGAATGAAATAAGTAATACCCTTCCCACTTTGTTATTGTCTTTTAGAAAACTACTTAATCAAGAAGAGGAAGGAGAGATCACAATAGGCAAGAAACAGAACTGAGTAAATTACTCATAGATGTTATAAATTCATTGGTTTCAAGGACTACAGAAAAAGCAAAGGGAGAGAGTGAAGGAAAAGGGAGGCTCCTTGTGATTCATTGTCTGTCACAAGATACACTTAATAGCACTCTACAAAAGAAACGAGCAAGGACTTTACACACTGAAAGCCCTGAATCACCTTTTGAGATATTTGCAGAGTTACAGAAGTGAGTGGTTCAAGGCTTCCATCAGCAGTTTGCTTCCTCCTGAACTTGCACACTTTCACATTATTTTAATGAGTACAAAGCAGGGGTTTATAAGCCTAAGGGAATGAAAAGCTTCATGAATCCTTACAGACTTTCCAATTCTCAATGGAAAGCCTCCTTGTGGTGGGTTGACCCTGACTGGACACCAGGTGCCCACACCAAAGCCATTCTGTCAGTCTGTAAAGTCTCTCAGCTGTAAAGAGAAAATTTAACAAAAAGCTCATGGCTTGAGATAAGGGCAGGGAGAGATCACTCACCAGTTACTGTCACAGGCAAAACAGACCTAACTGGGGGAAATGAGTTTCTTACCAATGAAATCAGAGTAGGAAAAAGAGAAATACAAACTAAACCTTACAACACCTTCCCCCCACTCCTCCCTTTTTCCCCAGACTCAACTTCACTCAAATTCTCTACCCCCTCCCCTTCAGCAGTGCAGGAGGACAGGGAATGAGGGCTGTAGTCAGTTCGTCACATGTTGTCCCTGCTGCTCCTTCCTCCTCAGGGACAGGACTCCTCACACTCTTTCCCCTATTCCAGTGTGGGTTCCCTCCCATGTGAGACAGTCCAACACAAACTTCTCCAGTGTGAGCCCTTCCCTTGGACAGCAGTTCTCCATGAACTGCTCCAGCGTGGGACCCTTCCATTGGGTGAAGCCCTTTAGGAATAGACTTCTCTAGCTCAGTTTTTTTCCTCCTTCTTAAATACATTGTCCCAGAGGCACTACCACCATTGCTGATGGGCTTGGCCAGCAGGAGGTCCACCTTGGAGCTGGCTGGCATTGCCTCTGTTGGACGTAGGGAAGTTTCCAGAAGCTTCTCACAGAAACCACCTCTGTACCCCACCCAGTTATCAAAACCTGGCCATACAAACCCTATACTTTTGTAAAGGCTTCTCTATAATCTCTGGATATTCCAGTCTCCAAAGCTTTGATGCTGCTTAAAATATCTTCTTATGATACCCCCTGGTCTTACTGATGTTCTTATCCTGCAGACACTTCTCAACCAGTGAGACCTTACTCTGCTCAGCTTGGCAAAGTAGTGCTTTAATATTAGATATAGCTAAAGAGGAATTAATAAGGAAAAGGTAGAAATACTACTAATGACTCCTACCATGCTACCTTAACCTATAGAAGATACAGTTAAAGCACTTTGATAATGTACTGTGAACGGACAGGTAAAATGCCATGTGTTAAATTTAACATTGAACACGCAATACACCAGTGGTTTGTGTCCTAGCTAAACTTCCTTCTGAAGAAACCTCATTTTATCAAAGGAGAAAAGAAATAGAGTAGTTTTAAAGTGGACCATCTAGCACTGCTTTATCAATTACAGCTTTAAGTATATCTATCCTTTTTAAGGTATCTTGTTTGGAAGATAAGTGATCCAGTTCTAGAGAACACTCCTTTTAGAAGTCATTTAGCATAGCACTGTTTTTCTTTACAGTGCTATTTTCTACTTAGTATCCTGATCTATGCTTTACTTCTCAGAGAATGACTCAAAAAGCTGTTATTTCCATGCCACTTCTATAAATACCTGCTATAAATAGCAGATTATATATAAATATGAATTTACTCAAATAGGTTTATATTCTATCATATCTCCATATGTTCTAGAGTGTGTGTCCTGGAAACAGGCTGTTCAATGAGGACTGATTCCTTTAAAAGCATTGTGACAGAATCACTCATTTGCAGCACCCACTTTGACTAGTCAAGTATAGCCAGGGGAAATTTAGACATGTTGTTCAAGTATTCTTCCTCAAAATTAATGAACTACATTAACTTCTTCTGAATTGTTCAGTTATATGCATAAATGTTTATACCAACGACATTAAACTTTTCTGCATAAAGCTGTAAGTGCTATATAGAAAATTGGGTTTCTGTTTGAAAGTACAAAGGCTGAGATTTATGTAGAGGGTTTTGGCAGGGGCCAGTGAAAGAAGAGAGGGAGCAAGCAGGTGAAAGAGAGGTTGAGAGAAACAAAAAATGTCTAAATAGCAAAACCATTTTCTGGAACTCAGGAACTCTTTTTTATCTAGTCTAAAAAACAAAGTCCAGACACACTTGGCTGTAAAGAGGGCACACAAAGCTTCAATAAATAAAAAACATTAAAAGCATTGTCCTTGAAGATATTATTTTTGTAAGTCCATTTTCATGACTGTAATTTTGATTTAATGATCTTTTTTCTTTATCTTAATGCTCTGTAAGTCCAGTTTAAGTTTACCTTAACAATTCATAACCACATCATTTTGTCATGTACAATATAAAAAACATTTTGATATGATTTTAACATTTAATAAAATAAAGATAAATATGTATGGCTTATTGAGATACACTGTACCTTGTAAAAATTTTAGGATTAGTTCTGAAGCTTTCATAAAAATATTTTATTTGTTTAATCATTGAACAGCTTTATGATCCCAAAGATAGGTTTAAGAAGAATATTATTTTGTTTTAGCTGAGAATTATAAGTCTACAGCATCGTGATTTTTCAGATTTTTGTAAAGCAGAAACCTAATATAAGAGGTACATTTAAGAGGTACATAACTATTTTGCCAAATGCACAATGTCTTTATGGTAGTGTATATACATAACCTGAAGCGTTTTTTTTAATAAGAAACAGCTCAAGTCTGAAAAAGTCAAGAGAGATGACCACGTCTGCTACAGATGCAAGACTTAATTAGGTACTAATTAAAGAGATTCTACAGAGTTCTGAAGGGATAGGCTCATCTCTCCAGTTCCACACTAGGCACAGTATGTCACTGCTCCACTTACATATTCCCCGTAGGTCTCCTGTGCCGGGGGCGGTGGGAGGGGCCGGTATCCTGCAGGAGGGGGGACTCCTCTTGCCCTGGGTGCCAGAAGTCCCCGGCTACGACTGACTGGTCCTCTGCTGGGAGGCACTCCCCTGGGTGCTGGTGCCCCTCTGGGTACTCCTGCTGGTGGTGGAGGCACCCCTCCACGGCCCCTGTGAACACATGGATCACTTACCATTAAACATCAGACCCTGGGCCTCCCTTCCAACACCTCCCTCCTGCACACCATGGCAATTTTGCTTTGCTACAGCAAGAAAAAGTCTAAAAGATTTAGAGTTTGTCATTTTTCTGTATGTTTAAATCCAACTACGCACATTATGCAAAGAATACACACTAGACACAGGATTCAGTGATGAAATTTGCATTGGCTTGAGCCATTCTCACATACACAGACACACCCAAAACAATATGCTGGAATCAGTCAACTTCACTAGACTTTGACTTCTAGCACATGAAATCTCAACCATGGAATAACAGATTAATTTGAAGGTGTCAGGCTATATCATACTCAAACCCTGCACAGAGGAATCAGTTGCAACTCCTTTCTGATCCCATGCAAGCTCCTAAACAGAATCCAAAAATCACACTGCATGTGAGATACTGAGTGGGTCACAAAAATTACACTTTTTCTGGTTCTGAAGAGACTTCTAGATGTTGCAGTAAACATCCAAACATGTAATAAATGTGCAGGGTGATTATAGGATATAACCTGATGTTCTATATGTATTTAAAAACAGAAAATAACAGTATATTTGGTTTAAAAATTCTGAAAGTGTGATAAGCATTAACTTGCATTCCATTACTTTAGTCACTTAACATATGGATGAAAAATATGAGACTTCAGTTAAACCAGTTTTCAAAAACATTTGATCTTTTTAGAAATGGCCTCTCCTCCTGCCTCCCTGTAGTAAAGGCAGAGACTTAGAGGTACAACCTGTGAGAAACTGGCATAATTTATTCTCTTTTAAACATTGCTAATAGACATCTCCTTTTTAAAGGAGATAATTTCACCCCATGGACTACAATTGAGTCTAAATGACTGCTGTGGGCATATAGACTTGTTCCAAGGAAGTCAGACCCTCAGTGTATACTCTAACAGATACATAGAAGGAAGCAAAGCACAAGCTCTACACTACCTTTCTATCTATCAAGCCATTATCTAATTAACCTCAAGAGTAGTAATTGAGTGATAATACTGTCCTGATTTCAGTAGAAATTTCCAACTTAAACAATATTATAAAGGTCCAGATTAGGCCTTAAGATTTCCTATCCCATTTCATATAACTTGATATTGGTGAAGTAATCAGAAAACAAGGCAATCGTTTTATCACAAATAACCAGTATTTCAAAAACTGCATCACTGAATGAGGAATGCAAAAATGGAAAGAGACCATCAGGATTGATTTTATTAATTCTAATTACTGATCAAAACACAGTCACAAAGTATTTTAAACAAGCCTAGAGAGTAAGTGATTTAAAACTGTTCTTATTACTTGGTTTTGGCTAATCTGTAGAATGCCTCCTCAGGACAGGGTACCAGTTGCTTATTTGACTTCATTGTAGTGGGGGCAGGGGTGAGCAGTGAAGTTCCCAGACACAGCCTGCTGAAGTAATATAAAGAAATAGCAAATGTGATACTTTCCAAGTGAAGCTGAAGAAAGGGAAATGAACCTATTGGCATAGACAATAGTCAATACCAAGTCAAAAAAAGGCATTAAAGATTCAAGAATCACAAGGCATAATCATAGCATCCTTCAGACAGGGTGCAAGTGAAAGCAGGAAACAGGACATGCTGAAAAACATGGAAAAGCATTTGAGGGAAGAAAAAAAGTACAGTTTTTCAAGCTAGCATAGATTTATTCTTGGAGTAATTAGAACACCAGATCCATGTGATGAGGTCTTTTCTGCATTTCTAAATACAGTTAATAGGATTGGAATGGTGATGGGTGGGAAATAATATTTCTCTTATGAGATCATTTATGATTTTAACTTATAACTCTAGGAGTTACTGTAGGAGGAATGAATAATCTGAGAGTGTATTACATCACTCAGATGGCTACTGCACCAGGCTGGAAGAGACTAAAAAGGCATCAAGAAAGGTAACCCAGTGAGACAGGAGAGTTCAATCATCACCACAAAGACTGGAGTCATGTCAGGGAATGATGCTAAGAGCAAATTCTTAGAAACTGTAAATTGTTGTTCCTTCAGGAAGTTATCAGGGAACTAAAGCTTGATTGACATTAACAGTGAATGGAAACTCAAAATATTGAGGAACCACTTGAACAGGAACCTTTGCATACAGATCAACTCAAGTGTTGCTTAAATTGAAAAGGGCAGCTACATGAATTATGTTTAAAACTGTTTAAATGAGTAAGATGTATGTACATCATATGGGAAGACAAATTCTATGGGAAGTCAGAGCAAACACAAAATTGTCAAAAAAGAAAAGCTCGAGAAAGGGCAAAAGGGGCTCAGTAAGGCTAGAACAGGTTTTAAAAGAGGTATCGCTTGAAGGGCTGAACCCAACTCTAACCTCAAAGGAAAAATGCTAATTAAAAAAAAAATCCTGATAAAAGCAGGTCAGAGATAACTAAAGTCCTTCAAACTTTCCAGAATCAGGAATCTGCCAGAGTGAGCCTAGATCACCAGTGCAATGTGTATCTATGAATGTATACATGTATGTATACATGAGGATTTTGCTGCACAATAAAAAAGACTAGACAATGTTCTCATTGAAGAGCTGTTCTTACAGTAATCCATTGGATAGTGCTGTCAATGTTCTAGAGACAAATTACAGAACAAAAGAAACAAATAAAAGTGCACTGTTCTTGTATAAATTGCAACAGGGTTCAGATGCCTACTCTTTAATCTGTATCTGAATCCCAATCTGAATGTTTCAGAAAGGAAAATAGCACAAAACCCCCAGATTATAAAAGGGGACACTTGGGAGCTAATACATATGCATATGTAAATTTAAACACCCCAACATTATATGAAGTAATAAGTTGTGCTGTATGACTAAATATAGAACATCTAGAAATAAGATTGGTCCAGAGGTCAGGATGTTAAATTATACATATTAGAATATTAAAAAAAATTAGAAATATTGGAATATGTAGAATATAGAAAATATTAGAAAATATAAGAAGATTAGAAAAAAAGAAGAGTGCATACAACTTCGTTAGTCAACTGTGTATATTCGCAGTCTTGTTTCCTCATTTTGAAGAAAACTAAAATAACTGGAAGTACAGAAATTATGTCAAAGATGACGCAGTCTAGAACAGCTTACAGACCAGGAACAATTAAGTAGATAAGGCACTTCATACTAGAAATGACAGCTGAGGCTTATCTGATGGATCCAATAAAAACAAAGGAATGGAGAAGGCTGAGGGGTCCTTGTCTTCCTCAAGAGCAGCAGTGGAGCAGCAGTTGCTGATCTCCTCTCTGGTGACTAGTGACAGGACAGAACAAAATTGAATAAAGCTGATTTTGAAATTTTGTTCTTTCACTTTCTTGGCCTTTCCATCATCTAATCAATTATTTTTGAGGAGTAATCACCTGCTTCTTAGGCCTCTGAATAAACTGCACAGAAGGTCTGTTTTCTATGCTTTCTCTTCTACAACTGTCTCACCTAGGAATTAAAAAACCTTGGTGCAACTACTAAAACTTAATTAATTCTTCTACATATTTCAGCCAAATCAAGACATTTTGGCTCTGTTTTATCACATTCACCAAGATACCTTACCATCAAATCAAACATCATGGCTCCTAGACCCCTTTCAATGCTTGCTTCTTTGCCCAAGGACATCATTCTGCAACCCAGAGTTCAGCTGCCGTCACCAACTCTTGGTCTTGGCTAAGAGCCTACTAACTAGTTTTATTTTCTTTATAAAAACTTTACAACAAGTTGCAAGTTATCAAAACAGTCATCTGTCAGCCCATGTCAGCCTTGACTACCTGCTCATATTCTGAAATACAAGAAAGGTCTTTTTGTCTTTATTTTCCCTCCTCACTACCATGCTGTCACCTCTGTACCTTTCAGAAGTCTTTTGAATGTCCTCTGTAACCCAGTACCCATAAGAACATCTTTTGGTGTTGAGACTGCCAATATACCCAGGATAATGGTGTGCACAAATGAGCACTGAAACTCCCACATGTCTGTCTCCAAACTTTGAGTATTTTCAGCTTTGAAACAGAGTTAAAGTGTTTTATTTTCAGGACACATGAAATAAAAAGGTCCTTGCCAGTAATCCCTCAGGTGTATGATACTGCAAATACACAAGTACTGAAGCATCACAGGGGACACTGTTTGATTGTCTTCTTGCTACATTTTTAAGTACCTATTAACTGTAATTTCTATTAAACACATACTAATAGTTAAACACTCAGCAAATCCTACCTTCTAGCCAGGTGCTGTTATTGTCACTTCCAGACACGCTTTAGCAACAAAATGACCATCTATGCACTTGAGACCATTGTGCCCTGCCCTCAAAGAAACATTTTACTGCTTGATTATTATGGCTTTGAGAGAATTTGAAATATTTGTTTCATCTTTATCAACACTTGGGCTTTGATTTTCCTGAATTTATTCATCCGGCAGTGGTGAATCCAGTGAAGGAAGTTAACCCTTCCCCGTTAAACATACAGAAAATTTTGTTAGCTTAATTCTGAATAATTTTACTCCCAGTGCTGGGTAACTAACTTGTTGACTCTGCATTAAAGAAGTTATTTCTTATATCTGGGTACCATGGACTAGACCAAATAAAGTAAATCCCAGTAACTCATTTACTATTTAATATTAAATAACTTATTTAGTAATTCACTATAAAATGGGAGGAATAGTCTAATTTAACTCCCACATGTCACATCATCCCTTGAAGATATCATGAAAACTATTTTTGTTTGAACCTGACTTCTCCCACTATTTTATTTCATTACTTATACTTGCACTTTCGTATGCGAGAAAAATAAAAAGAATAAGTGAAGCACAATATCTATAAAGCTATCAAACATACATTAGAGGAGGCGAGAAAAAGCCTATAACAAAAGTCTCAGGTTGTGCTAAAGGGACTTGTAAACACTAGTAATGATAGAAAATGGTATATGTCTATAAACCTGGAAAGCACACCTTTACTGTGCCCAGTTAAAGTATTAGTTAAGTCTTGTATGTTGTGATTAACATATTGTTTGAATCAAGAGTTTAATGTGTGGAAGAATATTCTCAAGAAAATCTAATACCATTTAGATTTACTTTATACTGTGTTAGACTCAAAAGATTCATGAGTGTCTGGAAGTAATTCACATGTACTAATCTAATTGTTGATTCCCATTAAAATAGCATTTTACCAATTCATACAATTTAAATACTTCCTATTTGGCCTTTATTAGCAATAATAATTGACATTTCTACTTTATAGTAGTCCCATAGCATTTCATAGAATCACAGAATCAGCTGGGTTGGAAAAGACCACTGAGATCATCAACCCTTGATCCAACACCACTGTGGTCACCAGATTATGGCACTAAGTGTCACATCCAGTCTCATCTTAAAAATCTCCAGGGACAGAAAATCTACCACTTTCCTGGGCAGCCCATTCCAATCTGATTACCCTCTCTGTAAAGAATTTATTCCTAATATCCAACCTAAACCTCCCCCAGCACAGCTTAAGACCATGCCCTCTTGTCTTACTGATAGTTGCCTGGGAGAAGAGACCAACCCTCACCTGGCTACAACCTCCTTTCAGGGAGTTGTAGAGAGTGATGAGGTCTCCCCTGAGCCTCCTCTTCTCCAGGCTGAACAACCCCAGCTACCTCAGCCTCTCCTCAGAGGACTTGTGCTCAAGTCCCTTCACCAGCCTCATTGTTCTCCTCTGGACCTGCTCCAGCACCTCAATATCCTTCCTGAACTGGGGGGCCCAGAACCGGACACAGTACTCCAGGGGTGGCCTCACCAGTGCTGAGTACAGGGGAAGAATCACTTCCCTATCCTGCTGGCCACACTGTTCCTGATCCAGCCCACCATGCCATTGCCCTTCTTGGCCACCTGGGCACACTGCTGGCTCCTGTTCATCTTCCTGTCAATCCAAACTCCCAGGTCCCTTTCTGCCTGGCTGCTCTCCAGCCACTCTGTGCCCAGCCTGTAGTGCTGCAGGGGGTTGTTGTGGCCAAAGTGCAGGACCCGGCACTTGGCCTTGTTGAACCTCATCCCGTTGGAATCAGCCCAACTCTCCAGCCTGTCCAGGTCCCTCTGCAGAGCCCTCCTGCCTTCCAGCTGATCAACACTCCCCCCCCAGCTTGGTGTCATCTGCAAATTAGCTAATGGTGGACTCAACTGTACTTAGGATGATCTGCTCCATAACCTTGCCAGGCACTGAGGTCAGGCTGATGGGCCTGTGGTTTCCTGGGTCCTCCTTCCGGCCCTTTTTGTGGATTGGCGTGACATTTGCCAATGTCCAATCATCTGGGACATCCCCAGTGAGCCAGGACTGTTGGTAAATGGTAGAGAGCAGCTTGGCGAGCTCTTCCACCAGCTCCCTCATCACCCTTGCATGGATCCCATCTGGTCCCATAGACTTGTGAGGATCCAAGTGGCTCAGCAGGTCATTAACTTTTTCCTCCTGGATTACAGGGGGGCTATCCAGCTTCTTATCTCTGTCTACAAGCTCCAGAAGCCAGCTGTCCTCAGGACAACCTGTCTTACTCTTGAAAACTGAGGTAAAGAAGGTGTTAAATACCTCAGCCCTTTGATAACTATGTTCTCCCCCCATCCAATAAAGAATGGAGATTTTCCTTGCCCCTCCTTTTGCTATTGATGTATCTCTAGAAAGACTTTTTGTTATCCTTAACACAAGTGGTAAGATTGAGTTCAAATTGTGCCTTTGTCTCTCTAATTTTCTTTCTACGTGACCTAATTACATTCCTAAAGTCTTTTTTCCGTAATTGGTAAGCTCTCTTTTTTTACCCTAATTTCCTTTCAAAATCTCCCTGTTCAGCCAGACCGGTTGTCTTCCCTGTCAGCTTGGCTTGCAGCACACTGGGACAGCCTGCTCCTGTGCTTTCAAGACTTCCTTCTTGAAGCATGTCCATCCCTCCTGGACTCCTTTGTTTTCAAGGGTTGTTTCCCAGGGTACACTCTGAACCATTCTTCTGAATAGGCCGAAATCTGCCCTGCAGAAGTCCAGCGTAGAGGTTTTATTGATGGCCCTCTTTCCACCCCTGAGTATTGAAAACTCTATTATTTTATGGTCCCTGTGCCCCAGACGGCCTCTGACCTGTGCATCTCCCACCAGTCCCTCCCTGTGAACAGAAGGTCTAGCAGGGCCCCACCCCTGGTAGGCTCGTTTATCAGCTGGAGCAGGAAATTTTCCTCTATACCTCTAGGGCTCTCCTAGACTGCCTCTTCTCTGCTGTGTGGAGTTCCCAGCAGACATCTGGCAGGTTGAAGTCACCCACGAGAACAAGGGCTGGTGATTGAGACATCCACCAGCTGCTTGTAGAATAATTCATCACCCTCATCATCCTGGTTGGGTAGTCTGTAACAGACTCCCACCAGGATGTCAGCCTTGTTGGCCTTACCCCTGATTCTGCTCCACAGGCACTCAACCTTATCGTTACTGACCTCGAGTTCTACAGTAAAGAGACTCTCTAACATGTAGAGTCACCCCTCCACCTCTCCTACCTTGCCTGTCCCTTCTGAAGAGCTTGTAGCCACCCATGGCAGCGCTCCAGTCGTGAGAGTCATCCCATCACGTTTCCACAATGGCGACTATGTCACAGCTTTCCTGCTGCACGAGGTTTCTAGGATTTGTTTCCAGCAAACTAAGTTACTGCCCTTGACCCCAGTAGCAGGTAAAGCATCTCACCGATACTCCTCTCCAGCTGCCCTCAGCAACAACTGCTTTATCTTTTCACATATCACTTTCTTCGCTCTAAAATCATACTGATTTTTATTTCAAGTTTCACCTTTCACTGGATATTTAAGTTAGTAAAATTACTCTGATCATAAAATCACAGCTGGAGTCAGTTCACAGCTTTTCTTCATTTCAGTCAAACAAAAATTTATGAAGATGCTTTTCAATATCTCCCCCCAGAAGTAGTAAATGGAAAAACAGCTTTAAAATAAAATACTTGTAAAATTTAGAAGAAGTTCCCTAACACTATATTATTCAATGAGGAAACACTTGGAATTCTTTAATTTTAGCATTCACAGTTCTATAACATCTGCAGGGATTTAGAGTGTTCAATAAACAGATCTAACAAACTTGGTTACCAGATGTTGATACATTTTCTTCCTTTGATCACAACCAGCTACATTCAATATTCCCTAAACAGCAAATATTTTTGTTTAGGTTTTATATTAGACATCTGAAAAGTAACAGACCTGTTATTTTGGTGATGACAATTTAAAATATTAAACACTGATACCTGGATACAACTCACAACTTGTATTTCTGCCTTACTTTTTTTTTTAAATGAGTCACCATGGAAGCTTTATTTCATACTTCTATTTGAAAACATATATTTGTTTATGTTTCAATTTTGTGGAAGATGGGAGATCACAAAATTAAAACAAAACACAGTGAACATTAATACCTGCCTTTGGCCTAGATCCTGAACTGGCTTTGTCAAATATTTCTTTTGTGCTACAGACCTTTTGCATTTCACTACTGACATATTATATGCAAAAAGGTTTTGTTCAAAAAAAGAAACTACTTGATTCCAGACACATGGCAGGGGAACAGCTGGAATTTGTGAACACACCACAGCAGTGATCCACATCAGCTCATCTTACTTCTAACTTACACCTCCTTTAAGTTATTTTTCCCCAGACCAAGTGACAGTCATTCAACCATCAGGATCCCAGCCATGCATATACTGAGATATGATTAAGAATAAATGGGAAAAGTAAAAAACCTCCACGCTCTCATGAAAGCATAAACCAGAAATTCACCATTTCTTTAATGAAACTATTTCTAGGTGTTTGCTTTACGACAAATTACTTTCTTCTCCCCTCACCTCAGTGAAACCAAAATACCTGTTTTCAAATACAATTCCTCTCAATCTGTGGAGTGAACTCAGGCAGCTCTCCCTCACTGTGGTCTTTCAATACCAAAGGGGGGCTGCTTATAAGAAAGATTAAGATGTTTTATCAGGGTCCGTAGTGATAGGACAAGGGACAATGGCTTTAAATTTAAAGAGGGCAGGTTTAGATTAGACAAATTTATGATGAGGATGGTGAGGCACTGGCACAGGCTGCCCACAGAAGTTTTGGATGCCCCATCCCTGCAAGTTTTCAAGGCCAGGCTGGAAGGGGCTTTGAGCAACCTGGTCTAGTGGAAGGTGTCCCTGCCCATGACTGAGAGGCTGAAATTAGATGATCCTTAAGGTCCCTTCTAATCTAAACCATTCTGTGATTCTAGCAGTGATTTCTAGGTGTAGAGTGACAGGAATTGGTTCCCCATATGCCACCCCAATGTATCAAGGAACCTTTAGCCACAGTCTTAGACTTACTATTATCATCCTCTAGAATTTCACTTTTCTAAGACATCTTGGTCGGAGTCACAATTGAGGGATCCTTAAGTCTTATTTTTGTTCTTAAAATACAAATGGGACTTTTCTGAAAGGAAATGCTACTTTTGTTGCAAAACGTCCTTAGGGGTGTACATTATCATGTATAGAATCAGAGAAGGGTTTGTATTGGAACGGACCTTAAAGAGCATGTAGTTTCAACCCAATTGCCATGAGCAGAGACATCTTCCACTATGATAACATGTCTATTTTGAGTCTTTACTTAATCAGAAGTCTCAAATTACATTTTGGTTGTGTTATTTATTTTGCCCTGATTCAGGATGAGAATAAAAATGCATTAAAGAAACACTGATTCTGAAAGAGTTACATTTTCTAGCTTCTCACCATAACAGCACCACATTAAACACCATGGATCCTCTAAGTTTGCTACCATAATAAATTAAAAAGCAGCCAGTATGATCATTTAAAATAGATGCCCCAAAAAGCAACAAAAATTTAAGAACATCGTCAGTTTATAATAAACACAAAGGAATGAAACCCAGACTTTCACCACTTTCCCCTCTTGTTGTACAGAAGAAACAGCTATGCTAAAATAGGCTAAGTGCTCAGCATAAACACTACAGAAAATAGAAGTGTTTGATTACATCTGAAGGTCATCTTTATCAGCATTAGGGACAAAAACTGTGGGGCAAGGCAGGGCAAAAGGAAGAAGATCCAAGATCAATTATGAGAAAAGAACATTGCTAAAGGCAAAGCTCATAAACACACACACAGCCCTTCTAGAACAAATTCCATCGACTCACACTCAAAACCTTACTTGGCTCTGAAGTCATAAAAATTTAGTCAAGAAAATCTGGAACAAGCCAGAGAAAGTATAAAGAGTTACCAAACCACAGTCATTAGGAAATAAATTATTTACCCCATACAGGAATACCCGTGCACAAGTTAAAATTTTTGTATGCAAGCAAAAACGTATTGTTTCCCACAAAATAAAATTTTGTCATGGAGCTAAAACCAGATTTGATAAGATGCATTATCTCCAGTTTCAACATGTCTGACAAGGAGGAAAAAAAGCATGGTTTAGTATTTTTTTAAGTGAAACTATTCAGGAGTAATAAAGGCTTAAAATGTGTGAACTTAAACACTCATATTGCATCCTCAACAGGTGTTTCACATATCAAGGTTGGTATCTTAAAACCATTCCCTAGATTACAAAGAGGGGTTAGCATCAAGGTTTTAGACTTCATTTTACTAGTTTTCTGAGGGCTTTGCTTCAACCTCTCCTGGATATCTCAGAGATGTTTTCTATTGAAACTGTTCTATCCAACACTGAGACAAAGCCTTTAAAGCTTTGCTTCAACAAAAGTATTACTCACTGAAATCCATTTCTGTTAAAAAAGAATCAGAGCATTATAACTGAGTTCGAAATCTTCAGCTCAATGGCTGTAGAATCTGAGTAGCAACAGCACTGAATTTCATTTCAGGAATATGATAACAGCTTCAATTTTAGGGCAAAAAGTCTTGGAGTTTAAGACAAGCCTTGAAGCAAGGACAAGTCAAACAAACCAATATCCTTTTCCTTTTCTTTAGAACATATATGAGAAATGACAAAACCACAACCTTTTACTGTCATATCCAAACCAAAGACTAATAACACTTAAATTTACCCTGAAGATAATTATTGTAGGCCAACTACGAGGCATACTGTGAACTATGTAACAGCATGTATCTCTTACTTAAAAATACAGATTTGGAAAGATAATTTCCCAAAATCCATAGGATAGAACTAGCCATGTTAGAAATGCAGTACTATAAAAAGTTATTTACATATGCACATACTAGGTACTAGCAGGAAATTAGTTATCAAGCTTTAGCAATAAGATCAGACCAAACAATTTCGGTATCGCAGAAATAGCTGAAGGACATGAAAAATAAAACAAACTTGAAATAGTACTGCAAATTTATCTGTAGCAGAGCCATTACAGGCATCTACGGCCAAGTTACAAACAGTTAAGACCTGAAATAAAATTTGCAAAAAAAAAAATCTCCAAAAATCAAATGAGGTCTCTAATTTGAAAGTACTTTTGTACTTTTAGCTGATTACAGCGATAAAGAGGTGAAACTTGGTATATAATTACCACTACTCAGAACATCAAAATCAAGAAAAGAAGAATATATATATTACACAGTATTACTTAATACAAGAACAAAAGTTTGTTGATTGAGAGAAATTTTTTCTCACAGGACATGACCTACAGTACATATAAATTCTTGGATTTAAGATTCACTCGGCAATGCATTTGCAATCATTATCAGGATACACGTAACTAGGCAGAACTGTATAAATGGAGTATTTCCTTAGTGCTGGTTCTTCTAACATGCTTTTATCTTGAGGTAAAACACTTCAGAGTATTATATTTTAATTATTTTAGAAGCTGAAATGCGAGTTTCAAGTTGCAATAACAGAAACTGTAGCCACAACTGAAGAAAATAGTTTGCTATAGGAAACAGTCACACTTAGCTGCTGCAACCACCAACTCTGTACTGTAACACAAACAGTTCTGAACTTTATTTACTTTTTGTTTTCACATTTCAGGACTCGAACGAGTTGAAACTGTCATCTCAGTACTGCAAGGAAGAAAGGGGATGCTGGAGTAAAAGTAAAACATTTCCTGTGACAAAGAAAAACAAAGCAAAAAAAGCAGCAGACTTCGCCTATTCCTGAATCAAACAAGCGCCACTTTTCACAAAAATGCCACTCAGACTCCAGAGCACTTCTCTATCATTTCATCATGACTATGAAAACTTACCAATAGTAAAAAAGGAATACATATATTCTGTTAGAGATATTGTATGAAATTCATATGTCAATCAAGAGAGATTTACCAGTTTTTCAAAGCAGTGAACTCCACAGGGCCCAAAGACAGACCCCACATGCACCTAAGGAGTAACTCAAGGTTGCAAGTCAAGATGTTCACAGTAAGGTTGAACACCTTGGATGATGTACATTGCTTAACAAAGGCAGCATTCCAATGTCAAGACAAAATCCAGCACCACTGTTAATTTAGTCCATACTCATTAGACTATTAATAAAGTAAGGTTGTTTCCCTGATTTTTTTAAACTCTTCTTTCGGGAGTCCTTCCTGTATTTTACTGTTGTACTCTGGGGGAAATTGTGTTTCAAGGGAGAAGTCTAACATGTACATACCAATGAAATTCCATTTACCTGGACAAAGCAGGAACTGGCACTCCTCTTGCTCGAATAGATGCTTTTCCACGAACAACTGGAACTTCTGCAGTTTCTGAACCACCATTTAAATATGTCAATTCTTGAAGCTGTGCCTGTCTGATTTCATCATTGTAGTCCTAAAACAGGGGGGAGAGAGTGAGAAAAAAACCAAACTGTTCACCCACCACTCCCAGCAAACACTGCTCCTGAAAGTTTCCTCTTAAAAAGTTGAACATCCCACTGAAAAAGTTTAACATGCACAATAAGACAGGAATATTACTCAGTCACAAAATTTAAAAATTCTACATTTTAATTGCCATTTTTGCTCAGGAATGTGTTTCTTTCCTTTTGTATATTATTTCTATATAGCTTTACCAATTAAAATGCTAATGTTAGAATGCTGCAGAGATAGGATGAAACAACAAAAAAATCAAGGTCTGATATTCTGAACTGAGATCCTGTTTGTAGTACCAACTGTAGAATGACTGTGTGTTAAGAGCAGGAAAAATCCCAGTGCCTGGTGATGCAAAGTAATAAAGAATAAGTACACTGTTGAGAGTAGTCCATGAAAATGAAGGGATAGATTAAATATCCACACCTTTAAAATCAAGAGTTAAAGAACGAACAAGGACATTCAGTCAACACACACATGCAACATTATCTACAAAAGAGGTCAAAAATTAAATTCTATAATATGCAACAGTAAAGAAGCTGAGGACATATCTTATTTCTGTCTGCACAAAACCTCTATTCTAAAGGTCTAGCAAAAAGAAATTTCAAGTTTTTATACATGGAATTAATATGGTACTTGTCAAACACGCAGCTTTCAGAGACCTTGAGCCAACCTCCAAGACAAGCACATCCCACAGGAATAAAACAGATGCAGCACTGAACACTTGAGCTACACATTTTTCTATCATTTATCCTCTGCTTCAAGTGAGCCAAAAAGAACGTACCCATAAAGGTGAATCAAAGAAATATCTTACTGAATGTGCATACATATAAACTATCAAAATACTAATAGGTCCTTCCACAGGAATGGAGTGATACTTCTGATAAACAGCCCTTACCTTCTGCAAATCCTCCCATCTCAAGAAAGAAGGTTTGTTCTAATACTACCCATTTTTCAATTCAATTGCAAAACAAAGAATCTGCACCTAAATACAAATCTGAGTTTATTACATTTATTCACTACACAGGTACCAAAAGACTGTCAGGAAGTCTTACAGACAACTCTGAAACATAATCCTGAATTGAAAGGAGATTAAAACTTCCATGAATTCAAATATCTCAGTTATCCTTGAAACATTCTGCTTCTCCTAGATTTCTACAAACAAAAATAAGAAAGTTCTCCTTCCAATGTCATTGCTGAAGGTAGTTACTAGTGTTAAAAGTGGCACTTTAATAGCATTTTGTCCAAGCTGTTTTGAACAGCTTCTGAAATTTAACTTCAATTGCCCACCTGAGATTATCTCCTATTTAGTATCAGAAATCAACTAGCAAATATGAAGAAAAAGGTCTCAAAGACTGAATTAACTGTTTCAAATGGCATAATTGAAGCTTTTGAGAAACCAATTCCATTATTAAACAGCTGGAACCCAATATCCAACCAATCCATTGCAGAGAGTAGATTAGAAACAGGAAGTTGAACACTCTTCTGGCCAACTAGTGTGCAGAAACACATTTTATATTTGTTGCCGGATTAGAACTGTCTATAAATGCAAAATTCTATGTAATGCATGGAACAAAACTTTGATCTTGACAAAAAATGACAAGGAACTGTACCACCAACATACAGGTACCCAAGTTCTGGCAGTCTGTATCAGAGACGCTCTTTATAACTTCTCCACAAAATGTCCTCTTCAGAATTGGACTCCTGGAAAAATACCTTTGATCATTTTATATTAATTTCATTTAATTCCTTAGCAAAGATGTGCCTGGGTTGCCACTGTGCATGTTGGGTCCTTTTTCTACTTTTCTCCCTGATGCTCTCATTTTCCTGCAGCACATTACTAGCACAGCAGCCTTAGGTCACAGACAAGGGCTTCACTGTGCAAAGCACAGAACAGAAAATATGGTCCTTATCACACATGCCAGAGGCAGCAGGAGGATATGGAGTGAAGGGGCAGTACAAGGAAGCCACGATAAGCAGCAATGTTAAACCATTAGACTCTGAAATGGATTCTTCAATTAAAAGTAACAGATGGTCAATTTATGAATACTCTCTGCTGGAAAACAGTACAATTCAAGTCAAATTAAGGAGACAATCTTTCTCACCTAGAAGATGGACATGGAAACTCTTCAGACTGCACTCCTCCTGTGTACAGCTTCAGCAGTGGCAGCACTTAAATTTCAGTCTAATGCTGCTGCTGAATTTCAATTCTCATTTTATGAACACATTGCCATTCTGACTAAATACAGTCTTCCACAAATGTGGAGGGTGTATGAATGGCTACATCAAGAAACATGTAAGAGATTTTCATCCCAGACAGAATTACTTACATGATCCAACTAAACAACATTCTTTTAAGTTTTATCTACAATTTTTATCCAGACAGATCAACACATTGGTAGCTGCTCTCCTTGAGATCACTAACTTAAGACCTTATTTTGATCTATCACTCAAACTATTAGCAAAGCCATTGTTTTTATATAATGTTAGGACAGATCCCTACAAAACCCTTTGCAGCTTTGCAAAACCCTCAAGTAGATCTTGACCCTGGCAGTGAGCAATCAACTGTTACCAAGTTTCCAGCTACATTTTTTTTTCTTTACACCTTACAGTTATTTGCCAGGTTGCTTAAGGAAAAGTCTGAGAGTTCCCAAAGGTCACCAAGTTCATCCAAATGCCATTAAATGACATTTCATCATCACATTGTAAAAACCCAATATGCAGAAGGTAAACAGACTATTAGAAAAACTTGTGATTTGTCATTGTAACTGCTAAATATTGTTCTCTCAAAGACATATCTTCTATACTTTGCTTTAAAGACAAGGAAAATAATTCTGGCAGCTAATGGAAAAAGAAAATTAGTGCTGCAGCTGTCAAAAGAAATGGCAACCACTACTCAAAAATCAAGCAGTAGTCTAAAATAATAAAACAAACCACAAAATAGAGTAAGGCAAGTTCTAATGCCCACAACTGCAGTAATCATAGAATCACAAAATGGTTTGGGAAGGAGAGGACCTTAAAGGTCATCTAGTTCCAACCTCCTTGACATGGACAGGGACATCTTCCATTAGACCAGGTTGCTCAGGGCTCCATTCAACCTGGCCTTGAAATCATGGTATAATTCAGGAACCAGAGGGAGGTGAGGTTGAAAGTACCTGGCTTTTTGTCCTGACAGAAGTAATTCTGAGATAATTAATATCAAGCAGAACACTCACTAATATAATAGTCAAACAGGGTGCTGACCAGAGGGTGTGGCCATAACAAAGGGATTGGCTAATTTAAAGGAAGACAAATAATATACTTGAAGTCAGAAGCCACAATTCTACCTGCAGAGGACTGGTGAGAGTCAAGGCAACATAAGCACAGCCAAAAAACTCCAGTGTTTTGGTTTGAGTTATGCCAATAGTTTAAAGGAATTTAAACCACTGCAGCTGCTTGAGGCTGAACTTCAATGCAAAGGTGCTTAACTATGCATCCAAAGATCCAGTAAGAGCGGCTGAAGCATTTTTGCTATAGTCATCTACCACAAGGATATTTTGTGTCCTGCATTCTAGCACCAAATGTGATTTTATCTTCAGGACTGATCTGAAAACAGAACAATAACCATATTCATGAAGTACGGCCGGCATTTAAAATTGTAGGAAGGCATAGTTAGCTTACATTGTAAGGAGAATACCAATTATGATCTTAATCATATGTACTCATAGCAGGACTTGTCTGAACTAAACCAAATAATTTCTTAAGAAAACCACTACAGACCTCATAGAAAATAAAATCAAGTTGCATTCACCACTAAATCAGACAGTAGTTCTAGAGAGGAAAAAGCTGCTCCTTATTGCTTCCTTCAGTGGCTGCTGCAGGGGGGGTCCAGGCAGAAGAGACTAAGGCATTTAGAGCCATTCTGATAAGATTACATTTGAAAAGCCAAAGGGAAATTAAGACAGTGTTGGCTTGATCCCATAGTTCAGAAAAGATTACATAGCATCAATTCAGCTCAGTACAATAAAGTGGCAATGATCAAAAATGGAGATGGAAAAGTGCACACCCAGCAAATGGAATTGCTCATTATCAGTCTGTAATTCTCCTGGCTTAGCACAGTAACAACCAGGTTTTGATAAGCTTACTTCATTTATGACAACATTAGGGAAGTCAAGCCCAATGAAGAAAAATAAGATCTCTGACAAAAGGGGGCAGGGGGATCAGACATATCCTTACTTCCAGCACATGCAAAAGGACTTATCAAACTGAGCATATTTCCACCTAAAAAGAAAGTAGCTGTTTGCTCACTAGAATAACCAAGAACTTAATTCTCCCTTATCTCTTCACACCATTAAACCATGAATCATGTAAATACAGTAACCTTTGGCACTAGCAACCTTTGACAGCCCAATATTCCTACAAATACTCTGTCAAGTATCCCCTGATGTCTGAATAATAGTGTGCTTATTTACATCTTGTCATATACATCACAAAAAAAGGTGTTTGGAACCTGCAGACAAAGTTACAATGTGGTGCTTGATTCTTTATAAATGAGAACATAATGCCCAGGACATCTCTTTGGTTTTGGATTGTCTCAAGGTGTATCTACATTACTCTTGTTTCTAACCAGGATGTATTCCTAATGAACCTCCTGATGATCATCACTTCTTTGGATCATGCCATGGCGTAGTATTGGGGCATATGAACTATCTTTCATACAGACAAAAACAGGCCAGAAGAAACACTCCAGGAGCCCACAAATCCAGTCACCTGGGGACTTAGTTTCATAGAATATCTTGAGTTTGAAGGGACCCACAGGGATCTCGAAGTTCAACTCCTGGCCTTGCAGAGGACAACCCCAAGAATTGCACCATGTGCCTGAGAGCAATTGTCCAAACGCTCCTTGAACTGTCAGGCTTGGTGCTGTGATCACTTCTCTGGGAAGCCTATTCCAGTGCCTAAACATTCAGTGTGGTTACATGGATCTAAACTAAGTTAGGTACAAGCTACCATCCTCAAAATGCACACAGGAGCACTGCTGGGTCATCAGCACCAACTGCTCCACCCTAGAATACAGCTATCACTTCTATCCAATAGGCTGCAGTGGCTGTACAGCAGACATCCCCAACAGTACCCAATACACATGCACTGATTCCACTCAAACATTTATATACTGATATATGCCTTAGTAAAGTTTCCTTAGCCAAGTCTCCCACACTTCCAAGATGTGACACAAATCAAGACACTTGGATAACATTTCCAGCAGTAAAAATAAACAAAAGCTGATGTACCTTGAGAAAGCTTTGCTTTCTATATTCATTCCTTTAATCACCAATAAAGACTGAAGAATGTGCACTGAAGAGCTAATAGTTAGGAACTTCACAGAGTAACATCACCTCAAGTGTCCTAGCTTCCTAAGACAGGTTGGATTGATCCAAGCAGTTTAATACTGCAAAGCAGTGAAGCTGATCCTTACATGAGAAGCAAGTAAAGTTGTCTTCTGCAGAAAGAGGCTAGAAACCCATTACCTAGATATATCCCAAACCTGGAGTACAAACTTGTACTGGAAATTGGATCTCATTTTGTACATCCATACATGGCAAGCTGAAGTATACACCAGAAGACAAGTATAACTCCAATATCAGTAGCTTTGTAATAAAAATAAAGATACAAGATAAAATTGTATTGATTTTCATCACTGAACACTAAACCAGGATCACGAGTGAGAAGTACTACAACTTCAAATTCATTCACTCTTAGTGTAATAGAACCCTATGCTGACGCTTCCCATACGCCAAGAACATAGAAAAGCTTCACATTTTACATGTTCTCACAATTATTTTTAGATTTAGATATTTTGCACATGACCAGTTAAGCAAGAATGAGTTGCTTTCTTACTACAGGTCATACATGAGATGAGTGTGTGGACACTCATGTTACAGATTCACCCTTTAACTGTCTATATCAAAATGAAAACTATTTGTAAACATCACCATTTCTTTCACAAATGAAGGAAATTAAGCAACATGACCTGACCAATACTGTGCACTGTTCATAGAATGGTTTGGGTTGGAAGGGACCTTGAGATTAACTAGTTCCAACCCCACCACCACCTCATCCCACTAGACCAGCTTGCTTAGTTTTAGAGATAACATTTCTCACTCAAGACTACCAGAATTCTCATTAAAAAAAAAAAATACTAACAGGAATGAGGAACTTCTTGATTTCTTCCAGTGCATGTCCCATTCTGGCATATGCTTCGGCAGGGGGAGCAAACACTTCAATTAAAACATGCAGGTCATCATTTAGGTGGAAATACTTTGCCTCTCCACTTTTTCTCAACTCCTCCTCCTAGAAGATAAGAAAAAAGGTTGGTTTTATACCTTCTTGTTTTAAAACATAGTAATGCAAGTATTAAAGCTGTTCAGAGGAATTTGCAGACACTATTCACCATGTTCAGATGTCTACAAATAAAAAAGTAACATGAAATAAGACTCAACTTCTGTTCACATACAGAAACTGTATCACAAGGGAGAATGCTCTCAGGTGTTTTCTCAAGTGCACCAGTTTCACATAGAAGACACTGAAAAACATAAGTCAACTTGAAGCCTCTTTTCTTAAAAGTAGAGTCTCCAGAAAAAGGTTTGATCTGATATTCCATAAGAGCAAGATTGTTTTACCAAAATTATTTCAATCTTGGTATTACTACACTGGTCTGATACTTATTTTCTGTTCTCACTGAAATTTCTATCCCGTGAGAGCACAGAACTATGCTACTTGGATATAAAACTAACAGCATATGAGACAAGGGAAGAGGACATTAGCAAGAAGAGTTCACTGGCTATTTCAGAAAAGAGCTTATTTCTTTTATCCTATTTCACCCAACCCACTTCAATGACTGAGAAGCTCTGAGTTCAATGTAGTGGAGCAGAGCTCAGTTCTCAAATACAAATGCAAAGTGTTCACAGACTGAAAGGACATAATTAGCTAGTCTCTGATGGGTTGCCCCTGTGTATCTGATAGGTCCAAGAGATAAAAACACCATTAGAAGTAATTTCATTGCTTTACCAGATAGCATTACATCAAATACTTACCAGTTCCACTGTCTAAAAAAACTGAAGCTCCCCTGCAGCTCACTGTCATTAGCAAGCACTAGGTAAGCACTTCACCCTTTAGATTGCTAAAATTATAGCTGCAGCAATAGTTGGAGTCTCTTCCCCTGCACAACCCCTTAATTACGGGTTGAGGTTTACATGTGACTTCATTTCTGCTTCTCATAAACAATGTTCCTGTCATCATGATTCATCTTTAACTATGAGGATATTTTAAAAAAGTCTAGTTTGCTGTTAAATCACCCACAGCAAGAATATGAAGAGGTCACTCTGCAGGATTAGACTATCAGCAAAACCATTATTTTGTCAATACAAGTAACAGATCTTAAAAACAGGAAATAACCTAATATAAACATCACAGCTCACATATTTAGTTTCAATGGGAACTGTTTCTCACTTAAATAATTTAAGCACAGTTACTCAAAACATGAGGCATTTCTAGCACTGGAAGCTAGATGTTTTCATCAGTTGAGTTCCCTACATACTTTTTTTTTTGGCATACACCTGCATCAAGCCTTCCCTGTTCCTTTTTCCTAAAGGCAAAAAAAAAAAAAAAAACAAAAAAAACCCAAAAAATTACTGTGCAGTTTGTGCAGAAAACAGTGCTAAGAAACTTCCCTTCTGTGCTTATCAATCAACTTGCCCGATAACAGCAATAAGCAATAGAAAAGTTACAATTTCCTGTGGTAACAAAAACATTTAAGTCAGCAACTTTAACAAAACATAAGAAATTTCAATGCAGGTTTTTCTGAAATCATGCCCATAAGCAAACTTTTAAAGTAATTTTATCCTTTTTTTGCAAAGTTCACTTTGATTAATGTATTTTTTTTTAGTTCTGTAGCATAACTTGGCAACACTTCCATTACTTCCTCAATTACTTGCAAGGCCAGAGGTTGGACTCTGATGATCCATGTACCTTCTAACTCAGGATATCCTCTGATTCTATGAGCACACTACTCTCCACAGCTCTTAACAGCACACAAATGAGAGTGAGCTCACTCACCGGCTTATATTTCCTAACCTTGAGGACACATCAAGTACTTCAGGGTTTTTTTATTTCCCATGATGGCCAACAAAAAAGCCACAACTTGTTCCCACTCCAGTATCCCCCTCTGACAGCATTTTTAGCTCCCACAAAATCCTCTGCCTGCCATCACTTGGCAGTACCTGCATTGGCTTGGTTTGCCCACTGCCTGTGGATGCTGCTTGGCTGGCCAAGACAGGCATTATTTTAATTCTACTGCCATGGGCATTTGAGAGCTGCTGAAAGGATGAAAGAACCAGATATGGAACAAGGGAGAGAAAAGACAACAAGATCACCACTTCCCTTTTTAAAATCTGTCCTTTAAATCTCCATTTTCTTGCACCAAATTTATCACACCAAAGAGCTCAACCTGATTTAACTTCAAGTTTCAGTACAGACACATCTCTGCAGTATTGCACTCTGGGAGCCCTATGAGAAAGCTTACCCCACAGCAATCTTACCCTATTTGCTTTGTACCTTGTGCTCCTTTATTTCTTGGTATATCTTCATGGTCCAGAACAAAGCAGAGTACTAGCACTATTTTACTGTACCTACAGACTCTCTTGCTTTTCACTCTCCTTGACAAGCCATCAAGAACCAGAAGTTGAGTAGCAGCATTTATCAAAGTATGCTCATAGTACTGTCCTTTATCTTCACTAGACTGACTTAGGTTTTAAATTTCTATAGGTACTGCCTAATATCTATTTTTAATATTACCTTAAACATGGCTTCTGTCAGATTTTATAAACCATTCAGAATACACGAGTTGTTGAAAGGCCTACACCAGTCTCAAACTATTGGTAACACTTGAATAACCAATTAGAATGGAGAGTTTAAGTTATTCCTGCAGAGTTGCAACATAAAAGCAATCTTGTAAGGGAATAAAGAAATTCAGAAGTGAGTCAGACTTTTTCACTCTCCTATAGGCATATGAATGCCTGTGGTGCCAAAGAGAAGGTGTCTCAGCACTGACTAACGAAAAGCTAATAATGAACTGCCAGCACAGAAGAGAAGAATTACTGAATTCAGACACTGTATATCACAAACAGATACATGAGATGGTCCTCAGATTGGCTTATCTCTATCTATTTTTCTGGTTTACCTATTTTTTTCCTAGAAAACTTGCAAAAGGTAGTGATCTTTGCTACATTGTATCAACCTTTCACACAAATTTTCTTTCTTCCATAAGCCTTTGAGGTTCTTTTAAAATTTAAAAAAGCTTACAAAGGTAGCATTCAGAAATTTAGCTTAGAGAAAAGTCTATGAAGCTCACTGCCACCTTCCCTCAGGAAAGAGGTAATAATCAGTAGTCAGCTAAAATTGGTCACGTAGCAGTTATAATAGTACATGTTCGGAAATTTATAAAGATATGACTCAGTGCCCTTATTAGCCACTTAATTTGAAAAAAAATTACTTGAGCAGTATTAGTTGGCATCACAATCACGAGAAAGTAAAAAATTTGGACAATTTCTTCATTACCAAAGGAAACAAGAGAAGGTCAAATGATACAAATATTTAAGACTCTTCTCCAGGATTCTGAGGCCCAAGTTAGGATCTGAACTTTTCAATTTGAGCTTCTGCTTTTATTCAAAAGAAACTTTTTTATGCTGTAGAACCATTAAAAAACACTCAGAGGCTTTTCTACTCCATATGACATTGCATTTTGGTATAGAAACACATAATGCAGCAACAGAACGTCAGTTTGACACAGTCCACAAGGAGTGAGAAAGTTTACAAGGTGTCACTTAAACCAGAATCTGAATACTTAGTTTGTCATCCTTAGAGCAAGTTTAGTTTACATCTTTTTCTGGTTGAACTGAAAGGGTGGTTAAGCATTGGAACACGCTGCCCAGGGAGGTGGTGGAGTCACCATCCCTGAAAGTGTTCAAGAAATGACTGGAGATGGATGGCACTTGCTGCTATGGTTTAGTTGGCAAGGTGGTGTTCAGTCAAAGGTTGGACTTGATCCTAGAGGTCTTTTCCAACCTTTGTAGGAGATTCCATGAACTGTCTAATTTCCTCTTAAAGGTAGTAACAATATAGTTTTCAATAACTAATTGTGAAACACTTGAAGTTGCATTAGCTGTATCCCTAGATTTTCTAGCCTTTATTGTAGAAGAATGTATTTATACACACAAACTATATTTAGCTCATTTATATTTAATAAAAATATTTAAGAAGTAATTAAAAGGAAGAGATAGCCCAAGTTTTACAGAACAGAGTAATTTATGGACTCTGATTAACTTCTTGATAAATACTCTACAGATCACATAACATTTATATTTTGCTGATGGAGAAATGTGCTAAAAATTATATAGTTTAAGCAATTCAGTAGCCAGCCCTCTAAGTTCCTCTCTACATGAATGTCATTATCAGTCTTCATATCATCACACAGTATTTTTAAGTTTCAAATTACATAACCACATAGGTATTTCACTCGAAGCCTATAAAACATGATATGCTGGAGGCAAGAAATATGTTCAGTGTTTTTATTGCTATCATCGGGGATGTTCCAATTAAACAACGCAGCTTACCAGACATGTGACATCTCCTTACTGATGGACACTTACCTGCTACAAATTTAGCCAGAGATTTAAGTAAAGAGTGAAAGCTATTACTACAAACACCTATAAGGTGAAGATTTCTGTTCTTCTGTTTACTTTGGCTCCACTACAACCAAATAGAATATTCCCATAGAAACAGTTGCAAGTTGTCAGCTGCTTAAAATGCATGTCATCTCCAGAGCTGTGAATTTTTCCAGTTGTATTTTAGCTGCTTTCATCAGTTATTTTATTTTTGTTTAGAAATGCTATTAAATGTTACTAAATTTAAAGGTTAAGTGTTATTTTATCTGAAAATGTTTGTTAAAAATCTATTTAGAAGCCAGGTTCCCTCCAAAGTGAGAACACTGCCATGTTCACTTAGGCATTGCTCATTATCAGTTGTATGAGACCAATGTAGAACATGCCACAGGGAAAGCCCCACTTATATCCTCAAAGCCCACAGTTTGGGGGGCCTAAATACAACTCATGGTAGCTTTAAAAT
Organism: Pseudopipra pipra; assembly: GCF_036250125.1. Lineage (NCBI taxonomy): Eukaryota > Metazoa > Chordata > Aves > Passeriformes > Pipridae > Pseudopipra > Pseudopipra pipra. Next base: position 6,850,685 of record NC_087549.1, read on the forward strand.
ACTCAGTGAGAACAGATTACTCAGGAAACAGGTCTCATCTACATATAAACAATACTAGGATCTCTCATACTTTTCATTTGTTCCAATTTTTGTTACAGGGTTTGTTCCCCTCCTCAAAAATTTAAGCTACAAAATTCCACTGATGTACTGAGCTCTTACCTTTGTCTTGTCCCTCATAGAACCTTTTCCCAAAATAGACATTTTTGTCAGTGTTTCTTCCTGTAAACGCTTTAGAGAATTACCACGGGGGCCCAAAAGTTTTCCCACAAAGTTGAACTGTAAGAAAGCAAAAACATTAAGCTCATTAGATTTTTAATCATAAATTAATATGCAAAATGGAATACTGTGCTAAAACAACAGGTGCAAACAACAATTAGATGATAAATCAAGACATTAAAGTACAATCATGTAGTACAGTTAAAGGAATGTCAGTGGCTCCATCAGAGAAACACAGAAGTACCTGAACTCAAAGATAACCTGGTGTCTACTACAGACTGCCAGATCCAGGGAAACCTGTTGGCAAAGCCTTTCTCCTCCAGGTAGAGGAGGCATTGCACCTACAGGCTCTTGTCCTGCTGGGAGACTTCAACCACCCTGACACCTGCTGGGAAAGCAGCATGATGACCTGTAGGCAATCCAGGAGACTCCTGGAATGGATGGGGGATAACCTCCTAACTCGAGTAAGTAGAGAGCCCTACCAGAGGAGATGTGATACTGGATCTGATGGTCACCAGTGTGAGTGAGATACCTGGGGACACCAAAACTGGAGGCAGCCCAGGCTGCAGGGATCATGCATTGGTGGGATTTGCAGTCCTGTAGGACATGGATCATGTAAGGAATAAAGATGGGCCCCTGAACTTTAGGAAAGCATCTTCCAGCTCTCCAGGGAGTTAGTCACTGGGATCCCCTGGGAGATCACCCTTGAGGACAAGGGAGTGGAACAGAGCTGGCAGATTCTTAAGAAAGACTTGCAGAGCATGCAAGAGCCAGCAATTCCCAGGAGCAAGAAATTGGGCATGGAAGGCAAGAGGCCATCACAGCTCAGTAGGGACCTGCTGGTCAAACTAAAGGCCAAGAAGCAAATGCATAGACAGTGGAAACCAGGATGGGGTACCTGGGAAGAGTGTAGAGAAGTCTAGTTTTGTAGGGGTGGAGTGAGAAAGGCCAAGGCTAAGCTGAAACTGAACCTGGCAAGGAACACAAAGTAACAGAAAGGGCTTGTACAGGTATGTTAATCAGAAAAGGAAGGTCAAAGAAGGTGTTACCCCATGACAAACAATGATAGTTAAGTGGTAACAATGGATTAGAAGGCTGAGTTCTCAAACTGATGTGACACAATCATATCAAAAAGACATCACTATACTTGTACCTACAACTAAAGAGCAAACAGGCTTAAGCTTTGTGGCCTCAAATTTATGAAACAGTTTATAAGTTCTTCAGTTGTCCCTCTAAGAGCCAATATGGACTACTTTGACCTGCCTATTCATCTAGAGTAATTTGAAAAGACTTGATAAGACTTTCAGGCAGTAGTAGCCCAAAATCCTTAATTGCTACTCTGAAGTGCTGATGGAAAAGAGGCCCAGCTGCATTCACCCTACAATGCAGAAAGTCTACACCTCCGATTCATTTCCTTCAGCTTCAGACAAAAAAAGAAAGCAAGCATTAAAAGTCAACTAAATATGACAAAACTTTATTCCTCTTAGCAGTTTCATGTTCAATTCCCAATGGGGATATGAGGTAGGAACAAGATACAATTGAGCAAATGGGTTATGCATGATTATAGTCCACAGAACCTACTAAATTTAAGGCTTTGAATGAATTAGTCTTCTGAAATTATCAGGCCACAAAGAAATTCTCAGGCAATTTCCTTAATTTCCTTTTTTATTAGATATATTCCCTTTTTTTTCCATATAGCTCTTAAGATACAGTCAAGGAAAATATTCATCAGAAAGATTGCCCAGGACAAAAGTAGAAATCTCCACTGCTGAGGATATTGAGGACTCAGGGCCAGTGATGAGGTGCTGTGTAATCTAATTTACAATCATTATTTCAACAGAAGGTTGGTCCAGATGTTTTCTAGACATCCCTTCCAACTTGGACTTCTGATTTTATTATTTCTGAAGGTATAAAACTAAGGAAAGTAAATTAATTTAAACTATTTGTAACAAGTTTAAACTTCCAGAAGTCAATAAGTCCTTGGCAATTCCTTAAATTAAAGGAACCTCAGTTAAGCTCAAATGAAAGCTTTTATGTAGTGGAACACCACCTCAGTTTTTCAAGCATTACTTAGGATTACTTATGTTTACTTTAAAATATCCTTATAAGTTATTGAGAAGAAAAATAAACACTTTTTATTCCAGCTGTATTAGTTCTTTTAAAGCCAAATAGTTTAATGTTGCAGAAATCTAAAACCTGACCCATGGAAATCTAAAACTTTAATACCTCCAAAAGTTGTCATCTTATCAAAACCATGAAATCTCTAGAGCCAAGGCCAGACATAACAGCAGCTATACAAAGAGCTGCACAGATGACATGTCCTAGACATTTAATGAACATAAAAATGCATTCTGAGATCCACAGAACTATTCTTTCCTGTGCACCAGGGCTTCAAATATTAGATTTGACAAGTCTGAAGCATAAGAAACTTGTGTTGTAAGTCTGAAATTCTGCTGATTTGAAAGCACAGTACCTCCAGGTGCAGCTTAAAAACACAAACATTAAAGGTTAGTAAAAAATGGCTTACAACGCAGTCAAAGCATTTTTATTCCCACAAAGCTAAAAAGCTTTGGAACATTTCAGTTGATTATTCTGTAAATAAAACTCATTTATGATATTGAAAGAATCCTTTCAGAAGAAAACAGATTATTTACTTTGGACAGGTACTGCATTTTGTTAAAACTATTGGTTTATCTCCCTTTTACATCAAATTGGAAACATCAAAGATTTACTTTGAAATATTTCATAGATATAGAAACAAAAATATCAGTCACTAAGTTACTAGCATTATTTATACACTGCTTTATCCCCAGCAATCAAGGAGTAGAAGGACTCAAACCTAAAGGTACAAAACCACCACTCAGTAAGACAAATTTTAATTTCAAAACTAGCAAATTCAGCCTGTCTGCTGGTGAAACAGAAGCAAATAAACCTGGCAGATCCAGGCGAGCTCATGTACAAGTTTCATGGCTGCTTCCCATGCTCCACATTTAGAGTTTATTTGTCCCAAGAGCACAAGAAAAAACGAACAAATTCAAGTCTAGTATTCAACTCTGCCTTATAAACTATCTCTGAATTAGATGCACTGGATAGTAACAAGACATCTGAGCAGCTCTGTTCAAGTCAGATCAGTCACAATCACTAACTCTGGCTTAGAATCAGACATGACAGACTCCCTTCTTTACTCACCCTTCTCAAGTACAGCACAATCATCTTCAGACTGCTGTAAATACCCCAAATTGCCCTTGAGTTCACTAGCATCAGCTTAACAGTGTATTGAAGCAGTCCAACCATGAATGTTACTCTACACTGGATCACCTGTGTTAAATCAAGGATTGTCTCTGCATTAACACAGGTTCTAATGTATTAGGTATCAGGATATTATGGATGATGGCATATAAAACAGGAGATAAAGTCCCCAACTTAAAATTGCTTCTAGACCAGGTCTAAAGGATATGGCAAAAATAGTATCTCAAGCAAAATTACAGCAAAGCTTCAGGCATCTTTGCAAAAACAGTATCAAGATGCAGATTAACAGACCTGGAAGGAGACAAGTGGATAAAACTGTGAAAATTACCACCTCAGCTAAACTTCAAGCCAAACACTACTCCACTATTGGTAAATGGTACCCTCTGTACCATTACATCATTACAAAATATCACCAGATATATATTAGTTTGAGCAAAATGATGCAAGATTTAAGGCATGTTCCTATTCCTAAAATCTGTCATCACTGAAAGCACATCTACCTGTCTCTACACCTCTGGTTTACTTTGTGGGTAAAGATACACCATGCAGTGCAACAGCTCCTTCTCAAACTCCTGAGACATGGGGTTTGACATCTCTTGACCATGGTGTCCATTAGCCTACAAGTACTTGTTAATTATAGCAAAAGCATGTATTTATTTCCCTTTTACAGATTACCTTAAAGTGTTGTATAACTAAAAAATCTCCAATTTAGAATACATTTTTAACAGAAAAGACCTTTTCCAATAGAAACAGGAAAAAAATTGATAATAAGGTTTTTGCTTGAAAATTATGTCCTTCCTTAGCTATTCGTAAATCCTCATTTTAATAGGTATTTTTGCAGATATTGCACAATGAAGATTATGGACATCACTGCTTAGTACACAATTCTTCAGAATCACCAAATCAAAACATGACTTGAACAGTTATCTAGAGATTTGTTTCCTTGCTACATCACTGCTTGAAACTATTCCCCAAAAACACTTCTGGAGTAATAAGTGATATCTCACATACAAGGGAGATATTCTCTTCACAAACACTTGATCTACTATTTCAGAAAAAAAAAAAAAAAGAATTAATACCAGTGCTACAGCATTTTAAAATGTATATATTACAGAAAAGGGGATATAATGGAAGAAGTAATCCTTGTTTATCCCCACCAAGGCAAGTCTGCTGAGAATGGTTCATCCAGCTTAAAATACTTAGTGAAAGTATAAATGCTTGACCAAATGCTTCCCTGTAAAGCTCTGAGCACTCCATTGTCATTAAAGCTATAGAAAGCTTTCTTGACATATTAGTTTTCTGCAATAGTTCCTCTGTGACAAGGTCACTAGAAAAAAAAAAAAGTTAATTTAAGATTCAGAGGGCTTTCCCTTACAATGACCTGAACCAAGGAAAACTTCAAGGTTTTTCCCATTCATGTAAAAAAGATAAGGTTTCTGTAGAAAGGTACATATTCCCAGCATCTACATCATATCACAAGCTCTTCTCCTTCACGTAACATAGCAATAGGTCTTTAAACTTTTATTCACAACAGAAAGCTTGATGAATTACTATAAAGTTGCTCAAAAGCTATCCCTGGTATTACAATTGATGCTTGTCCCTCCACATCACTTCTGGTTATGCAACCACATTTTCTCATCCCTACTAAGAAATCCTTAGAACTAATCTATTACAAAAAATTGCTTTCTAACTAGTCATGTGATTAAAATATTAATCTCTCCATGACTTTATGTAAAAACTGCATATATATTGTATATGACAATGACATTTTAAAACAGATATTTTCATTTTAAAAGTTGAGCTAAAAGGTTTAAATAGATACCAGTTCCACAACTCAGTAACTTTTGAGAAAATATATTTAAAGTATCACTTCAGGGAACAACACGGACCATTTCTTCCTGACTTCTGAGATTTACCCAGTATTTAAGTGTAGATCTGAGAGCAATTTTTAAAATGGTAACCTGTCAAAATGGAAGTAATTGTTCCCATAGTTTTGATCCATCTCATGGAAAACCACCATCATTCCATTTATCATCCACAGAAGCTATTTTTTCCTCCTAATTCAGAACACCCAAGTTCAGAAAACCGTCAAAGCAAAGTCAGATTTCTGACAGTAAACTACTTCATAATAAGTATTCATTAAATGTGTGGGAAGGGGGTAACACCCTCTTTCCTCACTTGTACATACTGAAGCTTTGAAACACCTTTCACGCATTCTGGCATTTCACAGCAGTGCTAGGATAGATCCCGAGAGTCCCTTCACTAAGACAACCACATCATGACCTTCCTTGAGTGGCCACCTCACCTCTTCTGCCTTAAAGTCTGTGTGAGTTTGAAGATTATTTTCAAGCATGAAATGCAACAGAAATACAGGTTTAAAGGTCACATTTTTACACAAGACCTAAAGTCATTTGAGGTATTCAGTTGATCAAACAGCAAGGTAAGTCACCCTGACCTCAGTGTCCTAAACTGACAAGATCTCATTCCACTAACTGTAGTTTAGACATTCAGCATCCACATGGACCCATATCTCTAAGTAACTAGATTTAGAGCTGAATCCTACCTCAAGAAGTTGGCCTTTTTCCTATAAGGTTGCATAAAAGCCCTTACCTCTCTAATCCTTGCTTGTAGTACATGTCCCAGTTACAACAGGACTGCAGACAGCATTACCAAAGCTTATTCAAGCCTCACCTAAATACCTGAGATTAATTTCCCCATCACAGCAATTCAGACCTCTTAGAGAAATCTGTAGAGCTGGACCAAACTGAAAAATCATAAGACTGTGTATAATCAGATTTTGAAAAGATGTGACTGGACCTGCAATCTATATAAGAGTTTCTACAACATTGTCTTACCAAGACTATTTTGTCGCCATATGAAGACATTAATTCAGGGCCTTTTTTTAATGTGTACCAGAGTCTAAAGAACACAAAGAAATTTATCCAAATGCACAATCAGCCACAAGGAGAAAGTGAAAAAACTCTTAGGACTAGCCATCTTAACCTGAATGTTGTCTGTGCTATGAAATAATTTATCTTGGTTATTCTATCACCTTCTATCAAGGTCCAGAAATGAAAAAATAAAAAAAAAATAAAAAAAATTAAACCAACTAGCTCTATAACAAGATATTAGGCCTGTTAACACTGCAAAGGGTTGAGTAAGACAAAAGCTTCCAGCTAAAGGATGTAATTATATAGTATCTGAGAAGGAACCAAGAGCTGTAGGTAGGAGGCCAGTTAAGCACAGAGACATTCAACTATTTGTGCACTAAGCAGAAGACCAGAAACTCATTAGGTTTTTTTCAGGGTGAGCAAAGATGCCCAAAAAAGTGCAATATGCACTTTTGAACGTGAGGTCTACCAGATTCCTCAACAGAAACCCTGCTGCTCTGCACTTCAGCTGAATAACTTTCTGCTGCAGTTAACCTGTCATCTCCCAGGGCTGTCAGAGGTAATTGCACAGGACTCAGCCATGATCTCATAAGAATGTATCTGACAGGACAGGTAATGTGAGCAAGCATTGCCATGTCAGGCTGATCAGATCAGAGCCTCGGCTCCCTGACCTATGTTGAGGTCGTTATGATTTATTCAAGGAGTCACAGTTAGGAAAAAGTTTTAAAGAGGGAAAGGGCAATGAAATATATGTCAGGTCTAGCATACTGTCTTAATGGGGGCAGGGCACTGATGGGCTGTTTTGGTCCACAGACCTCATTTAAAATAAGAAATTAAGACAGGATTAATGAAATGTCAATATACCTAAACATCAGAGGCATCTTTCCTTCCCAGAGCCATCATTAGGAAATATAAATAAAGGAATAGTTTCTGCTGGCAAAATCACTATGGCAGTTTGAGCCACATTAGAAATCCAAAATCCAATTTTCAGGCTTCCCCTGCCCCTTTCCATAATTTATCTCAACACCGAAGAGAAAACTTTCAGGCAAGAGGCTTCTATAGGGGGAAATATATCCTGCTCTCAGGGAGGCCAATCTCAACCCATGGCAATCACTTATTTGTTCTTAGTTTCTTTTTCAGATATTTAACCCTGTTAAGGACTGAACAATTTTAATAATTTGGGGGGGTTTTGATGCAGTTTAAAAGCAGTATCATTTAGTTAGGGAAGGACTGTTCTATTAATGGAGTCAAAACAAACTTAGTTTTTCTCACCACTTTCTGGATACCCAAATTAGTCAGATTAAACCCAAACTGGTAACCAAATGCTTGTTTGACAGATTAATCAATTATTATAATGATTTGGTCAGCTTTGACCAGCAGATTCTCAGGTCACTAACATCATAAAGAGTACTTCTGAAAAAATGGAAGTATCTTTGGTCAGGATCTTGCAGGCAAACACACCAGTTTGCTAGAACTCTAAATTCTATATAAACATACAAAACATCTTTTCACACAAGTTTCATCCATATTTAAGTCTTAAATTTCATTCTTCTGAAGCATTTGTCAACAATACTGACCACTAGGAAAGAAAACTGCTCAAAAATTAGAAACATCTTCTAACTATTTTTCTCAGGAACTATCCCTTGGTACGTTCTACCAACAACACATTCATACCAATACCAACACCTATCATATGCAGAATGGTCTAGAAAATGGCACACATGCACAGAGAACAGCAGCACACAGGCATAAAACATTTATGTCAAAGACCATTTCAGGTTTTCATGAGTACCCCAATACTTTCTGGTAAGTTCCACAGAAGAGAATGACAGAAAGGTTTAGGATGGAAGAGACCTTAAGGATCATCCAGTACCAACCTCCTTGCCATGGGCAGGGACACCTTCTACTAGACCAGGTTGCTCAAAGTGCCACCCAACCTGGACTTGAACACTTCCAGGGATGGAACAGCCGTAACTTCTCTGGGTAACCTGTGCCAGACGCCTCTCTGCTCTCATAGTGAAGAATTTCTTCCTACTGTCTGATCCAAATCTCTCTTCTTTCAAATTAAAGCCATCCCCACTTCTCCAATCACTGTCAGCTTATGCTGAGCTTCCTTTTAACCAACAACCTAAGCAAGCCTCAGGGCTACTCTTGATCCATTCTCTGCCCAGTCTGTATCTGTGCTTGGCATTGCCCCAACCCACATGGAGGACCTTGCACTTGGCCTTGCTTAAGTTCACAAGGTTCTCACAGGCTCACCTCTCAAATCTGTCCACTTCCCACTGGATGCCATCCCTTCCCTCCAGTGTGTGACTGCACCACACAGCTTGGTGTCATCAGTGACCCTGCCAAGGGTGCACTCAATCCCACTGTCACCAACAAAGATGTTAAACAGCAGTGGTCCCAGTACCCACCCCCAAGGAACACCCTTCATCATTGCTCTCCACTAGGACAGGGAGCTTTTGACCACAGCTCTGAATGTGACCCTCCAGCCAATTCCTTGTGCACCAAGTGGTCCATCCATCAAGTCCACGCCTCTCCACTTTGGAGACAAGAGTGTCACATGGGATGATGTCAAATGCTTTGCACAAGTCCAGGCAGACAACATCAGTTGCTCTTCCCTTATCCACCAACACTTTAATCTCATCCTAGGGGGCCACCAGTTCTGTAAAGCATAACTTGCCCTTAGTGGAGCTGTGTTGGCTGTCACCAATCAGACATGGCCAAATATACAACACATGCCCTCTACAGAGGGCTCAGTGGAACCAAGATGACTGGAGCAAACCAACATCTACCCCATAAGTCTTGAAAAAGCATCCTTAACTTTTGAGCCTTCCTCTCAACAAGAAATATGAATAGGATTAGCATTTATAGAAAAAGTTAGGACACAAAGAGATTTTGTTCCCCTGTGCACAGGCATTAAAAACTCATGTCACTCACTGCAGACTACAGTATGCCAGGATAAGGTTCTTAGTTTGCCATATTGAAGCTACTGAACTTCATACTATGCATCATAAATTATTAGATCTCAAATAAAACAACAAGCCTGGTTCTAGTAAACAAGTGACAGCAAACTGCAGTCACTGCTTGTGGTTTAGGGTAGGTACTTTCCAGAGAATATCAAGAGTACCTGTCATAATTCTGAATTGATACTCACCCCTCAGACTACTCCTATACAGAAAGGAATTTTAGTTCATTTTGACTATACAGACTGTTTAATGAATAATCTTTAATATAAATATCCATTTTTATGTAAAAAAAAATGGAAATTAAGAAAAGTTGAGCCCCTTTATATTGGGGTAAAAATATTCTTAAATATAAGACACCTAGGATTTTATTCACTGTGGCAGAAGGGAGATTTGTTTAAGTAAAGATACCAGTATTTGGCTTTCTGTGGAGCAAGTCCCAGTGGAGACACAGGAACTCACATAGCATGTCTACTCTGCACAGCAGTTGTACTGCTCTGTGTGTCCCCAGATCCTGGTGGTCTCAACAGACATACAGGATTACAAAGCTCTGTTTGGACACAAATTCAGGTTTCTTGCCATGGCACCACCAGGCTTTATTCCAGCTCAGACAGTCAAAGACTGTCTCTATGGGCCAGAACTACTGATCACACAGCAGAGAATATCTACCCACTTGAAAGATGGCAAGGGCTTTCCTACCAGCTATCCTGAATGATTTCAGTGTTTAGTGTCAACCTTCCTTACAGGACACTTAAAGAAGCAGAAGTATGTTTCAGAAGGCAGTGTTTCCCTTTCTAATAGCCATTTTGCCTTTCTTCCCCTTGAGTTCAAGTATCTACATCTCAACATTTATGACAAAAATGTCCTGTTTACAAACACCAACCAGGTAAGTGAGCAGTCCCTTTTACCTTCTTCCCATCTCTATGTTTCTGTACGTTTGTATATAGTTCTACCTAGCCAGAGATGACTTATTTCAGAGTTCCAAAGAGGTGCCCACATGATCTGCCCTCTTGCACTCACTACAGCAGTATTTCATGAACCTTTCAACAGCAGCAGAGCAATCCCTGCAAGTTACTCAGCATAGGCCTTCGAGAAAAAAAACCAAACCTGATGTTGTGGGGAAAAAAACAATTAGAAAAAGTCTTCCTAAACATACGGAAGAAGCAATGAAGGAATTTTTCCTCCATGAGCAGAAAGTCTTCAAACTTCTAATAGGAAGAAAAAAGCAATTTCGAACAAATGAAAAAATGCTAATCTGATTGTCATAACATTAACCTTGGAATTTTAAATGGGACCAAAATAATAAAGTTCCACAGCCTACCGCATGTTGAATAAATGCTTCCAGGCAGCAATATTTTAGTGCAGGATAATACTTGGTAGTAAAAAAGTATTAAGAATTCATGGTGGTCAAAGATATTAACAAAACAGTCCCTACCCCTCCAGAGCAGACTGTATAATTTAGTAGTGTAGCTATAACTCATTCATGACCAACCATGGCTGAAACTTAAGAGGATGAGAAGAAAATTTACACAATTACTTCCTTAATGGTGCATTTTAAGCTGCACTTCTAGCTACAATAAAGAAGTTTTGAAGCCTGGCATCACAGTCAATTTCAATATTCTTTTTCCTGTTGATAATCTGAATAGGAAGATCCTGCTATCCCAAAAATATGATTCATTTATTTGCTCTTAACATACTAGTTTGTGTGACCAGCACCATTTTCCTTCACATTTATTCCAAGAAGAACCATTTCTACCTTAGAGTCCCTATAGAAAAGATTGCAGAACACCAAGAGTAGTGATTGTTAATAGTTTTAAATGTAACAGTTAAAAAAAACAAGATAAGATACCAGTGAAATATCTTTTACAAGCATCTAAATTTATCAAGCATGAAAATTGGGCTTACCTTAGGGAATTGTTTTACTGGAATCAGAACTTTTTGTCCCAGCTTCATATTCTTATTGATGACTACATCAATATACTTTTCTTCCTCCTTTCCTTCCCCTTTTTGGAATTTTTCAATTTCTGTTAAAAAAAAGTTATTTTATCAGTTTAATACAACAATCTAAAAGCTGAGAATCTTCAGTCAGTATAAATAAATTTCAAAGCTAATACTGTATGGCATAATACATATGGCATACTGTGTAATTAATACATATAACTGGCTATACAAAGTCAATAGGGTAAAGCATGTTTTGTCTTTTCAGGCTTTTTTTATATTCATGTTTATATCAGCACCTTGAATAGCATTGCAAACATTGTACTAGCTTTTAACTTAACACTTTGGCTGTATTTTTTCATACGGCTCAAGTTATAAAAACTGTTCTCAGACACCTTTGTGCGTGTTTAAATTCCAAAACATACAACATAGTTTAATACTCAACAATTGTATTCCTCTTCTATAAACAAAGTATGCAGGTTCAATGATGGCTGGCTACAGTTCACTTAGGAGCAAATGTCAAGTTAATCTTTCAGAATTTCAGGAATGTAATTGAGGCACGTAGATCATACCCAAAAATCTGAGATTAGTGTTATACCAACAACGACATTATTAGGAATGGGATTTAGAAGTTCAAACGAGGCTGCATGACTCTGTTCATTCCAGACACGCATAAAAAACTGACTCTTGATTATAATTCTCTCCAAATATTGACTCTCTAGCATGCTAATGAAAAAAATCCCAGATTTCATTTCATTAGTGAGGAATCACGAGCAGCACACAAGGAGACTGAAAGTGAAGCACTGCTTGAGGTATTTGCTGGATTGGGTCCAGCACATTGGGGTTGCAGAGTTAAACATGTTAACACATTCCAAAATCCAATCAATCTCAAAAGTGCCATAAAATTTCTTCTATTGGAATCTAGCATTTGTCCTCCACATTCATCTTCATGTATCTTGTTAATTTTTCACAAGAAGCACTCTTCTACTCTACTTGACCAGCAGAATTTAAGGACATTTATCAAGACCTTGAAGCTTCTTTAGCGAAAATGTGATCTTATGCCAAGGGGAGACAGTAATAAAAACCTGAATGCAAAGAAACTGATTAAAAATATAGGAGAAAGCATCCTTTAGTACACTTCAAAATACAATCTAATTTGAAATTACATCCAGGGAAAAACGGAATAAACCAACACATTTCTTACTACAGAAGAAATCCATGCATCATTAGATTTATTTAATGAAAACCAGTCCTTTCCCATTTACTACTACAGAAATGAAGATGCCAACATTTTTCCCAATAACAAACTCCAGTCTTCCATGCAAGTTTCCACCTCACTAACACAGAACAGGAAATAAATACAATTTATCCAAGTTAGTGCTCAGTGACTTAAGAACTAAGGAACCAAACTAGCCTCAGACTATCTGAAGGCTTTTTGAAGGAAAAGCCTTCCCCAGCTATACTTTCAAACCTTCTTGTCAAGTCCCTAGGAAATTTTTGATTCATATAGATTCCAGCAATGTAAACATTCTGGAGGAGCCCTGTCAAAGCAACCTTGCTCCAGAATGTCCTTTGTTTCAGCATGTTCAGTAATAAAAACCTCCAATACCCTTCCTCCACAGGTTACCAACAATAAATGAAGAACATTTTAACAGCCAAAACCAGTCAAAAATGGAATTCACATGTCCTTTGGAGATGCCACTTTATATCCTAGAGAATTATAGGCAATTAAGCAGATGTAAAGTTACATCTGTTTAATTTGGAACTCATTTCCAGGTGAAATTAAGACTAAAATTTTATAGGGTGTGATGTTCCCACTCAGAAAGCGGTGACTGGTTTTATTTAGAAGTCAAAGTTTCCAAGTATCACATTGAGACATAAAACCATAGTACTATCACAGCCTTCAAATATTAATAAACTACATCTAATATCCCTCTTCCCTGATATAACAAGGGTAATAGTGACAAAGCTCTTTGATTTCTCTTGGAAAAACAAGACTAGATACTTAAAAGGTTATGTTTTACAAGTAAAAACAACAGTAATTTTTAAGGCTGTTGGTATACACTATTAGTATAAACACTCAAAGCTGACCAAAGTATGCTGTTCCTTTACCAATGTTTTACACCAGGAGATACCGAATATTAAAACTGTAATAAAGCTACATCCATTTGTTATGACTGAAGCAAATGAAGTTACAGAAATTTTGATGACTTCATTTAGTATTGACTTTTGATATTAGGACCAGAATTTGTTCAGTAGAAAAGCACAATTCAACTCAATTTAATATTAAAAATTCAATTAATGCACTGTGCTGTATTTTCTTGTGACAGATCAGTGCATCGAAACCTCCTGGTAGCTCAGCTGATACCAGGCTGATACAAGACCTTTACAAGTTGTCAGTCGTTATAACAACTGTTACAATGAAGGACTTTTTCCTGAAGAATCTAAACTTACAAAATAAAAGTACCTTTAACATTAAAGCCCATCTTGTTTTTATGAACTAGTAAAGCTAAAAATTGGTTTTCTCTTGCTGAGTCCTATGATGCTGTCCCCAAATGCACAGCATGGCATACACTGCAACCCCCCTTCCCACCCAAAAATGAAAATCACAAGGATCTTCTTAGAAATTGCCAATATTACATGTAGAAGTGAGTCGTTTCAGGAACATTAAGACATCTCAGATGGAATTAAGGTTAAAATGTATTTCAAGAGTTAAGTACAGAGTTCCATCTCAGTAACATTCTTCAGCTGAACCAGGTGCATAAATTCCTTAAGAGAACAACACACTTCTATTTGTATTTCTAAAATATTTCAGCTTTTGTAAGTTATTTGAATTCAGCATTTGAAGGACTTGATTGTAACAATGTGAATAATGCTAAATACACTAATAATTTGTTAACTTTTTTGATTTAGTTAATAAAAAATTAAGCTCATAAAACATCATTCCCTTCTTGCTCTGGTAAACACTGAGCTTGAAGTAGCTGAAATAAATATGAAAAGAAATCCATTCATTAGTCAAAAAAATCCATTAATTACTCCAAAAATCCTACCTCAAATATCTACACACTTTTTACTCACCATTTTAAGAAGAAATACTCCTTTATTCTTTTACTTGCACTGTTTAAACAACTTTGCATTTGCTGGAAGAAGCTACTGAAATGTAAGAGGCTGCAAATCAACTCTCAGCAAAATGGATCACAATTTTCCCCGTTGATTTTAAAGTCAAATGACTCTTCTAACAACAGCCACATCCCATTGCCATAGCTATACAAATTCTTATTCATTTGCACTCAAATCTTAGATGAATATGAAATATAGTTAACCATTAGAATTTTACTCATATCTGCACAGCTCATGGAATATCATTCACATACATCAAGCTTTAGATAATTAGGGAAAAATCATGACAGATCACACAGGAAATCCAATCAGATTTTCAAGGTCAAATGGATAGGAAGATTTGCCTTTTCTTAATCCTTAGATTACATTCTGTACTGCTCAGCTATATGAAGCAATGACATTTCCTAGATCACAAACAGTAAATAAACATGTGATTAAAGCTTCCCATAATGCTAGAGATTAAAATCCCATATTCTCAGACCAAGGATGCAGCTAATGCAACAGGAATTTAACTGGATGCAGTAATAACTGCATGGATTTTTTTCTTTAAATTTAATCATAGCAGAGAGATCTAAGCAATGATTAGTCCTCATTTAATTCAACAAATAACATTGCTAGATACATCAGATAATGACAAAGTAGAATTGTTTCACATTAATCTTCAGTTAGAATTAATCTTCCTGGGGCAGAACTACAAGCCAGGATTCCAGTTCCCTCTGCTAAGCCAATATAAATACTTCTGTTTAATAAAGAGTAAAGTGATGCCCTGTTTGTCTGCAGTAAATCAATATAATAAATATATGCTCAAATGTCAAAGTAAACAGAAATATATATTGAATTTGTCCTTAAAACAGTATTTCCTTAACACAAGATCCGGAGAAACAGAAACCAGTTAAGTTTGCCTGCAAATCCTTAAGAAAATGTCTACTCTTTTTCCTTAGATTCAGAAGCCTTTATCAAACACCCCATTAAATCCAAATAATTTCATACTAATTTTTTCCTACTTCAGATGGAAGAAGTGAAAAATCCGAGGCTCATTCTAAGACATCCAAGTGATCGTGGCTTCAGAGAACAGGACATTGATGAACTGCAGTGCAATTGCACTAGGAATAGTTTCCACATTCCTTTTGACAGTGGGAATATTTTAAGAATCACATTATCCTTTAAATGAAACACTCCTAAATAAAGTGAGTTTGAGAATTACTAACATTATACAACAGCAGCAATTTATATTGCTTTATTTGGGCCATTTTATTACCTTGTATCTATGAAAAAGAAACAAAATTCAGATGAGCCAACCAAGCATGTTATACAACTACTGAAGCATGACTTTCTCATTAAAATCAAGAGTTCACAATTGACTTAGAAAAACCACACCACCCTCAATTCACAAAGCTCTTAAGTCAAACTGAAGGTTGTGGAAGTATCTTCCTATACTTTCCCTGTCGTTTTAGTTCTTGAAAAGTCACTACTATTGACCATTGCTGGAGATACAACACTGAGTAAGATGGCCATCTCTTCTGACACCATGATTCCTTAAGGTTTCACATTAGAAATAAAAATCAAAATGATGTTACTACAAAAACCAGACTCATTTATTTACTAATTCGCATTTTATGAAGAATCCCTTTAAGGAACACACAAGCTTTGGTAAGAAACAAGTTCCCAGAGATAAGGAGGGAGGTCATGCCAGTTGTAGCAGAATTTCATAACAAAAATCAGGTTTTTTTTAATGGAGGAAAAACTGACAATTCCAGTCCAGTTTCCCCACATTTCCTACAATCTTTCCAGTTCAGAGTACCAGTAAGCACTTCTGAAACAGACTTTGCAATAAAAGCACTACACTTTTATACCATGGCTTAAATTCGTCAGCATTTTATACTGTTTATTTGAAAATTTCCACTGTGGCAAACCCCATACTTTATTTCAGAAGGCACATTTAAAAATAAAAATCAAAATCTGAATTTCCACAATGAATCCAAGTCATAGGAAGTCTGCTGTGCTGGATGCTGACTTAATGCCCCAAGTCCTTCCAAGACTTCTGGTAAATCCAAAGTTCATTAACACAGGATGGTGAACCCAACTATAGTTCTAATTTTGACAATATTGATGAGAGCTTAATCTCATTATTGTCACAGTAAAATGGTCTTGACTGTGCTTCTGATTATACATCTCTCACACTGGACTCCTTTACTCCCAGTCCCACTAGGGGATGATTAAAAGTCCTCAAACAAACACCTCTCCAACAAACATTTCTTGTCTTTGAAGCTGAAAACATGCACAGCATGAACTTGAACCAGAATCACCACACTAAGGCTTTAATACATTTCAAAAGGCTGGCTGAAAAAACCCCCACAGATTTCCTTACAACAACCTCTAAGAGACCTGCTATTCACTCTCCCTAGATCATCATGAAGCTGGACCACCCTCCCAATTTTTGCACTAAACAGCAGAGACAAGCTTAGCCTCCTGCTTTTGAGCATCTTAAAACACGTCTAGCATGGTCTAGTTTGCTTCAAAGCAGTTTCTCTGTGTAGATATTCACAGAAGATGCAGAATTCCCCAATTTCAACTGTATGCAGCATCCCAATCCTCCAGAAAAAACACACAATTAAGAGCACAAACTAAACATTTCCTGATGTAAGTAAATGCTTAGAAAAATATCCCTTTTTCCACCCCAAGACATTTCCAAGGTAAATACTAATTAGTGTATCTTCATAAAAAAAGGCAAATTAGAGAACTAAAGTAATCAAGCAAACAAAAATAGCCTCAAAAATTTTAAAATAAGGAAGCTAAATATATGTGAAATGACAACATATAAACCCATCCTGAATGAGTCTAAAGGACATAAAAAATGCAATAAAATTTTTAATTTTTAATGCTGCTGCTCTATTATTGCACCCACACCCATTCCTTTATGAACCCTCCTCTGCCAACATTTTGATGCTTAAAAAAAAAGTCCTTTTAAAAATCACAAATTTTGTCTCTGTAATAGGTCCTAATTCTGAACTGGCATAGAAACTAATACATTAAGAACATGAACTGTGCATAAAAAATATAGGAATTTGTTTCAACTAATGTACATTATTACAATAGTTGAATTCAGAATAATTGTCTTTTATATGCCACCTTAATTTTGTAAAAGCAACTGACAATGAATCCAATTTGAATTTACAATAAAATAAGCGGTTCATGCTAGAATGATGTCTACAGCATTCAGAATCCTCAAGTTAATAATAATAACCCTGTTGAAGGACTCAAACCAATCTTTATTTAAATTGCATTCACAGGCATTTTAGGTTCTATTTTACAGTCTAAGTACTCCTGTCTGCACTGATCTGAAAATATATTTCAGTCACCAATATGACAAATATTTTGAATGGGCCTCTTTATTTCAGCAATTCAAAACTAATTGAACACCTATTACCTTCACATCAAAAATGACTCCACTGAAATATATTTAGACTGATTAATATTAGCAATAAGGTAGAAAGTACCACAGTAGGAACTGGCAAAATCAAACATAAGATATTAATAGATGTTTAATCAGTCTTGCTCAGGAAGAAAACAAGATGCAGACGTAGGCATCAGTCTCATATACCCACCCTACTCCACTGAACATTATTTCTCATTCTAAAGATAACTTATAACAAAATTCTAAAATCACCTGCATGATTTGCCTACTACCTACAGCTTTCTTTAAACATGAATGTTCTTAAATTAGCAAGGTCAGAAATCCACTACCTACAAAAAGTCAACTCATTTGTTCTGTAACTTAAAAATAAAAAAAAAAATCTCAAACATACAGGTGGAAACACAGTACCCAATGCCCTACATCCACATCCAGAACAAGTCAAGAACAGGAACTTGACTACCATGTTCCTCCCTGCCTCAGGAACACCTAATCTTACTGCCTAAATATTGGCAAGAATATTGGCTTTTGTCCTGGTTGGAGCAGGACACTGGACCTTCAGAGGTTTCTTAGAGCCTTTGGCACCTTATGATCATTCCTGTAGGTAGGAAGTGCCAGAAAAAGGACCCTATCTTGGTTTTACCTACCATATCTACTGCACAAGAGCCTGTAGGAGAACCATTCCCTTTCTGCAAGGACATTTTCATGCTTCCACATGACAGCACAAAACTGGAAGTTGTAGCCAAGTCGGGGTCAGTCTCTTCTCCCAGGTAACAAGGGATAGTACAAGAGGAAATGGCCTCAAGTTGCACCAGGAAAGGTTTAGACTGCATATTAGGAAAAATTTCTTGACTGAAGGCATGGCCAGGCATTGTAACAGTAAC
Organism: Pseudopipra pipra; assembly: GCF_036250125.1. NCBI lineage: Eukaryota > Metazoa > Chordata > Aves > Passeriformes > Pipridae > Pseudopipra > Pseudopipra pipra. The sequence continues at coordinate 6,869,361 of NC_087549.1, forward strand.
ATTGCTCAGCGAAATGATGGAAACACCATTCCCAGAAGTGTTCAAAAGGCATGTGGATGTGGCACTTGGGGACATAGTTTAGTGATGGACATGGTGGTGCTGGGTTAACCTTTGAGATCTTTTCCAATTGCAATGATTACAAGTTATTCTATGTAGTAGCTCACAAAACCCCAAACAAAAGGCTCTGGAAGCCCTTTGAACTGTATAGAAGGTATGGTAGGAACAAAATGGGGTTAGCATTAAGTGATCCTTCTGTTTAGAAGACATTTCTTATCAAGTTTTAAGCACGAGCTTAAACTGGTTCCCTCAAAAAAGCAGCATGTGCAAACAACAATAGGCAGTAAAGATACAAAGCTACTGTGGATGAAGATTTTAAATGTCAAGCCATGACTTATTTCAGAAGGGGATCCAACATACAGAACACATACTTGGGGCATAGGGCTTAGGCAAAGTGAAGTTAATATTTTGCATCAAGAGCCCTTAAAAGCAACTGTTCCATCTCTTTCATTTATATGTATGAACACAGCCAGGTAGCCCTTACAGAGATTTAACTTGTCATTTTGGTGAGTCATCAAGAAGGGTCTATAATCTTTTTTCCTTATTATGTGCATAGCACTGCTCAAACTTTCTGTGACTCCTTTGACAACTTTCACAAGAAAAAGCCTAAGTCAGATCTCATTTGAAAAATGGGTACAACCTGCAGCTCTTTATATGCAAATATCACATTTTAAACTACTGCCAAGTTGAAACAGTAGCTATAGCACATCTAGTTATTGAACCTTAAAACAGACAGACTTGAGCACTATTAAAGACCACACTTTAAGCTCTAGGGCACTGGCAAAGACAGTGTAGTCTAAAAATCTGATAACAGACTCAAACAAACCACATTTAATACTGCAAGACAGCTATGCTACCAAAACACATCCTCACCAGGGATTTTCCATCACTACATTTTGTATAATTGATAGCTACACAAATAAGTGTACGGATGTTTACCCAGCATTCTGCAAGATTTATGCAGCCATCAGCAAGACATAGTGTTATTTTCCTCTACTTCCCTAAAAATCATTTTGAGCAACTAGAGTCTTGCCAGCCCCCTCCATCCCTACTGACAGAGGGCCAAGGTACAGCCTCACACTCTGGCAATCCTCAGTTCAGTAACATGTCATATCCCACTGATAAATCCCAATAAAACACAATTTACACCTTCTCTAAGTCACAGTTTACTTGAAATCATCACTAAACCAGAATTTTCAGGAAACATGCACAAATGCTGAGGGAGCTGGCTGCTGTCATCAAACAGGTCACTGTTTTCACAAGGTTATGGCCATCAGGGAACACCATTGATGACTGAAGCAAAGCAAATATCAGTCCCATCTTCAAAAGCAGGGAGGAGAGTCTTGGGCACAACAGAATGGTAAAACTCACCTTGGATCCCTTTGAAGGTGATACATAAACAACCCTGGAAAACCATTTTGAAGCATAGATGGACGAGGTGAGTGTGAGTAGTTTTCACAAATCCACGACAGGGAAGTCAAAGTCACTCCTAACCCAACAGAGCAATCCACATCCTGAGGACTCCACAGATGAGACAAAGGCAGCCGATTTCTCCATCCCATCTGTAATAGGGCTTTTGATACCGTCTCCCACACCATCCTCATGTGAATTGATGGGGTACAGGCTCATCCTCATGTGAACTGATGGGGTACAGGCTAGAGACATGTACCAAAAACCAACCTGCCTGGCTCAAAGGGTTGTGCTGGAGGCATCACAACCAGCCCAAATGAGGGCTGGACACTAGTGGGTCAATGCTGTTTAACATCTGCTGGCATAGAATGCAGTTTCAGGAAGTTTACAGATAGAAAAATGGGACTGATTAAAACAGTACTGTGATGACAGAAGTACCTTGAAAGGCTGGAGGAACGGGTTGACAGCAGTCTCATGAACTTCAAAGGGAAGTGCAAAGTCTTGTGCCTGTGTAAGAACAGCCCTGTGCATGAGAACAGCTTGGAAACCCAACAGCCAGAAGGCAGCTTGGCGGAAGAGGACCTGAAGTTCAAACAACCTGAACACCAGCCAGGAAGGTGCACTTGCAAAGGCCACCAGCACCTGGGCTGCACCAGAACAGCACTGCCAGCACTCGAAGTAGTGATCCTTCTTCTCTACTCAGCACATTTAAGCAAGCTGCTTGTTTGATTTCTGCTGTTTTACTGGAAAGTTTTGAAATGATTTTTTGATGGAAAGATTTGTTCCATCGTTGGTACTTTTAAAAAATACTAGTTCTAATAAAAATTCTGCCCCCACTCCAAGATTTCTCATGAAATACTGTAGCCCAGAAAGCCATGATTTCTTATCTGAATGCTAGAAATTAATGTTATTCATGCATGATAGGATTATATATGCTCAAACTGTCAAGAGAAATATATGGAGAGACCCAGGGTACAGCAGTCCATTGTTTACCCTATCTAGAGTTCCACCAGTAATCTACTCTGTATGGCTGAAAATGCACACATTCTTCCAAAGTTACACACCTCTTCTCACTGCTTCCCAGAACATCACATTGTCTAAAGTGCATTTTCTGTCCAATAAACACTTGTCACTGTTCATATTTCACACAGAGTTAGGAAAATGAACAGCGATGAGGCTATCACAAGTATCTATAAAGTTTCTAAATTCTTATACTGAATTCAGTGAAGCTCAGACTAAGCAGACACTGTTAGGACACAGAAAACTCATACCCAATGATCCAACACTAACCATTACCAACAAGCATAACCTCAATCTTACTACAGAATTGATAAAAACATCTATATATCCTGTGACACTGCACTGGCCAAGTGAACTAAAAGGGAATGCAGCCACTGCTTTGGAGCCTGGGAAAGATTAACCATTGAAAACAGTATATGCTGGAGTAACCTTTATGTATATCTGCTGATTCAACCTACAGTTCATAATTTTCTCAGCTTGCTGATTTGAACACAAGTTTCCTGGTGTTCCAATGTAAATTGCTCAGACTCCTGAGACACAGCATCTGCAACCTTATTTACTAAAGCACAAACTATTGATATGCAAGTAAGCTGTGCAAAGATAAGCTTGTACAGAAAGAACTTAACCACAGATGGATGTCATGGGACATACTGTAGATGGGTTGTATATTAATCTGTAAAACAAACAAAAAAATCACTAATTTGAAAAATGCTTTGACAAAATACTTATGGAAAAGGTAACAATCCAAATATCCTAAAGCATTTGTGTATTCTGATCCACAGGTGTATGAAACAAACCTACGGAGGTTAGTTGGCACACGTAAAAGAAAGAGGACTAATTCCAACACACCATCCTGGATTACATTAACATACCCCTGATCCTCTAACCTCAAAGCCAGGTTAGATGGGCTCTGAGCAAGCTGGGTGGGGTGGGCTGTGTTCCTGCCCATGGCAGGGGGCTTGGAACTCCATGACCTTTAAGAGTCTTCCAACCCAAACCATTTTATGATTCCTTCAGAAGGCCATTACTCCCACTGCCAGCAAATAAAAGAGGCAAAACACTGCTTTTGTCAAAATTATTGTAGGCAGTACTTTCATTATTTGTCACCCGTTACAGTCCTTGGCTGCAGTAACAGTTTGGCAGGACAAACATACAAAGGCAGCTCATACATCTACTGTCCTATGGGAAAACACAGCTTAAAGAAATCTGTGTGGAGATTTTATGTATTAGCCTTAACATAAATTGGATGTTAAAAACTTAGCATCCAAGTTAGTTTTTAATCAGCAGAGGAATAACATTAATTACTATCCTTTCCATGCTCAATAGCAGGTGAATCCAAACATGTTGTCCAGCATGAAGATACATATTACAGAGAATTCAGCATATTGCTACCACATTTTACTTTTTCCAATTATTATTCTATCAAACTTATTCTCAAAATTAGTTGAATGGAATTTTTAAAAAAGATCACACTGCCCTATAAAAGCATGATAAACCTTGAAAGTCCAGCTTGTGGACTCATTCCAGTTGAAAATCAAAAGAGAAGGAACAAACATCTTTCAACAGTTTCTGCAGGAAAGCAGCCACATCCACTGCAATAAGCCTGGTCTCTGTAGGAGCATGTGCTTGTCCATGTAGCACCTTCACTGAGGAAAGCAATCTTCCAACTGTCATGGCATCTGTCAAAGAAAGCTTTTTCTTAAACCAGTATTCCTAGCACTCACCTAATAGAACATTACTCAACTTCTAAGAAAAAATTTAATAGACAGTTTTATACCTGCATAAGTATCTGAAGTAACTACCAACTTATGCCAATAAGCTTTGGCTGAAACACGTTATATAGTTGAAATACAATACAGTTTTAATAGCATTTATTTTATGGTTTTACTTGCCACAGGAAACAGCTCTTACCTGAAGTCTTTCTCTAAAGAAAGCATCGTCATGTTTACCCTAAATAAAACTAAGCAGTTCCTTCTGAGTAAGTTATATTTCAGGTCAGTAAATTTGTTTATTAAAAAAAGTATCTGTCTTTGGTAAAAGGCATTTTTAAAAGCCCAAGGTCAAGTTTCTTTCCAACAAACATGGTTATGGTATACCTGTAAGGAGCAGGATAATCGCATGTTCTGTGCAACTACTCAGCAGTCAAGATATTGACTATTCATTTGTCTTACAGTTTTGAAGACAGTTTAAAATCAAGCACTAATATAGAAGTGGAAAATGTGATGCCCGAGTTTTACTGCAACCACATTGTCACATAGCAATATTATGATTAATTACCTTTAGAGATGTTATTGGTTTAGTTTTAATCCAGCGAATTTCAAAATCCCAGCTTTCACCAAATACATCTTTTTCCCTGTGATGAGCAAGGGTGTGCATTATGAACTTCCTTAGGTATGTAATTCCTATAGTAAATAGTTTAAATAGCATATTTCAGCATATTTCTACATGTTATACACAGAAAATCAACTACTACAAAATGTCACATGCACAAGGCAACTGACACTTTGAAGTGCAGTGGAACAACTCACAGCCAGGGAAATTCACCTACATTTATGGTGAGACAGCAAAACCTAAACTAAAACTGTAACAGTAGCACTGGGAAGCTGCAGAAGCTGCTACTAAGCAGACACCTTCCCTGCCTGTCCCCCACCTGCCTTCATAACCCCATATATCCAAGTTTCTGTTCCTTCATCACTTCTGTCTGCCAAGAAACAATAAGAAAAGTGCCAACGCCAAGTACCTGAGGTGCCATTATTTCTTGGTTCAGTGATGCTCCAATTGCTTCTATATGGAAAAGAAAATTTTGAAGCTCCATTTTCCAAAACTATAGAATGAAGTTAACTTCTAGAAGTGGCAGAGGACAAAGGGGATGCATTTTAAAAAATACAGCTGCTTAAGAAATTCAGAGTCTGGGTGCCCCAAGGATGAAGGACAGCTGAGCAATAATAACCACTTAATGGGGTAGATTGTTCTACTACTCCTTGCTACTAGAGAGGAACAATGCAGAAGGTGCCTTTGGTAAGAACAAAAAACCCAAACAGTCACAGTGGATACCTGTGGACCAATGAAGTCCCACTAAAGAATGGCTCATGTTACTAAATTTTATATCTCACTTCCCCTTATCAATTCATTGATTTTAGAGCAAGTGCAGGAATGACATATCCAGTAATATACAGAATAACCACCTAAAAGGTTGGAATGTGCTATTTTGCATACACCAAAGAAATAAAAGTGCTTAACTGAACTGAAAAATACTTGACTGTCTACTAATAAAACTGAAAAGAACGTTTAACCACAGGGAAGATAAGCTATTCCTCACGCCATCCAGAGAAACGCAGGGATGCGTTACAGATACCTCTACCAAATTTGACATGTGGGTTTAAAGACACACAATCTTCAGTGTGTCAGAGTCAGAAAATGCCAGAAATGCATTTACAGTCTTTGTTGACTATAAATGGAACTACATTGCCAGGATTGCTCTTTTTGTAGTATCCCTTTCTAAAGCAACATAAAACTAACTTAACAAGTTACTATTTAAATTTGCTATAACTACCTTAAAATTATGAACATAATGTTAAATTATCAGAAAGAGCTGGGAATGAGGAAAAGCTTTTACCACTAAATTCACACAGCTATTACTTTACCCTTGCATAATAACTATCTACTGGCAGTACCTCTTGACAAGAAGCATGAGATTAACTATGTAGCTGGCCAGAAGCATCTACTATCTTTAATCTATTTTTCTGAAGGGGTCATCTGCTCTTATTTCTTCATTTTGTGGCTTAAGTTGGAATTGCATTCACTATTCTGATAGGATTTCAGTGAGGTACATGTAAAAATGTCTCCCATGTAAGGACGGCTGTCTTGAGGATGAAATACTGCAAGGTGAAAAGGGGAAAAAAGTGTTATTACCAAAAGTTGACTATAGTTGATACAGCTCAAACAGCTAATCAGTCATAAATACAATGAAAGAAAAATAATGCTAACATTTGTTTTATTACAGTACAGCTTGACATCCATTACTGAGAGGACGCACAGCCATGTTTAAGGTACCAAACCTGAATAAAGCAACTACGTTTGCTTTCTGCATTCTCTGCACTCAGCCCTTTTCAGATGACTCCGCAGAAAAGCTTCAAATCTCAGCTTTGATAACAGCAAAGAAACGTTCCAAATGAGGTGCCCCAAAACACTTCACACAAATGCTGACAAGACGTACCTACGTGATTAGCACCATTCACACAGACTTGGAAATAAGGAATAGTTACTGCTGAAAAATTTACTCAAATGCAACCTACAGGTTTTGCGCTCTAGCCAGGTATTACTCCAGTGGAGTAATATTAAGTTAACAAAACATTCTGAAAGAATTGTACAGAATTAAACCTACAGCTTTACAGTTACTTCAACCAAGTAGGAAAGAAAAGTACTTTTGATTCAATTTTTCCTACCCATCTTGCTGCTTTCCCCAGCAGAAAGACCAAGCAGGAGGCCATCCAGCAACCTGAGTTAGTGCCTAGAGTAATTACTCAGCATCAACTTCATGTAAGTCATCATAGCAGGCAGCCTTCTATCCTAGGCAACCAGTCATTTGAAGCTTTGGTCATTGCTTTGAGCACATGGACATGGATAAGGGATTGGCGCATTCAGAACCTACAATCTACTCAGAGGCAGAAAACACGTTATGTTAGCACAGTGCTCAGTGTACCACTTCAGCCTAAAGAAACTATGATCTACTGGTCAAGACAGCAAATCACATCCATTTTCCACTGTCAAGGCATTAATTTAAAGGATAATTTGCCTAGAATTCTTCATAGAAATGATCCCACAGCCAGCCACTTGCCACTTACAAGGTAATGAAATGTACATTGGCATTTTTAATTAACCTTACATTGAACTATGTGAACTATTACTTAGTGTTCCAAGCAAGGCCTATTATTTCAGGTCCTCAAGCTGTATAAGTGCATCTATAAGCAAATCATTTATAAATAACATTATGATAGTTTCCCTGTACTCTCCATTTTATCAGCTGGTAAAGTGATATTCTAAGAGCTTGAAGTTGAAAAGTTTGGAGAAGTTTCTTTTAAAATTTCATTCACCACTTATGAAACTAGACTGACAGCAGTCTAACTAGTTCAAGTATACATGAAGAAAACACCACAGGCCCAGGCTATTTCAGTTGCCATCCATAGAATCATAGAAGGGTTTGTGTTGGAAGGGACCTTGAAGGTCATCTAGTTCCAACACCCCTGCCATAGGCAGAGACATCTTCCACTAGACCAGGTTATTCTTGAAGTATCATCCAATCTGGCCTTGAACATTCCCAGGGATAGAGCATCCACAACTTTTCTGGGCAACCTGTGTCAGTGCCTCACCACTCTCACAGTGAAGAATTTCTTCCTAACATCTAATCTAAATCACTCTTCTTTTAGCTCAAAACCATCCGCCCTGTACGATACGGTGTCATCTTTTACATGTAAAGTAGGGACAAGAAGGAAGGGGAGCATGTTCAAAGTGGTGGCATTTGTCTTCCTGAGCATGGTGGAGTCCAGCTTTCCTGGAGATAGCTGAACATCTGCCTGCTCATGGGAAGGGGTGAATGGATTCCGTGTTTCCCTTTGCTTCTTCACGAAGCTTTTGCCTTGCTTATCAAACTGCCCTATCTTAACACAGAGCTAACTCTTAACCCAGGGTCTTCCACCTTACCCTCCCGATTCTCTCCCCCATCCCACTGCGGCGGAACAAGCGAGCGGCTGAGCTGCCGGCTGGAGTTAAGTCAGGACAGGGACACACCAGCGCTTCAGGATGTGGAACAGACAGAACACATCTGGCTGCGAGAGCTGATGTGACACCCAAACACCGATGGCACCCAGCATCCACATGCATCCCCCACCGCTCCGATCTCTGCTCTCCAGAGGGGCTCACATCTGCTCCTGGGAGCCCCGATCCCGGCTCTCCAGAGGGGCTGACACCGATTACCGGAGCCCCGCAGGGCCGGGCCGCTGCCGCCCCCTCCCGGCACCGCTCCCGAAGTGACGCCAAAGCCTTTCCAAAGTCCTCCAGAAACAACGCCACGCAAAAGGGAACATGCATAATGACTTTTCTAATATCTAGGGCCCTACTGATAATACAGAGTTCTCTGACACAGACGCATCCAAAAACCTTCCTGCGCAACCTACATCGTCAGGATTTCTGCATCACTACATATAAAGATGCTCTATCAGTACCCTACTGGAAAACCCACTGTGGAAGGCTTCTGCTCTTTCCAAAGTGCACCCAGAATCATAGTTCATGATTGCCCGAGATCCCCAAATTCACAGAAGAAACAAGGCTGAAAAAATCCTCAGAGGTCATTAATTCCCTGTCATTGATTAACCCCAGCTGGCAGCTGAGCCCTACACAAGGTGCTGACGTCCCCCCAGGAAGGTGGGGAGAATTTGAGGGGGAAAAGTGAGAAAACTCGTGCATGGAGATAAAGACAGTTTAATAGATAAAGCAAAAGCCATGCAGGCAAGCAAAGCAACACAAAGAATTCATTCACCACTTCCCATGGGCAGGCAGGTGTTCAGCCATTCCCAGGAAAGCCAGGCTACATCACATGTAACTGTGACATGGGAAGACAAACAGCATCACTCTGAACTTCCTCTCTTCTTTTTTCCCCCCAGCTTTACATACTGAGTGACACCATGTGGTCTGGAATATTCTCTGGGTCATTCATCATCAGCTGTCCCAGCTGTGTCCCCTCCTAAACTCCTTGTGCATCCCCAGCCCCCTCACTGGCGGGATGGGGTGAGGAGCAGAAAAGACCTTTACACTGTGTAAGCACTGACCCGCAGTAATGAAAATATCCCTGTGTTATCAACCCTGTTTTCATCACAAATCCAAAATAGTCACATATCAGCTACTGGAAAGAAAATTAACTCCACTCCAGCCAAAACAAGCACATCCCTCACAAGCACTTTAAAGGACTACACTTATTCCACACATTTGTTTCACATGGTAGAAACAGGTTTCTGTGAAGATGCAGGTGCCTGCAGGAAAAAAAAAAGTCTAAAGAACAGACAGAGTAAACCTTAACGACATGATAAATCTTCTGGTGTATGCTTTCATATAGGAGGCCAATAAAAACCTAATCATTTTTCCAGGCCATGGATGCATAGTGTAATAAAAAGGTCAAGGGTATATGATAAGTGAAAAGAATCTTTAAGACCAATTTGTGTTACACAAGACAAATTGGACCACAATAGTCCTTTCCAGTCTTTGAGATCTAGTACTAAGGTGTTGCATTTCACCTTGCAAACCAGACTAGGATATTACCAGGATAACTCTAGACAAGCAGCAAGTGTTAACTAGAGCTAAAGGTATCACTGCAGCCTATCTGCTGTGAAGCACAAAGTGAAGCAGCTTAGCTTCTCCAGACATTAGGCTTTAAATGGAGAAATTGAGTCAAATCATTAGGATTAAACTGTTTTGCTTTGAGAAACACCTCCAACTATCACAGAAGTTTCAGGGAACCCCTTAAAGGGAGGCAGAAGAAACACGGTCATCTGTGACCATGTTTCCCCAAAATTAGGACTTCTTGATCCTAAAAAAAGCAGGCTTGAAGTAGTCATGAAGCAGTCAGATATTTAGTAAAGTAAAAAAATGGTATCTGAACTTCCATGACTCAACAAATGGATCAAGAACATCATAGTCCAACTTTGTGAAGGCAATCCTAGCAGAGAAAAATCTGTTTTCCTTCAAACTCAGGAATGGATATGCAGTATAGTTAAGCATAACAAAGCCAAAGAACCAAACTGACACAATGGATCTTAGTGCCTTTAACTTTCACAAAAGTGAAATTTATCATTTTGCATTAGTCTGAAGGTGGGTGGAGGAAAAAAGGGTGATTGTGATTTTTTTACTTCACTAGTTTACCCCATGGAGCCGTATCACTGAAGTCTGTATCCAGAGCAGCACATCATTTCTGCTTGGTAGCGGAAAAAAGACAACGAAAAGCTCCTCAGCCCTCTTCAACTGTGAATCTGATCTCAGGGAACAGAAACAGGGCTGCTGACCAGAAACACATCAGGATTGGTACTTGACCACCTCTAGTTAATTAGGACACAGATCAAAAGGAACCAGTAACCTTTGTCCATTATCAGCAACCAGAAAAGGAGAAATATGAAAGGAAAAATGATCACATTAAAAGCAGTCCTTCCATTTCTACATCTTTTGAAAACATTACCACAAAGCAGCAGGAAAATTGGTTGAAAAAAATCTAAAACTTTTTGCTTTCAAACACATCTACTTCTCAAAGTACTGCTACCAAATGATCTGAGGCAGTAAAAGGCTACAGACACATTTACACTCCAAGCATTCAACAAATGCAGCTGCAATGTCAAAATTGCTTCTGCTCTGACTTACAGAATCAGAGAATATTACCCACAAGGATGGGACCCACAAGGATCATAGAAGCCAACTCCTGATCCTGCACAAGACTAGCCCATGAGTCACACCATGAACCTGAGAGTATCATCCAAACACTTCAGAACTCTGTCAGGCTTGGTGCTGTGACCACTTCCCTGGGGAGCCTGTTTCAAAGCCCAATCACCCTCTGAGTGAAGAACCTTTTTCTAATATCCAATCTAAACCTCCCCTGACACAACTTCAGGCCATTCCCTTGAGTTCTGTCACTGGTCACCACAGAGAAGAGATCAGTGCCTGCCCCTCCTCTTCCCCTCACGAGGAAGTTGTAACTGCAATGAGGTCTCCCCTCAGTCTCCTCTTCTCCAGGCTGAACAGACTAAGTGACCTCAGGGGCTCCTCATACAGCTTCCCCACTAGACCCGTCACCATCTTTGCTGTCCCCCTTTGGGCATGCTCTAATAGCTTTATATCTTTCTTATATTATGGTGTTCAAAACTACACACAGTACTCCAGACTTCTTCCAATATTCTTTGTCTTGTGTATAAAAAGGCATCTTCCTCTGACTATTTCCTTTGAACAATCCAGAGGGATTACTAAAGTTGAAGAAAATCAGTAAATCCTCAAAGGATTTGCAACTTCAGGTTTTCACTGTCACTATATTATACTAAGATCAGCACAGCAGCAGTTGTTATAACATTTTCTTTTGGATCAAGTACAATAGGTTTACTGAAATGATTTCTAATCTTTTAGGTTTCCAATTACTTTGTCAAGAAATTCTTCCTAGAAAATAAAGACCTATAAAAGAACACCTATATAAGCCAAAAAAGCAAAAGATTTACCATCTACAAGAATTAAACTGACATTTGTTTTCTGCCTTGCAACTTTGTTGATGTTGAGCTGCTACCTGAAGCCAAAAGTCTGATAAACATATCACAATAAGAAATGAAAGGCAGCCAGCAAACAGCAACTGGAGATGGAGAATAGGAAGGAAATCCATTTAACTTCCTAGTTTCTTATTAATTTTACCTTGACAATAAGGTAAAACAATGAAAAACAACAAGACAACATAAAAGAACAATAAGTGATAAATATGACAAAATTGAGTTCAAGCAAAGGAATATTTTAAGATAAGCATGCAAAGAATGAAACATGCACTGCTCAGCTATTGAGACGCAAAAATACATCACTCAGCCTAACAGTGCTTCTTCATGCCATCTCTCCAGTTGCTGCTCTTTAATTTGCTCCTTGTCATGAACAACCAGCCTGTATGTACCGTACAGCCCAACACTGACAGTTCAAAGAGCTTCACAATCTAGCTGAGATCAAATGTCCACAAATGCACCTCACTCAGAATCAAAGATGTCAAGACACACAAAATCCACCAGCCCTTGTATCTGGCTCAAGAATTAATCATCCATTACTAAAGCACTCTGTGTTTTCATCTGTATTTTTTTGGCCAGACATTTCACCATCATTTTAAAGGGCCTCTTAGCATCTTTATTTACTTCTGAAGGCAGTCAGGCACACAAACCACAAGCCAAAGACCACTCTCACACACGAATCAGAGCAGCAAGAGGCCTGCAGACGTTCTCAAGCTTGCAGAGCATTGTATTTTAACCATGATTTCCTCAAAGATTAAGACATATGGACTTCAGTACCTAGAATGTCACAGGAAAATGAAATTCCCGAGTCCATGTGCCCTTATGGCCTTAGCTTAGGGCCATAAAGACATTAATTTTCTAGCCAGTGTTATACTTGAAAAATCACTCTCAGCTAGAAGCACATGATTCAAGTAATTCCCAGTACTACAACCCCTGCCAACAGCTCCCATTGCATGGGTGAGACTTGCCTTCCCAGGACTCAGGGGTAGACAACCCCACTTTATCAAGATATTCCACTTGCTCAGTAAAAGAGTCCTGTCCTTCATAATTCTATTTGAAAAACAGTATTAATAATGTAAACATTAAGCTTGCAAGATTCCTGCACAGTTCAGCTAAGAACAGTCAGTTAATTCACCATAAAATATTAGGTGCATCAGTTACCAGTTAATCCATTTAAACATGCTTTTTACTGAACCTGCTAAATACTAATTAAAAACTCATGCAGTATCACACTGAATACTTTACAGAGGCTACTCAACTCTGAACTCTGATACCTGATTCTATCAAATCAGAGCACATCCTAAATTCTTTTCTTTCTTAATTATACTTTAAGTCAGAGAGGGGGGAAAAAAACTCAGGGGCTAGAAAGGTCACATAGATAATTTTTTTAAGTACTTGTAAGTAAAGTCAAACAAGCCACAGGCCAGAAGAGCAGCCACTCAGTGCTGTGACCTTCTTTCTGATTCCTCCAGTAAATAAGCACTCAGAAGGTTACAGTTTTAATTTGCATGGCTGGTGTCGAAAAGGATTGAAAGTGACAAACCATGTCAGTCTGCATTTGAAACCTTTAAATTCGATCTCTCTCATTGACTGCCAAAGTGAGTGTGCAAGTGAATTAGAAGTCGGCTTTGGACTAACTATGATCGCTGGTGAGCGGCTGCAGGCTCAGTCATGCTCCAGAGCAGATGAGCCCAGGGCTGAAGAAAGTATGATTATCTTCAGCTGCATTTCACAGAAGCCCTGTTAACATGACTGGAATATCTGATAAATCACTTCCTCAGCCTTGTAGGAGACCAAGATTGAAATCTAATTTTTAATAGGCCCTAGGACTGTCCCAGTACAGTTTCACCACATTAAAAGCAAAGAGCAACCATGACAAAAATGTGAACTTCTGAAGTGTTACCAAATATGGATGGCTGAGATGAGGGACAGTCTCTGAAATATCCGTTCTCCCCTCCAAGACTTACTACTTTTCATGCTGCTTTAAGAAAACAGAAATAGAATCCAAGTCAGTCTTCCCTGGTTTGACGGTGCCAACATCACACCACATCCATTCCCATTTCTGTCACTCAAATTTCTCATCACGCTTTGCCTGGCAAATACCCAATTCCACCAACATGTTTTTAGATTGTCTTCTAGTAACCAGACCAGAAGAGTTTATTTCTAGTTAACCTCTAAGAAAGACAACTTAAAGTGACCCATTGTCTGAAAAAAAATCTGAAGGGCACAAAATTTACTATATCACTGAAACTAATAGGATGCTCCAAATAATTTTGAAACCCCCTCAGCTTTCTACAGCTATCTCTCATTTTCGAAACTACTATGACCTTTATGAAGTGTTCTGAAATCCTCAAAGAGTAGGACACTTGAAACAAGTATTGTTCCTGTGATTGATACTGAAATGAGAACTAAAGGAGAGTTTGAGGTTACACCAATCGAGTACATGTAACACCATTAGGGACAGGGAACGAGCAGCACCATGTGTGTCTGTGACATGCCACGAAACACCTGTCCACACAGAAAAGTGGATGCTTCAGTAGCAAACTGATTACTTTTATCACAATATATGTATGTCACTACTCATAATCAACTATTTTTTATAAGAAAAAGCTAGACACCCTTGCATACTTTGATTTATTCAAAGTTGTCCTGGTTTCAGCTAGGATCATTTTCTTCCTAGTAGCTGGTATAGAGCTGTGCTTTGGATTCAGTATGACAATAATGTTGATAACACACTGATGTTTTTGCTGTTGCTAAGTAGTGCTTACTCTAAATCAAGGACTTTGCAGTGTCTCACACTCTGCCAGGGAGTAGGTGCTCAAGAAGCCCAGAGGGGGAACAGCCAGGACAGCTGATCTGAACTGGACAAAGGGATATTCCACAGCACAGAACATTATGCCCAGTATATAAACCGGGGGGATTTGGCTGTGAGCCACCAATCATTGCTCAGGGACAGGTTGAGCATCAGTCCACAGGTGGGCAGCAACCGTATTGTCTATCACTTGCTTCTCTTGGGTTTTATTTCTCTTTTTTTCCTTTTCATTGCAATTATTATATTTTACTCTATTTCAATTACTAAACCCACAAGTTTTACCCTTTTTCAATTCTGCCCACATCCCACAAGGGGACAGGGAACAAGTGGTTGCACAGTAGCTAGTTACCAGATGGGGCTAAACCACAACAAAAATCAGTAACATACACAGAACCTTAATTTATTAAGCTCCTACTTCACTCATTTTTACAAAGCCATCCCTTATCTGCTAAAAAAAAAAAAAAAAATCAGACCATTAACATCCCGCAGAAGGTGAGTACACTTCCTCACACTCTATTCTCCCTGATATTTAGGGAGGTACTGCTCTATTTGAGTTCCTGCTCAAAATTTGACACAAGACACAGCAAGCCTCTGCTGATCACTACCAGACATGTGGCTCAGGGAAGCCATTCAGCACACAGCTGGCACATACAGCCATCTACTGATAGGAAGGTTTGGTATTCCTGTGCATCATCTCACTGACAGTTTGAAGGAAGCCTTGCCAACTTCAGATATTATCTCAAGTCTCAAAGCAGCTAAAATGAGCTTGTAAGGAAGAATTCCACAGGTCCAGTCTACACAGAAGAGTTGTCTTTCAGCAATGGCACCAGGACTCATTATCTTCTGACATAAGGATTTCAGCAGCCCTAACTTTGATGACAGGATTCTCCTCACCTACCCATTTAACTTTACAAACAACTGCCAGGCACTCATCTTAATGTCTCCCCTGTTACAAAATGTGTCTGGTATCAACATGTTTTATTTACAGTTAGCTTCTTCCATCTGCAGTTTCAGAAACTCCATCCAACATTCACAAAATATTTGTCATGAATCAATATTATACGTAGATGTGAAAGATGATAAAGAAACTTTTCTCTTACAGATCTTTCAATATTTTTAGAGCATTAGTCTTGATCCAAGTTATGACAATCAACATTACGCTTGCACATTTAGCAATGTTTACATACAACCCCAAGTGCAAAGTCAGCCTTCAAAATAAGGCCTGATTGTATAACTAGCATCGCTTTCACACAGAGAAATATTTTTCAGATTTTGCATAAAGATGAGCACCTGAGAGTTGCAAATAGGAAAAATACAAATACAAGTGCACTAAGCTCTTGCTTCTTCATAGAACCTCATCTTTCCCAAGGTCCTTCAATTACAGAACATATTATAAGCTAATAACTGGACATAATGTTCCAATTCCCATTGTCTGGGACAGCTGCAAATTAATCCTATTAGCATGGTCACTTTGCTACACATGCAAAGTAAGTCTACTTCCAATCTGTAACATGTTTAATGGCTTACAGGCAAAAAAATCCCCTTTTTAGGATGGCTTAATGTTCAAGTATACAAATAAATCTTCTTAATTAGAGCAAGGGATAAAGTCTAGTCTCCTGCAAAAGATTCCTACTGTTCTAAAATTTAAGCAGTAGGTGAATGTTTCAATAACTGTTTAAAGCAAAATTTAAGCAATAGGTCTCCCAAGGAGACAAGGCATCAAATCCTCGAGCAAGAGTTTTCAACAAGAAAAATCAGCACTTCCATGTACCATGCGGGAACATTGAGGGATACTGATATTTTATTTTAGTGCTTTCACAACACTTAAAACCAGGTTTGAAGGCAGGGAAATTGCTGTTGTGCTAATTCGGAAAGACAGATAACTAAGATACTGCAAGAATGCTTTTGTGGACAGTATTATTAACCTCCACTTTGTTCTTTTTCAACTGAAATGCTACCCTGGAGCTTGAAGCAACTCTAGCTCCAATTTTTTCCTATATCATGTAGAATTATGTAATTTGTGTGTACTCAATTATAATTTGGAATTATAAGCATAATATACAAATATGTCGACTTCCATCTGAAAACTATAGTTATCAAATTTCAGAAGTTCAGACACAGGACTTTTCCCTAGAAACCAAATTTCAACATGATTAGAAATTTGTTAGTAATTTGGCTCTTTTGTCTAAGCAGTACATACACCTCAGTTCCTTCAGCATCCTGGACAGATTTACTAATCCAACCATACAATTCTTACAAATCAATCTCAACTTTCTGAAGAAAGCTGGCTGATGTACAATATTTCAGTTTAAGTAAATACAGACAGCAAATTTAACAGCATTAAGACATCAAAATGCTATTACATAATTAAGCTGGTTATTTAAAGCACTTAAAACCTTTGCTAAGACATTCTCCCAGATACCCAAAAGAAGTCAAACTTGGAAAACTGTTTCATTTGAAATGTAAAACCTAAACAAGCCTAGTTTAAAAAATTATATCAGCCATTTCATTTGCCTGCACACTGAACTATCACAGAAAATATTCAGTGGACCTGACATGCAAAGTCCATGCCAGAACTATTACATATACATTTCCACTAATACTTCTCATTAATTTAAGTGCATAGTTATTACAACTGAGAAAAAATAGTCCCTGATAGTGTTATGGCAGGATGGGTTTGTAAAACATCCTCTCCCGCAGTCATATTTCTCACCTGTATTATACAGTCATTTCATTTTATTTAGTTCTTTGGCAATTCTACAACTATATATTTACATTGAATTTATACAGATTTCCATTTCAAAGTGCAGTTAACCAGTTAACAGTCATCCTCCTTATCTTTTTTTATCTGTCTTTAAAATATGAAATACTTCAGATTTAATCCAAGACTTTACTTTAAAAGTAAGCAAAAAATCAAGAGACACACTAGATTACAAGAGGTCAGATTTCTGTCTGTCTACGTTCATTTTTTCCACTTATAATATTTATTTTTGAAGCTGAATGTTCACATATAGATACCATAATGAAAGGCAAAAGTTTCAGTCCTCTAATTTCTCATTTCAGTGAGAACCTCAGAAAGTATCATAAACGCAAAAAGTCACTATTTTGATAGTAGCCATGAAGTCAGATATACTTTCTTAAACATCATTTGCAAAGTAGTAAATCACAAACTTTTGTACCTCCTTAGAATAATTTACATATGCAAAAAGGATTCTTTCTTCCCTATCTGGAGAGGAACTTCACTAATTCACAGTCATCAAACTAATTTTTAACAAGTTTTTTATTTACACCAAGCACAACAGATATCGGTTTATTAACATAATCCTCCTTTTCCCACTATCAATAGCGGCATTTTTACAAATTCAAAGTTAGGAAAAATATGCAAAATACCAAGGACATGCAGATACAACGGCTGAAACTGCTGACAGCTACCCCTAACTCCAGAGTATTTCAGAGGCAATAGTTGATTCTCCTTCTCATTCAGAGACAGGCATTTGCATCTGTTGCCCATCAAAACCAATAAGGCATTGAAAGTAGCCCCATTGATTTAAACCTCTTCATATTAAAGGATGTAAAGCACACCAACACAGCTTTGTAATCACTGTAACTGAAGCCAGAATAATTTTGGCTGTCACTAAGGTATATGAGAAGATCAGTTCACAACTTATTTCACACAAACATCCCAAAGCGCTGTATCAAGCGCTTGTCTCCCCAGAGTTGTACTTCAAAGTCACCCACCAATTACAGAGTATCTCAAAATGTACATTAAATCATATTCTAATTCACAAAGAACGACTTTTCTAGTCAGAGTAGCATCACTGAAACAAAGAGCTAGCACTTTAAAGCACATCTGAAATGTCAGATGCAAAAGAGGTGGGGATCATTTATTATCTGGAGTTATATAATTGCACAAGAAAATATGCTTTGTTGGGTTTTTTTAAGATTTACTAAAATGTACTGTTGGTTGCTTAATATTTTAGCTACGCAGCCAAAAGTTCCTAGGAAAGCACATCGGCTGTAGGCTCGTTTTTGAGAAGGCTCACGCATATATAAGCAATAATCTATTTATTGTTCAGAAAGAGGGTAAAAGAAGAAAACCTTTTGGGGTTTTAAACTGACGCGCAGCCCGAGCAGAGCACAGCAGACCCGGCTGTTCTAACACGACCATTCAACTCGGAATAAAACCTATAACTCGAGAAGCAAGCGATCACAGAATAAAAACCGCGTGGAAGAGGGGAAATGCGGGAAGGGATCCAGCGTGCGCTGCCTTCGGAGGGATGCGCTGCCCGACGGAGGGCGGGGAACACCGACAGCCTGAACACAAACAAACCCCACCAAGCGGTGCAAGGGAAGGGTCAGCCCTTCCCTGAGCATCTCACCGGGAGCTCGAGCACAACAAACCGCTCCAGGCGGTGCAGAGGGAAGGGCGAACTCCCGGCTGAGCAGCCCCGGCGGCCGCCGCTCGGTCCGGCCCGTGCCCACTGCGGGACCCCGTCGTGCCCCGCCGCCCCTCACCTTGGTTGACGAGCCGCAGGGCGTGGGTGAAGGACGGGTCCAGCGAGTCCTTCTCGGCCATCAGCTCGGGCAGGTACTTGTCCTCCATGGTAGCGGCGGCCCGGAGCGGCAGCGGAGCCGGGGCGCCGGGAGCTCCCGCGGGGAAGGCGCAGGTCTGAGTCCCAGGCGGCGGTAAATCCTCGGAGGCAGCGCTTCCCCCTGGCCGCCTCCCGCCCGGGGCTACGGGGACGCATCCAGAAGGAAGCGCCGCGAGCCGCCGGCCGGGAGCGGCGAGGGAAGGGGCGCGGGCCGGGGGACGCCCTCCCTCAGCGGGCGACAAATCCCTCTGCGGAGGCGCACAGGGAGGGACGGGGGAAGAGACGCACCCGGGAGCCGTTGACCTCGGCGGGACGGCCCTCCCCCCCCCCGCTCACAATAACACAACAAAAAGCGGCGGGCGCGGTGCACAGACCCGCAGCACACACCAAAACCTCCGGCGGCGCTGCGCCGACTGAACGGGCGAAACGTTGCGCCTCAGGCTTATATACCCCGATGAGGCCACGCCCCTTACCGTTCCGAAGCCCTGCCCCATCCACGCCCCGCCTTCCGGCTCCACCCAATGGGTGGTTACAACTGAGCACCACCCACCGCCCCTCTTGCTCAAGTGGCGACTCCTATTGGATAACATTTGCTGTCAGTCAAGACGGGCCTCGGCTTCGGATTGGTGGGTGCTGCTGTTCCCGCCCCCCCGCTGTCGGTGTGGGGCCGGCGCTGAGGGAGCGCTCCCAGAGCGGCACTGGGCTGGTAGTCGTGCGGTTGGGGACCGCGATCTGGAGATGGCGCGGGGCGCAGACTCTACAGAGGCCCGTAGGCCCCACAGCGGCCCCTCTCCTGAGGGGACAGCCCACGCCATGCGCTCCGACCCCACGAGCCCCCGCCGTGGCCGCTCCCCGGGGGCCGCAGGGTCTCTGAGAGCGGTCGGAGCGTCGGGACGGCGTCCCCCCCGGTCCCTGTCAGATGTCACCGAGAAAGACAAATTTGTCTTGAAAGGAGGAGCGAAAAGGCGATTTTAACTTGTTTTGTTTTTTTTTTTTTTTTCCTCTCCTAAATAGCGATTTTCTCTCTTTATGCGGCGTGTTGTATTTATGCCTCTAGTAACGCAAAACACTTCACAAGCACCAGCCAGAAAATCTCATTCCCTATGAATTTCACCGACGTGCCTCTGGAACGGGGTTTGTGATTCAGCCTGTTTTAAAGCAGGAAAGAGAAGCAAAGTTTAAAAGAACTTGCTAAAGCCTATTTTCCTGGGTTCTTTTCAGTGGATACACTTGGTGTATTAGATCATTATTCACTTTGATCTTTAGCTTTGAGGCTTTACTTGGCTTCCTTATTTGTCCTTAGGTGTTTCATCAATGAATTTCGGGTGACAAAAGCCCGGAGGAAGCCAGACCAGCTCCTCTCTTGTCACAGAGCACAGGGGCAGAGCAGAGGAAAATTACTAAATCACTGGAGCCAAACCCATAATGTGAAAGTAGCATTTTAAATCAACGTTTGCTGGAAAAGCTGATAAGAAACTTGAAGTGATGAGCTAGAGTTAAAAGACCACTGAAAATGCTCTTATATCTGTGAATCGAATAACCACACGTTTAGTTTTGTGTTTCATGCAAGAAAGAGATCTGCAGTGTATCTTAGTGATATCCTTGCAGGATGGGGAGGAAATAAAGCTCTGAAAAAGTAAGAAATCATGAGAAATGCTCACTCAAAGCTTTGAAGCAGAGTAAGGCTCCCTGCTCAGGGAACATGTGTTCTTTCACCCTGAAAACAAACAAAAAAAAGGACCGTATTTTAAGGTGTCTTATTCCTTGTTGTATTTCACAGACTGGAATACCTCATAAAACAATGGCTGATATGTTACAACATGAAATATACTTTGATTTACATTTTCTCTACTACCATTCCAAATAAATCTTGACCCAGGATGAGCAGAAACAAATTTGCAAAGTTCTATTTAAAAAAATCCTCTTGCATGACATCAAGCTTGACGGATATAACTAAAGCATACAAGCAGCTGGAAAAAACTGAATTAAAATGAATGTGATTTTTTTTTTCAACCTTCTGTATACATCCTCTCTATAAAAGTACTGAAGTACAGCCATCTGTTGTGAAACAGGCAGGCACATACAACTCTGACACAGAACAATATGTAGGAGTGTAGTCTTTATTGAATGACCTGGAGCAAAATAATCCCTATCTTTACCAGTAAAGCCTAAATGTATTTAAAGTCCCACTAAAGCATGCAGGACCTCAGATAGAAAGGTAGCTATATTATTAGAAATTGTGTAAAGCACAATGTACTTTTCATGGAAAGAGTTATGTTCTCCCTGGTAACTGATTAAATAACATTTGGTGTTTCAAGAAACAACAGTATTTCTTCCCAAATTATACCAGTTCCCTCTGGCTTTCAACAGAGAAAGACTTACTGGAAGTCTGAAGACTTGTTTCTCTCCGGGTCTATAATAATATAGGAATTATAAAATTATCCACATTGTACCCTATTGTTCAAACTCAAACCTGCACATAACAAGTGTAGGATATTGTTTCCTCCAGTGAAATTCACTAGGATACAATAAAACAAGAGGAGGGCAGAAAGGATGGGAAGTTATGAGCCTTGGGCCATAGAAAGAAGCCCAGGATGTGGTTGGCTGGGAAAAGCTTACTGAGCGTGGCTCTTACTGTACAGGAAAGGCAGGAAACACCGTCTTCTTAAGGATTGATTGCTTTCTTGCTACTGAGATCTATACAAAGCTGGAAAAGCAATTTGCTCAAGGAGCTGCCCCGTACATGTTAACTTTAGTATTCATGAATATTGAAAAACCATGAGTCCAAACTTCTAAAACTCGTGATGTAAATGTGTTTACTCTGCACCAGTAAAGTAAACAGGGATTCTTACACATCCCTTGTTCTGTTTAATGCATGTGGTAGTCTCAGGAAGTTAGTTTGGTAGGTGTACATCAGTCAGGAGCTATGTGAGACTAATATCCATTGCTTCTCATAAAGAAGCAGTTGTCTGGCCTGACAGTGTGCCTACTTGTCTATGAGCAAAAATTGTAGATGGCAAAATTAATACTACTAGGTAATAGAAGCATTAGGATGTGTTGGTACCTTTGCTCTCAGGAGTGAGATTCACTTTCTTACTTCTTATACCAACAGGACATCAGGGGACTGTGTGTAAAGAGGCTGAAACTGAGCTGCATCCCCTCTCTCAGGTGTGTGTGTTCTGCACAAGTTACTGAAGTTACATTTTCTTTATTTGCTGAATCAACATAACAAGAAGTAATTTCACCATTAAGTCTTTGTTCCTAGTATTTGCTAAATATTTGTCATTTCCATGGAATCAATGAAAGGTTTAGGTTGCAAGGGACCTTTAAAGGTCTAGTCCAACTCTCTCCATGCAATGAGCAGGGACATCTTCAACCAGATCAGGTTGTTCAGAGCCCCTTCAAACCTTACCTTGAATGTTTTCAGGGATGGGGCATCTACAACCTCTCTGGGCAACCCGTGCCAGTGTTTCACTATCCCTATTATTAAGAATGTATTCTTTATATCTAGTCTGAGTCTACTCTCCTTTACTTAAAAACCATTACTCCTTGTCCTATTACAACAGGTTCTGCTAGAAAGTTTGTTCCCATCTTTCTTATGTGATTCTGTGGTAGATTTTGCATGGCTCTAATGTAGTTCTTGCCTCTGATTAACCCTGGGTTCCTGATTTAAATCTTAGACCACAACAGACTGTTACAGAATCATTATTTATTTGAAACTTCAACTCATTAAAATGCAGCCAACTGAAGACCTATAGAAGCGGGGACTATTTTGGGAAATAGTTTGTCACAAATACCACATCTAGTGAATATGTCCTTGATGTGACTCACTACAGTTCTGATTAGCATGTTGCTAAGTAGGTGCTGGCTTCCTTAATATTCCAGTGTGTCACTTGCCAATTTCTATTAGGCACAATGAAATTACCATTGCACTCCCTTCTGCAATATTCCTGTGGCTTTTTCTTTTTCTTTTTTTTTTTTTTTTTTTTAACTTGCATGTGTGTTAAAGTATGAAAAAAAAGATGGAGTAAACTGTCATATCAAGACATCCATCATGAACTATTTTCAGAAGCTGTTTTCTAAAAATTTACAGCTTTCCTTTTTATACATTTTGCCCTATAGTTCAAAGTTTAGGCTCTTTTCATAAGTAACCAAACTTATTATCAGCCAAGATAAGGTTGCTTCTTTTAAAAGACTTGTTTTATTGTTTTAATATTTTGTTCATTCTTTCTCTACACTTTTTTCTAAGAAAAAAAAAAATTGCAGGACGCAAATATATTGTGTTAGGAAGAGGAAAGCAGAAAGAGAGGGGACTTTTCAACCAGAAGAGAAGGCTCAGGGAGCTCTTATTAATGTCTATAAATACCTAAAAGGAGGGTGCAAGGAAGATGGAGCCAGGCTCTTTTTAATGGTGCCCAGTGACAGGACAAGAGTCAATGGGGCACACACTGAAATACAGAGGGCTCCCTCTGAACATCAGGAAACACTTTTATGCTGTAAGGATGACTAAGCACTGGCACAGGTTGCTCAGGGAGTTTGTGTAGTGTCTAATCCCTGGAGATATTCAAAAACCATCTGGACATGATCCTCCATAACAGGTGGTCCTGCTGGAGCAGGGGGGTTGGACCAGATGACCTTCAGACTTTCTGTCCAACCTCAAAGATTTGGTATGGTATAAAACATATGAAGAAAAATATGATTTAAGGATTATGTGCCTAATTCAAGTTGTACATTTGCATTTTTTATATTGTAATATAGAGTCTACACTGAAAGAGCCAAAATTTTATCAAGATTTTTGTTAAATTTGAACTGATTAAGTTTAGTTTCTGTTGTTCCTGTGATGATCCCATATCTGTGATGGAAAAAAAAAAAAAGATGTATGATATCCACAAACACCTACTATTCTGATAACCATAATTTCACATTAATGATGGGCTACTCTTCACTTCTCCTTTTTATGTATGGGTCTACACTGTGTTTCCTTGAATGAGCTAAAATACTAAAGTAGAACGAGTACATGACTAAATCTTTTGTGTTATGGAAAACATGTCTGTGAAATCATTCAGATTGTGATCCCAATACCATTTTCATCCTTCCCTCCCCAGTTGCTCTAGATTTCTGCCAGTCATAGTCATCATCTTAGTTATGTTCTTCAGCTCTCGTAACAAGAAAATATTTTTACTTGCTTTAAGCTCTAACTCTGGAGAGTTAGAAACATCTCTATTCTTAGACAGAACCAAAAATGATTTACAGCAGTTTTCCATCAAGTGGAATTTAGATTGCACCTCCTTGTACTTTTTGATTATGACATTAGGATTTTGCCATAATCTGTTGTTGTTATTTCAGTATAGTATCAATATTGGCTAATTCTAAAAAGTCTTTCTAGTGTATCATTGTACTTTCCTTCAAAATCTCAGTAGTCATGATAAAAAACAGTTTCTTGAACTGCCATCTCTCAGAGAGCTGAAACACTGTGCCTGGCCTGAGCTCCTGGTATCCAGGTAAAACACAGTACATAGAATGTATGAGACCTGTAGAGCAAAACCATTACATCATCTGTAGCAGGTAAATTTTATCTTTCCACCTTATTGTTCTTTTTAGGTCTTAAAAGCAAACACACTGTATCAGATCAGTCTCTCCAGTTTCTAGTGTAGTGATTGAGGCAATACATTGCAGTGAGCTCACCATCTTTATCATTATATTCATGTATGCCATGATTTAAAGGGCTTTTTTCTTTTCTCTAGGCATTTTGCTAATGTCAGTTGTAGGAGTGCATGTAGTACTTGGGCTGCACACACATATACCTTGATATATGATGTACCTGAAGGCATCTTGATTAACTTTATATTCTCTACTCTGAAGTATTTAATGAGATTAAAAGGGTATTTTCTAATTTTGTTTTAAACAAGGTTCAATTATTTTACAGCTTCCTGTCCCAGTATTGGCTTTGTACAAGTATTTGTTAAAAATCTAGATTTTGTCATTTTCTGTTATATACTTGCTAATGCTCACTTCCTATAGTTGTAATGATGCAAAAGTTACTGACATTATCATGACAAAAAGGCTTTTTCTGGATATTCTTTTTCTCATGTGTCATATTTGAATATAAATACTTCTTTACTACTTCTTTATTGATCTTATACTGTAGCTATAAAAGATTGTTGTACTATTGCTAAATTCCTCTGCTAGGAGCTTTTGCAAAATGGTATGCTCTTTAATTTCCTATTTTCCTGTGTAGTATGCTTATAAAAGTGGTTTGCTTTGTGCACTTTGTGACTGTCTTCCATAGTGCTGGGACAATCAACATGTATTACAAACCTTGATGCATCTGGTCCTCCCACATACTTCTTTTATTGCTCTGAACGTGGGTGATGCCCAATCCAGTTTGTCCTTATCTTTGTTATACCTGTCTTCTTCCTGCTTTCACCTCTTTTAGCACATTGTGTTGTGTGCTAATGAATGTTCTCTTTTGTTCTTAGGACAGCTTTTTACAGTGTGAAATTGTTTGTTACTAATTTTTTTCTCTTATATTCAATCCATTAAAAGCTTATCTTTCACAGACTGTCTTTCCTAACTACCAAGGCTTCATCAGACATAACTTATCAGTTGTCTTAGTAAGACCTTGATATGTCTCACAACATTTATCTTTGTATGGTGATGTTTTCTTTAAAAAGAAACAGAAACAGAACTCAATTCAAAATGATAATCTGTGTTTTCCTGACTGCTTGTATGAATTTACTGGATACCTGAGCTTTGAAAATACATGTACCTTTTTCTTTGTTACCTAGTGGAACCAGTGGCTGTGTAGGGTGAAGAATATTATCTATTCCAACCCTGAAAGAAATGTGCTACATTAATATCTTCTGTATACCACTATTTTCTGCAGTATTTCTTTTCTGATCTACCCATGGCCCATTTCTTTCATTATTCTGCATGAAAACTCTAGTTTCTTTTCTTTGATAATACATCAGAAAATAATATTGTTCAGACTGCTCAGGTCCTCAGAGAGTCAGAGTAAACTAAAGTTATTATATAATAGAGGCCATTTGGTGATGGTGGTTTATTGCATTTGCTTTTAAACAGAGCTAACTCAGACACAGTAATAATGAAGCAGTCTTATAAAAAGCAATTTTTTAAACTTCTCTTAAAAGGAAGGAAGGATAACAGTGAAATCTCCATTTTTCTTTCGGAAAAAAATATTGTGTTTAAAATGCTGGAGAATAAGCCAGAACATGCTTTTTGAGAACTTTGCAGACTGTGGTGACACCAAAGTGCACACAAAAGTAATGATGATCTTAAATGACTTTCAAGAGTTAGTTTTCTGTTTAGGAATGGGACCATCCTCCTCCTGTGAAAGAGGAACTTGCCATATAAGACAGCAAGACACAGCTCCTGCTCAAAGCACAAAGGCAAATCAGTATATGGAACATGGATTTTATACATGCTCCCAACTCTTCCAGGAATATTTTTCTTATGTTGTGGCTTCGAAAACTGCCCACAGGACTCGAGGTGAGGCTGCACCGGCGCAGAGCAGAGCAGGACAATCACCTCCTTGTGTTCATCGTTGTGCCTGATGAGCACAATGAGAAATTACCTGATGAGGTGATTTCGTGTCAGTAACACTTGATATTATTTTTAGGTTTTCTTTTATATCAGACATGAGCTGATATTTAAAGTGCCTGCTCTACAATATGGCATTGCATTCGAACAGTAATCTGGAGTTAATCATAATAATTATATATTTTATAAAAATTATATAAATAATATATATATTATATATATATATATATATATAGCCATGTATTTATTTCTTTATTCTGATAAACTAGTCTGGATGGAAGTATCAATTAAAATTGTTGCTCAGGATTCATGCTCCCATTAATTGCTTCACTGTCATGCATTGTTTATTTGCTGAGTGCTCACAGCATCAGGGAGCATTATGTGGAGATAAGGGGAGAAAGAGTTAACACAACAGTTGTCACAACCCCTCATGTTAGTTTTGCAGTTATAAGGTGGTGTCTTGTCAGTTGTCTTGCAGCATCCTCCACTGTGTTAAGAGTGTTTAAAGAAGTTAGATAATTTCAAAATTTCACCTTAAGAGATGAAAATCAGTTTTCACCTGCCCTGTTAAAAAAGCAAGCAAACAAACAAACCCAGAAGGACAGGTTATAATTGCAAAGAGTATGTGTAACAAGAAAAAAAATCTACAAAAATATTACATATGGAACACTAATAAATCCCAAGGGAAAGTGAAATACGCTATGGACATCTTATATTAGGAGGTTGGCTTTTGAGGCTTAAAGAGCAATTCTGGAGGTTGTCTCAGATTTATGAGAATCTAAATGTGAGATCAGCAGAATAGAGCACTGTAAGAAGAGTTGGGAGAACTGTTGCTTTAGAAGATGTTAAAGGAAATGTGGCTGTGAGAAGAGAAAGACGAGTCACTGGGAAAAAAACAAACAAACAAAGCTAAATCAAAACCCCACCTGTTTCTATAATGTATACCTGAGAATTCAGGTGGTGATACTGGTCTGATTTCAGATTTTTAATTTATAACTCAGTTGGGGAACAGTAGTCCTGACCATACATTCACAAGTATTGCAGCACTTTGGTCCATGTATTAAGTTTTAGCAAAATGAGGGAAAGAAAGAAACAGGATTGTCTCATTATAGCAAGACTGTTTCATTTTAGATCAGTGTATAAAGTGAAATGTTATGGCAAAAATATTTCTTTACTGCTAGAAGATTTTCATTAAATATAATGTCCCTCCTTCACCCAATCATTTTGCTTAATAACTTGAGATACTGACTTAATATAGTTCTGTGACTTAAATTGAGAGATATATTTTTGTCAAAAATAAGTTACTAAAAATCAATAGTTTGAATTTTATTCATGCAGAGCCTTACTTTGGCAGTGAACAGCCACGAATGGAAGTTCAGGTAAGAAGTGCTTAGTAAGGCTTAAAATGTATCCAAGCACATACTTCCTTAAAAATAATACATCAATAGTCTAATATCTCAATTCTGGGACTTATTCAAAGGCCTCTATATAGTTTATTATCTTTTTTTAAATTAGTGGAGGATTAGAACATAATACTTCCCAAGGAAACCACTTTTGTTTTGTTAAGGAAACTGTTAAGTTTTATTGACTTTTGAAGAGTTTTACCTCTTATAGAGTTCAAGTAAAAGTGCAGTGCTTGAAAAGTAGGATATGAATGGGTGTTTTAAATTACCTTGAGAAGCTAATGATATCTTTATAGCATTAGTAGTTAGTAATTGATGCCTTCATCCTAAAATCTCAACTTTGCTGCTGCAGCAAGTCCTGAAAATTAGCATAACAATCCTAAAGAACAAATGGATATTGCACTGCAAGTTTCTCAGCTACTGATTTTTTCATTCATTACCGTGATTTTTTCTTGTTGGTGTTTTGCCACAGATCTTTTGTTCCCATGATACAATATGCAGTTAAAATTATCTCATTTCAGATTTGTTTTTCAATAAACAGAATGTGTTACACAAATGTGCCATATTCTTGGTTGTATTATAAAACAAATACAACATTCTAAATGACACAAATAATTAGATTTTTAATATCCATTATTGTGTTGTGTTTTTTTTTTAATTCCTGATTGCCTATATTATAGCTATAAGGATAATAACATGATCTCCTATTCTATATTGCATTAGATTTCCATAGCAAGATTAGGAAGCAATCCTAAAAATATCCAATCCTAAGTATAACCAGATACATTTCTGTTTCTTTTTTTTATAGCACATAAATAGAACAGCTATAATTTTTTACTAGAAACAGATCTAATTTGAGTAAAAACACTTCAGGTAGGCTGGGACAAATTAAAGTATAAAAGTGGGAATGTGTGAAAGAAACATTTGCTTTCATTTCAAGATTTATGGTATTTAGCTACAGCAGCGTTAAAGTCTTGCTGGTTTTTCATATGGAAGAAAATACAAATATTCAAATTTCCTTAACACAACAGGCCAGTGGTCAACTGCAGCTTGATAAAAGATTGCTTTGGCAGATGCTGCTGTCCTCTACATGCAGGGAAAATATCAACATGATTTTCTTTTCTGGACGGCACAGTCTTACAGTGAGCTGCATGATACATAACCAAAGAAAAGGAGAGTGGAACAGACCCCACAAGGTCATCTAATCCAACAGTTTGCCTAAGGAAAGAATCGAGGGAACACTTATATCTGCTGAACTGTCTTGCCAAAAATTGGATACAATGCCCCCAGTAATGGCCTTTTCTTATACCTTTAGACATCTCCTTTGATGTAAAGCATTATGGGATGCAAGTGCACCAGGTCAGAGCTCACTGTAGGACTTGAGCTTTTTCCCTGAAGCCTTAAGACAATATATATAAAGTTTATCCCTCTTGTTCAGGTTATAGAGGTTGAATTTAAGCATCCTGCATCTTATTTGTTAATACTCACCACGCCTATAGGACGTGAATAACTATGTGATGTTTTTCAAATCTGTCTCTATAGAAGTGCCTGGTAGCCCTTTCTTATATTAAACAAATCATAAAAGCCTAATTTTACCCCCCTCCCCATATTACTTCTCACTATATATGGGAAATATTTTCTGTAGTAGTATTATGATTAAAGTCTGCTAAATCCTTTAGACCTAAACCACTGATCCACTCTTTGGCAAGGGGGTCCACTCTGAACTTTGTGAATCAATGGGAGTGTCTCTGTTATCCCTTTGCATCCCTTACTTTTTTCCCTACTTACCCTTTTGTGTTCCTGGTCTCAGCAAAAATCATTGTAGGTTACTTTTTAACCATTTTTCCTTTGTGTGCTTTATCTATATAGTAAGTAGTAGAGTGAACCTTACCATCAAACTTTGTTGTGCTGTAGCAAATTTATGGGCCTGAAAGCAACATGCAATAAATCATCGGTTGAACTCTGTTAAGACAGTGGGTTTTGGTTTTTTGCTTTTTTTTGTTTGTGTTTTCTTGTTTTTTGTTTTTCCTTTTTTTATTTTTTTAGTAGTAGTACTTTTATTACATTATTTCAATATTCAGTGGGATGACACAACTTTTGTTTTCTGTTGTCTGCAGGATGTAGTTTTAAATGGGGTCACCAGAACTGTGTGACACTTTTTTTAGAAATTCTCAGTTAGAGTTGTTGAAAATAATAACTGAGGTTCTGGCTTCTTTATTTAAATTTTTAAATTATTGTTTGTCAGTAATGGTGGGCAGTGATTCAGGACTGAGCTCTTGTTCATTATAAAGGTGATACAGTATTCACCTGGGAGGGAGGCAGGTACCAAACATGTCTAATGTGATGTGACAAACCTGGAACAGCACACCTGGCCTCCAGCTACTGCTGCAGATGGATGTGGGCCACCTACAGATCTTGTGCTGTAACATCTCTTCCTGTACAATATATTTCATATATATATATTCCCTAAGATATAAGTATACACACCTTAGAACTTAGTAGCACTAGGTACTTGTGCTTAGGCAACTGAATTATACCCTTCCCCATCCGTGGAGGATTTCTTTCTAGCTTGTGGAAAGTTCCTGAAAGATACCATCTACTTTTTACAGACAAAAATGCTTGGAATGACTGGTATTTCTCATCCTGGTTAAGGATTCAAATATATTGACTTCAGACCAAATTTATTCTTCTGTAAATAATTGAGGTGTATCCAATGGCAACATGCTGTTTCCTTGATGTTAACCCCAAAGAAATCTATCATAAGCTGATTTGTTTTCACAGACTAAATTTACTTTGTAAGGATAGTGATTATAAACACATTGTAAAAATGTAAATACGTGCTCCTCTGTGGCTTAACTATATTTTTTTTTCAGTAGGAATTGAAGCTCCTCACCAAACTTTTCATGTCTTGACAATATTTAATAACTTTATAGTGCTTAAGTAACCTTTTTAATACAAACTAGGATGAGAGCAGATGAAAATGAGTACCAACATAACTGGTAATAGCTATGACTTCATTGAGCCAAAGGTTGTGCAGGTGTTTAACTTCAAACATGTGTGGAGACCTCTTATGATGGACTTAAATGAGCACATTATAATGGGAACAGAGGGCCACAGAAACCTTAGCTGAAATGAACCTTCTGCATCTTCCTGCTTTTTCAGGATTGTGTAAGTCTGTGGAGTACTATCATCTGCTTCAGTGAGCAAAGGTATCCTCCAAGAAGAGCTCCAAGAAGAGCTTATCTGCTCAGCTATTTTCTATGGCAGTACTTCAGTTAAGTAGGACTCCTTCAGTACAAACAACTTGGAGTAAAATTGTCTCACACCAGCACTGAAGACAGATGGATAAAGGACTGCAGTGAATTTTTAACAGTGGTTGTTTTTTAAGTGTTTGGTCCCAAGAAACGGAAGCCAAAGCCTACCATATGCTTTCTCTGCAATGCTGTGGAGAGAACAAGTTCCCCTGGGTAGACAATCCAAAGACCCTCAGATTCACTAGGGCACTGCTAGTGCCTCAGCAGTTTCCAGTGGAAAACTCTGAGCATGGGAGAAGTCCATTTTTTGTGCGCTGTCTGCAATTTAGTCTCCACAGTCAGTTCTGCAAAGGAGATGCTACATGGACTCCTCAGAGCTGAGAGTCAAAACCACTTATGAGGGAAGATGGCTAACCTGAAAAATGGAAAAAAATCTTGTGCTAAAAGCATTGTGATGCTCTCTTTGTGCAAAATAACCTGCTGAGTTTAAGTCTTAATCAGAAATGCTTTGTCACTGGTGCCTAATGGCTTGACTTAGGAGCATAGAGTCCTGAAGTCTTGACTTGCCCTCAAGATTATTTCTTGTTTAAATCCATTCTCTGCTGAATGCAAAACATGTAGATACATTCAAAGCATTTGCCTATGTTAAAAAGGAGGAAAGATTCATATGGTAAGAAGAGAATGGACGTGAAAGAGCAAATTGCTGACTACAGAGGAAAATCTTCTCAAAGCGTACAAGTTAGTTCTCAACATTTTCTGGGTAAATATTGCAGCTACTGGGATAATATAATGCCAGATACTGCTGCAGCTTGGTTTTTATAAAGAAAAAAGCTGCAAGTGTATTTTAGCATCATATCTCCTTTTAAATATATGTCCCAACTGCTCTCAGAAAACATCTTCCAGACTGGGTGTCTGAGTGTCAGCCATTGCTCTACATATTTTCTGGATCCTGACACAGCTCATTTTTTGGGCTATCGGGAAAAAGGCAGAATTATGTCTGTTTGAAAAAAAAAAATTGCCATATCCGTGTATAGAACGGAGTTACCACAAAAACATCCTCAGGTTGGTTTTTTGTATGCACTTTTCATTTTAATTGTGCATGACTGTTCCTAAATCCTACAGCTAATTTAGTTATAAAATTAACTTGAACAGCCAGAGACTCCATTTTCAAAGTATATAAGGGATGTAAAAAAATCTCCCAATCAATCCTGCAGGAATGTAAACTTTCCTATTCCATTTGCTCTGCAGATGGAAAGATGCAGAGAAGCAGCAACTTACAACATATCTCAGCATCTCCAACTTAATAATGTTTGGGTTTCGGGTTTTTTTGAGGGGGAGATAAGATGCTGGGGTTGAGATAAGCGTGTGTATTGATAAAACCCACATAAATAAACAGGAAAAGCATTTACAGAGAAGTCCTCAGAGCCCTGTTTGTTACAACAGAAATTCCACAGCATCCAAACTGACAAGAAACAATCTGTGTGCATAATTCATTTTATTTGAGGAAAGACGTGAGGAAAAAGCAATGTATTGAAGAGTACTTTTGGTTTTGTTAAACTAAGGGAACCCCTTGGGATGCCTTCTCTCATTTATCAGTTCCCTTTGAGAAGTAAGCTCAACGTCTATGTGCATTTCTAGTGTCTCCAGAACAACAGAATATCATCACCTTAGGGCTTAGAAACAGCTATATTGTGTCTTCCTTCCTCAGTTAAAAATACTCATCTGCATGATTTATAGTACATAACTAGGTGCATGGTCTATTTATATATTGTAGCTTTTTGTTTTTGTTTTGCCCTTTTCCATAAAAAAGTGTATAAATCCAGTAACTCTCCAAAGAGTAAATTTTAAAACAAATGCCTTCCAAACCTATCTTTTAGCTCTACAGCTCCTACATTATCAAAGTGGAAAAAATGGACAGCAATTTCCAGATAATAAAGGTAAGTAAGTGCATATTTTCTTAACTTATTTTTATATTAAAAAAAATCTATTTCTCTACCTTGGTAAAAGCAAACAAAGCTTGAGTTAGTTTTAAGGTAATTTTCAGGACTTATGCATCTGATTTAGTTTTCATTGTTGTGAATCAAATCCAAAATTTCAAAATTTCACTCTCTGACAGTTAAATAGATCGGGGCAAATGCTGTCATTCCTTTTTCTAAAAAAAAAAAATAAAATAAAATAAAAGCCTATAAAAAATGAGGAGTATAATTAATTATAGATGAAAGATTCTGCCAGGTCATGACATTGTACAGAATGTTACTAAGTTTTTAATTAGGATGACTGTTCTGTTCAGCTGCAAGAGGATTGCAGTTTGCAACCCATCAAGAGTCACTTATAGGTTTCCACTCCTACCAACTTGTAGAAACAATACTACTCTTTAGGGAAAAAGAAAAAGAACACAGAACAAAGAAACTTCAGTCCTGTACAAATTAATTTTCCAAATGATTAAGGTAGTGAGTTTCATTTGGTCGAATTTCAGATTTTCTGGAACTGTCTGCCCTGCATATCTTAATTTGTAGTAACAACATTGGAAATATAATCTACTAAATGCTCTCTGATTAGGTACTGGGTGCAAGTGGTTCAAGAAACCTGTTCTGGTTGCCTGTAACCCCAGAAGGCTGAAGCTAAATAAACAACTAAGTTGCTTAATAAAACCAGTGAAACTATTTCCTACCTACAGGTGACTTCTGACATCAAGGCTGGAAATGGCAACTTTTAACATGAACTTTGTCTATAATATTGTTAACTCTCATTAACACAGTGATGAAAAAACACACACAGGTTCCTAAGTGGACTCTTGGGGACTCTCAGCACAGTCAGCAGTGTGGGGCCAGAGCTGCTTTGTAATCACCGTCTGTGAGTCACAGGAATAGAACTAAACTGAATAGAATATTTCAGCTGGGAGGGACCTACAACAACCATCCAATCCAACTGCCTGACCAATTCAGGGCTGCCCAGGAGTTAAAGTGTGTTGTTAAATGCATTTTCCAAATGCCTCTCAAACACTGACAGGCTCGGGGCATCAACTAGGAAGCCTGTTTCAGTGTTTGACCATCCTTTTGGTAAAGAAATTGTGGGGTGAAGTCACAGCCCCACAACTGAAGTTTGAGGGGTTTGGAATGTTACAAAGTGTTGGGCCGTTTTCCATGGGAGCAGTGGAGCTAATTAGATAGTTCCCATGGACATAGCCTTGAGCTGTGTGGCTGAAGTGCAGGTGCGGCATTCCTCGGTGTTTTTCTGGGAATATGTTTGTGTTGTGTGTATGGGAAAGTAGAAGTGGGAGAACTGAATAAAAAGCTGCCTGCTGCGCTGAGCAGGCAGACATCTCTTTGTCTCACTGTCCTAGTGTGTCTTGTGTGTCTTTCTTCCCCCCTTCGGACCGAGGCCTTTTGACAGATACCCAGCAACAAGAAATGCTTCCTAATGTCCGACCTAAACCTCCCAGGCATAGTTTTGAACCATTCCCACATGTCCTATCACTGGATCCCAGGGAGAAGAGCTCAGCACCTCTTTCTCCCCTTCCCCTCCTCAGGAAGCTGTAGAGAGCAAAGAGGTCACCACTCAGCCACCCTTTCTCGAATTAGACAAACCCAGATCCCTCAGCTGTTCTTCACAACACATGCCTTCCAGCCCTGCCACCAGCTTTGTTTTCCTCCTTGGGATGCATTCAAGGGCCTTCACATCCCTCTTAGCTGGTGGGTCCCAGCACTGCACAGATGGATCCAGGTGAGGCCACAACAACAGTGAACACAGTGGGATAATCACCTCTTTTTCCTGGATGATGGTGCTGTGTTTGATGCACCCCAGGATGGTGTTCATCCTCAGGGCTGGCTCACTGCTGGCTCCTGGTGAGCTGCTGCCCAACGAGCACCCCCAATTCCCCATCTGCAGGACAGATCTCTAGCCCCTCCTTTCACAGTTTAGACTTGTGCCAGGCATTACTCTGTCCCCGGTGCAGAATCCATCATTTGAGCTTTTTTAAATGTCATCACTTTAATCATAGCCCAATTCTCCAATCTGTCTAGATCCCTCTAAAAAGGTCTCCTGTCTCTCAAAAAACCCACACTTCCCATTTTGGTACCATAAACAAACTGGCTAATGGTGCACCCAACTCCTGCATCCAGATTGTTGATAAATATATTGAGCAGGACTGGCCGTAGGATTGAACCCAGAGGAACACAGCTGGTGACTGATCACCAGCCAGATTCAGTACAACCCTTTGAGCTCTGCCCTTCAGCCAGTTCTTCACCCAGTGCACCCTGTACCCACACATCCCACAGTTGGACCACTTGTCCAGAAGATGCTGTGAGGAACAGTATCCAAAGCCTTACTAACATCCAGAAAAACTGCATCCACCACCTTCACCTCACCCACTTGAAGGGTGACTCTAAAATAGAAGAGTATCAAATTAGTTAAACACAACTTTCCTTCTGTGAACGCACATTGACAGTGCCTGAGGACTGAGTTATCTGTTAAATGCCTTTCAGCGGAACCCAGTATAATCTTCTCCACATTTTTTTCTAGGAACTAAGGTTAGACAAACAGGTCTGTAGTTTCCTGGATCTTCCCTCACACTGTTTTTGTAGATTGGAATAACAATCAGCACTATAGGACTCCTAAGCCTCAAAAGCAGATTCCCAGTGTAGTCTGCTAAATAGCTCCCTAAATAGCTTAAAGTTTGCTCTCCTGTAGTCCAGGGTAGCAACTCTGCTGTCTTTTTTTCCTCATTGCACTGAAAATTTTAAACACAACCATGTTATGATCTCTGTGGCCAAGACAGCTACCTCCCATCACATCCCCCATGAATCCTCCTCTATTTACAAACAGCAGATCTAGGAGGCATCTTTCCTAATTGCCTCACTGAGTACCTGTGACAAGAAGTTATCTGCTACAAACTTCAAGAATTTTCAAGACCTGTTTTTCACAGCACTGTGATATTCCTGGTTATGTCTGGGAAGTTGAAATCTCCCATAAAGACAAGTGGGTCTGAATAACTTGATTTTATAATTTCACAAGCGCTTTTTATAATAGAATCAGAGAATTATGAAGGTTAGAAAAGACCTCTGAGATCATTGAGTCCAACCATTAACCCAGCACTGCCAGGTCCGCTACTAAACCATGTCCCCAGGTGCCATGTCTACATGTTTTTTTGAACACCTCCTGGGATGATTATTCCACCATTTCCTTGGGAAGCCTGTTCCCATGCTTGACCACTCTTTCAGTGAATAAATTTTTGCACGTTTCATTTTTTCCTCTCTCTCTAGGAAGAGAGGAGAACTAAATGTTTGCTGTTTGTTTCCTTTGTCCAGCAATAAGAAGTAAATAAATACTTCCTGAAGCTTCTGGGTGTCTTTTGCCTGAGGCATGTAATCTCTGCTTGTCCAGCTTGCTGCATTTTTGTAGAGGATAGCTCTAAGGACCTCTCTAAAGTGTTTTATATGAGCCTCATTACAACAGTATTGAAGTCCATGGCAGTCATAAATTGAATTATCTGTACAATACTGTGATAATTAGAGAATTAATCTTTTGGAGATGAAGATCCAAAGCACAGAAAATTGTCCAGAGATAAGCTATGACAGAGCAGCAATTGGATTTCAGCCAGCACCCCACACAGCAAACCACGTTCTTCTGGTGTCCTTCATGATCTGACCTGGGCTAACTCTGCAACGTTGGTGCACAGAAGAGGGCAAGCCAGGTATGAAACCAGAACTATTTTGTGTCATTGACCCTGGTTTCTGCTCATAACCATCATCTCAGATGACACACTCTCACAGGAGCACAGCTATCAAGCCTAGAGCTGATTTGCTTTTCCGTAGCTTTGAGTAGAAAAAAACTTAAGCCAGATGTTTCCACCTGCCTGAGTATGTGCTCTTGGCACAGGCGGATATGCCAATTGACATCTGATATTCCCATGGATTAACCTGCTAGACTCACTTGAACATTAAACCTCTACGCTAAGGAGGAGTTTCAAATGAGATCTCTACTGTGTTTGTGTCAATGTATTGTGTGTGGTGAAATCAATAATTCAAGGTATAATGTGCCTTAAAATTGTTCACTTTGGGTTTTTGCATGTGAGTATTTCTATACTTTAAGTGTTGGGCAGTCAAGGCAGATGATATCACATTTGTCAATAAGTAAAGGTGTGTGTGTTCCTATCTTCAAGTGAAAAAGGGCAAATATCTTGCATATGAAATATTATGTGTAACAGCAGAAAAGAAATCAGCTTCAGGAAATAAACTCTTGTCCATATGGATCAAGAGAGATCATAAAGCATTTTAAAGGGAATTTTCCCTATGCTATTTTCATTATAAAATAAGAAAAGTCCTAAATAATGTTTTATTTTTCCAGATTATGGCAACTTTTAAAAATATGGTAAATGCATAAGACCAGAATACTAAGTAAACCCTTCATTGACTGTGATACATATAAGTGAAAGTCAAAGCTTTTTATGAAGTTCCTTCAGAATCCTGAAATGCAGAATTGAAAAAGACATACCATATTCTTTAAATGCCAAAGAATTATTAATTACATGAAAATAAGGTTTTACTTAGTTGCACCTGGAAGAAAAAAGAAGTTGCATTTTGTGAACTTTTATTCTGATGAGAGGCAGTATATGAACAGGATGCCTCAGGCTTCTGTGGTTTCTCATTTTTCATCTCTGCTGCATATAGCTTTGTTTTTTTCTTGTGAGATTATAATCAAAAGGGTTGATAGAGTAGATGATTAATAAAACAAAATATTAAGGGTTTTTTCAACTGCAATGAAGATCATATTATCATCACTTTCAGTTTTCTCTTTTTCATAACAATTTGCAGTTTCGAAATGTAAGCATTCATTATGTAGACATTCCTTAATTTTTAATTTACGAAGAAGGTCTTTCATAATCCATTAAAATTTTGATTTGTTCGTTATAGCTCTCTTGTTTATTACACCACGATTGCTCAGGATAAAGTTAGATGATGCCTTATAATAAAACAAAGCAAAATAAAAAAATCAAACCGCAACCACTTCAGTCTCTGGTAACTAGGAAAACTCTCACATCACTCTTACTGCAAACACTTTCAGCACTATTCAAGGTAGGTAAAAACGCACCATCCTCTAAATACCTGTATTTTCTGTACTTTGCTCATAAGTTGACCTGCACACAAGGCTGTTTTGCTGATGGTCAAAGACCTGCTGCAGCAGGAGAGGCTTTGATCGTGCACTTGCTAAGTGGCAATAGTGCCTCCCGGTGGCTTCCTCTCTCATTCGTTCCTGATGCCTTTAAATTTTACAGCTGTTTTTTTGGCTGAAATAAATCATTTTGTTTCTTTTGTATTTTGAATGCTAAATGTGCACAAGCACACTCCTTTTTTTGTATACAATAAGATGTAGCCACATCCATATCTGCATGTGCAGGATGCTTTTTTCTGACTTTTTTATATGATTATTCTACTACAACTGCAGTAATTCAGACTCCGACTGAAAACCCCAACACACTGTGTTATTCTTATTCTTCTCTGGAAAGATTTTTTAGGAAGATCCTTAAGTCAAATTTAGGTCCAGAGCAATTCCTTTTGCAGCCTCCTGAGCAATCTGATTGCTGGCAACTTCTCACCGTTTTGCAGAAATGATATAATGAGTCTGTATCCTTCAACTTAATTATATGCATTCAGTTTTTGTGTTGTTTATGACTTTCCAAGAACACACAGATCCACTTGACCTGTCTGCACAAAGCCTACTGGATGCCTCAGCCCTGGGAGAGATGACTCACAGAAAGTTGCTGTGAAAAGAAAGGCTATGGAGGCAAGCTGTATGCATTCAAACAATGGTGTAAAATGAGTTGAGGTAGATATGCCTTTTTTTCCTTATGTTTTATTCCATTATATGTGAATTAGAAAGCCTAATTAAATGTCTGTTTTACTGACCGTACAACAATTCCCCTTTTTTGAAGGTGAAATAAAATGAGACTTATTTCTTACTTTTTATAATAATACATTTTTATGTTAATATTTTAGTTTTCTGTTGAAATGACAGTGTATTCAGTTTTGGGGTTGCTTTGTGGGGTTTGGGGTTTTTTTTCCTCACCTTAGTATTGTACTTAGGATCTTATATGACCATGGGAAAGTAGCTGCTTGGACACTCCAGGCCCTGCAAAAGTTACAGGCAACATTTTCTTTTTAAATAGTTACCAATTTTAAGTAACCATTTTAAGCATGGAAGTCTAAAATACATGGCTGTCATGCATCCATACATTCTTGACTGCATCTTCTTTTTCTGAGTGGAATTCTGTCCAGAAAAAAAAAAAAAAAAAAAAGAATTGCAGAGGTGAGTAGAGATGTAGGTTGGTCAGCATGTCTCAGGTTGGGTTTCAGAAACTGAAGAGCCCCAAACTGCTGGTGGCTTTTGTCCCTTTGACTCATGACATCAACTGGTAATTATAGATTTAGACTTACCTTTAAAGACAGGAAACAAATGTGAGGTAGTGTGAATCTGTATCAGCGGCAGTTTCAGAGGCAGATGAGAGTCACCGACATAGGAACGTAGGAATTCTGAACCGTTTGCAGTGTTTTGGCCTCACAGAGAGTGCAGATGTCAATTTGCTGAAGCTGTGGGGTAGTTCAACTGGATACAGGGTCATTCTGACCTCTCTATGTCAATAGGTGTGCATGTATCTATACTGTGCGATAAAGGTGTGTTAATACTCCCATGGGAGAACTATTTGTTGCATTTTCTTTCACTGGAACAGTCCCCAGTGGCAGCTTTGCCATGGTGTTAAATACCTATTGTTATATAATGATATTTATTTCGTGTTCTTAAATGGATTAAGGACATAAAGCTATCAGAGAGTGTCCAAAGGAGGTGTACAGAGACAATGCAGGGCCTTGAGGGGAAGCCATACAAGCAGTGACTGAAGTCACTTGGTCTGTTCAGCCAGGAGGAGGCTGAGGGGAGACCTCAGTCTTCAACTTCCTTGTGAGGACCAGTGGAGGGGCAGGTGATCAGTGATAGGACCCAGGAATGTCCTGAAGTTGTGTCAGGGAAGATTTAGGCTGGATATTAGGAAAAGGTTTTTCCCCCAGAGGGTGGTTGAGCAATGGAACAGGCTCCCAAGTGCAGTGGTCACAGCACCAAGCCTTTCAGAGTTCAAGAAGTGTTTGGACAATACTCGCAGGCACATGGTGAGACTATTGGGGTGGTCCTGTGCAGGCCCAGGAGTTGGAATCGATGATCCTTGTGGGTCCCTTCCAACTCAGGATATTCTATAATTCTCTGATATGAGTTCCTGCCTCAGGGTCTGATTTTCACCTGTGTTCTGTACTCGGCGTGCGCCGTGTTTGGGCAATGGTTGTGTGAAATATGACAATTAAACCTGGTTTTTCCAAGTCCACATTGCCAAAAAAGAGGAAGAGAGAGACAAGTTCATCTTAAACCAGGTAATCCAAGCAATTAGACCCCAAATTGAATCCAACAAGCCAGCTTGGATGGGGCTCTAAGCAATCTGATATAGTGGGTGGCATCTCGGCCTATGACAGAGGGGTTGGAATTAGATGATCTTTAAGGTCCCTTCTAACCCAAACCATTCAATAATTCTATGATTCCGTGAAGTTTTCATGTGCTATTGAAACAATATTTACCTCAAAAAACCCAACTTTCATGTCCACCAGTCTCTTTCTACATCTTTATTTCTGTGGTTTCCCGTTGCCTCATTTGCTGTCGTAGGTTTGCTCGCATTTGTACTCCACAAGGAGATTTCCTTGCTAGTCGAGTTCCTTGTGAGAGCAGAGGCAATCCTTGTCATGCAGCAGCTTTTTCTTTGTTAGGCACTTTGTCTCTCTTGCACATTC
Source organism: Pseudopipra pipra (assembly GCF_036250125.1). Lineage (NCBI taxonomy): Eukaryota > Metazoa > Chordata > Aves > Passeriformes > Pipridae > Pseudopipra > Pseudopipra pipra. The sequence goes on from NC_087549.1 coordinate 6,910,577, forward strand.
AATTCACTAGTGCCCTGCAGAAAAGAACATATTGCTTGACATAATAGCGCTGTTTAATAAGTGGTTAAATCTTTCTGTGTTCCTGATATCTTGGCTTTGAGCAAGATGGAAGGAGGATATTAAAAGCTTTCAGTTACAGATGTGTGCTGGAAGGACAATCTTGATACTGTTCTTTGGTAGCACATAAAGGTTAAGTGTAAGAAGGATGTTATGCATTTGTGATTACATAGGAAAGCATTCTATATCTGCTAATAATCTTTCTCAGGCATAACTGTCTAACTTTTCAGTTTTGGCAAGATCTTAATTTAGAGCAAATTACTTTTTTTATTGCAGAAGTGGTCAGTACAGGTAAATTATGAGTTTTCCCCCTTTTTACTTTAGGGGATCTGAGCCTCCAAGGCAGTAATTGTCTGCAACCCTCTTCTCCTGGCTCAAAAGCTCTGTAGAATTACTGTTATCAGTTTTCTGTCCTGTGCCAGTATATTTGAACAGCAGGGATGCTGCAGCCCAGAATCCAGGGCTGATAATGGCTCTGCTGCACGTTCCTGGTGTTTATGACATGTTGTCTGGAGCACAGCAGAACTATGGGAAGCATCTTGGGTTAAGAAAGATACATGCTGTAACTGAAGCAATATTCTGTTGAAGAGACTGCTGTAAGTAAGAATCTTGAGTGTTGAAAGTTTTTCTTTCTAAACAGTTCCAAATTAATTTATGACACTGAGATGGTGTGTGAGTGCTTGCTATGGCTTTCAGGGGGCTGTTTACTCACATGATTTAGTCTGGATGTTATTTTCTTTATCTGCTGCTCCATGTGCCTGTATTCTTTTTGCAAATGACAGCTCTGTGCAAAAGTGCCCACATGGCAAGAAGAGAACCCAGCTGCTGATGGCAAGAGCAGACACTATATCGGAACACTCTCAAGGTGCTGATCCCAGAGCTGTCATTTTCTGGAGGAAAAAATGTCCGGTGCAGACAGGCATGAGGCAGACAGGCATTGTGCACAGAGGATAATGGTGGAGAGGGATCCAGGGGAATGGGCAGTACCTGCAGTGAGAAAGGAAACATTTAACAAGGCAACCCAGCTTAGAGACAGCAAGAAAACACAGCAACAGAAAAAGGCAGGGATCAGAGCGTAAAGAAGCATCTTCAGAAGAGCAAAGAGAGAGGGAAAACAGATGCAGTATCATTTCTTACACAAAAAGAGGGAAGTGAATTCAATACTACATTGAAGACTTATCTATGTATGCATTATATGTGTAGGTATTTACTTACACATATGGAGACATGTACTTGTATAAAAAATGCACACATTTTCTTACTACTGTCTATATAAACATCTGCTGCTAGTATAAAATTATTCTTGTAGTGCATAGTTTGAAAAAGCTTATGAACCCCTTTGGTATGAGAGATAAGAGAGCTTCTCTACTTCTCAGCAGAGGGAATATTCCATAGCATTTCAATACCATTATCTTATGTTCCTCTGTAATTCTGTGAAGTGGATGTAGAGACTTGGATAATTCAAGTGTATGAGTTAATAAATTACACTTAGAGTATATCCAGTTACCATAATGGCTCTTAAATAATTAAACAAAGCAATCTTAAATAGGATCCTGCTACACTGCACTAACTAGAAAGGTGTAATCAGAGTTACTAAAAACCTATCCCTTAAGGTCCCATTCCACTGTGTACATACAGTACAATTAGTGTCTGCTTTGTGGGTCTAAAGGAATTGAGTATAAATCAAAGGCACAGAGTTCTTGTAGGGAATCGAGCAGAATTTAATGATGAGAATTATGTGGGTTATGGAAAATGTGGATGATGAGGATGTATCAGATGAACCACCAAGCCTTGCTGCAGCTCAGCTGACCTGCCTGTAGGATGGCTGTAGCCCTCTTCCAGGTCACAACAGGAATTAATTCTTATAAAGTTCTTTTACGCTCTTCAAAGAGGACACTACTTTTTAAATCAACACCTGGAATAAAAATGTTATTGGAAGACAGTGATGTATATCGACCATGCTTCAATCAGACCTTGAAGTCCTGATGAAAGCAGAAAGCAATACTCTTGTAATTAGTTCCACTAACATCTGACAATTTATTTACATAGGTGAAGGATACAAGATTAGACCTTTGTTAGGACTCTTGCAGGAGATAAATTTTTTCTAGATAGCTATGAGCTAACAATTGATCTTTTGTGGAGACCTAAACAAAAATTTAAAAAAGTACCCAAAAGCCTAAACAAAAGGAAAAAGAATGTTTAAAAATAATATTCTCATCAAATTCTCATGCACTTAATAAAAATGAATAGTGATACAAGCATAGTTCTTTTCCATGGAAAGCTAGAGATACTGTCTGAAAACTGAGTAAGGTATATGTTATAGGGAATATATATGTAAGGGAGTATATACGTAAGGTGTATGTATATGCTATAAAGCATATTGACAAAAGATTCTCTGGAAGAACTTTACTCAAAGGCTTTTTACTGTCTGTGGTATTTCAGATGTTCTCACAGCAGGTGGACCATATATTGTGTTACTTTCTTTGAGAAATTGCAGGAAGGCAACTGGTGAAATACAAGGTGTCATCCAACAGTTGTTTCACATACAGTAAAGAAGATCAGTAATGCAAGTTTCTATGATTTATCAATAACGATCCAAATCACATATTGGAGTTGCCTCTAGACAACTCACTCAATGCTCTTTTAATAGTAATAACTAAGATTTATATAGTTTCTCTCATCCCTCAAAGATCCCAAAGCATTTTATGAACTCCTTTGAACACTCTTTTTGAGAGGAAATGCAAGGCCTATGAAGAAATTTTTGGGCAAGAAACTGCATATTGTTTGGCAATATATGCAATACCATCATACACCAGTTTAGAAGAGGAAGAGAAAGACAAAGGTGTCAAAACAGAATGACAGATAGTATAATTAGATAAATTATAAATAAAATCACTTTATCCAAGTACCCTGGTACTGGAATCCAGCCATTATACTGCAGGATTTCACTTTCCTTCAGAGAGAAGTTTTTATTTCTTAACATATAATGTGAAATCAATCCAACTCTGAGTGTTGAAATACTTTTCTATGTGTGCAGCTGCAATGAGAATGTATTTTTGTCACTGGTAGTTACACTGTCTTAGTATCCAAAATAAATCAGGTGCTGTTCAGCTGCTGTAGATATAGTTCTGGTGCTGAAAAAAAATTACAGGACAAGAAAAAAAGAAAGTGAGGGATACACAAGAAATTACAAGAGGTGATAATGTTTTTCTCCTTCTTCACACTTAGGATTTGTCTTGATCATCAAGCCTGATTTGCCATTCTCGTTTTCAAAAGAAACCCAGCTTCCCTACTTCATATCAATGGGGAGGTTGTTCTCATCTTTATGTCAATACATGGGGGCACAAGACCTGTGCTTCTACAGGCAGACTGGGTCCAAATCTGATTTAACTTGCATACCATGTAAATGCAGTATAAAGCAGGACAGACTTTGACATGCTGGTTTGTTTGTTTGTTTGTTTGTTTTAATAAACACTGTGAATGTGTAGGAGCAGGCTGTGATATTTTTTAATTCCTTCCCTTGCCCTTTTGAGTTTTCAGAAGCCCTGGAGAGGGTGCCTCTGGGAATTATTTATTTACAGAAAAGGGAAGAGAAGTTTACTGAGTAGTGAAAATATCATCTTGTTTTGTTGCTGTATTTTCCACTTTTATTCTGAGAGATTAACCTGTACAAGAAAAGCACTTTAATGGAATACAATTGCTCTTTGAAGAGGGCCTGAAGAGATATCTATGCAGTATTTATATGCTGTCTCAATTACCACTGCAAAATAGTTTGATGATTCAGCAAGGGACCCTAACAGTATCTTCAATAATTCTCTCCCGTTTAGATCTCTTAAGAACCAATTTTATACTGTTGCTTGGTCTTTTATTGCCTTTAAGTCACACATTTCAGTACAGAAGGTAGACTCGTAATCTTCTGTGAGCTGGAAATGCAGATGAACCTGACAACAAGGCTAAGCTGAATGGAAAACCAAGAGTTTGTAACAATGCAGGCTGCTCTGTACAAGGTATTTTGAGGTAAACATGCCTTGTTTCCAGTTACATTAAAAAAAAGGTGCTGGGGATATACCCGGCACAAGAACACACAAAACATTCTCAACAGAAATGTGAGGCAGCAAATGAAATACTTTTCTTTAAGTTGTTTGTGTAGTTACTGTGCAAAGCAAAGGTATAAATTTTCATTGTCTCCAAAGGCAAAATCCTAGGAGTTAAGACAAGTGAAGAAACCCAAGAGCAGCAGTTGGAAAGAACTGGTGCACAGCCCTGTGTGGGAGGGGCTGTAAAGGAGAATATTCTCTACCAGTATCAGGGAGCCCATCAGGGGAGTTGGCACAAGCGTCACTTGCTCAGGAGCACACGACAAGCTGTTGTTGGGAGTATTGTGACAAGTTATATGGAGCACCAAGGGATACTCCAGACTTTATCAAGAGTGAGAGAATCATTCCCACCGCCATAAAAGTGTCTTGGCAGGCAAAGGCTATAAATGTAATAAAAGAGGGGGTTGGGGGGAAATGTTGTCTGTGCCCATAAAAGAGGACAGTGATTGTGTAGTTTTAGTGCTTCATAAAATCCTTCAAGTTAGCAGGAAGGGAAGAAACTGGGTGAAAAGATGAGTACAAAGCAACCCATGACATTTTTGCTGGAAAATGGGAAGGTGGATGAGGGAAAACACCGTTGGATCCCTAGTCTGATTTTATACCTTTCTGTAAACAGCAGCTATTGACCTCTATTGCAGACAGGACTCAGCAAGCTGGACCTGCTCTCTAATTCAGTATGGATATGTTTTAGATTTCTAACTAAAATAAAGGATAATTGTAAGACTGAGAGAAGCAAAATAATTTCATTTAAGTACCTGAAGTGTTTTTACACATTCTTAGACAAAGAACTATACAAAGGGCAGTGTGGAAGCTGAGAATTAGGTGACAACTAATTTCTGGATTTTTTTCTCTTTTTTCCTCTGGAAAGCCATGGCAAAAAGTGAACAAGCAACGCAGCTGCTTTTCTTGATAGCATTCCATGGTTGTCCAACCTGATTTTGCATAAAAACCTTCTTATTACTGGTTTCTTTTCTGACCTAAATGATCACATTCATAGCTAGCAAATGACTGATATAAATTAGCTCACTAGCAACTGGTAGAAAAAACCCTTGTTCTGTCAGTTCATAAGAAAAATTTTCTGGCAGTCCTTTACTTTTGCCTTATTTTCTTGAAGACATCTTTGAAACTGAATGCTTAAGTTCAATATATCTTGTATACTAACTGAGGCAGTGCTGAGGGATTTTTGGTTTACCCTAATTTTTTCTGCTTCTGTGACATAGGACATGGGTAAGGATTCAAACTTGAAAACACATGCCACTGCAACAGGAGATTTCAGTTGTTTAGATATAGCAGTTAATGAGAGCTGTGATAGCTCTCTGGAGATACATAAAAGACTACTAATGACTGGTTCATTTATAAGTGATGAAGATCTCTCAAGATCAAAATCCTTCCAAAAATGCAATAAATAGAGAGCTGTGAACTTGTAGTGGTCTTGACAGTGGTACACTGTCATTGTCACCCCAGTGCTGAGATTTCTTTAATGTTCAACTTTTAATGGAACTATTTTTCATTTGTAACATCTTGCAAGACATTTAATTTAGCTTTCTTCTGCTTTGTATCTCTGCTTTGCAGAGCCCAGTGGTTTATGGCTGCCATATGTCAATGTTTTCTCAGTTACATCTTTTTTCTGCCTGCAACTTCAGTTTAAGTGGAGTTAGAAGATTTTGTGCAATTCTATGCAACTGCAATGCCTTCAGTGCCCCTTCAGTCAGAAGAGGACTCACAGCCTCCACTCTTTGGATGGTTAGTCCATTTGGGAAATTTCAGAATTATTGTGCAAACATAGATCAGCTGGAAAACATTGGTACAGCAGGTCTTACACTTGCTGAAACGTCAGTGCAACTCTGCATTTATGCCTAGAAAATACTTCTCAGAAATACTATAGACCCCAGAGGCGAATATATGAAATTCATGCGACCCTCTCCAAAACACATCTAATCTCTAGGCACAGAAACACATTGCTATATGTGAACATTGGAATAATTTCTTTATGTATTTATCTCTTTTCAGATTTTAATCTGATTTGTATGCCAGTTCTTACTGAAGCTTTATCACTTAAGTATCAATTATAAATGCCAAATTTGATATTTTTTATGGCCAGATTTACTGAATAATTAAACTAAATCACAGAATCACAGAATATGATTCACAAGGATCATTGAGTTAAACTCCTGGACCTGCACAGGATCATCCTCAAGTGTCACACCATGTGCCTGAGAGTATCCTCCAAATGCTTCTTGAACTCTCTCAGGCTTGGTGCTGTGACAATTATTTACAGAATTGTTTTCTTCTTTTTTATTGATAAAAATACTTTGTTGATTACCTGGAGCCTTGAACTTGGAGCAAAATCTAACAAATCTTACCACAAGAGTTTCTCTGAGGCACTGGGAGCTGGACATGAAGCGTAGCCCCATGCTATTTGCATATTACTTTTATGACTTGTGCATAAAATCTGTTCTATAAACCCAGCTTAGTTCCCTCACAGAATATTCTATGCAATCATGAGAAATAAGTCTCTGTTATTCTTTTCATGTAGCTCTCTCTTGCCCATGTGGGATGAATGGCAAGACAGCCATTAACTCCAGCAATTGACAATCAAGTCCATGATTTAAAAGTGAACTCAAATTACAATGGACAGCATCAGTGTTTCAGGAGCTGAAGAAACAGACGGTGGTTCATGACCTGAAAAGTATCAAGCATCTGTAACTTTCACTGAAGGCAAATTATAAATGCTTGGCACCTCCCAGTGCCTGTCCTGCTATTCTGAATGTAGCTTGTGACTAGAGGAGAGAAAATGGCAGTTTAGCAGCAATAATTCTTTAGGAATAAGCAATCAGAAAATTCAGCAGAATCTGAATTATGCTAAGATGGATGGATCTCGTTGTACCAAAACTAAAATTTTAATATGCCACACATGGATGAAAAGGATTTTGACCATTATGTCACTATAGAAACTATTATAGCTGTGAATAATAATGGTAATCCATTCCAATAGCATGGATATTTATATAATATTGCTATCTGATAATGGATAGATCAGTAAGGGATTGTAATTACCGCTATTGATTAGCTCTAAATTATGCATATTTATGACTAATGCTGAAATAATATGTTTTCAAAATCCTCTCTTCCATTTTCACTTACTACTTCTTTTTCCCATTCAGCTCTCCAATCATTCCATTAGTTTGGGAACTTGTGAGGGCACAGACAATCACCTCTTTTCCATTAGGAATTGCCCGAGACCAACAACTACCATATTTTTTGAAAATGGAATTCCAGTCTGATTTAATCCTAATGGCACAAAAAAAGTAAGATTCTGAATTAGTAATGGTCAAAACATTATTAATAACAAGACAAAAAATTATAAATAAGTTACTAAAGTGTTAAATTATCTTTTTGTAACATCTGTTTTCATGAGGTCAGTCACCAATTTGTTTTTTGCAGATTTACACAAAGGCCTATTTTTAAAATGATGATGCAAACAATTTTCACTTATGCAACAAAATACCCATTTCTTGGGGCATTCCCAAAGTGTTTTCCACATGCCAAGTTATATCACTTTCTCTGTGTTACTCACCATCTCTGAGCAATGAAGAAGAAAATTTAACTCAGCCAGAGGGTCATTAGGAAAGTGCAGCAGAGCTCAGATCTGTTCACTGTGGTTATTGGGCTTGACCTGTGGTTATTGGGCATTGAGACTTTTTGCACAGTAGCCTTTTGACTCTTACTGAATTAATTCAGTGTACAACTTAAGTACTTACAAGTGGAGTTTTCTGGTGCCTGGGGTTGCATCCAGATCTCAGAGGTTTGACTCTCCTTGTGATGCAAAGGAAGGTTTAGGCAGAGAAAGTAAGTTAAGATTGTGCACTCGGAGGATGAGGTTTCATGAAAAAGCTAAACTGGGCCAGAGGTACACTTTTCTTCCTCCTCCTCTCTCTTTGTTCCCTCTCTTATGCTAAAACTGGTCTAAGAAGGACAACTGAACAGTTTTCTCCTGAATTCGTGAGGTGCAAGGTCTTCCATGGATGTAAGATGCAATGAGAGCATATAGCCATAGGTAGGTCACTCCTAATGGCCATGAGCTCTTAGTAGCTCGATCATTTCAGAGCTCAGATTGGCCTCTGTCTGTGCAGTCTGTTGAATCTGCTAGGCATTTTCAACTTTGGCTATCTTCCAGAGATAAGAAGTCTCAACAAAGGTCTTTCAGAGGGTTTCAACTAGCTGTTTGGAAGCTAGAGCCCAAAGTCCTCTCTTTAGGGAAAGCCCCCACAATCATTCTCTCAAAGAGCTCATGTGATGATGATTCACTCTTGTCTTTTTAAAGAGGCAGGAAAAGCAGTGGCAGTGTCACTGCTTTGCCTTCAAGAGAAATGGTTAGAAGCTCTTACCCACAAAATGAGACCCTGCTCCAAGGTCTTTCTCAGCCACGATGGTTTCAAAGAAGCTGCTCTTCTCTGTTCAAGCACCATCCCTGCCATCAATAGGGACAGAAATCCTCTAACCCAGATAGTGCAGTCTGCTGCCTAAGAGGAATCTGTCAAGTGATACACTGTATAAAGATGTTGGTAGTGCCATCAGATATCTCTGAAAACATAAACATAATCTGCAGCTTCCAGACAGTGGTTGGTATGCTGATTCATGTGATTCTGAACAGACCAGGTGGGCTCATCAAGGTACTGTGGACCTACTTTATTTGCTCTTTTTACCCTGTCATGGCCCAGGTGGAAACAAGCGTTAGGAACCTGTGTGATTAACCAGGGCAATTCTGGGCGTGCACGGTGAGTTCAAAGCCAGGAGGAGAAACCTGCTTTACCTGAGGTGCTTCAGTGGTAGGTACTGGCTGAGCTGAGCGCCATTTACTCCTTCCACTTCTGTTTCACTTGGCAACACCTTTCCTCCTCTCCACCCTGACCTAGCTTGAATTCCTCTGACACCTGTCATTTAACAAGCTGTTGCTCTCCCTGGCACCTTCATTTGCTCCATTGTCCAAGGTCAAAATCTTTCTACTTAGTTATCAAAAAGCATTTGATGTACCTGGTCCAAAATGCAGGTTATTTAGAGACAATAACGTGGTACAGTTGATATGAGAAGGAGGGGATTTAGACATGTCTTTCAAACTCTCAGCCCTCTGAGAAGTGAGAGGTAAGGGGCCAATAACCCTCTTCAAGCTCTGAAATATTAAGGACAAATCTGAAATGTTTCCCTTGCAGATTTTACCTCGAAGTTGTTTTATTGGTACTTAAACACTCAAGTATATTCAGTAAATAGGACCGCAGATGTGCCATATTTCTGACTTTATAAGCCTCATGAATTATGGGATATGAGCCCTTTTATCCTGTGACCTGTGTTTGAAAGTGAGTGCAGTGATCTCAGCCCTGTTTCTAGTGGTCAGGTGTCCACCCTACTTCTTGGCCTCTGCAGTCCTTTCAGATGACAGGATGACAGCTTACTTCTGGAGGCATATTTGGAGAATAAATAGCTTTAATAACATGCTTGTCAATTCATGACAAAGAAGTTTTGGTGTTTTTTACTCCCTATGCTTTTCTTATTCCATGCAGAAGCTGGAGAATTCATTACCTTTTGTAATGTAACACATTCTGCCTTCAACGGAAAAAGTCACATTCCAGCTGAGTTAGTCAATACTAGGGTTTGATGTTCTATCAGTACAAGGAAAAAGTGGCAAAGATGTTTTTAAGTCTTTGTTCCTCTCTCTTAGCTCACCTGTTCACCAGTCTCTTTCCCACTTTCCTGCAAACTACAGTATAGGAGCATATACAGGAGCGAAGTATTTCCATGGGTCAAACTCTCTGCTGCCTAAGCCTTATGCAGTCACAGTAAGACAATCAATCCTGTTCCAAACAGTCCAGGACATTTTCCTTTATCTTCTTTGTAGCTTTTGACACTCTTAGAGGAAACTAAACTTATTTTTTCTTCATCAGAATCACTGAATGATTGAGGCTGGAAGGGACCTCTGGAGGTCAAGCAGGGCCACCTCGAGTCGGTTGCCCAAGGACCTCGCCCAGATTGATTTTGAATATCTCCAAGGATGGAGACTGCACAACCTCACTGAGCAACCTGTGCCAGTGCTCAGTTACCCTCACAGTATATTTTACCTCTTGGATCTGTCTTGTCTGGAATTTTCTCCATCTCCTATATCCATTATTTTCATAAACTGCCTTAATAACATGCACTGCTGCCTACTACAACAGGAATGCAATTTTTATGGTCTATGATGGCTATAAATTTCACCCTTTCCTAAGCACCTCTTTCTTGACATGTACATTTTCATACGAGAAAATCACAAACTGCTACTGTACTAACAAGTCAAGAGTAACCAAGACCATCATCTGCCCTGAAACTATTGGCTGGTGTACACGCTCCTGAAACCGTGGCTTCCAGACCAGGGTGGCGACATCCAAAATTTCTCTAGGAGTGATCCCTACCCTGTGCTGACTCCCCAAAATGTTTAGGGGACCGCTGGTTAGCATGGACCAAAACAGCACCAGGGACCATCTGAATGATTTAACAGTCCATACAGAGAATTGAATATCCGTGTGTGGGAATGTTTCCTGGCACTGTTTAAAGTACTGTATAGACATAGCAGTAAATTCTACCTAAAAGGCACATTAATGTGGCTATTAGGTAAACAGGAAGAAACCTTTGACCTTAGAAAACACTTTCTGTGCTCTCTGTCATTGGAAGTGTGGATCCTTTAGGTAGTTATGAGAAATCAGTACTTGGGTACCCAGCCTGCTGCTGCGTTTGCTGTGAGCACTGCTGGGGGATTATAGGGAAGAAGTGCCAATGCAAACCTACCTAAACTTAACCTCACAGCTGAGTTAACTCGGCTGATATCAAAATAAGGCAGAATTTCAGACAAATTAAGTGGAGAGTCACAGAACAGGGGAATAATTCCCCTGTTTCACACCATCTAGGTTTTTTTTCCTTCCAGAGCTTCAAAGGGAAATAAGGTATTCCTGCACACTGGGCTTTGAAGGTGAGCTGCTTCATGAAAACTCCCTGCAGTGCTGTGTTGCTGAAACCAACAATCTGAAAATGTAAGCTCAGCTTTGCTGTAACCTCTCTTTTAAGTGGCTGTAGAGGCTAAACAAAAATCAAGCAGTTTCTTGAGCTATACCTGAAAATAAAAAGCAAAACCCAAACCAAAACAATAACCTTGACAATCTGAGTTGTGTTTCCCAGCTTCTGTACTCACTTTCAGGCCGTGCTTGCATTTGACTTCATGTCCCAATGCGACACAGATACTCTGTCTTTCTTCCTTTTGTCCATGAACTGGGAAGACAGTGTCCTAGAAGGGCCCAGTGGGGTTCTCAGCCTAGAAGATCAGGGGCTAAGATAAACTAGTTGAGGCCTTTGTGGTTGGACAATGATGCCTAGGGATGAACACAGCAGTCCTCCTAGGAACAGGTAGGGATAACTCCGTCTTTCATTGCTTATACAACTTTGCCATGTTTCAGTCCTTCTGTCCAACAGTGGCATCAGACTATGTTCAATGCTTACAGAAAAAATATGAGCAGATCTTTTGTTACTTGGGTTGATGGTTTTGCAAATGTTTACTCGTCTGGTGTATCCATACAGACTTGATGTCACACACAGCAGTGCAAAGCAGTTACATTTCTTTTCTTTGTAAGGTCTCATGAAATGGCATTTGTTGTATGTGTTAGTAATGAAATTATTAACGTCATGTTAGAAAAAACTCTTTTGTTGACTTACAGGAATTATATAAAAATTATTTGGTATAATTCCTCACTTAGAATCGTGTAGGTTGGAAAAGACCCTAAAGATCATCAATTCCAGCCATTAACCCAGCCCTGCCAAGTCCACCACTAAAATATGTCCCCAGGTGCCACGTCTACATATCTGTTAAATACCTCCAGGGATGGTGATTCCAGCACTGCCCTGGGTAGCCTGTTTCAGTGCTTGTACTGCCTCAATTCACCAATGTTGGACCTGGCTACTATTTATCTTCATTCCCCTTTTGAAAATTGCTGTGAATTCATAAAGGTTTATCCAATGTCCACTAAAGTCAATGGGATATAAAAGGTCTTTTAACAGCAAATTAATTTTTTTCTGGAGGATTTAATGGCTTTAGGTAAATGGCAAATTAAGTAATGTAAATTATCCTTAGCCTAAAGAGTTATTCTAACATTATTAGTTTTACTACAGTTTCCAGGCCAAGGTCTGATCTCAATTACACTGGTGTGAATGCAGATAGCTGTTAACTTTGAGCTACTAGCCTTTTTCTAAACATTTGCAAATGTTATAGATCAAAATCGGGACTCCTTGTCCTTCTTGGGATTTAAAATGCAGGTTTCCTTTGCTGATTTTCCAGCTGGTATTTTTGGTGCACTCTCCAATAGTCAAACCTCTTTCAAGGCGCACTTTTTTTCCCTTTTACCATTCTCTGCTCTTTCTTTGAAAAAGAAAAAGTGATCCAGTTGCACAGATAACTTTATCTTACTACTGATTTAAATCTTCACTTTAAGAAACTATTAAAAAAAAAACAAAAACAAAAAACAACAAAACCAACCAAAACCTGAGCTTTTTCTCTAACTTTTATTGAAAAGGGACAAGAAAAAGATAATTTCTACCACTATGGGATAACAGTACTTCTATGTCTCTCTTCCTAATAAAATTTTGGGGAAGTTTATTTTCCCTAGGTAGCCTTGTAGGTGCATAAATAACAGGGTTTATAAACAAGTGTCCCTATCCATATGGTCACCCATCTGGTGGTGAAGAATCCCAAGAGACATCAATTACTGGGAGTGCAAACATAAAGTTAGGAAAAGCTACTAAGACTGTTAGTTATACACTCTACAAAATGATAAATCCCAATATCACAATGATAATTAAGGTTTTTCTTAAGTGTCTTTCATCTTGAACAACCCTGCAGGTACTTTCCAAGGAGGAATTATTATAAAAATGATTATATGATGAATCTTTGATATACAAGGGAATTAAAAGTGCAGCGTCTGGGGGACAAGCACCTACATGACCCTGCTGTTAAAGACCTGCCTCCCTCTGCTTAAATTCAGAGCCTTCCCTTAGACACATGTATTTCCAGTGCAATAGAAAGGAGAACTACACTTGTGGGAATGGTGACCACTTGGGACTGTGTACTTCTGTGTGAGTGGGTGCATCATGTTAGAATAGCAAATCCCAGAGCCCCTTTTTGATTATTTCTTATCCAATCACCTTTCTACCTTCCATCAGACAACAGGTGAAGGAACAGGGACTTAAGATCAGCATGAACACTCTCTGCAAACATACACATGCACCTTCATCCCATATCCTTAGCTATGGCAAGGCTTGAATTTGGCAGGTTGTTTGGAGTGTGTCTGTGCTAATTGCCAGTGTGCTTTGGGAGAGCTGCTGGATATAACTTGACAGCTCTTTCTTAAACCTGTCTGCTCTTATATTTGGATTATCTTTGGATCTCCTGAAAAGTATTCCTGAAAAGAAACTGGTCTGTGTAAAGAGCCACAGCAGAGGTGTTTTAAACTCTTTAAAAGATGAATTCAGAGTTTTCCTTTTTTTTTTTTCAATAACAACACCTAGGTGGCTGCACTCTGAGCATAAATTCTCCTGTCAGCTTTCTGCTAAGCACAGCTGTCGCCCTGAGTCTCATTTTGTAGTATTGTGATTCTCTGTGTCTCATACTCAGAGTCCAGACACACAGCAAAGAGTTCTGGATTCTGCCTGAGGGGAATCAGATTCTAAATGTCATATATTGGTTTCCAGGAATAGGTGTCTCTTATTGGATGTAGCTTAGGAAGCAAAAAGTACACTTCAGGGAATGAGTATCTTTGGTGAGGAAGTATTCACATCCTTTTCAGTGGCAAATGCAGGATACTGCCACTAATAATTTCTGTCAATTTTTGTTACTTAGATAGTATTTGAATGAGATTTGAGGAAATTAACTAACTAAAAAACTCTCAACTGAATATTTTGGAATACCAAATGATTAATCTTCTAGCAAGATCTGAAAGAATTTCTGATGTTTAGAGTGTTTTGATTGGTAGTCATGGGGAAGATTTTGAAAGGTCAAGTCAGAAGAGGAATGCAGAATCTATCCAGGGAAAGATTGGAGTTTGCTATATAAGCAAATTAAATTTACATCAAACCTAAAGGGAGGTTAACATTATTTAAATTTTCAGTGCTGAGAAACAAATGGCTGTAAAGTATACTATACTTCCACAGTGGTGCACTACACATACAATAAAGTTTAGGGAGCTCAAACAATTACTGTAGGTATGTATGGTTATTGCAAAACTTTGGATGAGAATTTTAGTTTTTGTAAGATTTTCTGGGAGCAGTTAGCTTGTATCATCCAGATGTCTGCATTAAAAGAAGTTAGAGGAAATCACGTTTCTCCTCTGATTAATGGTTGTAAAACTGTAACATATCATTCCAAACCCACAGTGTTCCAGGGCCTTTGAATCAAGTGTGATCACTCTATCAGCAAAAAGATATGTACTCGTAGCTGTCAGAGCTGGTAACTCAGTTTGGAATATGGCAGTCACACTGTGCTTTGCTCTGCTGGCACTTTATTGCCAGCTGTAACAATTCAATAACACCTCCATAACCCTATTGCCATTTGCTCATCCCTGAAGTTACACCAAGAGAAAAAATGTCCTTGTAGGGGTGGAAATTAGCATCATGTGAAGAGAGTGGAACCTAACCTGAAGACAATATGGATAAAAAAGTGACACCACCTTTATTGCCAGTAGTGATACAGAAAAAAAAGCGTCTGAGCTGTGTGTATTCAGTGGGTCCAAATGCCAGAGTTGTTGGTTCTTGGGGACATGACTTTGGGAGTCAGAAACTCTGGATATAAGTACACACTGGAGCAAATACGGCCCTAAAACACGTCCTCCAGACCCTTGGTTGGGATGTCTGTGTAGCAAACCTGGAAAACACCAGCTCTGGTTATTACAGTGTGGGCATTGGCTTGACTTTGTAGAGCTGGAAGTAGCGAAAGAAAAAAAACCTCAGATTTTAAACTGAACTCATTGATATGAGCATCATTGTTATGCAATACTTATGGACCTCCACAGTCACTTTGAAGTGCAGAAACACAGTGTAAATAGCAATCACAGAGAATTTATAGGACTAAAATTATTTACAGAAAAATAGGTATAATGAGACTCTGAACAAAAAGAAACCCAGGCTTACATTGTTAGGAGGGATGAAGGGTGTGGATTTGTGTCTCTGAATAAGTGGATACTTATCAACCTGAAAGACATCTAGACATAGCTCAACTGTTACGATACCCATATTTCATATTGCACTTAATGTGAATTCTCATCTAAATGTGTTACTGATTGTGATAGCACAGTTTCAATTGAGTTTTTAATTCTGATTACTTAAGTATGACTATTTCATAGTGGTTTGTAACAGTTACACATGCAGATGGTGTTATGCACATTGTATTCTCCCCCAGAATTTACCTGAAGATGTGGGATGAGAAGTGTGGAATTCAAATCTCCAGAGAATGAAGGGGGAATTGGTACATGAAGAGAAATGCTTATGAGAAATCCAGATAGATCAATGACAAGTAGGAAGAAACTTTTGTGGGACAAGAGAAACCTACTGAGCTGGATGCTCTTTACCTGTTATTTGTGTTGACTTTTGAGATATTTGTGTTTAATAATAAAGAAGCTGTTATTGCAGTCTACTGAGGAAATGGCAAAGGAATCATGTCAGGTCTGGGGAGGAGGTGAGTAATCTTGAACAGAAACCTGCACAGTTTAGCTAGAAGCAAGCATTTTTCTCTTCAAAGGGCTTATTTGTGGGCAAAACATCAATGTGACTCTCATAACATTGATTTTTCTCTAGGAAGCTGAGACAGTGAGGAGGATATTGGCTGATGAGTGGTAAGGACCTCAGGTTACTTGAGTTTTGACATCAGTGGCCTAGTTGAAGGAGTCAAATGTGGGGGCTATTTATGACCAGACATAGAAGAGCGCTGGAACTGCAATTCCCTGAAGAGAAACAGAAAGGTATGTACAGAATGCAGTCTCCAAATCTGAACAACCAACTATGAGAAGATATAAGGAGGGAGAAGTGGCCAGTTAACTCAAATTCTTCACAGCTATAAGGGTCATGAAAACTCCTGATGCCTGGGAAGGAAGCAGGGAAATGTCTTCTCAGTTGTGTATTAATACACTTTCCCAAGTTTAGAGGGTATACTTACTGTGTCATTCTGTCCTATTTCATCCAAAAATCTTCTGTTTATTTTTAAGAATTAATGACTTAAGGATCCAAGGGCCCCCCACTGCTGACTTCTGTAATTTGTAATTTCCTACAATTTCAGCAGTGTTGGTCCATAAACTTGGATTAGTGTCTCTTGGCAACTTGGTTTCTCTGACAATGTTATGGAACAATATGAAAAGCCTTTTTAAAATGTATTCTGCAAGTCCATTAGCCTCATGCTTACTGAATCTCCAAGAAAGTGTGGCTGGATTGGTAAAACAGGATTTCCCTCAACTGGTAAAACAGGGTTGCCCTTGACAATTTTATCCAATGCATTGTGTTTATCCATGAACAAAGTGATCTTACTCTTTGTTACAGCTTCAACCATCTTGTTAGTGATACAAGCCAGACTTACTGGTGTGTCTTTCCCAGGAGGAATGTTCTAGAGGGTCTGTTATGGCTTCTACACTTGCTTTTCTACAATTGTATGCTGAACTGGTGTCACAGTCTTGATATCTGGAGATAAAAATGTCGAGAGGTGTACTGTGGAGTGTTGTCATCTGTGGAGTGACATCCTTATGTGGAAAATACTGCAGTAGATTGTTGATAAGGACAGATCCTCCATTTCCAGGATGAAGAAAGGATATGTTCACATTCTGCTGGAAAACTAACCAAAATAGTGATGGTGTCTGCTCCAAACTTCACAAGTGGTCAGCAGCACAGATTCTAGGAGAAAACTAAGCTGCCTTGGGTCTCATACAGCTGAAATTACTTTTTCTGGGTGCAAAATCTCTCTACCAGGTTGGAGAATGGCCTGAGTAGAAGTCTGTTTCATCTCCCCATGGGATCTTGCCTGTCTCATCTGAGGATTTCTACTCTTAATGGAGAATGGAAGAAAATTAATACCTTGTTTTATGTAGATTTTACTTCAGAGACATTCTTCTAAGCAAGAAAATTACTGTTTTTTTGACAAAACCCAACCTAAGAGTCCTTAAAGAGAAGCAGTTAGTTGACACTGCTGGGAAACCTGAGTGTGGGGTTAGGGTTCCTGGCCGGGAGTGGTGGGACAGACTCAGGCTCGTGAGGCTCTGCACTGACCAACCCTGTGGGGATCCCACACTGCCTTCAGCTGGGGAACCATTTACTTCTGTGACCCCTTGACCGTTAGCGATGAAAAATAAACAACATTCAGCTCCTATAAGTAAAAAAAGCAGAGGCATCTGTGAAAAGTTTAGGACAGTGCGTCCAGTTTTCCACAGTCCAGTGCAAGAAAGACATCAGTAAGTGTGAAGGCATTAAGTGGAGGGCCACTCAGCCAGCAAGGCTGTGCCATCTCCACCCTTGGAGGTTTTCAAGACACAATTGGATAAATCCCAGAGCAATCTGGACTGACCCCATAACTGACACTGCTGGAAGATGGTCTATAGACATCCCAAGGTCTTTGGCCCAGACAAATTATTCCAGGTTTCTATAATTCTACTTTATTATTAGCTGTAAATTTTAATAATAAGACCAACTAAGAATAGGTCTGTGCTAAACCGAAAACAACACAAATTCAGCATTGTAGACAATTGCTTTGATTAACTTCTTTATTTCTTGACATCTATTTCGTTTCTTTGATGGAATATTACATTTCTCAACTATGACATTTCAGTTTCAGTTGTAACAGCGTGTGACAAGAATGGTGTCTAGCCCTTCAAAATTAAGGGAAAGTGTAAATTTCCTCATTGATAATTTTAACAATAATTTTTCTTCCTCAAAACCTTCTGTTCTTGACCTTTTCATAGAATATTCTTCGAAAGGTATTGCTTTTATATTGCCTGATGTATTGTTTCATTCTTCTGAAAAGTGATATTTATTTAACAGGCCAAACCCACAGATTTTATATATGATATACACAGTGAGACAAGTCTTTAACAGCATAAATCAATGTGACTTTGAAATCCACAGGGGTATGTTAATATTTCGGAAACTGGTGTGACCATTTCATATGATCTCTGCATATCTATGTAAGGCCTATCTTGGTCACATACAAAATCTCATTTAAGGCCTCATTTCACTTAGGTATTTTAATAGTTGCCAAAATTTGAGCATGTCATTCAGTTGATTGCTAAAGGATTCATTGCGTATTTAAGCACCCTGCTGAATCATGGTAAGGAAAATAAGTGAGAGATATTAAGGATAATTTTAAATAATGGAATATGCCTACCAGCATACTGGACTACTCTGAAATGTATATGCACCTTTCCCCCCCCAAAAAAAACCAAAGAGAAAAGGAAAAAAGTGTTACTTCTCTGCAGGGTCCCTGGTGACAGATTTTTAAAGTCAGTAAATTCCTTTGCTGTTTGCTTTGCAGTGCAGTACCTTCACTTTTCAGCTGCTTTCCCTGTAACACAGACCTGTTCTTTGTCACTTGACCTCTGTTTCTCCCTTTACAAACTGCTCTTTTTCAAAAAGCCTTTCTGCTCAAAAGATTGTCAAGTGCTGTCGTTTCTATTTTCAGCTTGCAGTTAAAAGTTCTTTGTTATTTTCACAATCCTCCCTTCTTGTGGCTTTTACACTACACAAAGGCTATCTAACTCCTAGCACAAGAATCCTGGCAAAAATGCTCATCAAATTAGGCCAATTGAATGTAAGAGCAAATCCTATCATGTCTTAGATTGCATCTGGAGTAATATGCTTGAGGAACTGAGAAGGAAAATTATACAGGAGATGCTCAAACAATAAGCACCGGGAAAGTTTTTTTATAGCAGTAAAATATTGTCCTTCCACAGTTGCTGTGGCACAGTCCAGTGTTCTAATTAAAAGAGCACCAAAGGAAGACTTCAGTGTGGTTTAACACCACCATCAGTAGATAAATGTGGAGCCACTTTGAGTGGAGAGAGATATAATTCAATATATGGCAAATATGACTTTAGAGGAGTAGGCACACATGTACAAAGAGATAAACCAACCCTGAATGCATTACATTACTCTGTAGGGTATTGTTCCTGTTTGAAATGGCTGACAAATTATTAATAGCTTTTGTATCCCTGAAAATGAATCCATCGTGCTGGACCTCTGTGTCCAGAAGCTTCACCAGTGCCCAGTCAGTCTTCTTCAGTCATCATTTGGGTTTTACTCAATGGAGAAAATGGCAATTGTCCAAAAAATTTTGCTTTGTCAAAACTTCACACTCCGGATGTTTTAGTTTCGTCTGTTAAAGGACTATACTAATTTTATAGCTCATCCAACTTATATTTGTTACGTTTTCTCTTTTCAACCACGCACTTCAATAAACAGGATACGAAATTGCCAACTGGTTCCCTATGACTCATCTTCCTTTCAAGCTGCTCTTTAGAATACACAGGATGTGGAAATCCTCAAAATCTTTTTTCTAACCTAGGTTTGTTATGTGTTATAAAAGATGCCGTGAGCCAGTAACTGTGACGTGGATGGGAGTTTAGAAGCTCTGGATCCAGTGCTTGGTTGTCCACTAGAATCCGCTAAAAGCCTTTGAGCCTTTTTGTTTCTCTCCACCTTAGCTCCACCTCAGGAATGCACAGTAGTTAACCTTTTCTTCTCCTCTTCCATTATGCTTTTTGCTCTTACTGCTTTATTTGTCAATAAATCTATAGAACAGCTCAAGCGATGAGCTCCAGTCTTCACTGCCTCACTCATCCTGGATCAAATCACACACCAAATGATGACAATATTGTATTATTACTTGATTTTTATACAATGAGAAAAATATGTGAGAAAACTAAGCACTAATTTATCCCTTGAATCCAGACCACACTTTTGAGACTATGCTTTCAGCAGAACTGTTTTTTATATTATTCTGTCACCTCTTGACTACCATTTTTATCTTCTGACATTTCTGTGATATCAGCACTTCACCCACAAAGTGGTGAAAAATGTTTACTCTGTTTGCTGCATCATCTTGCTTCCAGTTACAGCAGATGAGTACCTTTCCATTCAGGGATGTGTAAGAGCAGATTCAAATTAGGATAAAGGCTCAGCTCAGCTCTCTGCTGAACAAATTGCTCTGCTTGTGGACAATGGTAGCAACTTGTGAATACACGTAAGAATAAAATCAGTATTAAGATTACAAGATTTAGGAGCACTGAAGTTGTCTTTTTCTTCTGCTGGAACATATGTCCGAATCAAATGGTTCCATTTATTAATACGGCTGTAATAAGATCAGTGAGGAAGCTCAATGACTAGTTGCAGGATAAAGTGATTGGAAAAGGTTCATTTTCTTTCCCTTATTATTGTTGCAAAGGAGGTTGAAGAAATTTTTCTGAAATCGTGTCCAAAAAAAAAATCTCATAGGGAAAATATTTTGGGTTTACAATATTGGGGACTTGGAGTTTTGGGAAAACTATTTTGAAAAATGCATTTGGAATTTTTTATTTTATTATTTTGTGGTGTTTCTGTCCTTATTTTGATGTTATTTTAAAATAAATGAGATAAAACAACCAACTACATTTATGACAGTGTCATTGCTACAACTGGCTAACTACTTTCCGGGGGGGGTGGTGGGGTAAAAAGGAGTGTTTACAATCTGCAGTGGTCCCATAACTTCAGACTTACTAGAATATATTGAACAGAAGAAGTGTCCCCTTGTATCCTGTTACACTGAAACTAACTGATGCTTTGTAAATTGGAGGTACTGAGACTTATGATGTAAACCTACTCCAAAACATAGACGTTTCTAAAAGCAAACATTTGGACTTTTGACTTGAATCAGAAGTTACAGAGTAAACTTCAGTCACATAAATGTGCTCATTAACTAAATCTTACTGCTTCAGTCTCCTGAATGTGGGACACTTGAACTCAGTGGGTGTTTTGAAAGCCAATGGACTGTCTTATATGGAGCTTCATAACTAGAGGTGATGCTTCTGGAGGAGATTCATGTCTGCTGGAGAAAGATTATTCCCCTGTTTAGAGAGAATTACAAACTTACCAAATGAGACATCTGGCCATTCACCTTCTTGGCAAAAGCCTCTGTAATTGATTGACGGCTCATAGTCCAGCACAAACACAAGGGTCTGCCAGAGCTGTAAATCCCTCTGTTGTCTGTACATCCAGATTAAAACCTCAGTGCTGTTCCTACAGTCCATGTGCTAATAGCAGGCTCAGTGCATTGGCAGGAACAGCAAACGGACTGATACAAACTAAATTTGCTTAACTAAATTAAATGCATGACAATGCTAAGAGAAAGGATTTCAGGGCCTTCAGAAAAGGTAAAGCAGAGGGAAAAAAGTATAGACTTGTTTCCCAGCAGGAAAAATAAGACAAAATGTAAAGAGAGACATCAGGAAAGAAAAAATCTTTTAAATATAATGTGCATATGCACTGAATGCTTTGTGTTTTTAACACATAATCTGGATTTGCTGTTGCTTGGAGGGTGGGCAGGGATAAGTCAAAGAAGGATCTGTGCTAGATGAAAATAGAAAGCTTTCAAAGATTTAACCATGTGGTAGAAGCAAGAAAACGCCCTTTAGTTTTTTCCTTTCAATAATACAAGTCTGAGAAACACGAAGTGGCAGAGGAGCTCTTGGAAGGAAAATGCACAGTAATTACCTTCGCTTTGAGGTTCCATGGGGATTTTTTTGCAGGGCCAAGTTCTCCAGTTTCACTCTTGTGAAAATTATCCCTAAATATTAGAGATCTCAGTGTGGCAGCCACTATTGTCTCAGACTCATTAATTATGCTACACTTAGCCAGAGAGAGAAAATATCCTTGAAAATATCCAAGCATTGGCTTGGACTGCTCCTGAAGAAATTCCTGGAGAAGGGAATCCAAAGAGATCATATTTTTTATTTCTAACAGCTTCAGCAATGTTTTTTTTTTCTTTTCAGAGGGTGGATCTGCCCTGTAGAGTGGACGGAGAAGTGATCCATGCCCCTGCCCTATCTCCCTCAGCAGGAGAAGAACTATTCAGTGTCAGGCTGGTCTCTGGACTTTAGGGTGTCTCATTTCTCCCACCTGCTCTCTGGCAGTCCTGCAGCTGGACTTGTGCTGCCTCTAGCATGACTTTTCCCAGCCACACAAAGTCACTGTAGCAAAGCAATAGAAAATCTGGCTGCACTAATAATATCCCCCATTTTCCTGAAGGCTGAAAACTGATGATTTCTTTACAGAACTTATCCTCTCTCTCCCCTCTGCTCAGACTTCATTTTTCATCCCATCATCCTTTCCTTGAACTGAGAGCAGATTTAGCCACAGACCTGAACCACGGACAAGCAGAAAGAGCGGAAACAGAAACTCAAAAATCTGTTCTTCCACCTGATTGGGAAAGGTGTGAGCAATTCCAGGATGTTATCTCTGGGGTCTGGCCAATTCTCAATCTGGATGTATGAAATGTGTTTATGAAATCATTCACACGTAGCTTGTTTGGAAGAGTGCTCTGACATGTAGCTCTTCTGGCAGTTCCACAAAGTGGTAAAGTGGAAAAAGATGAAGGGTATATTTAATGAATTAAAATTTCACCCAATGTAAGCAATTCCATGTCTAATGCAGCCAGCTCTTGCCACATTTTCAACAGAAGAGTCACTTTCACCTGACATTTATCTCTTGAATAAAACTATACTTGCCATCTATGTTTTTTCATGCTGAGATTATCAGAAACTGAAAACAGACAAGAAAGTTTGGCCATTCCAGCAGGACAACAGCACAGAATTTATTTACAAGACTAAAGGAGGTCAAAAAGAAATTGTATGTGTATTCCTTTAAATTACAGGGATTACTGTAATGGGACATCTGGTACTTTACAGTGCAGATTGCAAAGTCACTGTGCTGTATCATGTTAATCCCCGTAAGTAAATGCTCTCTTACAGCTTCCTTTCCTATATTAGTTATTCTTTTGCTTGCTGTCCTTTTATATGGGAAGAACAAATCCAAGGACAAAATGTTGAGAAGCAATTTGATTTTGTAGACGCTTTGTCAAGCTCTATCCCCAAAACTTCTGTGGATGTGGGAGAGGAGTGAGGCTGTGCTGTATGGCTAAATCACATACTTTAACTTCTCAGCTTCAGTTCAACATGACATGACTTCAGGCAGACCCAGAATTTCATATGGGAACAGTTAAATAACTGAGAACATGTAAAGCAGAGCAGAACAAAATCAGGCAGTGAGGGGTAAATGCCCACAGGCTGGCCAAATCTACACAAGAGAGAAAATTGCAAAGCTGTATATTCTGCATAACAAAAGAAATGTGCTTGTGATGAGTGCTGGCTAAACTTACACCAGTTTTGGGGAAGAGATAACAATTATTGCTATTGTAATCCTGGATAATTCCTCAGTATAATTATCAGTCTCCCCAAAGTTTATTACGCACATGGTGGCTGGGGATTTGAGAAGTCTGGAGAGTTGTGAGCCTCTGGATCAGGATAGCATTTCACCCTTTTGGGTTTGTTTTAATCTGTTGTTTCAAAAAGCAGATTATTTCCTATTTTAATTTCAAAGACGACTCTTCAGAACAGATAAATAATCTTACTTTGGGCTGATAGTCCATATCCGTGTCTGTAAAAAAATCGTTTGAGTTTTATTGCAAAAAAGAGAGATTTGTAACACTGATTACTGTGTTTACTTCTCAACATTGTTTCTACTAAACACGCATTTGCTGTATAAGGGAACAACCATCTGTGAATTTCTGAATTTCATTAAACAGATGATAAGTGTTTAGTGATAATGATTTCATTAAACAAATGCTAGCATTTTGTTTTCCACAGGATTAATACATTTCATACACAAGAATTATCATAAACTACTATGGACTTAAACAATTTGCAAACTGGAAATAGTCCCAGAACTACATCATTTGTTGAGTCTTTTTAGATTAATTAAGAAAAACAGGTTACACATCTTAATTATTATTAAAATTTCCCCTGAAATTCAACAAGACAAAGTGTAGGTTTTTTTGTAACTTTCGCAATTTATTTTGGAAATAGCTGACCCTGCCTTTAACATCAGTTTGTGTGACTATGAATTTTTGTAAACACTACTCTTCTCTCACAAGTATTGAAATGAAAGATTTCTTTGTGTCTTTCAGCAAAAGTTTTCATCAGAAAGGCTTTCAAACAGTCGGAAAGTCATTTTGATGCAGTTGTAAAATGAGGAAATGTTTTCCCTTTACTTTTGGTAGCTGTCCATGTGGCAATGAAGGTCTAACTGGGATATCATATCAGAGATACTCACTAAGTGAGTAAATCCTAAGGTGGGCACTGACAGCTGAAGTGCTATATAGGAGTCCCAGTGGACAGCAAGTGATGGCAAAGACCATCTCCCAGTACAGGGAAAAGGGAATCTTAAAGGCTTGAATAGTTTTCTACTGTTATTTGTTGTCCACATATACAGACTTCATTTCCCTTCTCTGCCGTGATATGGCTGCTGACAGCAGCAGAGATGACCTTTTTTCCCTTCCTTGACTTCCAGCTCTTCTCTCATTTGCAAAAGCCTAAATAGGAAATACCTACATGCCTTCCTACTCCGCCTTGCACTACTCCCCTGACAGCACTTCTCCAAGAGGAACTGATGAGTAGAACAGCTGAAAAAATGTTTCCATGTACATCTTCCTACAATTTCCATCTCATTCCATCTTTATTCCCAGTTCATAGTACAAATTTTTCTTAATCAGTAGCACATGACACTGCATTCAGCCCAAGCAAGTAATACCCATTTCTAGTGTGGCAGGACTCAGACAAACCACTGCTGCTCTGGATCCATGCAGTCCTGATCTGTGCTTGCCACAGCTTTAGTTCAGTGGAGAATCAATAAACTTTTTATGCTGTGTTCAGTAATTAAAATATTAATGGTAAGTCTGGAGAAACACCGGAGAACTTCCCTAAAAGCTTCTCTTCAGCATAACACCTCCCTGCTGAGTGCAGCTGGCTGTCAGCTCCCCTTAGCTAAATCCCTCCCCACTTTACAGATGTTACACTGATCCTCCATTTTTCTCCCTCACAAGTGTTTTCCCGTGTGGCACTATGTCTAATGCTCTTGCTGAATTCAGACAGATTTCATCCACTGCATTTCCTTTGTCTGCGTAATCAGTTCTGCTATCAAAGGGAGATATCTAATTATTTAAGCATTATCTAATCTTGGTAAACTATTTAGCATTTTATCTAATTTTCTGTTTACCTCATGTAACTAACGTTCCTCAGTTATTTTTTTTTAAACCTATTGAATACCGAAGCCAAAGCTTTGGACCATATCTTATTACAATTTTCCCTTATTTCCCTTCTCCCTCGCTTGATGACGAGCAGTTCTCAGGTATATTGGCATAAACCCTTCTTTGTCATTTAGCACATCTTCACCTGACAGAGCTCCTAGAGTCTGGAGAAGACGGAGGCCCAGCCTGCCCACTTGACTCCTTTCTACCTCAGAGATGGAGCTTTCCTTTTCCATTATGACTCATCAACTCTTTGCCCTATGCTTGGTGCCATCTTCCTATTGGAAAATGAAGACACTGTATTGCCAAGGGCCAGAAACAGCTCAGAGAAATGCTTTATCTAGTGCTCACCAGGAGTAAAAGTTCTTTACAGCTCTCCCTGCAGCAGTAGAGGAACGTTGTGCTATTTTTCTTTATGTAAACAGGCCATTCTTTACATCCAGCTAAAGTAATCTCAAACAGCATTTTGACTGCAAAAGCACAGAGGACTTCCCAGACTTAGATGAAAGTAGTTTGTGGAGGTTTATATAATTCTTGTTTGAATTCATTATACATGCATGGAATCATGAATCTTGCAAGAACTTTTCTAACTATGTATTTTGGTGCCTAAGGAATACTGTTCTGCAAAGATAAAAGCCCAAATCCAGCAGACCCTTGTACCAGAAATTCTTATCTAATTTTCAACATTTATAGAAGGATAATTACCTTCCTCCTCTCACCCACCACTGTTTTAACAAGGATTTGAATAAACT
This sequence comes from Pseudopipra pipra, assembly GCF_036250125.1. Classification (NCBI taxonomy): domain Eukaryota; kingdom Metazoa; phylum Chordata; class Aves; order Passeriformes; family Pipridae; genus Pseudopipra; species Pseudopipra pipra. The sequence continues at coordinate 6,936,856 of NC_087549.1, forward strand.
TCTTTTTCTTGCAGAAGATGTGGGAAATGCTTGAGATGCAGTTAACCCTGACTGGTAATCCCAGTTCCCTCATTGGCTCATACTGGGATCCTCATCAGGCCATTTACTTCAGCATTTTCAGGGGTCTTTGGCAGGCCATATGCCTTCACTGATTCCTGAGTGTCTAACTGAGAAACAAAAGACTCAGTTTCAATGTTCCAAAACTGTGAGGTCAAAGAGATAGAGTAGGAGGGTGCCAGGCTCCTGGCTGCCAGCTCATGCCCACTAAGGGATGCACTGTTCAGAAACCCTTGATGTACACAGACGCTAAATAACAGAATAATACAAGTGATGTGATACACTGGGGTCTAGAGCATTACAATTTACTATACTTTCGTGAGCCAGGTGAATGAAGGAAAGATAGGAAATTATTACTCTGCAGGAGCCTGAATCAATCTCTGCCCATTCTCTGACAGACCTGTAAACATTTGGCTCTTGCAAATAATCTTTAATCAGATAGGTCACACCATTACAGTCAATGGCTCCTTTTGTGAATAAGCACTACTCAGCAGGCGAAACATTTGCTGGACTGATCTCTAAGTCTTAAAATGCTCAGAGAAAGCATAAAATGTTTTTTATTATTCTTGTTGCTGTAATTCACATTTTACTACATAGTGAAATTTTATTGTTAGTTGTCGTTTATCAGGAAAAAAATAAAAAAAGAGAAATAATAGCAGGACCCAGATGGCATTGTGCTTTTTACATAATTGCAAAATACTTATGTTACAGGCAATTTTCATTATGTACTAATCAAACTTGTGTAATCCTGTCACTGCACTGTTAGTATGATTATCACATCTGTTTAATAAAAAAAGTTGAATAACAATCATAAAGAAAAATAGATAAATTAATGATTTTACAAACAGAGAACACCAAGTGACAAAGGTCCTGCTGCAGATGTAGTTCTCAGCATACAATAAGACAGGATGAATTGTAGCATCCATTTGAAATACTCTGGAGAAAAGCAAGTGGTATGACAACAATCAGACAAGATCACAGGAGCGGTTAAGCCAGCTAGAAAAGATTTTTACCATGTCCCTTGTGAACAGCTGAAAGCAGCACTCAGAACCTGATGTGTTTTCTTTGCCATGCAGAGAAGAGTAATACCTGAGAGCATGTTTTTTATACGTGGTTTGGTTGTGTAGAAATTCTGGGACATGAAGAAAGAATCAAAATGTAACAGGAACAGTAAGAGAAAGGCAGAGTGTTCTTGCAGCATCCCAGAAAAAGACATCACAAATTTAGCAGCACGGGCTGTGCAGGAAGGAAAGGACACTCACAATTCAAACCTGGCGATGGCTGAACAAACAGGCAGTGAAGCTGCAAAGTGCTGCTCTAGGACTGGTGTGTGTCAGGCTGGAGTCAGTGATGATGGCCACAGAAGTGATAGTTATGATCACCACACAAAACCACTACAGTCACCCTTAAATCAAGAAAAACTGTTATGGCTACAGCCTGTACAGCTTGTAGAAGCCTCAATGAGCATCTTGCCTTGAATCTTGTCGAAAGACTGTCTGCATATTACGGTGACCATTGCTGAACTCTGACATCTGGTAAGAGTCACTGCCTTCAGGAGGAGTGAAGACTGTGCCTTTGCTTTCACCGTGGGGCTTTGCCACAACTGGTCACAACAGTCTCCAGCTTCAAACTTGCAGTTTTCAGCCAATCTGCTGCAAAACCCTGACTGAAGCACCTTGAGGGGGAGATCCTTTATGTTCCTGAGATTTTGTGTCCTTGTAGCTTTCTCTGAAGCTGGAGTGATGACAGGCATCTCTGGTGTCCTGACACAAGTGCAGAATCAAAGCAGAACCCTCTCTTTGGTTTCAACCTGCCACATGGCTGTGTGCGACCACCAGCAATTTTGCCCAGATTCAATGTGCTGTTGGCTTTCAAACCCAGTCCACCTAAACCATGCTAATCTTATAAACCACTGAAGCTTTGGCGCCCTTAAAACACCTGCCTACCTTTTCAAGTATCCAGGACCACATTCAGCTCTTGTATAATGCCCAAGGCACCTGATTCTGCCTATTGACATTCACATGCTACTCGGGTCCTTGGCTGTAGAGGAAGACCTGAAGCAGGATTTTCAAAGGCTTTTTCCTTAGAGCACAGCTGAGATCTCACAGAAGAAATACCTGGAGCCCAGCCAGTGCATCCTTTCTAGTGTGGTCATGGCACTGATTTATGATGCAGGAGGTGTGGATTCGGTCTTTTATTCTAGAGAAATCTTTCAACTCATGCTCCAGGCAAGGAGTCGACCACGAGGCTACTGGGTGCTTTGGTGCTGATTTCATATCCTTCCATTTAGTGCCATTTCAAACTTTTAGTAATGAGTATTTCTAGAGTGAAGTTAAGTTGTCTACTTCTTTGTGTATTGATCTAGGATTTCTTTTTTTTTTTAATTTGACGATGAAAGTTTTTTTATTTTTGGAAAGTCAAAAAAAAAAAAAGATGCAGGAAATGTATGGATATTATCCAGAGAGTTTGATAACTTCCTGTTGAAAAATCCAATACTGATTTTTGGAGAGAGTTTGAACAGGCCTATGGTTCAATGTTTATATGCTCTTAAAAGACAGTGTGCAACAGCATGAATATCTCTGCTGAAGACAGTGAGTTTTTCATAAAATCTGAGTTGTTACCTGCTATAGATAGATCTGAAAGTCTCCAATGTGAGTTTTTTCAGTGATGCCTGAACTTGAAATTTGTGTACTTTGGTAATTCACAGAGATTGAAAAAAAAAGATTCCAAACCAAAAAAAAAAAAAAAATCTACTGACTATGAATTCTACATAAAGCACTTTATAAATAAAGTCACAAAAGAATACCATGGCAACAAAGAAAGAAAAGAGATCAAATTATTCATTATAAAGGACAAATCATATGTTATCTTTGTTATAAGCTTTATAGTCTCTCTCTATTCTCTCTTACAGCATCATAATACACAATCTTGGTTGAAGTACTATGGAACTTTATTTTTTCCTCCATATAAAAACCATTGACTTGCAGGGAAATTTCACTGAGAAAATATCTTCTATATGTAAGCAAAACAAAATATTACTCTTTAAAACCGGGGATTTGGCATAGAAACAAGCAAATAAAAAGCATTTAATCCATAACCAACCATAAAATGGACACTTAAATCTAGACAAGAAAGTCTCAAAGCAGAGAAAAATCACTAGCAGGCAAAAAAATTAAACAATTGCTGTCAAATATTAGCACATTCCTATAAACTTGCTGCTCTTACTTTCTGATCCCCTGTGCTGGTTTTGGCTTTGGTACAGTTAATTTTCTTTGTAGGGACTGGTATGGGGCTGTGTTTTGGATTTATGCTGAACACGGGGGTGATAACATTGAGATGTTTTTGTTGTTGCTGAGTAGAGCTTATCAGAGCCAAGGCCTTTTCTGCTTTTTTTGCTGCCACGCTGGAGAGGAGACTTCAGGTACATGGAAGTTTGGGAGGATGCACAGCTGGGACAGGTGACCCAGGCTGACCAAAGGATAGATGACCAGACCATATGACCTCATGCTTGGTATATAAAGTGAGGAGAAGAAGGAGGAAGGTGGGGTTGTTTGGAGTGATGCTGTTTGTTTTCCCAAGTCCCGGTTACGTGTGATGGGGCCCTGCTGCCCTGGAGATGGCTGAACACCTGCCTGCCCATAAGGAAGCAGTGAATTCATTCCTTGTTTTGCTTTGCTTCTGTGGGTGGCTCTTTCTTTTCCTATTTAACCATCTTTATCTCAACCCACGAATTTTCCAGTTCTCTCCCTGGTCCTGGTGGTGGGGGAGTGAGCGAGTAGGTGCGTGGGGCTTTGTTGATGTCTGGGGTTGAACCACAACACTCCTCTTGTGTTAAAGCCATGTGTTAACCCTCTCTACTGCCTTTTCACTCAGAGCAACCTGCAATCTTAGACACCTTCAAGCTCTTTCACATATGTAAAAGTGATTGTGGTGAAAAAATTTTTTATATTTATATTTATGTTCTCTATGATTCCTAGAAGTGCTGTCTCTCCTCACATAGTCAGGTCTATTGAGTTTCTAACACCAGGTCAAAAAATATGACCCAAAAGTGAGTTAGACTCCAGGTAATATGGATTTCCGGGTGCAATTCTCTAGGACATCCTGCCTGATCTCTGTCTGAAATTCCAAAAGATCTGGGTCTCCCAAGAGTCCTTTTCTATAGCTGATACCTGAGTGAGATATCTAGGATGGTCTGACACATCTCAAAGAAGTGCTATAGGCACCTTTGTTTAGGCAACAGAATCCCATTCCTACAATGGGATCCACCTCTCCTAAGTTCAGATGTCAAGAATGGCAACATCCACATTGAAGCTTGTTGCCTTTTCAGTGGAGATCCAGTTGATAGTCAATGACATTTAGAGCATGATGCACTAAACTAAATGTCAACATAAATTTTAAAAATCAATAAACCATGGTCTAAACTTCCTTGGAGACCATGGTAAGTTGTACATATGGACATATCTAGGTAAAGTATATAAATTCCACCCTGCCTCAGATGAGGCAATGTATTTCCGTATGGGTTTAGGGCACTTAGTCTTTTTTTCTCTTTTATTTTAATCCTTTTTTTTTTTTTTTTTTTTTGCATAGTCATAACTTATCTATGAAAGGTGTGTCTGGCAAAGCTGTTAAACTCAGGTCAGATCTTGCAGATGACAATACCTCCCACCAACACACTCCTCAGTGCTGGTAGACATGGATGAAGAGACGGTCACCCATTTCTTTAGAATCACTGGCGAACCATCTTTGTGCCTGCAACCTGCAGGTCTCTGTGAACTGAATGAGTGCGTATGCCAGGGAACGGGGAAGGGTGCAGGGGACACAATTAACATGTCCTGCCCACTGATACATAACTGTTCTTTGAACTTCAGACTTGCTGTTGACTACCCAATATAAAGAGAATAATAATGAAAAAGTGACCAGGCCATTTTCACATGCTCTGATTATTACCTTTACAAGTTAGAAGAGAGGCACATTGATAGGAGTTTCATATTATAGTTAAGAAACATAATTTTCTCTTTATTGTTTCTCTCCTAGCTTTCTCATTTTTGTTTTTGCAATTATTTTGATTAAATTTACCCCATGATCTTATTTTTCCTTGAAAATCTAATAGCAGGTTAAAAAAATCACAGCTGATGATAGGGCAAAGAATTGTTGTGGGGTTTATTGCTTTCTTTTTTTCTTTAGAAGCTACAGCTGTAGGACTTTAAATACTACATAAAACATCAAAATTACTCTGAAATGGTCTGATAATATAGCACAAGAAAATGCTGCCTTAAATTAGAAATTTACATCAATTCTCGCCTCTATGTGCTGATCCATTTTTAAAGCACTTGCAAGATTTGTTGTTATTTCAAGGCTAGAAAATAGGCTTCAGTTCTCTTGTGGAAGGAGATATTGTATTCCCACTCTTTGATAAAAACAAGAGAAAAGGAATTCAGTTCTGTCACATAAATAAATAATAAAAATAACCTCTTCTTGGTGAAACTGCAAGGTCAGTTGATTTCCTTACATTGATCAAAGTGGTCACTTCCTCTTTCTTTTTGTCTTATGAAATATTTTTTGATCTAACCCTGCTGTTGTGAGTTAGTTCTATTAGATCCTCCTTTGTCTATGTAAGGTGAATACCAGCTCTTCCTGGGGCTCACATCTATAGGAAGTGTCCAAATGCCAGTTTTGTTTTGTTGTTGTGTTTGGTTTTTTTTTTAAATATTTAATTCATAGTGCATTTATTTATTTTTTTTTCCACTGGATAAGCTGAGACCTTACAGTCAGGATCATTCCTTAGTGCAAGGTAAACTACATTTTCCTCATTAGCTATGTCTCATTTATGAAAAATAGAACAAGCAGGTGTCCCACTCAGGGGCACCAGGTAAGAGAGCACAATGGAGCAGGAGAAAGGCTGTGTGTTCAGAATGATCATCTTTACACTTATCTACTTGGACTTTAGCAAATTAATGTCAGATGTATAGAATGAGGTATCTACAAATAGCTGAAGATCCTTGTGTTCTGGCCAGTGTGGTAATTTGTTACAGGAAGCACAGATGGGGGGCATTCTTGAGGAGACTTTAAAGAGGAACTTAAAAGAGGGATGGACTTTAGAGATTATTCCTGAGTTGTAGGTTGAAAAGCACTATAAAAGAGTTGTGTGAACAGGAGAGACCTGGGAAGAAGGAGGTCATGAAAATGTACAAGGGCAAGTGCAACTATTTTTGAACAGATAAAGATGCAGAGGTAACCTCCATTTGATGTCAGTGACTCAGAGGAATTGAGAAGGGGCTCAAGAAAATAGGTATAGTGCCTAAAAAAAGCTAACAGCATATCAGAGAGCAGATTTAATAGTAGAGTAGCAATCAGGAGGCCAGGGGTGAAATACAGACCAACATTCTTTCCGCAACGAACATGGAAAGGATGACTTGGGTAAGAGGCCAGAGCATCCTATTTTGCTTCAGCTGCATTTAGTTGCCAGCAAGGGGAGAAGCACCACAGATGAAGGTTGGTGGAAGGGACATGCCAAGGGTTGAGAAGCATGTTTACAGGCACTAGTCAAAATTGGCTGAGTAAAATCATGAACAGTGCAGAGATTGAACTTCTGAGGACTCCACAGACGTGAGAAGGTAGAAAAGCAAAATCACAGAATCCAAGAAATGGAAAGAATAAAACCATTAGCAGAAAAGAGGAAGGAGGAAACTGGGGTTACAGGATACCTACTTACAGAAAGCAGAAAAAGTCTAATCTAAAAGAGTAATGTGTCTCACTGTGTGAAGTGTCTGAGGGGTCAAGGCAGATGAGATGAAAATAGAGACTTTAGTTTTATTATGACTAAGAGCTCTGAAGTCCTTTAACAGCAGAGCAGAAAGAAGAAGCCATAGACACCTATAAACAGTCCAGAATCCAGAAGGAGCTCAACGCCTCCTGTAAACACAAATAGATCTGCCTACCACCAATTTTATTTATCCTGTGGAGTCTTAAAGTACAAGAACGGTATAAGCACAAAAATATTACTTCATGACTGAGAAAAGCATCACTGTGGGTTCTTTCCTGAGAGTGCAGCCAGACTCCCCGACATTTACAGGAGATATCTCAAGGTCATTTATGGCACTCAGAGACAAGGCACTTTCAGTCTCTCTGCCTTTTGACTTCAAATCCTGTTTCAGTGACATCCTCTGTGGGTTTGGGTAATGGTAAGTGGCAGCCTGGCCAGGAGCTCCTGCCTCCTCCCGCGCAGGGGACTCCGCGCGCTTCGATTAATTGCATGTCGGGGGCTGCTGTGCTGTCCCTTGAAGTGAGCGTAAATCAGAAGTCAATTGTCCATTCTAATCAGATTTAGCCAGAATATATGCTACATGAAGTTTCAAGTGACTAGAATTAGCTTACACACAGTAAACATTTCAGGTCTAATCTGATCATTTTAAGCGAAAACTAGTGAGCTCTAACTGTAGGGGAGAAAAAGCCACTCTATAATCGATAAACAAGGAATGACTGAAGAGAGGGGACCAATGTGTCTGATTAATCATCCTACCAGCTGGTCAGATTTATGACATGACACAAATTAATCACATATTTAAAAAAAAAAAAAAAGAGCTTTAAACTATACAAACCTTAACCACAGCTTTTGCTGTGGTAATTTTATTTGTGAAGATTTCCTCTGAGACAGCAATGGGATAGGCTTGCAGATGAAACATATACAAATATTCATAATTCTTTTCTAACAGCTATTGTATTAATATCTTCCTGGGCTTTTTTTCTTGAAGTGACTCCCTTTCGTGACTTGGATGTGCATTCTGTTTCTCAATGCTTATACACAAGTGAGAAGATGTAACATGGACTCTCCTCTGGAATTTAATTTCCCAACACGAATCATGTTCTCTTCAAAATAATAAAAACAAGCTTTGTTTCCAGATTGATTTTTTTCCTTTCCTTTGTTACTAGAGTGTCTCCCTGTATGCAGTTTTTAGAAGTACGTTTACAGAGAGATTGATTTTTTTGTTACACAAAGGCTGTTTTCATGGTACCAACCTGTCCTTTCTTCCCTTGTTATACTTTCAAGGAAGTGAAAAAGAAGGAAGGAAATGATAATAAGATTTTTTTTTTTCAAATAAGATTTTTTTGTAGATCCTGAAGTCTGGACACCTTTAGGTTTGTTGGTTTTTTACAGAGATTTTATCAAAGAGATATGTATCAAGCTCAATATTTCACTTCCCAAAGAAAAGCCAGAGCTGCACTCTGCTAAAGGTGCATGCTAGCACTTGAAGCCAAATTTACCCAGGTACTATGCATTTTGCAAAGGGAATGTTTCAAGAAACCCAAATAGTTTTCAAGAAACCCAAATACAATCCTCAATAGGAATCAAGTAGCAAAAACTCCGTGTTCTGCTGCAAACAGAGTGGATCTTTGTGTTCTAATTCAGATAAACAGAAACTTTATTTTAACTAAACAATGTAAATTAATAATCAGAAAGAAGAGAGAGGTGAAGATACTGAAAATTTTTTTATTATATCTATGAACATGTTCAGTTCTCTGAATTGAGAGGTCTATCCAAGATTGGAAAAGATTCCTCTATGACAGCCAAAACTGAACAAAAGAGGGGAACTACCCTGTTTTTCCTTTCTCTATTGCCTGGAACAAGCTCACCCACGCTTTAGTCCCCTTACACTGCATTCCTTTATCCAGTTTTGTCATGTCTTTATTTTTATCTATTCACATTCTCCTGTGCCAATACAAAATACTGCTTAAAAATTAATTTCTTGTTGTGGCATTTTTGACCACGCCGTTGTCCTGCCTGGTCCCCATTTTGAGTTTCCCCCTCTCCATCACATGAAGCATACCTTCCTTTTTTACTTCCAAGGTCCTTCACAGCCCAGACCTTGTCCATGTTCTATCGACATGACAGCTCCCTCCTCACTCATTCCAGAGGTGAGCTGTCCAAGCCCACTGTTTACTTAGGAGTGTCTCCCTCTAAAAATTCCCAAAGCCATTTCCTTTTCCTCTTTAAAATTCCTCTGGTGTGTATCCCGAGTTTGGCACTGCTGGGCTGTAGTTGTGCTGAAACCAGGACCAACCACAGAGACCAGTATTGATGCATTGGCTCCTTCTGCTCTCCCATCTGTCTGCAACCCTTGCTTTCCACTGGGAGCTCTTTCAGCACAGACCATAATTCTGTCTCCTGGTGGTAAAGCCCCTAGCAGAAAAGGGCCATGGTTCATGAGAGTGGCACCTACTTCTAAAGCACTACAAATAGTAAATCAGTGTCATGACACCAGCAATTAATTTGGTCAGTAACACCAGAACCAAAGCAATAAATCACTGAGCCCTAGCCCAAGCCAAGCACAGTGAAGAAAACCACTGGACATTTTTTTATATATTGCACATCCATGAATTCAACATGGTGCAGGTTTTGCCTTTTTGTGACAGCATTGCAGTATTGGTCTGTGTTTAATATCACATCCTTTCTAACCTCCAAATACTACTCTGTGTTGCTGCTGTTGCAATCACTCATTTCAGGGATGATCTATTTGACTGCTGAATAGTCTAACAATGAGGTAGCTTGTGGAAATAGAAGCCTGGCCAAAAAGACTTCTCGTCTGAAGGCATCCTCTGCCAATAACCATCAGCAAGAGCTGTCCTGACAGGGCAGATACACACTATTGTTCTCAGATTCCAGCAAATGTGAAATTAAGTTGCCAGCTTCAGCGTTGGAGTTCAAAATATCCATAGGGGTCGGGTCAATGGTGGTGGTGCCACAGCTCTACAGTACATAGGACCCATTGTTCCCCCATGAGTTTTTTCCACAAGTCAGGCGTATAAAATCACAGACATTAATTTAATGAGCTAGTTTTCGGGAGATTAGTCCCACCATGAGCTGGATTATTCTGAACATATGGAGACGCGGTCTGGCTATGAAGTATGTAAAAGAATGGCAGATATTTGGGAATGCTGACTTTTTGGGCTGAGTGAATCTTGTATTAAAATTTTAACTCTTCATACCACTGTTGGGACTGGTTTGTTGTTTGGTTTTGTGGAGTTTTTTTAATCTATAGAAATGGCAGTCATTGTAATTACTGCAGTTTAGCTCTGTAGCAAGAAAAAATGGAGTCCAGGGTGTGTATATTTATGACAAATCAGATTTATAATGAAACATGTGAGAAACCAGATCATGGAACAAATGTAAGCTAATGCTGAAGTTTAGTAATGTCTTCGAGCAATAGAGGAAAGCCTTAGGCACAGAAGATATCTGTGCGTGAGAGATTGTCTGAGATCAGAGCCCACTGAACTCAAATTTCAGGGATAAAAATCTCAGAGGTATCCAAGTGACTGAGAAGCCTGTCTTCGCTGTTTTTTGTTGTTTTGGGGTTTTTTTGTTTGGGTTTTTTTTTTTTTTTTTTTTTTTTTAGTATTTTAGAGCTAAATCCACAGAAGGAGTTTAGGCTAAGCAGCTCCTCAGTTGCTAACCAAACTCTGCAGGACCAGAAATATATTTTTTTGGTAGTAACATTGCCTAGGATAAGACATCATTTATCCATTGTGAATAATCAGTGCCTATCTCACCATTGTCCTTTGTTTAAATTCACAGTAAAGACATTATTATACCACCAGCTCTGTAACCTGTGAGGTCCATCTTCAAAGACATTTTAGATGATGAGGAGATTTGTACAGAACATTGTACCCTGAAGTAAATTAATTAGAACAAATAACAGGCTTGGGAGATTCAGCATCATCTCTGCCCTCTGCCTGAGACCTCTAACTCTTAGGAAAGAACCTGGACCACAACTGGAAGAAATTGTATTTGGAGGAAGCCTTTACAATCTCCATCTCTCCAGTTGGAGCTCATTCCCTCTGTAAGCAGTAGTTGAGTAATAGTTGAGTAGTTGTAGTAGTAGTAGTTAATTGCAGCAACCATTAACATTCCATTTCTTTCCCTTCCCGAATGGTGACTCAGCCTCTGTGTTTGTAGAATCATTGTCATGAGTTTTATCTCTCGGTGGTCTAATAAATATTTAGGGAATCTGATCAAAGTGAAACAGCTTAAATTGGAGAACTTTAGAGTCTTGTTCTCCAGGCTCCAGAGCTCCCTTTCAGGCCCTTTCTCACAAGCCCTGGGCTCTTATGGCAAAGATGGGAATGAATGTCCACAGATGGAAGACGAGTATGAGGCTGAGGCTTGTTTAACCATAGAGAAGAAGAAAGTGACATCAGAATTTCTCAGGACAATCTGGTTTGGATGTCCAGTTCCCTAAAGCCTGGAGTTAGTTATGTACTCAGTCCTGGTGGACATGGCTTACCCCAACCCTTGTCTTTGGATTTTTGTCTACTACAGAGGGCATGATGGGGGACAGGGCTCAATTCAAGACTCTTTGGATCCTCTCAGTGGTCTCTCTGCCTGGAGAAAGCAATGTCATCATCAGATGCTGTGTTAAAGCTGCCTCATTTTGGACATATTTTTCGAAGCCTCATGTAGTACAAGTTTTGGATTAGTTCTGCCTCTGTGTCAAATGCTTCACAGTCATACTTACACTTCACTTACACTGAGATAATGTGTGGTTTAAAGCAGGTGGTCATAAAACATTGTATTTCTCAGACTTGCAAAGAGATGCAGTTCTATGTACTTCAAGGGGCCGCACTAATTTTTTTGACTAAGAATTTTCCCCTTTTAAAAAAGTGCTCAGGTATCATGTAGATGTGGTGCAAAGCATATAACTGACACCACTGTATTTTCATCTTTCAGATTCCTCAATGCCTTTAAAATTAAACATAAATTGCTTTTAACATTATGCTTTCAACCAGCAGAGAGTTAGAGGATTAATGCAAGAGCTCAGGTGTGACAAGTAAAAAAGTTTACAATGATCTCCTCTAATTTCTTATTCCCTGAATCTACAGAAAACTGATATAACTCAGTCTTACTCCCAACCGTAATATAAAATCAAAAGGTGATTTATTATCTTTTATTTAGCACAAGAAAAGCCATTTCAAAAGAGGGGAAAGGATAAGTCTTCTGCAAGCTCACCACAGGCTCCCACTATAAGGTGGTTAACCCATTATATTTATTTCATCCTAGATGGTAATTAATCAGAGCTACTGTTAAGGTGTGCTGAAACCTGACCATTTTCAGTGATTTTGCAGGACCTGAAAAAGGTTTCCTGCACAACCTGCTCTCTGTTCTGTTGTATCAGGGAAAGTACCTGTTACTTCAACGAGGAAGCTGTTAGACCTATCTCTGCAGTTTGTCAGGATAATTCAATTGATGTTCTACCTAGAACCCTGCAGGACCACAGCTGCTGCAATGGATAGACCTTTGTTAAGCCTTAAATTACTGATTTAACAAGCTGAGCTAATGAAATGGGGTTTTAATGAGGTGTTTTAGCTAGGTTCAATGTATTTCCCTCTTCATCTCAGCCCTACATGTCCTGAGCCTTTTTACAATACAGCTTAAAAAATCCCCTCATTTTTCAACTAGAATGACCCTTGATATCTCATTTAATAGATGAAAATATAATATTCAGATATTCCAATCAACTTCAACAGTGGCTGTGGCCTTTCTCTAAGCAGCAGCTACTCACCAGGGTAAGGATCACGATACCAGGCTGGAAGCCCTTTAGCCTGACTCGTGGTAGTTCACATGTCCTCTGCTCTCAAATTAGATTTAAAATTACACCTTTGATAAGTGATATGTCTCATCTTTCACGGTGCCATGTTGTAGCATTTAGGAAGCTGTGTCACTTTTTTAATGACAAATATTAAAATCAAGCTCTTTGATTTCAGAAATCAACATGTTTACTTATCAGCTCCTCCGTTTGATCCAGATTCACATAGTCATTAGCAGAGATAATGACAAATTGCCCCATGTGACTGGGATGTGAGCTGAAGCCTCAAATAACAGAGAAGTAGCACACAGATCACCCAGCATAACTACCTTACTTGAAAGCTACTTTAATTTTATAAAGCAAGTTGTCAAATCAATGTCTCTGCTGTCAAACAAAAATATATTTTTAAAGGAATGCCTCAAAAATCCATAGAGGAAATGCAAGTCCAGCATGACATTTATTTGATTTCATTCCTCAGGCGATGCCATAAAAATTGATCAGACCACATTTAATGGAGAAATCATTAGAAGTCTAATTCAACCAACTCCAGAAATATTTATGAAGAACAGTTAAAAACCACTGATATGATACAGGATGATGCTTGTTGTAGTATTATTAATAGCTAAGAAGATGCAACTTTAATATAGGATTTCTACAGGAACTCTGTAATACATTTTCAGCAGCTTTTATACAATGAATTGCTGTTAAAACAGCACAACCTTCCAAATTGCTGTTAGGTAAAGATGGGCTTTGTAGGACCTGATATTTATCCATTTTGACCTTTAATGCCTTTTACAGTAATTGTTGATCCAGTAAAAATCTACTTTATCAGTCTTACCCTGGTAGAAATATGACTTCAAGCTTTCACTGGTCAGCCCCATGGCGGTCTGTTACTTAAAGTCATGATTTTGTTTAACTCATTTTCCCCCATTTAGAATGATAAAATGGCTTAGGTTGGAAGTGCTCTTAAAGGTTTCAATACCCCTGCTGTGAGCAAGGACACCTTTCACTAGACCAGATTACTCAGAGCTCCATTCAACCTGTTCTTGAACACTTCCAGGGATGGGGTATTCACAACTTCTCTGGGCAACCTGTTTCAGGGCCTCACCACCCTCACAGCAGAAAAAACTATTCCTTAATATCTAATCTAAAGCTACTCTCTTTCACTTTAAAACCATTCCCCCTTGTCCTGTTACTACATGTTCTTGTAAATTGTCTCTCTCTGTGTCCTCCTTGCTCTGAGTTGCACTGAATGATCTGCACATAAATGCCCAACAATAATTAATTTACTGATAAAGAATGATTACCATCCTCTAATGCTACAAGTCTGTGTGAAATCTTTGCAACCAGGAAGCAAACACAGTAGTCAGTACAGGGGTTTCTGATAAAGATACTAGTTATTTTAGCTCATTGAAAGGCCTTCTTGGTGCTCCTTGTGTGTGCTCTTTTCTTCTCCTCTCTTTGTTAAAATTTTTGCACACTCTTGCAAAAAACAACAAACAAATAAACAAACCCAAACAAACAAACAAAAAACCCAAACCATAAAAAAGTGAAAATGGCTTTTTCACTAAAGGACTGTCATCTTAGAGGGAATTTGCCAGAAGTGTGGTTCAGCAGAGCATCTCTTAGAAGAAGAAAGGAATTCTCTGCAATTTGAGAGAGGCTGCATCTCCTTTAGTATAAACCGAACCAATTCAAAGCACTCTTATTCTTCACAGCCGTTCTAGTCCATGGGGCTGGAGAGGAAGGCTCTCTGGGGTGGAGCCTTTTTCATACATAACCAGTGCCAGCAAATGCTCATAGTAGAGACAAAGCCTTGTTCTTAATCCAAGGACCATAGCTAAAAGACAAAGATAATACACATATACACAAACACATATACAAAATAAAAATCATCTAAAGTCCAGATTCCCAGATTCTCTCGTGTCTTCATGCTCTTCTGAGCAGACTCAGCACAGCAGCTTGTCTGAAAGATGAGTGATATGACATGAAAAAAAGTAATATATAAAATTTAACATTTTAAACTTTATACTTCAGTCTTCTGTCCCTGGTTCTATATAGTCAGGTAAACCTCTCAGTATTGGGAGAGAAAAATGGCTGTTAATTGGCAGGAATTTTATGTACATAGTGATTTTCCACTTTGATTTTTCCACACAAATTTCTCTCAGTGACCAGGGATGCTACGTATCCAAGCATGCAGCTCACTTTGGATTGCACATACCAGCCCTTATTGCTTTCTTCAGAGAAATCTCAGCTGTGACAGAGCTTCACAGACCTCTGAAGGAGGGTTCTGTAGTTCTGGGTCTGGGGATATTCCAGATGTCCCTATCTTACAATCTTAAAGTTAGGAGGAGAAAAATAAAAAACAAGATACCAAACCCAAGCTTGCAGACTGAAGATTGCAGGGTGGTCCACCAGATCATCCACTCAGAGCCACAGAGGTGCAAGGTCTTGGAGCAGATCAGATGCAGCCCAAGGAGCTGCAGAAGACTGAGAAAATACATGTCAACAGTCCCACTGCATACCCTGGATTGTATATTTTGCAAACAGGACATGGCCTTGTTCCTTCACTTACCCCATGAATCTCTTAGTTCTTGATTTAATCCTAGGGCTAACAGATCATTGGTTAACTAACTCCTTCCAATATTTCTTGATAACCCTGAAGGAAAAAGAGAATGGATGGTTTCCCTTACCAGAATAGCACTGGTGATTTTGACACAAACACTTGGTAAAAATAAATACTGTGTGGGATAAGCTTCCTCAAATGTATTGGAAAACTTGTCTTTCATCCTCTCTGCCTTTTATGATCCTACAGCAAGTGAAGGCAGTCATTCCATCCCTGGAAGTGTTCAAGGCCAGGCTGGATGTGCTTCTGAGAAACTTGGTCTAGTGAAAGGTGTCCCTGTCCATGACAGGGGGTCTGGAACTAGATGATCTTTAAGGTCCTTTCCAACCCAAGCCATTCTACAATTCTGTGATTTATTTCCACTGCCTTCACAGAACAACAGGTATCTGCCCTCATCAGCTCTGCATGCAGAGGGACAAGCACTCACCCCACATGGGGCACTGCTGGGAAACTCTGCAGGATGGATAGAAATGCCACTCCTCAGAGGCCAACAGCTGCCCACAGGGTGAGAGAGAGGGTGGCATGTCCCTAACCAGGACTCTGGGATTATTGTGACTCTCTGGGATGGTCTAAGACCCAGAAGCATGTTAGGAAGTAAAAATATAATGAGAGGAAATATGTGGACATTGTAAGGCAGAAGGAACTCCCTTTCCATGGGATATCCAGAGAGCTGAAATCACTTTAAAAAATGGGGTTGATAAACAATGTGAGGAGAGTAGAGAAGCAAGGGCAGAATGCAAAAGGACATTTGCTGACTGAGTGATGACAAATTGGGGACGTGTAGCTACCGTGCGTGACATTGCAGGGAGAAATATTTTTCTCATGCACATACTGTTGTCTGACCTTAGTTCTTCATCCCCAGAATCATTGTCTGCTGCCCTCACTCTCTAAAATAAAAATTATCCTTGTCTTATTGGGAAATGTACCCATGGGAAGCGAATCAGGAATCAGGGAATGTGGAGTGGGTTTTTTTGGCCATGTGTCATGGTGAGAACTCCAAGCAGTAATCTGGGAAGTTTACATGGAACCCTCATATATCTCAGCACTTTCCACCACCAAAAACCCATGTGAGTACAAAATATGCATATGAACTACATTCATTTGATTGGGATAATTTGAAGGAAATCTCTGGTCCACAGAGGTAGGTCATGTAGGATTTATGTACCTTGTGGTGACTGCTGTTTTTAGTGTAACTGGATGATTTTGTGCCTTTGGCGAGAGTCTCTCAGAATCTTTTTAATGCTGAAAATCGTATTAATGTGTGAAGGGCTGAGCAGACAGATTTACCTGTTGCTTGCCCAGGAATATGCGGGAATGAGAGTCACTTTTCACCTCTCTAATATGAAGGATTTTGAGAAGAAACTTCTCTCAGGAATCGGACGCAGTCACCTTCTCACTGATCCTGCTGTAAATATTGGAGACATCTGTGAGTTTTCCTGTAGCATGGTGAAACAGTTAGGGGGGGACTAATGGACTGAATTAAATGTTGTCATGACTTGTAAAGTCAATTTACTTAGGCTGTAATTATAATCTGCCTGAAATGACAGGAGCTGTGGTGTGGCTTTATGGACCCTGGCTGGGAGAACAGCTAGCACAGGGGGGAGTGGGAGGGGTGCTTGGATCCTGACAATGCCAATGTCATGGTGTGCTCCTGCACAAAAGGGAAATTCTCCTTGAGTACAGCCAGAAGTGCATCCTGCTAAAGCACGAAGATTTGCAGCTCTTCAGATTTTTGTACTGATGAACATTTAGAATAGAACCAGTAATTTGCTGGAAAATTGAGGTTTTAATGGGGGGGGAGATAAAATAATTCACAAATGCTTGTTGAATTTTGTACTTTTTTGGTTTTTAAGTGTGTGTTACATTGTAAAATGCAAAATTTGATTTTTCCATCCATACCTTTCTAGCAATAATGATTTAAGGAGATAAGCAGTAAAATCTCATACGGAATAAATCTTTTGTTTTACCAACTAGTATATCTAGAAAAAAAAATCATGTAGCATATAAGAACTGCTGTATATTTTAAAAGTTTTAGATTGAAAGAAAATTATTTTCTATATCACTTTTGTTTTGCCAGGACCCAAGATGATCACATTTCTTTTTCATTTTGACTCAAATTACTTTTTACAATTATTAAATTCAATGTCAAACCATAAATAAATGTACTTCATCTAGCGCCATCTACCATTTGAGCTCCATGTTATTAATTCATAAATCACTGAAAAAAGTATTTTAAGAGCACTTATTTCTAAACTTGCAATGCACTTTGTTAACAGCTGTAGCCAAATAAAAAAGACAGAGAACTAAAAAAGCTAAACAGATACTTTATATTACCATTCGAAAAAAAAAATACATACCAGGATAAAGAAAAATATTTATTATGTAGATTTCATTAAATAAACTGTAAAAAGTTATATTTCTTCCACAAGTGACAATTCTCCCCAGCAGCCAATATTTCCAAACCGGATGAGTAGGAAATTATTTTATTCACTACAGACTAATACTACTGGTTTTGCTCATTAGTATGTGATCTACAGTCATTTAGATCTGTGCAGTTCCATGTTGAGCGTGTTGGGTGGTTTCACGTCAGAAATTTTCAGAATTATCAGAGTTTTTTTTTCTTAATGCTATAAGGTAATGTTTCCAAAATGACTTAGCTACTTTTGCCAGTGAAAAATAGTAACCCTGGAACAACCCATTAAGTTTGGAAATTTTCTCTGAGCTTTTTGTTACTCTTGTTTTATTTTTGAGAGGAATCAATTTAAGAAGTTTTGTTCCAACAGCCCAAATTTATTGTTTCCTTCCATACAGATGAACTGAATCATCTCTACTTTGTTTGTGAACTGAGAAAAGTGTTTTATGATAAGGCTAAGTCAAATTAAAAAATATTTAATCAAATGTATTTGATTATACACTCTGGAATGGTTTATTTAAAGTTACAAGCTTCATAATTTAGACATTTATCAATTATACTAGAATTAGGATGTCTATCTTTTCACGTTCCTCACTAACTGTAACATTTCCCTCTCCCTGGAAAATCGTGCCCTAGGAAACATTGGGAAATGAGAGTTGGAGCTGCTTCACAGTAAAGAGTGAAGTGGTTACTGAAGTCAAGGCATTGAAGTCTGAAAGCCAAGTCCTTGATAAAGCAAAGGAAGACTAGCTATGACATCTGATCCCAAATCAGCACAAATGTATTTATGGTATTGAATAATAATATATTGCAGTTTAATTTTTTCAAAACGGACACCAATTATGAACTAAAGCCATGTAATCAGACACCAATTTTATGGACAAGTTGATTCTAGGGACAGTGACTCAAACTGTAACATTGGTACATTTTTTCTTACCTACAAGTCAAGAGCTCAGCCTCTGATCACTTTTATCATTATCTTATCCTGGAGCTGTGCACCTGCATCTGTACAAACTCTTTATGGTTCAGTGAAGGGATACTGACATTCAAAAGCAATAATTTGTCATACAAGCATTCTCTGAGTGCTTGTCTAAAAGAACATACAGTAATTCTTCAGGCCTTTAGCAATGTAGCCACAAACTGAAACAGAGAGAACACATTGGCCTTCTCTCCATGTTCACTGTTAAAGCCTCAAACCCTTAGAGTGTATTTCCTCAGTTTCCTTAGTTTTCTAATAGATGATTCTTATCTAGTCTAAATAAAATACTGCTAACCATTGACAATTCATTGTCAACTAGAAATTAGAGAAAAAATTGCAGTTGGTGGGAGCAGTAGAGTCTCCTGCCCTTGTGTTCCTTTCTCATGGAAGATAAGAGAATGACAAGAAAGTAAGAGGATTTGTGGAAAGGGCTGAAAAAATGTGCAGATGAGTCAATCAAGGAGAGATCATGGATTAAAAATATGTGTGGAATTTGCTCCCCTCCTTGAGATTGACCTGAACATGTAGTACATTGAGCCCAGGCTTGGAGAGGCAAAGAAAGCCCTTGTGCCTTCAGTTTCTAAATAAAACCTGCCATCTATGGAATAAGCAGAAACCTGGGCTGCAGTTCAGGGTACTTCCCTGCTGGAGGCATTGAAAGTGGTTTGGTGGGGTTACAGAGAGCATCCGAACTGTTGAAATGTCTGGGTTTGTTCTGCAAGGCTGAAGGACCCCCAAACTTTGGTTGCTCTGGAGTTGGGTCAGCAGTTGACCAGCTGAGGGGATGACCTAAGGAAATGTGGGAAGACACTGAACTGTGAGAGGTAAATCCCCTACAACTCCATGAATCTGTAGCAGAATATTATTTGGAGATGCAAAGTGGAAAAAGGGAGAATATCAAGAATGGTTGGTAACCCACATTTAGAACATGGACATTAAAAAATTTGGCCAGTAATGTGTAATTTTTAAATTTTGTCCAAGATTAATCCTCCTGTACATTTTGCATTTCCATCTGGGTGAAATATTTATCATTTGCCTGAGCTATGAATACATTTTACATTAGAAATATGTAATAGCCTTAAAAAACAAAGGAGAGTTTCAAGTAAAAAGTCACAATGTCTCCAATAGGTGACTTCTGTAGAACAGCTATTCCAGGTAGACCTCTGCAGGCACCCCTTCCCTCCATATTTATCAACCTGTAGAACAGCAATCTCAGCCCAATACCTGGAGACAGGCCCACTGGTACAAACTTTTCTTCTGAATAAAGGTGATTGCACCGTGCTGTTATTTTTGTTTACAGACACCTCGAGGCTCCCCTGAATATTGTTTGTTGGGTGTTTACAGCTGAGGCTGTATGTGGCTTAGTATAGTCTAATAGTTCCTTCATCCCCACTCTGCATCATGACATGGCAAGGCTTTTGAAGAGTAAGTAGGCCATCCAAAACAAAAGCAGAAAATTAAATTCAGCATCCTTAATGTGTAGTGTTTTCCAAAGCTTCTGTTACTTTCATGACATCTCGCCAGAGCTATTTATGTCTGAGGGGAGTTAGGAAAAAGATCACATACTGTACAGAGAGCAGAGTGTTAAATATATGCAAAGTAAAGAAAAGTGTTATCACAAAAAATATTTATTTCATAGTTGTTGCCTCAAGGACTGTGCTTTGTTACAACTTTAAGGAGAGCAGTGCTATATTAGCATCAGGTTTAAAATTCTTATAAATATTAAGAACAAGTTACATCTGGAGCATTTATATAAAGCAGTACGTGAAGTTTTCCACATTGTGTAGGAAGAAAGGAAACACCTTTACTGCACCACTGTCTGTTCTATAGCCAAACTTGCAAACTGGAAACGAGAGATCGCTCAAAGAAAAGAAAGATGTTGAAAGGAAGCAGAAAGATGCTGCACTACCCTCTTCACTATATTCCTTGCTTTCACGTGAAATTTAATTCCTTTGTAAGGACTTGAATAGTTACAGCAAAATTGAGGAAATTTAGAGTGCAAAGGAGAAATGTCTGTATCTGCAGCAAAAAATGTTGGTGTGTGAGCAGATCCAGGCTTTGGCTGGTTCCCTCCACTTGCATTTAAAATATTCCCTTTCACAGGAACTTTTGCAGAAATGTTTAAGGTTATCAAAGAAAGAATTCCCACATTAAAAAATTACAGGTTAAAAACAATCTTGTCTCCAAGGATATCTTAATTACAACGAATGTATCGTTTGGTCTTAAGTACCAACTTGCTTTGCTCTTCAGAAAGGGGTTTTTAAAGGGAACTCACAGCCACAGGCTGACCTAAGTGAAATCCTCTCCCCCAGTCCTCCCCACAGCCGTATGGATGCCAATTTTGTGAACTGATTACAACAGTGGGAGTGTTGGTAGGTGTCAGAGCAGAACCATTTTATTTTTATAGCCCTGATCATCTGCATGTAGGCATAATTTAACAAGAACCAGCCAAAACAATTTCAAAAATATTATTTACCTAAAGTTGGGTATTTTTTTGTGGATTTTTTTTTTAATCTTCAGGAGTTTCAATTCCCTTGTATGTTCCTTTCTACAGCTTTCATTAATGTCAGATGAATGCTTCATGAATAATTCCTCTAGTTTCCTAAATTGAAGCAGAATTCCATGCTGAGGTCAGTTTTCCCTATCACTTCCTTAGTATGAGCCACTGAAGGTTGGATACTTCCTCTTCGGGGGTCACTCATGGGTAGGCATCTTCACAGAAAAGATGCCAGTGTGCCCATAGAGGATGTCTCAGAATATTAAATACAAATGAACTCAGATTTCCACCTAACTCAGGCCTACTCCAGTACTTCCTCTAATATCCACTTTTGTCTCAAAAGAAATTATCATATTGTAGCAGCAATAAGGTCCTCCCTTTTGTGTTTGATTTTCTTCATGAAATAAAAGTCATAGACCCCGTCTCTGTCATTAGCAACAGACAGTTCTCTATATATTGTCATTCAAAACCAGGAGGGAGCTCCCACACCTTCCTTGGCAGGTTGGACAGGTGCCTGGCTGAAAAATAACCATCAGCACAAACTCCAAGACTTTTATTATGATTCAGTCTGCTCAGAAACTCCCTAAATTTTCAAGCCCAACCTTTAAACCAATTGTCACTCCAGTTTTATGCATCATTTACGGTACAAAGACTATCAGATACCCAGCTGTCACACAATACTGATGGGATTTAGTTTATTGGACTGCTTTCTCTTTTTTTTATTTTGATTGGTAAAGACTGGGACAGGGAGTCAGGAGGATCTTTGACTTCATCCAGTTTATTTTGTATACTATGAAAGAAAGATATAACTCATTTTTTTTCCATGTTCCTTGGCTAGTGACATAACACAGGAGCTGACCTCGAGTTCTTGAGCTGACAAGGTACTCTTTCTGGTTATTTTTTGGCCCTGATACTTTCCTATCCTGACATTGCTCAACCCTAGAGGGCAGAATAATGTTCACTCTTTTGCAGCTCCTGGTGTTTGCTGAGTTTAAACATGGAAACACATTTTCCTGAGAGAAACAGAAGTCATGAGATATTTTCCTCCCATCTAGTGTGTTTTGAGTGTTGTTCTTTCTGTTCACTGTGAGACCTAGTCACCTCTTGCATTTGAAAGCATTTCAGGTTCTCAGTCTTAATTTTTTTAAACAGTATGCATTCCATCTCAATTATTTTGGTTTTCTGCTTATACATTTAAAACCTCCATTATTTTTTTAAAAATGTTTTATCTCTCAGGAGCAGACATAATTCCTTTTAGGCTTTGTTTTAAGAGTTTCAGAAACTCAGAAAGGGGATAATGCCCCCTCCCTGTGTTTCACCATGGTACCTTTTAAAAAACCAAACCTTTAAGTGAAAGATCAGCAGCACTCCTAATGCAGATGCAGACCTTTAGGAAGCACATCAATGCAAGCCACTGCTCTCAGGGCTTGTAGATTTGAACCCTGTCAGAGTTTATCTGCTACCAGCTTCAAACTGTGGTTTGACATTTCTGGTCAAGAGGGGTGCCCTTGTGAGTCCCAAGAGGGGTTGAATCTGAAAAGACAGAGAGGAGCATATTGTCTCCCTACAGCAGTTCACTGCCAGCTTCCACTGCATAGATACCTGTTACCAGCAAGACATTGCTTTGAGGAAGATCATCACAGCATGATCTTGCTTGTGCCTGCAGTAGCAAGCCGTCAAAGCACAGCAAGAGAGAGAGAGATGGCAGGAAGCATCAAAGGGGAACTGCTAAAGACTGAATAGGAATGAAGATAAAAGCTGCAGCCAGTGTAACTCCCTTCCCAAAGGGAGGGAGCAGAAGTGCAATGTAAGGAGGAGTGGTCACAGGAGACCTCAGGGCCAATTCAATCCTCCTGTAACCTAGCTGTTACAATAGACTGATAACTCAAGTGAGAAAATCATGAGAAAATTGCTGTGGTGCACAAAAGATGCCTGTAAAACACTGCAGTGCCATATCTCAGGGTTGCTGGGGACTGAGATACTACATTCCATTTTTTCCTGATTTAACAGATGAGCTGTCGATCTCAAAGCTCTCTAGCACTGCAAAATCCACAGCTGCTTTCATACATAATAGTACGACAATTGTGTACAAAGCCCAGCCCATCAGGGTCAGAAAAATGGGCCTGAAAAGGGCAAGTAAGCTGCTGGCAGCCGTAATCCAAGTGTTTGTCCATACCAAGAGAGGTTGCCCTCACTGTCTGGAAACAAAATATGAGGACTATTGCTCATTGGTGTAAGAATACAACTTTTTCTGTTCCTGTGGTTTAGGTATCCATGAGAAAGCCATTCCCAGGAGTAAGTTCCTTGCTATTTTCAGTCTATACTAGGTGCAAGCTTGAATGATTAGATCTAACTCTTAAGCCAGTCAAAAATTCTCAATCCACTTAGATCAACCTTCAAGCCACACATCCCTGGTAGAGGGATAAAACTTCACAGGGATTATGAAGATGATCAAGGCCCAAGAGCAAGGCTTGGAAAATGTACTAAATGTACCCAGCTTTAGAAACCAACAGGCAGCCTCTGGTCAGTTGTGCCCAAAGAGCAAGTCTCAGATTTTCAGATTGTAGAAGCCACACCGCAGATGACCACCCCTTTTCATTCCTGAGCCTAACAGGAATTAGAACAAAGATCAGAAAACATACCTCCTTTTGACCCTCAGCTAGAGCTTTGATTTCAGGAGCCTCACAAAGAGAATTTGCTATTGATACTGGTGAGGAGCTCTCTAAATTTGCAAAGGCAACTCTGTTAGGCAGACTGAAGAGACTGCCTGCAGGGTTATAAACCACAATATAGATATAAACAACTCCCAGGAAAATAGAATAAAGGAGAGAGCTCAGTATGAGCACTTGAGAAGCAGAGGGAACCAAAGAATAACTGACATGTTAAAATAACCAGCAAATAGGAATATTTGGGAAATTTAGGGAATAACTGAGACTCCATGGATTTGTCAGAAAACGGATTTCAATTCATTCGAATAAGAAACTGGAGATCCCCCCAAGGTGGAAGCAAGGGAAGCACACAGCAATGCTTTTACTTTTGAAGCCCTCATAAACAGATGCTGCTGTCATAACAGTGTGCATAAGGTTTCCTGTTGAAGGCATTTGTGCACCAATTCTGCAAGATACTACGTATTTATTTAACATATTGCAAAAATGAGTCACTTAGGGTAGTGCTTGAGGGCTTAGGACTTCCCTTCGCCCTGAAGTTACAGAGTGTTAAGCAGGACATTACCGGGTCTGACACTTTACAAACATGACTGTGAGCACAGTTTTGTTGGTGTGGACCCATACAGATGTTTGTCCAAGGCTGAACCAGCTGTTGTCATGTGTTATGGGTTAAACCTTCCTATAACAAGATCCTCTGCAACTCTACCATCATGATGTGAATCATTGATCATGAGATCATTGAGATCACATTCAAAATCAGCACTTACTAATTAAGTAGAATCTTAAGCACTTGCTTATTTAAAGAGAATTGTGGTATCATGATTGTAGACAGAGGATGTAATATATCAGACTTCACATTCTTCTCCTTTTATAAAGATTTGTATTCCATAGCAGGAATAAGGTATTGGGACAGCTTATGGAGCATTTACATCAAAAAATTTGATGTTCTTTATCAGTAACAACAAAAATGCATTCTTGACTTCAGTGAAGCTGTATTCAGGATAAGCTGGCTGTCTTAGCTTAGGCTCTGATTCAAGACTGCAAATCTTGTGTGAAGTCACACACACATTTGCTAATATTTAAATATATTTTTAAACTCTATTATAATCAATGGAGTTTAAGCACATCTAGAAGCAGCACGACTATGGAACTGGCCAAGGACATACCAAAAACCTCAGGTCCTGATAAAAGTTGATCAGGTAGGTGGCAAGAAGAAGTGCCAGGGAGAATGCAGTTCCCAAATGGAAACATTTGATGTAAGCACATATTTAAGTGCTTCCTTGAACAAAAATATTCCCTTCTATTTTTTGTGAATGCATACAGCTTAACTCAGGACAGTCCTGATATTTCCTGGCCCCTTGCTCATTTCGGCCCCTTTCTTAAGGAAAATATGCAGAAACAGTTCACTTGCTCTTGCAACAGCTGCCAAATCTCTGCAAATTATAACCTGATGTATTAAAGTAAATCAAGACCACTTTTGGCCTGTAAGCTCTGGTAGTTATGCAGCTGGGGCAGCTTCCTTATCTATACTCGAAGAAGGCACCTACCTCAGGGAGAAATGTGAGCGTGGAAGGTGCTGGTGAATCCGACTGTCGCCACCCCCAGCTGTACAATCCCTGTCTCAGACTTCCTACAGTACCATTTTTCTGGGCTCTGTCTTGAATCAGAACTGTGAGTTTTACACTTTTGCATTTAATAAGCCTGAATATTAAATAAAAATGCACAGTCACTTGTAAAAGAAAACTCAGGTCCTGCTAGCTCTTGTCAATCTTTTCACACTGTCTTTCTATTGAGAGTTCTCTGCTCTGATGTACAAAAGTCAGACATAGAAAAAGGTGGATGAAAAACTGCCTCCCAAGTGCTTTTATGGTTTTGAAATTATAGTTTATTTTTCCACTTCATTCTTCCGATTCATGATAATCATTGTTATCTCTTTTTCCTAAATCTTTCTAACAGAATGGCACTATTAATAGTTAAGCAAGTTTTCTGCTACCTATTATTCCTCTGCACTTTTTAGGGAACAACATTCATTTAAAAATTTAAAGTGGCAACCTCCATCTGTGGCTCTGTGGGGCTCAGGGGTATAAACATGGACGCTCCCCTTTGCTTTTCATTTTTAAGCACAATAAAATACAGCTTATTTAGGTCATTGTATACTCTTTTTTTGGCTTTTTAGCTTTCCTTTTTTTTTGTGAGTTTCAAAACAAAACTTTTTGCCTCTGACTGCACTAATTTATGCAACATTGCACGTGAATTACAAGATATAGATCAAGGTTTTTCTAAGGTTACCTGTCACTCTGGTATTTGAACATCTTCTATATGATCCAGAAATCTGGTAAGCGTTAATCTAGGTCAATGTACCCTCCATGAGAAAAGATATGGTCTTATCACAGGTTAAAATAGCAGTGAAAAACAAAAAGAAACAAACAACAATATAGACTTTTGTTCAGTTTGGCAAGATTCTCTGTGAGGGTTTTGTCATTAACTGCTACTGCTAGTTAAAATGCAAATGTCCTTGTCTATACAGCTGTAGCCATGAACTGTAATAAAAATATTTTTATTTATTAATTTATGTATAAGAATGTAGATGTGCCCCACCTGTGCCAGTTTATCACCAGGAACAAAGCTGAAGTTTATTAAGGAGAATTTCTTTATTTACTTTGTTTCACAAGCACAAGTCAGATGGCACATTTGGGGGAGCTGCTGTGAGAGACCAAAGTCAAAAAAATCAGTTTGCTTTTTGCTTTGAAAGAGACTCCAATGATTTTGGCCCTCTTGTAGCATTCCACAGCCTCCGTGTGAGTCTTGGAGCCTACAAAACTCCCTCCTGCTCAGTCAATAGACTGAGCTGCAGTACAATGCCCAGGCTGCAGTATGAAAACCCCAGGTGTGCACAACAAAATCAAGAACTTTCATTAGAGGACAAATCCCAGCACATGGAATGTCATGCCAAAGGAAGGCGGCTCAGGAAGAAGCAACACTCCCCCAGTCAGGTCAGTGTTGCCAATGGGAGGAAGGCCCTGAACACCTGTACTGGGACAGCTTTAAAGAGGAGCGATGATGGGATCTCCCCAGACTGCTCAGCTGCAGTGCAGCCACTGAGCCTGCAGGACACAGAGCTTTATCCAAGGCATTCAAGCTCAAAAGCTTCATAGCAAGATGTGTTTTCCTGTGCTCCCTCCCCATCTTATCTTCATTGAGACATTATTTCTCATAAATAAACTGATGCATTTCTGCATCATCTTTATACTGCCAAGGATTTTTGCATTGATATATGTTGGAGATGGCCTTTAAAATAATAATAAATCCTGGTAACGGTGATTCAGAAGCAACAGGATCTGCCTTGGCACACCTCTAGTTTAAAAGATACTTCACTGCAATTAATTAGTTGGAATCTGAGAGCTTCCAGAAGGAAAGTTTTATGAGTTAGCTCTTTCCTCTGGGAAGGTATCATTCAAGCCAAATCACTGTTAACTGACATATTCACTCTTGAATTCTTTTAACTCAGCATCCACCCAGACTGTTTCCTCTCTTCAGAGGAAAAGTGCCTGTGGAAAGTTATGCACTTTTATCTACTTCTTTCTGATTCTTTTTGTTTATTTATATTTTTTTTCTGAAAAAGAGAGAAAAAAGTACATTTAATGTTGATGTCACTTCTCTTGACACTGAAGTTTTCGCACTGCCTGCAAAACAGATGGAGAGTTATAATGCCAGCAGGGTAAACTTCCCTCACCACACAGTGAGTCTTCTTTTCTTCATTGAAGCCTGTGGAAAGAGTTTTCTGAATACCAGATGTTTAAATGGATGTGTTGGCACGAAAAGCATTTCCCCACTGCCCCTCCTCAGTGGGAAACAGTACCCACACTGTTACCCACAGACAAGAATCCTCTTCTCAGTGATATCAGCAGTAGGGGAGGCTCCACTCATCAGCGCTGGTGCTGACATCCAGCCAGCACCTTCTCCAGGAACGTTTTCTCAGGCAGAAGCTTCTGTAGCCCTTTGTTGATTCTTCTGATTTGTAGGAAACTTGGGGCTGGTCCTGAGAAAATTAGTTGGGCTCCATGCCCACCTGGAAAGAGGTGAATATCCAAGGACCCATGTCAAGGCAGGTGGGGAACACCTGTCATGGTTTAACTCCAGCTGGCAACGAAGCCCCACGCAGCCCCCACTCACTCCTCTGGGCGGGATGGGGAAAGAATCAGAAGAGTAAAACTGAGAAAACTTGTGTGTTAAGAAAAAGACAGTCCAATAGGTACACTAAAATCTGTGCACACAAGCAAAGCAACACAATGAATTCATTCATCACTTCCCATGGGCAGGTAGGTTCAGCCACCTCAGGACAGCAGTGCTCCATCTCACACAATGGTGACTTGGGAAGACAAAATATCATCACTATGAACATCCCTCCTTCCTTCTTCTTCCCTCAGTGTTATACGCTAAGCATGACGCCTTATGGTTTGGAATATCCCTTGAGTCAGTTTGGGTCAGCTGTCCTGGTTGTATCCACTCCCAGCTCCTTGTGCACCCACAGCCTCCTCACTGATGGGGTGGGGTGGGGTGAGGAGCAGAAAAGTCCTTGATTCTTCCCAGCAATAATGTAAACACCCCTGTGTTAACACTGTTTTCATCACAAATCCAAAACACAGACCCATACCAGCTAGCGTGCAGGAAATGGTCTCCATCCCAGCCAAAACCAGCACAAGACCAATGCTGTTACAATGCTGCAACCAGGTCTTCTTCTTCAGGAAGAGCCATCGTGCTACCCGCTCCTCTGGATGCCAATATTTAGAGAGCTGGAAGAAAACCAAGAGGCCTTTTTTCTTTCTCCTCCCCTGATTTGTTGCAACAGGCTCAAGCCAAACTATCATGGCCTGAATGGTAGTTCCATATTTTTTCTCCTGACCGGGGAAAACAAAAGGCTTGTGTTACTTTTGTGAAAAATTAACATTTCCTTTATCCTTCAAGGATCATTCAGGGTTCTTTAAGTTCAAGCCATGTGAGCCATGGTTGCTGAGAGATTCATTGCTTGATAAATAGCCATCCTCAACAGAATGATTAATCACAGGACTGATTCAGTGCTTTTGTTTCATGCTGTACACTTGCAATTGTGTTGCCAGTTTGCTTTGGGTATAGGATGCCTCTTTATCAAACCATGCTTTTTCCTCTAAACCTAGAGACTACAAGATATCGTCGCATCATAAATTTTTTAATATACCCTATTTGAAAGCAGACTGATTTCCTGTCTGACTTGCTCATCTATTACCTAGAGAGGATGAAAGTGAAGTTCTTTCTTGTTATGTAACATTACCCTGATCTGATTATTATGCATGGAACCACATTGCAAGCTCTTCAGTGTGAAAAAAACTTGGGAAACTGTTATAGTAAACAAGGAGAAACTAAACCCATGGATTGGATTCCATCAGGAAATCTTAACTCTAAAATCCACAACACGTGGCCTGAAATGTCACACAATTAATTATCATTTAATTTATGCAGGAACTCATTATGGATGTGAGTGGAGATGAGCAAACTGAACAGAATTAAGCAATTCCCTTGGTTATAGACTGCATTATCAAAGAACTCTGGACATGAACCACAGCTCCAGAAATAAGCTGGGTTTTAAATTTCCCCAAGCAACAGAGAAATGACACTTTTTATTTTTGATTTTAGCCTTTTACCTTTCGTAGCTGGAAAACTCTGAAGGGTCAACAGGGAAAAACATTTTCAAGCTGAAAACTTAAGATCTAATATGCTCAACATCAAGAGAAACCTCATCTTCCCATACCCTCATCAGCGTGCAGCCATTTATTTACCCCAGGGTTAATGAGTAAAAGCATTACTAGGTGAGAGCTGGTGCAGCTCATGGCCTCTTTCCACCATATAGAGAGGGAGAGACAAGGAAGGATGAGCATGTCCTAAATTGTGCAAAAGCAGGTGTTGAGTCTTCTCAAGTTGGTTCTGGTGTCTCAGCATTAGTCCCCGGGGAAAAAACAGAAAAGGAAAGGAAAAGTACTAACTTACTCTTCTCAGGGCAGTGTATATATGTCTTGGATACCAGTATTTTGAGGGAGTAATATCTCAAACCAGGGCACACTCCATGTTTGGTTTTAAAGTATGTAAATGTAATCAAATGTATCATCTAACTCTCTTTGTTATAGGTCTGTAAATGCACTCAGAAGACCTGTGTGAAGGGAAGGGTTTGAGCATTGGTCTATAAACAGAACGTGAGACTTGATTCAGCTTCCTTTAAAGTCAAGAAGAAACATTTCACTCAGTAAAATGAGGCTGGTTTTGGAACATACATTGATCAAACCAGGCTAAAGTACCTTCCAGCTGGTTTCATACCAGAGGTATTGATTTCATTTTCACATTTTGATGCCTGCAGCTTAGTTACCCACTACAGATAACTACATGTAGATGCCTGAAATTTGAGTTAAGGCCTGCCTGTGAATTGATAACAGTTGTTAACCATGCCTAATGGGATAAACTAAAGAATTTTAGCCATAAACCAACTACTAACTGATAACAAGAGCACCTGCACCTGCAAAGAATGAGAATAGCAGTTAGGGCATGAAACAATAATCAAATATTTCCAGCAAGAAGTCTATTCCTTCATTACAAACTACAATTTTTTGTTTGTTTGTTTTTTGCTTTGTTCAGGAGTATGACATTGAAATTACAACATCAACTAATTGACTTTAGAGATTATATTCTTATTATATCCTTATTTTTAAAATTTTGTGGAAAGTATCTTTCCAATTTGAGTGTTTGTCTCCTGATAAAAAATAGTTAAATTGTGGATTTTGATTGTGGTTTTTGACAGGGAAACCTCCCTCCACATATCAGTGAGCATGCACCTGTCTTTAAATATATTTGTGCCAAATTTAAAGATATTGTTATGATTATAGGGATTTTACAAACATCACCAAAACAAATGTGCCAAATCTGGGCAATTAAAAAAGAATGATAAAATTGAAAAAAACTTAGTGGATTAAAAAAGAGAGATGAAAATGGCTGCATAATAATAATGAGAGCATCTCTAGTTTTTGTTTGGATAAAATCGATTCCCAAAGATTACCTCTTCACCCCAAGAAGAACAGGGGCACAGGGAATGGGATTTTGTCATGGTTTGAGATAGTCCCAAAATCCAATCCCCTAGCTCCATCCCCCCTCCCACATCTCAACTTAATGTGAGATGGGTTTTTCCAGACAAAACACACCAGACTCAGAGTGGGGGAAAGGGAATATATTACAATGACTGTACAAATAAATATAACATCACATTATACACACGATTACAACTATCTCTACCATGACATATAGTATTTACAATGGACCAGCTCTCTTCTCCCCTCCAAATAAAAGTCCAGGAGGGAAAGAAGGACAGATCCCTTCCAGTCTTTAAGCAGCAGCATCTTCTGAGGCAGCAGGTTCTGTCTGTCTTCTCCACATGCAGCAGCTGATAGCTGGCTTTCTGCCAGCACCCACAAGGGAGATATCCAAGCCTCTCTCTTGGCCCCATCGCCTCCAACCGAGGGGTCTTCCGTGGGCTTCGTAACCCCAGACAAGGTCGTATCACCACGTCATATCACGAAGACACAGGGGGGTCTTTGTGACGGTCTGGTATCACCAGGAGACTCAGCTCCTTCTTGCAGGGCCTTTGTCCACTGCCTCTCAGGCTGCCACCATGGCAGCAGTGCAAGGGGGGGGAGCCAAGGTCAACTCCCCCCGCATTCCATCTTGCTGTCCCAGTCCAGCTCCTGGGACGCTCTGAGCTTCTGAGCTCCTCTCTCTCTCCGGTGCTGCTGTACTCCAAGGCTCCTCTAAAATAGGAGTCCATGTCCCTCTTCTCCAAGAGGGGTCTCAAGGGAGTTTTGGGGAATCTGGTATCAGTCTTACCCCAAACTCTGTCTCTCAGCTGCTGGCTCTCTTTCTCCTCCCTTTCCAGGAGTCTTCTCTCCGGTGCTGCGTGTTGTTTCTGTTGCTTCTTGGTCTTATCTCTGGCTCTCTGCCACCGTTTCTCTGGTCAGTGCCTGCTGCTGCTCTGCGCCCATGGAGAAAGCACTCTCCCGGCATAACTACAGGCACCTAGCCCAGCTTTATGCTGTTCCAGGTCCCTGCAGCCCCCAGCCAGGGGCTGGGAGGGGGCCAGAGGCCCCAAGGGGCTTAGAGCCCCTTCCTCGTGGCTCTACAACATGGCCACCTCTCCTACAACAACCAAAAACTACAACTCATCTCTTCCGGTCTGGTTGTGAGATGTTGACATTTCTGCAGGAGCGCCCATTGGGTAGAATTTCAAAACTTCTAAGGGTTTCCACCCCTTGGGGTCTACCACTTTTCTCAGCCTCTGGGGGAAGACAAGGTCCAAACCACGACAGATTTGCAGTCCGTTCATCACACATTATCTCTTCTCACTCTCTTCCCCTGCTCCAGGGGGCCCCTGTACCCCCCTCATCCTCCTGCCACTACCAAAACTTTGCCACACAAACCCAATAGAGACAATAAGCAAATTTTCACATAAATCAAATTCCAATTTAGAAAAACCTGTAGTCCAAGCAATATTAAAATTAAAAGTTTCAATTCATTTCCCAGTACTTCTTCAACGAGAATTTTTTTTTGTTTGTTTTATGAAGAAATGGGGATTTTACAAACTCGCCAAATCTGTTTTTGTTGCTGGCATTGGCTTTGCCAACATGTATTCAGGAATCATCACTTAACAACAAAGCAATATTGTTCCATCACACTCTTTTTTAATGTCCTGTAATCAACGATTGTTGGGCTTTTTTAATGCGTTATAATCAACAAAACAAAAATGCAGATTAGCGTCAACACCCACATTCCACACAAAGTTCATATGGAATCATCGTTAGAATGGAAATCTCTGAAAAAGATTGTTTGGTAGACTGTAGATTGCATCACAATTATTAACCATGACCTCCCAGGCAGCTGGGTTTTCCACACCTTTTATGTTGCTGGGAGGTGAATGTAAGTACAACCGAACAGGTCATTGTGCTGTATAATCTACATTAAGATTTTCCAGTTGCTCTCTTTAGGGATGAGAGAAAGTAGGAGACTGAGAATCAATTATTCCTCATTCAGGAAGAGGTTTGGAAGGGCTTAAGCCTGGATTTCTGTGTTGGCAGAGCGTGATGGCTGCTGCTGAGCATTTAGCCACAGCTGAGATGGGGTGAGTGCAGAGGAGGTCACGTCCAGTTTACCAGGGACCAGTAAGAGCCACAGACCTCACGAAGCACAACTTACTGTTCATGTATTGGTTTGGCTCTTCTGCTCTTGGAATCTGTCTGCCCCCAGACAGACTGTTGGCTTCACAGGCAGTGCAGTGAAGATGAAGAGCTTGTGTTATGCACTCACAGCAGCCAAGTAGCTGAGTGAGAAGGGTTGTATGGCATCATTGCATGGAACAGCACAGTCACAGCAACACAGCAAAGTCATCGGTGACTGAGGGATGCGCTGGCAAGCCAGTGCTAATTTAATTTAGGTCATGTGGGTAACACAGAGAGGAAATGCGTCTTTATTTCTTTTCTAACATTTTCTTGTCTGTCTTCTTGAACTAGAGCTGGGTGAGATCTTCTCAGAACAAAAGTACCTCTAAGTCAGTTCTGGGAACAAGGAGAAGGATTTGTCTGAATGGAAGCTTTGGAGATCCTTCTGGACTCTGAAAGAATAACAAAATCTTGGTAAGCCTTAAGAGAAGCTGATGAGCATCTTGGGAAGACCACTGATTTCGTCTTTTAGCTTGATATGTACAAATTTGGGAAAAGTTCCAAATCTGAATTTCGGTATTTTTGGATGTGTTTGCATCACTAAGTTGAGACTTGAGGAAGAAAGGTTCAATTCTCAGTCTGTCAGAGAATTCCTGTGTGATTTAGGATTAGCCATTCAGTCTCTGTGCCCCAGACTCTTAACCATAAAACACTGCTATTTTTTTTGTTATTTTGTAATTTTGTTGTCAGTGTCATGAGGTCAGGACTAGCTCGTACTAAAGTTTCTACAGCTTATTGCAGGCCAAATGCACAGCACATTCATTTCCACATAGCCTTGGTCTTTCCTGTGATGTACATGAATAGCTGATAAACACAGAGAGGAAGGAGGTTTGATGCCTCTTGTAAACTGAAATTTGGGACTCAGCTGTTGAGCTGAGACCCTGGAGCTGAAACCTTTAGTATTCTTTGAGGTCTGCTCTGCACTTGCTGTCTTTTTAATTCAAACTCTTTAATCCAAGCACTGACTGATGGGAGAATACATAGAATCTAAGGACATCTGTTTAACAGCTATCGGCATAAGAGACGCAGATAACAGACAATTATAAGAGACAGGAAAAATAATAAATTAAACACCTAGATACACAAGCCCTAAGGAAAACAAGAGATAATAGACGCCAGCAAAAGCCTGAGCCATCAGGTCACTAGCTGAGGGGCCACTGAACAAGCAACTCAAGCCCTTAGAGGGCTCAACCAGAATTTTGTAGCGGAACAAAAAGGGAGGAATGTTTCCCACAAGTACCACGGGAAAGAGCAAACTGATTATGGGATATTTGAAGAGACTCGTAAGGTTGTATGAAGATGCTTATGGAATGCTTTGAGGTAATTTTGAGGATGCATTAAAATTATTATGGGATGTTTAGGGGAAGGGCTAAATGTGAGAAAGGGAGGGATCAAGGCTGATTGGGGTGGAACAAGCATGGCAAATTGGAGAAGTTCAGTCTATTCTGTCTTCTTATTAAATCCTATTCCCACTTTCATACACTCATAGAATTGTTTGGGTTAGAAGAGACCTTTAAAGATCAAGCAGTCCAATCCACCTGCCACAGACAGGGACACTTTCCACTAGACTAGGTTGCTAAAACCTCTGTCCAGCCTGGCCTTGACTGTTTCTAGGAACACCTTTCTCGGCAATCTGACTGAGTGTTTTACCACTCTCATTGTAAAAAATTTCTTCTTTTTACTAGTCTGAGTCTACCCTCTTTTAACTTAAAACCACCTGAAAAGGAGGATCAGGATTAGGACATCTGTGTTTGTCATGCCTCTGAGGGCTGTTGCTTTCTATGTGGGTATTCTATGTGGTAAAAGTCCTGTTCTCTATGTTGGTTGGCATGCCTGGCTTCTTATCTGCTCAGTGTACGTTGTCATCTTTGATACCTGCTCATCCTTGTCACTTGCTGGACCTACAGATGGGAACAGCAGCAGTGTCACCTGTGGATGGCCAAGTCAGAAATCCCTGAATCCCTCAGTCTGGCGGCTGTGCAATTCCCTTCACAAGTGAAACCTGGAGTGCAAAGTTTGCTGTTACCCTAACAACATGTTATACCATCAGCCTTTATTTTAAATGTGGTTGTCATTAGGGAAGACCCCGCATTTGGAAATCTGGATCTGGCCCAGAAGCAGTCAGGATTAGTCCCTTAGGGCTTCCTCAGCCAAAACACCACGATTAGCTGATGACAGAGACATAAAGTGCAGTGCTGCCTCCACTTGTGGGGAGAGGAGTCAGGAGTGAAGGGTCAAAATCGAGCATTGGAAAAAGGAGCAGGAGTTCATAGCTTCTCATTGTCAAAAATTATTTTAATTTGTAATAGAATAAATTAATTTTCTCCAAGTCACATCTGTTCTGCCCCTGATTGTAACTGCTGAGAGATATACTTGTCTTTATCTCTACCCAAGACCTTTTCCAGCCTATTCCACTCTAGGTGGGCAGCTGGCAGCTGGACAAGGTCAATCTACCAGTATAGTTTTATAATAGAGAGCTTTGGCTAGAGAACAGTGGTTTGCATAATGTGATCTTGGGCACATGTTTTCCTGCCCACAGATATGCATTTCTGCATCTAGAAGAGGTCCTGGTAGACCTGAACTACTTTAGATAGTGTTTGAAGATCTGCTGCTGAAAATGGCTATATAAAAATAGGATACTAAGAATATTAGTTTCTTAGCAGCACTGTTTTTGGTTCTGGCTCAGAGCAGAAGGGTGTAGACACATGAATAGATGAAGAGGTGTTGTTCTGAACTTTCATGTTTCTGAGAAGTGAATTCAGGCTATTAGTTAGATCAGGGCCTCTTTGATATGAGTGACACGAGCCCTTGTCCAATCTAATGAGTTAAACCAAACCAACCTAATTGTTCATGAGTAATTACACCTCGGGAGGACTCAAGGTCATACATCCTGACATGAGCAAGGTGGTTTTTGTAGCCAGTAAAATGGGAGTCACCTTGAGGTCATCTTGCTTGTTTAGAGGAAGTGCATGATTAGTGAGGGTATTTGGATACATACACTGTGTATTTCTTCATGAAGAGATGGAATACTCACGCAGAGCTGAAAGGATGGAATACATTCAGGAGAATGAGACCTGAAATGTCTTCTTTTAATAAGAGAGCAGAGAAATAGAAAGCATATTTTGCTAACACCAGGTGTTATAAAAAGTTTGGCACACAATCATCTTGCTTGGCACTATGTTTTACAACAAGAACTGGAATTATGGGTTTTGTTACTGTTGCAGACATCATGCTGATCATTTCCAGATTGTTATATTAATCTGCTGAAATAATTAAAAAAGTTGGATTTGCCTTTTTATTTCTTTTTTTTTAATCACTTTTTTCCCCTCCAGTTAATTGCAGTCTCTTCCTTGTTTACACACATTTTCAGGCGCCAGACCCTTGCTAACAATTTTGCTTTTTAGATTAAATGTAGCATTCTTTCCTGTGTGCCGAAGATGAGTCTTTTTCATGTGAGGTGACCTTGTTTCTCTTTTCATTGGTTTCATGCATCAAATTAGAGACAATACATGGAGTTGGATGAACCCTGGTCAGATGCAATGGTATAAATCTCATAGACCTTTTCTAGCTATAATTTGACTTTTGGAAGCACATGCATTCTCACATAGTAAACAACAAAGTCAAATGACTTTGCTGCAAACATGTTTCATCACCTTGAATATTTCACTCTTCGTGCTTTTTTAGGCAGCAAAATGTTTACAGCACTTACAGTGTCTACCTTATAGAAGATGCAGGAAGAAGATTCTTTGAGATAATTTAAATACAGTAGGATGAAGCAATCATTAGTATAGAAATAGTCTGAACAGTTTCTGCATGGAAAAGTTGTTAAGCCTATAGGTGTAATCAAAAAAAACCCTGGATGTGAAAATATAAGCTGTAGACAGCACATGTGAAGGGTGAATCTAAATATTTTAGGTTCAGAGGTTTCATACTTTTTAAATTCGCCTTCCTCTCTGCCTCCTGGAATTGCCCATACTAGAGCTCACATTTGTGTGTTTCTTTAACAAATTTTGTCTCATCACAGTGAGAACAGGTGCTGGAGATTTCTTCCCTCTCTCAGTATCAGTTGCTTTGGAGCAGCAGTAGCTCCAAGGTAGCAGTGGCTTTCTTGCAGGACTTACCTCCTCAGCTTCTGACTTACAGAGAAAACCCTTCAGGTATGAAGCAATTGACAAAAAAAAAAAAAAAAAAAGGAAAACAAAGGGAGGTTTTCCAGGTGAAGAACAATTAATAACAGTCTGTTGTTATTCGTCGTTGTGTCTCTTAGACAGATTTTCTCATGTCTAATAACCCAGAAGTTGTGTTTAAAGCTTTTGCTGCAGCTTAACAGCAATGGCAAAACTGGATTCTCAGAGCTTTCAGCTTTTTTTCCCCAAGAGGGACATTACCATTCTTTTTAATTTAAGTGAAAAATGTCAAGAAATTCAAGAGTGAAGTGCAGAGGACTGGCAGACATCTCCAATAGGGAAACGAATGCCCACATAGACCACAAGAGAGGAACCTCAGAAAGGAGCAGGAACATCTGCTTTGGGGTTCTTGGAGAAGATCTCATGCAATGAGATTTGTTGGCTGAGATATCTTCAGCCAAAGACATGTCTTTTTTTAAAAAAAAGAAACAAACAAAACCCATAAGATAGGCATGCAATCTCTCACCTTCCTGGCAGCTTAAGACACTGAAAGTCACAGGCATTCCAGTGGAAGCCTCAAGAAATCAACAAAGCTTATCTGCATCACAGGCCAAAAAAAAACTCACCTGAAAGAAGGCCTTCTCCACTAAGGGGTGTTAGCATGGTTTTTTTCTCTTTTTTGTTCCTAAGGTAGCAGATCCTTTGCCCAGGAAACAGCAGGCATCTAAATACTTCTGTCAGTAGGCTAAGACTGCCTGAAGGTAGTCAGACTTAAACTTTCTTTTATTACAGAGAAAAGGGTTTTGAGAGGTTTTTTAAAGAAGTCATAAAACTTCCTCACAGACTGGAAAAATACTCTTCGTGGCATAGGGCAGGAAAGAGAACTTCCATAGAATCTCTGAGGTTGAAAGGGACCTGTAAAAGACCATGTAGTCCAACCTCACCTTTCTCAAACCAAGGTGAGCAAAAACCAGCTGCTAGAGCTTATGTCAAGATGTGTTTCAAATATCCTCAAGAGAATAAAGTCCATAGCTTCTCTGGGCAACCTGATCCAGTGTTTGATCACCCTCATAGTGAAAAAGGGTTTGTTTTCTTATGTTTAAATGGTATTTCCTGCATTTCACTTCAGTTTTTGCCCATTGCCTTGTGCCTTGTCACTGGACACTACCGAAAAAAATTTAATTTGATCTACTCTCCCTGCTCTCATATGTTTATACAGATGGATAAGTCCTCCCCTGCACCTTCTCTCTCAGTCACATTCTCCAGTAACCATCTTGATGAACATTCATCAGATTTACCCCAGTATTTCCATGTTTCTCCTCTACTGGGAAGCCTAGTATTGGACACAGTATTCCTGTTGTTTCTTCCCAGGGCTGAGAAGAGGGGAAGAATCACCTCCATTCACTTGCTGGCAATACTATGCCAAATGCAGTCTGCTGAACTCTGCTGAGTTTTATGCAGCTTGGTGTCCAGCAGTACTCTTTGCCCTGCAAAGCTGCTTTCCAGCTGGTCAGCCCCCAGAGTGTACTGGTTCATAGGCTTATTCCTTTCCAGGTGCAGGACTTCACATTTCCCTTTGTTGCACTTGATGAAATTCCTGGCTGCCTCTATCTTCAGCCTCACTGGATCCCTCTGGTGGCAGTACAACCCTCTGGACTATCAGTCACTCCTTTTGGATTCTTATAATCTCCAAACTTGCTAAGGGTGCATTGATGCCTAAAAGCCAGAAAATAACTCTCTAAGACTCTTTTTGAATATTAGAAAGCAAAAAGCACTCACTTATTTACAGCATTCTGGGTGCGTAGGAACCATTTCCAAAGTACACACACCGAATTACAGAGGTGCTATGGTGTCATACTGTAATATCTAACATTACATCATCTGTTACACCCCCTTCCCAAAACTGTCCATCCCATGGGACCTCCCTCAGTCACATCTCCCAGAATTGAGTTGGTGGTCACAAAAGACTGCTCCTTCCTCCTCATCCTCCTCGTCATCATCATCTTTTGTCCTTCTTGGAATACCTTCAAGGCTTCTGAGTCCTCTGAGTAGTTTTGACTTGGTTATATCAACCAATGTGCCTGTTATGTCTTTTCTCTAAGTACATTTTCTACAGACAAGGTGTTCTTTACCTTGCTAAAAATTTTTATCTGTTGGAATCCTTGACAGGAAATATTAAACAATATTTCAGGAATCTTGTGCAAAGGTACTAACAGGCCAAAGATGCTAGCCAGCTACATCAAAAGTGGTAAAAAGCTCTAAAATCTATATAATGTAGATTTTAAGGCATCCAAGTTTGTACTATCATCCAGGTAATTAGCTCAGTTGATTGGAGCATGGTGTTAATAACACCAAGGTTGTGGGTTTAATCCCTGTATGGGCTATTCACTGTCCTCTCTATTAACCCCTCAGGGTACTTCACCAATGACTGATCTCCAACTTGCTTTTGTGCCACTGGTCACAGCACTTTGCACGCAGCAGTTCAGCCAGGTCTCAGTCCACCTTGCTGTCCATTTGTCTACCCGTTACTTGATTAGTTTGTCTATGAGGGCATTCCGAAAGACAGCATTGAAATCTTTGCTAAAGCCAAGGTAAACAACATTCACTGAACCAGTCATCTTATTATAGAAAGCTGTTAGATTGATTAAATATAACTTCCCCTTCAAAAATCCATGCTGACTACTCACAATCACATAGTGCTTCGTACTTCTGGAAATAGTTACTAGGAGGATTTTCTCCATCACCTTCCCAAGGATTGATTTAGTAGGACTTGTAGTAGTAGGACAGGGGGTAATGTTTAGATTTCCCAGAGGAACGGTAGATGCCCCATCCCTGGAAACATTCAAGGTCAGGTAGGACAGAGCTCTGAGAAAACTGATGGAGTTGAAGATGTTCCTGTTTTTTCCAGCTGTTGGTTGTTCTAGATGAATTTTAGGAGTCTCTTCCAACCCAAACCATTCTATAACTCTATGACTCAGGTGAGGCTTCCCAGCCTTTAGTTCTCTGGGTTGTCCTTCTTGAAGATAGAAGTGATATTTGCTTTCTTCCAGTCCTCAGAAACATCCATTGATCATCATGACCTACCAAAGATGATTGAAGGTGGATTTGGAGTGTAGTCACCAGCTCCCTCAGCACTCACAGGAGCATCCTATAGGGTCTCAGGGACTCGTGTAGGTCTGGACACCCTTATCTGGTCCTTCTGTAATGAGGGTAGGTCTTCCTTTCTCTGGGCATTCCCTCTAGTCTCAGAGGCCTGGAATTCTTGAAGGGTTATCTTATCGGTACAAACCTAGATGAAGGTTTTGAGTATCTCAGCCTTTTCTGTGTTCTGTATCACTTAGTCTCTTTCCCATTCAGCAGTGGTTCCATATTTCCGTGTCATTGCTGCTGATACAACTGGAGTAGCCCTTCTTGCTGCTGTGTACATTCCTCATCAATACTTAGATTGAAGTGAGTATTGGTTTTTGTAGCTAGTCTAGAGCTATTAATTTTCTGCAGATGCTTGGATGACTCATCCACCTTTAAAACAGTGTGCCAAATTGTGTTTTTCCATTCTGAGGCAAGAGGTTACACATGCTCATTGAAACTCAGCAGAAGATGAGATACAGTCTCAAAGAGCCAGTATTTTTATTAATTATATCTGGCCATAATGTGAGGCAGTATAGCCTGACAAAAGCAAAATGCAGGGAGACACAAGATGGGAGCCATGGTGTTCCACAGAGGTCTTTTTCAACATGCTTCAGACCTCAGCCCAGACTTTCACACTGTCTTCACCATTTGTGGTCCATACTGGTGATCCAATTATACTTCACAGGTTCTAGTGAAGGAGTTGACAACTGCTCTGAGTCCAGTTCTCTGACCTTGCTCATAACACTCTGATGTACAGCCCTTAGGTCCAAGAGAAATTGCCTGTGTGGAAACAGCTTAAATGGCAGCATTTTCATGGAGGAATGGGGGAATGGGCAAAGCTCTGAGAAGTTTCACTGCTGTAGTTTTTTATTTTCTGTCCTGTACAGTGAAGCATTTTCAGTGCTTCTTTTTTATGATAAATGATCAGTCATATTAAAGCATTTTTTCCTTAGCTGCTCATGTTTTTGTTGTGTTTTCTATACTGTTACACGCACTTAAAATTTGCAAGCAGGAGTCTTCACTCCAAACTGAAAATACCTAAAGGAACAGCCTAAGTCTGTCACAGTATGCTCAGGTCCCTGGTACCTCAACAGTGGCTTGTAATTTGGATTATTGCAAATAGACAGAAAGGCTGTCTGGTACTTTGTAGCATGAAATATTGGTCATAATTAAGGAATAATTTCATTTCCATTTACAGAAAGGCCATGCAAGAGCAAGCTGGAAATGTTCGATCAATCAGTCATAGCTCTGAGACACTCAGCAGCAGAGCAGCCTCACCATTACCACTCAACAGGTCCAAACCAAAACATTAAGTTGGACAAAGGAAAAATTGAAGGGACAAGAAAAAATGATGGTAAGAAAACTGTGGTATGAGATCTAGTAGCTGATGAAGAATGATGATGAAGCAAGAAGAAACAGCTGCTGGATTGTGTGGGTTTCATCACATTATGATCAAATAGAAACACAAAAGAGCTGGGCCTATTAAGGAATGAGAACCTGTAAAATGGTGAATAAAACATAGTAGGGAGGAGGATTTGGGAGAGAATAATTCTGTTAGATCTGTGTCAGCTGGAAAGGCAAAATAGATCAATTTTCTTTTCTTGTTGCAGTGGGCTTCACATTAATTAAAAAAGGGGAGGGAAAAAAAGAAAACCCAGCTGACTAACAAAGCAAACGGTCTGAACAAAGGAAGCTGCCAAAAGTACTTCTATCAAAAACCTCCTATTAGACCCAAAAGAAATCACAATCCAGCTCCACAGGACAAAGGAAAATGAAATTCACCTAGAAAATTAGAGAAAGAAAACGAAATTCCACACTACTTTTTGCACAAAACCTTTTGACATATTACAATCTTCTCAGGAATCAACCAGTCTGTATATTTTTTGTATGGTGATTTCATTTGATTTCATTCTGGAAAAGTAGATCTGATACCAAGAAGTTTCCGAAGACTGTTAGAGAGCAAATACATAGC
The DNA here is from genome assembly GCF_036250125.1 of Pseudopipra pipra. NCBI lineage: Eukaryota > Metazoa > Chordata > Aves > Passeriformes > Pipridae > Pseudopipra > Pseudopipra pipra. The sequence goes on from NC_087549.1 coordinate 6,979,184, forward strand.
CTAACTCCTGTGAAGAAGTCAGAGAATATGTTGTGGATACAGCTCTTGTGCTTTAGCATTTGGATGATTAATTCACTTTTTTAAAAATTGTCTGTAATGCAATTTCTTGCAATTCTTTCTTTATGCCTCATGTCTGGAGCTTCAATCTTTGTATGCAGCTGTCTTAATTTTCAAAGCTGTCATTATTCTGCAGGCTTTGGCCAGATGTAACTTCATAGTAATGTAAATGGATTCTGTGAGCTAAGAACTGACCTGCTTACAAAGGCTACAGCAGCATCATGTAGTGCCAGAGAAGAGCTCAGATGTTGGAGAACAGCTGGAGATAGACAGCACTTAAATCTCTGCTTCAAAAGCAGATGGTCCTTCACACCTTAGTTAGAAGTAAATCCATTGGTCTAACAGCTGCTGGCTGAATTTTTGCTTTCAACTGTTTCATCCAAACTGAACAGTCCAAACATCTGCCTGTCATATCAGCATCCTGAACTGGAAGGTGAGAGCAGGGCAGGGATCAGCAGTTCTTATGCTATGCGTGATTGAAGCAACAAAACTAGGTAAGCAAAAAGGCTGAGGTTCATCCCACTAAGATTTGATCACTGGGGCTGACTGTTCACCTTTTCAAGTACCTAGATTTAAAGTGGGTACGTATGTTAGTAATAAATTGACATACTGATTAAAAATGTACTAATTCGGATTAACATATCTATCTTTTATGGGATGAATACTACTGAAAATAACTGTTATAAAAAATTGCCATTAAAGTATCAATAAGTTCCTGGGAAGCACCTAAGAAGCACCATGGCATTCTTAAGGAGAGAACTGATTAGTCTTTTCTGGAAAATAGCTACACTTAACAGTACATTCAAAATATATCTATGACATCCCCAGGTAGTTCACTTCTGCTGTAGAAGGAAAAATACCTCCACACTGAAACCATACTTCTGTTTCATAAGTTTATGGAAATTCCATATCCAAGGATTGGTCAGGCAAGACATGAGGGGAAATGATCAAGAATGTTTAACTCAAATGATGTAACATAGGTATGTGAGAAGCTTATTAGGCTGTAAGAAATTAGGATGAAGAGAGGAGAGGGGAGGAGAAATACCATGTGCAAGACAAATGGTGGAGTCATTACTCACTCTGAACCAACTAGGTCAATCATCAATTCTGTCCCTGCCCCTGATGAGAGATTTAAGCAGGATGGTAACTCTGGCCTCACAAAGCCTTGGTTGCTGTCAGGGAAGCCCAGCTGACTGCACAGCTGGGCCATGTTGCATCGCTGATATTCCTGCCCCTTATCGTACTGATTTTAGTTCATTGCTAGTCTGGCTTTTATTTTAGTCCTTTGATTGAGTCAGACTGTCCTCAGTCAGAAGCTGGAGGGTTTCTGTATTAATGGCAGTCAAAGACTGAGCCTTCAAGCACTGCTGATTGGTGGTAGCACTGGGAGGAGTTTGCTGTTTAGTCTTAGTTGGCTTTGTCCACAGTGTGGCTAATGACTCTAACCATGGTGTAATAAAGTGGAAATTCTACAGGTGGCCTAGAGTGTAATATCTATCTTGATCCCAAAACCAGCTGGGATTGATTTGGTTCTGGGTGTAATAAAGTAAGAAATTATGAAGAACCTCAACTTCTGGTCGTGATAGAAATGCAACAAAAGTGTTTACTTGGAATTTTTCAACACTTTTTCCTAGACATTTCTTTTTTTCTTTTTAATTTTGGTCAGAAGTGTCTCAGTACATCAGTTTTGAGGAGTATGCAAGGCCTTCCCTTGATGCTAAAACTTGGAGTAAAATGTAAACTGTGGCTGCAGATTGGCTGGTATATGAAATAGAAACTATCTGAAACTTAATATTGCTTGGCTGAAACTAACAGAAAAAATTATTAGCTTGCTTGAGACTGATGAAAAAACTCATAACATCATGACAAGATGAACCTGCAAACACCTGGCTGATGATCCATGTGACACCTAGGCAGAAAATCACTGATATAAGCATGAACGATGAGAGATCAGTTTTTGTGGACAAAAAAAAAATGGGACAAAACCCGAAGGAGACCTACCAAGGCACAGAGAACAGGAGAGGAGGGGAGGGGAGAGGAGAGGAGGGGAAGGGAGGAGAGGGGAAGTGAGGACCCTGTCTTTGCTGCAAGTCCAGGGCAGAGGAGCACAGATGCTGTCATATCTAGTCAAAATACCCCATGTCACTGGTGTCTGCCCACCACCTATTGTCCATCAGCCTATATAATGTCCCTTTCTTGAACACGACTTCCCTGGTGTTGCCACACCGAGAGGCTGACGGATAGTGGTGGTTCTGTCATCACAGGGCAGCCTGTGTGCAAATGTGCCAGCAGGGCTGGTGTTGGAAGGATTGCACACATTCTCGTGGTGTACACATTAGGTGGGATACTGTTTGTGTTCTTATAAGATTATAGTAAGTCATAATAAGATTACTGATAATAGTTGGAACATTGTTTTATGTAATAAAGGATGGCTTAACTCAATAGATATTCCTTGTGTTTGTTGTCATCTGATTCAACCATCAGTCTCTCTGTGGAAATTGAACCTTCATTCCCTCAGCTGTAATAGTCTGTAACCATCAGGAAACATGAACAGGTATAGGATGCAATTCATGATCAAAGTTAGAGAGTGACTCAGGCCAACAAAGAAAGATAGCAAAAAAATCCCTTAAAGCAGGTGCCAGTTTGTTTCAGTGCCATCTATCTAGAGGAACAAATTCTCCAGAAAACAAAATAAGCCCCTTTGTGGTCCTGCTTTAATCTTTCATATTTGTACCATGTGAGACAGCTCAAAACAGAAGACTGCCTGCCTGCCTGCCTTAGAGACACCACAGCTTGGAAATGAGTTGTCATCTGGAAGTTCAAATCCAAGTCATCCAGAGAAGACATTTAAACCATTATTCTTAAAATTCTGTGTATTCTTAAAATCACCAGTCAGGGCCATTTAACTCTGTTAGTGCCTTCCAGGCCTGGACACCAGCCAGGGTGATTCTCTTGCTGTGTATTTTTACCAATAAGGTGTGGAAAGCCTTCTTTAGGAGAAGAAAGAGAAATGTCAAAAGTCGATATTTTTCACAAAGTTTTGTTCTTGCTTTTCAGGCAGCCTTAAACATGAGGCTGCTGACTGACCAACTTTACACAGGATCTCAGCTGATTTGGGCTTCCCTGCTGGTATGAGCAGCCCCCCAAAATGCGAGGATGTTCAACTTCATCAACTTGTGGCCAAAAGGGTACTCTTAAACCTTTGTCCTGCAGTTCATCTCTAGAGAAACTGTTGAAATGCTTCTTCGAAGTGCTGCTTCATCTTCTGAGACTTTTCACTGTGATAATTCTCCTTTGTGAGTTGTATTTCCAGTTCTATTTCCTTGTCTTAGGCAATTGCAGACACCAGCTTTGCCAAATGCCTTGGCTGTTTATCATGGTACCTTCTGTAATTGTTTTGCTTGTTGACTGTGGGGTTTAGTTTTTCTTCCACCCACCTCAGCATAAGGGTCTAGGAGAGTTAAGGACTGTGCAGAAGGCAAGCAGCACACACTTCGCCACTCGGGATGTATTCACATGGAAGCAAAGTGCTCATAAAAACAATTTCTAATTTTATACCATGTAAAACTCATCAATGGTGCTTTTTAACACAATGAGATATTACATTGTCAATATGGGAGTGAAGACAAGGTCAACAATTCCTCCATTCTATTTTCTTAATTGGGTTAAGGGCAGTCTACCTGAGGAATGTGTGAACAAGGATACACAAACATTTAAAATTGCAAGAAAAAAAACTTCTAAGGTTTAGATTCTCATGCATCCTGCATGTTGTCAGGAATGAATATCCTAGAAGGTGTCAGACAAGTGTACTTCCTTTGGGCATGGAATATTTTTCCTTTGCTAGGCATTTGGAATACTTTGAGATTTTCTGAATCTGGCTCTGAAATATCCCCCTTTGTGCTTACATGAAAAATAGAGTTCAAGGTTAAAAGTCTTGACTATAAAGTTAGACCCCTCTCCAGGCACTCTGCAGCTACTTGGGAAATTTTACATTATTGACATTTTACCTCTAGAGTTGGGCCAGAAAAGTGTCAATCCACTGCCATAAAGGTTGAAGACATCTCACTCAAGACTCTACTGCTGACTTTCACCATGTAGGGCAACAGGCACCAAGAAAGTGGAGGAAGGAGTCATTAGGTCTTCTGTTTGGGAAGGGGAAGAATTTCGGAAGAATTGATTGAACAGGGAGGAAGCCCATTGCTTAATAGGCCTGGTTACAGTTTGCCTGTCTTAGGAGGGATAGAAACTCTGAAACAAGGATGAGGCACAAAACTGACTAGTGATGTTTTCTTAGGTCATTTTATTTTAGTTTTCCTGCAGTACCCTCAGACTCTTTGCTGCAGGCTCCTTCCCTAGGTAATGGATATAATTTTTAGCTGTGATGAAAATGGCTTGTGAAGATTAACATATTAAATTTTCAAGCTTACAGTGGCTGAGGAACTGATGTTGAGCTGCACATCAAACCACCAGTGACTAGGCTAATAGAACTCTGAGCAAGCCCATGGTGAACTGGTTGCTTCCAAAAACTGCAGTCTCACAGGTCATGATGTATTCCTGATAACCTGAGTGGATGATACATGCAACACTGAGCAGTCTTAGATTATTCATACTCTGATTTCAGACCTCTGTATTCAGCAATAACTTCCCAGAAAATTAATACTAAATGGACATTTTGCTTCTTTTTTTTTTTTTGTTTGTTTTTTTTTTTTTCTTTCAGAATTCAGAATATGTGGGTAATACCTCCTTTTCTAAGTAGCTTTTCTCAACACAAGGAAACTGTACTCTGGGGTATTTGTGCTGACAGACTTGGCAGCCTTCTCGTGTTTACATGAACTGTGAGACGACGTTCCAACTTGAGGCTCCATTCCTCATGAGATAACAACTAAACTGTTCTTGGAAGAGGAATAGTCTGAGAACACAGTCAGCCCCTCTAGAGTGACAGTGTGATCAGCCACCATATCCTGCTAAGAGGCTTTCTCTTAACAAAGCAGAAGCATATTGTCTTGGGTAGGATGCAGTACTGTCATGGCTATACAGCTCCAAGGCTGCTGGTGGCTTGGGGGTGAGAGAAGAGGAAAGGAGAGGAGAGGAGAGGAGAGGACAGGACAGGACAGGACAGGACAGGACAGGAGAAAGGAATGGAGCTAATATGCATACTGTCCTCTTTCACAGGAGATTCTTTTATCTTACATCTGAATCATCCCTGCAAAATTCCCTTGTTTTGGTGCTACTGAAAGTCAGAAGTAACCCCATAAATGGCAGAGGTCCCAGGGTCTCTGCTTCTTTTTATCTTGCAGACAATCATCTTCCTCCCTGCAAGGTGCATGAAGAATTCTCCCAAAGCAGGGCTGTAACATCTAGCATTCACTTTTCTCAGGTATAAATCACAGTGTAAAATGTAATGCAGGGGAGAAATCAGCCCGGTGGAGTTGTTCAGGTGTAAAACTGGTCCAAGAGAAAACTGGCTTAAGCCATACAGATTTAAATTAAAAGGAAAGGGTTATGAATACTAAATGACTTTGCAAATGAATGGTTCAGAAAATCTCACCTTCCATGAGGTTTACTCATCCTTTATCCTTAGGGAATAGATTTTATTATTTCTGATAATAATCCCTCTATAAAGGGAGATGGGGAGGTAGACAGGGAAAAGGGAATTTAAAAAGGTAAGAAGGAGATAATTGTTTTCTTGTTCTCTTGCCTGAAGAAAACTTTTTCATTTTGTTTTTCTACTACAGACAATGGAAAGGCTGGAGAAATCAGAAGTTGGTTTTAGTGGTTTTTTTTTCTCCTACACCAAACCTAACACTATAATTGGAGAAAAGTTAAATTAGCAGTTTTTCATTAATAAGATCTATGGTTGCATTTAATAGGTTGACTAAATTGTGTTTCATGAAAGGAATACTAAATTTACTGACAAGAAAACAACACAACTTTGTTCTCAGAGACTTACTTGTTCGAAGGTCATTGATCTTTTTGACTGTATTTCCTTTGTGCTGTGTCTTCAGAGACAGATAACACGGGGGGGCAGGGGCAGGAGACAACATTCTTGTCAACTTTGTAAAATTTTGTAACAATATTTATTTTACTGAGGGTGACTTTTTGCTTCTTTAACTAAGAAATTTAATTCCATGAAAAACCCCTCGGACAGTTATGGATCTTTGTAGCAACCACAGGCAATGTCTGCTCTTTTTTTCTTTGTAAATCAATGGAAGGAGAAAAAAAAAAAGACCTGGGTTTGGGTATTAACCACTCTTAAAAGTGTAATCACTTAATTTTGGTTGTTGTTTGGGAGAAGAACTTTTCTGAAAACAAAAGCCAGATAATTGATTAACAGAAAAGTAGACTTAGGTTCTTGATAAAGCCAGAGAGGTGAAGTAACATATATTATCCTAAATTTCTCTTACCTTGCATCTACTGGGAGACTGACAGATGTGCACAGTTGGTCACTTTGGAAAGCCTCAGACCAGAGCATCACATGTCTGTGTCCTGGTTTGCTCCTTCCACACTTCAAAGTAGGTGAGTTCAGGTCTGTGAAATTTATCAGTTATTGTTTTGTGGATCAGACAGAAGGTTCTCGATGAACAGTAAAGTTCTTTAGGAATAGCAGCTTTTCTGATCTGTCTTTGGTCAAACTATCACTCTTCTTACTTCTCTGTATATATTATTCCACATATACAGCCTAATACATTTGATGGATACTCCTCAGACAGTGGCTAAATTGCCATAGTACTGTATATAGCTGGTAGGCATCTGGAAACCTTTTGAAATGACCAGCAAATGATCAGTGTTTCTTTGCAGATTACCATTATTGCTTTCCTTTTCTTTTTTTTTTTTTTTTTTTTGACAGACTTTCTTGCTCATTTGTGATATTTCTAATATTAGTAATTTTCTCTCTTTTTCCCTTCAGACCATGGAGAAGTGGCCCCTTCTGATGCCCAAATCATTCAAATACTAAACAGGTTTTGCACATGCGACTAAGTTTTTTCTCTGTGATTCACTTTTTACTTCAAATTTGGTTTTCAAGATGCTAGGAGTACTTCATTGTTTTTGGGGGGTTTTCTGCCAGGATATACCAAGCAACCCATTTATTCTGACTGAGATTGATCTTATTCACAAAACTTTCCTCTTCTGTAAGCCCTTTTGCCTACCACAGACATTATAGAGACCTGTAAAATGCCTTGGAGGTACAGATTAACTGGTTCATTCTGCTTCTTCAACAGTCCCATCACTCTCTTCAACTACCTGAAGGGAGGTTATAGCCAGGCGGGGGTTGGTCTCTTCTCCCAGGCAACCAACAATAGGACAAGGGGACATGGGCTCAAGCTCTGCCAGGGGAGGTTTAGGTTAGATGTTAGGAAGAAATTCTTTACAGAGAGGGTTATCAGGCATTGGAACGACCTACCCAGAGAGGTGGTGGATTCACCATCCCTGGAGGTTTTTACAAAGAGATTGGACTTGGCCCTTAGTGCCATGATATAGTAATTGGAGTTGGATCAGGGGTTGGACTTGATGATCTTGGAGGTCTTTTCCAACCCAATCTATTCTATGATTCTATGATTCTAAGTCTCCAGGCAAGTCTGCACAATAAGTAGCATCAGTTTTGACATAGGGAGAAGTGAAAATAAAGAATATGGTGCACGCTATAGCCTTATTCACCCTGCTTCTGCCTTTCCACCTGGGAATAGCGGGGGACCCAGTGTGTAACATTGATTCTGCTAGTCATGGAGAGACTCTTTCTTTACATTTTGGACTCCCAGAAGGAACTGAAGGTGGGATGATCTTTTCTTTCATCAGTCATTGAAGCCATCTCTTGTTAATCCTCTTCACTTTCAAAAAATGAACATAGGTTCAGTTCTTCACACAGCCATATAAAATATAGCTCTGAGGGATAATGCACATCTGTTCCAATAGAAACATCTATGAGGTAATCATCTGCATCTGAACAAGCAATCTAGACTTCCTGTGTAGCCAGAGAGAAGTAGGCAAGAGGTGATTCATCTCCTAAAGTAGAGAGCTAAAATAGATCAGATGATTCAGATCCCCTGTGGACGTATTTCTCTTCATTGACTATGGTTGGAGCTGGTTCAGACAGAGGTGTATATACATTGCACATGTTTAAAGCTGGGTGAAAGAGTTCTTCCCAAAGGGATTTTAAATAGAAGTGAACTTGACTCTCTTCACTCACTCATTAGATATATTTTAGATAAATTTTCTAAGTTTGGGGGTAGGTGGTTATTATTTGTGTCATCTAGCTTTCTTATAAATATAAGATCTTTGCTACTTATGAGAAAGAAGTCTAGTCTAGTCTCTTGTTAATAATAAACAGCAAAAGTTCAAGTTTCCTTTCATTCAGAGACTGCACCCAGTGGGACAGAACTGCCTGTTTCTGACTAAATACCATTCCGTGGGATTGAAGCATCCAATAGCCAAAAGTTTACACATTATTAGTTCTTATGTCCTCTTAAGAATTAGTTCTTATATTCTTTTGTGACAGAGAAGTTGTTGGATATTTCATTTGCACACCTATTCTCTTGCATTCACACTTACATTCACAAGTATGTGAATGTATGTACTTGCATTCACACTTCTGTCCCTCCTTCTTCAAGTCTACACCAGTCACATTCCAAGACTTCTGTTTTGGCCAACTGGTTCCTCCAATTAGTCATTTCTTGGTATTATCTGTGTCAAAATTATCACTATTTCACTTCACAAATTATAAGAATATAACCAGCTGTGTAACTTTTTCATTTCAAGGATACTCATCACCTTATAATGAGTTAACTGTAGCGTGTTTCCTGCCCCAACCAGTGTAAGGGTTTTCCTGGACATATCCGCTAAATAGACTAGTAAAGCAGAGATCAGGATCTGTTACCTCTCCTTCTGTAATTCAGTCTAATTTCCTAAGAAACTGCCCTTTGTCAAGGACACAACCCAGCTTCTCCTCCAGTTACAAGCCATGTTTGGTGAGATGGCTGCTGATTTAGGCCCTCCTAGAGCACTTTGAAGTTCAAATGCTTTGATAAGACATCATATCTCAAGGAGACTTCTGTAGGAAAAGCGTAAGGATCCCTCCAAGGGCAAGCTCAACAATAAGCCCATTAAATCTAAAGTATTACAACTAGGTCATGGGGAATAAGGTCAGAGATGCAATGTTTTTGTATTGTACGATGAATGTGAATGGGAGCTGAGACGCTGAAGACAGTGGCAATAAAAGCATGTTATCAGAACTGGTTTGTCGCACAAACTAGCTGACACATCTCAAGGGTCAGTGTGGATATTTCAAGCATGAAAACTTGCTGAATGGACAGTACACCCATGATATATAGTACAAGATTGCAAATGATGCTTAATGATGGTTGAATAGTGTGCTCTCTTTATATATGGCTGGAGCTCTCAGTATGGAAGATCTACAAAGACATACATCATAGTCACACAAAGTAGAAAAGAAAGAGAATACAACGAGAAAAAATAAAGCAGGCCCTCCTGTTATCATTATAAGCCATAAAATGCCCTTGTAATATTTTCTGCAAGTCAGGGGCCTTTCATCAAAGCAGCACGGAGGCAGATGAGGAGATAGAAGGGGGTAGAGGTGCAGACCATGTTCTGATTAGTTTAATGATTTATGTCTAAGTTTGTTTGTCTTCTATGTGATTAATTGCTTCCAATTATCTGCTTTCACGAAGTCTGTTCTGTATTGAAAAGATGCATCCTTGTAGGTGGGATCTCTTATGTTTGGATGAATCAACCCTGAAAATGCCCCAGTGATCTTATGTCTGACACATTTTTACTTGTGTGGGACAGATTATTAGAAACTAAATCTGGGAAGGGAAAGAAGCAATCTGGGAGGGAGAGAGACACAGGAGCCAAGCCAGATTTTAATATTTTTTTCAGAATATTCTAACTTTGTGTGTGATCCTAATTCTTGTGTACCTTTTCACACTCCCTCCTCTTTGTTTTACCTACTGCACAACTGCCTTGTATCCAGTCACCAGATTACAAATGTAGGAAAGGAAAGAGACAACTGACCGACTGGAGTCAGCTGGAGCCTGGTCTTGAACCAGGGGACACACAAGCTGTGCTACCACCCTCCTTGCATGGGAGGACCTTTTATTGCTGAACTCTGGAGTCTAGGACACACTAGTCAAGACTGGGAAATCAGGTGAGCAACATGCCATCCTCCTCTAGTGGTGGGGCAGGACATTTCATAGGATCATAGAATCATTAAGGTTGGAAAAACCTCCAAGATCATTGAGTCCAACCTTTGACAGCACACCATGTCAACTAAACCATGGCACCAAGTGCCACATCCAGCTCTTCCTTGAACACTTTCCACTCGCACATTGAGGCCAGACCATTGTCTTACTTGGGTTTGTTCTTCAGTGGACAAAAAAGAATTGTTGGTAATATTCCCAAGGCCGTGAATATTATTTCAGAAATTTGTGACCCTGTAGACATAAAGTTTGCAAACACTGTAGCCCTGCTGAAGGAGGGGTAAAGGACTGATGTACTTGTGCTGATTTCTGGGTTTTACATCTGCTTTGACTCTGTTCTGAGATGTGATAAGGAGTAAGCACTGTTTCAGGTCACTTTGTCCTGTTTCTTCTAGAATTTTATCAGTATTTTACTGCTACTTTTGGCTTTTCCACTGACCCACATCTATCTTTGCTTTTGCCCTTCTGCTAGGCGTGTAACAAGTTTCCCTGGATGCCTTGTCTCCCTCACATATCCAACCTTCCCTCAAGGTGCTGTTCATTCACTTGTGTTTTATCAGATAATATTAACCATATAAATTCACCATGAATTGGGGATTTTTCACTTTCTTCTTTCACAGATATCAGGGAGGTGTATCTGTAATGTAACAGGATTGTATGTCAGGCCTGATAAGGAGACCAGAACTTCTCTGTTTCACTTGCAACTGCATTAGAGGCCAAATTCTGATGCTGGTAGAAAGACACTTGGACATAACTCAGGGCAAAATTTAGCCTGTAGTATAAGCTTCCTGTCAGAGACAACAATTTACTATCTAGTTTGTGGATAGCATGAAATTAAGGAGAACCACTACCCTAAACTGTAATAAAATCTATTGGCATCCAAACTATGTATTATGCATATGTAGTCTATTATCCTGAGGCAAAAATGCACAGAGGTTTGACAGCACCTTAATGAAGGAATGCAAAAGAAATAGGATTTAAATAAAAATCTGCAAAAGGACAGAAAATGTGCCTAATAGCCAAAGGGCTGGTTCTCTTTAAGATCTGTTTCAAGAAAGTGCAATTCTGGGAGCAAAAGAGGAGTTATGGGACTGTGATGAGGAAGATTAAAGGGAAATGAATGCAGGTGATTGCAAAGGATGAGGATTTTTGTTAGGAAATGGGTGCAAGGGCTGCAGGAGATGATGATGCAGAAGCAGTCAGAGCACAAAATGAGTCCATATGATAGGATAGAGAGAAGGGAGAAACTGCTGCTCTCCCACAGTGGGGTTAGCAGTGAAGTGCTGAAGGGGGTCAGTGCTTCTGTTGAGTAGAACAGACCATTATTTTAAGGAAATACTGTTTGGTAATTTTACCAGTTCTGACCAGAAGGAATCAGTACAGCAATTTCTGCTTTGCCAACCAGTTGTTTTTATGGCTGGACATTGAGCTGACAAAAAGGCTGAACTAAAGATTACCAACAATACCTGACTAGGCAATGAGAGATTAACCAGCTCCCAAAGGAACAAGGACAGCAACATATATCCAGACCCTGTAGCTCTGTAGGGAGATATATTTCCAGTGAGATTGCAGCTTGCCATCTTAAGAAGGTTTTCTTATTTTTTTTTATTTTTTTTTTTTAATTCTTAGCAATAGAGCAAAGGAAAAAGTGTTGAGATCCCATCTCGAAGAGAAAAGGCTAACAGTCTCAAGGAATGTGGGGTTTTTATCCTTTTTTTTTTTTACCACAGCTCTTGCTAGTCATTTTCCCCATCTCACTTACTTATTTAAAAGTTAGCAGACATCAACATTACCATCATTAATCTAAAATGTGTCAACATGCTGAAACCTACAGAGATTTAACAATTTATTTTTAATGTGTAAATTGTCTTCAAAAATTAAGGGTACTATGATGTTCATAAAAAGCATGTTTTCGCTATCACTGGAGAATCAGAGCTAAATAATAAATTAAAGCCTTTCCACAAAAACATTAATTCTTTGCATACTTTTGTTTGTAAAGCTCTCTTGTTTGCAAGCAGTGATAAAAAATATTCTCCATATTTTTTTTTTGATAGCGAGAAAAGTATAATAGGAAAGTAAAATTAAATTATATTTCATTACTGATGTCAACCTGAATAAAACATGGAGAGAAAGCATTATCAGGCTTCAAGAACTTCTGGCACCTTGACAACAAACAGAGCAAATCTATATCCACTTAAAAGCTCCCACACATTAAAGTACCCCAAAATAATCATCTCTCTTTTCTCTAGCTGCAAAGTAGATGAACTGGCAGTGAACAAAAGGAAAGCATTTCCTCTTGAATTTTTCATAAGAGCTGTGTTTCAAAAGAAGCATATCACATAATCTTCATTACTTCACTTCATGCCAGGGCACACCCTAATGTTGCACTGAAAAATCTTAGATACCCCTCTGGGAAAAAGAGTCCCTGGGCATCAAGATTAATCTAGATCAGAAGTAAACAACACAAGAAGACAGGGCATTCTTACTGATACATGAGCTTTTGTTTGCTCTGAAAACAACACAGAATGCAAAGCGGCATTGTGCCCAAAGTTAGATAGCCATCCAGGCAGTTCAAAACTTTGATATGGCCTCCATGAGGCTCCCAATAAAGCTTCTCTCTTTTTTAGACACTACAGAGTTGAATGCAGTATCCTGCCACTCTGCTCAGTACTGATGCCACAAACTGAGAGTTCTGTGTTCGGTGCTGAGCTCCGCAGGACAAGAGACTTGTGTGTCCTGGAGCAGGTCCAGTGAAGGACCACAAAGACATGTGAGAGACTGGAGCATCTGATGTATAAGAGGAGGTTGTAAGAGAAGGGACTGTTCATCCAGAGAAGAGAATACTCAGAGGGAATTTTATCCATGTGTATAAATACCTAACCGGGGAGTGCAGGAGTTGTAAAGGGAACCAGGCTTTTCTCAGTGATACCCATTGAAAGGACAAGAGGCAATGGGCACAAATTGACACACAGGAAAATAAAAACATTTTCACTGTGAGGATGACCAAGAATTGGACCATTCTGCCCAGAGATGAGAAGTATCAATCCTTGGACATATTCAAAACCCAGTTGTGCATAACCCTGAGCAATCTGTTTTAGCAGACCCTGCTTTGAGCAGGATGGGTGTGCTAGGTGACCTCCAGAGGTCTCTTCAGACCTCAGCAATGATGTGATAGCAAAGTAGCAAAGACTACAGTAGCTGTTTTCCTGTAGAGTGTGGTTCATTAGCCAGAGAAGCTGATTTGGAAGTACAGCAACTCTGAAAAATATGCCTTACCCCAAGGGCTGCTGGGCTCAGTACAGTCGCAGTGATGAGAACTCTGCTGTTTTCCATAACTTCCAAAAGTACTTCACCAAGATTGTAAAATCCTCTGAGCAGAGATCCTGCTTTGTTTTGTAGGCTCTGCCCATTGTTCAGGGTCATCAAGGTACATGTCGTGCTGCAATAAATAATGGATGGCCAGTTGAGAACCACAGGGCAAGCAAGAATCACAGATTAAATCTGGAACCTGCAATGTCCTTGACAGAGCCTCTTTTAGAACAAAAACAAAACAGCTCCAGCAGAGGTCAGTTAAGGAAAACTTGTTTTGCTGAGGGATTTGCTTTGGCATAGAGTGTAACTGCGAAAGAAAAATAACAGGTTTTTTGTTGTGTTTAAGATATTCAAATATATGGATTTCTTAAAAAGAAATAAAGACATATGACCTCCAAATATTAGCTACTACTTTTTTAAAGTCCTTAAAAAGTTTAATCACAGTAAAATTGAACAGAAAATATTATTCCATTTAGTGTTCCTCGTCTGGGTTTATACAAAAGTTAAAGAGGTTCCAATTTAGTTCAAACAGTCCTAAAGGGTTGTTTCAAACTATAAGAGTTTTCTTCTTCCCTTCCAGTTTTCTTTGTCTTCCTTGGCTGCTCACAATGTTGTAACTCTTCCATAAAGTCCCTCTCTGAGGCCCATTCCCCACATTAGGTCCCAGTAACAGCCTGTAGTCATTGCCCATGCTGTGATTTTGATCACATCAGAGGGCCCTCAATGAGACAGCATTAAAATTAGTATCTCCTAAGAAATGAGTATTCCTGTGGATTACCTAAAATAATGCACAACCAACCTTACAATCTAATTGAACAACCTTTGAGTTTTTAAACAGAAGACTCTAAAAAATCTCAGTTACATCAATTCCAATGGGGATGTGAAATCAGAAATACCTCTAAATAGCATCTAATATGACCCATGTTCAACTGTCTTCACTGATAACTTCTCTTTCCCTGTTTGAGTATTTATCATTCTTATTATTTATTTTGTTGTATTAGGCTTACATGGCAAGATTTTAGAGGGAGGGGCAGGAACTCAGGTTGGCTTCTGTGAGAAGCTGCCAGAAACTTCCCCCATGTCCAATAGAGCCAATGCCACCCAGCTCCAGGACAGACCCACTGCTGGCCAAGGCCGAGCCACTCAGGAGTGGTGGTAACACTTCTGTGATAACATATATAAGAAGGAAAAAAAAGTTATTGCGCAGAGGTAATAGTGACCAGAGAAGAGCAGAGGGAGAACATGTGAGAGGAACAAGGTCAGTGGAGAAGGAGGGGCAGGAGGTGCTCCAGGCACCAGAGTTGAGATTCCCCTGCAGCACATGGTGCAGACCATGGTGGGGCAGCTGTGCCCCTGCAGCCCATGGAGGTCCATGGGGGAGCAAAGATCCACCTGCAGCCCGAGGAGGAGACCCATGCTGGAGCAGGGGCATGCCTGAGAGAGAGCTGTGAATCCATGAGAAACCTGTACTCGAGAAGGGTCCTGGCAGGAACCTGCAGACCTGTAGAGAAAGGAGCCCATGGTGGAGCAATCTGTTCCTGGTAGGACTTGTGACCCTGTGGGGGACCCACATTGGAGCAGACTGTGCCTGAAGGACTGTACCTCATGGAAAAGTGACCCATGTGGCAGCAGCTCATGGAGAACTTTTGCCTGTGGGCAGGACTCACATTGGAGCAGTTCATGGAGAACTGTCTCCAGTGGGAGGGACCCCACACTGGAGCAGGGAAAGGACTTCTCTCCCTGAACAGTGGCAGGAACAACCTGTGATGAACTGATCGAAACACCCATTTCCCATCTCCCTGCCCTGCTGGGGGGGAGGAGGTAGAGCTTGGGAAGGAGGGAGAAGTGGGAAGAAGATGTTTTTAAGATTTATTTTACTTTTCATTGTCATGTTCTGATTTTATTAGTAATAAATTCCATTAATATCCCCAAGTTGAGTCTGTATTGCCCGTGATGGTACTTGGTGAGTGATCTCTCCTTGTCCTTATCTAAACCCATGAACCTTTCACTGTATTTTCTCTCCCCTGTCCAGTTGCGGAGGTGAGTGATAGAGTGGCTTTGTTGGGTGCTGGGCATCCAGCCAGGGTCAACCACTACAGGAGACTGTCTCCCATGGGAAGGACCCCATGCTGGGGCAGGGCAAGACCATGAGGAGTCCTGTTCCTGGGCAGGAAGGAGCGACTGAAACAACATATGATGAACTGACCCCATTTCCTGTCCTACTGTGCCCCTGGTGGAGAAGAGGTAGAGCATTTGGGAGTGAAGTTGAGCCTAGGAAGAAGTAAGGGGTGGAGGGAAAGTGTTTGAATATTTAGTTTGTCCTATTATCTTGCTCTGATTTGACTGACAATAAATTAAGCTAATTTCCCCAAGTCAATTCTGTAATTAGTGAGTGATCTCCCCTGGTCTTTATCTCAACCCATTAGCCTTTCTTTTTATTTTATTTCCCCTGACCAGATGGGGAGAGGACTGGCAGAGCAGTTTTGGGGGCGCACCTGGCGTCCATCCAGGTTCAACCCCCCTACAATGCATGTCCTTTAAGGTAAGACCTGCTTTTTATTTATGTTTGCAAAACTTAGCACAATATTAGCCTGACAACTCAGTAAGTAAACTGTGAACATCAGAGAAAATGTGAAAATGGATCAAAATTACCTGAATTAAGTGCCTTTGGAAACGAGGATAGGATTTGGTACTGGTGAGCCCACACCTTGAGTACTGTGTCCAGTTCTGGGCCCCTCACACAGAGACATTGAGGTGCTGGAGCGTGTCCAGAGAAGACCAACAGAGCAGGGGAAGGGTCTGGAGCACAAGTCTGATGAGGAGCAGCTGAGGGAGCTGGGAGTAATTAGCCTGGAGAAAAAGAGGTTCTCTACAACTACCAGACAGGAGGTTGTAGCATGGTGGGGGTCGGCCTCTTCTCTCAGGTAACAAGTGACAGGACAAGAGGAAATGGCCAAAAGATTGGACGTTCCTAGGAATATTTCCTAGGAAAAATTTCTTCACCAAAAGGGCTGTCAGGCATTCAAATAAGCTTCCCAAGAATATGGTTGCATCACCACTCCTGGAGGCATTTAAAAGATGTATAGATGTAGAGTGACATGGGAGTGGCGAACATGATAGTGGTGGGTTATTTGTCAGACTTGATGATCTTAGGGTTTTTTCAAAGTAAATGATTTTATGATTTCATAATTCTACTAAAATAGAACAGAACTGGAAGGGTAAATTCACAAAATCAAAAAGGTAACTATTCAATACTACCTGAGAGATGAACAATTTGGAAAGGCCAGTTCTAAGAAAGGTAAAAAAACTGTACAGTAGCTTGTAATGAGATATGGCAGGAAAATAGGCCAGTGCTTACATAAACATCATTCTCCATACTTCTGGGATATGACTTCACATTTAAGTGTGAAAAAGAAATACCATCAAAAGAGTTACCTAAAAGCATATCTTAAAATCTTTAAACTATAAATTAACAATAAGAAAGATGAATAAAACTCAAAATTCATATATTGAGAAATATAGAGAGAAATAAGCAACAGGAAGATGAGAATTATTTAGAATATCACTTAAGAATATAAGTAATAGGATGAAAGTGGGCTCAAGGTAGCATAAAATGACAGTAATTCAAACAAATACTGATGAATTGGTATTTTGAAGAACCATCTTCCCAGAGGAATGGTGAACCCATGTGAAAATTTACAGAACATAAATGAATGTACAACAGGGAACTTCTGTACTGTTGGAGAGATATATGTGTTTATTTGTCCATGCCATCTATTTATTACAGTGCTTTGGCTGAAGAAACATGAGGGAAGCCTTTCTTTCCTCATGTGGCAAAAGCAGGCGCTACTGTAAATAGCATTAGGCTGCCACCAGCAGATTAGCACTTGAGACATGTCACCCAAAAGCAGGACAGAAATGATGGATCTAGGAAGGGATTGATTTTTGAACAAATGTGTGCTGGAAAACCTGCTAGGAATAATATAAGCAGATATGTGGTCATGGCCAGCGACAGGAGAAGGATCAGTAAATAATAAATTGAGCTCCCAGGATCAAGCAACAAAGGTGTTAAACAGCCTGACAGGCTTTCCCAGGGCAATACATCACAACTAGAGTTTAGGAAGAGTTTTGAGGGTTGACTGTTTTGTATTTTGCTTCTTTTTTATTTTACTTAAAAATCTAACATACAAGTCCATGATATTTGTTCGAGACAAAACTCCGTGTACATTTCAAACATAAACTGAGCATTTTCTCTGACCAAAAAAGCCTAAAGAACTGAAAGGCTTTAGAAAAGCCTAAAGAACTGAGTGACTGTCAAGTACCTGTTCCCATACCACCAGTTCTAATTTAGTCACATTTACAATGTCATAATCAGAAGGAATATTTAACACTGCCCACAGAGCCCGTCAGCATTCTAATCCTCCCCTTCCACCATCCATTCCTCCACACAGGTTCTCTTGGGTGGTTATCAAGAGATTGTCAGTAACTTCATCTCTTTTGTGGTAAATCTTATATTAAAAAATAAGTTTTGTACTGAGACAGCTAGCTCTGATTTTTTGGCATTTAATTCCCTTGTGGTCTGGCTCCCTTTCAGGAATGCTCCTGTTCCACAGATTTGTGTTCTGTGGATTTCCTAACGACCCAATTTCTGCCAGTGTTGGTTTCTAGAGGAGAATAGGTAACTGGTTGTTGATGTGATTTATTGAAGCAGTGGAAGAGACTGTGGTTTGAAAGAGATTTGTGGTCGATGAAAGCCTGTGTGCTGTCCTTCCTTTGGGATTTCTTCTCTGTGAGGATACAGAAGTTAAGAGTCACAGGCACAGGATAAAGAACAGTAACTCACAGGACAGGTGAGTCAGATTTCACTTCGCCTTTCACAGCTGCTTGAATTTCAATGTAGCCATTGGCTTCCGGCTCCCATGAAACAGAGAAAGCCCATCCTTAGTTTTGAGCTCCACTATGTCCAGAATCTCTTCTCAGTCCTAGGCTGGATGCATCTAAGTTTCTTAGTAGGTCAGCACACACTTGATGGATGAGGCAGAGGTGATGAACCAATATCACGTTCCCATTTTACAACTGTTAACTAGGGAATTAAGAAGATCACCACTATCCTCATTCCTGCTTTTTTGCTGAGTCTGATCCTTATCTAACCTCAGCCTCTGTCTTCACATGCTGCTATATCTTTGTATCTTATTGAGACAAGTAAAGCCTTAAATTAGGATAAAGGTACTCGTATAGCTGAAAGCCCAATAAAATGTAACTGAAAGTTGGGGTTTAATTTTCCTAGGAGACTGACAATCCCAGTTCCAGTAAAATAGGAAGAACTATTTTGACTAATCCTTCACAGGCTAGTGAGGAAATTATTTGATAGCACTCACACCATTAAGGTTCCCTGTCTTGCCCAGTACACTGGCTATATTTAATGGTACAGTGTTTTATGGAAGGTCATTCCTGCTCTAAAGACACTTAATTCTTTGGAAGCTTTTCATATCATCTTAGGCAAATATCCATCAGGAATAGACTAGACAGAATTGATACTTCCACAGAGCAGAGGAAGGAAATAGGCACATTCTGGAGGTTTTTATCCTGTCTTGTTTTCTATTATGACCAGAATAAACCACACGTGGAAATCAGATAACTCAGCTGCCCTACAGAAAGGCAGATCAGCAGGAGTTTAGCAGACAGCTTTCGTGGAATTCAGGGACTGGAAGCCAATATTTTATGAAGTAAGAGAAAAAAGAGCATTAAGGGATGAAATAAGAAAGCTACACACATTGAGGTACATTCTCTGGTATTTAGACGTATAATAAGTTTGTTTCTTTCAGTTTTTCCATTAAATGTTTCCTTATGAGGCATTTAAGACCCTTCAGAACTTAATTACTGCCTAGTAAATGATGGTGTACACAGTTAGTGTTAAAGTTGGGGTCACTTATCAATCACAAGATGACATAAAGACAATCAAATGTTTCTCCTCTTTAGGGCTCATTAGTAACCAAAGACAAACATGTTGATCCCAAATCATTTCCAAAGTGAAAGTAGAAAGAATACAAGTAGCAACAAAACTCCCTTTGCTAACAGGTAAAACAAAGAGAGTAAATATGAGCTTTAACTATTTTCCATCTTTTCCTGGCCAAGGTGGAGACTTATTGACAGGCACGTCTGGAAAAGCTTCTGTTGCTGCTGATTACTACGACTGATTTTGAAAGAAGGAACTTCAGTCTTAAGGGTTGTCAGTTTGGTACCTATAACGAGCATAATATTCATTTCAAAAGGAAAACTACCAAAAAAAATAAATGACAGGTTAAACTTTGCATGTCTACAAGCAGAACTGCTGATCTCCCAAGATAGTGTTCCCAGCCCACACACCCGTCACACTACCAGGTGCTGTTGCTTCTTTTCTTTTTTTCCCCTAGTATTCCTCATTCCATCTCCCTGGCAGAAATTCCACTGTGGATGCTAGCAATAGGCTTGCCTTGATGCTGCTCATCACAATCCCCCATGACAGCTTATTATCTCATTATCAACATTAATAATAAATGTGTGTTTCTCTGAATATGCAATGTGAGAACCAAATATCTATATATATATATGGGACTTCACACTGCATTTATTTGAATGTGTAATGGCTGGTATAAATGCAGACTCAAAGCTCTATGAGTGAAGGACACACTTGGCATGCAGAACCAGGTTCAGCTGAGAGCCGTGACAGAGACTTCCTGTATGCCTGTGGGTGAGTTATTTGACCCCATCCACACCTTATTCCTCATTCTGGAAATCCCTTTTGCACTTTTAGGGAATGATTTAAGTTTTCTGTCCTAAATGCTGCAATGTTTTAACACACATTCCAACTGATACTGGCATCGTAATGCTTATATGAGCATCGGATAGTTAAAACTACAAACTGATTAGTATAGAAATAAGCAATCTTATATTTGTGTTTCTGAGGATATGTATTTAAGAATAATTAATGGCTTATTTTTCCCTTCCATGCTGTTTAATTATAAATATGACTTTCCAAATAAAATCAACTTTTTCTTTTATACTAGCACAATTTTCTTTTTATCTAAAAATTCCTGGTTTGAATGAATAAAAGTGTTATAGTAAAACTTCAAGTACCAAATGCTGACACACTATCAAAACCAGTTTCATATATGAAACTGAAAAAGCAGAACGTTCTTGTCATAAAAAAAAAACTGGGCATACAAGTAGGTCTTAAAAAGTTTAATTTCTGTTTTTAACTTCTGAGAATATTTTTGTTGGTATTTCAATTTCAAGTAGCCAGAGCTGTAACGGTTTTAGAACTGCCTATAAAAAATACCGGTCAAAAGGAGTACTCCTTTAATGGATGTTGGAGACTACAGCTCACTTGGCCTTACTGGGATGGAACACATGCTAGTGGAAATAAATGAATACTTGTGGTAGGGGATTATAGAACTCCTCAAACACTGTTACTGAGGAAAACTCCTTCATTCTTGCCAAAGGTGTATTCCAGCCCAAGGACAGGAGACAGTGTTAAAAAACCCATATGTACCTGGGTGAGTAGCCAGCAATGTCCTTACATTTCAGGCTAAATGTCATATGAATGAACAAAATTAACAAAATCTGCAGAAAGTAAGAATATCTGAAAATAATTTAATTTACTTTCTAATGCTGATTAATAACAGATACATTATTCTTAGGAACTGTATTCTGACCGCAGTCTATTCTGACTCACAAATTTTATGCAGAGAACATGAGTGAAAAAAAAAAAAAAAGTCTAAATTCATGGAGAATGTCTAGAAAACAGTACAATTAGGATGAGAAAATGTCACTCTGACAGCTCTGTGTGTCCCTAAGGATTTCCAAAAGCAACCTTCTAGTATGAAACTACTCTTGCACAAAGTTACACAAAGGATACAATGGAGTGTACTGTCTAGAAAAGAGTCTAGTCTAGAAAGAAAGGTCTATGGAATTAAAGTGTTATAGAACATCAAAATGGAAAGGCAAACTTTCAAAACAGAGAGGAATGGAATGCCACACCAAGTATTTTGTCGGTTCTCCTGTGGGAAAATAGAAAGCAACAAATGGTTCAAAGCACAGCAGAAACTCTTTTTTAAGTATAAATGCTGTGTCATTCAGTCCTTCACTGAAATATAAACTCAACAGCTCCAATTTCATTTGAAATATGACAAAAACAATAGAAGATGTTCAATTTACTGAGTTAAAAAGCCAGGAAGGCAAAACTCTTTTTATCAGCCCAGATACCTTCCCCACCCCTCTGCCACCCTTTTGAATCCACTCTAAATTTGAAGCTATCGTCGTTCTTTGAAATGCAGTCTACAAAAAAAGGAAGTTAAACAAGCACGAGTGAATCTCCTGAAGAAAGGACTAAATAAAAACAAAACATTGCTTTGAAGTTGCTGTTTTTCTTACTGAAGAACATTTCTCCTCTAAACTGTAACTCAACTCTGAAACTGTTTTCAGAATAGAAGCGTATTCAGAAAATGCCAGAATGAAGAATATGCCACTTGTAAGATTTATACATAAATTTGTCAGGAGGCATCAATATGATCAAGCAGCTGCAATTAGGAAGGTGTCTAATGCTGAAAAACCTTAAAAATCCATGCTCTAGGGGCCATGAGTTTGACGAGTTTGGAAGAGGTCTTCAAGCAATAAGATTAGAGAAAGAAGAATAAAGATTATTGGCTTGGACTTGCTCTTCAATGACAGGTACAAGCTTCTGTTTCCCTCTAAGTTCTTAAATAATAAAACAACTGAAATTATTCTCCTTCCATGAAAATTTGTGTGGAATTTTCCCTTTATGGGGTATTTAAAGCAGTTTTAGCTGTTAAAACTAACTTGGCATTCCAGGCATGGGTACATCCGGGGCTGAGATGCAGCTATCCAAAGCAGATACTTGATGTCCTACAGAACAGAACCATTCTCCTCTGGCACACAACCAACTCCCACAATGTGTCACCTTCTCTCTTCTCTTGCTTTAGAGAACTGGATAATTCCCAAAAATATTTCCTGCATATTCGACTCCTTCTGCTCCTTTCTAAGATCCTTGGAAGACTGGTTTCAAACTTACTGTCAATGTCCTCCCACCAATGTCAAAATCATTCTAATTCATGTGATGATTTCCCTGTGTCCTCACACCTGGAAAGCTTCATGCTGAAACTCAAACTGGCTGAAAGCTGTGTACTTGATTTAATCTTCTCTTTTTACCTTAAACTTTCTTTAAACCATAGACTTTCCAGTGTCTTGTTTAGACAGTAAGGTCAGGCCTGCAGAGCTTAAACTTGCTGAAAAAAGACTAAGCTGAAAAACTACTGCAGAATGAACTTGCCTAGATTCTTGGAGCATCAATGTATTATGAATATTAAATAACAAAGTTAATAACCCTGTTTTGCCAATTTCTGTTCTGCTTCATTCAGCTCATGCAGAGTGTGTTGAGATCTCCACCCATCCATGAAACCTTAGAATTTCTTGCTGGCTGATATTACTATTAACAAATGAAAAACATCAGAAAATGCAATTCTTGCTAAAGGAATTTTTATTAAAAATAAAACTAAATTTTTACTTCCTAGCCCAATGATCACAATTTCTTTATCTGTGTCTCTCTCTGTTCAGCTGTCTGTCTAATGGTTCCATCTTCTCTACTACTAAAAGCCTGTGCCAATTCCAACCTTCCACCTTACAGAAATAAGTAGGCAGAGAACTATGGATTTTAGGTCTACACTACCTACTTAATCCTAACCATCTTAATAAATTAAACCAAGCTTTCCTCTGGCATCCTGAGGAGGTTTGTCATATATAAAAGGTTCTTACTCATATGTGTGTAGCAAATTGTATGAAATGCAGATAAATATGAAGAGATTTAAAATGTCTCTTTGTGACAGACACTGGCTGGCCAATACTTTAGTGTGTCTTCAGGTGACTTCTTAAGAGAAACTTCCTGTTAAAGCATACAGGAGCTTTCTGTAGACTTGCAAAGGGTCAGGATCATAGTACATAACACAGAATCACAGAATATGCTGAGTTGGAAGGGATCCACTGGGATCATCAGATCTAATCCTTAGCCCTGTACAGGACCATCCCCAAGAGTCACACCACATACTTGAGAGCATCATTGTCCAAATGCTCCTTGAACTCTGTCAGGCTTGGTGCTGTGACCACTTCTCTGGGGAGCCCGTTCCAGTGCACAACCACCGTCTGGGTAAAGAACCTCTTTCTAATATCCAACCTAAACCTCCTCTGACACAACTTCAGGCCATTTCCTCAGGTCCTGTCACGGGTCACCATAGCGAAGATAACAGTGTCTGCTCCTCCTCTTCCCCTCATGAGGAAGTTATGGACTACAATGAGGTCTCCCCTCAGTGTCCTCTTCTCCAGGCTGAACAGACCAAGTGCCCTCAGCCGCTCCTCATAGGTGTTTACTGTTTGGGCTGTAATAGTGCTAGTAAACTATACTTGTTCCTTTCATGGCTGAATGGTTGCACTCAAAGAGTTGAGGTGAACGACTCGATGTCCAAGTTGGAGAATATGACAAGTGGTGTTCCTCAGGGATTGGTGTTGGGACTGGTGCTGTTTAACATCTTTGTCAGTGACATGGGCAAGTGGGATTGAGTGCACCCTCAGCAAGTTTGCCGACAACACTGGGCTGTGTAGCCTGGTTGACACATTGCAGGGAAGGGATGTCATCCAAAGGGACCTTGAGAGGTGGAACCCATGCAAAGCCCACAAAGTTCAACAAGATCAAGTATGAGATCCTGCACCTACATCGGGACAGTCCCAAGCAAATACAGGCTGGAGGATGAAAAGATTGAGAGTAGTCCTGAGGAGAAAGACATGGGGGTGTTGATGGATGAGAAGCTCAACATGACTTGCAAAATGTGCATTTGCAGCCCCGGAAGTCAACCAAATCTGGGCTACAGCAGCGTGGGCAACAGGTCAAGGGAGAGGATTCTTTCCCTGTACTCCACTCTCACGACACCCCACCTGGAGTGCTGCATCCAGCTCTGAGGCCCTCAGCATAAGGAGGAGGTGGACCTGCTGGAGAAGATCTAGAGGAGGTCATGAAGATAATCAGGGGGCTGGAACACCTCTCCTATGAAGACAGGCTGAGAGAATTTGGGCTGTTCATTCAGAAGAGAAGGCTCTAGGGTTGCCTTAGAGCATCTTTCAGTACCCAAAGGGACTACAAGAGAGCTGTAAAGGGACTTTTTACAAAGCCATGTAGTGACAGGACAAGGGGGAATGGCTTTAAACTGAAAGGTGAGTTTAGATTTAATGTTAGGAAGAAATTCTTTATGGTGAGAGTGGTGAAGCACTGGAAAGAGGTTGCCCAGAGCAGTTGTGGATCCCTCATCCCTGGAAGTGTTCAAGGCCAGTTTGGATGGTGCCCCAGAAACCTGTGCCCTGATCTAGTTTTTGATTGGCACCTCATCTAGCTGTATTTTCTTAATGGTAGTTGCAGAGCAAATGCTCTCACCACGTCTTCCTTTGCTGCCTTGACGCTTCTTGGATCCCCGTGGATCTGTAAGTGCAGCTCTTATTCATCAGTCCTCCACACAAACAGCAGAGCTCAGTGTTCACGTAAGAAAATAAATGCTTTTGAAATTGTGTTGCTTTGGTCTGAAGGCTCATTAGATATGTCCACACTGGAGCCAAAGGACATTAAACAATAGCCTTATAAAGGTCTGATGGTCTCTTTTAGCTATAAAAGTAAATTTTAGGTATAGTGTGAGGCCCCAGAATAACTGCTGTAGAGACTAGTGTCTTCATTCTCCTCACAGAGATCTGTTGAGTCAGCAGAGCAAATTTTCTTGCAGTACTTTCTTCTTCAGTGAAAGTTCCTGTTTCTCTGACTTTCTGTGGCCCAGTCAATACAAGCATTGCTTTTCTGTTGCAAAAGGAACGCCTATTATTTCTTTTGTTCTGTTGAAACTTGATGATTTAATTCCAAGCTGAACATTAAAAATTCAATTTTCGTTAGAAAATAACAACTTCTGTTCACTGAATTTGTCCTAGATCTACAATGTCCTAGACGGGAAATTCTGGAAGAGACATAAGATCATCTGATCTAGGCATCAATGTTAATTCTTATATAACATGCCTAACAGAAACTAACCCACCCACAAACTTCAGGTTAGGGTTTATTCTTTCTTTTGAACTGATGGAAATGATTTGTTGTTGGTCATCTCTCATATGACACAGCTCCAGGTAGGAGTATCAGAGTTACCAATCTCACCCTTTCTGAGTGAACTGCTATTAATTGATCCCTCTGAACTTACTGTCTGTGAGTCTACTTCAGGCATTGATTTATTCTTTGCCCTCATCTACATTATTTCAACACTGAGTTTTTTCTTCCAGATAATAAAGTGCTTACAAGTTTTAAAGTCAATTATAGCCCTATGCATGGAACAGTTACTATCAACAAAAAGAACTCTACATAATTTAAAGAGTAGCTCTGAACATAACTTACAACATAACTCACATATTTAGATTGAGTGCATCTTGGGATGCTTAAATTTGAAACAGATGGTCAGGTGATTTGAAAATTAGTCAAGGAAATCTCAAAATTAACTCACAGAAACGTGAAGGAATATCTTCTGGATTTAAAAGGAAAAAAGATGAGACTGTTGATTGAGCTGGAAAGTAAATGAGACTACAATAGATGTTTGGTTCTATAGACTGGAAAGAATCATTTTCTGGGTTATGAATATGGTATTCACTGTGATACATACTTAGGAAGAGAGAGACACATTCTGACAGGCAATGCTTAGTTTCAGACAGTTTAAAATCAGTGCCAATATAGAAAGAGGAAATTTATCTTATAAATAAACATGACTAAATATACGAAGACTCCAGGAATTTGAAGTGACAGTTAAAGTGGCACCTTGTGGTTCATCATATTTGATCCCACTGTGTCAGTGTCACAGTGGCAGCTGGTATCAAAAATTGCTGGTGGGAAAGAGGATAATAAGCTTCTCTCCTCATCCTTGCACCTTTCCTAACCAAGTTATTCATATTTATGGGGGGTAGAAACTGGGACAGTGTTTTTGAAAATGGAAAAAGAAGGAATGTCTAGGTTCACTATACTCAGATCATGCCTTCAAGTAAAAAAAACTTCAAATGTTTCAGCAACAGGTAGGGAAGAAAACACTAACATCCCTCTACAGAAATGCCATTCTTCTCTCGAGTTCTGGTCTATGATCTCCATTTCAGCCCTGCCCTAAATTCACCCTATTTTACACTGAACATAAATTTAGTTGACCTGTGTAGCTGACTTCTTTGTATAATGGAGAATGTGGCTCCAAATCCCTTCAGGCAGAGTCAAATCTCACTATAGTTAAGTGACTGCCCCAGGTCTTGAGTTATTGGGTGAGGAAAGAGGACAGCAATGCCACCTCTTTCCCCCTTTAAGTGTCTGAGTCTTCCCAGGCAATGTGTGGTGCTCCTAATATACATCACTTGGACACTGAATGTTCCCATGAATGGCCAGACCTCCAAAAGTCAGGTGCTGCAATACTTAGCAGCAAGAGATTTGTCCCTCCTGCCCCCCTCACAGTTATACTTAGAGCTCATATTCAGAATGTGGTATCTTTGTGATTTCATACAAGAAGGCTGCTAGTGAGCCACAACAGTTTTGTGCAGTGTGTTACAGCTGAAAAAGGTAGTTGACAGCTATGGCACTACTAACAAGGAACTACCCATCAATACTGATGATCCTGTTCAGCCAACTCCTCTAGATGAGACAGCATTGATTTGTCTACTGTTAGACTTTATCCTGCCCTAGCAGAGCCCCATGTCTTCCTTGGTCAGTCTATACACTTTTGTCCATATCTCAAAGTGAAACATCTATGCAGGAATACTGTGAACACTGATGTTCATCATTAGCTTATCAAAGCTTTAGGTGGTGCACCTGACTTTCAGGAGACATGGAATACTGATGACCCACGATACTATGGAGCTTTCTCAAAACTTCTCATGGATCAGCAATAGCTACTTAAAATGTAGCTCCTTTGAAAGGACGTTGCTTTCCAACAGCATCTGGAGACCAGGACTTCTTAATATAGGTAACCTCCATCCCTCTGCAGAAATGTCAACACAGAGCATAGATCTGGGTCCAGGTGAAGACACTTGTTTCTTTAAACATTTGCACCCTGACACCCTTAGCACTGACAACTATCTAATGCCTTTTCTCATTAATCCTGTATTTATATTAAAAGTTGGAGCTTCAGCTTTGGAAATGTGTAAGTTAACTTTTCATTCTTTTCAAAGTATATTCATTTCATTGTAATATATATATGGCATTTCCACATCCATCAGTATTTGACATCCAGTCTTTAAATTGTCCTATATATGCACATATATTTATAAGTTAATAAAAAGATACCATTTCCACAATTTTTTCTACAATGAAATAGCCTGTGAGCAAATTACATTTTCTTTTTACTGTTTACTCAGCACAGTGAAAGAATATATTGACTGCTAAGTTTCTATGACTTTTTCCTCTACAGCATAAGGAAATGGACTCCCACTCTTATTAATTTCAAATATATCCCTTGTTGTTCCATAAATTGTCACTGCAGCTCTGACCTCTTTGCAGATTTACAGGTAGAAAGAATTAAGATGCCTATATATTTATAGTCATTTCCAAAACAGCTGTGCATCCACATGCTCCTCAGAAGAGTTTTATGCACTGTGGGTGTTTCAATTATAAAACCATGTGGCTAGCATATAAAAACGAAGCCACTTCAAGAGCTGAATTTCTTAATTAGATGACTGGAGCCATTATAATAGCCTGTGATCTAGTTCTAGCTTTTAATAATCTTTTCCTTGCTGTTCTTTAGTCACATGAGTTGTGCCACTAACTTGCAAACTCACCTTCCATAGCTTGGCCTGATCAGAACACTTCAGCCTCTGAAGCAGGAGAAAGAAACCTCTCGAATCTGTTTTCTAGTAATTTCTTAGGTCAGTTATGAGTTAATTAATGTCAAAAACCATAAAGATGTCACTTATATGAATTTACAAGACAGAACTTAATTAAAATATTTTAAATAACCTCATGATTGGAACAAAGAAAAAAGCAACAACAAAATAACAAGATCAAGCAAGAGCATTACTGTTGTACAGCAACAGAGAGCTATCTGTTGCTGTCAAAAATTAAAAAGGAAAATAAATGGCCTGGGAATAACTGGGGTCCCACCCAACACTTAACAGTTACATGACATCCAGAGCCAGCATCTAGACATAGGATAGAAACAGGTGGCCCAATGGCAACAAATCATCCACAGCCTCGTGAATGGTAAAGTTCTCAAGATGGTCTTTGTCACTGAGGACAGTGGATACTATGAGAATTTTATCAGTTTAACTCTTTCCACACTGGCAGTATCAAGGCTATTCTCCTCTCTCTAAGCCAACAATTTACCAAACCAAATGACAGGGTGTACTAGTGTAATGTGCACTGTACTGCTTTCAAATGCATCAATCACATGTCAGAGTTTTTCAAAATATCAGGAAAACTGGCAAATACATTTTTGGCTGACCTAGTAAATTATTTCAAACATAATTAAAAGGTGATAAAAATCAGGATAAGGACAATACTTGATTTATAAAAATGCCTAAATTACTGCAGATGAGAAAATAAAAATTTGTAATGAAAAACATCTTTTTTAAGAACCTAATTCTTTAATGTATTCTGCCACTAATCCAAAGCTGTGTTTGGGTAAAATGCTCATTCCAAAGATTTCTGATTTCCTGGCAATTAAGCGAGAAATAATAATTATTGTTACAATTACTGCTACTGTTAATAATTATTATAATGCTCTATCAGAGAAAATTATTTTGATTTAGGCAGAAGCATGAAACTGTCAACAACAAAAATTTCTGGAAATAAAATGAATTTTAGAAAAAATTATATTTGCTCATGATCCAATGAAATGGAAAGAGAGTATATGCCAAACTGATGATTAGACTATAAAAAGACTCAAAAATAACTAATTCATATGTAATAGCATGCATTTATTTTTAAGGTTACAAAGCCTGAAAAGTTCTTAGTGTTACAGACTAGATACTTGAGAGTGAACATAAGGCTGCCTAGATCACATTGTCCTTTTAGTAGCATGATTAAATCAAGCTACTGATAGCAAATAAAGCTTTTATTACTGGAAAATTATTTCATCTAGCACATAAAACTGCTGGAAGAGTCCTTTCTTAATTACAAATTTTTCTTTGGTACTATCATGCAAATGTTTCCTTAGAACAAGCACTGCCAAGCTAAATTAGAAAAAAAATTTAGGGATTTATGAGCTTTACAAAAATGTTAAAACAGTTTTCAGAAAGGTATTCTAGATATAAGCCAGAGAAAAGAAGTGAAAGATCACAGATTCAGATAAGCCAGATGGCTATTCAGCGTAAAATGATCTTCCAGTTGAAAATTGAACTGGGCCACATCAGGACCACAGTTTCTAAAAGTTGATTTATAGGTCTTAGGATGAATCATAAAAAATAAGCCCACCTCAGCAGAAATGCCACCCTCCCTTAAAGGAAAGTCATTATATACCTTTCTGTTTTGGTTAAACACAAATATTAAATAAATTTAGAGTAGATTAGAATTGGACAAAATATATCTATTAAAGCAACAGTACTTTTCACAGCAGAGATGAACCTGAGCAAGTTTCAGCTTCTCTGTTACACAGTTGTAGTTACTATCATAAATAAAATTAATCTGTTCTCAAATGGTAAAAGGGAGTTAAAGAAAAAAGACCTTCTTGACATCCTGTAATGTTTTGGGGAACAACTTAGAAGTGTAATAGAGGTAGTTCCCACAAGGTCTTGATATACTGGAGCAACTTTATAAAGGAGGAAGATGCCCATTTCATTGATTTGTTACTGCTGTTATCTAGCGTTTCACAGAGGCTTTCTGGGAACAATACTGACTTGTGCCCAGTTTTGCCATCTCCATTTTTATCTAGTTCTGTCACACTTTTAGTTTCTCAGATTTATAGAAATGATCCTTCTGTCCACACCTTTCTTGACAACACCTTCCTCGAGCTTCCCTATGAATAAAAATAAGCCCAGTTGACATCAAGCCATAATTTGCATGAGCTAGTTTTGCCAAGTTCTGTAGAATTTGCTTGGGCTGTGTTCCAACACATGAGGAGTTGAGAGAAAGCATCTCAAGGTCACCACAAAGCAGGAGGGTGTAAGTGAGAGAAGTGTAACCAGACTCGTCATCGACATGTCTCATGCTGAAGAGAAGAGCAAAGCCCTGCCCCTGACACAGCTCTGTTGTGTAACTCTCAGCCTGGGTGGCCAGTCCAGAAATACACACTTGTTCACAAGACTGACTCGTGTCCTCACACCTGCTGCCACTGACATGGTCTCTGCATTTACAGCCCTTGGTGTTTGCAGCACAGGGTGCAGATTTTAGTATTTCGTACAGTCCATGCCTCTTGTCACGAGAGACATCCTGGAAAGTTTCCCTACATGATATATTATAACTGACAGGATAGTCACAGGTATGCTGCCACTGCTGCTGCTCAGGAGCTTCTTACAAGACTGTTCCTCTCCCATGCTCTTGTCAAGAAGGTTTTTGTGTGTCCTGTGCTGTACCGAGTAGTTAAATGAAATGTTTCTACTCCATTTGAATACCCCTATGACAACAGGATTCCACTGACCATATTACATCTGGAACAACAAAAGCAGCCGTCATTCACAAATATCTCTTCTCTAAAACTTACTCCATGAGCTGATCTACCAAGAAAGGAGTGAGTGTTATGGTAAATGTGCTTTATTTATTGACTTCTTTCATCTGTGCATAGGACCCTGCATGTCATCCTGGCATGATGGTAACTTGAAATTATGACAATACACCCTCATTGCATTTCAGAAAAATGGATCACATTGTGTCCAAATTAGAAGCAGACAATTACTTTTAACTACATCCCACCAGTAGTGTTCCTGCTACCTCATCTTGGAATTGCAAGTGCTATTGCTGGCACAGCCATGATGCAACCAGGTACCAAACATGGTTTCATCTTCCATTCCCTGCATCCTAGCTCTGAGCTAGCTCTACTTTATATGTTTTGCTGCATCTAAAAACAAAACCCACCAAAATTCATTACATGAAAATTGCTACCTACCTGTCTGTGTCATAGGAACAGATTGGCTTATTCTTGTTTGGATTTTGGTTCTTTCACTAGCTTGCTATTGATGATATACCTCTAGGCTTGTGATATGTTTTCTATCACACTTGCTTTAGTGTGTAAGGAGCATTTCTGGCAGCTCCTTTGCCCTGGTAAACCTTATGGCCAGGGCTCCCTGATAAACTGTCTCATCTAATGCACCAAAACTAGAGCTCCAGAGCCAGAGCTGCCCCCCATGAAGGATGGAGAGTGTGTTCAGCTATGGTCCAAGCAGTAAATGTGGTCTAAAAGGGTCGACTGGAAAAGTAAATTTCATTTTTCATAAAGCACCACAGATCCCATTTAATAACTAGTTCTGGTGTTTTTAAAACATTACTTTGGCTTTTGGGCTTTTGCCTTATTTTTAATCTTGTATAAATTTTATTACCAAAATTTTTATTTAGTTCATTCTGGAGCTGGCAGCAGAAAGGTAGCCGTACTGCGTGATAATGGTACTTCTCAAGTGAAAAATAGGGTGATTTTAAGAATCAGATGAGGTTTCACTTGTTATTTCCATACCATTCTCATTCAGACAATTTTCATACACTGTAGCTTTTATCATGCTATTTTGAATAACAGAATGGACTTCAGGGGCAATTTGCAGGAGTACAAGTGAGTCAAAAGAAAAGGGCAACTATGGAGTTTTCTGAGATAAGGTAGGAGGGGACGTCACTAAGTGACTTGATGATGGTGAGCAAAGTTAAAAAAGGAATACCTCTCCTGGAGATTTCTCTCTTTGTCCAAGTAGTTAATATATTATTGGCCTCAAAAAAGGATTAGACAACCTTGTCTCTTACTCAGAGCAACCTTGCTAATAGTTATCTTGCCTTGAAAAAAGCTAACACTGTGTATCTCTAGAGCTTTTCACCATAAAAGTACATAGTTGGCAGTCCTTATTGCAACCAATAGGAAGAGCAAAATCCTCATACACCTTTGAAGGACAAATGTTTTGGCTGGGACATAGCAGTTAATTAATATTTTTCTTGTTCACAGCACTGCAGTGTCCCAACCAAGGTCAGGGCTGCATTGTGTGAGGCATTACATAGATTCATAGAAGGAGCAAGCTGCTGCTCAAAGCTCAGTAGAAAGCACTGATAAAAGGTAGGGGACAGAATGGTATACATTCAAAAGAGATGCTAAAGATAGCACTCATCACATGAGTTGTAAGCTAGGATTCTGACCATATTGTTATGCTTCCTCACAGCACAGAAAAACAACATGTAACACAAACTTCAGTGATTTTAGGTTTTCCTCTAAAGAGTAGAGGTGCAACAGCAACTTAATTATCCTCCTGAAACAGTGGTTGATAGTTATAGTTGGAAATCAGTTGGAGCTGACAAATGGACAAAGTGAACATTACAGCCTTTGCTAAGCTGAGTGCAGCATCTTTTATTCACAACAGAACAACCCAAGTTCTGTGTGTGTAGGAATTTCATGATTTCCTCAGACCGAACACTCTTGTGCTGAAACCCTGACCCTGAATCCAAATGAGGTTTGCAAGCAATATTAAAATGGAGGTTCTTATATAATGTATATCTCTGGGAATCTGGGTATACATGGGTAATGAATGTAATACAATTTTAATGAGAATTTCATTTCATGACTCAGGATACAAGAAGACATAACTTCTCCTAATATAATTACCTTTGATTAATCTGTGGGAGTTATTAATTTCAGACGAAAGTTTTACTTTTCTGAATGTCCAGACTAATGAAATTACTCTTATTAGTTTGACAGTAGATGATGACACAGATGTAATAGGCACTGAAACAGAGATGTATTGGGCAGCTTACTGGAAATTGAAATTACAGCAAATGAATATTGCACATTGACCCATGAGCACATTGGCCACTTTTTCAGCAAGAATTCTTTTATGTCCCCTCTGTTTGCACTCATAAGATACACGCAGCACAATCTGCTTTAAGCTATCACCAAGCACCTCTCAGAAACACAAAGCAGGAATGAGAAGGAAGTACTATTGAAGGAATACTTAAGTATTCCACCCGGGCATATTAACGTTATAATTTATATTCTATAGTGGCGGGTGAAAGAAAATTGGCCTCTATTATGTAAGGAGTTGTTCAGACTCTCCAGAAAATAAAGTCTGATCTCAGAAGAATTCAAAATCTTATTTCCAGCAGACCAAAGAAACGAATACATGAAACGGTGGCAGGGAATTCAAAGAGGCCTGATGAGGAAGGCAATATTAAGGAAGGACATGGTGATGGATTGTAAAACTGTTTAATCTCTTTTCTTGCAGTCTGATCTTTTTTATTACATGTACTGTTGTGCTGAAAAGGGGTGCAGGAAGGAAACCTGCTTACCTGCCTAAACTGGCATATATTCCCTGCGTGAAGTGGTACTCCCTGGGTTGAGGGGAATTTGTGTCCTTCCTAAGAATAACCTGAGTGGAGCAGCTGGAGTGCAGAGCAGGAGTAGGGCAGCAGCAAACCTGTAGCAAAGACTGAGACTGGTAAACTGGAGAACAAGTGAAAAGAGGCTTTTCCAGGAACCAAATGCATCCTGCTCATATGGAGTTTGTTACAGCCCACAAAGGTTCTGAAAACCACTAGGCTGAGCCCAACATTGTAAGAAAGAAGAAGAGAGGAATCTGATTGCAAATCCTTCAATTACTATCATATTTTACCTACCAGATCTTAGACCTGAAATATCATTTTACAATTTCACTTTCAAAGCTACTTCTTTCTTGTGTTTTCATGAGCACATATGTGACAATGGAGAGTCTGCTCGGTGTTTGTGGGGTGCTTTCAGTCCACCTCAGAGCTCTGACTTGCTTCAGGTCCCATCATATCCATGCAAAAGTTAGGGGCAGCAGTAATGAAATACAGAGTTTCAGAATGTTTGTACCATGCTGACATTCAGAAATCCAATTAATTTGATATAGTTCATATGTAAAGGAGTAAAGTATCTGGTTAGAGGATGAAAGCCCAAACGAACATGTTACTAAATGCATTTGCCTCTGAAATAAGCTAAATTCTAAAGTCTTCCCTTACACAAAACTTGCACTAAATTTTAACAACTTTGCCTATAAAGAGCTGAGAGAAAATCAAATATTATTTTATTGAATTTAGCAGTGGATGAATATTTCTCATTCTGTCACAATAAGATTATTTACTCACAAAGAGGTACTAAAATAAAATATTATGAAAGATAAATGCTTATATCTAAATGGCAAATACCTTCCCTATATAGTCTTATTTTGGGGCACAAACATTACAAATGGGCCTTCTCTTTTAAGCATTATTTTTCCTCCAATGTTTTTACCATAATCTTCCCATATTTATCATTGCTAGCAAAATCCATGTCCAGTTGCATCGATATTCCTTGATGTCCTACTTGTAATATATTAGGTGAAGGAAGTATGAGAGTCAGGTAGATGTTTTCTTTCTGCATTCCACAGTGGAAGCTTTATTTTGGAGTCTAAAATCAAACTACAAAGAGATATTTTTTTCAGGTACTATCAATTAGATCTGTAAGATTACACATTTCTTCTAGGCATCTACAATAAAAGATGAAACTAACCATCCTACTTGAAAAAATACAAAAATCTTTCACTTCTATCATTTCCCTAATGAATATCTAACTGGCACTCTCCCTCCTGATTTTTAATTATGGGTCTCGTTAAGTTCATAAGCATTAAACAAATATAATTTATTACTTGGGAAATACCATTACAAGTGATTCACATGTACTCCACAACTCTGTGATTAAAGCAACTGTGCATTTTCTTTGTCAGACTCAGTATAAGCATTCTATAGAACAGTCCTACTCTGTTTTCCAAATTACAGTGCAATAACTGGCTCGTGGTTCCAAGTCACGACTGAGTTTCTGTGTCTCCTACATTGTTTTCTTCTCTCTTTCATTTCCATATCTACATCTTCATTTTAAGTTAAGAGCTGAAGAATTATTCAGCAGCGTAAACCAAGAATTTCTCTATCCTGTAAATCTTTCTTTGACATTTCAACATGGTATTAAAGATGCTGAAAAGTGTGTGCATTAAAGACTGTATGTACAGAAAGCCAAATCTTAAATCTACTTTTCAGAATTTGTGTCTCTTCTTCCACCTCAGAAAAAAACAGAATGGTGACATTGATTCCTGAAAATAAATGGTGAAAGTCTGACAAATGGAATTAGCTGCAAACAGTGTAGATATTATGATAGTGAAAAGCATAAGAAAATATACTACCTTTAAGATAGCACACTGATTAGGATGGCCTTAAGGCTAACTAAAGATGATCCCCAATTATAAAAAAGCACTGCTATGTATAAGCAATCTTAATGAGCAATAAAACGAGACAGTGAAGCTCAAAAGAAAATGATGATATATATGCACAAATCTCATTAGTCTAGTGGTATGGAACATTCAACATAGAAACATCTGAAAGTGGGAGAGTAATAATTTATCTCTAAGTTTCCCCTTCAAATTAAAACTTTGTCACATACCGGTTTTTTTAAGACATCCTGAAATGCATAATTGGCATCATATCACCAAACGTGTAATGCCACTTGCTATAAAAGGTACGTAATTTTGTGCTCCACAGTGTTGCTCTGCATCATAAAATTAGCCAAGGATTATGTCTTTCAAAGCAAAGGACTGAGCTCCAGCATATCAAAGCCATCTGCTGAACAAATCAGACAGAAACTGCCACGATCACCAAACCCGAGACACTGCCAGCTTTACCTAAAAGGAAACACAACATGTCACACTAGTCTGACATTCCCTGTTGTCAAAGAATCCGGCTCACATACTGATCCAGCAAGCATCTGAGCAGCTTTAGGCACAGAAATGGCTTAGACTGATTTTGTCATTTGGATTGAAATAGAAGAAAAGGCAAAGGATCTAGGATCAAAGTGTTCCAGCTCCAGATTGTGGAGCTACTATTCTCAGCAAAGGCCATTCATCTTGCATGCCTTGGTTCAGGCAAAGGTCTCAAAAATGAAAATCTAAAATAAGTTACAAATTTATCACCTAAAAAACCAAACCAAACCAAACCAAACCAAACAAAACAAAACAACAAAAAAACCACAAAAAACCCCCTTCTATTCCATCATGGCACAGTCACCAAAGATAGTCTGGAAATAAAAACTCTACACTGAAAAGATATTTTCTGGCTTCATTATGACTGGTTTACAGTGTTGGTTCTTTCAGTTTTGTCTATACTATAGACTATCCATGGCCAAGATATAGAAACAAAGCTGGTCCATGCTCATCCACACTTTTTAATGTTGTAGTGTTCCTGTGCCAGCTAGAAATTTTTCTTTACTCAGTTTGGCATTGGCATCAGTCATGGACTCTTCTTGTTCCTCAGTATAGACAACCACTCTGTTTGAGAGAAGAAAGAGAAGAGACTTTATCCAGACAGATATGACCTGTGCCATGCTCTCAGTCCACTCAGCCAAAAAAAAAAAACCCAGGTCCTTCTTTATTGGTAGATATGGAGCTTTTCTGTCCCTAAAGAGACAAATTGAACACATGGTTCTATATCATAGTTAAATGGTGCTCACATGTTTCCAGGGATGGGGCATCCACCACCTCTCTGGGCCACCTGTTCCAGTGTTTCTCCACTCTCATCATAAAAATCGGCTCCTTATATTTAGTCTAAATCTACCCTCTTTTGGTTTGAAAAAATTTACCCCTTGTCCTATTGCTACACACCCTGCTAAAAAGTTTATTCGTCTTTCTCTTAGGCTTCCTTTAGCACTGAAAGACAGCAATGAGGTCTCCCCAGAGCCTCCTCTTCCCCAGGCTGAACAACCCCAGCTGTCTCTGCCTTTATGCATAGGAGAGTTGTTCTTGGATAATTTTTGTGTTCCTGATCTGGACTTGTTCCAACATGTCTAAGTCTTTCTTTCATTGAGGACCCCACAGCTGGATGAAGCACTGCAGGTGAGGTCTCACCAGAGAGGAGCAGAGGAGCAGAATCCCTTCCCTCATCCTGCTGCCCACACTGCATTGGATGCAGTGGATTTCTGGGCTGGTCCATGCCCAGCCTGTGCTCCACCAGCACACCAAGTCCTTCTCAGCAGGGCTGCTCTTGATCTTTTCATCCCCAGCCTGTATTAATGCTGGAGATTGTCCTGACCCAGGTGCACCACTTTGCATGTGGTCTCGTGAGATTCACGTGGGCCCACTTCTCAAGCTTGTCCAGGTCTTTCTGGAGGGCATCCCATCCTTCAAGTGTGTCAACAGCACCACTCAGCTTGGTGTCATCTGTAAAGGTGCTGAGGGAACATTCAATACCACTGTCTGTGTCATTGATGAAGACATTAATTAGCAGTGGTCCCAATACAAACCCCTGAGGAACACCACTTGTCACTGATCTCCATCTGGATAGTGAGCTGCTGACCACTACCCTCTAGATACAAATACTCAACCAGTTCATCATCCACCAAACAGTTCACCCATTATATCCATGTCCCTCCAACGTAGAGAGAAGGATGTTGTGGAGGACCATATCACAGGCCTTAAATGCCTCAGACAGTATCTCTGACTTAAGGAAACAAATTGTGCCCAGAGTTTTCAAGTTAGAGAAGACACAAATTCCTTACATTTTGGGAAGAAAATATTCTTTATTTGCAAATTAGTAAAGAACTAGAAAATTTTCCATTCTTTATGCATTGTTTCATTGCTATTGCTATATGTTCTCTGGAAAACAGTGACAAAGTGACTGAACACTGAAAAATGGTTATGTCAGAGCACTGGTTTTCTTCTGCAGCACAGAAGTTGGATACCTTATTTCTAATACGGTGCTGGACCCAGTCCTCTGTCTTTTAAGCAACTGTTTTTCCCAAGTAAAGAAAAAATAAAAAAAAAAAGGAAAAGAACCTGTAGAGAAGCATCATTGAGACACTAAGCAATGGGTTATAGAATCCTCCAAACCAGGGAATTATTACATTTCAGACATATTTGTAGCTTTCAATGGACCTGTTTTGTACTCTTAGAACTCCTTGACATCACATCATGTATCTTTTTTTTTTCTTTCTGTTCATCAAGTTTTCTTTTCTGCAGTTATTCTTCTCATCATATCAATGAAACAAAATCATGGAGCTATTGCCATATGCTGAATGCTACCTATGCTGCCAGAACTCTCTTCACTTCCAGTGTATTAAGCTCTCAGCCTCACCCATGTCTCTGTTTGAATTAAAAGTCCTTTGGGGTAAAGATCCTCTACCACTGTATGTTTGTAGAGTGCTTAACATAAGAAAACCACATCATTTGTTGGCTGTTAGGCATGATTGTAATAAACATAATAAATAATAATAACCTCTTTAGCAGTCCACCAATTACCAGAGATCAGAGGAAAACCTTGCAGGAAATGGGAGAGACGCACGCCCTGGGATACTTTCTATGCCATTCTTAGCACAAATTATGACCAAAAAGAAAATTGTTCGTAATGAGATCTAGATGGAAGTCTTCAAAGGGAGGAAAGAACCATACCAGAAACTGGGGAAGGGTTCTTCCTCACCTCATCTTTGCTACGGGCAAATGGTCTTGACCTAATTGCAATTTTGTCTTAGAATTTGACAGTAATTGTGGCAAAGAGCAGTCTAAATGGGATATTGTTAGTGGTGCACAATTTTTCCCTTTGCCCAATTTGTTTGAAACAGGGTTGTCTTTTTGCTTCCCCTCTGTGTTTTCTCATTCTCTTCATCTCCCCAAGCAGCTCTCGCAGTGTTCTTTCCTCCTTCCTACATGCTCTACTTCTTCCTCACTTCAGTCTCTCACTTTGGACCCCAAAATCATCACTCACACCCCCACATGACACACAGCCTTCCTCCCCTCTGCTTTTTCTCACAAAAGCTCACGTACGCCTGCTCTGTGTATGGTGTTCCCAGGTGGTGATTAATGAGAGTTCTAGCTGGAGCTAAAAGCTATGATGAGTGTCTATATAATAACAAACATTAGTGCTGGTGAGGGAGGTAGAAGCATGTGTATCTCTTCCCCAGGCTGCCAACACACTTTACTATTTCATAGCAACTGGTTTGAAATATGGAGTTCCTGGGCCTCATTTCAGGCAAAGCCACCTAAAGGTCCTGTTAAATTCTGAGGAGAAGATCCAGACCCATATCACATTAGTAGGAAAGGATCTATGTCTCCCCAGCTTGGTTATTATGTTAATTCTGCAATAGTAGAGTTTTCTTACTGTTCAAATGCCACAAAATAAAAATAAAAATAAATTAAAAAAAAAAAAAAAAGGCATGAAAAGTTTCTGTATCTGATGGTGTGGTTTAACCCCAGCCCCACACAGCTGCTTGCTCAATCCTCCCTGGGTGGGCTGGGGGAGAGAACTGGAAGGGTAAAAATGAGAAAATTTGTGGGTTGACATAAAGGCAGTTTATTAGGCAAAGCAAAGGCCATGCATGGCCAAACAAGGAATTCATTCACCGCTTCCCATAGGCAGGCAGGTGTGCAGCCATCTCCAGGAAAGCGCGGCCCCATCATACGTAGTGGTGACTTGGGAAGACAAACATCCTCACTCTGAATGTGCCCCCTTCCTTCTCTGCCGGATTTACATGCTGAGCATGATGTCCAGACGAGGATATCCCTTGGGTCAGCTGGGGTCAGCTGTTCCAGCTGTGTCTTCCAACTTCTTGTGCAACCCGACTCTCCTCACTGGAGTGTGAGAAGCAGAAAAGGTCTTGACTTTATGTAAGCACCACTCAGCAATAATGAAAATATCTCTGTATTATTAACAATTTTTAATCACAAATCCAAACCACAGCCTAATACTAGATACTATGATGAAAATTAACTCTACCCCATTCAAACCCAGCGCAGATGGTAACAGTGTAAGTAGGACATCCCTCTTTCCATAAGGTGCTGCACTGGCTGTGTCCCAGGGATCTCTGCTGTGGCAGGAGATACGAGGTATCTTGACGTGCCTCAAACACCCTCCTGCCAATCTGAACTAGTGTTCTCATTCATTGTGCATGCTGGTACTTCAAACAGAAACCACTTAGGTCCTACCATGAGGTGCTTTGAGGAAAACAGAGAAGTGTGCAAACAGAACAAGTGACATTTAATCTCTACTTCTGTGCTTTTTAGCTGAGAAGCTTGACAATATACTGTGATTGGATAATGATTCAGGGAGAACTATTGGAGGGAGAAAGTGCAAAGAAATATGTGAAAATCAAAAAAACAGCCAAAGAAACAGCTGTGATCCAACCTAGATATCCATTAGGGCTAATTTTAAAAGGAGCTGGGAAGGAAAATTTTAGACTGAGACAGCCACAAAGGAATAACTGAGTTTCTGCATCATGAGGAAAACTGATAATACTGAATTAAAGTCATGAGGTGAAAATTTTATTTCTATGTAGATATTGCAACATTTAACAGGACAAAATTCATACAAAGGCCAGAGAAGGCTTACATTCAGAAAGCATTTTAGATTTGCACAGAATCATGGAAAATCCCAAGTTAAAATGGACCCACAAGGACCATTGAGTCCAACTCCTGGCCCTACACAGGACAACCCCAAATTGCACACGATGTGCCTGAGAGCATTGTCCAAACACATCCTAAACTCTGACAGGCTTGGTGCTGTGACTGCTTCCCTGGGGAGCCCAACCAACCTCCGGATAAATAATCTTTTCTTAATACGCAAAATAAACCTCCCCTGATGCAGCTTCATGCCATTCCCTTGGGTCCCGTCACTGGGCACCTGAGAGAAGAGACCAGCACCTGTTACGTACCTATTATGTCCATTTGTACCTGCCATCAGAACAGGACCAGGCTGCACTAAAGCAGTTCCAGTGTAGAATGCACAGTGCTTAGTGAATGCCAGACACAGCCCTGCCTGATATTCCATCCAAGTCCTAACCACAGGATGTGACTCAGAGCACTAACCATTGTGCTGGATTTCTTTAATTTAACTATATTAGATCCTCTCACATAAGTTCTAATCTTGTCTTCCTATATCTGAATTTGTCATATGTGTTATTGGTCTCTTATCTCTGCAGTTTGGTCTCTTTTAGCTAACCCTTATTCCTCCTTTTCTTCCCTCACTTGCACTCACCACTGACTTTGGAACATGGATTTGAGATAAATGAGGACTGAGCAGAGATCAGAATCTATTGTACTCATTAAAGAAACTTTCTGGCTGCTTTGCTCTTCAAATAAATAGTGAATAACAAGTCATCTGCCAAGAGATGAAAATCTGGGATAATAGAAGACCCTGTACTGTTGTGAGAACAGTCAGCAAGATGATGAGTCATTGTTTTAGCCTTATACCAAGAGACACATAGTTTAATCTTAGTCCTTATGTCACAAATCACAAAGGCTCATGGTTCTCCCCAGGCTGATCCTTAGAATAGAGTAAGAGCCAAATTATATCCTTCTTAAGGAAAAATGTGATAACCTGGCGTAGTAATTAATCCCAAATTATTTTCCCTTGTGAATGTATCAGGATCCATTCTGATTGTATTTTGGTTTCATGCTCCTAAATAACCCCAATAGGAGATCACTGTAGAAGGAAACCTGAGTGTTTGAGGCTCAGACTTCCTCTCCTTTACACATATCCTGGATACTTTAGCTGGGAAGGTCTGGGATGACTGTAAGATTTCTCTGCTTTCTTCTCTAGAGCTACCCGAGTGTTCCTTAAAAACAACCCCTTGCTATGTCCCACTCTTGAGCTTTCTAGCAAAGAGGTATGGAGAGGGGAGTCAGGAAGAGAGGGAAATAGGTTAAATATTACCAGACAAATAATTGCTGTAGTCTTCCTGGGGATGACACGGCCTGGCTTGAGTCTGAAGGGAGGAGGAGAAAGAAAAATTTGGGGAACATCAGAGCATATCTGGAGAACTGTGCAGGATCTTCTTTTCAAATGCCACCTGCTTTTTGTCATCCATTTAACACCAAAATGTACTGAGAACTGAGTCACCATCTTGATGAAAATGCTTTGTTCCCAATAATTTCACTGTGGAATTGTTCATCCAGGTCAGAAGAATTTCTCTCCAAGTCTGAGAAGTATTGCTTTTACAAAGCAAATCCCATGCCAAAGGCATGCCATGCCAAACTGCCTCAGAATCTTTTCTCTCCATAGCCTTTGACAGATCTTCTAGTGCCTAAAAAATATTTCCACAAATTTTATTTAGACACATCTCAATTTATAATTTCACACTGATGGAAACATTCTCTTCTAGGCAGATATGTCCAAAGCTCAATTCAGCCCAGCTGGAACATTTAGTTTTTCCTCACTGAGTTATATGATCTTTTTAATGGAAATGTCATCTCCAC
Source organism: Pseudopipra pipra (assembly GCF_036250125.1). Taxonomy (NCBI): domain Eukaryota; kingdom Metazoa; phylum Chordata; class Aves; order Passeriformes; family Pipridae; genus Pseudopipra; species Pseudopipra pipra. Next base: position 7,022,194 of record NC_087549.1, read on the forward strand.
CTTAATTATTGCAGTACAAGGAGAAGATGTTATAATATTCATGACAGCAAGTAAAAAAATAACTAGATGGGAATATCTATTTTCTGAGATTATTGATCTCTGTCGTAGAGGCTCTTGGCAACATCCAGTTCTGGAATTTTTTAATAGTGAATTTCAAAGAAAAATAAATGGAGAGGGGAAGTCTTATTTATGCACCTGGTTTTGGTGAACTCAATCAAAGATGACATTGTGTCTTAGTATTGCTCAGAACTGGGCACCTAAACTCTGCAATCTTTTCCTTGTGCCTTGAACACATTTTTTATAAGTTCTTCCTTTTACTCCATTGTATATCCATAGAGAATAAAGATCTACTTTTACCCATTTAAGAGCCTAAATTCTGTCTCTTTTTGTTTATTATATCCTGTTTCCCTTAAAGACAACGGTAGAAAATACTACTTATTTTATAGTAATACTTATTTTATAGTAATTTTGCATCCTTTGAACATTACTGATTTTTCCCCTAATGTCTGACATAATTATTTTCCTTCCAGTACTTCAAGTCCCGTGTTTCTAAAGCCATCCTTTCTCTTTTCAGATTCTAACACTGTAATTATTCTTCCCTTCAGTCCTATATAGACATAAGAGTACCGGTTCACTTAGTCCCTGCTCATGGACCATTCTTTCCAAACCTCATGAAAAATCAGCCTGAAGCAGCTAACAGAATTTCCCCTTAATGAAACTGCCCCATGAAATTGCTCTAGAATAAGCTACACAGTCTTAGGAGGATTCAAGCTTTATGAGTGTTTTGTTGTTAATTTATTTTTAATGTGAGTATTTAAATAAATCATTAAAAAGAGGGTAGTGTATGGGAAGGAAAGTGGAAGCTCCATAAAGGTTTTGCACTAATAGAGTCATCCTACCACAGTACAAGAAAATCTGTTCCTACTTTTTTGTGCAGCCTTACTAGTCAGTTATTTGAGTAAGCTGCATCGGGAACAGCATATGGAATCTTTTAGGAAAAAGGTACCACAGAGAAGCATATTACATTAAATGACATAGAAGATAAACAAATATTAAAATCCAATGGAGATGAAAGACTACTTCTCACATATGTATAGTGTATTCTTATTTATCTTCAGTATAAAAGCTCTGAATACAGAAAAGTTTTGACTGGACATGGTCTACATGGATAGTTTCCAGTTTACTCCTTCAGTTTTCCTAACTGGTAGTTTTTGAGACCTTTTCCGTTTCAGGAAAACAGCCATGATTCCCTCTGGAGAATCCTTAAGAGTGACTTTAAACTTGTAAACTGTGTGTTGACTTCTCTTAGTCACCTTTCATGACAGCTATTTGAGTAGTCCATCAAACCATCAGGTTACTCAGGTCACATGTTTAAGTCTGGATGCAAACACAGTCTAATGAAAAAGCTCATCAAAACTAGATAGTAGTTCATACGTGGTTGAAAATAAGACATTAATACGAAAATGTTAGTGAGGGCTTTTTTTTTCATTTTTTTATGCGCGTCACCTAAAATCTGACCTTACACAAGGAAGCAAGAAAGTAAGATATCCTTCCTGTTTTCCTGTTTGTTTTGTGCTTTTAACAACACTTCACTGTGTGTTTGCAGTGTGAAGGCATAACAGGTCACCATTCTTATCACCTAGTGGGTTGAGCAAAAAAGGAAAAAAATTAAACTCTACCCCAGATTTAGCACAGGTACAACACAAAGTGCACCAGGTACATGGTCTGTAAAGACAAAGCAGGCAACACAAGAGATGGTAGAACTGAATACTGGTGAATAATCTCTACCCTGTACTGTCTGATGGCAATTTGATTTCCCCTCTTGTCTGTGCTGGTCTTCCAGCATTGCTGAAGAATAAGAAAATAAGATCACAAAAACCTACAGAAGTTGACTAGATTTTATTGAAACCCTGTCACAGCCTAAAATACACTAACAGAGCATAGGTCATCTACATAAATATGAATATAAAAGACCATGTACACATTTACACAGGATTCCCAGAGCATCCTACAGCCATGCGCACACCATTGCTATAACAATGTGTGTATTTAGCAGAGGGAGTAACACAACAGATAAAAAAAGTTCTCATAGAAAAGTATTTCAGTAGTCTCTGTCTCTGCAGCCCCAATTTTTCATGCAATGCACTTAAATTTGTACAGCTACCTCCGAGTCATCATGTGCTTTTTTGTGTGTATTTAACTGGTGGTGACACACAGACACACTCTTTTGTCTGTTCTTATACCCCTTGGACTGGAATATCAGACCTGCATGTTTCTGCTTGAAATGCTGACAAATTGAATCATTATGAGCCACCCTCAGGAATTTCACTGCCTGAGTCCTGACAACTGCTGGTGACATTCTAGCATTAACTCTAGCAAAAGGTGCTTAAATGGCTTTAAACGCCTGGTTCTCCCTCCTTCTCACTTGAAATATAAATGGTCAGCTGAACTTTAGTGTAGGCACAATCAATAGGAAGCGAGCAGAAGGAGGAGGCCATGGCAGAGTGGATGGATACTTCAGGAGAAGCCATGTCAATATGCCTATCTTTTCCTCACACCACTCAAAGACCAATCTCCCTCATGGATAACAGAGTATTCTCCATCATGAATTAGTGTCTCTGGCAGTGTGGCTCAGCACCTTTTTGCTAATGCTGTGATGGTGTTTGCAGTCATGCTTGTTTAGCCTTTGGAAGTCAGGAGCATGTACATGCTCTGTAACACTCAGTGTTTCCTGAAAATATTTAGTCGAAGCATCAGGCACTCGCTGCAAATAGAAATGTCCAAAACTGTGGACAGTTTTGAGGAGTGTGGACTGAATAAAAACTCCAGATGAGCCAGTCTTGCTTTTTAGTTGCCAAAGTGGCATATTTCTTGGGTGTAGAATTTCTCCTTTTAGGTCTCTATATTTATTTCTACCCTTCCAAATTACCTTCCTATTGTACAAAGATATTAATCTGTGAGAACTATTAACATGAAGATTTTCTCTCATGTTCCAGTATGACTTTCACTGAGCATGAGGCATGTTTGCCATATGTACAGAGGCAAGAAAAAGTACCCTTCAGTAGTTTCTGCAGGGCAAAGGTGTTTCTGCAGGGCAAAGGTGTTTCTGCACTGAAGGCATTAGCCAAAGCAGCTCACCTGTACATTAGGATGCACAAAAATGATGTAGACCAAAACAGAAAATTGACAGCTTTGTTATGTCTAGGATTACAGATCCTCTTTTCTCATCTTCTACCTGTCCAGGCAGAACATTTTTATTGAAAATTCATTCCTGTTCCTGTGGGAGCAGACTACAGGTACTCTTAGCTTTCCAAATGCTGCTGAAATATGAGTTATCCTTACATTTCTCCCTTCTGTGCCCCCCCGAACTTTAAAATTTAACATTCTGCAAGACAAAGATAAAATAAGTTAAATAAGACCCATATCCAACCTGAATTTATCTACACATTAATTACAGATTTTCTTTCCTACTGCCACAGTTGAAAGGAGAATAGAAGCATTCCTTACCTTGCTTTGTGTTTGGATGTGTTTGGACAAATTATGCCTGACTCTACTATTCTGCTTTTTCTTGGGAGTTCAGATATGCACTATCAACCCTTTATACAGGGAATGGAAAATATAGGACAGAGGAAAATCAGAGGCATGACCTACAAAAGAAAGAGTTGTACAGCCATCAAAATCATATTCTTAGTAGTAGTTGGTAGAATACAAAGTGTTAGAGGAACAGGGGAAATAATGGCCTCCAATTTTGCCCCAGCATGGTTATCTAGTGCTTTTTAGTCATGCTGTAGATGTTCTACCATAACTGGCTGGACAAGTAGTGAAATTCACAAAATCGCCAATGAAAATACAATTTGGTTTCCCTATCCTCTTAAGGTTTTGCTCTTCTTCCTCTTCAATGAACTCCTCCTCTAGAAACGAATAATTTTTTTTTTCCTAGATAGTATCTCCTGTCTATTTCTTGTATCCCCTGTCAGAAAATTCTTCAAAGTATTCGAATTACTCTTGCTTTTTTTCAATATCTTTGTGTAGGGAGAAAGTTTATAATTGAATTATTTCTTTGTGAATCAAGGCATCTTTGGAAAATTATCCAACCCTTCCTAGTGAATCACATTGGTACACTTTTCCCCTGTGATATGTAGGTGACTGTATTAGGAAAAGAACAAATAAGGTCACTCTGAGGGGAGAGACCCCCCCAGGACACAATTGGCCCTCCTGACTGCCGGGGTACTGCTCACTCATATTCAACTTGCCAGGTCCCTTTCCTGGCACTGCTTTCCAGTATCTCATTCCCCAGCCTGTACAAACATCTGGGTTGCCCATCCCAGGTGCAAAATCTGGCACTTTCCCTTGTTGAACTTCAAATGGTTGGTGATTTCCCAGTACTCTGATGCCACGGCCCGTGGGGAAAGGGAATGGGGACCGGGCACTGCAAAAAGGGGTCTTGACACAGTAGAGGTCAGTGAAGCAATGCCAAATTTATTAGGGGAGCACGAGACTTAAATAGGGTAGGATAAGGAGGTGGTACCAGGCGAGGGGAGGAGCAAAGGATTGACAACTAAGGGACTCTTGGGATAGGGCAACAGGGAGAAGGTGGGCGGAGTCTGGGTGTAGCTAGGGGAATGGGCCAATAGGGGCTACCTCTGCACTGCACCAAACATCAACCAATGGCAGGCAGAGGAGCGGGAAAACAGGGGAGGACAACAGGTTTTGGCGGGAAAACTGTGAGGGGAGAAGAAGACAATATGGAGGATAGGGTTTTTAAAACAACAACTGGGGTACATATAACATCACAACAATACAACAATAAACTTGGGAAAACCGGGGAAAAACGGTATATGTCATATCCAGTAAACAAGTGTCCATTCCAGTGTGTGCTGTCTATTCCAGGTTATAAATCTGCCTCCATGCTTGGTATTTGCTCCAGTCACTTTCCTCTTCCCCAACACTGTGATTTGTTGAGGTCTCTCTGCAGGGCCTCCTTCCCTCAGAGGAAGTGAACAGCTCCTCTCAGTTTTGTGTCATCTGCAAACCAGTCCTGTGTCCAAGTCGTTTATGAAGACGCTGAAGAGCACAGGGCCCAAGATGGAGCCCTGTGGAACCCCACTAGTGACAGGTCATCAGTCTGATGTGACCCCAGTCACTACTACTTTCTGTGCTCAACCTGTGAGCCAATTGTTCACCCACCTCATGATGTGTTTATCCAGCTGTGGGCTGGACAGTTTGTCCAGAAGGATCCTGTGAGACATATGGAAATATGGAAAGCTTTACTGAAATCCAAAAAGGTTACGCCAACTGGCTTCCCTTGCTCAGCTAAGCTGGGAAAGAGCTGAGTCTGGGGCAGACACTGGTGCGTGGCTGGGGTATATGGGGTGTCTGTGCTTGGGTGATGGGGCTGTGGCAGGACAGAGGCTGAGTCTGCCCAGTGCTGGACACAGCCAGTCCCAGCTTGTCCCAGTTGGTTCCAGTTCTCCACCACAGGGGATAGCTGAGCCCCTCAGCTGAGCTGGGGGTGCAGGGAGGAGTAGCCCAGAGGCTGACATTCTCAGGCTGGACCACAGTGGGGGCTTTGCACCCATGGGCAGGGATGTGAGACACACCAGCTGGGGCAGGTCAGGGCCAGCATGTCCTGGAAGTGCCCTCAGAACCAGGACACATGTCTTCCAATTTAATTTCATTTGGAAGAACCCAACTCATACCCTCTGAGAGCTCTGCACAATGCAAACCAAAGGGCACTAAGTGGAAAGAATGAGGAGGTTTGCTTTGAGAGCATACTCTATCTGTAAACATGGTAATGCCTGCACTCCAAGATGTTTGGATATGACCTCATCCATCCATCCAAGTGCAGCCACAGCATTTCCCGGCTGGTCTGATCAGAGTTGTGCAGTTTACCTCGTTACTCAAGGCTATATCTATCAAGCATCTCCATGCTCCAGAGCTGTCCAAATCCATTCAAAAAACCGAGCATGTTCCCTTAATCTTACCTTCCATAAAAAAAGTGCAACAATATAGTTCTTCAAGATAAATAAAACAAGCCAGTAGTAGTAACAAAATCATCAAATACCAGAACCAAAAAAAAAAAAAAAAAAAAACAAAACAAAAAAACCCACCAAAACCAAACAACCAAACAAAAAAACCCCACAAACACCCAAAACAGGAATATAGCACAACACAAAACATTCCACCAAACACCACTCTGAGAGGGAGGATAAGGAAATAAAGAACACGTGAAAGCTATTGCTTCTGTTTCCTAGTGCATTTCTGGAAGACAGTTGTGCAACAGGGAGAATGGTCTGAGTGCTGTGGTTCACATGCCTGCTCTCAGCAGAGGAAAAGTGAGATGATAATAATCCCTACTGATGTATAGGCAAGGGACATGAGCTGACAAACAGTGTGATTCATGATCCTTGTGTTTGAGGGGAATGACAAATGATTGATAATATATTTCCACATTGTTTCTGACAGGTGGCTTGTGGAAGGAAAGATCAATCCCAGCTTCTGAAATGCGAAAAGATCTCAGCACAAGGTAAGAAGGCAGCAGCTAACACATGAATTATACTCTACGCAGTTTGAGATTGTCTAAGCAGCAGCTATGTTTCCCTTTGGGCATTTTATACAGTAAATGCTCTATTTTCCAAGGCATTCAGCACCCCCTGCTTTTCCCTGATGCTCTTGTGTGTTCAGGGTATTGAATATCACACCAGAATGGACCTTCAGTAGACCATGCATTTTTTAGTAGGGATTTTCAATAATTGACAGGATCAGGCCCTAAATATGCATGGTATTAGACAAGAAATTTTCAAGTCTCTTTACCATGCAAAGAGCCTCTGCTTTCTGTGTAGTAGCAGTGTTTCAATATCCCAGCCATATAAAATGCCTGGCTAATTGGACTGGTAGAGGAAAGGGGGATTTTCGTGTTTGATAAATTAATCAGTGAGCACTGCTGTACATTTCCCATTAAAATCCTTAATTAGACATAAAATGCCAAAGAATGGGATCCTTTCTTTAGTTTTTAATTGAAGGGATGACTTTTGATCCTCCATTAGCGAGGAAAGAAGAAAGCATTTCAAATGGAAGCAGCACCCCGGCTCTTGCTTGGTCTCTGAGAGGTTCAGCACTGCTGTTCCACGAATCCCAGGAGCCTATTGATACTTAGCATAAACATGCTAAAAGGATCAAATTGACATTCACACAAACCAGAGTCCATGAAATCACAAAAGCTTTTAATCCAAGCCTCTGTGTAAAAGGATACCTTCTAATTACCAGTCTAGACTCATCATCAATGTTTACCTTATAAAAATGAAGCTATCAATAAAGAAAGTAAATTTTAAAATGTTGGTAGAGTCCAGATATAAGCTTTATGACCATTTAGTCATTCCCTGCATCATTCCTTTCTTGCTCAGTTTTTCAACATTTCCAGAGCCTTTGTAACCAATAAAGACAAATCTCTGAGGTTTCATTGGTTTCAGATTTTATACACACACACACACACACACACACACACACACACACACACACACACAAAGGTAACCAGGGCAAGAACCAGGGCAATCAAGGATATCCTGTAAGAATTCTCTATAGGTCTTTACTCCTGCCTTGTACTGCTCAGATGGAGCTAACACTTGGCTGGACCCTTAGGCAATGTTATAGGGCAGCTGCAAGTCAAGGTGAAATGCCACTTCTATTCTTTCATTAACCCTCCCGGGCCTGTCATTAAATATGGCAGGCTTAGCATTTTTCACTTCAGATGGAAAAGTGTTGCCAATCCCAGGAGGCAGAATTTTTTCGATGCCTAAATTGATGAACAAGACAAGGTCAGCAATTTTCAGTTTATTGACAGAACTCTATTTATCTTTAGAAGTATTGAAATGGTATTTCAGGTGCCCTGGAGCAGAACTGTGGCCAAACCAAAAAGGAGAAGTTTATGAGAACCACTGCCACTATACTGCCTGAAGTACTGTGAGTACTTTTGTTTAAGTTGCTAAAGCAGGACGAGATATTTTCTGATTAAATAACATTTTCATAAGAAAAGAACTTTAATAAATGTGACAACTCACGATAGATAGAGACAAACAGAGAAGCAGAATAATAGAGAAAGAGCAGAAACTGCAGCCAACCACCCATTTAAAGTTAAATATAGGTTTTCATGCAAAAAATGTGTGTGGATTTTGTTTGAGGTTTGTTTGTTTGCTTAGGAATGATTATCACTAACAGGCTGACTAGCTGATCTAGATTTCCCTGAGAGAAACAGAACTGACCATTTGAAATCTGTCCATCATTGTAGCAATTCACTCATGACAGTTACTGAAAGGCATAGCTGAGCTCTACTTTTGTTTATAAAGCTAAATAACCTCAGTTTATTCACAATGGAGAATAATAATAAGTAATCCCATATTACTGCAGGAGCAGTTCATAGGAACTGGATTTTCTCCTTTGACCTTGCTGGAAGGGGTTTTCACTGAAAAGCCCTGCCTTCAGGGAGAAAAATAGTGTCTTTTTTTAATTATTTTTTTCAAACAAAGGCAAATTGTCTAAAAGTAGGCCAAAAAAGAAATGAAGAGAAGGTAGTAAATGTTGCTAATAAAGACTAGAAAGTCTAATTAAAATCTGGAGCCTACTGAATTTAGTTCAACTCACTAAATCAATGGCAGACAGCTCTGACCTGAACAGGGAATCTGCAGCCAAGATGTTGTGACTGCATCTCTGCCACTTAGGATGCTTGGTGAACGAACACTCAACCTTTGCTAAAACTGCTAATGAAACTGTTACCTGCTTAGGTTTTACTGCAAGTGCACTAATTTCTGCTGGTTCAAATGAGTGAAGAACACAGTTTTGTCCCCGAGGAAGATGGATTTTAAGGACTCAACACCTTTTTCTTTACACAAACTATATATATATATATTGGGCCAAAACAAGCTGAAATCCTGCAGTATCACTAAACCATCTTCCTTGGCTGAGGCTTCATTTTTTGGAGAGGTTGTACTGCAGGCACCCCACCTTTCCTAACAGAAATGGTCTGGTTACTAAGCCCTTGAAGCAGGCAGCATCTCTGCATTCTCATTAAGTCTCGACATTAGGATGTCTGGAAAAGAAAATTCTCCTGGGTGCCAGCAAAGAAAGCAACACCAAAAGTGTGTGGAAAAGTGGTTGGGATTCAATCTGTCAAGGTTGAAGCATTCTTCCAGGGCTGCTTCCCTGCTTCTCTCGGTGATCAGCTACCTTAACTGGGGCTTGAAATGAGAGTGGCAGCAGGCCTGCATCTTCAACAAGTATTCTTAAAGGCGTTGAGGACATTTAGAGAGAAGGATATCTACCCTGAAGGGTCTGATGAACTTCTGTAGAATCTAAGCTGCTAAGAACCAGCAATTTAGACTTGCACAGAGGTAGGAATTTCTTTTTAAAAATGTAGACACTAACAGGCATTAAGCACTCAGGGAGCCAGAGAACCTGATGGGGTTTCACTTTTCCCCAGTTTGCCCTTCAAAGACCCCAGATGGTGCTGAGTAGATGTGTATGCATGGAAAGTGCCAGTTGGCAATTAATCTCAGAGACACTTCTGAGTAGGAAAACAATAGTTTCGTCTTAGAAGACCAAGGATATAAATGATGCAAACTTAATTTCTGGGTAATCTTTCCAAGTAAAATTCGTGTGGTTCATCAAGACTAGATTTGTGATTTTTAGAAAGTGGTCAAGGGATCAGTACCTGATTTATATGGTTTGAGCAGGGAGTAAGTAGGATTCTGTTGATGTCACCCACGTTTTCTAATGAGAGTTTTCTTTATGTCCATGATTCAGGTCAAGCTCAACAAAATTCTCATTCCATTTAGCCTAAAGTACATCTGTGGGCTTAGCAAGTCCATGTTTTTTTCATCATATCTTTCACACATGTATTTACCAGTCTGCTCTCATCTGGCTTCAAATTTAACTTGGCACTGCAACTGTTAGCCACCAAGTGACGTTCTCATAGACACCAGGAAATATGATCAGCTCCCTCCTACTTCCTTAGTCACCTCTTCCTGATGTGTCAACCTTCAGTCCCCATTCCGACTAGCTGTGCCCTTGGCAGGGAATGCAGAAGGTTGCTACAGTGGCACCTTTGGGCACAACTTCTATGCACAAGGATAGCAGATGAAAGACACAGTATCTCTCAGTTTTATTGATGTAGTCAAACCATCAGCCCCCAAGTCAGCCACAGACCCTCATCTTCCACCTCTACACAGTCACTATCACCTTCACCACAGCTTCCAGATGTCTCACCCGCCTCACCTCGTCAGGCATGTTGGAGTGGCTTTAAGCTGTTCTATGCAAATTGCTTATGGGATGCAAATCAATGCATTAAATAACTAACATGAAATGACACATACGGAGATGTGCATAACTTGGCAGCTATAAATCTGGAACTGTTCCACTGACGTCACTGCAGACAGGCTCCAGCATGGAAGGTGTTGAAATCTGGCCCTGTGATATTTTCAGTCAGCTTCTAAACACAAACTCAGGGATTAATAATTCCACAGGTGTAATTATTATTAGTGCCTTGTGGTTGTTGTTATTCTTCAGGTTTGTGCAACTAAACATACACCCAAAGTGGGTTACAGAACATACTTAATTTCAACTAGGCAGACATTGAAGAGCACCTGTGGTTTATCACATCTTCAGGCAGTTGAAAACTGATCCACTTTGTTCCTAATGGCATAATAGTTTGTCTTTTAAAATAGCTAGGGCAGATAATGCAGGATTTATGCCAAAAAAAGTCTTCAGAGGCAGATGTACACCATAAAGTGTTTCAAATCAATATAGAATGGGGAATGAGTATAGATCAGTTCAGTGTTACATGCCATGTATTTTTGATCTGGGACTGGGTGCCTGGGAGCATATGTACTGTCTTGTGTTACCACCCCCTGACAAGGATCTGCTGTTATTGTGTGCAGGGAAAGCAGAACATGGTAAAGGTTAATGCTGCACATGGCAGAACCACAGCACTGAGCAGGGCCCTGGGTGCTGACTGCTCCAAGAGCTGTATAGTCATTTACACATTTGCAAATGTCGTTTTCACATGGCAGAATTTCCACCCACTTTTGCCTGAATGTAAATGACTTCAGGAGATGCCAGGCATTAAGTGTTCTCACAACTGCCCCCAGCATCCCACTGCTCAAAAGTGATGCTTCAAGACACTCCTAGAAAATCCTGTAAGACTTTCAAAATAAATCCATTTGTGTTTCTGAGCCTTCTTGGTCACTAGTGGGGTTAGGTTCAGATTTACCAGGATACTGAGCTACAAGACATGTGAAACAATGACAAGGAGATAAAGCAAAACCTGATAACGAGAGACTTTGGAAGAGTCAAGCTCTGCTCCTGCTGTCTATTTGATCTGTTCAACTTACCTTAAATTCTGTTGCAAACTGCATGTGTAAAAAGCTACAGGATGTTTGTGTGATATGAAGAATGTTCCAGATTCCCTATTAGTCAACTGAATTAGCATCAGAGATTATGTATATAAACGTAGAAGCAAACTGTGGAAATGTCAGTGTCTATTTGTACATACAATTTGACATTTGTCAAATGTGTATAACATTTGTATCAGTATTTCCTTTCTTTTGGTTGTTTGGTGGGTTTTTTTGGTTGGTTGGTTGGTTCTTGTTTTTGTTGGGTTTTTCTTCTTTTTTGTTGACATTATAATCATTATATCTGTATGTTTCTGTTGCTTCAACTAAATTCTACTTCAACTGACAAAATTAGAAACTCTTATTATAGCCATTACTTTGGGAATGTTTTTTAGTTTGTTTAGGTTTTTCTTTTCTAATCTTAACAGTCTCCCTGCAGACCTGAACTGACATCAATTTACCAGTGTCTTGACATCTTAAAGTTGTTTCTTATAAAATTTGCATTGGTGTCATTTTGTTTCAAGCTGATATTGTGACAATGTCTCCCTGGATTTATGCTGACAATTTATTTTTATTTTGACATAATGTCATCCCTATAGCCCTTCACTAGCTTCTATCGTTAAGTCTGTGGGTTTAAATGAAAAGTGGTTTCTTTCTGTGAACTACAGTAACTAACTAAACTTTCTCAGTAGCTACTTTTCTGACCTCAATATCTAGCTATTGATTGCACTTAGTTTTTTATAGAAATGTCAAAAGTTCCTGCCTAGTGCTTTAGGCAGCTCTTCCATACGTACCAAATAAGGAAATTAAACCAAAGCTCCCCCTGAAACTAAAAAACAATTGCCTATAAAAAGGGGTGATTGCACGTTTATAACAGAAGCATCAAACAAACAACTGAGCACTGATGGTGACATGGCCCGGAGAGCCTCTGATCCTCTTTATCTGAAGTCATAGGGACATCTTTTTGGGACTGAACATTCAGGATGTTTCCAGGCATTTCCTTAGAAAACATAAAATCCTCAATATCTGTATATTATTCTGTTGCTACTTCGTTTAAATACCAAAAATGACATTAGGCAAGCTCTGGTAGGGACTAGGGTGAGGGCAGATTTCAGAAAAGTTCCTGTGTGACAGGTGTAGGTTTGAACCTGGTTTATTTTTTTAAGCTCTTTCATTTTTAAATTCAAAGTGGCAAGCAGAATAGTGAGCAATGTCACAAATGCCTTGTGACCCCTCTGGAAGTAGATTCATTGTGTAGCATAGTTATAATTCCCAAGGGCATATTTGTAAATTGTAAAGCAAATTCCTGCCAGTGATTTTTGAGTATTCCTAGGATTATCCATGATCCTGGCAGAGTGACTTGTGTATGTAATTTTGCAAAAGCTATTATTCATCAGAATACATGTATGGCTTAATGAGATCTTTGCAGTAACATAATTTCTTTGTTCTGGTATAAATGGTTCAGCTCCTATACAATATCATACCTGGTAAATCGCAGTATGGGTGCAGAGAAAAGGAGTCTTCAGCAGCAAAATTTGCTCATTTTTATTGAATCAGACCATCAATACTGAGTGACAGTTATGATGACTTGCCTTCAGTGAAGTCTCACTAGCAGTGCTGAGGCAGAAGCCATACCACTCATGGTTTAACCAAAATGAAGAACTCAGAATTGAAATTTCTGTGTATGTGGGATGTTATTTTTTCTGCCCTACTTCACAAAGAACATTGAAATTCGATTTTTTTAATGGGGCAGTCATGCATCATTTGAAAAGACTTCCAGCTCATGTTCCAAAAGCACCCAGGTCTCCCAGAGGTCCTGTGTGATACCCGTCGGCCTCATTTAGATGTTTAGATATCACAGCAGGAGCTCTCTTACCTCCAGGCAATGAGATCAAGACCTACCTATAAGAAGATCAAGACAAAATACGTTTTAACACAGTGGAAATAAAGAGAGATCTGAGAAGTGGGTGTGAGAAGGTGGTTGGAAAAGTTTATTCAGAAACTCTTCAAACCAAAAATTATGACTTCAAATAAATTTAACTGACACTTTGAAATTTAGACAGGAATTACTTTTAACTTTACCTCCAAAATTCAAAGGAGAACCTAGGGCTTGAAACTACACAGGCAGAAACTGAACACAAGACTTGCACTAGATGTGGATAAAATATTAGATATCTATATGAGCAATGTCAATTCCCATAGAGGATTCAGACAAGGAAAAAGCATACTGTATAAACCTACCAGTGAAGTTTCATATAAATCCTTAACTGTTTATTAGGTATTCTCTTTGCACCCTTTCAATATTGATATATGCTGCTGCTGTTATTAGAATTAACTCAGTATATTTCTGTTACCTGTATAAACACCCAGTCTGCCTTTGACTTCAGCAGTTTCATATCTAATTAAATGTTGTCTATCAGATTGGAATGTCTCTGTCAGTAATTCTTGTTGGAAAGAGAAAGACCACCACTGGAAATAACACTCTCTGCATTAACATGGCAATGAGAACTCTTATTAATCTTGTATTTTAACTATTCCAAGCACTTCTTATCTGATCTTAAAGCTGGTCTTACTAAGAATTAACTTATGATTTTTGGTGCCTGTCATTGTATGCCTGTTTTTCACATATGTCATTCACTCATGAATGATTCTAGCTCTAAACACAGTTTGGGAACTTCAGCATAATGTGCAGGGTGTCCAAAAATATCTGACACTCTTTGAAAATTTAGCTTTATTCAGCTGATATTGAGCTTTCTGTCTGTGGACTGTGCAGACAGTGATTGCAAAGGAAGCTCTGTAATACTCTGCATCTTGCTAAAACCTGTATCTGCAACAGAAATGCTAAGAAATTTCTGCTAGCAAAACCAGGGATTAAAAAGATTGCAAAGTGACTCAAAAGGTATGACTGCCTGAAACTTGTTTTTTCACAGCATTGATCAATTTTCACATTCAGCCTCACCCTACCAAGGCAGTTCTGTGGGTTCAGAGCTGGTTAACATGGGGCCACAGAATGTTGATACTCCCAGTTCTGGAGTTCATATCTGTGTGGATAGATACAGGTGAGGGCTGGTCTTGTTATGTTTCCCACAGAAGTTTATCCAGGACTAGGGTTTATTATCCCCAACATATTACAGCTGTAGAGATTGCAGTTAACTATTAATGAACTGCTCTGAACTGGGAGTCTCTCTTGTTGGGAGAAAAGAGCTGACATTGGGGTTGCATTTCCTCTCAGTAGAGGATAAAGTCTCTTTATAGAAATTCCATGGTGTCCTGTGAAGTGAGACACTTGGAGTTTCTGCTGATCCCCATGTTTGGACAAGTTTGACTACAGATTTCTGCTTCACTGGGCGTGAAGGATCAGTCAGCTATTAAACCAAGGGCTGTAATACCACTGGCTGTGGAGAGCTGCTTGATGACTGTGGTTTATAATGCTCGGATAAGAACTGAAGTGTTGCTGTTCTTTCCAGCATGAAGAATCCAGACTTGTACAAATACAAGCATGTGTATACACACTGTGCTTCTGTTGGTCATGTGATAGGAAAAAATCAGCTGTGAAAGAAAATGAGATAGGATGAGTTTATTTGGATGTGCTGGCAGCGCTGTGAAGGATATATTGAAATCTTACATTTTAATTTCAATATGCCACAGTAACAAAGGAAACTTCATGAGGACCCTTTGAAGACCTAATATTATTTAAAAGTCAATCACATATTTCAACAATTATTTATTACATTTTTAGTGTGCATTTGGTGGTTTCAGCCTGTTTTTCTTTCATTGATGTCTGAGTACAATCAGCATCTAAGTCTCAAGGATCTGAATACTGTAGTCCATAAGTTTTAATTTTGTTAAATTCCTTTTTAAAATGTGAACAAACATTCCAGATGATGTGGAGGAAGAAGGGGAGTGTAATCCAATTCTACACAAAATATCACTTCAGCTTCTCCTTATCCCATTACTTAAAAACTCTGCATCAATTAAGTGTTAAGAAAATATAAATGTCTTGGTCAAGAAGAACAAAATCAACAGTAATTAATTGCTTCAACATTTCTCACAGCCATTCCCCCTCCATAGGAAATTAATTTTCATTCATGCTACAGAAAAGATACAAAGATGGAAGGGGAGAAAATTAATTTGATTGATGATATTCTGTAGTTTAATCCCAACTTTAATATCTTTTGTACAGTGACTGGGAATGATATCTGGATTCAAAATAATTCTGTGAAATTTGAGGCTTTGCAGAATTGATATTGTTCTGGGAATGAAGATGTTGCAATCTTCCTTCCATTTGCAAAAGCCAGTAAAAGCAAAGAATCAAATAAAACTTAAAATTCGTGTTCTTCTCTCTGAAATACACAGCTGTCATCATCTCCCACTCCCCTTTTGTAATGATCAGACGGACTTGCCAAGATAATCACATCTACAATTGTCTGTGTTTTGGTGGATGAGCCCTCAAAAAAAAAAAAAATTGAAATATGCCTGAAGGCAAAGAAGTGAATGGCTGTGTCTTTGTGTAGAACTTGCACTGGACCCTAGATTAGGGGAAATTCTGACCAGAAGAGAACTTCAGAGCTACCTGAAATATTTTTCTACCCAGAGAGGGAATCAGGAAAGCGATAGGTTTGGGTTCCTACCTGCATCCCAGTCCAAAGGTGTTTCCTTAGGAAGTGCATTCTCATACTGCTGAGTAGTACCTGGAGACAGCCCAGTGACGACCTGATTGACAGTCACTGGGGTTTGGACCCTGAGAGTGACAGAATTCATCTGCAGCAACACCATGCTGGCACACTGCTGTCTGCCGACGTGAGGCTGGGGCAGCCCAAATCCCAGAGGAGAAATGTGCCTTCAGTTTCAATGTCTAAGAATTTTAAATATCCCACCACTGAGATCACCAGAAGTTTCATGGTGTGAATTTGATGCAAACTGATGAGGCTTTCTTTTCCTGACTCTGAAGAGAGCCTAAACTCCGACTGGAGTCTGATTTCAATTCCATTTATTATAAAGGCTACTATTTGAAGGGTAACTCTAAAGGGACTTCTCTTGTATTTTCTGAAGTGATTGGTATGTCTGCTTCTGACATCCTGATTTAAAAAATCATCTTTGGACCCAGTGTATCTATTTCTGTGTTCCTTTTATGGAACATTATGGAGAATAATTGTTTAGTGAAAAGCATTCTCATTTACATTATTGTATGTTATTCGACCTTCCTCAAGAGCACTGGGACACCTCCAAGCACACCACTCAGCTTTGAATATTGGCACTTGTGAGCCTGTTCTTACACCCTGGTAAGATGATTAATGTACCTTGGAAATTACCTAATGGCTTGATACACTTTCTATGCAGCCTCTTGTAGGAGAAAAGCAGGATAATGTGAGATGCAATTTATGGGTATGAAACAGAGAAGTTGAAATAGAGAAACTCATTTAGAGGTATTGACAGGATATCTGTAGTGCTGGAGATCTACAAAGCAAAATTTAAAAGCATGTGTGAAATAGAGTGCTATTGGAAGACATCCCAAATAGATGAAGACACCTGGCTGACAAGGACATTCCGTCTTTAGAGACTGGTTGAAGGAACATGGAGAGATTTATCTAGTCAAAATAATGATATGGAATTTTGTCTTTTGTTAGAAGATGTAAAGTACTGGATGTATAAGACACTGAAATGTCTTAAATTAAGTTGACTGACCACCTGTAAGGAACTCATGGGTCAAATGTTTGGATCTTTCATTCCTCCTTTTTGGACACTGGACTTATTTGTAGAAAGGAAGGATGTTAACTTGCCCACACTGATTAACAGTGTGAGAGAATGGCTAGAAAGCTGTTAATACAACTGGAGAGTGTTTGTCTGTATTTCATTTTTATGCTGAGGTTCACGATCTCAATGTTATTCTTTATTGACATTTATTAATTTGGGTGGCTCTAATTCTTTATGTTTATAATGGTAATATTAAAACATCTGTTCTAAGTAATGGCATATTTCTATGATTCATTTTTTAATATTAGGACTTGACAGATACTGCTTATCTGCACACTCTGAATGCCCTTGATGTAACTTCAAAGTATAGCTTAAGTGCAACAGTACAGTAAAACATACTCCAACAAGCAATTTCAATCTCAAACTTCTCAGGTGCTCAAAAATTTCCCCACTGTTGTAATTACAATTCCTGTCCTCATTTTCAAAAGCCTAATAGACCAATGAACTTTTTTTAAGTGTCCTAAATCATCACTTGTTTGCCTGAAGGTGTTAATGATGGGTCTTATTCTTTTCACACATAAAGTAGACCATTATTTCTATTGGTTTCAGCTCTGGCAATATACAATGATTGTCACTGAAAATTTGTCATTAATCGTAGAATTTCCAACTCTCTCTCTGTTGTCACAAAAATAACATCTTGCAGGAGTGCTCATATCGCTGTCAGTTTATCAAAGAGCAACTTCCAGTTGAAAAGTCATGAGAAGTTATTAACCCATATTATACACAAAAGTTAAAAGTAATGTGTCGTCTGGAAGGCAGAATACATTACAGTCCAACAGTGTCGTCAAGAAGGGGTATGAAAATCCATCCCAAAAATAGTGCAGTGAACAGGCTTATTCAGCTGATCTCTAAGTATCGTCAGTATCTTTTATTATTGCCATTATTATTATAGCACATCGGGTATTTTTTTCTTCCATTTGACAAAAAAAAATGTAATAATCAGTTTCTTTTTATTGGCTTGAGAGTATCTGGGGGAGACACAGAGGATCTTTTATAATGAAAAACTACTAAGAGGTGCAGCCACTTTTGGCAAGGTTAAATTATGAAAGCAATTCTACCAAACAAAATTCATGAGTCACAAACATACTGCTACTAGGGGGGAAAAAAAAAAGAAAAAAGAAAATGAAAAATAAAAAAGAAAAAAGAGTGTACAGATTTAGAGATTCAACTGCTTGCTGCAGTCAGACTTCAAAACCTGCTGAGTTAACTACTTCTCTGCCATGGTTCATACATAGCCTGGAACTGCAATCACTCCCTTGAGATTGGAGAGAGACTATTTATGTAGTGACAGGACAAGGAGGAGTGGCTTGAAACTCAAAGGGGGTATGTTTACATTAGACAGTAGGAAGAAATTCTTCACATTGAGGGTGATGAGACACTGGCACAGGTTACCCAGACAAGTTGTGGAAATGTTGAAGGCCAGGCTGGATGGGGCTTTGAGCAACCCAGTCTAGAGAAAAGTCTCCCTGCCCATGGCAGTGGAGTTGGAACTAGATGATGTTAAGGTCCCTTCCAAACCCAAACATTCCTTGATTGTACGATTCCATGAGATGTTTTGGTAAGGGAAAGGGGATGCTGAAATTACTGCATCCTTTTTAGGGAGGAAGGAGGTTAACTGGGGAGAAAATAGGTTTTATTTTTAAAGTAGATGCCGATATCAAGTTGGTCTAGAAATCATGAAGGTGTTAAAAAGACAATGCTCTGACCTCTACTGTGTGTTCTAGAGTTTTTATGGATTTCAGCAACCTTCCTTCACTGCAGTGAGTCAATCTCTGTGTACAAAACACTAATTTGTGTCAACGGATAATGTTAGTGGTTCAAAGAGTCACTGAACTCAGCTGAGAAATTTGCACTGTGCAACTGAAATGGAGTTTTTTGATTTGCATCTGACTTTTATGTGTTCTGCACAATGTGTTCAAATCTACTCTTTTCTCCTCTCTCTGTCCAGCTGGGTCACAATACCACGAAATCAAATGTTCTGGGTTTCTCAGTTACAAAAGCAGGTCTCTGGGTCCCACCAGTAAAAAAAAAACCAGGAAATAATACCATTATTTTTTGGCTGAGGGTTTGTTCCTGACTGTAGTTAGAGAAAACCAGAGACAGCTATTTTCTGCTTCACAATATGCAAATATGCTGTGTTATAGTGAACATAACAGAAAGAAATTACTCATCAAGAATTTCCTCAGCAAGCATGTAATTAGAAATGGATTCCAAATCAAAACACAGCCAGAAACTGCAGAAATCCACATCTAGAAGTAAACAGCTTACAACTGCTTTAGGAAAAATATTCTATGCTACAGGAATTTAAAGGAATGAGTAAAAATGGTGAGAAACAGAGCGCACTGTACTTGTGGTTATATGGACTGTAGCTAAGCTGATCTTATGACGCTCAAAGAATCTGTTTATGTTTAAAGGTAAGTGTTTGAAAGAAATAGAATTGATCTTCACTGATATCCTCTGTGAAGCTCTGACCTCTGCTTTCATCAGCAAGCCTTTCTGGTAGGTAACTGAGAGTCAAAAGAAAGTCTTGCTGTGAAATCTACCAATTTCACTGTGACCCTAATTCATCCTGTCTTATGTTGGGAGTTTAACTACAGCACCTTTACAAGGAGTGCAGTCCCACTGCACTCCCTAGAGGATCTACAGAAAGTTATAGAGTAAGGCCAGGCATCTGACAAAACCCTTCTGCTCCCAAAACACAAAAGACTCCTCTGTTTGACTATGAAGGTGCACGAACGTAAACAAGTTCCAAAATTGGATCAAACCAGGGTGAAGTCTCTAACCAGGAGAGTGTGGTTTAATTTTGGGTCAGAATGAAGATTCTGGTGAGTATTTAACACTATACAGAAGCATTTGCTATTAATATATATCCTCTTCCCCTATTCTCTTCCCTGATCATGATGTCCATTAAAAACGTGGGTAGACTCCAATGGCTGCAAAGAAGTGTTTGTTCTCCAACTAAACCTTTAAAGTCTATAACTAACCCAAACTGCATCTTCAGCTTATTGAATTGAACTCTGTGGAGGGATCCTGCTCTGTAGAACAGTTCACACACACCTACAAAGGCTTTTCAGACAATCTGAAGCCATCCATCACTGTGCTTCATTAAGCTCCACCCCCTGATTTACTGAGAAGCTTCTGACATCTTACAAAAATCTTTCCCATCTCAGATTTGTGAGTCTCACATATCCCCTTCCTGATTTGTGCAAGAAAATGATAAGCAACTAATGTCACTCCAAACATATGCCTCAGCCTGAGGGATATAATTTCCCATCTTCTATCAAAAATATTGCGATCCACTTAACACTGAAGTAACTTATCCTGGATTTATTGGCTGTAGTACAGTGTCAAGTACTGTGTTAAATCCACTACTTGCTAGAATACCCATGGGGAGCTCACAAAAAGGCCAACTTTAAGCCTTTCTAAGTGGTAAAAGTAGAAGTAGTAATGCAGACAGCTTTGTCTGGATGCAGGTAAGGGCGTGGAATTGTATAAACCATGTTAATGATACTGGATAATGAAATTCTTCTGTCAACAGATTAAAGATTTTATTGGAGACCTCCCAAATCCTTTTGCAACATCTGCTAATGTCAGGCATAAAATACTGCTCCTCACCTGAGAAACATAGTCAGAATCCAGAATAATGTATCAAAACAGCTTGACATCTTCCCACTCAGTTGAGACAGAAACTGCAGCTCCATTTCTATGCTGCACAGTTTCAGTTTACCACCAGTACCAATCCTTTGTTTAGCTGTAAACAGCAGCCAGGTGAAATGGTCAAGTAGGAATGACTTTAGATTCAGAAATATGGAAAGGACAAACTGTTCTCATTGCTCACTCTGTATGAACTTA
Organism: Pseudopipra pipra; assembly: GCF_036250125.1. Lineage (NCBI taxonomy): Eukaryota > Metazoa > Chordata > Aves > Passeriformes > Pipridae > Pseudopipra > Pseudopipra pipra. Next base: position 7,043,181 of record NC_087549.1, read on the forward strand.
CCACCATTAGCCAATTTCTACATGATGGACATTTGCAATGTGCCTCTTTCATTCCTTTCTCAGGAGGAAAAGGTGGTAGTGGAGCGCTGCTTTTTTGGGGTTTCTAGTTTTCTTGCTCTACCATGATGTCAGACATAACAAGGTACCTTGAATACTCTCACAGCTGGAAAAGAAGGTTTATGAGTTGTGGGATGGGGTCTGTCTGGATCAGATTACATGACCCTTTCAATCATGTTCTAAGCAGCTGATCTTGAGGCAAATGGCATTAGGGTTTGAAGCCTGAAACCTCCACCAGCAGTGATGGGGCAGAGGAGTGCCATATAGACCCTGATTCCTGCCCTCTCATCTTGACTGAGATCTCCTTAGGGTTGTTCTTGTAGGTACATAGATTGTCTTTTCACTGTCTCTTGTGGAGATCCTAAAAAGGTGGGAGTCTTTTGTCTCTTACTTCAATTCTGTTTTAAGGATCTTCCTGTCCCACCACAAGGGCAATAGACCACCAACAGGAAATATGGGATCTAGGCTCCTGCTTTACTTTTCTCCTTTGAAAATCTTAGCTTGGGTTCTACTTTCCTGTGTATTTTTTCACTGCAGTTATCTTGCTGCCATTTTTCTTCCTTCTCATCCCAAGCAGCTGTCTCTCTGGAATCATTTATCCTGCAGACAGCTGTCTTGTTGGGAGCACAAAGCCTGCTAGAATCTCTCAATAGCTAAACAAAAGCCTTTTTGATTCTACATTTGCTTTTTTGTTGTCGTTGCCTTTAAATATTGCAGCTTTTGCTGTCCATCCCTTGTCCGCTCCTGCTTTCCAAGGAGGCCTAACACCCACCTGCAATTACACAGAACACATTAACATGGGCCAGAAGTTACCTAATTCACAGGGCTAATTTTTAATAGGCTATTACAGCCCTGAGACAAGTTTCCAAGGTTTGCCATGGAATCTCCATTGTTAAGCAGATAGATCCAGAAGGACATTAGACATAAATTTTTAAAGATGAATTTAAGAAGGAAATTAAATGTTATTGGATTTGACATCTATGAAATGCCTACCAGGTATGTTGAGGACCTGGGGAAGAAGCAGAGTTCCAAGTAAATTTTGCAGATGAGAGATGAAATCTTTGCTATGTTCTGCCTTTAGCTGCTGATTTGCTTCCCCTTAGAAAACAGGAATTTGGGTTATCCAAAAGCTCTGTTGGTCAGGTGATAAAGCTTTGGCACTTGTGCATAGGAGCTTTGTACAACTCAGAACTAGAGTCTCCAGAGGTTCCTTTTAGGTTGATTTTCAATAATAATATGCTTACTTTATTAAATTGTCAGGGAAAGTTAGAGAAAATTGGTAAGGTAAGACTGATATCCTTTTAATAATAAAATAATCTTAGAAAAAAAATTCTTTTCCTTTTCCCTATTTTTCTTTTTCTTCTCTTTCTTTTTCTTTTTTCCTTAGGCTACTTTAGTTGGCATGAATAACAGTATTTGGAAAGGAAGTAAAAGAGAATATCCTGTATATGTCTATATATATATCTATATACACCACTGCAGTTTTAGTGGTCCTCCAGGCGTTAACATTCTCCCCCATTCTGTTCAGCACAGTGTTGTTTATTACTCACATTGCACATGGACTGGCAGTTTCTTCACTGAGGATTTGTCCAATGCATGGGGCTGAGACTAAGTTTACATCTTTTCCAATTTTAAGAGGGCCATTAACTTTGGATAATGTAAGATTTAAATTTAAGAGAAATTCTAGGGAAATCATAGTTAGTTGCAGAGACATTACATGAGTTTAATGACTGAGATTTAATTTCAGTTTTCAGGATTATTAATTGAGAGCCCTTATTTGGCTTATCTTTTTTTTTTTTCTTAATTGATGGGAAATTTATTTTCAAGCCATAAAGGCAGAGATTCTTTTCAATCCCTAAGTGTTTGTGAGCTATGTACTAATGTTCTCTACCTTGTTTTCAAAACTCTGTTCTTTGAGCTCTTTCTGATAATGTGATAATGCCTGTATGTCTTTTTATACAGAAAGAACAATCTTCACCTCAGTTTAGATATTCTATAGGAAATTAAGTTACTCAGGATTTGTAACTAAGCATTTCAAAAATACTGATAGATTAGAAAGATAGTCTGACACAAAACCATACAGAAAGAAGAAAATTAAGAAATAACATCATTTTGCTTGTGTCTGAAAAAAAGGACTTGCTGAGATGTTCTGCTGTGGTATTTTATGGATTATTCTAAGTTGCATGATCTCCACAAATGAAATTCATTTCATTTGACTGTAGCCACATACACGTGATGTGCCTATCCTAAAGCAATCATCTTCACTCTCAAGGGAAGAGTAACATCTCCAAGTACGGGAAGCTGATCCCTTTCAATGCAAATTGCTTTTTTGCATTTCATATCTTGACGGTAGAGGAATGATTCTATGTGCCAAACCTGCACAGTAACTGGGTGCTAAGGTGTGATATCCAGTGGGTTGGTGCATCCATATAGGAATTCAGTTGTTGGTTTCCTTGTTTGGCACCATACAAGGAAATCCAGCCTACTTCTTAAAGTTTTGAATCCAGATGCATTTAAAATGTGAGAGCTGGTGTATTAATTTGGTTTTTATTCTCCTGAAGCACTACTCTAATCAAACATGAATGTTGACTAGTAACCAAGAATAAAGCATAGAAGACAGCACCAATGCCTAAAGACTTAAACCTCATAAGAAACTATTTTAGTAAGTAGAGATTGTTTTGCCCTTATTTTTCGGAGCTGGATCATGCCTACAATGTGATTTTCTCTCTCTAGTCTCATTTCTTTATACCACAGCAGTGAAATGCCTACTTTTCCATTTGCTCTTGCTTTCCAAAAAACACCACCAAACCAGCCCTGAGAGCCCACAGCAAAAGCAACTCTTTGGCCCAAAAAATCCAGAAATAACACAGAGCCTCCTGGTTCTGAAACAGAGAGGCTGTGACTGAACAGAGAAAAACTTTACTGCACAATAACAGCATTTTTTTTCTCAGAACAGGTGAAGAGGCAATGTTGCCTCTTGGTAGAAAAAGCATCAGGGAACAAAAAGTTCTTAAGGTAATTTACAGCCAAAAAATGTCAATGGAATTATACCATAATAAATACTATTTTTAGAACTGAGCTGGTATTCCATTAGTATTCAGGATCTATCAAAACTGGAAAAGAGGAAAGTAAGAAAAATAGTGTGGGTTTAGATCAATAAAATATGGTGCAGAAAAATAAATTCTGTTTTTAAATAATGAATTGAATGATTTACAGGATTAGTGGGAGGAAATACATTTCACATCTAAATGACCAGTTCCACTGTGAAAAGACAAGCTGGCCTGCAGTGGATGAGTGTTTATATCCATAGCCTCTCTGGTCAACAACTGAACCAATGTGAGTAAAAAATTTTAAATAAACAAATTAATAAACCCCCTGAGGCTGTTTCAAAGGAAAAAATGATAATTTGATTAAATGTTCATGAAAGTGTCACCTATGGTAGCTCAGACTCAAATTATTTTGAGTTTCCAGATTCAGATGACACATAGCTGCTTGGCTGTGTCCTTGACTCATGCATTCTGTGTCTCAGGTCCCCTTTCTTCTTTATAAGTTGTGATTCCTGGATGAACCAGAAATACACCAATGTGACATTTCAGAGTCAAAATATTTTCAAGTTTTCATCAAATGCTCAAAATCTGCCATGGGAAAATCTGATAATTATTATTTAAAATACATTCATTATCTTTCCTTGAGTGAAAGAGCTTTTTTTCAGGCAGTTGAAGAGTGTCAATCTGGATGTCAGACACAAAGCAGGTTACAGGACCTGAATTTCCTTGTAGAGTTGACTGTTCCAGTGTTCACATGGTCACAAAGTGAAAAATAAACTTTGATGCAGTGCAAGTGGTATTTGAATAAATGAAGGAATTCAGAGTCATGGTAATGAACTTTCTGCCTCAAAAGCAACACAGGAAATAAACAGATGTCTGCTACTGTCTTTTGACGTGGGACAGTGGCAAACAGTGGGTCTAACACATCATGCCTTCTATTCTTTATTGAGTTTCCAAGGTTAAGAGAGCAAATGATAAACATCCTTTCCATAATTGCCTTTTAAACAGGGAGTTTTCTGAGTATTTCCTAAAAAAATCAGCTTTCTGAGAATCTGCTGTGTGTTGATACAAAACCCTTAGTTTTCTGTGAGGTTCTCTTTTACAGACACAAGCCTCAGTCGTTTATCATCACATCTATTTTTAAAGCACCTTGGACTGAGACCTGGTATCTCGTTTGCAGAGGAGAGTCCTCCCTTTTAGTCACTACTGACCTCAATCTTTTGTCTGCTTTATTTTTTTCTTTAGAAAGTACAAGTAGTTCCTAAGTTTAACTAGATTTTTCTCTTTATCTGCTCCTTTTTTTGGCTTCTGTGGTTATTTAAATGATTAGTCTTTCCTCTTAATTAGGAACAATCTGTAATGGTGGTATTAATACTGGATAGGAGTTCCAATGATGGATCACTGCATCATTTTAGTTTGTCTTGAAATATGGCTGGAAATATGTTCATAGGTAGAAATAGGAGCCCTGCTCAGCAAGGTTTCCAGTTGGGTTATAAGATAAGAAACAGATGGATTTGCAAAGGAGAACACAAGGAAACAATTGCAGTTAAAATTGCAAATGTCTTTTTTAAAATTCTCTTTAAATATCAGTTAGATAATCTGTATTTTTTTTTGATGTATATTTATCACCATTTTTGTCTACCATTGGTGAAAGATATTAGATTCCATCAGGCAGATCATCAGCCAATGTAAACTAGCTGATGTAAACTAACTCCATGGATATATTCCTACTGCAGTTTGGTCACAACAACCCCCTGCAGTGCTACAGGCTGGGACAGAGTGACTGGAAAAGTGACTGGTGGAGAAGGACCTGGGGGTGCTGGTCAGCAGTGACTGAACATGAGCCAGTGTGTGCCCAGGTGGACAAGAAGGGCAATGGCATCCTGGGGTGTATCAGAAACAGTGTGACCAGCAGGACCAGGGCAGAGATTGTCCCCCTGTATCCAAGGGGGGCACTGGTGAAGCCACACCTCAAATCCTTTGTCTGGTTTTTGGCCCCTCAGTTCAAAAAGGACATTGAGGTGCTGGAGTGTGTCCAGAGAGATGGTGAAGGTTCTGGAGCACAAGTCTGATTAGGAGCAGCTGAGGGAGCTGGGATGTTTAGCCTGGAGAAAAGGCAGCTCAGGGGGACATGTTTAAAAGACATGTATACGTGGTGTGTAGGGACGTGGTTTCACATCTTTTGGTGGACTTGGCGGTCCTGGATTAACAGTTGGATTTGATGATCTTAAAGGTATTTTACAACAAAATTATTCTATGGATATATGATTTTACATTGATGAAATTTACCAGTTTACTCACTGAGGATCCAAATCTTTTCTTTGTATTTAGATTTTGTGATATCATAGATTGCCAGAGTGTGTGAATTTTTGTCTTTTCCAGTTATCATGTACAATCAGTGGAAAAAAAATCGAGTTATTCCGGGAAATGTATGAATTGTTAACACAGAGTCTAAGATGTAGCCACATGCTCAGACTTCTACAGCAGCAGTTTGCTAGCACTGTTCACCTCTTAGTTACTGTGCCCTCCAAGACATAGCAGCTGAATAAGTTTGGTTCCTATTCTTCTTCAGAGCAAAGTAAAACAGATCCATTCTCCTTTTTCCGGACGAGTCTTAAACTGGAACAATTGCAGTTGATTTCCACAAGTCTGGTTCAGTTTACACTTAAATTAATTTGGAGAGTTCAAGCAACCATTTCTATGTGTTAGCTGTAAGGATGTGAAAAAATCTGAGACATCAACTCCAGAAACTATTAGAACTCTAGATGTTCCAAGGAGAAAAAAAAAAGCGATTATGCACTTAGGAAAGGTATAACAGTTATGTTTGCACAGTAAACAATACACATAAAAAGTACAACACCTAAGGGTCATGTAAATGCAAATGTGAAGATGTAACCAATTTTCCAGTAGTGCAAGGAGGCAATGAACCTGGAAAAGTGCAGCAGACCAGTGTACCTTGCCCTGTCAATAAAGAACTTCATAACCATTTGCACTGAATGAAGCCCTGATGGGTCATAGTGAAAATTTTCATGGAGAAGTCTTTGTTTAAAAAGATTTCCAGTGGAATCCAGCTAATACTGCTAACATTCCATGTTCTAATGAAAGTTAGGCAAGCTATTGAAACCAAAACCTAAAACCTGAACTCTGAACTCTTTTTGTTTGAAAAGTTCAGAGATTCAGACTGGGAGCTGTCAATCTCTTTTGTCATATCATCAAATTAACATCCCTTCATCACATGTACAGTTTATCTGTCTTGTGGGATCAGTTTGTTTGTTTCCTGTTTGGTTTATGAAATTCACAGTAAGTTTGTTTTGTTTGGGGTTGGGTTTTTTTGGTGGAGTGTATTTGTTGTCTCTTAGCATCAGTTGCAGCTTTCAAGTTTTGGGCAACAGGTGTTTTCCTTCAGTTATTGATAATTATATGATGATTTCATTTTAGGTCATCACAAATATATTTGCAATTATGCAGATTCTAAACATAGCATTTCATAACATATCAGTGTTGGAGTTTCCTTTCTTGTTTAGCAGACTGTTTGAATGAATCTTGAGGCCTGACTCAGTTGCCTGTTCAGAGATGTCAAGTTTTATTTGCAACGCCCACAGACAGCTGAGACATCTTCACGGACTGGCAGCTGTGGTACAGAACCTGTGGGATGGCAATGCTGGCCTGGAAATGGAGCAGAATTGCACGTGAAACAGCCACCCAAGAATCCTGGACATAGTTATCCTGCCCTTAACAGGTGAGATTCATTTTAGGAATCCTACTTATAAGTGTTTACAAATTGATGTTTACCTATGCTTTTGGTGTCTAAGACTCCATTGTAGTTGGTCGAGATTTAAGAGTCAGACTTCAGTTGCTTGAATGTCATCTCCAATGAGACAGGACAATCAGTTCACCCTGCTTTTCCTCCAACTGCCCCTCCCAAGAGTCGTATACTCGTAGAAGTTCCATGTCATATGTTCTTAGATAGTCCTTAGTACCTTTGAGTGTCTCAGGTGCCATCAGATACCTATCTATAGGCATCCACTTGCATGGCTCACCTGGTCAGCATAGTCAGTGGAGCCTAGAGAGCAATTCAGCTGATCAGCCAATCTACTTCAGAGTGAGCTAATATGATCTCCCCTTCTGCTTATATTGGGTAGTGGCAATATTCAGATACTCTCAGGTAAGGATGTAGGTGTTTGTGGTAGTACAGATATGTGGGGCTGGTAGATACAACATAGGATCCAGGACAAGGGTTGTTCTGGACTGGCAGCCAGAGACCAGGCAAGACATCCCATTGCATCTCAGCTGTCAATAGGTATCTTTGTTTGGGTGACTGAGCAGGGCCTGTAGATCACCATCAGTTACAGGAGAACCCAGTGAACAATAAGTAGACCTCTAATGCAGTTGTCTTAAATTGGGTCCCAACCCCAGCCACTGTGTTTGGAAAAAAAGATTAAGATTAATATTGGAAACATTATACAAGGTATGTTAGGTAAAAGACAATGTGCAAGGTTCCTTGCTCTTGCCTAATGTATTCCTCTTCTGATAACAGCCATAACTTTCCTATTCCATAAGACCAGCTGTGGTGGGCTGACCCAACCCAGCAGCCAAATACTGACCCTGCCTTTCCCTCACTTGCCTCTTGGAAGGGATGGGGGGGTGGAGGAAATATAGTCTCCAGGTTTATTTTAAGCAATTGTATTTTAATATAACAGATTTTTTCACAAAAATTTAGACCAGTCCTACACCAGTACTGCCAGATGCCAATTAGTTATTGGATTGTCTAAGTATATTGTGATATGACAAACATCCTGTCTGGATGATAAAACCACAATAAACTTGGATATAACTAAAATAAGACTTAACTAGAAGCTGTAATGAGCTCAAAAACTGGAGGTTTTTACCACATCAACAACTTCCATAAAGCTTGTGGGAAAAGCATATTTCACTGGGAATTTACAAATTATAGTCATCTTTGTCCATTGTATACTGACAAACTTGCCACTTAGTTAAATCAGACAAACTATTTCTTCTTTGAACATTAGAGGGGCAGTTTAAATTTCCTTGTTAATGCAAAGCAGACTACTGGTTCGAATGTCGCTGAATGACCAAGTATCATACGACACTTTAGAAACTGGAGAAATTAAAATTGAATTACCCAACACATTCTCTGGAGTTGAGCTTTTCTGGCACAAGATTCCTGTTAATATTTCACTTCTAACCTGTCTTCTATGCCAAGGGTACTAAAAAGATAAGACCAAAAGAAAAAGAAAAAAAAAGTGGAAAAAAAAGAACAGAAAATGGGTTTATATTGGATTTGGGTAATTGACAGTGATCACTATCAAATCACAGCTTAAATAATGTATTGTTCAGCAGCATAGACACTGTACTGAGGTGTTCAGAGCATTTATGTACACAGAGTAAAATCCCCTGCCTCTCTCTCCATCTCTCTCTCTGTATGGAATACTGATGCGTACACTGCAACTATTATTAAAGACAAAACCAACAGCAATGATGAACACTTCAGTGGAGCAAAAATGATGAAACAAAGATGGCTCACAGAGACTGACTGGATACTGTATGTCTGTCTAATTTTGAGAGGATGTTCCATCCAAGTTTAAGGTAGCAATGTAAATCCAAAGCATGTGTGTGAAGGTACCTGCTGGGTTCATACCTGCTTTCAGGGCAGCTCCTGAAAGGAAAACTTCATCTTACAACATCCTGTGATATTGACCATTGACCTATTCATGGGAGGGAGGTGGGGCACTCTGATAAGAGAAAGAACATCTAGCTTTATCTAGATACACATACTCCTTTATCATTGCTAAACTGCCTGTCTTTGTAGCAGTCTTAGTAGAGTTCTAAGCCCTGATTCAGTCTTCCAATAACCTCCAGCTCCAACAGTGCACTGCTGGCACGGGCCATGGCAGGAGAGGAATTTGCTCACTGACTGTGCAAGATGGGCAGATGTTGGGTGAGAGATGGAGAAGTGACTTGCCAGAGTCAAACAAACACAGGGCTCCACGCAGTGCCCTGCCAACTTTCCCTGCAGGATCCTGCCTGCTAAGCTCATTAAATTTCACAGCAGAATTTGGTATCTAAATTGAATAGGCTTAGTAACACAGAAGTACATTAATTTACTATGAAAACTCTATTAAATGTAGGAATGGTAGCGCCAAATTTTATTAATTGTGACATGAATGTATAGGAACAATAGCAATTTAGTAACTTGCAAAGGAGTGAGCCAAAAAAAATCTCTCAATTAAGGTAAACAGAGCATTATAAACTAGATCTTTTCTGTCTCCTGCATTAATCACAAATAATGAAGGAACTCTGCATCCATGGGGAACTGACAGTCACATATGAGTGATATTTGATATAAATGCAATGCAACAGCCATAATAATACTACTGCTACTACTCTGGATAACAGTGACATGTAGCCCTTATATCTAAAATGCAGTCCCCACGTCAGCAAATGCAGCTCTACCAGTGTCAATGGATTGTGGATTGCATGGATGTGCCCATTTCATTTCAATATGCTGGAAAAAAACCATATTTTTCCTTATGGAAACTAATAGATATTAATGTGACTAAAAGAACAGTGATGGTTTTTAGCCTGTTTTGTGTCCTGGTACTTTCTCCTTCTTTTTACAGAAATAAAGACAGAAAGAAAAAAAAGTTTAAGATGTTTGGCTTATCTCCAACACATACTGACAATCCAGCCATGCAATTATTTATGCCCAAATGGTTTTCAACCTGAACAGGCTCACAGTGACCACCCGTATGAATGAAATGCCAATATCAAAGGAAAGAAATGCTCTCAAACACGTGTGTTTTGTAAAGCAGTGTCAATATGCTCCTTGCTAAAGGTTCATCTTGTAGTGAAGATGTGGGTACATAATTTAACAGTGTATACAAATTTTTATTCAAAACTGACATTTGAAGGGGAATAAAATAAAATAAAATTTATAAGAACATAACCTGACAATAAGTTGACATTTAAATTAATTGACTTTTTTTCAAGCTTCTACTGTAAAAGTTGTATGATAATCATTTGTCTTGTACTATCTCTTTCCTTCTGATTTTGCTTGTGAAAAGGCAGAAATGGACTATTTAATTTGCCAACTTTTAAGGTATTCAGAAGTAGTTTACACACTGGAGGTGTCTATTAAAAAAGTCTATTACATTTTTGCAAAGAATGTGTTCTGATAAGACTGCAGGATGCAGCACTCATGTGAAAGCAAGTGAAGAAGGTGTCTGAGAGAGATAGCAGAGTCTAAACAAACTTTGATTACCAGTGAAAACCTAAACACTGGTAAGGGTACAATTAAATTCTAACTAGCAAATTTTTCAAATTGATAATAATAAGAAAGGGAAAGTTAATTTCTTCACATTAGTAGCACATAAGTGACATTCTGAGTAGTTACAAATGAGAGTGAACTTTACCCATGAGTCCTAATGATAATTACCCAATATTTATAATCTGGGCAATCTAGTATATGTAAATATTCTTGTTAATTTTTAGTTTCACAGTTAAGGCTGTTGTTTTCACATAATAATGTGACTGTGAGGATGTGACTACTTTTTATATATAAACAAAGTACAATATATCACTGGAAAAGCAAAGCCAAATAGAGGATAGGATGAATGTCTTCTTTATGTACTCATGTATCATCCAAAGAAATACTCACAGGTGGATATTCTACTCCGGGTTGCAGATGGGCCAAGACCCTATTTCAGTGGGATTGAATGAGACAAGACAATGTGAAATGTTTCTGAAGACAACTCAGATTGACAGAGTTCCCCTATTTATGTCAGGGTAGATTTCAAGGAGAAGGACCTCCAAATTCACACTGAGACAGAAAGGATTGCAATGTAATGTCTACTCTGCCTACTACTTCTCGGAAACTGTGGTGAGTGGAGGTTGTTGGAAGTGAGCTACACACACGTTCTTCAGTCAAAGACTGTTGAAAGATGAAGAACTACAGATGAGTGGCTGTGAACTCATCTGGAGAGATGGACTCCAGGTCAGTGCTGGTCACTGCTTCACAGAAACAGTCCCATAGGGGGCCAGGTGTGGACAGAAATTGCTGCAATAAGGAAGGAATATGTCAAGTGATAAAACTGTAAAAGACTGGAATCCCTTATTTTGGCATGGAGACAAGGGAGACACAGCAAATATTTTGGGAGCCAACAGGAGAATTGAAATTGGAGGAAACAATGTTACTGGAAAAAAAGGAAATACATTCCTAATTGAACTATGAAACTCCTTGCCATAGAACACTATGGAAGCAAGAGTATATATGGGTTCACAAAGCAAAAGGATATTTCAATGGTCATCAGAATAACTACACTGTTAATTGTTAAATTGATGAACTTTTTATGCTGAATATATAATGGATTATTGTTAGCAAATATTTGTCTTTCAATATGTCTGACATCTCCTGTTATTTTTGATGGAAGTGATGGAAGATCATTGGTAAACATATATGTTTTCAGTAAAGACTTTGGAATTATCTTTCAAGTTTCTCACAGAAATGAAACTACACTCCCTAAGGGAAAGATGGTGGACATTATGATTGAGACAGTGCGTGTTTAAAATTGTTCCTGCTGAGCTCAGTACAGGATTAAAATTTTACTAGGTTGGGAGAGGTATAAGAACACATTTTGCTGAATAGAGAGCCAATATGATAAACTGAGACACTTTCCAATTATCCTGAGGTGAATAAAAGCTACAGCTCCTTCCTAAACCACATTTGAAAGCTGAACTGAATATTTCTTGATGATCAAGGCATTTTTTAAATGTAGGAGAAGGGAAGTTTTAATTTTTTCGCTTTCTCAGTGTGTTCAAGGATAGATGACAGTATGGAAATACAGGAACAATCACTGGCAACCAAAAATTTAATTAGCTTTCAGAAAGGTTAGTGTTTTATTTTTTATTTCTCACTCACTACTGAAAAAGAACTAATTAAAAAAAAGGTCATGTGACTGTGTTCAAAGCATTTTGAATCTTGGCAAAGTCAAACACAAGGAAGAAATATATTTCATAGACACAGTGAGGGTAATGTGTCCTGAAGGGTTAGTACAGTTACTCCTTCAGTAAGTAGGGTCAAATTATGTGCAAGACAGGGACATTTAGCATAAAAACAGTATTAATAATTCATGTGGCAAGCCAAGTAGCGGAATGATAAGATATAGTGATGGGGGGAAAAATCCCAACAAAACCTCACCACTAGATAGAGACAATGGAAACAAATCTCATATAAAACAAAAGAACAATAAGACAGAGAAGTGAAAATACTGATTAATATTGATTAAGACTTTTCTTACAAATGTCCACACAGGTTCAGTCTTATGACAGCAATTCCGGTTTCTGTTATTTTCTTGCTGGTTATCTCAAGCCAAAGTGACTCAGTGCAGAACCTCGCACCAGACAGCTACAAACTGTTCATCTTCACTGCACCATAATATGGAGAAACAAAGCACTCTGGATAAATGAATGCATTAGTTCTATGCTGGGAAGAGAACAGACAGGGTGCTTCGGGTCTAAAAAAGAAAGATTTTCCTGTCCTGACCTTCAACTGCATAGATTTTATTTATGAAACTTCCTCAAAAGCCTGAAGTGTCCCATCAAATATAAGTTTTGCAAGAGCTGAGTGAGCTACGTAATCCTACGCCTGCCTGGGATCCAGAAATATCTTTTCTCAGCTTACAATCCCAAAGAAATATCAGGAATACTTAGTGTATTCCTGAAACCAGAGTTCCCATAAAATGAAGTTTCTTCAAGCTGACATTTTCTGGAACATATATAGCAGAACTACAGGTTATAGCCTCTAAACAACACAGGTTAGAAGAGCAAATTAATGGGAAGGAGGCTATTAACAGCAGTTGGAAGGTGAGAGCACACACTTAGGATGACTAGCTTGAGATAAACTATTTTTCCTGCTCCTCAGGTTTAAATATAAATACTCTTTCTCACTCAACTGATTAGTGCTTTAAGATAAGGACAGAGATGAAGGGAAAGCAGAGATGCAGATCCAGTTCAAAGAGGCAATATTTTGTGCCCTCATGTGTCTTTTTTTCCTGTTTCTCTGAGAACAGCAATAACTTCCTGCAGTGCCAATTCCAGAGATACAATATTGTGTGACCTGCTGAGTATCCGTTTCATTAGAGGTCTCTTATAGGGTCATAGAATTTTTTGGGTTGGAAGGCACCTTTAAAGGTCATCAAGTCAATCCGTCTGCAATGAACAGGGACATCTTCAACTACATCAGATTGCTTCGTGCAACCTGACTTTGAATGTTTCCAAAGATCAGGCAACTACCACCTTCCTGGGCAACCTGGTCCAGTGTTTTAACACCCTCATAAGGAAAGGATCTCTTCCTTATATATAGTCTGGATCTGCCCTTTTTTAGTTTCAAAACAAAACACCTTGTCCTATCACAACAGGCCCTACTACTCTATTCCCATCTTTCTTAGAAGCCCACTTGAAGGATTGATAGGCTGCAATAAGGTCTCCTCAGAGCCTTCTCTTCTCCAGGCTGAATAACCCTGGCTGTCTCAGCCTGTCTTCACAGGACAGGTGGTCCAACCCTCTGGTTATTTTTACATCCCTGCTCTGGACCCACTCCAGCAGGTCTATGTGCTGAGGACCCCAGAGCTGAACACAATACTCCAGGTGAATTCTCACCAGAGCAGAGTAGAGGAGCAGAATCATCTTGACCTGCTGCTCACACTGCTTTTCATCTACAAACACCCTCAAATCCTTCTCCTTATGGTTTCTGTCAATCCATTCCTCCCCCAGCTTATATTTATACTAGCACCTTGCACCTCACCTCATTGAACATCAAGACATTCTCATGAACCAACTTCTTGAGCTTGTCCAGGTCCCTCTGAATGGCATCCTGTCCTTCAGGAGTGTCAACAGCACCACTCAGCTGTGTGTCACCTGCAAATTTTCTGAGAGTGCATCTGACCCCTCTGTCTATGTCATTAAGGAAGAAATTAATTAGCACTGGTCCCAGTACAGACTCCTGAGGGATACCACTCATCACTTGTCTCCATCCAGACACTTTGACATCAACCACTACACTCTGGATGTGACCATCCACCCCATTCCTCATTCACTAAACAGTCCACCCATCAAATCCATATCTTGCCAATTTAGAGAGAAGGATGTTGTGGGGGTCCCTGTGTCAAAGGCTTTACAGATAGATGACATCCACAGCCCTTCCGTTGTCCACTGATGTAGCCGTTCCATCACAGAAGGACCCTGGATTGGTCAGGCAGGACTTGCCCTTGGGAGATCCATGCTGGCAGTCCCAAATCACCACCCTGCTCTCCATGTGGCCTAGCACAGCTTCTAGGGGGATCTGTTCCATGATCTTCCCAGGCACAGAAGTGAGGCTGACAGGCTAGTAGTTCCCAGAGCTCTCCTTTCTACCCTTTTTAAAAATGGGTGAAATGTTTCCATTTTTCCAGCCACCACAGACTTCACCTGAGTGCTGTGACTTTTCAAATATCACAAAGAGTGGCTTGGCAACTACATCAGCCAACTCCCTCAGGACTCTGGGGTGTTACCTTGTCAGGTCCCACAAGTCTCAGCTTGCTGCCTCCCTGTTTTAGCTGAGCAAAAGCTTTGGGACCTTTCTTTATGAGGCTGGAGAACCCTGCAAAGAAAGGAGAATCCTTGAGCTACATTCCTGCTTCATAAAATATTTACAACCACACACTAATGCAGAGTGGAGGGATCTCTGGAGATCTTCTAGTCAACACCCCTGTCATAGAAAGACTGGCTTTAAAGTTACCTCCAGCTATCTGTTAGGTCAGGTCCTTGTCCAGCTGAGATATGACAGCCTTCAGGGATAGAGAGTTCTCTGTGGTTAACCTGTGAAGACTGTGTCTGTGTGAATAATCATCCCTTGTAACTAACTGGAATTTGTCCTGTGGCAACTGTGACCATTACCTCTTTTTCCTTGCTGTGCATCTCTCAGAAAAGCTTTATTCTGTCTTTCTTATAGAAACTCTTGAGGTAGTTGAACACAGCAAATAGGTCTCCCCTTAGCCTTTTCTTTTCCAGGCTAAAGAAACGCTGTTTTCTAAGACACTCTTTGTTCATCATGGGATGCAGTATCACAGTCATACCCTTGAGCATGAAAATCCAGTAAATTTAATACTTGCCAAAGAGTGAACCCATCCAGTGCATATATCCTCATTATGACTGCAAGGATAGTAAGGAAACTGTGTTAGGAGCTTTCCTAAAGCCAATGTAAATTATTCAACACCACCCTTCCCATGGTCACAGAGACTGCTATTTCAACATGGAAAACAATCAGTTTGGTCAAGCACAATTTACCCTGATTTATTACACATGATTTATCCAGACTCTGTGTTCCCAATTACCTTGTCCCTCATGTGCCTTGAAATAGTTTCTATGTATAATACCTTTTTATCAAGAAGCCTTGGAAAGTAGCTAGTGAGGCAGCCTCTGGGATGCAGCTCTCAGCTATATGCTCCAGCAACAACAAGATTTCACACTCTTCACCACAGCAGGGATAAGAATAACAGAATGGTTTGTGTTGGAAGGGACCTTAAAGGACCACCTAGTTCCAATCCCACTTCCATGGGCAGGGATGCCACCCACCGAGGATTTCATATACAGTGGAATACTTTCCAAGAAGGGGCAAGCTGCAAGACAACCTGCAGCTTGACTTACAGTTTTTCAAGGAGTTCTGTACTCCACAATTCAGGAACCACAAGGAAAAAAGGTATAATTTATGACACATCCTTGCCTGGATCATTGATTTTTGTAAATACTGGCTTTGAATCTTGAACTCGTGCACTGGCATTGACATTAGGGCCTCAAGTCCTCTAATATGTATAGGTATTGTAGGACCTAAATTTGTCACTTCAATCCTTAACTTTAACATCATTTGTGTACCGCAGTGATACTTCAGTAGAGCACTGTGTGCTTCAGTGCTTATATAGTAGACAAAATTGAAGGTGGTATAAACATTTATTTTAATGATGACAGGAGTAGTTTCAAGCTGGAGTCATGAAGATGTGACATAAGTGTGCCTAAGTAAATTTGCGCCTTGAGTCAGACCCTCAGAATTCCCACATATTGTCAGGACACAAAATACATCTCAAAAGCAGTAAACAGAGACAGGAAAGATTTTAAAAATAGCAAACAGGAAATTCAAAGAAAGTAGCAAGTCTTAGATATCACATACATTTGGGTTAGCAAGGTGCCTCAATACAGAAAGATGCACCTTTAGGTATTAAAATTTATCTAAGAGGAGTTAAGGACAAATTTTGTGTCCTGAAGACTTACCAAGCTCCTGGATTTGTTTTTGAAGTTCCCATATTTTGCTCTTGCTCTGGACTTAAATCTTCATAGTTACAGATTGTTGCCTCTGCAGAGCACAGGACTGTGCATTTTAGAAATCCTCTTGTTTGTGAGCATATTCAGAATATGTAAGACTGATAAACAATGCTATATGTACTTTCTAGCAAGTGTGAATGCCTGGACAGTAATCAGAGGGGAGATGAGTAGAGGCAGATGCTTCTTGTTTTCAGTGATCTGGGCTTATTTGGGTTAAAGCTGAACAAAAAGAAGAAACGTTTTGTCCTTTCCCTCTTCTGCACTCTGTGAGTGATAAAACTTGAGCTGTGCTGCCAAAATAATCACAGCTTAAAAAGCTGCTTTAAGGGATGGGGATTATCTCAATTATCACAGTGCTTCCGAAAGGTATGAGCACAGAGGACATCAATCTGATAAGACAAAAATCCTTGTCTGTTGTGTTCCCATATCTATAAATTCTATAATACACCCAGAGGCACCAAATCGAGTCACACTCATACAGTACCTTGCTCATGCAACTAAGAGATCAGGATAACTCGATGTCCTGAGATCATGGAATTGTGACACCTAAGACCGGACTGTAAATTACTTGCTACCCCTTGTTAGAGGTAAAAAGCTCTGTTGCAGCTCCATCAAAGCAAAAGGGACACCTTGCCCTGCCTGAGTTTCAGAAATTTTTCTGGTGGTAGGTAGGATGTAGACAGCATACAAAGCCATCCTTTTTGCATGACAAGAGCCACTAAATGGTGTGCTCTACAGTATTCACCAGTTTCCAGATTCAGGAACGGACTGTCAACAAGATGGATCTCACAGAGAGCTCAGTTGTACCTGAGAATCCTGCATGTCTCTGATTGAGGCTGGAGCTGCTCTTTGATGTGCAGTGGAAAGATGCACACACAGCTGATACCCTGCCAGCAAAGGGCACTGTTTCCAAGCTGGGGGAGGTCTGCTTAATCGTATTATGTGTGCATGTCTTTCAGACCACATAAGAGCACATGGGTCACTATCTTCTCTGTTCAGGTACATACAGTATCTTCACAATACTCTCTTGTTTCTTCTGACTTCTGCTCCATATGATTACTTCTTGCACCCACTAAAAATCCCATTATGTAAACACTCTAAAATTCACATTCGTGGATGAAGTCTCAGTGTGGTTTTTAGAGCTTGGAGGACCAGTGACTACATGTGACTGCTGTATTTTTACCTTTCATGGGCTCCAGGCTGGCAACACATGAGAGGTTTGACCATTACACTAAGTCCCTGAGCAGCCAGAGAGGGGAAGAACAGTTTATCAGGCTCACTCTACTCAACATGAAAGTTGGATCTTGCATTTTTTCTGTTGTTATTCTTATCCAATTAAATAACTGTAATAATGGGAAATGACATAATTGGTTGATTTGGTTTCTGGAAACATAACACATGTGTCTTTTGACCCAAACAGACTCACAGAGCCAGCAGACAGCGGAAATGGCAGCAAGAGACAGAATGCTGTATTAGACTGGAGTCAGGAAAAGAGTTGTTAAAAAGATAAAAGGGAAACAAACTTCCTCTATGACTTCAAAACCTACATGCTGGAATTATTCTGATATCATTGGCAAGTCCTTTGTGTTCATGTTCCTCAATTATACAAGACTGTGAAATTAAATATTAGAATAATTTACTAATCCTGCATCTGTTTAGCACTCAGGCTGTCTCTGGGTCAATGCTGTAATCCTATTCTCAGGTATAACTGCTCTAATTGTGCTGTGTATTCTGAGTAACAGGATGTTACCTTAGCCATTAAAAAATTAGCTGATTTGGAAAACAAACAGAAGACAAAATGAGCTGAAGATTGCAAATTATAAAGCTGGGAAACCTGATGAAGAGGACTGTCTTTTCAAAGATCAAGTACAGCTATTTGCAGCAAAATTGCAGGAAGTAAGTAGGTTTTACTCTCTTTTGTGTGGTGGTTCTGAACAAGCATCCATGCTTGAATAGGGTATCAACCAAGTGCATTTGCTAACCTTCCAGTTGCTGTCAAACTGGTTACTAAGCAGAGGGACAGTGTGGGAGCAACTGCTTAAAGCACCAACATTGTTCCCTTTGCCACTTTCTCAGCCAACACCTTTCTCTCTCTCCCTTTGGGAGGAAGGGGACAGGCAGAGAGAGGAGGAAAAAGAAAGAAACAAAGTATATGTCATTAAAAATATAATGAGGTGAAGCAAAAGGCACTTGGAAGTTGGGATCTGGTAGACTCTTGAAGCAGCAGAAAGCATTATTGATAGGTGACATCAATAATAAATGTGGATAGGAGGTAAAACTGCAATGAGGATGAGAGTGCAGGTTTGCACTTAAAGAAGAGGGGTGGAACATGCTTGGGCTAATGAGACAGTGGCTGCCGCACTAAGGGCAGGGGGTTACCTGCTCCGACTTCTCTTTGGGCCTTGCAAATGGAGGAAGGAAGTGGGAAGATTATGGGATCTTCCTTTCTCATGCTGCTGCTGAAGAAATCTCTCCTATTCTCTGTGCCGTGCTAAGGTCAAGTTATTCATTTAGCGCCAGGTCTTTTAGAGAAAAAGCAATGCTAAAATCTCCAAGAGCAGAACGTGGAAGAGCACAGTCGAATTGTAGAGATGCAGTCACAGCACCAGCCCTTTAGGGGAGTGCTGCAGTTCACATTCAGGAGAGGAGTGTAGGGTGGTTCTTGGCTAGGTCCAAAACACACCATGATAACCAGAAGGCAACACTTGGATGTTTCCTTCAAGCCAGGCAACCAAACTACCTCTCTTTTGTGCTCTCTTCCATGTTTGTGCTAAGTACATTCTAGCAGATCTCAAATTACTGCTCATGCAAAGGTACAAGAAACTTATTCTTAGTACTGTCCAACCAAGATTCACAGCGACTAACAAGAAATTGTTTCTAGTCAGCTAAGAGCTAGTCTTTCTGCTATTGACTTTTGCAGACCTGAGGAACCAGTGCCTGTACTGACCTCCACACATCATCTCAGTGCAGCTCAACAAGTATCACACATATTTTAGGAATATCCCTGGAATCCCTGAATGTTCCAAAGATACAAAATGTCTTTGGAAATCTCAATGGGATTTTCTCTAAGGATTTTGGAACCTCCTGTCAGAATAGAAAGATAATGAGTAGATTGCTGTTCTTGTCTTGGGTTTTTGTTTTTAAAGAGCAATAGGAAAATGAAATTATCTATTGGATGATGCCTTCTTCAGAACTTCCCAGAAAGCAATATTAAAAAACACAATATAGATTTTTTTGGGAGAAATCATTCTGACTCTTAAATGAGTCACTTCTATTTAACTAACCTTTTCCTGTTCGTTTCCAAGGAACACTGACCCTTCTCCACTCACCTGGTTAGTGCTGAAGATGAGAATTCTTAAGCATAGACTAAGTGCACCCATGAGTCTAAGACTATCTTTGAAAATTAAGACTGAGTTCTCCTCAGTATAAGTGCAGGGTATATCAAGAAAGCAGGATTTGAAAAAATAATCAGTCTTTGTAAGGATTGAAACAGTTAGAAGTGATAGAAATATGTAAAGAAATGGGCTTCCACTAGCTATTGTAAGCAAATATTCTTCTTCAAGCAAATATTCTAAAATCAGAGATTTTAAATAGGTGTTTAATTTAAGACATATTCACTAAGATTTCTGTCTTTCTTGTTTTCTTTAGCCTTAGACTCAGGTGGGAAAAGTTTGATATAAACCCTCAGTGAATGATACTTTTTTCCGTTAACATAGTATTTGCAACTGGATATCCTTTAGGGGAATTTTCTAAGGTGTAATTTCCATGAACCTAGGGAGAAATGGAATTATTTCTTACCTCAAACTAAACTGAATTTATCTGTTACTAAAATCTCAGTTGTTTCTTAGAGTTGCCTCCAGGTCTTGCAGTACTGTCTCCTACTTGTGAGGGCTCATTTTCACCCTTGAGAGCTTCAGATAACTTACCTCAGAGAAAAAATAGGTTATACATGTTTTGAACAATGTTTTAGAGCCTGCTACCTTGAATAAAGGGCAGTAAAAACCTGCAATATCGTTTAGTCTGGGAACCAGAGTGCAGTGTTGTGCCTTTTAGATATCATTAAGTGCACATTATGTACTGTCCGTCCCCCAAGATCATCCTCCACAGTCCAAGTCCCTGCAGTGCCCAGGAGCATTTCTTGACACTCACTGTACCACTTGCCTCACTTAATATCATCCCATTACTCTTAGTTATGGCCCCTTGATTCACTCTTTTAAATCCTCACATTTTGGCTGCATAAACCTGCCATACATTTACAGTCAGATTCATGTTGTGTTATCCAACACACAAAAAGCACAGCACACGCTTTGCAGTGGACGGTGCCCTCACTTCAGATTGTGAAAAGAAGTAAAGAATAACCCTTAACAGTTTTTTTTTTTTTGACCACATGTGGCTACACTGGGCTGAGCTCTGGGTGCAGTTCCTCTGATGCTGACATACATATATGACGGAAGTTCAAAAGGTATGCAAAAGTCCACACTGCAGATACTTAAATCAAGGTGAGACAGGACAAGGAGGGAGCTTCAGTTTAGCTGAAAGAGGGAAGGTTTAGATTAGATATTAGGAAGAAATTCCTTACTGTGAGGGTGGTGAGACACTGGAACAGGTTACCCAGAGATGCTGTGGCTGCCCCATCCCAAGGCCAGGTTGGATGGATCTCTGAGCAACCTGGCGTAGTAAAAGGTGTTCCTGCCCACAGTGGGGAAACTGGAACTAGATGATGTTTAAGGTTCCTTCCAACCCAAACCTTTGTATGATTTTATGATTCTATGAGATATATTTCACTTCAGGTCATTGCAACAAACTATCCCACAAAATGCCTCAGGGGTTGGATTTTCTCCAGCACTGAGTAAAACAGAGCACAAGGAAAAGGTCAACGTTCCTCACACCTCCTCATGGATCATAACAACCCCATGCAGCGCTACAGGCTGGGCACAGAGTGGCTGGAGAGCAGCCAGGTAGAAAGGGACCTGGGAGTTTGGATTGACAGGAAGCTGAACAGGAGCCAGTAGTGTGCCCAGGTGGCCAAGAAGGCCAATGGCATCCTGGCCTGTATCAGGAACTGTGGCCAACAGGTCCAGGGAAGTGATTCTTCCCTTGTACTCAGTGCTGGTGAGGCCACATGTGGAGTACTGTGTCCAGTTCTGGGCCCCCCAGTTCAGGAAGGATATTGAGGTGCTGAAGCAGGTCCAGAGGAGGGCAACTAGGCTGGTGAAGGGACTCAAGCACAAGTCCTATGAGGAGAGGCTGAGGGAGCTGGGGTTGTTCAGCCTGGAGAAGAGGAGGCTCAGGGGAGACCTCATCACTCTCTACAACTCCCTGCAAGGAGGTTGTAGCCAGGTGGGGGTTGGTCTCTTCTCCCAGGCAGCTCTCAGTAAGACAAGAGGGCATGGTCTTAAGCTGTGCCAGGAGAGGTTTAGGTTAGATATTAGGAAGAAATTCTTTGCAGAGAGAGTAATCAGACATTGGAATGAACTGCCCAGGGAAGTGGTGGATTCTCCGTCCCTGGAGGTTTTTGAGATGAGACTGGATGTGGCACTTAGTGCCGTGGTCTGGTAACCTCAGCAGTGTTGGATCAAGGGTTGGACTTCATGATCTCGGAGGTTCCTTCCAACCCAGTTGATTCTATGATTCTATGATTGTCACCACTGCACAGCCTGGATTGTCACCATAATTGCAATTATGCAATTATTCATTGCATAATTGTGTCATCATTCTGCAAGGTGTTAAATATTCTAATTCCAGCCTGAAAGTGTCCACTCATTACTTCTCCTGTGGACACTGAGTATCCCCTTGACCACAGTGTCTAAGGAATAATATGAACAATTTGCCTACTTTTGAGACATTCTTCTTTATAAAGCCTCAACTGCAGGTTTGATGAGCGTTAAGTGGTGCTTCCACATATAATAAGTGTTGCCGTGGAATTTAAGTGCAGAAAAAGTCTCCAGAGCGGTTAATTAGGGGTGAGATAAGAAAGGGTTTATTTTGCCAAGGCTACGGTGTTACAAGACGCGCGCCCCTGTGCCCGAGAGGTTACATTTTTATAATACCACCCATCCAATCCCAGATGTGTCCATCCTATGGCCTTTACTCTGGTCCACCCCAGGTCCACCCCCTGAGAATTGAGTAAGGGGGCTTTTGGGACCCCCTGTTCATCCCATCTTCCTCTCCCTCAGAGCACAAAGGGTACATAGTTACCCAATTTTTGACTGTGTTCTGTGGTTTAGGCCCTGATATGCTGTTCTGCCAACAATCTAGGCCTTGCCTTGACAAAAGACTAAACATTTCTACTGGTTTCAGGAGTAGTATTGATATAGGGAGCATAGAATGGGGTAAGAGGGTTAAGGAATGTGTAAACAAGGGTGCTAGAGAGAAAGGGAAAGGGACAAGGGACAAAGGAGGGAGGGTTGCTGCCTTCAAAATCCACTTAGAAAACTTATAAGGCTTACCAATATTAGAAAAATAAAAAAAAAACATTAGGGGCTTAAGGCATGTGTATGTGTATAGGCCTGGGTTTAGGATTTCTTTAATCTTAATTTGATATAATAATTAGTAAAGAAATCAATATATCAGTCTTAATTTGATGTAACAATTAGTAAAAAAAGGAGGAAAGTTAAGCACCTATGTTTCATCTCTTGCAGTAGGGAGTTAACTAATCAGACCTGTATTCTACTTTTGTTAGCCATATGGGGAAAAAAACCTGTTTTTTCTTGACACTGTTTGAGTCATGTTTTTTTACCCCTAGCTGAGCTTTTTTTGTGACTGTTATCTATATCTTCAAGTGTAAGCATGTGTTATTGTGGACAGCCAGAACCAAATGTTTTAGTATTGCTACAGTGTGCTTGTCATTCCTCTCTGACTTCAGCCTATGTATAGATTACAGCATTTGCTACCATAATGCAATTTTAAAAATAACTTTTTTTTTTGCTGAAGGTCAAAAGGGCAAAAGGTCATTCTATGGCAATTACTTTTCCTGTGGTTTAAAAAGAAAAATTCAGGTCATGTTACTTAAAAATTTCCCCCCCTAATATTTCATTTTTTCACTTCCTGACAATTGTGCTTTGCCTCAGATATCATCAAGAACTGTGTGTTGCTCTGTTCATCTGACCTATGGGAGAAAAGTACTTCATCAGAGAAAACAACCTGCCTTTCTGTAAAAAAACATTTTCCTCAATGGGAAAAAAAAAAGGTGATACTGAAGCGAGCAGGTATTTTCAAGAATATATTGGATTTTTTTTCTACAATCAAGAACGTATCATTTTAGAAGTGGAAAGTTATATCTGTCAGTTTCCTGGCTGGCAAATGTCATATTAATCCTGACTTCAAGTGGACAGTGTGACAGTGATTCCACCCTTGATAAACCATTTAGTGTCTGTTCAGTCTAGTAAGGAATCTTCAGACTCTCATTGCACTGTGATGTGGCTTTAGCTAATAAATCAGTCAGAGAATCCTTTTCCTCTCTGCCCTCCCTTTACCACATTAATATTGATTATTTGGAGGTAAGGAGTCCCAAGGAGTGGAAGCGGATACGCCTCATTGCCTTGAACAATTCTTTTCCCTCTATTGGGACAGTACAAGGTAAATTAATAGTGTGCTTGCAGACACTAGATAATGTTAATGTACTCGCTATTGATAGAGTGAAATAACACGAGTAACTTCAGCTTTGCTTAAAACAAAACATTAATTTTCCAAGGCCACTAGGATTTATGCAGCTGGTCGCTGTAACACATACAATCTTTGCTTTTAAATATGCAACATTTGTGTTTTTAAACATGAGGCAAGATTTTATTGCCACATGAAATACAAAAAAGGATTTTAATTTATTGCTTATGCTCTCAGGCTCTTGTCTGCCTTTAATCTAAGTCCCTGCTAGATTTTGTGGGTAAGAAGATGCCTTTTCTACTGTGAAATAATGCAGAACAGCTTTATCCCCTGTGATCCTCTGGCTACGTAAAAATGCATAGGAAATCTGTAAGTGTGAAAGCTGTGCTTTTGTGTATGTTTCAAAAAAAACCACTTTGGGTCAACTGCTCTGATTTCACTGGGATAGAATTAATTTTCCTCTTAGTAGCTGGTGCAGTGTTGTGTTTTGGATTTAGTATGAGAATAATGCTGATAACACATTGATGTTTTGGTTGTTGCTAAGTAGTGCTCAGTCTAAACCAAGGACTTTGCAGTGTCTCACGCTCTACCAGCCAGCAGGCGCTCACAAAGCCCAGAGGGAGCATGGCCAGAACAGATGACCCAAACTGGCCAGAGGGATATTCCACACCACAGAATGTCATTCCCAGTATACAAACTGGAGAGAGTTGTCTGTGAGGGGCCAATTGCTGGTGGTGGACAGGCTGGGCATTGGTCAGTGGGTGGTGAGCAATTGCTTCTCTTGGGGTTTATTCCTCTCTCTTTCTCATTATGATTAATATTATTACTTTATTTCAATTGTTAAACTGTTCTTATCTCAATCCTTGAATTTCCTTTTTCTTTTTTTTTTTTTCCGAATTCTTCTCACAGTCCCACTGGGGGGAAGGGGGGAGTGAGTGAGAGGCTGCATGCTACTTGGTTGCCAGTTGGGCTTAAAACATAACACCATGCAAAAAGAAAAAGGCAGTGATGGAAACTCCACTTTCACGCCCATCAATTTTGATGTTCTGGAAAAATATAGCAGCCGTGTTGGATTAAATAATGGGTATTTTACAACAGCCTGGACCTCTGCTAGCTGGTAGCACAGATGGTATTTGAGCCACAAGGCTTTTTTGACCTTGAGGCAGATTTGAAGCTGCTGCAGTCCATAGCATGGACCCTTCCCACAGTCCTGCTGCCTTTGGTGCATGAGGAGCATCTGCCTTGATGGGAATCTTGGAGGAACTTGCTGGTGTAGAGTGCAGGTGAATCTAATGACAGGCTGGTGATGGCTGCACATCTGCAATTCAGCCTAGCAAGGATCACCACACAGCAGCCTCTGGGAGGCAGTGAAGGCAGTGTCACGCAGGTCTGAAATGTCACCACATTACCATTTCCCTTCTGGCCCCACCAACTTGCTTGCGTGACTCATCTGAACTTAAGGTCAGAGCTTACCCATCTGTAACTCTGACATAGTGATAAACTATGGGTAGAACTTGAATTCCAGCAAATTTGGCCCTGTTTTTCTCCTTGCACTCTGATCCTAATTTCCACAAATGTGTTTTTAGCTCATAAATATTCACGGAATAGCTCATGTAAACAAGTTTTGTCTACATGTTATTCATGCACTGTTTGCTTTGATTCTGCAAGTTCCTGTATATGTTACTTATGGTGGGTGAACGGTCATAAAAGTCACATACTGTTACTTCTGGTACCTGTCCGGGTGACTGAACTTTCTAGACAGGAATATAACAAATGACAAACTGTGGATAATGAATAGCAAGTAATAAATAACAAACTGTACAGAGTGAATATTTGGAGGAATAATTATTTGTGCTGAAAATCATGAAACTTTTAGGATTTGGCAGCATTCTTTCTCCCAGATAAACCGGTATTCATTTGAAAGCTCATAAATGATAGATTATCTCATCTCACAAATAATGACAGTTCAAACCTCAATTAAACAAGCTTCAAAAACCCCTAGGAGATAGGCATTAATAATAGCTTTATATTACTAAAACTGATACATGAATATTTTCCCAAATAAGTTTGGCATTTGAGGGGTATTTCAATAGCATTGAAAGAAAAGAACTACTGCAAATGAGTGAAAAACACCATTATTATATTTGCCATATTCCATCATGCTAGAAAATTAGACAAAGGATACTCAAGATACCAGCTCTGGTAGACTGATTAAGGAAAACAACATTGTTTACTTGTGGCAGGTCAGCCCAGAGCCTCTTCTAGAATCAATGAATTCTACAGTTACTTGACATCCTGCCAGCCCACAGAGCAAATGCCAAAAATTCCTTCTCACCATGTGTGAGTTAAGTCATGTACTTAAATGACTAAGTATAGGCACAAAGCTCAGGTAACCTGCATGAATCCAGCTTGTCAGGAGAGAACAAAACCTGGTTTCTGTTGTAATAGTTACATATTTATGAGTGGATCTTACAGAATTCGTTGTTTGCTATTTATGCTAAGGTAGCACCAGTCTCCAGGGTCATGCAAATGGCCAAGACACCTTTCTGTCTCTTTGCTGGGCCAGTTACAGCTGCATAGTGCTGGTAGCTCAAGTCCTAACCACGGTCACTTTTTTCTGATTCCACATGGACCTCAGATGTCTGCAGGAGGAACCCCACAACACAAGTGGGGGATGCACAACATCCACAACATCCTGTTTTATCTGAGAGGACTTGTGTTCAAAGCATAAAGTTTATAGGAGCTCAGTTTTTATCATATTCTACATCTGTAGGGTTTGTAGTGATGAAGGAAATGAAAATAAATTAAATTAAATGAAAGCTTCCTGCAATTCTTCCAGTAGGCTATGGTGGGACTTCTTGGATACCAAGAAGTATGATATACTCTTACAATATACTTTTTCCTGGAAGGTAGTAGGGAATTTCATTACCCAACAGTTCCCCAGTTTGTGTGCAAGGGTCCTATAAAGCATCACAATGCTCCAAGGTGGCTTTGGACATTCTGTACTCAAACTGAGAAAAAAATCATGTCTCTATTAAAAGAAAAAGAAAAAAAAAAAACAAACCTCCAAAGCCTCTCATCTTCTAAATTCATGATTGAGTGCACAAATGAAAGTATGAGCTGCTTTTTTATGAGAGAACATGAGAACACAAGCACTTAGTGGGCAGAAGGCAGTGAAAAATATCAAGGCTGAGGCTCTTCATGCCAGTGTTAATCTGAACTAAACCAATGTTTATGCTGATAGGAACAGGATCTGAATTAGGCATGTTTTCTCTACAGCTTTCCATCTTTTTCACCCTGTTAATCAAAGTTCTGTTCTCTGTGCTACCACACTAACAATTGTCTCCCAAAACCCAAGGAACAGTTTCTGCAGCCTAGTATTTGCCCAAAAGACAAGGATATAACCCTTGGATTAGCAAAATGACTTGTTAAACTAGATCAAAAAAATCCTGCTGGCCTCCCAGGGCTAACAGCAGCTCCCTTTCGGATGCACTGTCAACTCTCACGAGCTGGCTCTCCCTTTTCCCTCTTTCCCCACTAGGTAAGAACACTTAACAGACTTCAAAGCTCCCAGATTTCTTCCTTTCTTTCTTTTTGTAGGTAATGCTCCACACTCTCAAAGTAGGAAAAAAGCTTTTATTAAGCAAACACAGCCCTTCTTAAAATCTCAAGGCCTCAGTGTTCCTACCCTCTTGAACCTTTCATAATCTTAAGAGCTGGTTTTTTCACTTTTCTTTTACAGATGGAGTTTTTGAAAACTTACCTTTTTTTTTTCCCTCCTGCCTGGAGACATTTTTCTTCCCAGAATGTTTAAATTCCCTAGTACTGCTGGGTAAAGGAGCCGATGCATGTTTGCAACTTAATCATTATATTGTCATGCTTCTTCTCCAGTCCAGCATGTACTGGGGAAAAAAGGCTTAGAAATGACAGAAAAATCTGTGACATGGTACATGGGAAGAAAGTATCTTGTGTTGGATACCAGAAAAGAAACTGCTGGGTTTAAACAGAAACCTTGGGCCACAAAAGCTGGGGAAAAAAACTGCATTTGAGGACCAGACAAAATTTCACCTGTTTGGAATGTCCTGCCAAAATCCAGAGAGACTATGCTGTGATGTTATCAAGCCTCTGCATAAAATCCATTGTTGTTCTCTCCCTCCCTGTGTATCCTGTGTATTCTGTAAACACTGAATATCTCTCCCCCACGTAAATCCCCAAAAATGTAATCCTAAGGTAAGTGGCTTTCCCCATGAAAAAAAAAAAAATGTAACTTGGGTTTTTCCCTTACCGTATCCTTGTAAAACCCCCTGTTTGTAATAGCTTGCCCCCCCCCCCATGAATATGTAGACCCCAGGCCCTTAAAATATCAGCTTGTATGTCCAATAAACCATTCCATTTTTTTGCCTCCACCTGGGATTGTCTTAGTGTTATTGACCTGCTGTAGCCTTTTGTTTCCAGGGCCACACTGGGAGTTAGACCCTACTGAGGCCTAGTCCTTTTTCTGGCATTGATTTCTGGGCTGACCTTTGGCCAGTTGTTAAATCATGATTTTCAAAGGTGCTGAACAACTGCCAGTAGGTAACATTTTTTAATTTTTTTTTTTTTGTAACTGAGGTCAGTAAGAGCTTTGCAGCTGGAAGCCAGGATTTGATCTACTCACTTCAGTCTCAGCTGCGGGTGTTTCAAAAATCATACAGCTAGGAAAGGCAGACTAGGCTGGGGGAAAGGTTAAGTCAAAAGCAAGTTGGAAGCAGCTTAAACTGTGTTTATTTACTTCAAGATATGATTCTAGCCCAAATGTTGTCAGGCAGATTAGTGACTGATCCGATGAAGTAATGAATTACTTGTCAGTAAAAGCTGTGCTGTGTAGTGAATGATTGATTATAAACGAAATACAGCTGCTTAGTATCTGATGTAGGTCATGTTAACAGGGGAGATTAGAAAATTATGAGGTGATGTCACACCACAAAATGAGGCCATAGGAAGTGGCATACACTACTGTGTCTTTCATAGGATGTCTTACATGGTTTGCCAGTGTGGATACAGTATCATCTATTAGGGAATGGATTCCATTTTGAAGTTTGAAATCCAAGAAATGTAAAGTATCTGGAGTGTTCCATGGGCAGGAAGAGGTTACTGAAATCTAATTGAAAATAATAATTCATTTAAAAGCTGGATTTCACATTTTCACATTTTTCTATATTTAGATACTCTTTATCTACATTTACTTTCTCTTACAGGTATGATGTTGTGAAATGACCTTCAAGACAAAATAATATAAACCACAGCAGGCTCAAATCTTGTAAATTAGTATCATGCACTTAGTGCCAAAATAATGCTTAATTCAGTCAAACGTGAATATTTATGTTTATCTGTAAGCTTCTTTGACATTAAAATGACTGCATATCCTGAAAGAAAAGAATAAAAGAAACTGCATTTCCAATGAAGGCTGAATGGAACTGAGCTACAAGCAATGAGAGGGGACTTAATAATTGACTTAAATACAAGGAACAATGCTGAAAACTGGGTATAACAAAAAGACTGGCCAAAACAGTAACTGGGCTGTTTGTAATAAACTTACAAAAATATGTACTTCCTGCTACACACCAAAGATTAGGAACTTTGGAGTATCAGGAAGCAAATCTCAGTTGGCATAAATTGTCATAGCTCCAGTAATATCAGAGTTGCTAAAATGATTATACCAGAAAAGAATTAGACCCTACCTGCTTGCCTAATGTTTCATTTCAGAGAAATCAGACAGAGCCTTCACAAACTGCAGAAATGAGAACACTTCCTTCATCCACATTTAAATGCATCTTCTTTGCCTATCCCCAGTTATAAATAGAACTGGTTGACATTTTTCATTCACATTGCTTGTCAATAAAAAAAATGGCCTTTCATTTTTTCCCCCAAACATTCTAGCCTTCTTGATGTTTTGATTTGTTTGGGCTTTATTTCACCATGCTCTTTCAAATAAAAATAAAAATAACCTCTCCTCAACACAGACTTTTCTGGTTTCATCTCTGCAAAGTGAAAAGCTTTTTGTTTTTCAAAAATGTTTAGTTTTTTCATCATCACAAGATGATGTAAGGCATTTTCATATGCTTCCCTAATCAGACAGATCACAAATGCAATTCCAAAAGGGATTGAACATTTAGATAGCTAACTAGGCCTAGGCTAATTTAATCATTAGCAATTGATGGTTTAAACTTGCAGTTTCTGTTGGGGATGTTAGTTCATATCAGATACCAGGAGAAAACTCAACTATGTGATGTGATTCTGGTTGAGGTGAAGTTGTCTTCCTTGGTGCCTGGAGACCTGGCAGTCCCAGATATAAAACAGCAAAGAAGAGAGATTATGGATCTGACCCTGAACAGCATTTTAGATCAATTCTTTCTAAGATTTCTATTTTTTAAAAAGCTAAGCTGCCTTATCTTCCTACCAGCTCTAATTACAACTATCAGTTGTGTTCAGAGCAGAATCTCTTCTATATACTGTTTTCTTCTAAAAACAACTTTACCAGTTCTGACTCCTCTTTCAAAGTTTACATTTCCTGTTTTGGTAGCTGTTTTTCGTCTTCCTCTTTGAGCTGTTCTTCACAATTTCATTGCCAGAAGAATCACATCTTTTCCTTGCTGTTTCCCTAAGTTGCAGTCTCTGCTGATATGTCTTTATAATTATTTCTTGACCCCATAATATGGGAAATTTAACAGGGAGAGGAGAAATTTAACCCAGGAGAGGCTCTCAACACAGCTCTTATGGGATGTGGAGGTGGGACAACAATATAAATTAAATTTTATTGAGTGAAGAAGGAGTGTGTGCATACACCACTTGAAGATGCTGGAGGTAGGGGCATTCTCCATCACCCCATTCTTCCTCACCACCTCCTAAGCAAACACATTGTCTCAAATTTCCAGATTAGCAAGGTTGGGAGTACCAGAAAAACCTCCACGTTTGTGAAGTTTTGTAGTTTTCTCAGGTTCAGCCTAGATCATTCTCAGGGTTTGCCTTTCCATTAACAAGAAGCTCTGCCAGGAGAGGTTTAGGTTGGATATTAGGAAGCAATTCTTTACAGAGAGGGTAATCAGGCATTGGAATGGGCTGCCCAGGGAAGTGGTGGATTCTCCGTCCCTGGAGGTTTTTAAGATGAGACTGGATGTGGCATCAGTGTCATGGTCTAGTAACCACAGTGGTAGTGGACCAAGGGTTGGTCTTGATGATCTCAGAGGTCCTTTCCAACCCAGCTGATTCTATGATTCTATGGTTCTATGATTAAGAAGATGTTTG
This sequence comes from Pseudopipra pipra, assembly GCF_036250125.1. NCBI lineage: Eukaryota > Metazoa > Chordata > Aves > Passeriformes > Pipridae > Pseudopipra > Pseudopipra pipra. Next base: position 7,074,542 of record NC_087549.1, read on the forward strand.
GGATGAGTTTTCTCTCAGTGCACCCAGATCAGATTTTGCATTTTCCTGAATATCATTTAATGGTTTCTCTTTCCATGTTCCTTTTTCATCAAGCTCTTTGCATTACTGTCATGTCCTCTCTGTCATCCATGTTTCCTCCCCTTTTAACACCACCTGCAGATTTTATTATGGTGCTCTTACTCCCAGCTTCTGGCTAAATACAGTGGGAATGAATTCCATTTTCTTCACAGCTGTAAAGGGCAGTTTACCTAAACTCACACCTTTGATCTTTGTCCTTCTTTATAATTCTCAGCAAGAATTCCAAAGGACATGTGTGAGCAACCTCAGAGGAAGCTTCTGCTTAAGTTGTTCAGAAAGCATTGCACTATTTTCACAAAATAAGGTATTCACAGCTGGCTCTTTAGTTCCATTGAGAGGAAAGGATCGGGAATGGATACACGTAGGAAGAGAGACTGTGGCAGGAGGCATTTATGGGGTTTCTAAGCTAGCTCAGCTTCTCTTCTAAACCTTCTGTTTGACAATCAGTGCCAGTCCATTCAGAGTAATTTTTCTTTACCTTCAAAAACCAGTGTCTACTGCTACTGGCAGTGAAACATGGGAGAAAAAAAATAATTTTTTTCTAAAAGTGGGATGAGTTGGTTTGCCATAGCTGTGAGAAATGTCCCTATAAAGGAAACAGTTCAGAGAATATTGTATCCTTGCTTAATTCTGCTTATTCCACATATGAAAGGACAATGTTTGCACTTTTCCTGCACAATGTATGTGAGAATGTATGTAAGTCATATCCCAGAGGTCATAATTTTCTACTCAAAGATACTTCAAATACTTCAGATGTAACCTGAAATCATAAAATACCTATTTCAGCCATTAGGAGACTTCTCCCCTCCTGGTGGGTTGAAAGATCCAGATGCCTTCCTATGTCGCTCAGTGGCATAGCTGGAAAGAGACATCTCTGTGCTGGTACCAGCAGTCACAAGCATTTACACATCTGTACCAGCAGGTGTGGGGTTAAGTCCCAGTATAGATATTATGTGAGGAAAGTGATAGACCAAGACATATTTGTTTCCTAACTCCATAATTAGACTCCCAAATGAGTGACTGCTGATTGCTTAGCACTTTTTAAAGCCTTAAGGCTGCAACTTTTGCAAAATTAATGAAAGTGGTTTCAGGGGAACTTTACAGCTTGCACAGACTCTGAAACATTGTAGTCCTCAGGAATTTTGTTCCCTCTAACCAAAAGCAAAGATCTGGATCCACAGAAAAATAAAATGTAAAAATAATTCAGAGAAGTTACAGAGTCTTTAAATTTTAAGCCAGCATATAGGGCTCAAAAAAAGAGTGGCTGACAAAATGTAAACCCAGATTTTAACATCTAGATATCCAGAATATGACTTTGGTCAATGATTTTCTCATTTTTATTTATTTAGTCATAATTTTTTCATGGATATTGATCTGGAAAGCCTTAAATGGGTATCTTTATATCTCAGGACAGATAGAGCAGAATAGGAGACCTACGCAGTTTCAGTTCTGGTTTTCTTTCTTCTGTCATGTCAAAAATAAAAGCCTTGACATGTATCTGGGTTTAATGGCAATATATTAGAGAATTGAGACCTCTAATGAGATGTACCGTCCTTTTTTTTTTTTTAATTTCCCTCTCCCAGTACAGAGAAAGCAAAAATTATGAGGAGTCTGAATAAAGAAGGAAAAATAAAAATTTTACTAAAAAAGGAAAGAAAAAAAAAAAAGGCAGAAAATATTACCTTTTATCTCCTGTCTCCAGAGTTCTCGGGGTGCTCCTCTACAGGGACCCACCTTTCTGGTGGATCTCGCAACCCCCAGGGACAATCTTCCCCCAGTTCAGCTTGGACAGGGGTGGTCCCCGTGCTCCAAAATTACGTGGTGCTATGAAATATTCATCACTGAAAAATCCTTCCCATTTAACTTAAACCACAACAGCATGTTTTGGTTTGGCATTCATTTATTTATTGTTTGACAGCTCCTGAAGTTTAGACCAATATTAACACAAGAACTGCCAGACTGGATCAATCCAACAATCTCTCTAATTCAGTTCTGTCTCCAGGAAAGGCCAGTGCTGGAATAGGAAGGTACAAAAAGACCTATAAGCAGGCAGGTATAGAATAAATTGGTTTCTTTTAAAATATATGTTATAATAAGAAGGATATCAGTGATATCTAGCCAAGAGTTCATATATTCAGTAGTTATTCCCTGCCTTATTTTTGTCACCAGTGTTCCTGGAAATTAGGAGAAGGAATCCAAACAAGAATGCCCAGTGCAAGTGCCTCTGACCTTTGGAAATAATTGGATGTGGATCCAAATCTGGCAGCCCTATCATGTACTAAATTCTCTTAAAATCATCCTATCCATCAGCAAGACAGGGAAAGAGAAACATGGAAGAAAAGGTCACATTAGCAGGAAACAGCTGGCATGATTCCACAAGTTTCATATTATTTAGTGGGACCAGTTTCTGCTTTTCAATTTCCGAATCCATGCCAAAACCTGATGGCATAAACATGCACGGAATTTCAAACTTTGATATATACTGTATCAGGGTGACATTTCAGAAATTATATGCAAGGAGTTACACTCACATGACTGTAAATAATAGTGGTCCAATTCTCCAGAGATGGCACTAAACTCTTACTACATCCTCTACAAGCACTGCCACGAGGCACTGCAGATTGGCTCTACACTGTACACACACATAAACCACCTTGCTTTAGTGGAAAGGCTGAAGCATTTATAAGAGGAAAGGATTATAATGATGCAGTTTAAACACTGTTAACTAAACATGAATTAATGGGGAGAGAATCAGCATAGTAAGAGGTTAGGGACAATGGTGCTTCTACTATTAAAGAAAAATCCATTTTGTTTCCATAGCTGTTTTCTTCTTGAGCTCTTAAGGAAAAGGGATTTCCCAAAGCACTATAGATCACTTGCATAACCCAAAATATTCCTTCCATTTTTGAGCAGGTCCATGAACCACTAAATAATGAGCTACAAATCTTCTGGAAGAAATCCATGGATAGCAGTGTGGAGACAGCTCAGTAGACTTCACAGCTGTATTACTGTTGGGGTTCAGTACTTGAAGGCCTTCTGGGGGTGCAGAATACCCACTGAAATGAGAATCTTGCACGCACAGAGCTAAGCCTTCCTTCAGCCAGCTTGAACTCTGAACTGCCAAGGTGTGGGAGGAGAAACAGAAAAGCAGATCAGGAGAGCATAAGAGAGACAGCAGATCTTCAAGGGGCTTGCTGGTATATCCCATTGACTGCATTGCTTCCCATCATCAAAGACATTATGCCTTTTTCCACCAATCCATTGACAGGAAAGTCCTGAGTACAGAGAAGCTATCTGTGTGTGGGAACTGGTTCTGTCCTCACCTTGGCCAGTTAGGATTGGTGAGAAACCTCCCAGATCTAACCCCCCATTAGGAAATTTGATCTGAAGCTTGAGATGTTCATCTGAATCTCTGATTTTCCAGATGAGTTGTAGCCAAACTCAACTCTATCCAAGTATCCTTTGCAAAACAACTTGATTTTGTCTTCCTGACCTGGCATTATATGGATAGAATCATAGAATTATTTAGGTTGGAAAAGACTTCTAATGTCATTGAGTGCAACTCTTAACCCAGCACCACCATGTCCACACTAAACCATGTCCCCTACTGTCAATGATCAATCGATCCAAAACCTTAGACATTCCTCAACATGGATCTCCACAAAACTCAGCTGTTTCACCAGTCTCAAACAACTGCTTCAGTGATAACAGTCCCATCTCTGCAGACGGAGAAAAAACACCTCCAAAAGAAATCCACAAATGCAATTTTTCAACAGTGGTACTCACACCACTTTCCTACTCAGATTTTAACCCAACATCTCTAAAGAAACAAAGACAAACTCTACAGAATTTTGTCTGCCACACACCCTTATGAACACCATGAATTCTCCCTACCAGCACTTTCATGTTTAGATGAAACATCTTCTTTTTTTTCTTCTTAAAAAAAAATCTCCTTTTGCACTAGGTCATGAGAATGGAGTAGTGTGTACTCTCAAGGAAATTTCTCAGGATCAGGCTATAGATTTAAGAGTTTTTTTGTTCTGTGGTGTTTTTCTCCCTTTTCCACAAATTATTTGGAGATAAATCAGTCTCAGGAAATACTGTTGTGTCTGAAGACACTTTATAAGCAGAAAGAAAAATTCATCAGTCACATAATTTACTGTGAATCATTCACTCAACTCTACTCCTGACAACTTGGAGTTCATCCAAAGGGTCCATGCTCCGTATTGTGTTCAGAAGCGAATATTCTCTGAATAAATGTTTTTGCATGTTAATGACTTATTTACCTTCAGTAACCAGCCACACGTGTCTGTAGAAATCACACCAAGTTTAAGATTCAGCTGCCTAACAGCTTTAATACAACATCGTACATCATATTTTCAGATGCAGCAATCTGTCTCGTCCTGATTCTGGGACTGCTAAAAACATCCTTATTAAGACTAGAAATCACAGAACAGCTGTACTTATCTGTCACACAAAGGCTGGAGTGGAGCTGCTTAAGCTCCTCACTCATGGCACTGCCAATGCTCAGCAACAATTCCTAGGTAGAACTCAGAGAAATCACCATTCTTTTTAGTTTAAAACATGTATTTTTTACTGTAGGAGGTAGTTCTTCAAAACTTGTGGATGAGCAGAAATAAGTGCTGCTTTGTTATTTGATAAGTGAAAAAGCCTCTCTTGCAAGGCCCGGGTGAACCAAAATCATCAGGGAGTCTTAGTTTTAAAGGAATGGGGTCTAAAGGAATGGGGAAATTCTTTCCTGAAAGGAAGGTGATCAGCATCTCTGGAAGGAAGGATCAGCATCTCCAAAGGAAGGGGAAAGGTGGTGGTGGAGAAACACTGAGAAGATTAAGAACTTCTTCAACAAATCTCAGTTAGTGTACGGTCCTTGAGGAGAGCATCCCAATGCTACACAGAGTCCCTTGTCTTTTAGGGACAGCAAGCAGTCTGAGAAGACTCCTCTCAGGTTCCTCTGTGTTGGGTGTGTGTTGCTACAGAGGGCAGTTCTGATCACATTTTAAAACTGATCTCCATTCCCTGCATGATTTTCTTGAGAGGTGATTTAATATGAGACATTTCTGAGGAACTCAGGACTATTTATGCTTCAGAAAATATTTTGTTCCCCACGAAATAGGCTTATTAAATGAAGCCCAAATGCAAAATCACTCTAACACATATAGACCAATGATTTGAAACCATCTCTCCATCTCTAATAATCTGACTTTAGGCGAACCAGAAAAACATCCTTTCTTTGCTCCTCTCAGTGAAGCAACTTCATTTTCAATGCTTTACAGAGAAAGTGTCCCATCCTGTGCTGTAGTAATTAGATATTCACTAGCAAAGAACTGTGAATAAGGCTCAGTTCACCTTATTGTAATCATCTAATTGAGTTATCCTGGTGTCTGTAGCAGAAAATTAACCCTATAGGGAAGGTCTAAACAGAAATAAAGGGTTTGGCTGTCTCTGTGTGCAGTTAATAGTTCCACAGATGGCTCCATCTAAGTGAAATATACACCATAAAATACGGGAAAGAAAATCTGCAGCCTTCTTTCCAAAGACAATAATTAATATAAAGAACGGATTAAAAAAGGCTCAGCCTCTTTCAGTCATAAACATGGAATTACTTCCCCTTTGGATTACTCTTCGCTCATGTTGATTTCTGTGATGGAAATTTGTAGAGATAATTTTCCCATACCTTGGTAGCAGTCTCCTTTCCTTAGGCAATTCACCTTATGGATAAAAAAAAAGTTATACTCTTTCTTTTCATTACAGTACAAATATTTAATAAACAGAAGCAATTCAAACATCTATATATTATATATATAATATATGTATCACCTCTATACAGCCTAGATGAGCTCATTTACAGCTATATAATGAAATGGCTTTCAAGGCTCTGGGTTATTCCCTGAAAGAGAATGAAATGTATAATTAGGGTTAATTTCTCATAAAAGTTTTCTGGGATATTTTTATGTGCAAGATAATAGGTTACTTTCCAAAAAGAATAATAATTAAAAAAAGGTGAGGCAGCAATGGAGATGGAGATTCATGTGTCCTAGAAGACTTTTTCTAGGTCACTGTGAGAGGACAGGACATTGGAAAGGCAAAAGAAACACATTCAGATTTCTTCAGGAATTCCCAGATGTGTCCTCCCAGCACAGAATGCCTCATTATATTCTTGCAGCACTATATGCATGTGTGGAGTATATCAAGGTATTCATACCATTTCTGGGAACTACTGAACAGCCTCTCACATCACATTGTTCATTCCCCTAGACAACAGCTCTGGTCTTACTCTCTGCTAATGCCCTGAATAGTCTGCTAAACACCTGCTACAGCATATGATTAAATTGTACTGTGTTAGCATTAAATCTGCAGTGCCAGGAGGGCATTGCAGATGTTTCTTTTAAATTTATCTGTAAGGAGAAATATGACACATACAATACAACCAACACCTGAACTGTACTTTTTCAAGCCCTGATATGGGTACCTTCTCTGAATTTTTCAGTGTCCTGCTTTCGGTAACACCTAGAGGCCACATCCAGAACATAAACAAGGGTAGTGGTTTTCCTTAATCTGAAGCATCATTAATAGTTTTAGTCATTATTAAAAATTTCCCATCCCTTGAGGTGTCAAGGCCAGGCTGGATAGGAGTCTGAGTAACCTGGTCTAGTGGAAGGTGTCCCTGTCTATGGCAGAGGGATGGAACTAGATGGTTTTGAAGGTCCCTTTCAACCCTAACTGTTCTATGACTCCATGATTTTCCAGAGCATTTCTTATTCAAAATAGATTTTTTTTTTTTTATTTTATTTTGGTTTTGAACTCTAGTTGTTCCTTTATTGATAACATCCTGATAACCTCTACTGGTAATTTTATGAATATTTAGCTTTAGTAAAATTTTATTCCATCCACAGTCTTCTGATTATATGATGCCCAAGTCATGATTAATTCTGTGAGCAACTGTGTTGACTCTCCTTATCACAGTTTATTAAAGGGAATATGTAGGAAGAAAAATACTATTATTATGCAGCTGGACAGATCATTCCTCATTTGCTTTTAGTAGGATATCTATTATATGTAGTTTAATTTGATCCCAAAAGTTAAACCCTAATTGAAAACTCCAAGTGCTAATATGGATTTTGTAATCACAGCTCAAAGCTGTGTAAGTTTTTCAACTTTACCCTTCTGGTATGAAATCTGGGCTTTGCTGAAGTCAAGGCCAGGACTCCCTCTGATTTTGTCAGAAACATGGTGTCAATCCCACAGAACAGTGCAGCAGGAGACAAACTGAAGTTGCCTGAACTTCTTTCTTCTCCTCCATGAACAATATCACCTCACACCCAGGTTAGGTTTTCATTACCAGGTGCTTAGAACAGTCCGGAGGGGAGGTAAGTGAATCCCCTGCATCTATTTACTTCACTGTAGGTCTTCAAGTTGAATCATTTGAATCCTTTCCACAACATATTTGTTGCTTCCTTGAGAAAAAAGCCTTCTCCCACAACTCTGAGAAAGTATTAGAACACACCTGAGTGTAGTGTCCCAGGAAGAGTCACCATTTATGTCCTCCCAGCAATATAGTTGGATTAAGCATCAGGAGGGACACCATAATTTTAGCAGGATTCTCAAGTATGATTACTCAAACACAAACTTTTCTTTTTCAGGTGTCCAAATGCAGGTGTCAAAGATATTTCCAAAGTGTTGAGAGCCCTTAAGAGGTGTGAAGTGGAATTTGTTTAGCTAAATGTGAGTATTTATAGAGTTAGACTTTTACCTCTAAGCAAGTCACTCTGGGATGCCTTTGCAGTCAGCCAGGAGTTAGTCAGTAGAGTTAATGTGGTTCGTGGCATGATTCATCTCACCCTAAAGGAGAGCTGCATTTGGCCAGATGAATCATACACTAATCTCCATGCACTATACTGATCAGGTCACCACTGACTATAATAAAAGCCTAGGCAAGTGGCAGACACCTAATGTTAAGTCAGATGAATCATCTAACTAGCAGGCTTCCAACCTAACCTTTCCAGGGCTGTTATCCAAGATCCTCTTAATGCTCCACTAGGAACATCAAGGGCTCTGAGTCCATCAGAAGAGATGAAGGTACATCCACATTGATCCAGCAGAAGTGGGAGGTAAAAGACATAATGGAGTTGTGTCTTTGGCCAGGTGCAGGAAATGTGGAGGATTGTGGAGTAACTGCTGACTTTCTGTGGTTTTATGGCTGGATACTAAGCCAGCTGCTGCCTGATCTCTGCAGTGATTAAAAGGAAAGATCCTGTACACTGGTTTTAGGTGATCATCAGCGAGATCAGTGACTCACCCTTCACCTCTGTGAAGTACTTTTTCACTCTATGAAGAAGAACTAGATTTGTTTGGCAGACTTTTCTTCAGAGAGATTCCATGGTCAGGAGTTGCAATGGCAAGAGGTTAGTGTCATGATTAAAGTTAGCATCACAGCACCCCCTCTGCTGAGAACACACATCAAAATGATGTATTGATAGTAAAATTTAAATATTTGATTCTGCAAAAGTCAAAAGGTCAGCAATTTCCTCCTGGGTTTTCTTCTAAAAGAGAATTCCTGAAAAGGAATCCAAGAAACCTGATCTGCAAAGCATTTCAAGTCACAGTGCATTCTGACAGAAAAGGTTTTCATCAAGCTTTTTCTGATCTCTTTTGATGTTTGCATACTTGTATATCTCTCTTCTTAATATATAAGCTTGTTAAATTATTATAAGTTAAAGTTAATGTTATTGTTAAGGACAACCAGATCTCCCTCAGGTAGGCTGGCAGCACGCAAAGCCAGCTTTATTCCAGCCAATTTATGTAACGGTTTTATTTTGATTTATTATTGTCTGTGGCATTTAAGCAGGACATGTTCCAAACAGGTCTGTGAGCGTGGACTTACTGTGCTTAAAGAGAGCAGGTGGAGCAAGGAAACAGTGAAATTTCTCAGCAGCTAAGATAATTCAAGAGGGAGATCTGCAGTTTCTGATTACTCCATTCATACAAGTAATCCAGTCTCTGAGATTAATGGTTACAAATACTTTTATGGATATCGGACCTCTAAGAAGAGACCTCCCTAGGAGATAGAAGTGCTGGGACAACAGATAAGCTCTGCAAAGGGTGAAACATAATACTGGAGAAGACATGGAAGGATCAGAGAGGCTAAATTTTTTTCAGCTTAGAAACAGTGCTTTGGGATTTGTGAATAAAACGAAGAAAAAATCCTGAATAATTTCCACTGAAAATGTAATTTTAAGTACCACCTACCAAAAATTCCCTCTGAAGTGTAAGGGTTTCCAAAGGATTCCACTGGATCAGTATAAGCTTAACAGTTCATTTTCCTAGTTCTTTCATACCTGCTGCATATCTACATGGTGAACTCATATCACGAGCTCACATCGAGAGTGAGAGATGAATATTGAGATCTGAGCCAGTGCACTAGGACAGAACAAATAACAATTAGATAAGAACCTCAGAATGAGGTTCCATCATTCTGCCGGTTTTCCACATTACAATCCCTGGCACAGCTGCCTCGCACAACAGACAGGCACAACTCCTGCTTGTACAAAGTTTACAGCTGCTCCCATTGCAGAAAGTAGCAGAGCTCACATCATCCCAGCTGCAGTGGCTCAAGCCATTGACACTTTACTGGCACTTTGAAGTGGTGCAACCGATGGTGGCCAGCTGCTAATATCAGGGCAAAGCTCTAGCATGAACAGCACCTTCTTTTTAAAACAATGAGAAAAAAATAGTGATTTAAAAATAGAGAAAATAAAGCTACAATGATGAAAGAACAGTCACTAAGTCAGCAATATGCCCTCTCCAGTCACGAGTCTGCATTTTGTTTGTGCAGGTGAAACTCCTGCTTCTAAAATCAGGACTCATCACTTAACTCCTTACAGTCTTAGATCTATTTTTCCTCAAATACTTGTTGGACATCAGCAGGCAAGCTTGGAATGGAGCATTCAGATAATATTTTGCTTGGAGTAAAAGTAAAAAAATCAGAATGCATAAACCCAATTTATACTAAAAATTTATGCATGCTTAGTAGCCACACTCTCTCAGTGAGGCACCTGGGCATTGAAAGGGCTACTCTACAATGTCTAAACCCCCTCACCCTCTCACCCTCCAGGTAAGTGTAGCTGTATGGAAGCTGCTTATTGGTAATGCTTGCTTGCCTGTCCTAATTACTGAGCTGTGATGAGGAATGATTTGGGACAGTGCTGGTTGACTAAAAGAATACCAGGAACAACTCCAACACTCTAACAAGGTAGGCAATTGAGTTTCAGTGCCAAAGGACAGTTCCTGGCTCCGTTTAATTTGCTAGCATAGACATGGCCCCAGGTTCTCAATTCTTGATTCATAGAGGGTTGTGTGTCACAGTGTGCCTTGGCTGGTGGAAGCTGGATGCTGCTATTAAATTATCACCATAAAAATATGCAATCAGTGTAAGAAAAGTGTCCATACTTCAGTCTCTGAAACACAGTCTGAAAGTCTTGTCTGTCAACCAACTCTTCCCTAAACTGAAAGGGTAGCTCAGATTATGGGTCTTCATCACTCCTTGGTCACTTTTTCAGGTCACAGTTGTGAGGTTTGTTTCTGCAGGCGTGAGAGGAAATACTTGCCACTCACAAGTGATCACAAATCCTGGCTAACTGGGGAAATCCCAGTTGACTGGAGGTTTGCAAATGTGACACCCCTCTACAAGAAGGGCTGGAAGGAGGTTCTGGGAAACTACAGAACTATCAGTCTGACCATGGTGTCTGGCAAGGTTATGGAGCAGATCTTCCTGAGTGTGATCACATGGGACATACAGGATGGACAAGGGATCAAACTCAGCCAGCATGGGTTTAGGAAAGGCAAGCCCCACTTGGTAACCTGCTTAAGTGGATGAAGAAAAGGCTGTGGATGTTGTCTACTTAGACTTCAGTAAAGCCTTTTACACTGTGTCCCACAACATTCTCTTGGAAAAATGGCTTTCCCATGGCTCCAAAGGGTGCACTTTTCACTGGGTTAAAAACTGGCTGAATAGCTGGACCCAGAGAGTGGTGGTGAATGGACTGAAATCCGGTCGACAACCAGTCACTACTGAGCCCCAGGGCTCAGTATTGGTTCCAATCCTATTTAATATCATAGTTTATGATCTGGATGAGGGGATCAAGGGCACCTTCAGTAAGTTCACAGATGCCATCAGGATGGGCAGGAGTGTTCAGTGCTGGAGGGTAGGAAGGCTCTGCAGAGGGATCTGGACATGATGGATCAGTGGGTGGAGGCCAGTGGTATGAAGTTCAACAAGGTCAAGTGCTGGGTCTTGCACTCAAGTCACAACAGCCTCATGCAACAGTACAGGCTGGGGAAGGAGTGGCTGGAAAGCTGTCCAGCAGAAAAGGATCTGGGGGTGCTGATTGACAGCAGCTGAACATGAGTCAGCATGTGCCCAGGTGGGCAAAAAGCCAGTGGCAACCTGGACTGTATCAGAAATGATTCTGTGATTTCCCTCTGGTAACCTTCAACATCAGAAGGTTCACAATATAATTGTGTATTCAATTTGAAGCTCATTTGACCTCATTCCATACTTACAAATGATCAGACATTTTAGTGATTCTATCATTTAAGAGTTTTCTTCCTATACAGTCTGTAGTCACCTCTGCAAGATCAAATTTTCACCCAAGCGTGATCTTCTAGAAACTACTTGGCACATCATTTCTGTTTGTAAATTGTAAATTCAATTCTATGGGTGGAACTACTCAGATAAGTAAGCTCTGAAATTGGTAATAAGTGTTTGCAGTTTCACACTTAAATCTTTGTAAGACTGGATATGTCATTCACACTAGAACAGCCATCTACATCTCTGGGGGCTGAGTGAGATAAATGCTTAGCAGTTTATAGTTGGTTTTGTTTTTTTCCAGAAACCTTCAATTTACTATTTCTCCTGGGAAGAAAACAGCATTTTCAAAGGCACAAAGAATGTGCAGATGCCCATATCTCATTGACATCTTTTAAAGTCACAATTTAAGTAGGATGATTTACTTAATAGCCATATTTTACTTGATTCTTTATCAATAGGCTTCATTAAGTCCTTAAAAAATATCTTCTCTTAGAATTAATTCTGACAAAAAAAAAAAGGGCCAGGTCCTTTCAGTCACTACCTCTCAAAACATCACAGTTGCATTAATGTAAGCTCCACTGTTTTCAGCCGTTACTACAGAACACTGAAATTTATTTTTGTGAGGTTGCTAGGCAGTGAAACCACCTTGAAAGAAATGAACTATCTTTGTGAAAGCATGTACAACAAAGTTATTGATGGAATACTAAATAAAAAAAGAATACGTGAGAGCTAAATCCGGAGATATTTACTGGCGCACTGCTATTATATTCCAGCAACACTGACATTTCAGTCTGCAGTTTTCAACAGCCACTGCGATATAATTTAAGCCCCAAAATCAAAACTGTCAGTGCTTTTGTACCCAAGAGATGGGGAAAAAGTTGATTTTAAAACAGCATTTTTCTTTCCTCCAACTTTCTAAGTCTCACAAGTGGATTGCAAGTTGCACATACACTTCCTCCGGGAAAAAAGACTTTCTCACCGCCTTTGATACAAAACTGTAGAACCACGAGAATGATTTATGTATAGAGGGACCTTTAAAATTCATAGAATGGGTTGGGTTTGAAGGGAACTTCAAGATCATCCAGTTCTAACCCCCAAATTCATCTGCTCCATCTTCTCCAAACTCCTGTGGAAAGCACGGCCAGCCTTGAAGATCTGTCTTGGAAAACAGAAGCACCAGAAGTCCAGCATTGTCTTGAATCAGAAGTGTTATAAATCACATGAACATTGTCCACTTACAAATCTCTTAGATCCCACGAGGTTTTTTCTCCTTTTGACATACTGACTTTTTTTTACTTTCTGAATGTGCAGAGAATATGGCAATGTTCATTCTGGGCAAAGCAATCAAGAAAAGGTATTAAGAAAAGGTATTGGCATCAGCCCCAAATCTATATGCATTTACTGTAAGACACATGATAAAAAAAAAAAAAAGATAATCCCCTTTCCCCAATGAGTCAATGAGTTCTCACAGTTCTTTTTCAGAACTTGAGCTAAGGGACCGTGATTCACATATAATATAATATAATATTTGAAAATAAATCTACTAAAACTTGGCTAGAAGGCTCACAGAAGACTATTTTGAATACAACAGGAATGTTTTATGCAACAAGTGTTTCAAAATGGAATATACAGAAAATCTAATGTTTAGTATTTTTGTGACTTTTCAAATGAAAATTCTTTATTGAAAGCCAGACATTGAAAAGACCAATACCAATGTTTTAAGTTAAATAGAACTTCAGTTTCTAATTGATAATGTCCATTAACAAGATTCCTTTAAAAAGCAAGACACAAGCTGTGGGTCTAAAATGCAATCTTTGGGAATTTTGGCTGTTAATCTATCCTCAGGTCATGGTTTTATATTTTTGGATTCTCAGCTAGTTTAACATTCCACTGAAGTCAGTGGAAAAAAGCACAATGATGATTCCATGGAGGTAGTTATCACTTTAGCATTTGTTATTTAAAGAAAATTTAAAAACGAAAAAAGTGAGGGAAGAAACTATTTATTTATTTGTTTGTTTTTTAGTAAGCCCAGGAGTTTAAAGTGTAAATCTTTTAAAGGGCAAACATCCTGCCTGCAAGAGGCTGGTTAAAATGAACAAAAAATTGGCAACAGTTTGGGCTTAAAGTGCTGCATATACTTTTTCTGGATACAGCTGAGCAGATAAACTGAGGTCCTGGGGAAATGAATAGGAGCTGGCATATAAGTACCTGTAAGAATCCACACCATGACCTGTGATAAAACATCTGGTTTATCATCTGCAGCAGAACCAGTAGAATCAAGTAGTTAATAGTTCAAAGTGATACAAAATGTGGCTGTAAATTCAACAGAGCTGGAGACCATGTAAGGACACAATAATAACAGCAAATTGATTCACCTAAACCTTTGCTTTGCATTTGCTGTAAGACAAGCTTTCCAGAAAACTACTCCAGCTCTCTTCTGTGTTAATAATAACTACCTCACTGGCTATTGAATGAGCCACACTTACAGACACAGGCAAAAGAAATATATATATATATAAAAAGAGAAAAGAAAAAGAAGAGAAATACTGCAGACATGGAGGGCAGCTCCTTGTTGGAGCTCCCATTTGTTCCAGCTTTATGAAGATATAGAATTTGGGTCAATTGAATACAACAGATCCATGTAGTGCCTTAATACTATTGTTTTTCTCTTTTACAACCTGATGAGATAAAAGTGATTGAAAAACTACTCCATTAAAACCAAATAAATGTATTTCCCCCTGACTTTACTCTCTACCTCTAAAATGACTCTGACTGGTTTCGGTCTCACAGGATAATTAACTGTACAGATTTTATAAAGCTCTTTGCACTACATGCTGCCATTACTGAAGTTAATGACAAAAGGCTCCTTTTCCACAGTCCTTTCCATAAGCATAGTACCTCATTCATTTAGAGGGCAGCGCCAGAGGACCTCTCACCTCATGGTCCTGTGCACAACGAAGCAGCCTGAGCCATGATGCCCCACACACCTCAGGGGCAGGGTGGAAAAGCAGCGGTGGTGCTTGTGGCATGTGGCAGACAGACCTCTTGGAAGAGCTCCAGACTCACAGAAGGCCTGTCACAAGGTCTCTTCCCAAAGGCAACGAGCACAAGGACCCTCAACACCAGCGGTCTGCCAGAGTTCTAGGAGTGTTCGGACGATGCTCTCAGACAGATGGTGTGATTTTGGGAGTTGTCCTCTGCAGAAACAGGAGTTGGACTTGATGATCTTTGAGGGTCCCTTCTAACTCAAGATATTCTATGATTCTGTGTCCTATTGAACTCGGGATATTCTATGATTGCATCAGACCCCCTGCACATTCACACACACCTTCCCACAACCATGCACACAATGGTCTTTCTAGCACTTGCCATTTCATAATTCAAGATTCCATCAATCTTCTGCAGGGATTTACAAAGAGAAAGACTGCAAATACTTTTACTTTCATGGTGCTCCTCAGCCACTTACCCTGTATGGAACAGCCCACTCCTACAGTCATGGTGCAATTAGGATTTTATCTGAGCAGATGAGTTCCCTGCTCCAGCTCTGACTGGTCACTTCCAAGCCCTTCCTGCAGTACTCTGTTCCTCCGTGAGCTGGAAGTCGGGCAGTTGCAATCTACCTTCTAGTGATGATTAAAGTCTCAGCATTTCTGAGGTTTTACAGATTTCACAAATTTATTGATTCATGTAAAAATAAAATCGAAAAAGCTGAACTGTAAGCTTCACATTTTGTGAGATTTTCCTCTAGTAACAAAACCATTTACCTGCATATGAAGGAGTACATTCTTTTCTCCAGAAATAGCCTTCTTTGGGTCTCAAAACCCCTTAAATGATTTAGATGGAAAATGGAAACAAAAATAAAGATGCAGTAATCTCAAACTTTGCTGCAAAATCTTGCCCTAAGGTAAAATTGATCCACTCTGCTGTCACAGAAGCCACAGGAGGTCAGATACTAATTCCCTGGGTTTGAGGAAGATTGTGATTGCTGTGACAACATTCTCAACATGCTTGGTTTTGTCTTTATATAGGTTATTATTTCTCTTAGTGTCATACACTGCAATCTTTTTTGTAAACAGGGCACCTACATCATGCAGAATCTTCTCCCTTGGGGATAACACCACCAGACTTCATCATTTGCATTCTCTGGTCTGTCACTGCAGTCATTGTAGTATCAAAAGGCAAAGCAAGGGAGGATGTGAGGGAGGAGACCTTTTCTATGTCTCTGCCAGCTGGAATAAAATGGGAGCCATATCTCTCCAGTTCCTGGGTGATAACACAGGTGCTTGTAGATCTCCATCTTTCCCCTTTCTGCTGCAGAGGGCACTGGCTTCACAGTTGTAAATCAGGGGAGCTTCAGTGCTTGACTCTTTCTATCCCCCTGCCATACCTTTTCTGTAATTCAGATCAATCATTTCAAGTGTCCATAGAGTCCGTTTACTGCTCCAGACGCTGCCAAAGCAAATGAGTCACGGGCAAAATTAAGGACATTTGATCACAGCTTTGTATGCTGAGCATGACACCATATGGTCTGGGATGACCCTTGGGTCATTTGGGGTCAGCTGTCCCAGCTGTGTGCCCTCCCAATCCCTTGTTCCCCCCCAGCCTCCTCACTGGTGGGGTGGGGTGAGGAGTAGAAGAGGTCTTGGCTCTATGTGAGCACTGCTCAGCAGCAGTGAAAACAGCCCTGTGTTATCAGCACAGTTTTGGTCACACATCTAAAACATACCCCATACCAGCTGCTATAAAGAAAATTAAGTCTGTCCTGTCCAAAACCAGTACGCCTAACCACATATTTTTGCAAATCATTATCTTAAGTAGACATACACTTACAATAACAGCACCATGCCTGGGATGGAGGAGCAACGCAGGAACCTTCTTCAGCACCTGGAAGGGACTCTGTGACCCTTTCATTCATGGCTCACATCTGGTGACAAAATCAGCATTGACAGAGAAATAGGTATTTTGTGTGTCCACAGATGTCAATCAAGCCTCAATAGCAATCAGATTTATTTTTTTCCTCTTCCCATCACACCTGGCAGACTGAGGAAAGGTGAGGAAAGTAGTTGGCTTTGTCACAATTCACCAGTCAACCAATGCTCCATACCATTTATTAATGTTAATCTGGCATGTCCATCCCTAGAAGTGAATTTCTGAAAATTCATATATCCTAGCAGTGCTTCCTCCAGATTCCTCAGCTAAGCTGCTGAAGACAGTGGGAGAAACACATGCCATAAATTAAATTACAGTGAACACTAGGCTAGGATTTTGGGAGTTTGCTCAGGTCTGTTGGAATATTTATGAAGCGCAGAGATGTTCAATAATGCTCAGGGTTTATATATATTACCACTGAGTCTGACATTCTGGATTCGAGCATAAGCATGGGATGTCTCTTCCCACAGCCAAAGAGATAATGACTTCAACTGGAAACATGAAATCAGCTCACAGGTCCAGATGCTCAGCTGCAGCAAAGTAAGGTCTCTTCATAACAAAGTTATGCTATTCTGTATTTCAGGACTTTAATGTTTGTTAGTATAACATGGTAACAGCAAGTGTCTCTGGGCAGCTGGCATAAATTATAGTAGTTTAGACCTTCATAGGATCTGTCTTATGGTGTAGTTTTTTCTCAGACTCGTTGTACAAATGCACTGCAACTGAACAGAGGTAAGCAGGAGTTTATCCTGCTTCCCATTTTGCCAATGATATAACCTTTCTCTCATACACTGAGCAATTGATACAGCTAGAATTAGCACTAGAAGCACAAAATACTGTTTCTTTTCTAGTTCCAGGAAGAGTTTGAAAAGCCAGGATCTAAAAAAAAATGAAATTAAAAAGCAACAACAACAACAACAAAAAAACCAGATTTTAACTTGTAAACTGAGCACATCTTGTATGTAATTAGGGAGTGCAAATAAATTAACTTTATAACCTAAGGGTGACATTCTTAAAGATTATAAATCTTCTGCCTGAGATCTGTTGGAAAGATGAAGACTATCCCAGGAGAAGAGATGAACCTTTTCCTCCTCCTTACATGGAAATATTTAAAAACAGACAAATCACACAAGAACAGACTATCTTGTCATGGAAAAAGGTTGACCAGGAAGATAACAGTTCTATTCTCTTACTTTTCTGCTCAAATGTCTCAGAAGATTATGAATCCATAAAGGTATGTTTTTATGTGGTTATGAAATTAATGTTACATGCTGGCTTCCTGAATATCATCCACTTGCTTACCTTTATTTCTATATAATAGGAAATTACAAGCCCTGAGCAAGTCATTACTCTCTGATGATTATAAATTAGCTGACCTCAGGCCACAGAGAAAGGTAGCACTCTCTGGCAGACCGTAAGGTGTTTTAGTCAACAAACGTATCATAATGTTCTGATCTGCAGCTGGACATTTCTGCTAACTTAGGAGTCAGGTGTTTCATCTTTCCAAAAAAGAAATGTTCGCTTAGGGAAAAAAAAAAAAAAAGAGGACACCTCTTCCTACTCTTAGCAAAGCCATACTGTTTGCTAGAGGCTGTCAGTGCAATCAGGTTTTTTTTCTCTTCTGCTGACTGCCATAAAAATACTTTCTAATGCAGGAAATATTAAGATAGCCCATTTTAAGTATAATGGACCATGGGTTAAATCAAATACTGAGTGTTGCACCATATAAATTCCTGTCTGCTCCCAGAAAACAAGTAAGGAACTGCCAACATTTCCCTGAAGCCCTACAGGGAATGCAAGGCAGTAGCAGCAACATCTCCAAAGTAGAAGGTATTATATTCATCCTCACCTCCTTTTTATGGCTTCTTTTCACTGCTGCTTCTCAATGGTTCTACATCTTACACCTTGAACACATCCAAAACAGCCCTTTCCATACAAAATCCTCCCTCCAGAGCTTGGAAGCAACCAAAGAAAGAAAACCTGAGTCTGAAGCAGCCCTAAAGATTTAATCTAACCCTTCTCCATCTATTCATATTTTATTAATCTCAGCTAATCAATGTGTTTCTGTGCCTCGTGGGCCAGGCTGCAGCAGCTGGCACAGCCTGGGCTGTGTGTGGGAGGGGCTGCTGAGGCTCTGAGCTGGGCTTAGGCAGGCTCAGCTGTCAGATCCAGCACATCAAAGGCCCTTCCGTCAGACCTTCAAAAGAACCATTGGTGAACAA
Source organism: Pseudopipra pipra (assembly GCF_036250125.1). NCBI lineage: Eukaryota > Metazoa > Chordata > Aves > Passeriformes > Pipridae > Pseudopipra > Pseudopipra pipra. The sequence continues at coordinate 7,093,379 of NC_087549.1, forward strand.
ACACAGAGCAAAGAGGGGAAACAGATTATCTCTCGCGTTACCTTTTATAGGGGTTTTAAGGAGAAATTACTGCCCTTCCTTGAGGGAAACATGGAAATGCTTGAAACCCACCCCTCATTGCAAAGAAGGTGTCGAGTGAGACTGTGAGCACTGTCTTTTCAGAAGCAAACCTTGAGAACTCCCTCATGGCCTAGGAGATGTGAAGTAGGCTGAATACACCCCCTCTCTCCTAATTCTTCCAGACAGAGTGGAGGAGAGATTAAATTTACTGTGTGGTTGCTTCGAAAGCGTAGGACACTGAGGTGCCCCTAAGATGTCAGAAGTTGACTGTGTGGTGTATTGTGGGCAGATACATGGAAAACATGAGTCAGTTCCCTGCTCTTTGGGAAGCACAGTAATTAGAAGGAATTGTAAAGAAGCAATATTCAATATTCCTGTATCATTAGACTTAGCAAAAATGCAATGTAATTTCTGCAGCATAATCTCAGCCTGATGTTCCCACCATTTTAATAATCATCCATCAGTAGTGAGAGGGCCTGAGTGAAATTAATTGGTTTTATCCATCAAATTTTAAGTAGACCACTGCCAAGGCATGAAAGCAATTGTCAAATCCAGCAGAAACTTTCCCTGAGTAAAAGGCATAACTGATAGACCAGAGAAACACTGTAAAAAATTAAATGGGTCTTTTTCCCCCTCTTTTCTACAGCAGGTTTGAAGAACAAGTCTGCATGAAGAATGGTCTCAGTGAGCTTCAGCTCAAGAACAGGGCATCCAACTTAAGAACTGCAAAGCTGGTACATCTCATCCATGTTTAGGTCACATTACATATTTATGAATATCTGTGTGATGCCAACAGAAGCAGCTAGAACACTCCATGGATGGTGAGGATCTTTTACCACATTTGTTGTGTTGGTTCTTCCAAATTTCTCACAGTAATTCCTCTTCAGAGAGGAGTGTTAAAGACTACCTGGAACAGAGGTAGGGTTGCAAATACCTGTTTTCTAGACTTTCTGCCATTCTCAAGTCCCTCTGCTAGGAGCTTATCAGGTCACTGCCATAATGTTGGAGGGCAGAATACAAAGGATTTGAAGTACCTTCTACTTTCAGAGATGAGGGTGCCCTAAAGCAAGATTCTCCACTCCTTCTTACCCTCCTATCTCTTGAGTTGTCTAACTGATCCAAACAACCCCTGTCCCTGGAGACAGAGTAGGTTGCTCTTGTTAAGAAAGGGGTAGTATTTTAACATGTCTGCTGAGGGAGAGGTTCCCACCAGCTCTTAATTACTTCCAGGCCTGGCCTTCTCCAATGTGGTATTCCAGCTCATCAGGTCCGCGTTTTCAAGAATTCATGGAATCATGCTCTAGGTGGGAGCAGTGAAATGAGTAAAAAATAGTAAATGAGATGTGGGACTGTAGTACCATTCAAACGGGAAAGAAAACGAACTCAAGAACAACAAGAATCCGCTGCTCACTACAGCTCTCCACTGGATCTGAAACTTTAGCTGTGTCATTTCAAGAAGGAAGGCACTCCTTGATCACCTCTTCTTAGAGTTATAATGGCAACACCACCAACCCATACCAGCTTCACACAGCTTGCTCATCCTAAACCTATTGTAGCAAGACCCGGAGCTCAGTTGAAGCTTCTTAATACTGTAGTAATTCAGCTAATTAATGCTAATTTTAGTCAGTTGTTACTGTGTATCCTAGAGAATGGAGTGACTATTCATTAGCCTTGTTGTGTACTTTGAAAACAGATACAAATTAAAACTCTTTTAAAATGCAAAATGTTATTTGCCTACGTGCTGCTTTCATTGAGCAAACAGAAGTTAAGGGCAAGGATGAAAGCAACTGCTGCACACAGATTGCATAAGAATGAGATCTGGTATCCAGCTGCTGCAGTGCCAGCCTCACCAGCTGACCTGGCTGGAGCCCCTCTCGTGTCAAGGTGGCCTTGATCAACAGTGTGGAAGATATAGTCTGAACAATGCAGTACATGGTGTTACACTATAGAGTTCAGGTGTTGATCTAAGATTTTGATGTGGTGGTGCAGATCCCAGGGCACATGGATTCCTGCATACCATAGAGATTTAATACAGTAGTGCCTGTGATTTCATTACTCCAGCTCCTGGCTCTAGGAAAGATGAGAAGAAGCAGTAGCTTCTGCATGGGAGGGACGTTACTTCAATTCCAGGAAAAAAAGAGTGGTGACCTTAGTGTTGCTGGATTGGATCGCACTTCAATTCCTAGAAGTAAGAAGGAGTTGACAGCTGTGTCCCCTGGTGTGTGGCATAGTGAGTATACACTTCCAATTACTTCTGAAATCAAAGCCCTACAGTCCCACAGAATGGTACTAAACCAGGTTGGATTCAAAGCACAGACAAAACAGGTGACTGCACTAAGGTATTCTGCTCTCACCATCAGTGCTCAGGTTACAAAAAGATGCTGCCAAATACCTGAAACAGCAAGAACAAACAAGATTTTCCACAAAGTCCCAGCCTGCTCCTCTTCTCCTCTTTTTTTTTCCCAGAGAGCACACCTGATTGCAGGCAACAGCAAAGCCAAGCAAGGAAGATAAATGAGCTGTAGAATCACTGGCATACAGCTCAGAAGTGGGTGGAAGTTTGGAAGTGTGTTTGATGAGCTTCTGAGTACAGCAAGACCTATAGAAAAGAAGGCAGAAGCAGCTACTGAGGTGGGGAAATGGGGGCTTGAAGTGACAGGCTTATGTAAGAGTTACAGTGGGGATGATCTTGATGAGGAACAGAACAAAGCCTGGAAATGCTGATGGCCTCTACCTGTATAAGAGTGTAAAGGAGTCACAAAGGGCAATAAAATAGCAGCATGAGATCTGAGTGCTGTCCTGAAAATACTCTCTCTTTAAGGCTGTTGGCACAGGAACTGAGAGGGAGTGTTTTCCCTATTGCCCTTCCTTAAAGGAGCAAGCAGCATTGCTCCGAGAATTCCGGAAGCAACGGTATCAGAAACAAAAGGCTGTACCGCCCAAAGAAGATACAAGACGTCTTTGCAGCTTATAAATTAACTCTGATCAATTCATATAGCTGAAAAAAGTTCTCCAGCGAGTGCATATGCCACAGGGAGGTAGTTCCAGTGATTCCTGATGATTTCTTCACGGCATATAATGCCATAGTCTTCCAGAGCCTGACAAAAAAGGTTCTGTCCCTAGAGTCAAAGTTGCAGCAGGTCTCATTTTTTATATCTCCAGTGATTTTAGAAGAGGAAAAAAATCTATCAAAACAGTTCTTCCTACCAATGTGAAGCACTGTGTAGCAATCTGAAGCCTTCGGGAATTGGCAGGGCAACTTGAGAACAAATCTGTGTTTCTGTGCTCCAGAGGTGAGTGGGTTGTAGAGAATCCCCTTCTGGATAATATCATTGATGTGATGGGTCTAACTGACTTGAATGTGACTTGTGCTCTTTAATGACATTCAGTAGTGGTTTGTGTGTACCACTTTAAGCTCAAGCTCAGCTCAAGACCTCTGAATTTTGCAGCTTCAGAAGATAGATCTGGTCCTTCCAGAAAGGTAAGCAACAATATCAAATTCTGTTTTGAATGGATCTTGTTTTCCAGATTCAACATGAAATAACTGCACAAACAATATATCAGCAGGCATCTGTTAAACATGTCAGAACCACAGACTTCCCATATGCTGGGTGGGAACTTGAGGCAGACTCACTGCCATTTGATCCCCTTACCACAGCCAAAAGGCCTTGTGTTTTCCAGTGTACCTGTTATCTGGATATACAGCCCTTCCAAAATCTTTGGAAAAGACCAACAGAGGAGGTGCCTCGCAGCCTCCAAGTCTCTCTTGTAGAACACATTTCTCTTCCCAAAACAGTAAGGTGGTGTGACCCATATTAACAGGGAACACATCACAGGACCTTTTCTTTTTCTGTTTAGGTAGGGACAACTACCCTGTGTAAGAGAAGAAAGAGGCATCATCTGTGATATGAATCTGACCCATAAAGTTAGCTCAGTATTGCACCCAAGATAACCATCGTTGCTAAGCTTTTGCCACCAACTCACAGCCTCCATCCCTGAGTGAGCTTCAGCCCAAGCTGTTTGAAAGTCTGCCAGAACTAGTTCCCACCTGACTGTGTGAACATGGCATAGCGAAACCTTCCCACACAGGGTCCACCTGAAGTTTGGGGAAAAGAAGGCTGTAGCTGGGAGCAGTCTTCCCCATATTTGGGCTCATTTATGACAAAGTGAAATCTGGAAAGATGCCACAGATAAAATAATGACATTTCATGTTTAAAAGAATTTTCTGAACTATAGAAAAGCTGTGAATAAAATTGCTTACTTTTTATCTAATCCCACTAGAGATTAGCTTGTTTCATCACAATGATTTAATTTTTTGAGGAGTTTTTTGGAGGAAGATGGTAGAGGAAGAGATAAAGCAACTGTCTTTTATCTGTCCAGTAATCTTGGTCAGAACAGGCCAGTTAGAATTTTCAGAAAGAGTGAGAGATATTCATCCCGTTCACATAATCTACTCTCAGATATGGCAAGTGTGAAATTTAAAAGGAACAAAAATATCACACAGCTATTCTAAACAATATTCACCAATCCAAGATAAAACCCTTCAGACCTGCTTAAAAGTCAGAGTCAGGACCACATTGTTAACACCATTGTATAGCAGAAAAGTCTCATTCCAACATGATTCTTTTTAACATCCTGTTTTCATTTCTTCCCTGCTTCATATACGTGCGGTGTCTGCTTGTTTATAATGTCAGCAAGATAGAGCTCCTCAGGGAAAAGAATGGGGAAAATGCACCAAATCTGGCACATCAAATCTTTCACACACATATGCGTCTATTTAGTGCTGTGAGGCAGGAATTTTCTCATGTGTTGAGGATCACGAGTTCCTTGAGCTGCCTCAGTACTTTGAGAGAGAGGAGACTTGGAAGCCATTCTCTGATCATTTTCTCCTCACCTCTATTCTTTTGTCACAGCTTCTATCTTTGTTTGGTGATCATAAACCTTCTCCAAGTTCATTGTGTCAGCCTCAAAAGAAAACCATTTCACCCACTAATCAGAAAAGCAGAGAAGTCAGTGGGACATATTTTGAGGACAAAACCTCTTACTGAGCAGCTGCCCAAAGGAACAGAATCACACGGGTCTTACTTACTAAGGTGATTGTTAAGTGTGTGAAAATGCAGTAGTAGGGCAGCAAAACTGATTTTCCAGTGAGCACCAGTCTTGTTTCTTATTGTGGATTTTACAGGGGGAAATGTATTTAAAAGTCTCTCATTGAAAAAGAAATTGTTTCTCTGTGTGCAACTGAGTGCCCTGGTGCATCTCAGGAGAAGGGAGAACATGTACAAGGCCTGTGAAACTGATGTAAAAATGGCAGGTATAGAAACACTTTTTACTTATATCAACTTTGTGAGCCATTTAGTTTCACCATAAACCCTTTTTCACTGCCTTAATGGCAACTATCTAAGTAGTACTAATGCTGCAATTTTCTAGGACATGGAGTAACAAAACACATGATCAAAATTAAGCTCAGACACTGACCTCAGTGCCAGCTAACTCCCTCTGGACTTATGGGGAGCCAAGGCTCTGGGTGAGGCTTATACCCTCTGCTCTCGCTAGAGATCAGAGAGATTTCACCTACTAATAAGGGTTCCTCTCCAGAAGCTCATGAAGAAAAGGAGATCGAGCTAAACAAGTGCATTTTTTCTTGTCCTTCTTTCACTCATTATTATCCTTCCATAGGGAGCCTGGCATCTCCCCCAGACTGCTGCCTTCCCAGCCATCAACTTATCCTGGTACTTTCTGTGTCACCACCGTGGCAGGAATGCCTTGCTCTTCTGAGGCAGAGTACTGGGATAAGGGCCATGCAATTACCAGCTGTCCTGATTTAAAATAAGGAAATTATAGGAAGTCCCATTTGTCTCCCTGTGCTTTTTCTGCCCCATTCTATCACAATTAGGCCTGCATCTACCATTTCCTTCTTCTGATTTGAAGTGGAAAAAGTGGAGGTTTCTACTGGAAAGAACTTCCAGGCATTCACTGGACACACTCCTTAAGAGGGGCAGAGCAGTCCCTGAAATATCAGAGAAGAGTATTTAAGCTCTATTTATGGCTCACCAAGACCTGTTATATAAATCAGACGTGAAAGCAAAGGGCCTTTGTATTCCCAGCACATTTTCCTGACCTAGACATGAAGAGAAGAAGCCTTGGAAGGATCATCCTTATGATTATGAACTGCTGGATTTTCACCAGCGAAGTTTCTCCTAGTCTCAACTGTGGTGCATCAATTCCTTTCAACTCACTTCTGCTCCCTAAATATGTCAAAGAGGGGCAGGCACGAACACAACCGGACAACACCACTTGATTAAGGCCCCTGATGATCAACAGGAACTTCACAAATATATCTGGCATTTGTAACGTCTCTTTATTCACTGCTAAACTTCAAGAAGCTTCTTCGTTTCTGCTGCAGTGCTTCTGTGTCCCTTCCCTTGCCATCCCTGTCTCTGTAGTAAGTATGCACCTACCAATTTACCTAATAGTGCCTGGAATTGCTCTTCACAAAAGGAGGCTGCCTTTTCCCTTTGCTTGGAGCCTGCTTTAATCAGAGACTTCAGCGTGAAAGCCAACACGCAGCTCACAGATGCACTGGGAAACTCATTCAGTGCTTTGAACATCCATTGTGGCTCAGGGCTACAGTCAAGCACCCTTAATGAAAAGCCGTTTGTGCAATCTATTTCCTGCTGATCACCAAGAACACCTCCTTGAAAAATAAACACACTAAAATAAAAATCACAGGAAGCTTTCAAGTTTCTAGACTCTTCCATGGTAACTGAACTTAGAAAACTACAAAATCCACCTCAAAGCAGACAGAAGACTCAAATAAATGATGACTGAGAAGTGTCTCTGTTAAGACATAACTGTTTGTGTTGGGTAGTTTGTTCATTTTTCCATTGCAGAATAGTTTCCAAGGATGATAAAAGAAAAATGTCTTTCCATTTTCCTTTCTCCTCTCATGCCTTTCAACAACCCATATCACAATGCTCTAACTCCAAACAGGACCAGCACTGAGTTCCTCAGGTCTGTGCCTCTTCCTAAAACAAATAGTTTCATGCATACGGACATTTGACAAATTTTTCTGCTTAGCCAACAGGAAAGGATACAATATACACTCATCCAAGTGTACTCAGTTCGAGTTGCATTGAAAGGGAAGCATTATCATATGTGCAGTGAAAAGCAGATTTCCTTCAGTCCTTTACAAGCCTTGAAATTTGCCTGGGGTGCCAGTGCTGGAACAGCTTTCTGTCACGGCATCTTCAGGAAAATACAGCATTGTGATGTATAGGGAACATGGACTTTGGCAAGCAGGTCATGTTAAAAAATGGAGTCTACAGCGCCCTCTCACTGGTCACACCTTGGTCTCTATTAACTCTCAGGTTTTACAAGAATACACCCTTTCGACTTCAAGTCCCTCTAACTTACCAGAGACTTTCTGAAAGCATGAAAGGAAGCTCTTCCAATGAAACAACTTCAAAACTTGAGTCACAAGTCTCAAAATACAAGGAAAAGTGGCTTCCTGAAGCTGAAAGAGGGCTGTGAAACATAAAGTTCATAAACTTTTGTTCCAAGGTCTCCACTGTGAAATATTGCCTGGAGACTGGAAAAACTCATCTAAGCCTATAAATATCTCATCTTACTGCCAGTATTAAGAATATACATAAAAAGACAAATGCTCCTGGGTACTTTAGACAATAGTCCTGCACCAGAAAAAGCTGGTCAAAATGAGCAATAATAACTTTAACAACTGAGCAACCTGCTCCTGTCTTCCCAGCCCAGATTCGTAGCTAGGGAGACTGGTTTGTCAGATGCACAATCAGTTTCAAATTCTTTGCTTAAATGATGCAAAAATTTTACCTGCAGAGAAAAGGAGGGAAAAAGGACAGTCTTTGAGAATACTACTGCCACTACAAAGCATGTGAGTCAACCTGCTATACTTTGTGAGCTATCTGTGGGGAGCCTGGCCATCGAGACCTGGACTGCATGGAATAGGATTGCTGCTGCACTGTCTTTTCATCCAGCTGTGTGTCCATAGCTGTGACAGGACTGAGCATATTTCACTCCTCACCACCTTACTAATGGCTTTGTCTTCAGTATCTGCTTTTCTTGCTGTCTGGGTTTTTTTTCAAATTTTTTTTGATCTCACTCTTAGTTTACACTGTCTCAGAAATGTATATCTTACTACTTGAACAGCTGGGAGAAGAGTTTGGGGCTTTTTTGTTTAGATTTGCTGTTGTTTTTATTTATAATTTTGCACTCCTTAGGCTTTGGCTATTTAAAATTCTGCTGTAGACTCCCTTTAGCCTTCCTTGTTGCCAACAAAAGAGAGAACTTGAACGTCAACCAGAAACACCACTGACACTGTGTGGCTTGCTTGACTCCTTGCATGATTTGGTTTGAAGGGAAGAAGGGAACAGTTGGACTGCAATTATCTCTGGCAAGTTTTGTGTTTTGCTATCTTCAACTCCTGAAATGTAACTTCCGAGAGAAGTAATTTAGCTGAAAGCTTTGCATCTGTAGAGCTCATTCGCTCCAAACACAAATCCCAGTATTTAATAGATTGGGTGGGGGTCGATCTGCAGAGAACTAATTGAAGGAGCTGCAAATATAGACATTCAACCCTGATTAATTAGAAGAGCAAAAAAGAACACTCTAATTCCATTTCCAAATCAAACCAGTTGTACCACAATTATCTCAAGTACCTCAGAGACGTCTGAGTTCAGGGTTAGTCCCTTCCTCCCTTTCCTCAGGGAGGAACGAATAGCCTTGTGCAGAAGGAGAATCAAAAAGCCTTGGGCTCTTTGGTTGCCAAGTTATTTGTCTCCCCCAGTAACATAGTATTTTAAAAGGACATAGTTTGTATTTTGGACCAATTTTCAAAGGTGCTTAGCATACTTGTTCAATAGCGTTCAGCTCATGGGGAGCTCCAATTCCCCTGGAAATCTATCAACTCATTTAAATAGTTAAAAAGGAGGGGTTCTGCAAATCTAATTTTTATAGGCTTTGTTTTGAAGATGGGACACTTCAGAAATCCATATAAGGAGTTTTGCCTTCCTCAGCTTTCCAAATGATGTGGGTAATAGAATGTATGAGATCTCCAGAGCTAGAAAATCTGTTTTTCCTCTGTAACTAGAAAGAGTGTCCTTTCCTGGACATCTCTTTTGTCCCTTGAGCAACTCCCATGTCTACTTTATTTCTCCAGCTGGAAGATTTTGCTACCAGCCTGACATATGGTAAAACAATGACTTTGTGGCCTCTTTCTGACTGCACTTTCTACATTTTCTCATTCTAGATTCATCTGAATCTGCCTTTGCAGCAGACATCAGCTCTTCTAACAAGGCTACAAACAGTACACAAAAGCTCTGGAAAAGAAGAAAAGAGCTTTCCCAGTCTGAATCTGCAACAGGAATTTCAGGCCAAAGCTAAGAGAATGGACTATTGTTTTCTAGGTAGCTCTGTGAGCCAGTCTTCAGCAACCACAACTGGTCAGGGCCTCTTATTTTGTATCTCAATTGAAAGACGGTTGTTCCATTTTCTAAATGGGAAAATAGTTCACCTTGAGCCTGGCTTCAGCTGCTACAGCTTTTTACCATTAAATATAATTCAGAATAGATTATCAGCATGGGGAGAAGACAGAAAGTGTTTGAACAAAACAAACTATTAATTTTCTACATAGAAGGGAACAACTCTCATCCTGGAGACACTGCTGTGCTATTGTCTGAAACACAATTTTCACCCGAAATTGGACAAACCATTTGAGAAGTAATTCAAGTTCCTCTAAAGGGAGAATGCACTGCACATAGACAGAGGTGGAGAGATTCAGCACCCACAAGTAAGTTAACTGTGTGCAATGAGTGGGAGGCATCTCCTTTCAATAGGTTCTGATTGAAGTGTTCTGTCCCAACAACTCATTTGCAAACAGCCCAGGTGTTCCACCTCTTTAACTCACCATCATCAAGCTTCACTCTATGTTAATTCTGGTCCAGTGGCATCACTACCAGCTTGTCCCTTTTGTCTTGCAGCTTATTTTGAGTCATGATCTAAGTCAAGGAAATGTCTTCCAGGAAGATCTCCAAGAAAGGATCTGTCTCTGAACACAACACCACCAAAAAATTAGGACTCCCACATTCAGAGTGTTATGGCTGATATGTTAGTGACTCTCTATGCATATCATTGCATGGCCACTGTTTTAGTACAGGCTGCTTATCAAACTAAAGGCTGAGGGGGGGAATGCATCGCTCCACTTGGGTATTTTTGCAAGAAATAGATACACACAGAGCTTTCCACACTCCAGCAGTAAAGGAAATAAAGGGGACTGGAAGCCTCAAGATGATCCTTGTGAACAAGTTTGACCAGTATTTGATGCCTCCAATGCCCCTTACACAACTGCCTTCTTCCCCACACAAGGATGGCTGAACACTCCGCTCCACCCAGTGCAGTCACAGGCTGGTGCAGGCTGTGTGCTGACACACTGTAGATAACATGCAGGGATGAAGCAGAAACCCTTCCCTGCCAGCTGTAGACTGTGAAGTGCCACTCTTTGACATTCTCTTTCTGAGTTAGTTTGGGAAAGTATACAGATTTGTCCATCAAGTGCCGCAGGAGTGAAGGATATAACCCAAGATTCTTGTGTAAACACAAAGAGTACATAAAGTAAAACAGGATTCCTATTTTGATTTACCTCAGTATCTCCAAACAATGGAAGTTAAAATCTGAGTTTCATTTTTGTGGATGTATGAGATCAAAACTTTTGTGGTTCATGTAATGCTGACATAAAACAGTATTTTTTAAAAAATCGGAGTACAGTATATACAGACTGATAGATGAACTTCCAAAGCATTACTTGTGATATGCTCCTAAACAAATTTCCAGGGTTGTTTTGCCCTCTGAATATCAATCAAGCCCAGGAGGAGAAAAAGAAAAGAGGATGGATGAGGGAGCAATTGGAGTAACGAGCCTTTCTACTGTAATCTTAATAACAGATGAGATTGCATCTGCTCTTTTGCTGGATCCTAAGCAGGCATAGAGTCAAGTATAAACACTGGGTTTGTGCACATGAATAGGGCAGAAAGAAGCATGTGAAAGACAATTTTTAACAGCTAGCTTTGGATCTGTCTTAAATTTCAGAAATGCATTAAATATAAATTTACTGAATTGCTTTCAGCCCAGCCCTGGCTACAGTTCAATATGCTTTCCACTAACTGCTTAGTTGTAAAGATTTTTTTCCAAATCACCTTAGTCATTTTTAATTTGAGACAAGGTATCTTTAGTGAAGCTAATTATAAAATAACAAGCAGTCTTTCTGTGGCTTAGGAAAGGGTTTATTTTGGTTTAGGTTAAGTCAGCACAGAACAGGTTCAAACTATATTGAAATAAGACATTATTAAATCAGAATAGACACCTACACTGGGGTTCATACAGACATAATTAAAAAGATCTGCACATGGATACAGTCTCGTGTGGTCCAAAAATCCATGTTGGATTGATCTAACAACAGCAGCATAGAATGATACAGCCTGAAATATGGTGAGGCATAATGCTTATTAAAGGGCTACTTCAAGCAGTGGGTCTGATTTCCTGGGAGGAAATAATTATTTTAAATTATTTTTTAACAGTGTGTTTTTTAAAAATTGCCCCTTATCTCCAAAACTGTTATGAACACAAAAGCCGGGTGAAGCAAAACAGCACCTGACCATCCCTCATGGATTAGAGCCAGGTGACAGACAGCCCAGACACACAGAGGGACAGCACAGTGCTGTGGAAGTGGTGGTGTCCACCACCATCATTCAACCAGACATAGAGTGTTGTGAAAATGCTTTCCTTTCTTTCCCCACCCCACCTCCCATGGCTTAGTTATATTGAATTATACTGTATTTTGTCTCCCAGACACCTGGACAAGAATTAGTGCTGCCTCATTGCACCTACATGCTTAGCCAAGCCATCTCAGTATTTTCAAGGTCACCTCCTCCAGTCTTCCAAGGTGTTGATCCTTCGGTTTGCCTTTAGAGAAAGAGGGGAGACAAACTTCCAAAATGGAGATAAGGGACAGAAATGGAAAAATCAAAACACATGTAATTTTTACATAATACAAAAGATGGAGGTCAGTTAACCTTAGCTGAAATGCACTGCCACTGTTCACACACAAAAAAATCCCTGATACACCCTTTTATTTGGTGGTGGTGGATTGCTTGGACTGTTTTTCCTTTATCCACAATGCAAACAAGGACACCTGCTAGAGAGACTTTGTCTTCCCAAAGGCAGTGACTTCATAATTTTACCCTGAGTAAGCGACTGCTGTCTCATTCCATTCATTTGTGCAACCACCTCCATCCTCCCAGCAATAATGAGCTGCAACTTACCTACTGGTAGGTAAGAAAAGAACTTGGATTTGTGCATTGAGCAGAAATTGATTTTCTTTTTTGTGTTTCTTTCCCCTACCCCATCCTGTGCAGACAAAACTGCACTCTGGTTCACCTACCAACTGCCCTTCATGGTTGGAGTACCAGATCACAAGATTAGCCCAGCTGTTCTTACTATCTTCTGCTTTCAGCCTTGCAAAAAAACACAGAAGCTGCATCATCTTGAGCTGGTCATTGAGAGGTGGTGGAAATCATTTGCCATGAGGTCTTTACAACATTTGACAATTGTTAACTCCTTGGATGTCTGGTGTTTGCTACTGTGGGGAGTTGACCTTAGCCAGCGGTCCAGTCACTCACTCACTTCCTTCCCCTCCAGCAAGACCCAGGGGAGAGAATCTGAAGAATGAAAGCTAAAAATTCAAAGGCTGAGAATCAGACAGCTTGATAAGTGAAACAAAGCTGTGCTCAAGCGAAGCAAAAGAAGTAATGCATTCATTACTTCCCATCGAGTGGTAGATGTCCAACCACTTACTACAACACAGGGCTTCATCACATGCGATGGTTACTTGGGAAGACAAATGTCATAACCACGAATGTTCCCCTCTTCCTTCTTATTTTCTACAGCTTTTATAGATGATCATGATGACATATGGTTTGGCATATCTTTTTGGTCAGTTGGGGTCAGGTGTCCCCTCCCAGCTTCTTATGTACCCCCAGCCTCCTCACTGGTGGGGTGGGTGGAGGAATAGAAAAGCCCTTGACTCTGTGTAAGCCCTGATCAGCAACAGTGAAAATATACCTGTATTATCAACACTGTTTTGCTCATAAATCAAAACATGGGATTCCATCGCAGCCAGACCCAGTACAACAACCATGTTTCTATTTGTTTCCTTTCTGCATTTTTGCTTTCTGCCTTTTTTTGGCTCAAAATTTGTCTTTCAGCTGTTTTGGACAAGGTCTGCCTTTATCGGATATTTACCTACAGACAAAGTACACAGTACAAAGAGCTGATAATGGCAGAAAATTATAAAAAAGTAGTTAGAAGAGTGATGAGTTACTCTCTTTTATTTATTTATTTAATTGTATTTTATTTTGAATGCATGCAGAAGTGTCTGTTAAGATGGGGAACAGTGTTGTATTAGGTGTTATAGAAATGCTTACTAAGAAAAAGTCTATGCCTCAATGCAATTTTAATCTAAGTACACAACAGGAGAAAGGTGAACACAGCAAGTCACCCTGCAAAAACCCTACAGTCCCAGATCATTGTCTTACTCAGTGATCCATGCTTTGAGCCAGGAGGTAACATCCAATAGATGCCAGCTTTTACACTTCTTTTCCAAAAAGGTCTTTGTTGTCTGGAGATGGCGTTTGGAAGCTCTTTCTAAAGAAGTCAACAGAATGGAGAACTCTGCTTGAGAGGCATTCAAATTTCAGGTGCTTCCCCTCAGTGAAAAATAAGATGGTATGTTTGAAAGAATCTTTGAGGAGTTCTATTTATAACCAGCCTTGCCAGCTAAATGAAGACCTATTTACAAACATTTTCAAGAAGTCCCGTGCACTCTACTAGCAGATAACACGTTCTGTCTCTTTCTTCCCATGGAGCTGTAATTCCTTTTTTTCCCCCTGAAGCAGGAAAAAAAACCACAAAACTTTACACTTGAGAAAAAGTTGGTTGTATAGTTTAATCAGTGACAGAAGCGTAACACCTTGACTGAGTTTCTCTGTGGGTTCCGATTTTAACTGCAGATTTACCCGAAAAAATGAGAAGACTCCAAGCCAGCAAAATGCTTAAAACGACATTTGGAGCTTTAATCTTGTGAACAGTCTTGTCTAAGCCTTAGAGTCATCATCCTGCACTTCTGAAGATAATTAGGCTTTTATTTTGCTGAAGGAAATTGAGAATGCTTAAACAATGTGATGTAGGGATGCTGCCTGGGACATGGGAGTTAGATGTGTTTCTTCTTCTTGACTCTATGACCTCGGGCAACTCAATTCATTTCTTGACTTTGCATCTCTGAAAACAGAACCAATAGGTCCTTCCTTCCTTCTCTAGAAAGAGACTTTCTAGAGGAAAAATGGTGTGTCAATCTCCATAGCCACTCAGGCAGGAGCTTCTGCTATAAAACCACCTGTAGTAACTACCAGTACCTGTAATGTAGAATTTAGACCATTAGTACCTGAGCAGAGACCATCAGTTCCTTCTGTGTAAGTTCTCTAAAAGCTGTCAAAGTGACCTACTGCAGAGCAAAACTCTCCACTACTGCCAGTTTCCTGTCCCCTGCCACCACCCAGTTTCCACTCTGGCTGCTATATTTCTGGGGTTTATTTACCAACTAGGCAAGAAATGGGACTGTGCTTGTGGGCAATTTCAAAGTAGAGGAAACAATACCAAAGAGAGACACAATAACCACTTGCAGATAGAGAAAAGAATGTTGCACCAGAGGACAGGAAGCAATTATTACCATTAGTCAGCAATGATAGAGAAAGAAGTAATTAAACTTCAGCTGCATCAGGTAAATTTTTAGTGAAAATATTAAGAAAATAGCTGAAAAAAAGACATAGCTGTGCTGCCAAGGAAAGTGGTGGTGTAACTGCAGCATGCAAAGTCACATCCCATGAATGTCTTTCTCTAAAGAGGCTGAGAACAAACTATTCCTAAATAAGCATTCTTGGGGGCTGAGAGGGGAAAACATTTCTATTCATGGGAGCACCTAAACATGCTTAAATCCCATTCACATAATCTGAAAAGCCAAAGGATTCAAGTAGAGAGGAAGCTATTGAAGGGCACTGGATGACAAGGGAGCAAATGTGAATCCCCCTCAGGCACCAACATTTCTCCCAGTACAGGAGGACTGGTGAGTGTCTGCTACAATGAGCCTTCACCTCAAATGGGTGACTGTAGAGCCAGAGAACCTGTTTCTGTTTCTACTCAGATTGTCAACATACAGTTGAGATTTTTATATGCTCATAACAACCGGGAGGTTACAGTGCAGAGGGAACAGAGATCCCATCCCAGAGCAATGTAAGGACAGGAGGGAGGGAGGGAGTTCCTTGTGGCTGTGACAGCAGAGGACCTGATCACAAGAGCAATAGGGGACAGTCTTTCCTTCCACCACTCTGCTTTAGCCTCGCAGGAGAAATTGCCCTTGAGGGTTACTCCAAGCAGAAAACAAGTTTAGATATTCTGAATTCTCTCCAGAAGGGCCTCTATCCCCAGGAAAAATGCATGAAAGAGAAGGGTAAGTCCTCTTCCCCTCCTCCCTGTCCTCATCCTACCTGAAGCCCAGGTAAGGCTAAGTCACAGTTTTTCTTTCTGTCCTGAGCTCCCTTCTCAGTTCTGGCATGAGACAGAACACAGAGAGAAATTACAAGGAACTAGAATTAATGTTTAGAGCAAAATCAGAACGGAGAGACAGAGCACAGTTTTTACTGGTTTTACTAATGGCACAGTTTTTAGTGCTTTACCACCTCCATATTTCATTCATTTTGCTAATCCGTTGCTCACTGGCAGGCAGAATCTTGAAGTAGCCATTTAAATTTGTTTGATGGCCCCCAAGGCAAGTCAATTTTCAGTCTGACTGGCTTTACTCCCAGTGGAGAGCCCTGCCATGCCATTACATGGCACAGCAGGAGTAAGAGTGGGGAGGTAATCATATTGCAGTACCCTTCCATTTAGCCATAATCTGTAAGGATCTCACATCATTATGACTCCTGATGTCCTTCAGGCAAAGTCTTTGTGGGGAAAATAAGAAGAAAAAAAATATGTCCACCTGTCAAAAGGAGACAGGCACTTTCATTCAGAGGAAAGGGAGGTGAAATGTAAAAGTGACACAATATTATTTAAACATCCTATTACTAAAATTACAGTTCATCTCTATAAAGCTGAGCTATAGGACCTTAGTCTGTCAGCTAGATCAATGTACCTGCCATGGTCACAGAGATGCAACGAGCTGAGGAAGCATTTGGGAGACAGAATTTGCTATAAAGGCTTCCAGCTTCAGTCCATCATGCCTGGTGTCCTTCCCATGGCACTAAATAGCTGGGGAGGGCGAGAATGGTTCTTCCTCAGCCCATTGCTGCTACATTCACATCCATAGGCTTGAGGAAACTTTAGCATAACCACAGCTGGTTTGGGGCCAGCAGCTTTATCCAGAATTGTATTTAAAATCCAGCTCTAGTGTCTGACTCTCTGACCTCTTGTGGCCAATGCAAGTCTGATTGCACGCTGTGTATGGAAATAGTTGGCATCAATAGCTGCAAATCTGCACAGCTATTAATTAAATTGGTCAGCTCCAAGATGGAGAGTAGATGGACCAGACAGGGTATTTGGAGAATTGCTCCTATTTCCACACCTGCTTTGGGCATTTGGTAAATCAAGCCAGATTTTTGGCCTCTGTTTCTCTGTTTGTAAATGAAAACTCCTGCCCATGTGTGTAAATGGACTAGCAAATGTAAATGAATACAAATGGGATCATGGATACAACATGTTATTGTACCACGAGGCAAGGGAAAACAGTCCATTTCCATGGGCTTTTTCTCCCCTTTTCCATCAGCAATATTTTGTGAACTGACTCAAGAAGCATCGAAGAGTCAGGTAGGACTAAGGAATCTCAATTTGGGATGGTGTTAAACAGAGGGAAACAAGCAGGATCCAAAGAAAGAGCACATGGAGTGCATCCATGAAGATGACTGTTTTCCAGAGATGAGATGCAGGACAGGGAGAAGCAAGAATGACATAGTGGCATGGCTGAAAGTGTTATACATTGGCATTCAGCCTGTAAGACACATTGCCAAGAATGGTTGTATTTCTTAGGAGGGCATGGATCCAGGAGATGATGTGTACTAACAGTGAAGCTGCTGACAGCAGGCCAGGGCATCTGAATTGTGCTGGGACTCTTGATTCTCAGGGTAGGATGCACATGGAAAACAACAGCATGAAATCAAGGTATACCAGAGGGATGATGCTGGAAATGCTGAGGTACAGCTGTGATGGCTGATCTTAGTGCCCTGGGGTCAAGAAAAGCTCAGTCAAGAGACTGAGTTTGACAGGGCAATACTCCCTCAGTACCATATCCAGTGACCTGGTTTCTGCAACAGATGTCTCTGGCAAGAATATAACCAAGGAAGGAAAGGCTTAGATAACTGGGAGAATTTGGAAGAGCTGGAGTGCAGAACAGTCCCAGAAGGGGAAGGTTAAGCTTCCAAAACAGACTGGGGAAAGTCACACAAGGTTCTCCTCCTAAACTGCAGATTTGGTTTCTGCAGTGGACTCAGGAGTGGAGCAGAAGAACAAAAGGTAGAGGAGAAGGTGATAGTCCCTCTAAGGAAGGCAGAGATAAGAATCCATGAACAAAGGATGGATGGGAGGAGATAAAGACCAAAGGAGGGAGGAGATGCTTGAAATAAAATGTTTGATCTACTTGAAGGGATATGGGGGAGGCCTGTAGTGCCCACCTTCAGAACTGTGTGGACTTTGTTTGCCTGCTACGAACAGGTCGTGATGTACCTGACCTACCCAGGGGACTGAGAAACAGGACATCCCCTCTCCCATGAAAAGTTCAGACATGCAGTCCAAGAGGAAAAAACAAAATAAGAACCTGAATGGATTCAATTCAGGCAGCTCACTGAGAAGGTGGGGTCTCAGACCATGAAGGGATTTTCTGTTTACAAAAAAACCATATATAACCAGAGATTTGTGGAGAGAAGGGGCATGGGAAGTTTCACTCCTCCTGCTGTATTTTAATGTGACACTCAATGGCTTGTAATGGAAAAGATCTATTGTTTCTCCAGTAACAATAAAGTAAGGTTAAAACAAACTGAAACATAAATTTTGCAAACAAACAACCCCATATAAACACAGCTGTTCAATGAACTCATAGGTCTGGCTGCTAGCTGAGGACTGCCCCCTAATGTTGTCATCTTATGGAAATGTCCTTTACAATGTCTTTTATTAATGAAACACCATTTCCCTGTAGGACAATGGAGAAAAAAATTGTTGGTTTAGAGATTAGGCTAAACTTAACCTAAATGTACTCTGATGTTAGGAGATGTTTTTGGCTTGGTTTCCTATGGAGTCAGTCATTTGCTGCATCATCAAATAGCTGATGTTTACTAAGGCTTTCAGAAACCTTGGTTTTGGGGAAAAAGCCTGCTGTGGTTAGACAAAGTTGCTTGGAAGACAGAGATGGGAAATAGTTCATAATTATTTTTTTCTGAACAAAATCAGCCTGAATGTGCCGCATCTGGAACAAATAGATACTGCTCACAGGAATCCAAAATTTTTGGTTCTTCTCAGGGCCTCTGGGAAATGGAAATCCAAAATGGAATGGATCTCCTATGGGTTTCTAGTGCTTTTAATCTCATAGAAAAATGGGACTCTCCCTTTCTCCAAGGCTTTTTGTATCACCCCATACATAAAATTCACCTTTCATACTATTTCAGAGTGTAGATGGTTTGTATAGACATCCAGGCACATGCTTTCCTACATGGATCCTAGAAATGCAGCATCACAGCAAACAACTCATAAAGTTAAAAGTTGGCTTTTGCCTCAATGGATAAAATTTATATCCATTTCAGTCTCTTGTTTTAGGATTAACTGGTGTTATTCCTACAACTCCTTGCCTCCATGGTGCCTAGTGGCAGTAAATTCATCCAACGAGGAACCCTGGTGTGCTGAGCCCAGTGCAGAGCTTAAAAAAAACCAGGAAGGTGCATTTCTCATCACTATCCACAACATTCATTGCTTTCCAGGCTTCTTCAAGCCCTTCTTCATTTTTCCCCTGGTGGCACCAGCCTTTATCTTTTATCCTGTTGCTACTAGTGATTCTCACCCAAGCCTTCTCTGTTCCTCTTGACAGCAAAGTCCCCACGTGGTAACACATCCCATCATGGTCCATGCAGGATATGGTGGGCACAGGGAGTTGAGCTTTGAGGTCAAACTATGGAGCAGCTGCCTTGCAAGAAGGCACTGAGTGATGGCACTTGCTCATGACTCGGGCTCTTGTTTTCCCTGTGGCAGCTGGCTCTGACTCACCTTTCCTGAGTCACTCTTCCTGACACTGTCATACCTACCTGACAGTATTAAATCCCCCATTGTCACTTTACCAAAGGCTTCCACTGTCATTTGCCCAGGACAGAGCAATTTTCTTTGGGGGGCTATTTTTCATTCTTCCTTCTCTTATTGCTGCCTGACAAGAAATCATCTCCTGTTGTTCTCCTCCAAAACGTAACCTGTATGTGGAACAGCAGTCCCAATTTCCCTCCCTTCTTCCCACACCCTGTTGTTTTACCTGACTTTGAAATGGCAGCCCAGCAGACAGTATAGAATCTAAGTACTAGAACTGATGAGACTCTGACATTACTGTGCCTACATGCTATTTCTAACAGGTGTCTTTTTTAGATTCAATATTTTTAAATTATATTTAGATATAAATATAATATATATATTATTGAATATATATATATATGCGCTGAATATTGGTATCTGATCTGAGAAGAGAAAGAAGAAGTTTCTAGGCAGACCCCCACATTTTAAATTAATAAGTATAAAAAAAGGAGAAAGAAAGACTGAAGTGATAACTAGGTATATAGGAATGATATTTTTTATTTAAGTCCTCTGCCTGTTACAGCTTAAAGACAAGTGCCTTTATGCAGATGTGAGGTCTGCTGCTGTTTCCGAACGGATAAGGCTACGTGTTCTAAATTGCTGCAGGAAACAGAAGCACAAATAGCACTGTCTCCTGTATCTGGACAGATTCCCTTTTTATTGTCACCTGCCTGACAGCCAGGCTGTTGCTGCTTACTAAAACCTGTCTGTAACTGAAATCCCCAGGGTAATAAGTTCCCTGTGAAACAGGTTCCTAAGTGGAAAAATCTGCACATCTCCAGATTAAATCAATAACAATTAAGAATTCTTTGAAATCTAATTGGAAAAGCAGCTATTTTGATCAGAACCATGATGTTATCTGGAAATTGTATTTTGTTTATCTACAGCAGAAGAAGGTTTTCTTCTTTGTGGGATTGGTTTGCCAGCTTCAGACACATCCTTTGATCTCTGAGATGATACAGTGAACTGAAACATGGGGGCAATCAGAGGGATTATCACGGGATGGGGAAATCATTTGATCTATTTTTAAAAGTATTTTTTTATGAATAACTTTGGGGGTTGGTTATCATTAAGAAAGGGAGAGACGGCTCTCCCGTCTTTAGCAGTGTTATATTTCTCTGAAGATGATTGATTCATGTAGTTAATAATACTTAGCATTTATATAGTGCTTCCTAACTTCAAAGCACTCTACAAATACTGCTCGCTAATACCGCACACAAAACTTCTGTGGAATTACTTTCAGGGAGGGATAAGGCTATTTGATGTCACTCATATTCCTGTGGACGGTTTTCTGTTCAGGACCCTCTTTAGTTGATTCAGGTTAACTGGGACAGAAAATCCCAGTGAGATAAGGAGAAGGACTAAAGTCCTAGTCAAGAATGCAGTGAGACTCTTTCAAGCACATGATCTGAAAACTCTCCTGCTCATCTTTAGAAGTTCTTCTACACCTTGTAAGGACTATCTTACTAAGTTAACTGAGTTTGTAGTGCCTATTGTAAGGAAAGAACTGTTGTTTGAAGACCTCTAGCAATAGCAATGCTCACCAAGAAAAAGAAAGCACAGAACATAAGAACACAAGCACAGCAGACATACTGTGCTTTGTGTGAGAATATCTAATGTTTAAAACAAAGCATAATCCAAGCTTTAGAGAGAACTTGAAACTCTAATGTTTAATGAGACCCTTTTTTCCCCCTTGAACCTAGTTTTCTTATGGTACACGTTCATGCCAACAAATAGCAGATGGTGATGGCAGATACATACTAAAACAGCTAAAACTGTGTTCCTTGCAGGAGTATCTATCATGCTGATCGGGCTGAACAGGCTGTACTGGCAGCAATGTCTGGTCTATGCCAGGAAGGAAATATCAAAACCTTTCTAGAGATCTCCCTGGATGCTATTTCAAGGGGGTCACTCTACAAACAAAGGTAGATTTGCTGTAGTGGCTCCTGGGAGCTGCTCAGGGTGGGAATGCTGCTGTGTTAGCCATGTGTTGGCTCCGAGGGAGGGAGTGGCTTGGAGCAAGGAGTGGCAGGATCAGGGATGGAAAGGAGGCACCCCGGGTGCATGGTGCTCCCCTGCTCTAGGAGGACTCCTTCCTCATTGCAGGAGTTGAAAGCAGCTTTCAACCTTGACAGCTGCAGAGCCAGTCAGACCCAGTGCTTCTACCTGGGCTTACTGTAGTGCGACTTTTGCTCCTTTCCAGAGAGATTTCCTAAAAGATTTCTGAGTCTTCAGGTCTTTGGCTTCTGTCTGGCTCACTGCAGGCAGCTGCGACAAAATTTCTTGCAGCACAGAAATTTGTTTACCAGGAACTGGCATAAGACCCGTTTTGGAAAGGGCACTAAGTCTGTCATGGGTAAGAAAGAATTAAGGGAATCTTACATGTCCAAAAAGCTCATCAAGGATCATGGATGCCCTGGCCTCCAGGAGATCATACCATCTGTGCTATCATACTAAAGAGGGACCTTTGAGTGGTTTTCAGACACTAATAATTATCATCCCATTCCCCCAAAACTTCAAGTGGCACAGACCTTATCCTTTCCAATCATTTTCCTTCTCCAAATACTTTGGCAGAAGATTACAGGGTAGGATTATCCTACAGAAAGAGCAGGTGGCCTGAAAGTCACAAGTCCTGAGCTCTGAACCGATCTGTCGCTGGTTTGTGGTGTGATCTCAGGCCAGTGTTGGGGCACACTGGACACCACATCTCCCACTGGCTCTGGAGGAAGCATTGTCTTTTTGGTGCGTTGGAACCAAAACCCCTGACCGTCTGGACTCTTTGATGTCTGCAATGAAAAGATGAGATTTCTCACACCCACCTCCACGGGCTGTTGTGCCACTTCACTGACATTCATATGGCACTGTCAGATGTACACACTGTGAAAGAATCTACAGTAACCACACTATGTTCCTCCCAGTGCTGGTGTAGCACAAAGCCTTGGCTTTGAGGAATTGCCCAGATTTTTCTCTACAATCCTCCAGGCACCTCAGCAAGCTGATCTCTCATATTTCTCCAGGCACGCTGGCTGGTGATTTGCATTGCCTTTTTGTGATACTCACTTTCCCCTATTCATGTTGCTGACTGATGAGCTGATTTGAAGTTACCTCTTTCTTGTAGGTTCAGCCTCTTATTCAGTTGCTTTGCACTCTTATCTGATTGCTGAAGTGGAAACTGGGCTTTGCTCTTAGGCAGAAGCAAAGCCACAAAGCAGACTCTGGCATGCATGTCCAAGCTTTGAAAAATGCAAGTGTGTTGGGCTCTAGTAGAAGAGAAAGCAGACCCTGTGTCTGCAGGGAGCTCAGCCAGATCCAGCATTTTTCATAGATGCCCCATGTCTTCATCAGTATGCAGATCCATCTGCGCTGCTGAGATATCTGCATAGTACAGGCAAGGAGTGGGGGAATACATTTATAAATAGGATCACTTCATCTTTCCCTTTCCTGCTGTCCCCACTCTCCTATATTCCCTGCTGATGGAGGTACTTCACTGCTGACAGCTGCCAGTTTCACCCCACCTTCATCCCTGCTCTCATGTCACCAAACACTTTCTTTTTTGCATTGTAGATGAAGAAGCAGAGGATGAGATGAAGGGGTGGATGGGGAAGGAAGGATAGAATCCAGTGGCTGTTAGGACTCTTAAAGTAACTTTTATGATTCAATTAACAATAACAGGTACTAGAACTGATGAGAATCTGACATTACTGTGCCTACATGCTATTTGTAACAGGTGTCTTTTTTTAAATTCAGCAGCTAAATAATAGCATCTTCTTAGAAAGGGTGCACACTACCAATCTACCTGCGTAGCACAGCAGCCTGCACCAAAATACTTCAGAACACCAAGTACAGCTCACTCTTCCTGCTCACTGTGCTAGAAGGTTGTCAAATGTTGTATGGTCACAGAGAAATTAAACACTGCTCCTACTCATGCTTACTCACACGAGAAGCTGTTGGAGCTGGAGTCACACTGAATGCAGCACTCATGTTAGCACATCACAGTAACAGTTGCTTGGAAGAAAAACAGCAAGAAAGTGTATGAGACACAGCTCTTTTGCAATTGGGTTGAAGTTTTTCTCCTGGCATCTCACTGTGATTCTCTGGAAGTCAGAATTCCAGAATCCCAATTTTCTTTTCCTATGCCCCAACAGATGAAAAACCTCTAGTGAAATTGTCCCATGCACACATTCCTGGCTCTACTGTGGTTTGCCTGCATGGTCTATGTGTGTGTTTTATTCTTTCCCCAAGCTCACACCACCCTTTGGTGAGCTGATTTGTTCTCATTTGTCTGATTGCAGATGTAGAAACTTTGCTTTGCCCTCTGGCAGCAGAGAACCCACCCCAGACTCCCTGAGAGAGACCAACATCCTTCAGAAAGTTTAAAAAGTCGTGTTTTCCACCCTAAAATTTGTCTTTTCTTATTAAGAAAGTGATAGAGGAGGTTTTGGAAATTCCATCATCTGGCACTGAGGATGTAAATGTTCACAGATAATGTAGCAATGTTTTCAAAATGTTACTTTTGAAAAAAAAAGATGAAAAAGATACTGAAGTAATTTACCCTCTAGACAGATGACTCACAGACTTATCAGAAGCCAAAAGCCATAGCAAACACTTAGGGCAGTTCTACTATTTCCCTTGGAAAATAGATGCCCTTGCAACTGTTAAGAGATGCCTCTTGAAACACATAATTCAAAGCGTGTATACATCAACCATCACAGCCATGAAAGCAAGGGAGAAAAGCAAGTGTTACATAGACACAGGTGTGGAGAAACTCCATGGATTGGTAGCACAGTGCTAAGCAAAGTGGCAACTCAGTGGAAGATCTGTCCCTGATTCATGTCGTAATTCAATGGGAAAAACCCACTTCAGAAGGGCTTTGAGAACAGCATTGTGTAAGATGAGACTTCCTTCTTTGGAAGACAGTCCATCTTCCAGGACACTCACAAATGTCTAGTGGAACAGAACTTTTTTTCCCAACCACAATCTCCCAAAATGCCCGTGAAGAAACTGTTCACACTGCCAAACAGCTGCTAACCTCAGCAAGGAGTCTGGGACAGCAGGATGAGCCTGCATTAGATGGGGATAAAGTGCATTCCCAAAGTGATTCCCCCAGCAGAGAGGGACACAGATTGTCCCTCACAGACAATCTAACTCAAATGTAATGCTGCAGAACAACGTTTTCTAACCAGCAAGGCACTTCTTATTTAGACAAAGCTCAGTTGAGACGCTGACCTCAAGATGGCCTTGCAACACATCCCAGGATTTAGAGTGCCCAAAGCTGTTCTGGATGGAGTTACATGGGGAAGCCAAATGTGCAGTCTGGTTTCCAGCCCAGGAAAGAGAGAGCAGACCCAGAATATGTGATAAGGGAGAAGCAAATGCACACATGAAGGGGCAATAAGATGGGAGGGAGAAAAAATCTGAGAGAAGAGGATGGGACAGGCAAGCAATCAAGCAATCACTAGAATAGGAGATAATGGCAAAGATGCAATACTGGAGGTCTCAGAGGAGAAACTAACAAAAGAGAACCCCCTAGTTTGTTTGCACTATTTGGTAATGCTTTGCATTAAAAAGTGTTTGTGGGCATATGAAGTACTAGAAAATAAAGGCTTCAGGTGTTCAGATATTCAGACTTGGACCTCTGCAGTGCAGAATTACAGTGGTTTTCCCAGTTGACACTTGGTTGTGGAACAGCAACTCATTCCATCAGTGCATTTGGTATGCTGGGGGTTCTGCCCATGCACTTTCTCAAGCACCAAACTCCAGCACAAACATGAGACATACCCTGACTCTATTCCTGTGAAGCAAAGCAGCAAAGATGCAGTTGATAACAGGCTGTCAGGTCTAAGCAGAAATTAAGGACTTGCTGACACACTGCTTTAAGTCTACCAGTACATTTTCTGGTTGGTAGCCAGATCTCACAACTTTGTAGTTGTCACTGTAAGATAGACCCTACAGATCAATCACCTTGTTTGGCAATGTCATATCAGATTGGGATGACAGTGGATTTCATCAGAACCTGGCGTGGGTGCTTTTTTCACTTACTTCACATATGGAAAATCTCATGTATTTTTGCCAAAATTTCATGGGGATGAACTGCAGAAAGGATGAGGAGGAGTAGAAGGGGAGAGGTGTGACAGCAGTGTCAGCCTGCCCCATATCTGACATTTGAAAAAAAAGGATTTTCGTTTTTTCATTTCTCATTCTATGCTTTGACTTGACCAAAAGAAGTAAAGAAAATGATTTAAAAAAAAAAAAGTGTTTGTTTTTTTTTAATTGCAGTATATTAAAAAAGGAAAGTCTGAACTAAGATATTTTGTTCTCAAGAAGTATTTAATTTCTTGCAGAACTTTTCATTCATTGAGGTTATCAATATGTTTGTGGGTTTCATTCTAACTTGGAACAAACCTGGATTTCAAAACCATATTCCTTCCTGTAATAGAGTTCTCATGGTCCCTTCTGCAGTGCCAAACCAATGTGGGTTTGGGAGGTTCACACTGCCAAGAGCACAGTCGCTGACTCCACTTTTATGTCTTGGTCTCACTTTCTGCGTCAGAATGTTAATTTTGATACTTGTGTAATCCATAAATATTTCATGGTCTGAACTAAGGATTTGTGTGTACAGATGTGACATTTCTCTTATGCCAAAAAAAACCCAGGTAAGACAGAGGGTGTCAGAACTAAGGGTAACTTGGCAATCCTGAGGTAAGCAGGGAAAGAAAGCAGAGGCACATTAAACTCCAGGAAAGTGAATGAGCAGAGTTTAAGGCCCAAGTAATGGGAGAAGCAAGCAGGCAGCCAAGAGGAATAACCTTGGCAGATGAACAACAGGATGTGTGATGTCCTTTCATGTGGAACAAAAGGCAAACATGAGACTTTACCCGTGTTCTTTCTGCCTGAAAAACATTGCTGATTGCACACAGCAGAGGTGAAGTTAGAAGTCAAACACGAGCCCTCAGTCTTCTCTTTTACAACCACAATCAGACAACAGACAGAAGAGGGTAAAAAATGCAAATGTAGAGTCTTGCTAGAGGGAATCTAAATACAAAAAAGGGACTACAGGCACTTAGCCACTTTCATGTCCTCTTGGGTGTTTGGAAAGGAATTGCCAGAGGGAGAAATGAAAGTCTGTGAATTACTGAGTCTGTGTGTTGATGCAGAGTACCCCAGTACCTCCTCCCTTTCTTCTGTTTTTTTTTTTATTATTTTTGGAAGGGGGGGGCATTGTTTGAAGTCAAACCCTGAGTAAAACTGGATATAAGCAAATTAAGAGATTGTAGGTGATAAATGGCTAGGAGAAACTCTCCAGAAAAGTGATAGGCTACAACACTGCAAGTCTTTCAGAGCCCTTCTTGACTGGTGGGAAGCAGTCAGCTGCCCACAGAGACACTCACAACACAATAGTACACTAGCTAGAATAACCAACAGGCCAAACTGGGTGTAGGAGGGATCTTGGTTCCAATTTTCACCTCCCTGTTTACACCACCGGATTGAGATCTATCTCTAAACTCAGTTTCCAGCTGGTGTCATTACTTGGTTACTCTGCACTGCTCTCTAATTCTCTGATTTTGCTCAGAAACTTTATCTGAGGATCTGCTCCATTCAAGCATCTAAGTTCTAGGGGGGGGGGGAAAAAGGCATTTCTGTTGAATTTTAATTTCTGAATGGAAAGCTAAAAATAACTCCAAACTAGTTGTAATCAGAGCACAAGTATAAATCACACATGATTCACAGCACCAGCATCCAGTGGGAGTTTCCTGGGAGGTATTGCTTCCCCAGGGGCCAGGTTTCAATGTGACACTGATGTGTTTGGCTTCTCTCCCACTTCTGTAGAGCATGAGTACGATTCCAGCCCCAAGACTACAAATTCACTTGGGATGTTGACATCTGCAATCAAACTGAATTGTTTAAAATGGTTCCATTAGTCCCCATAGGAGTTCATTTGTTCTGATCTATAGGGAGGTGAGATACCTTTCCCTGTTTTGTCTAATATAAGAAAATAATAATAAATTAATAATAATAATAGTAATAATAATAAAACTTTCACTTCTCTTTCCCCTTAAATCTGCTACATGCTTTGAGCTGTTATGGACTTGAGAATTCTCTGCTAACACAGGCCTAGGAACATCTTTGTATCTGTAGTTATCCAGAGATTTCTTTCCCTCCACATTTCACTATGTGTCTGGGGTATTGTTCTACTTTCTCAGTTACCAATGACTAATTTAAATCGTCCCAATTTTCAACTCCCTCCTGGTAGCCTCCTGCACTGCTCCCAGAGGAATTGCCCAAGACGCTTCTCCTCCTTTCCTTCTCGCACTCTGTCTCCCCACTCTATATCTAATAATTTATGTAAATGAATTCATCAGTATCAAAATGATGTTGGAGGGAGAAGGGAAGTCTGACTGATCATGCAAAATATATGGACAGCTCTGGGAAAGCACTGTTTTTCTTTAAATCTCTATACCCTGCAATGCACATCCTGAAAACTGCCTTAATCAAGACTGTTCACATCAGCCAGTAATACTTAAGCAATCTTAAGGTAATGATTTTCAGGTGAACTGCATTTTCCAGGCAGTAATCATAAGTCAATTCCCACAGCTCAAGCCTAGCAAACCATTTCTAATCCTTAAACCTAAAATGATCTCCGCTCGTAAAAGCCACTCATTTAAATGGACACATTCCTTAAAATGACATCTTCCACAAGTGCCTCACATGTTCGATGTAGTAGTATGAAAACAAAGATTGTCTGCCGGTGAATCTTTGGCATTTGCCAACCTTAAAGCTGTGTAATTGCCAGAAAAGGGTTTTGCTGAGGGACCCGGGAGGCCACAATCCCTTTTCCCCACTGGCATCACTGCTATGACTAAGAATTTGTTCATTCAATTACACAGAGGTTCATCTATTTCACTGTCTCCTCTGACACTTTTAAGTTGTTCTGTATTCAGATTTTATGCTGCAGATACATCAGACTTGATGAATGCAGACAGGAATTTTATTTCATTATCTTAAACCATTCAGATTGCACATGCACAATAAATATTGACAGGGAGGTGAAATGAACACTTCACTGTATCTCACAGCAGGAGTTACAAATGACAGAAGGGAGTGTATAAGGTAGGTGGGACAAGATAACAGGAAGCCTTGTGTCTTTGACTGGTGCACTAAGTGGGGACTGATACTGCTAAACCCCTTAAGAAACGTGCCCTATATATAAGCCATCCTCTCCCTAGATCCATCTCCTAGATCCTCTGGGGAGTGGAGGTATCTTTTATGTTTCTGCACTCATTAGCAATACCAAGAGACCAGTAAGTAATTGCATAAATTCTCTTGATCATAAACTGGTACTGTTTAGCTGTAATTGGTACTGGAAAATAAAAATAGGATTATAAGATAATTCAACCTAGAAAAGACCTCAGGAGCTCTGTAACCCAACTTCCTACTCAAAGGAGGGTCAGCCATGGAATCAGGGTTGGTTCTTTGGGGCTTTATTCAGTTAAGCCTCAAAAACTCCAAGGATGGAGAGTGCCCAACCTCTCTGGACAACTTCTGCTTCCAGAAGCTCACCTAGTCTTGCATCTGGTACAGCTGCAGAAATCGTTTTTTCTTTGCAGCCCCCAGAAACTACAAAAGTAGTCACATAACCTTTCCTAGTGGAGGACCTCAAGCAAGTTGCAGTCTACAAACTGGTGTTGTCTTCCACTGCTGTGTCTCCGAAAGCTGTGCTACTACAAACCCCGGGCAGCCCACACTCCCTGATGTGTGCAATGTCCTGCCTTACAGGTCCTGCTGTAACACTGCAGACACACCTGGCTCAGTCTTGCTCCCTGTTTCATAGTCAGGAAAACTGACGTGTAGAGAAGTTTGTGATGTGTATCTTGGCAGAGTAAAGTCACTAAAAAAAAATGGGAATTTCCTTTCGCTGCCCTCAGTGCCATTCTCTACATTGCCTCTCTGGTCATCTAAGCAGAGTTCAGCCCTAGTCTGCTCCTAACAGAGGGGACATAAGCCATATGGGATCCACAGTCAATTCCTTAGCTGCCACTTGCTTTTATTGCCTTATCTTTTCTACTGTGGCTATTAAAATTCACAGTAAATTCATACGTCTTGTTCCTGATTTTGATGTTGTTCCCTACAAGGCCATCATTCCCTGCTCTTCAAAGCTTTTCTTCACTGTGTTGTAGGCTGGTGCGAATCAGACTAACTCCAAGAAGCTGCCAGGGGCAGCATCAGGGTTTGCATTTTTATGTGCAGTTCTGAAATCTGGCAATTAAGATGCCAATAGACAAAGTCCTGCCTCTGGCAGCCCCCTCTGCCCTTCACAGCAAGACATCTGAGCTGCTCATCCATTAGGTTCCTCATCACTGCAGCCATCAGCATTACATTTTCTGGAAACTCACTGCCAACTCTGTTTTCCTTAAAATTCTGCCCTGTAGTCCTGGCACTCTTTGAAAAGTAGTTTAGGTATTGGTGAGTGGGATGAGGGTAAAGTAGGGCAGAGCAGGGAGGGAGGAAGGGGGCAGCAAACTGGCAGTGATAACCTCATCAGCTTTTCAAGAAAAGTCGCCTCCACTCATCGCTCAGGGTCCCTAATCCCAGAGGAACACCAAAGAAACTGCAGAATTTCTTCACCAGAAATAACCCTTCCTTTGCAGCACTACTGCCTGTGTCCATATAACACAGGTCTGCATAGGGGGAATATCCCTTGTCTATGAGGAATTTCAATAATAAAATTTATTTCAAATTGGCACAAAGTAAAGTAGATATTCTCGCTGAAAGCAGATTTTCTTTTCCCTCCAAAACAGGTTGCTTTGGGGTGATTCAAAAACTCCACTTGAGCCAGAAAAGCAAAATCTTGTTTTCAACATCTTTATTGGGTGCCGTGAATTATTTTAATTTGCTTCTTCTTCTTTTGTAAATATTTCCTTTCAGAAATTTTTATTTTAAAAAGGGAGAAAAATGTGCCCTGATATGATTGGCATTTTATGAGTTTTCTCCAAAATGAAATCCTCATTAGCTCATCTAATTTCTATAAATATTTTATTTTCTCTTAATAGAATCATATATTTCAAAGGAACATGATTCTACCCCATGTGTTCTGATTTTCATTGCTCTGGTTTAAAGATGCTTGTTGAAGGCTATTCTAAGAAGAAATTTGAGGGGTTTTGCTGTAGCATTTTCATGGAGTACTTAATGCCGGAAGCAGGTAACTACAATGGGTAATGTCTTACCGACAGCATTTGCCACTCCAGCCTCCTCATTGTATTATTTGCATAATAGAGAGGATAGGAGCTGCTTTGATTTCAGACAGGTATCCAGACTCTGCTTGAAGTAGGATGGCTTAATTTTGTGTAAAATCTTAGAGCCTTATTTCCCACACAGAGCCACGCACGGCTCTGGCCACGCTGCTGTCGCCAGCGCCGGCGGGGACTCTGTGAATCACACAGGCCCCCACAGCGAGCAGAGAACGAATTTCCCCCGAGCTGCCTCTTTGAAGTGCTGCTCGAGCGCAGCCTTCACAGGCCACAAGCGGGCTGACATTTTGTGCAGCTCCTGGATGGCGAGCGGGCTCGAAATAACAGCAAAGGAAGATCTTTGACCCTGGCTGATATTGCATATAACTAGATATTCTTCTGAAAAATGCAGCTTTTACTGGCATAATTTAGAAGAAGAAGAGGGAAGACAGAAACTTTTAATAAAGAAAAGCACAGATATTTGTTCAATACGTGTTTCGCCACCTAAAACCGCATGTGAAAGAACATTGCTTGTTTGGCTGAGCTCTAGTCCTGAACCTCTTTGTTATGACATTTTAAATCACTACCAGATTATCTTCGCTATTTAAAGAAAAGTTAAAATCCACTTGTTTTATCTCAGGGTAATTAGTTTGAGGGCTGTGAAGTTGAACTCAGTATGTTCATCTTGAAAAACTAGTGTCTTCTTCCAAATTTTCTCTTCTGTATGTGGAAGCTGTTACTGTTTGTAGCCAAAAATTACTTGCTCTCCACCCCCATTTCACCACTGTTATATTTTTCCTCTTCAACCACAACTAGCTGAAATAACTCTAATCACCTATTTTTACAGTTTGAGTTAGGGAGTGTTCACAGGACTCATTTTGCTGGCAGAGCTGAAGTGCTTGCAGAAAGGGAAAAAGAAGAGACATACAAATTCAGAGCAAAACAGCAGCTGAACACAATAATATCATCAGCTGGCAGAGGTGGCTGCGCACTGAGCATATGTCTATGGCCTAAATTGACTGTTTTGTTTGAGGATTTTTTTGTTTGTTTGTTAGTTGGAGTTTTGTTTTTTTTATACTGCAGGATCACTCCTAACTGATAATACAATTGAGAAAGAAACTTCAGAAAAAGAACCCTAAGTCCTACATTTCTTTTCATTCCCTACGGGGTTTCTGGAAGAAGTAGTTTGTGGCAAACAAGGAAGACAAACCTGGAACCTCTGCTGCATCCTGCCTCATTTAAGAAGATTTGTGATTCTACATCTAAACCCAACCACTTGCCATGTGGCCCTGGTAAGTTACATAAGCTAAACTTTTCACAGTTTAATGTCTAAAACTAATCCTTTAATCCATATTTTGGTTTCTGTAATTAAGTCATCTTAAATATTATCTGCAGGTGCTCAGATATACTGAAAAATTGATAAGGTGTATACTTATTCTTACATAAGGCACCCAAATTTGAATTTTTTTGGCCATAATGACTGCTCCTTGGTGTTAATGAAGACTTTCATACATTGAAGGGTTCTTCTGATGAAGAAATTTTAAATTGTACTTCTCTGTAACTGCTGAACATTATGCTTCAAGCACCAAAAGAAGCCCAAAGTGACAAGATGCAAATTTCGGTGATTTTTTTTCCTACTCCACGACAGGCATTTTTAGTCAATCTTTTTTTGAAATGTTTAGGGGAATGTCTCTCCTTCTGTTAACTCTGTATGGGGCTAGGTGACACTAGTGTTTAACAGAGACTTGCTGAAGGTCGTGGTATTGGAGGTTGGGGCACAAGGCTTCTCAAATGGCTGAACAACAAGTTTGTTCTAATAGTTAGGGTGAACGAATTTAACTCTTTTTTCTCTGCCTCATGGATTACAGCTACAGAGAAAACATTTTCTTAGAAACCTAAGCTTTTCAACAAGCCCCGATTAGTTCAGAAGAAGTCACAATAGATTCCCATCTGTCCAAGCTACTAATGGTACAAATGCCCTGGCCTCCTTTCAAGATGCCTTCATCTCCCTCTTCCCAAGGTTACTGGATTGTTGAGTAAAGGTATTGTGATTTCTTTTCTCAGACCTCTGCTTAAAGTTTCTTCCTTCCATTTCTATCACAGAGGCACCATCCTGACAAGCTCTGTGAGATGATGTAAGATGAATAATGAGGGTCTTGGTTACTAATTTTCTGTGGACTGATGCACAGGAGTTGTTAGGAGGGTGGATTTTGGGGCAGGAAGGGCCAGGTAAAATCTCAGAGGCTGCACTCCCGAGCTCTGCCCTTTATCTCTTTTCCCAGGGTTGAGCCAAAGGACTGGCAGCTGAAGGACTGGCATGTCACAGGCTTTTGTTTCTGGAACACAATTTCCCCAAGTGGCTGATAACAGGCTGAATCTATTCTGTGGAGAATGTCTTTAGAGCCTGCCCTGATACATTTATTATAAACAAAAGCCGAAGAACTTTAAATTTTGTCTCTAACAAAATGCTATTCTGGCTATTCAGATAAAACAGGTTTGGCTTGGGGTTTTTTAGATGCAGAGCTGCCTTTGCTGCAGAAATTCTCACATATTAAGGAAAGATCAATACCACAGCTAATGGCCTAAGGTATCAGAAAGCCTCACTGGAGGAAATGAGAATGTTGTCTGGAAACCAGATGATGATAATCCTCAGGATAAATGGATTTAGAGATTTCCGAAGCCGTTTTAGTAAACAGAGGGCAGACTTAGGCAGTTATTTCAACAAGTTCCTTTACAAAAGAGAAAGAGATTGCCATTTTCCTGTTTGATTTTAGTCTTGACGTTGATGAGTCTCAGCGAATACTTATTAACCTCTTAGATGCAGAACCGACCTTTTATAAAGCACCCTCTTCTTCTTTACAAAGAAATCTTAACACCAGTCATTTTGTCTTACAAACGTTGTCCTTGCACATGCTGTTTGACAAAAGCTGGCAGAGAGCCACTGGTTTCCCTGGAGTTGAGCAGGGGCAGGTGGAAAACTTGTAAAGGACTCAAGGTAGAGCTCAGAGAAGTACCAGAAAGCAGAGATCCCTTGATTCTGCTCTTGGGTCCATGGCTGTGAATCAGAAGGCATCCAGGGTAGAGCAGTGTTCAGTGTGGCCAGCATGACTGTCCAAACAGCCCTGGGGCCTAAGGCCAAAGGTCCACCCAACCCACATGACCTCCATTTATCTTCTCTCTTACCACCCCTCCAAACACCTCTTTCCGAGACAATGTTTGACAGCCTGGGTCATCTCTTCCCCCGTGGAAACTGTTTCATGATTTAGCTCATATATGTTATATTTTTAAGTTTTACTACTTCCTCTGTGAGGCTAAAAGAGCATCCAAGATCTGGGAGCTTGTGGTACTTCTTCTGCAGCTGCTTAGAAACACTCTGTATTGCTCCCTGTTCTTCCCTGTATCTCTTTGACTGTTGTAGAGGGCTGAGCTTATATGTTCCATTTTCTCCCTCTTTGAATAGAAGCATATAATCTGGTTTACAGGCTTTTAGTGGATATTGGTGCACCAGGTAAACTCCCCAAACTGCATTCAGAACCAGACCAACAAAAAGGTGAAACACAGAAGTTTAAACCACCACAAGTGTCAAAGCAGTTTACCTGCAGTCAGAGCGGGGTCAGCTATGCCCATTCAGCTGATTTGAAGTAACTCACTGAGTCATTGCAGCACAAACACATTTGAGGGATTCCATTTAAAAAATGGAAGGTCTGGTTTTGCCTGGAGTTGACTTACCCCTCACTGTAGCAAGCCTTTGACTCATTTCAGTTTCAGATATAGTCCATGGGAGTTTGGAACTAGATGATCTTTACGGTCCCTTCCAACTCAAGCCATTCTATGATTCTATGACTTGATAGACATGCTTCAGCACTGCGATTTTCCACGTGTACCACATCCTGCTGCCCACACAGTTACTGGGGCAGTAATAACCCAACTCTCTCCATCCCATAGGACCTCACTTTCATCAGCCACCTTCTCTCTCAAACAATTAAAGTGATGATGTTAAACTGAGAGCACTTACACCTTGCCCTACTTAGCTTCTCATCCATTTTCTCTGAGAGTTGCAGAAAGGCCTACGTGCATCGAAGCTCATCTGCTTTTTTCCAGGTGTCTCTGTTGGTCTAATAAATGGTATTAACTTCTCTACGGCAACTTTTCTTTTTGCACATCCTTAAAATTTTGTAGTTGTAAGAATACTATCACTACAATGTGTTATTATGGCTATTGTATTTCTGACTGAGCTGTAAAGTCAAGGATCTTACAGTCATTAAAAATCCCCCAATACTCCTCACAAAGAATAGGAATGCTAGTACAGGTTCCCTGGCCCAGTGAGCACAATCTTTACATAACGTTTCAGCTGAATTGTGGCTCTCTTTACTTTCAGTTGTAACTGTGGGTTGTTAAACATCTGCCATGATTCCCCCCGCTCCCTCAAGAGATCAAACTGCACATGAATTATAGATATAATACAAGCAGTCTTACACATGTGTTACCCAAAGCCTCTTACATGGGTCAGAATCACATGGTTATTGTCCTGTCAGATCTTTGGAATAAAAATCCGTGGACTCTGTGACACAATCCCACTGTATTGATTGCTATAAAAGAGACAGAGAATCTTTGACTTGAGATAAAAAGATATCAGATGTCCGTGATTAACTACGAGCAAAACTTGAGTGTTGCAGAAAGAGCTTTTAATTGATTCAATAAATGTGCCTCTCTGTCTGCAGATTTATACACCTGATGTGCATATGGAAAGTGTTTTGTTGTACAGGTCATACATAGGTGTGTTTGTCCATATCTGTGTGATGAATATGTGGCAGGGCTGTAGAAGTCCCATACACACCAGGGGTTTGCCTGCTGGGCCTGGGGGCCAGCTCAGTGCCTGGATATCTCGGGCTGTGTCTCATCCTGGATCCCCTCACTGGGCCTGATTCTGATCCCCCACCCACGGGCTGGCATCCCAGCCTGGACGTGGCTCATTCTCATCTCTGAGAGAGGACAGAGAAAGAAGAAGAAAAAGGGAACAAGGTAGAGGGAAATGAGAGGGGAAAAAGGAGGGAAAGAGAGAAAGAACTACAGAATTGTGCAGGGTAAATATCTTCTTACAACTACACTTTAGGGCAGACTCCTCCAAAAGAAAAAACAAGGAGATGACAGTTAGGACTGAAGCTTGGACTCTGTCCAGATGCTCAATTGACTTTGTCATTCCTGTCCTATTTTGACCTTTCCATTTTTCAAGGGTAATTAAACACACCAGCTTCAGATTGGATCTTGCTTCCACTAGTGATTCACCTCCACTGACAAGGTAAAGAGCTGCACAGAAGATGTCCAAACCGGCTCCCAAAAAATCCATGTCCATATTGGTCTTATTTTATGTGAATATAATGCCACCAAGTAATTAGCAATAAAAATACTGTGCAAGAACTGTCTATGCCATTAGGATTGAGTAATTTGGTCTTTAACCCATCTAGCAGCTACTGCAAGATGTACTAAGTGACTGAAACCCATATATCTCATTATAATAAATATTTTATAGATGACATCTCAGCCCAAATCACCTTCCATGACATTGTTTTCAAAGCCACTGGCAGGTGACGGTGATTTTGGTGACTGGTCACTGGAAAGGAAACCTCCTGTTGCCACTTTAAAATGAACCCATATTGATGACAATCAAGTGTTTTCATTTGATCCGTGTCAAACATCAACAGGGCAATAAACTGGTGCCCTTCTTCAATTTCTGTCAGTCAGAGGACGAAAGACCACTTCTTCCCCACTTTGGGTGCCTCTCCACCACTTCTCACCCTCGGGCTGATGCCTACTTGTGAGAAAACTCTCACAGTGGACATCCTGCTATATTTGTTTTGTGGAGAGGCAGAAGACTTTGCTATTTAAGGCTTTAAATCTGGAATTTTCATAAGTGCTGAAATTCACACCTTCGCATTTCTTCCTAGATCCCTGCTATATAAGGTGAGCAAAGGTAACCACACTGCTGATATTTGCAGTAGTCCTTCATCTCACTCCTTTCGGGACTGTTCCCATGCACATAAGTACTCTTCATCTCTGACGTCTGAAGGCAGCTCCTTATCCGTTCTTATGTGGCTGTGAGTGACAAAACATCAAAGAAAGCTTCCTAACTGTGAAATTTATTAGACAGGAGAGTAGAGTCCTCTGGGGGAAGTGTTGGAACAAAACCCCGTCAGAGGAGATTTCAGAGGGGATAAAACATTGTGGGCAGAGGTATAGTGTTACAGTCCTGCAGTGACAGGAATTGAGTGGGCACTTAAAACTACTTTTCATTCTCAAAAATAAGGCAGGAAATGGGAAGACCCTTCCCAGCTCATCAGGTGGGATGCCATCAAGCCATCATGCTATATGACTTTTTACATTAATTAATTGTATGCTCTATCTTTAAATCGCTTGGGATTGTCTCCATCCCCTCCAAGGAGGGGGGATACCTGAGTGATTAAAGCATCTGGGTCATTCATTCAAGTACCTGAGCAGACACGAGTAGAAGGTCATGCTTGATCCTTCTATAAATGGGTCACAACTATGCAGGCAGAAGAGTCAAAGGCAACCTGAAGTGATACTAGCCAAGCCATCTCCATTTGTGCAAATTTAATATGCCAGATGCAACTGATCTCCTAGGAAAAATTGAGGATGTTTTCTTCAAAGTTAATAGATTTGTTTGTACAATTATAGCCCAGTCAAAGCCGATCCATGACTAGTAGACTACCCCAGAGTCTCACTTTCCTCATGGCTAAATCCTTTCTTCTACTTTTCAACTTAAATTTATTCATTATCAATATTCTTTTGTTCTTTGGACAAAATTTTTCTTTAGCTGAAACTGCTCTTGCTCTCCACTGGTGCCCAGTGCCGATTTATAGATCACAGTCATGTTCCCTCATCCTTAATTGTGTTAAAATTAACAAGCCAAACTGTCCTGGTGTAAGACAGGCACTTCCATTTCCCAGATCGCTGTTAGGGAGAAAGCAATGAACAAGAAATGATTGCTCATTGTCTTCTTGAAAATAAGAATTAGTGACATTAGAGGAAATAACAAGGATCCATTTCTAAAGAAGCAAAAGCTGATGGGTTTCCCACATCTTGTGACTGCAGAAACCCCTGCTGCTGCAGACATACTGAAAGCAAACTGTAAGCAAAGTGAGTAGAAGAAGGTATGGGAGGAAATCCTGCAGAGGAAACAGTTGTTGGAAGATAGCGAAAGCAAAGATAATGTTTCCTGCTCAGGAAGCCTTTAAATTGAAATTTGCTGAAGACTGACAGGTTTGGGAGAACTATTACTCACGCTTATATTATCTTACACTCTTTGTTAAGCTCTTACTCTTGGTCGCCATCAGAAACAGGCTATTGCACTGCATATGCCTTTAGTCTGATTTTTTATGGCTTTTCTTTTCATGACTAATAGTTTTCCACTTAATCTCACCCAGTCTGAGTGAATGATTCTTGCAGAAGAATAACTAGCATGGCAGTCAGTATTCCAGAGGAGTTTTCAGAGGGTCTAGTACAGGGCTATTAAATCGTCACTCTTCCCCAATGAAAATATCTTCCCTGACACAGTACAGGCTTATGTTTTGGCTCATGGCTTTCCTGTGACCAGTCACTATGTTTACCTCTTTCTCCTGCCAAGTCATGACCCCAGACATTGTAGAACTCATTATTGGCCAAAAACATGTGAGTTTGCATGTTGAACTGTTGAATTTCATCCCACTGATGCTTCTCCAGCACTTATGACCCTTTCAATTTCCTTGTATGATATTTCAACCCACTCTGAACTGATCATACCTGCCACTCTCTGCAATCAGAGGACATTAGTTAACTTGTATGACCCTCTGGAAGTCTCCTTGTGATGGTAACTGTGGGGATGGAGTGTCACCATTATTCACACCCCCTTCCACCCTGCTCAGAATCAACACAGGCAAACAACAAAACTGTGTTTCATTGGAAAATTTAATTAGCCAAAAGCCTATGATGGTAATATTCACGTTTCCTTGAAGAATATAGTGGAAGTAATTGCTCTGATCTGGGGAGTCCTGGTCCTTTTCCTAAAAATAAAACTGGTATTTGTAACCTAGGCTTCCTAAGTCAGATGGAAATTCTATTTTTGTCTGGGTTTTTTTTCTCTATATTTTTGTTTGAAATTTTACACTTTGCTAATTTTGTCTTAACAAAGGTCAATCGTTGGAACCTCAGATTTTCATAGAACACAAAACTCATTTCACACTCGATTTTACTACGTCCTAAACAAGCTGAAGTAAGATTTTTTTGTAACTGTACATATAAAGATGCCTTATAAAAAGCAAAGCAACTATGGTTTATTTTATAGCATTTGCATCATTTTTAAAGCACCCTCTACTCACCCTTCCAGCTGATTTCCAATCTCGTATTTTTTAATCTATTACCCTAATAAACGTCTAATTTAACCCCTATTTTCCCTTTGTGTCCTTCAAAACTATCATTAACCACATGTCTGAATTATTTTTGTTCAAAAGAATTCATCAGAAAATGACAAGTCAACCCTAAGTAGTCAGTCTTTGCTACCTCAAAGGCCTTTGGCTATTGTTAAGTAATATCCCCCGTCACACGTTAGATAGACCAGCAGGCTGAAAAAAAACCCAAAAAAATACTTGTTATAACTACAATGATAAACAAAATCTGCTCTAAAGCTACTCTAATTGACTTTGGAGTTTAACACAACCCTTGGACTGACCTCTTTCTGGGCAAACATAAAAGCCAGAGCAATTATGAAAGTATCGGCCCAGGCTTAAATCCACATACAGATTTCCAGCTGAACATTAAATAACATTTGGTCTTTGAAAAATTGGGCACTACAGTCTTCAATCAGTTCCTGTCTCTCATCAGCTTTACAGCAGTGGGGAAATAAAGGACAAGAACTGGCTGGACACACGATGTCAGACAGCTGGATTGCTGACCTGTGCTTTCAAGGGCTGCTGCCCTGTTAGCCAGGGCATCAGCATTAAGACTTTAAAACCTGTTATTACTCACAGGAGATCAAAGACTTTTCTTTTATTCCCACAGAGCTTTTTCTCGCAGTGTACTTTGCCTGCCATTTAAATATTTTCACTCTGGACTTATTGCTTATTTTATCTGATGTGCAGATGAGAGGTTTTGGGGTTTTTTTGGCAATATGAGTTTCTAAGCATGTTAAAGCAGCCGCAAAATGTTGTGCTGTCTGTTATCCCAGCAAAAGTAAAATGTGTGATATTTCAGCTGTGGTAGGGTTGGTATTAATGAGATCATACATTTTAAAAGATTAGTATTAATTTTAATCCTCATGCAACCCTTTGAGGAAGCTTTGCTAAGCTGAAAAGCACCGTCTCTTTCTTCAATTAGACATCTTAAATATTCGTTCTCTTTTGAAATCAATTTAATAATTAGATATGCTAAAGGACCAAACTGAGAGTTCCAGTTTCCCATAACCATTTGCCATTAGTAGCTGTTCCTTATAGATATTGATGGGCATGGATGAGGGATTTGAGATTAGGTGAACATGTATCATAGTTTCTTCTCTACTTCCCACCACAGCTCATTCATTCTATAGCCTTGGAAGAGACTCTGAGATACTACTTTTTACTTTCTGTATCTTAGACAGGCTCAACCAGCTCACTCAAATATGATAAGCTCTCCTAGCAAGAGTCTTGTTAAAGGCAAAGATTACAAGCTCCCCCAAGTTAGTTCCCTTTTACATTGATCAGTGAGAGTTTTTGAACCAGCACAGCATTGCCTCCATTTCCTAAGCTTTTGGTTGACACCTCCTTCCTGGAAATGAGTTCATTCATCCAGGCAAAAATTGCTGAAGACCCAGATGGATGGGCACATGAATGTGTCTGTCCAGCAGCCATGGATGGTAGGAAGTCTCAGCTTCTCTGTGCAATACTTGTCTATGCACAGTCTTTGTCAAAGATGCAATCACCCCTCTTCATCTGGTGACATTGTGCAACCAAGACCTCAGGAAGGGCTCTGAGAGAGAAAATTCTGCTCTGCTAAATCCTATGCTTCTGCAAGTGACCCGCCTTCAAATACATAAATTTCTGCTGCTGAGGTCTGTTCTGTATACAATTTTGGAATGAAAATGGCTCAGTCTATTGAGAGTTTCCCATACTGTGTCTGGGTGTCAACTAGATGGAGAGGAGACTTGAGAGCCTTGGGACAGGAATCCCGTACTACACAGAGAAGAACACATAATCTTTGCCTCTCTGATACAACTGCTGGAGATTTTTATAACAATTGATACTTTTCTAAAACAAACAAACAAAAAAACAGAAGGAATATACTTTTGAGCTTTCTTGTCGGTGAGATAGAGAAAAAAAGGGTTCCTTAGAAATGCCCCACTATGTTCAATCACATTTAAGGACAGGAATCAGCAAGTTTCCTCACTTACACACAAACATGCATAGGCAGTTCCTGTTGAACAGACTTTGTAAACCTAGGCAAAATAAAAGCCTTGAATTCAGGAGAACAACTGTTTCCATTAATCACTGTAATAAAAAACCCACAAATTTGGCAATGCAGTTTCGCTCAAATTCCTCCTCAATGCCCACTGTCACTGCCACCTCCAGCATTACTCAGACGCTATTATTTTACTATTTATTGCAGTCTCTCTTAAACAGGCATCTCCTTATTGCATCACAAAGGAAGTTAATGAATCAAACTATCAGTGTTCTTGGAACAGATCTTTTAAATGAAACGTTAGCTGAGAGGGTAAGGGTGCACTTCTTTGGCCTAGAAGTTAACCTCCAGTTTGGAAAAATATAAAAACTGAATATCATAAATAAACCTTTAACTTGGGTTTAATGGACGCTGTCACTTTGGGCTGCTGCATTCATCTATTAAAGAGAAACTTAAGGAGCTTTGAAATGGGATCAATTCCACTGTCATATAGTTAATAAAAGTGAATAATTGTTTACTTATAAATTATACTCTGTGTGGAATAGACATCAAACAAGACAAGCTCAGCTAGGTGACTGGCTATTGTATTCAAAGACAAATTGGCATTTTAACAAATATTTTAATTGATGCACCTCCCTTGGGGGATGGCTATCCAAAAATGCAATCTTGGTCACTTCACATGAAGTAAGTACATTCACATTTGAGGATAAATTCTGAAACCTGCATACTGAAAACTTTCCTTGTAAATCCTATTACCTAACATAAAACCAAAATGAGTTACATGAAGTTCAACTCTTTGAAGGACTAAGCACATTTGGTCCCTTCTAATTTAAGCTAGCATTTGCAGCAATCAGTCTTCTGGAAGGAGACTCACTAGCTTTGGAATCACCTTCCTCATCTTTGCCATTCCTTGAAGGATTCTTCTAGTTCAAGAGTAATTTCAAGGATTTAAATAGTAATGCCACTAGAGCTGCTATTATCTCTCTGAGCAGTAATACAGGCAAATACAGCAACTGCAAAAATAGAAAAATAATTCCTACATGCATCTCATGCTTATTAAATCTCATCATGGCATACTGTGATTAATCTCTTGCAGACAGTTTCTTTAATTCCCATTTAAGGATAAATATCTGTATTTCTTCATAGTAAATACATAAGGTTTTGCACCACCTCACTTGTGACACAAATTAAAAGTAAGCCATGAATTGATAACAGTTACTTTTGTTCCTCTACATATCAGACATTTCAGAAATCCCACACCAGATGAGCTGACCATTCTCACTCTGTGTTTTGTTAGTTGGTTGAATTTACATATAGGTTAGTTTTCAATGTCTTTTGATCACATTTTAAGGACTAGGTCTAAAGGTGTTTCAGGATATACATGTCTTGATGCCTGGGATGTGGTTTTAAATAAATATCTTCCTTCAAGTAGCCTGTCATTCTCATCTATTACTGCCCTTCAGTAGAAAGCATGAAGCTTGCTTGAGTTCCTACATGCTTCTGTATTTGCAATCTCCTTACATAACATTTCAAGTAAAATGGAGGAGGAGGGGGATGCAGATACAGAGAGAAACTCATTCCTGCTGTTTTTTGCATTCAGTAAAGTGCACTTGTCTGATATAGGGACAATGGTTAATGTTGTTGTCTCTGTCTATGTACTCTTTCTTCAAGAAACTGAAATTAAAATTTCCTTTCATCATCCACTCCTCCCTACTTACCTATTACATGTCATTAATAAATCATAATATTACACAGTATTACTCTGGGAGCAAAACTCTTCCCCTAGATCATGCTTTGTTGCAGCCGTGCTGCCTTTCCAAATGAACGTGCCAGATCTATGGGTTTATCTCTGCTGTGTGTAACACTTGTTCTGATTGCTTGACCTCAGAGCCCAGAGATGAATGTGGGTGTCTTGACACCCACTTACAATAGGCTCTTCCAAAGAAGCTGTTTAAGCCCCTGACAACATGAGCCACTAGACCATCACCAGGACATCAGCTGAGCGGGATGAATGCAACAAAGTGCTTCCACTAGTTACCACCTCAGCTCAGGTCAGGACCATGGGGGAAACCGGAGATGAGACAGTGGAGTGGCTGAGCAGTGTGGATGATGATGTACAGGCACCAAGGTGACAGAGAGAAGCATCCTCCCTGCAGTTACCCTGAGAGGTGCAGAACAGCCCTGTGGTCCAAGAGGCTCTGTTGCATTTCCTAGTATGGTTCAGCAGTGGCACAAAACAATGATGTCACTGTGTCAGTTCCAGCTCAACTGAGGAGAAATTAGAAGGTATTCTGTTGGCTGCATGGTGGCATCTGGTTTCCTTGCCATCTTCAAATTTGTGTTGCTAAATATGGCACTGAGTCTCCTTGGAAAACACAAAGGGGAAGAAAAGTGAAGCTGCCTTCCGTATTTTTTCCCAACTCCCCTTCCCCTGGAAAAGCCCTCTCTGAGCTGTGGATATGGCATCCTTGGAGTTATCAAAAAATTTGATTAATAAAGGAAAATAACAAAGTATTTTGTCAGGAGTCACACCAGGCATATATCCTTTAATAACATATATAGACATGCTGCTTGGTAATGTCACAAAAACTGCACAGGAATTGTGCAGTTTGCCCAGGCAGAGGACCAGCCTGTGGCCCTGCTCTGAGCCTTTGCCAGCCCAGGCAAGGGTTTGATCTTGGGTGCTGAATGACTCTGCTGATGTCACTGTAAAAGCAGGAAGGAATTGCAGTTTTAGTGAGCTTTGTGCCTGATATTTGGTAAAGCACCATCCATAGCATTCCACCGCCTATGGAAATGTTTTCTCTGCATCACAATTTCACTTATCTATTATTAATTTCTTTTCCAGAAGATAAAACAAAGGTATCATTGCTTGCTGTGAAAAATATGGGCAAGAAATGCATCTCGAGGGTTGTTTTTTACTTCACATTATTTTTATTTCCTTTTAACATCCAGGAGCAACAGTAGCCATGTGAATTCAGCTCCTCTGTTCTCCTATAATCTACCCTTTGATGTTACTAACTGGCAAAAACATATTTCTAATCAAATATAGTCTCTCATCCTTAATCAGCTCAGCTTTAAAATGCAGATCAATGAGATAAGAAAGAGATGATTTAATTAGCCCAACCTCAGCAATGTAACAGCATATTCTCATTTACAGAAATAAAGGGGAGCAAGAGGAAAGAGATTCATCATCATGAAAAGACTGGGGAAGGTAGAGGAAAGCAGGATATCTCCTGTGTTAGCAAAGGGTGATTTTCACTCTGGCTAAAGAGCCAGCACATACTTTATGAGCCATTTAAATAACACTTAGGCCTTGTGCTTTGTCCTTTAGCCTAAGGATGAATTTCTTTCACTATGTAGCAATACTTCTGGAAATCATCACTCTTGGGTTTAATTGATGAGCCAGAGACAGCTCCCACCACTTGTTGAATAAAGAAGAGGAAATATGGCAGCAGAGGCACAGCAATAATGCACATTTATAGAACTGCTTGGGAAACTCACCCACAGCCAGGCACTCTTAATGGAGAGGCACCGAGCTTTAATGGGAACAGCACAGGGTGTTCCTCACCCTGCTACTGCCTTACTGCGTGTCCACAGACAGGTCACTTCACTCTTGCATTTTTGGGGGTGTGGGTGTGTTTTGTTTTGCTTTGCTTTCTTCCTCTGTCCCATCAGGATTTGGAATTTCCTGCAGGGTAAATCTCTTCCTTCTGCCACAGCACAGGGGACCTTGGCACAACTGGAGCTCTGCAATATTGCTGTACAACTGCTCAAAGAGCAAAACCAGTGCAGGTTCTCAGCTTACTCTTCCTCCTTTGTGACTTCAA
Source organism: Pseudopipra pipra (assembly GCF_036250125.1). NCBI lineage: Eukaryota > Metazoa > Chordata > Aves > Passeriformes > Pipridae > Pseudopipra > Pseudopipra pipra. Next base: position 7,138,371 of record NC_087549.1, read on the forward strand.
AGCAGCATAAATCTACCCTACCTTCACCAGCCCTGAGTAACCTGACTCCAAATGCTCCTCCATCCCTCTGTAGCATGGGACACACTGGATCAGATTAGCCCAGGCTTGGTCAATGCAAGTGGAGAAATGCTGCCTCCTCCATGCAGAGCACCTAGAACACTTCCATGGCCGCAGCAATCTTGTAGAGGCTTCAACAAGAGGAAAATCAGACCTGTAAATGTCCAGCAAAGGTTTTCAGATGGGCTCCAGCACTGGACTTGGGCTCACACACAAACCTTTGGAGTGGTGTGCCTTGATATTCACACTGTTTCAAAGTCAGGCCAAATCCACACAGATAAGGGTATGCCAGCTCCTAATTTGAGTTCCAGGGATGAAGTTTGTCTTCAGTCATGCCCATCCATCATTTTGAATGGAGCTAGCTTGTGACATCCACATTTGGTAGTCTCTGCCTGGGAGATAATTGCTCATCACTGAGGAGAACTCTCAGGGCTGAGATAACCCTCAGGCACTTTCTCCTCAGGGATGGGAGCACCAGAGGCAAAGCAATTAACAGAGCAATTAAGCCACTATCTCTTTTTTTATTCTCCTCATCTTCTCAGACTTGTGCCAGTCTCCAGTGCCTTTAAAAACAGCAAGGAGAGGTCCTGCTTTCTAGAGGGATAGTCTCCTCAGATAAGCAGGGCTGAGATTAGGCTCTAACCCCCATTCCTGACCCTTAGGAGAGTCCCTGTGCTGCATGTCACGTTGGGGAGTGCTGCCAAACAATGCTCTGTGCTGCTTCTCTTGCTGAGCGTCAAAATCTGTGGTGTCAAGGGTGGCCCTCAAGGCTGTAGAAACACATCTTCTTGGGGCTGGGCAAGTGAAAGAGGTGACTACCAGTAACTCAGACTCAAGTGGAGAGATACCAGTCTCCACACACCTCTCCTGCCTGATAAACTGCTTCTGTGGTCGTTCCCTGGCATGCTTCACTAGCAGTCAAATGGATTAGAAAAAGGCTTGCTGTTTGGGCTGATGGAGTTGGGTCCAGACCCCAAAACTCATCATCAGCCTGGGTTTGTTGGACATGGCTTGGCTACTGAAAACAGAACCAGTGGCCATTTCAGTTCCTGAGAGCCAGGAGACAGTAGTGGTTACTTAGAGCTCTTCTCTTCCCTGTGTTTTTCTCCCCTCCATCAGGATGGTCTTCCAGGTAATAAATCAATCTTTCCATAAGCATTAGACGAGGGTATCCTTACTCTGTGGTTTCCTGAGAAAGCTTTACACAAAATATATTGATACAAGTTCACACGCACAAAGGTTTATAAGCTGTGTCCATAGATGATGCCATTTATTAACACTAAAAGTCACAGAGTCACAGGATATGTCAAGTTGGAAGGGACCTACAAGGATCATGGAGTCCAATTCCTGGTGCTGCACAGGACCATCCCCTGTGGTCACATCATGTGCCTGAGAGTATCATCCAAATGCTTCTTGAACTCTGATAGGCTTGGTGCTGTGACCACTTCCCAAGTTACTTTGGCGGTGAAGAGAGAGACAGGAGAAAGAGAAAACTCTGCCACAGTCAGGCCCTCCCACCCCTCTGGGCTGCTTATCCCCAGTGTCCCTGCCCCAGTGTGGCCCTTTCCCCAGCTGCAGCCCTTCAGGGATAGCTGTTCCTGCTGGGGCTCTCCACAGCTCCTGCAGGAAATTGGGCTGTGGAGCTCAAGGATCTTCAGTGATGCAAAGGCCCAAGGCCCCTTGGCTCTCTGGAGTTTGGCAATGTCGTGGACCTTATAGTGGTTCGCCCCTACCTTGTCCAACAGCTTGGTCCTAAATTACAACAGCCCGAAGGACGTGGGGCCAGGCTGCAAACCCTCACCAGAAGGCACTGCCTTTGTTCCTCCAGAGAGGCACCTGTACTGGCAGAGCTTAGTCAAGTCACCAAATAACATCTTGGGCACCCAAAGAAAAATCACCTTCTCTTTTCAAAGCCTTGAATGAAGTTCTCCATCTGTGACTCCTCATCGCTGAGAAATCTGCAGGGTAACAGTCGCCCCATCCTTAGCACCTGAAGCCTGCACGTCCCTCCATTTAGAGGGTGCACAATGCTTTTGTTAATTAGAGCCTTAGTTTAATATGAGCTGTCAAAGTTCACTTAACTTCAATTAATTGTTTCTCCTGAGCTTAATTTCTTTAGTTAAGTATTGATTAATCATTGCTTAATTATGCTGAAGTCTCACTGGGTGATATTTCAGTCGCATACTGCACTGCTTTCTAAAAATACTCCAAGAGTGATCAGATATCTTTTGTATTGCTATTATTAGGATGACTTTCAATATTTATCTTTTCATCCCTTATGTTCCAAAATGTATATTTAATGTGTTGTGTTTAATTCCGCTGGATTACAACTAATTTTTCTCTATGATGATAGGTCATACACCAGAATTTTAGTCTGCATGGTGTGAGGAGAAATGCTTAGTGTCTGGCATCCAGTATCCTACGCAGGGAGGAGGAGGAGTTTAGGGAATACAAGTGAATGGTCTTTACTGTGGCACAATACTAACATGTTTAAACAACCAAAATAGTGATGGTATGTTTTTTAATTTGTACCTTTTAGGTGACATACCACAACTTTGACTCAAATACTGTCTGTATTTCTTCAAAACTACAATGTTAGACCTGTGACGAATACGGACTTCAGACCAAGGCATCTCCAGTCTGTTCTGAAATATCAGGAAGAGAAAACTATTAAGTCCTCCACCTCTCATTACTGTCTCAACAGCTCTGTAATGTCTGGTTGGATTGCAAGTATCTTTATTTTCACAGATAAGTATAATAACTATTATTTGTTTCTGAGGTCTCTCTTGAATTTCAATATTTACCCAAATTAGAAGTTAAGTTTGATCTATGGTGAAAATTAAACAATTACTTTTTCCCCAGCAATAATTTCCCTGGAGTCTATTTAGGCATCTAATTTTACCTACTCATGGAAGTATTTTTTTATTATTTTTCTAGATGAGAAAGAGTCACTCCCCAGGGAACACTTCTTGGCTTGCTGTAGTTTTATCACAGTCAAGGGTTAACTTTCTCCCTTTGGTACAGGTTCACTTTTTCAGAGATCTCTAAACCTACTACTAAAGTTTAATTTTGATGATGTGCTATAGGAAGCATTATTTACTACTGTCATCCCAGATGCTCGAATGAGCACTGGTAGGAATATGCTATAAAGACAGTCATCAAAATGACATCCTTTTCTACTACATTTCACCTACTTGGTAGTGTAAACATCTGGCACCTTGGGATTGCACATCATTGCTACGTGAAAGAAAAGATAAACTGGTGAAAACACTGATTATGACATAGATCATGGGAAACACTTCTGTTCTCCTATGCTGAATGAAACAATACAGTGAATTTTCCAGAAAGGGATGGATGAATATTAGTCCAGGTTAAAAAAGTACGACAAAGCCATTGCTCAGAACTTGAACAAGTCCTAGTTAAAACATTTCCAGAGTACAATTTGGTTTTTGTTATTAACCTCTTATCACAACTCAGCATTTTTGGATTCTGATGAAAATCAGAAGCCCCACTTCTATAACATAACTTGGTTGTACTATATTTATAGCAATATATAACAAAGAAACTGAAAAGCAAGCCTGTTGTCAGAGGTCTCTTTGAAACTTCATCTAAACACTGTGTCCAGGTCATTTCTGCTGCAGCTGCTGAACAAACACAGGCCTGCCCTGACATTACTGGAAAAGAAGAAACAAAGAATTGGAAAAAGCAAGTCTTACCCTCCCTGCTTTCTGCAAAGGAAACTGAAGCACTGAGGCAAGACAGGCTAAATTTCCCAGTGTGATTTGGGGCCCTATTCATTAAAATGACAAGTCATTGATCTTAGTTACAATCCCCAGGATCCTGCCCCATGGAGCTCAAGCTCTGTTTGTGGAAGTGTATGACACCTGATGCACCTTGTGCTATTTCCTAAAAACAAAAATGTTCCCATTTCATCAGCTTTCTTGGTTTCAGCCACATTTTTACTGCTCGATATTATTTATTTATACTGTAACCAGGCTTAGCAGACACAGTCATCAACCTCAGCTGTATCAGGGGCTTAAGTAGCACAAAACAAACTTCTAAATCCAGATGTTAAAATGAGATTACTGAGGTGAACAGGCAGTTAATTGGGAAGTATGAGTTTATCAGGGCAATGGTCAGAAGGGATCAGAAGGGATCCCTGGTCAGAAGGGATCAGAGCTCCTCCAATCCCCTCCTATAGACTAAACCTAGCCTGATTAGGGTTAGGAGAGATGACTAAATGTAATATGCCTATGAATGTTTCAGACATTGTTGTTCTCTCTACCAAAGGAATACACACAAGGTCTGCAGTACCTCTTCCATCTGTCACATACACATTGCAAAAATCGAGCACAGTACCATGCAACCCTGTACTCAGTTATCTGCTGGAGCTTGCAAGTTTTACCTCCCACTGCATTAATAATGTGATGTCCCCATTAAAATAATAATAAAAAGATAAATAAATAAATTTAAGTGAAGGGAGCCATGGCTCATTTCTTTCAGCATATCTCCAAGTGAGCAGAATCCCTGGCTCCCCAGACTGGGCTGTCATTACCTCCTTTCTGCTTAGATCTCTGAACCACTTTTTTCACCCTCCCTGCTCATTTGAGAAAAGGGCAGAAGGACAAAAAAAAACCACAGTTGCCCGAGAACTCATACACAGAGAGTGGCATGTGGGAAGTCTGCTGCTCTGCTATGGATTTCTGGTTTCTTGGGACTTGTGGTCTGCGAGGCTGACTGGATTTCAGATACAACACCTTGTAGAGGAAGTGTTGTGATTTGTTGGAGAAAATCGTTCAGGCATAAGAGCAGAGAAAGAAGTTGTAAAAGTCAAAGAAGGGTCCTTGAGGGACATCAGCACTGCCTGTATCTATGAGTTCAGTGTGTATTCTCTTTTCTTGGCACTTTTGCTTTGGGCAAAACTATAATAGAAGCTTCTCAGCTTAGGCAGGTAAATGGGCCTGTTAGAATATCTGTCCTAAGATGCCTTTGTTATTAATAAAGAATCAAGTAAAAGCTGCAGGTCACCAAAACTTTGACAAACTTCTCACCCTAACAATTTTTCCCATTTTGAATGACACTGTGGAAATGACTGCAGTGCAATTTCCTTCCCTGCTTTTCAACAATATAATTGTTTCATTTGGATTTTGCAGATTGTTGATAACTAAATTAGTGGCTTTTTAACTGTAATTATTTCCCTTTCTGTTTCTCCATCTTTCACTTTACAGGGGCAAGAGCTTGGTTTTCAATCCTGCTATCCTGGTACCAGCAGTATTTTCACATGGGCTGGAGCAGAGTGCTGGTTTATGGGTGTTCTGATACAGCTTGGATGTGCAGGCTGAAAGGAGAAGAAGTGCAGATGAATCCTGAGGGATCAGAATGTCTCCACCTCAAACATATTAACTCTTCATCCTGAGTAGTCTTATTGATTTCAGTGGAAGAAGTTGTTATTGCAGGGTGTGAACAACATGTCAGAATTTCACCCTAAACATTTCACTTAGCAAAGGAAGCCACGATGCAAAAGAAAACAGACTCTGAGCTGCCGCAGGATACAAAATTTGCAGTTACAATAAGAGCTGGGAAGACTTTTGCTTCTTTATGATAGTGCCAACTTATTGAAAGTGTTTAATAAACAGCAGTAGCTCTGTCTGAATTAAATGAAAGACGCTCGTGTACAAACTGAGAGTCTTCTAATCCTTACAGCACCACAAATAATTCAAAGAAGTCTTGAAGTGCCACGATAATGGCACAAGAAGATGGTTATCTCTGTATTATTGGGTTTGTGTACATCAAAGAATGCTCTGTGGGGAAAATAATGTTGCATAAAAAACCAAACACATTTCTTTCAAAAAAGCAGACAATTAAAATTATCCAGAAGTTAAAGAAAATATGGGCTAAAAATATTTTACCTTTGAAAGTCTACATTGCCTTTAAAACAATTTTATGGTGGATATTGTGGGCTCTGGATTAACATAAGTGACTGATTGAAAATCTTTATAAGGATGTTAAGATTAAGGACACAGCTCTTAAGTTCTACAAACACAAAACTGATTTCAAAGGAATCAAATTATGAGAATGGATGTCCATGAAAGAAAACCAATATATTCATAAAGGCCTTTTTCACCCGTCAAGACATAAAGTGACAACTACTGAACTTGTCATCTGATTTTAAAATTGTTTAAATTAAAGATTATGGGGAAAACTGAAAGGGGAAAGAATGAAATTGAAGCCAGCTGTACCTGTGGTGTGATTACATTGCCTCCAGTATAGACAAGGCACTGGTTGATCAACTTTTGTGTTGTAATTTTGGATGTATATGAAGTAAAGAGAATGTGGTGCTGAATGAATGACTGGAAAGTGTACAGGGTAAAATCCACCTGATACAGTGCCAGTAAAATTTGGAGGTGGGGGAAGGGAAAGAAAGCATTTTATGTCGTTATAGAAGAAATAACAAAACTGGGCATGCTCTAAACCACTGGTAGCACAAAACACTGGGAAGAAGAGCTGCCCCTCAGGGGCTTTTATCTCTCCCAGAATGATTCTGTACCTTTCCTAGGTGTAGAAATTTGAGTTCCTGCTGATTCAGGGCCTCCTGATGCCTTGCATAGTCCCAGAACACTCAGGGTGCAGATGCAGGGGGACTGCCTAACTCTCATTTCTCTAATAATCATACTGCTGGACACAGAATGGGAAAAAATCCCAAATGTTTTGTGCCTGCCTTGTTCTCAGGAACAGAGCTGTGCATTTTCCTTTGTCCCTTACACATATAAAGTCATACCCTCATGTACATACTGGGGCAGAAACATCAGCAATAATGTATGACAGGTTTTACTCCATATAGAGAGACATTGACATATAGCATCCACTTATTTCCTGTCATACCTTTAGATCAAGGCTAAACGAGGTGAAAAGAGAATAGATTTCCAGCCCTTGTAAACTCACAGGGCAAGCTGAATGGATAAACTAAGATGATTCACCGTCATATATTATCCTGGTGTGTTAGAGTTGGCTACATAATAAGTTCATGGCCAACTCAAAATGAGTGCAAAGGTGAATGCTTCCACTGTGATTACTCGGCTAAAAAAATACATGTTGGTAATGCCTCTTCTGCCCTTTTTCACCATTTAACTGCAGTATTTTAGGGTTAACAATGGGGAAATACTGTGTACTTTTCAGGGAAATCTGACCAGGTATATTTTTCAGAGATAAATTACTTAGAAAGAGAGGGAAAATAATATCCATATTGAAAATGACTCCTTAATGTATATGTCCCTGTTGGGCCAGGTTAAAGGATATATGGGCACACTTGCACATAGATCTGTAGTTCCTGCAATCCTTTGACTGAAGGAGAATCTCAGCTTCTCTCTGTCAAGTTGAAGGGAAAGATTAAGTAGGAAATTTTAGTTCACGTGCTTGGCTAGAACAAAAAGTTTCAAGAAAATAAACCTGAGTGTGTCTGCTAATGTGTCTGAAGGCATTGTTGAACTGAGACAGCAACTCAGAATGGGGTCATCTGGCACACTCATTTCTACAGGGTCCTAATTCTATAAGCAGATGTCCTTTAAGAGCTTTTAAGGAGCTAGTCCCCATCACCCCTAGCAAATGACTGTGCAACAGAAGAAGAGGAAAAAGAGAAGGAGAAAGGATGCAGGAACTGATTCTTTTGACACAGAATTTCTCACCTGCCACTTCTCCCTCCTCTAAGGTTAAGGGAGTCTCTCCCAGCCCATCTTTATGATGAGTATGAGGACCATTTCATTGGAAAAGCATGTCCATCAACCAAAAATAAGCTCATGGCTACAAAACCTGGACCTCAACCACTGTTTATGTGTGGGTTGAACTACTTATGAGGCTACACTCAAGTTGCATTTTGATACCCAGCTTCGCTCTTTGGTTTCTGGAGCACACATTGCACTGATCTGGCTGTGGTCCATTTCTTTTGAGTGTGACTAAGGAGCTGAAAGAGCTTCCAAATAGACTCAACTAATGTTTTTCACTGTTAATGGATCTTGAAGAACTACCAGATTCATTATAGAAGTTGCTCTTTCATTCCTGGTCTCCCCAGAAAAAAAAAAGAAAGATCAGAGCACTTTGGAAGACAATCTGTTTCCATCTTATATCTATGGCTGGTTCACAGATTCAGGAGGATCAGATAAACATCCTGGCTCTTCCATTCTCCACTAATACTAAATTACAGTGTGTTAGAAATTTTTGCATGTCATGTTTTAAGCAGCTTACAGTGAGAGAGACTAAAATCATTTCACTTATTTATAACAGTTGCGGTAAATTTTAGGGTAAAGCAGGAGGCTTTACTGGACAGCAGTATGTTGTTTCTTTCCCTCCTCAAGTTAGGGCTATGGAACATGGGGAGCTGATATTAGGTTCTGGCAATTTAACTCTGTTTAGCAAGGTTCTTAATAATCTCTGCATGTATATCACAGAGAACCTTTCACATATTCCTTTAAATAATTCAAAGCTGCTCCAATATTGTATTAAATAATTCAAGAATCAGACAGGCTTTGTGATTAATGATATGTACCTGGAATTTCTGCAAAAACAGCAAGAAGTCAAAGTATGCTCTAGATACAAGTGTCCTGGCACCACATCCTATCTACTCTTTGCCAAGGCAATAGTATGTATTGGAAAATTGGAAAAGCACCTGCTACTCAATGGAAAACTGACTCAGGCCAATGGTTAATGTGGCTGCTGAAAGAGTTTGTTCTTTCTGACAGACAAATTTGCCCGAGAACCTCTATTTTTAATCTTCACCAATAGCATTTGTGCCTGATGTGAAAATTAAATGGAGATATAAATAATTCTGCAGGAGATGAAGGTTTCTCCTCGTATTTTACCAGTCTTAATTTGAGAGCACGGAAATGGTTTGTTTTGTAAAGCAAAGCACATAAGCTTATTTTGTACGTTAGTGTAATCCTAAAGGGCTTGGGGGTTGCTGCTCTTCCCACCTGTGCTTGGGTCTGCAGTCATGAAAAGTACCTGGAGAGTCTGTTGTCCTTCTCCATTTGTTTTTAGAGGAAGATGCAAGTGGAGCAGCATTATTAAGGAAAAAAAACCCTAAATACTAGAATTGCTGAATTTTCCCCCTGTTGACACAGCAACAACTTTTCCTCCTTAGTATAGTTGAAATTATTCTGCTTTAGATAGTATTATCAACATTTTTGGCTAGGAAGTGAATAGATTTCTGCAAGCTCAAGGTATTTTTTGGTTAAGGGGTTTCTCTAAAACACAAGGTAAATCAACACTATATTGGGGTAGAAATAAAGCAAACAGACTCTCCTAAATATCCCTTTTTAAAATAAAGGATATGTTAGTGATTAGAATGGAATACCTAGCAAGGAGTTCACAGATATCAGCACTATTGGAAATACTCTGTAGATATCTTTATAGTAGTCTGCTATTGGACTGCCAGCCCAGACACTTTACAAACATCAAAAGACCCAGGTAATTTTATTGGATTTGGGATATTTTCAATAGAAAGACTCCACAGGGGATACACTGAGATGTTTCCAGCTTTAATATTTAAACACATTCAAGACTTCTAGAGGAAGAGAGAGGGAAATAAAGAGGGCTGCTGCTGTGGCAACTGCATTTGGCATGCCATGGCCAGTATATTCCCCTATATATGCCTCTCTGCCCCAGCAGGGCTGCAAGGATAAAGTGAGGGACCAGACTGGATGAAACGCATTTTTACAGATGCTGCACAGGAGATATTGACATCAGATGTACAGGCTGGGGAGGGGGTAATTGGGTTGCTTCTTGCCCTTTTTTTGTTGTTTTTTGGTTTTTTGTTTTTTAAGAAGGTACATCTCAGAAAGAATCTCAGGTATTTAAGGGCAGGGACAAAAGTCAAGGTGTATCAAATGACCAGATATCTAAAACAAATCTCTGTATACACATTTGCATTTAAATAGAAGAAGCCATTGCAAATGGCCTGCACAATTGTTTATTTCAGTGTTTTTGAGGTCCATGCTACAATAAACTTCAGCATCTTTTTTGCTTAGGCTGGCTGCAAAATGCTGCTCACTGTTTCTTAATAAAATCAAAGCTTGGAAAGATGACCAATTAGAGTGTCTCTGGGAAAGTCTCAGGGGTGAATTTATTTGATTCCCTAAATAAAAGGGTAAGATTCTAATTTTCTATCCCTGTGGATTAATCAAAAGAGGTCATAGCATTCCTTTTGTGTTTCAGGGCACTGCAGGTGGGAAGGGAAGAGAGAGGATATTGTATATCAGCCACGTTTGGGTTTCAATGGAGAGTCTACCTTCTGTAAAAAATGAATAATTCAAGCACCCACGCCCCATAACCATTTAAATTAAAATCTTTCTGTTATTATAAAGTGATGTCTCAAAGGAATAAATAGAGTTGACAAAAATAGTCTTCATCAGGGTTGACACTGATTACACCAGACTGAACTCCCTCATTCATGGGGCTCGTCCACCTTTAAATATCATCATGAGATGACACCTGTCTATCCTGCTGTCAGTCTGAACAGAGAATAGATCTCTGTTCCCAGTGGCTTCTTTTCCTAGTAAGACCAATCCTAAGTCATAAAGTACAGAATGACAAGTCTTAAAGCAGCAAAAATGGAATGATTTCTTGTTGCTCACTCACTTGTTACTCATAGTAACAAGGAGAGGGGAAACCACTAAAGAGGGGAGTGAGAGGGAACTTCATGGCAGATAAATTTAAAACAAATAAGATGTTGGATGTTGGTTCTGTAAAAATAATTTCCGCAAAAGACCATGTAGAAGAAAGAAGTGACATTTCTTTACTGTGACAATTCTTTACTGTGATGGTGAGGCACTGGAACAGGTGTGGTGGGGGAAAACAGTTTTCCCCCTGAAGTTATAAAATGGTAAATCCCCAGGGGGTGGTAACCCTTGGGAGTTTTATCCAATGAGCGCTTTTGCAAAATATAAACATATCACAAGCAGAACGGAAGAGAAGGTAGTGGTAGTTGTTGTTGTAGAAGAAGTAGCCATGTTGTAGAACCACGAGCAAGGGGCTCGGAGCCCCTTGGGGCCTCTGGGCCCCTCCCCCAGCCCCTGGCAGGGGGGCTGCAGGGACTTGGAACAGTGTTAGACTGGGCTAAGTACCTGTAGCTAGAAAGCTGGAAGTTTTCTCCACCATGAGTGAGCAGAGACAGAGCAGCAGCAGGAGCAGTGTCCAGAGACTGTGGCTGAGAGCCAAGAGATAACGGAGAAGCAGCAGAAACAAACATGCAGCCAAGGAAGACACAGAGTTGTTCGAGAGAGAAAGAGAGCCAGCAGCAGAGAGAGAGAACAAGACGAAGCTCTACAGAGTTTCTGGGGTAAGAACTGAACCAAAAGACCCCAAAGTCCTTGGAGACCCCTCCTAGAAGGGAGGTGTGAAGTGCAGTAGCACTGCAGAGAGGAGCTGAAAAGCTCAGGTATCCTGGAAAGCTGGACTAGGACAGCCAAAGGAATGCAGAGGGGGTGACCTTGGGCCCTCCCCTCGCCGCTGCTGCCAAGCTAAGCTAGCAGCCTGAGATCAGAGCACAGAAGCTCTGATAGAACTCTTGAGGCAAAGGCCTTCAACTGAAAGCCACCCGAGATGTTCTGACTCAGGGGTGAATCCCCTGAGGAAGGGACCTTCATGGCGGTCTTACACCCCATGATATGACGTGGTGAAGAGAGTTTTGTCCCTGCTATGCAGTCCACAGAAGAGAAGACCCTCGCTTGAAGACGATGGGCCGAGAGGCTTGGATACACCCCCTCGTGTGTACTGGCAGAGATCCAGCTACAGCTGCTGCATGGAAGAGAGAGAGATAGACTGCTACTCTGAAGAGAATGCTGCTCTGAAAGTGGAAAGGATATTTCCTTCTTCCCTCCTGGACTTTTATTTGGAGGGGAGAAGAGATTTGATCCATTGTAAATACTTGTGTCATGGTAGAGATAGCTAAGATTGTATATAATGTATTGTAGTATTTATTTTGTACAGTCATTGTAATATATATTCCCTTTCCCCCATTTTGAGTCTCGTGTAGTGTCTGGAAAAACCATCTCACACTGGGTTGAGATGTGGGAAGGGGTTTGGACTAGGGAATTGGATTTTAGAGCTCTCAAACCATGACAACAGGTTCCCCAGAGAGGTTGTGGAGTCCCCAAGCCTGGAAGTGTTCAGGGCCGTGCTGGATGGGGTTTGAGCAACTTGGTCTAGTGGAAGGTGTCCCTGCCCATGGCAGGGGGTTGGAACTACATGATCTTTAATGTACCTTCCAACCCAAACCATTCCATGATTCTGTGACAGAAAACATTGTCACCTCCAATGCTTTGGATAAATCAGCAGTGGTTAATTCATAGCCAGCTGCCTACCAAGGACAACTGTCTACGTGTGTCTGTGCTTCACAAGACTGGTCTGCTGGCATATGTGGTTTCATTTTTATTGTCGATTGTCCATCTTTCAAGATAACCGGCTCAGTAGACCATAGGTACTTCCATATCAAGTGAAGACAAAGGCCTAACTATCCCTGAAGCGGCTGTCATAAGCAAAAGAATGTCTGAGAAAAAGAATCATCCTGTTGAGAAACCACATCGTGGCTGGCCTCTGACATGGTTCATCTGAAACAAAGATGAGAACAGTATTCAGCATTTCTGAACTAGCCCAAAACGTCTTTCCTTAGTCAGAAAACAATTTATTGTTTCCTGATGGCTTCCAGTTGTTTCATTAAATTTCTACCACTGGGAAAAAAATATTCCAGAGCGTGATTGTTCACTGAAACAGACTTTTTTTCCCTATTTTTGCTGCAGTTCATATTTCATTGCATTACAATAAATTGACATCGTGCCCCCATGCCTCTTTCTGTTAGAGAGTGCCTTGTATATTAACAGTTCATTTGCCACAGAACAGCTTAACTGGCCACCTCTGCCCAACAGCACAAAAGGGAGTGCTCTGTGATACAAACTGACATACCCTCAGGGCAGCATATACATTTATTATTTAATTCCCTGTGGGTTATTTCTTACTATTAGAATGGTTTTCTGTGCTGGTAGGAAATTCTATTTCTGATCGGGTATGGACAGCTCAGATAAAGTGCCTGCCTGCCTGCCTACACTCCTTTTGTCCTTTGCATAGCAAGTCAGGTAGGGCAGCCTCCTGCCACCAAATAGCCTCACTGCCTTGGACAAGAAATGTAAGAAAACAAACACATTTCAGGGCCCCACTTTACAGCTGCTGCCAGACTCACTCCTGGCAGACAGTGTGGTCATGATGCAGTAAAAAAAAATCTAAATATACATACCTATATATATTCACATATGTATTCACATATTGCATCCATCAGCTCACAGGAAACTCCAGTCTTATATGGTGTGGCTTTTTGCCATTACCCAGTCTCTTTCCCTGTGTGCCATTTTCACTTTGAAGAGCTGAAGGTGCACTGCAATTCAGGCTCTATTATTTAGGAACTGTATGGGTATAAATGAAAGGAGGGATTCTGAGCTAACTCCAAATCTAAATTAAGTTACACTCACCAAAGAACACATTCAAAAGTAGCAGGAGCACAGTCTTCATATTTTGCATGTATTTAAAAAGAACCTTCCCCATTTTGGGTCTAATAACCTGCTAGTCAAGAACTGCAGGAAAGAGCTACAAAGGATTAAAAGGGGTTTACATCTCTCCCAGCTCCTCGGGCAGCTGTGCTATGCCATAGCTGCACACATTGCTCAGACAAGATATAGTAGCAGGTAACTCTCCAATCTTTGGGCCACAGCATACCCTGGCATCCAGCAATCCCCTGGTTAGTCTGGGTTTTACAGGAGAAGCTAAATCCTCTAAGCTAAGTCCTTCTAAGGAAAAAAAAAAAGAACTCTTTTAATAAACAAATAAATTTGACAACAGGATTATCTGAGCTTCTGGGGTTAGCATCATGCCTTTCTCAGAAAGGCACTAAGCATACCTAATTAACACTGTAAAAGAAACTACACATATTGGCTGGGTACTAAGATTTTCTTTGCACTAGTTGCATTGTCATGACTAAATAAAAAGGACTGATGTCTGGCTCTAAAAAAGGAGGAGGGAGAGGAGGTATGGTGAGAGAAAGGAATTACCCATTGATTTATTCTTTTACTTAACAGCAAAGGGGAATGAGCAATTTAAGGTCAGCAGCATATTGCTCAGCTGGCTTCAGATCCTGCAAAATTACCAGCATTGTGTGTTGCAATAAATTACATGCCTTTGTCATCCCTGTTTGTTTGAAATACGTGTGAAATGAAGAGGGAAATAGCTAAGACCAGCACTAAGGACAGCACTGATCTGTCTAGAAGGTGAACAGAGACAAAACAGTCTGTTTTGTCATTCCTGCTGATATGAAAGCCCCTTTAATGCACAAGCAGTCCCACTGCTGTTGTAACTACTTCCTTACAGAGGTCCAGCAGCCCTGGTACCAGGGACACACAGCCAGGTTGTTGCAGAGGGATACTGGAAATCCCAGCAAAGCTACTCCTCCCAGTTCTCTCCCTCTGTACCCCACTGACCCACCCCAAAGGGCCCATGCTTGGCTCTGTGTGCTGTCCTTGCACAGATTTGTGCTGCAGGCTACCCAGCCATCATGCTTGCAGAAACATTTACGCCAGAAGTCCCTAGAGAACTCACCCTGTGCAAAAGGTACAAGTTAAACATGGAGGTGTGGCTCAGCCAGGGTACGGCATCACACAGTGAGCAGGTTATTGACAGTCCAAGTAACTTTTCAGACTAATGACTCTCTCATCAGTCCAGGAAAACAGGTCCTGTTGCTCCAGAAGGTCAAACTGGCCTTTATTTTCTTCCTGGTGATGCAAGTGTTGATTATAGTGCAGTATCCAAGACAGGTAATTTATGTCAAAAGGTGGAGAAAGTGGCTTTGCTTATTGATGTGTTGTCATCGCAACATTCAGCCTTTCTGTTCATAGCTATTCACGTGAGTTACAGCAAACAATGCCTGTGGCTGGCATTAACCTGCTCCCCAGGCAGCTATTACTCAAAATGCACAATGGCCTGCGGGACACCAAGAGATTTGCCATTGCTCTATTGACCAGGCGCAGCCTTTTGCACTGCATGATGAAGTATCATCGAAACGACATTCAGGGCACACTCCTGGAAAAGCTGGCAGGCCATGGCTTGGACAGGTGCACTCTTGGCTAAGTTAAGAACTGTCTGGATGGCTGACCCCAGAGAGTGATGGTGCTGCATCCAGTTGGCACCCGGTCATTGGTAGTGTCCCCCACTGGGCCAATATCTTTACTGACGATCTGGATGAGGGGATCAAGCCCACTCTTAGTGAATTCCTGGATGACACCAACCCAGGTGGGAATGATGAGCTGTTGGAGGGTAGGAAGGTTCTGCACAGGGATCTGGACAGACTGCATCGATGGGTCAAGACCAATTGTATGAGTTTCAAAAAGATCAGGTGACGGGTTCTGCACTTTGGTCACACTAATCTCATGCACAGACTGGTGGCAGAGTGGCTGGAAAGCTGCCCAGCAGAGAAGGACCTGGGGGTGCTGGTCAACAGCCACTGAACATGAACCAGCGTGTGTGTCAAGGTGGGCAAGAAGGCCAAAGGCATCCTGGGCTGTATCAGCAATACTGTGGCCAGCAGGACCAGGGAAGAGATTCTCCCCTAGTACTCAGCACTGGTGAGGTCGCTTCTCAAACCCTGTATTCAGTTTTGGGCTCCTCACTACAAGAAAGACCTTGAGGTGCTGGAGCATGTCTGGAGAAGGGCAACGGAGCTGGGGAAGGGTCTGGAGCAAAAGTCATATGAGGAGTAGCAGGCAGAGCTGGGAGTGTTTAGCCTGGAGATAAGGAGGCTGAGGGGGGACCTTGTAACTCCCTACAACTGCCTGAAAGGGAGTTGTAGCCAGGTGGGGAGTTGGTCTCTTTTTTACCAAGTAACAAGTGACAGGGCAGAAGAACATGGCCATGGGTGTTTAGATTTGTGTTTAGAAGTTGTGCCATGGGTGGTTTAGATTTGATATTAGGAAACATTTCTTCACCATAGGTTGTCAAGCATTGGAGCAGACTACCCAGGGATATGGTTGAGTCACCATCCCTGGAGGCACTTAAAAGACATGTAGATGTGGGACTTGGAGACATGGTTTAGTGGTGGACCTGGCAGTCCTGGGTTAATGGTTGGATTTGATGATCTTAAGAGTCTTTTCCAACCTGAAAGACTCTACGATTCTGTATATGTTTGTCCTTCCCTTGCATATTCTTTCCTTATGGGCACCAAAACACCTCGCAAAGCAAGTACCAGGAAACTCCCCACTTCTTCATTTTAGGTTTCACTGGGCAATGAGAGCAAACTACCCTAATGCTACAGCTCAGTGAGCTGTTCAACAGTGTGAGCCACAAGGTATCATATGAGGACTGGAAATTTGCTGTTTATTGCCCCTGATCCTGTCAGCAATGACTTCAGTCTCATACTTCTCTGAATAAAAGCTTTTTTCCCCCAGCTCAGCCATGGGAAAGGTAAGAAATATCCTGCATGTCATTTACCCTTGTTTTGAAGAAAATAATTACACCTTTTACTGTGTGTCTCTTATCCCTCTGATTATGTGTGTAGAAAAATCTTTTTCTTCACTTTTATTTTACTAAGCAATACATTGGCTCTGTGGAGGACAGAACAAGACTCATCAATGGAGCTTTCTGTGCTGGTTCTGCAGATGTATTAGGATCTCCACATGCCATCTCGACTCCATACTAGCTGATTCTCTCTCTAAGAGTGGTGGAGGTGGGGATCCCCCACCTGGGGTTGCCACACAAGCTTTGGTCATTACTAAAAGCTTTTCCCTAAAAAACACCTTTCCTAGTTACTCTTCTAGTCCTTGGCTTGGTCCTTTTGCACACACACATCTACCCCTTGTTACTGTAGGGATTAGAGGCAATAGTCCCTTGCCACTGTACTGATTACACTTGTGTTGCTTCTTGCAGGACAGGCAGGAGAGGATCAGAGCTCAGGAAGAGTCTGTGTGTAATGGGCAGCCCTGTCGTGTGCTGTTTTTATCTTTGGCAGCATCCTTTCATGGCTTGTCTAGACAGAAAAACAGTGTTCCAAAAGCTCACAAGAGGCAGAAG
This sequence comes from Pseudopipra pipra, assembly GCF_036250125.1. Lineage (NCBI taxonomy): Eukaryota > Metazoa > Chordata > Aves > Passeriformes > Pipridae > Pseudopipra > Pseudopipra pipra. The sequence goes on from NC_087549.1 coordinate 7,155,522, forward strand.
GAGCAGTCATTGAAACCCTTCAACTGAATTTGATGGGCTGCTGCACCTCTCTACAAGTTCCTGCAGGCATGGGGGGAGCTGGCTGTCTCAGAAGCCACTGTCTCACCAACATATTCAATACTTGGTGCAGCATCAGCCTCTGCAGGAACTTACCTGGAGTTCCTGATTGTCTGGATCTCACTTCTGACCTGGGCAAACTCCAAATTTAGTAGGACCCAAGATCTTCAGCCTTGCACAGAGCAAGGAGCAGTCACTTCACGTGGCATCAAGGTACTTCCCATCAGGAGCATCTAGAGCCACACTTCCAAGCCCTCCCCTGGCCACATCCAAGCACAGGTTTTGAGAACCCTTTTAACTTGCACAAACAATGTAAATTGACCTGAATACGCCTATGATACTAGACATGCAAATTTATGGAGCTGTGACCCAGCCATCATGTTCCAGAGGAACATTTTCTAAAGAAGTCCTCAGCGTCATCCACAGTTTTGGAGGTCTAGAGGAACCTCTTCTTTCTAGAGCTACACAAAATATTTAGCAGACCCACTCACTCAAAATGCCACTTGTGCAACTGACTTCTGGAAACAGCTTTTAATTTATTGCAACAGCACAATTTTTCAAAGTTTCCAAGATTTTTGTGCATTTTAGAGTGAAAGGACTTTTATTGCCACTTTTATGTGTAAGCTGCCTACATCTCCACATTACTTGGGGTATAAAGCAGATGAGCAAAAGGCCTTTAAACTAGTGTTGTTGCACCTCTGATCTTGATTGATGTTGACACCAATTAGCAGAAAAGGAATCTTCCAGATAAAGGAAAAGAAGATTTTATTAAGCCCTAAATGCCAAGAGTCAGAATTCAATGCAAAATTCATTAGTGCTTATGGCAGGAGTCCTATCAGCTATTGCCAAGGGGTTAAAGGGAAATAAAAATTACATAAATAGGATTTTCAAGACTTTTAAATCCTAGGTTGAACAGTAAACGTGTTGGGGTGATTTCAGCTTGCTATTCTATACCACTACTTGTAAAGGCTGTTCTGAAATACTCACTAGTTTTAATCAGAGGCAGCTTCTACAGAAATCAATTGCATTCCACTGGATGTAAAGAAAAATAGAGGTAATATTTTTTCATTCACTTCTAAATCTATTTTTGTAAATACAACATTCTTCAGATAGAGGAAGAAGCCTTCACATAGGATAAATATAAATTTAAAATCTATAAATCTGTAAATATATGCATGGAGATACATATATATATATGCAGGATCAAAATCTCATTTTAAATTTCTGGCTCATGTACAGACAGTGACACAAAAATAATGACACTTGCCTTTGCAGACTTCTACCCTTAAACAATTGCTCAGAAAAATAAAAGAGCTTTGCAAGTTTCCTGATGTTGTATCACGAATAAATCTCAGTTTAACAAAGCTCTGAAACAATATTTGAAAGCTTTGTAAAAACAAAGACTAAATATGCTTTTATAAACTAGAAATGAGATTGTGACAGTTCAGAGTCTGGAGAACTCTGAGTGGCTGCTCTGTAAGAGAAGTGCCACAGCTGCCTGCTATTCTAATTCACAGCTCTTACAGGAACTACCTTTTGGAGCAGGAACAAATACTTGGGCAAGTTGTGGCAGTTCCTTCCCAAGGCCTGTGTTCACAGCACTCAGAAAGTTTCTTGGATTTTCATGTTCAGTAAATTGTGTTTTGTTTTCTAATGCCAAGCTCTTCAGCTTGGTAAGGAAAATCATAGGTCCCAGTTCCCAAATACCAGCCACCTGCCTGCCCAGAAACACACCCACAGGTTTTCATTCCTCTCTCTTTACAAGGTATCTGCTCTTTCAGTTCAAAGGACTGCACACACACACACTAATTCCTTACAATTCAATTTAGTCAACGGTAATTTAATTTCAACATGTCCTAAGACGTGTTCTTCCACTGAAAGAGGATCCTGATGACCATCAGTTTACATCTACTTGTCAGAAGCCCCACGGCAAATGTTGACTCTGAATTTTCCTTCCAATCTCATTTGCTGCATCAAATGTCATCAGAGCTTTTGACAGCAGCAACCTAGACTCAGAGCTAGAAATTTATTGCCATTTCTTGCTTGCTGTGGACATTAGGGATATAGTTTATATATCTCTCATATTCCAGGGCTAAGGATTGCAGTTCTCTGTTTCACTTTACTGGGGCAGTGCTATTCACCTGAAAATACTTAAACCCATATTTATTTTAAAAATTAAAGCATCCTTTTGTTATATTTGCATCATTTGCTCCTGCCCTGCAACTAACCATTCCCTCTTCTTTACTACATACCTGTTGTCCCCTGCTGCTTATGGCAGGGGTTCATTTTGTTGTTGTAGATTTGAGCAACTTGCCACACAGTAAGAGCTTTGTTCTCTGACTGGGGCTAAGCGCTAGTTTTATTTTTAAAAAACCCTTGAAGTTTGCTTATTAAAAAAGAAAAAACATCAAAAAAACAAACAAAGCCACCAAAAAACTACAAACAACACTGTACTCTGTTATTAAAACACATGTTCTGAAAACTGGTGAGCCTAGAAACTCTGATTAGGAAAAGGAGAATTATTTGAGAAATGGGGAAGTGGGATTTCAAGGAATATATTGTGTAGACTCCCACACTTATCTGATACTACATTGCCTAAGTTTCTCCTCAATCCTTCTCAACCATGTTATGCTCTCACAGTATTTACATGTTCTGCAAATGAAGACAGATTTCTGCTCATTGATGGCTTTTATCTAAGCTGCTCTGGTTTTTGGGTCTTGATCATACTTGCAATATACCGTTTTTTATAATAGCAAACCTTTTTCAGCTAAGCATTTAAATGTGAAGAGAGAGATCCTGTTCTGAGAGTAAAAACTATCTAGAAAAATCTCAGAGCAAGAGCTGTCCACTTCTCTAAAGGATCTCAGCAACAAAATAATGAGGAATCTCTGTCCAAGACTTAGAGGCTGTGACTGATCTCTGTGCGTGTACATAACAATCAAAAAAGCATCTATCCTGAGAAGCACTATGCATTATTTCAACCCCTGCACCTCTAGAAGGATCTCTCCTTCTGTGTTCACAGACTGTGTGGGATTGTTTGAGAAACTAGCAGATTAAAGGTATTTTTGTTCTCTTTCTGTTGCTTCTTGATGAAGAAACTATAGGAAAAAACATGCCATGGAAGTAGAGCTTGTGAATCTGTCTCTCATAACTGTGCTGGAGAACTCCTTGGAGGACCAGAGAGGGGCAAACTGGAAATAATGGGGCATTCACTCAGTCACACAATAGATGGGTTAATAAAATAAGAAAGAATTCTTGGTTAAAAATCTGTTTCAGTCATGTATAGATTCTGTTAGTTCTTCCTTTATTACAGCTTTTTGGGCTGGAAGTCAGCTTAAAGAAGACAGAAGTTCTCTATCAACCTGCATCTCAGGAAGTCTTCCATCATCCCCACATCACTGTTGGCGAATCAGAGCTCAAATCAATCCAGCAGTTTAATTACCTAGGTAGCCTCATCTCCTTGGATGGTAAGATTGATGGGGAGATAGACAAAAGGTTAGCAAAGGCATATAGTGCTTTCAGAAAGCTTCATAAAAGAGTTTGGTGAAATAAACACTTGAAGAAAAGTACCAAGATCAGTGTTTACAGAGCCATAGTGCTGTCTACTCTTTTATATGGATCTGAATCATGGGTCACCTACCGCCACCACCTGCGTCTCCTAGAACACTTCCACCAACGCTGCCTCCGTTCAATCCTAAACATTCACTGGTCAGATTATGTGACTAAGACATCTGTTCTAGAACAAGAAGCAGTCACAAGTATTGAGGCCATGTTACTGAGAACACAGCTGCGATGGGCAGGGCACGTCTCCAGGATGAAGGACCACCACCTCCCTAAGATCGTGCTCTATGGTGAACTTGCCACCAGCTGCCGCAAGAGAGGAGCCCCGAAGAAAAGATACAAGAACTCCCTGAAACAACATCTTAGCCTTGGCCATATTGATCACCATAACTGGTCTACTCTGGCCTCCAATTGGGAGGCCTGGAGACACATCATCTATAACGCTGCTGATGCTTTTGAGAAAGCATGCAGGATCACTCTTGAGGAGAAAAAAAAACACAGAAAGAATCATGTCTTGCAGAATATTCCACCTAAGGAGCCTTCTGCTGTGCCTTTTGCAACCGATCTTGTCCATCTTGTATTGGCCCTTTTAGCCATGAGCGCGCTTGTAGCAAATGTGGGTAGAGCCCTTCCCAAATCTTTGTTCGCGAAGCCTGGCCATGATGATGACGAACAAAGACAAGACTTCACAGGATTTCAAACTTACATTATATCAACAAGAATATTTTAAAGCAGGGATGCAGAGACAAGGCAAAAGTTATAAATCTGCCCCTTTTCTCACTCTAGAGTTACCTGTAGCAGCCATGTAGTGAATAGAAAATGAAAATTGAGTATTCTTCATAGATAGTCATATATAACAGGGCCCCAGCAGAAATGCTTACATTGCTATCCCTGTCAGATTCCATGAATCCACAAATCCTTCTAAATACCTAATATCACAGCTAAAGGTGTGCCTAGACGTGCAAGCTGTCAGTTATTTATAAAAGGCTTCTTATCAGGACCAGCACTGACAATAATATCTGGATATGTTGAAGGGCCCTCAGCTGTCAAACAACAAACCATCATCCACCTGTGCGATACATGGTGCTAAGTCCACAAGCAAAACATAAAGGGATAAACATCCAGGTCACCAAGAATGAACCTGACCAAAAAAAAAAAAATAAAAAAGAAAAATAGTAAGGTTATTGTTAAGCCTGATCCTGCTGTGACCGCCAATGGCGAACATCAGGAGTCTACCTAGAGGTGTTAGCAGCATTTCTGTTACGTCAGACAGTATGGTGAATTTTGACTGTGGTCAAAAGTAGCAGTAATCTTAACAGCTACTGATTCAACTGATGCTTTAACAAAAGTCATGATGGGTGGAAGTGGTACAAATATGGACACGTGCATACTTCGGATCTAGGCTGTGATCCAAACTGTCTTCAGCCCTGACTGACAAAAATAAGGTCAATAATCTATACTAGGCCTCTGTCATCAACACCATTGCTAGACTGAGAGATGATAATACAGTAGGTTCCATGAACTTGTATAACGGCTTCAAAAAACCACACAAACTTTTAGTATCCGCATTATCCTGTGACAGGGAGCTCTGCAGTTTATCTGGAAATTGTGCAAATTGTCACATGTAAGAAATACAAATGGGATTTTCTTGACTTGTAAAGTAACTTATTGAGTGAAGATATTTTTTCCAAACTGACAGAAGATGGAAGTCATGCTCCAGAGAACATGTAGACATAATCCATGACAGCAAAAAAGCACCAGCAATTAGTCAGAACCTCTCTATTGACTGACAAAAAGTAGACATATACTATCACTGAAGACCAATCTTTTGAGCACCCAAAGTGTGTAAATTAGACCTAAAGTGTAAATTGCACAGTAAGTGACAAGAATTTCAGAACATTGATTATTATTAGTCATTTGAGGAAAGAATTCTTTCAAGAAATATAAAATTGCTGGTCTTGATGACATCTGACAACTGAGCAGATAAAACACCTTGGTTGAATGATAAATATCTGAATACTCTAACAATTTATTGTGCATTGCTGTCAGTGTGTTAGTGCTTATATGCCATGGCACTCCAAAAATCAGAGAAGGATGCTCCAGAGCCAAAAATCAGTGGGTTGTGTCCATACGGCATCATCTTCACAAATGGCATCAGCATCTGATTCTAATTAAATTAGTTATCACCATTTGCTAAATGGTTCCTAATACCAGAGCAAGCTGGACTGTTCCCAGAAAATCCCGGCTGTTTAAGTACTTAACAGCACTGAGCAGTTCCAAGAGAGTCTTGGGAGGGCATGGACAGATATTCTATGCCTGTAGATCCATCAGCAGTTGCTCATGACACTGGAAAGATCTGAAGTATGTAATTATTCGTAATTATTAAATTACACAGATTGATTATCACTCTATAGGGATTGCACACTGAAAAGTTTACATAAATCATGTGAAAAATAGAGCCAACGGTGCGGACTGCAATATTAACTATCAGAAAAGGGTACTTCTACCAATATTTTTAGCATCTGTCAAAATAAACAACCAAGCTATGATCATATAAAATCCAATTTCTCACAGGTGACTAAGGCATTACAGTCCAAAATTAGAAATGCAATTGTAAGGGCTTCATGCAAAATCAAAGTCATGTTGACCCAAGCATATTTCCTGGGTATCTGGTTAGCACATCCAAAGCCAGCTGTATATGAATTCAGATGAAACATATGCAAGTCTCCTTCATCTTTAGATTCAATAAGCTACCAAAGAACTTCACACATCCAAGATTGAGGGTGACTCATCCACAACTAGCACCTGGTCTATCTGCGTATCATACCAAACTGAACCCTTTTCCAAAGGTCAGACAGATCAAAATGCAAAGTGAGTGCTTGTAAGAGCTCAGTTTCCAGATGGAGATGAGAGGTAGATGAGGAGACTGATGGCAACCAGACAATGCTGAGAATCACTGAATTCACACAGTACCATCACACCTGTACGTGTGCTCTTTGTGGGAATGATCAGGCTTTGCAAAGTAAGATAGGCTGCAATGGATCAAAATTGCATTGCCTTACTGGATATCTTGGATAAGCCACAATCAGTCTGCCTTTATGGGGTCATCCTATCTGATATTATGAAAGCACGAGCTATTACCAGAGAACGCATCTTGAATGCTTATGGTGATGCTGAAAAGTTTTCCAGCTACAGAAGAAATACAGAAGCTGTGGCAGCTACACAATTGGCAATGTACAACATAATCATTAGGGCATTTAAAAGTAGCATGGGTTAGAAGAAAATAAGAGAAAATAAAAGAAAATTACCTAGTAACCTGAGAATGAATTGGACAACTTGGAGACCTTCTCGGACACGAGTCAGCTGGAAGAACAAGAACATTCAAAAATGTGGTTATTATTAATAAACAGAAATGTGTGAAGATAGAGCCTGGTTGAACAGTACAGCTCATCGTGGTCTGTGGCATCATGAAAGAGTTGTAAAATACTAAAGATCTAACCAGGGCAACCCATTGGTGAACCTCTTATGTTCACTTTAGGAAAACACATTAGAAAACAAGCAAAGGACGTGCAACAGGAAAAAGAAACCACAGAGATATCTGTGCAGGCATGGAAGGATAAACAACTCTTTTATTCCCTTTCTGCAAATCAGAACAAGGGAAACAACTGAAAATCCTTTTTCAAACCCTACCAATCCTTGACAGGAAAGAGGAAATAATGCCCTAATTGTCAAAAATGGCAAGGAGGGGACAGAGGGCAAAATGTCATGGTTACAATTTGTTTCCAATTCATTCTCTCTCTCCAAGGTTCCTTCTGCCCTTTAAGAAATCTGTACTTAAAACATAATGGACTAGACAATTTCCAAACCAGGAACCTGGTATAATTCATTTTAATGCTACTCCAGTTGGCTGGGCGATACAATAGATCATCATATTGTGAGAGAACCCTTTGGTCCAGACTATGTATCAGACTGAACTCCCAGATCTATAGCATATTTATCATGAGACTGTGTCACACAAGGTTATCACGCTGGTATGCAGTATTTCTCCATCTCTCCCTTAATAAATTTGGTTCTTTTAGCCAAAATGGAGCTATTCAACATTAAAAACAAACAAACAAACAAACAAAAAACTATGCTGACTTTGTCAGAGTCAGATGCCCAGAGTTAAATATCTACCACAATATACTCAGGGAAGGTATCAGTAGACATAATGTTCAAGACTAATTTTTTTGTATGAGCTAATGTTTAGTCTTTGAAAGATGCACTGTACTGTAATTAGTTTCAGCTACACCAGATATCCTTCACTGCTTCTTCTGTTTAGAACAAGCTCCATGAATAAACAGAGGATTTCTTTTTTCTTAAGGTTATTCTCCTCAGCATAGAAAAAGAAGAAAATTCTATATGGATTTCAGCCATTTTGTTCCCAGATCCAGTGACAAAACACTTAGAACACACCAGACTTGGGGTCACTGACTGTTCCTCTACTAGGAAACCAAGCCAAAAAGTCCAAGATATCACAGGAGGCTTGCCAAAGACATGCAATCAGAAAAAGTATCAAACTAATTCATACTTGGATTTGGAAGAAACTTACTACTCGATGTTTCCACTGCTTTAATGGGAAGTCAGTGCTCTGAACTTCTGGCAAATCAGGTCATCATTTTGCTCTGAACTAAGGTCTCTGAACTCAGCTCTGACCTCTGCTGTGAACTTTGAACTTGGAGGTTTAAGATATAGAAGTGTAATAGAAACAAAGTCCACTTTTGCTCAAAGGTCATTGTCAATAGTGTTTATTTTTTCTGGTCTTGTTTGCTTTTCAGCATAATTGCATTTTTGTCTTTAAGTGACGAGTTTGACCAGAGCAGCATTGATTAAAACAAACCCACAGACTCACTCAATATTTCAATGATTGAGGACTGCTGGAGGAAAAGAAATACTTGTTTTCATTCCACCTTCCACTTACAGCCAGGAATGAAGCCAGTGGTAAGAAAATCTGCGGTGCAAAGGTTTCTCTATGCTATTTTCACCTGGAAAAAATAGTGAATTCCCCAATAAAGCCTGTTCTCATGAATATCCTACCTTGTTCCAATGAGTTTCTGAGGTCTGAAGAGCTGAGTCAAGGTCCCTTCTGGCTAACTGGATCACTGCAAACTCTCTGCTGCCTGTTTAACATTCACAGCACTGCAGCTAAAGCTCCCCATCCATTACTATTCATATTGTGTATCTATTTACTGACAATCCTTTTTCATCATATCTCTAATTCTGTCTTTAAGGCCTTGTGTTGCTACTTCCTACCCACATTTATGCTCTTATCATTATCTTTTCTCTCTTGTTCTTCATTCACATTCCCTCCCTGAGCTCATTCTTTCTTCTGATCCACCAGGGCTGTATCACCCCCTAGCTCTTGACTGGACTCCCTTGCTTTCTGTCCCCTCAACAGACTTCTTCCTCCATGATCTGCAAGAGCTACAGTATTGGAGTACTTCTGAGGGGCAGTTGTTACTCCAGCATAAGATCCTGCTGAATCACTAAGAAAGAAGAGGACAACAAGCAGAAATAGTGAAGAAAATGAGGAAAGAGGCAATGAGAAATGGAAGTTGTGTGGCTGGAGCAAACCATGTTTTGTTTCTGCTACTAGGAAGTGACAGCAACAGTAGTAACAGTACTAAGCTCTTACTACTTTTTAAGAAGGAAAGTGATGTTTGAAACATCTCAGGAAAGGAGACTGTGGCCACCAACATCTCTAAGTATCTCTCCACCTCTAAGTATCTCTCTGTAGCTCCTTCAGTGCTGTTACTGGGCAGTAGGAAAACAGCAACAAGATGGTCTGTACTGTGTTATCCCAAAAATGCCTCACCTGCCATGATGAGAAGGAGCCAAGGGTAGAAAATAAGAGTCAGAGGTGAGATTTGGCAGCCTTTTCACCTGTAGGTAGCGAGGTAGGGCTCTCTCATGCTGAGCCAGCCTCCCAGATCAGCCTCAAGCCCAGCCAAGGAGAAAGATGAATTGATTTCACCTAAACTTTTTTCCTGGGATACAAGCATGAAAAATGTAAGGCTGGTAAAACAAAAACATTCTATCCAGAGAGAGTTGACTAGGTAACTGTTGTCTCAGGGCACTCAACTACTATATTCTTCATCATGGCAAATTATATGTTTAGCTCAGTGCAAGTAGATTTTGGCCAAAACCAAGCAAAGCCACGTTTCTTGGGTTGTTTTGTGATGTGCAGGATGAAAAGCCTAAGCAGACTAATCCCATATGATATTAGCAATAGATATTGCTCCTAGGGTAGCATTTAACAAATGGAGGTTCCTTACATGAGCAGTGGTCCCAAATATTTTCTGGCTCTTGGCTCTATCACACCCAGGAAGCCATGGAACAAGTAAACAGCCTGAAGCTCTTTGAAAGGACTTGGCTACTGCAGATCACCCTGCAGGATGCAGCAATGAGTAAAAACTCAGGTCAGATGGTCACAGCAGGCAACTGGGATTCAAGAGTCCTTGCACTGGCATATTATCCTCAAACACTGGAATAAAGCAATTGATGTTTCTGTACTTCACTCAACACGAGCTTAGTTAGAATTACTTGGAATAATAGGTACCACACTACCTGAGAAGTGCTTTAAAATTGTGAAGGTGTAAAGTATCTCAGAACAGTAGAACAAGATCCCCAGACTGTTTTTACTGATAGATATGAAATTCAGGGCTCCTGCTGCCTCACATTTTGTGGGCAATTGCTAAAAAAGAAAATTATCTATTTGTCAAGTCAACTCATTAAACAATTTGAGTCTTTGAACCACTTGATTTGGGTGCAAATTTAATCAGGGAGCGTAGGGGTGAATTGACAACACACTTCCTAACTTCTGCCTAAGGGTCCTTTTAGATAGTGCAGTAACACAATATTGTTATATTATAAGCTAGCTGAAAATCAGCATTACTCTGTGTGCTTCACTTCCACAGTGGACAGAGGAAAGGTTTATTCATACTTCTGAAAGATGTATTTAAACAAGTAAACAGAGACTGTAAGGGGCTTAAATGTTTCTCACCTGTACTAAATCTCGTGGTAGGAGGATGGGGATGTAGTACAGACACACTGGTATAGCCATTTTGGGGATCAGTGCCCATTTGCTGTTCAGGCCTTTTATACAAGCAGGCAGAAATGCAATGGACCAAGACCTGTCTGGCTCCCTCCCGTCTCGCTTTTGGCATGGCTCATGCCCCTGCACTGCATATAGTGCTCCTCGGTCCATAAGTGCACCCCAACAAACTTTCATCAGGCGTTCAAAGTTGCAGCTTGAGCTTTTCCAGGGATTCATTTCAGAATGTGAACAAAATCAGTCCTACTCATTCCAGTTACTCAGACAGTAAGTAAATCTTGTGTCCTGTCACTGGAGATCTTTCTGTTGTGTTTCAGACTGCTTAGAAATTTTCTCAAAGTACCTGTAAGTGCTCCACTTGTTTCTTTTTGACAGTTAAAACTTCTTCCCTATGTGTAACCAGAGAGTCTTTGTTCAGGACCTGTTTCTGTGCCGAGCAGAATCTGTGCTGTATTTACAAAGTAGAAGCCAACACAAAGAGTGCTCACTGTAATGAACAGTGTTTGGAACGAAAAGTCTAATGAGTATAGATGCTATCAAAGCTGTTCTCTTGCTCAGAAGTGAATGTTAATGCCAATTACTCATGTTTCTTGATTAAACTCTCTCCGAACATTAAGTACTGCAGAAAAAAAATCCTCCATCACAAAATATGCACATTACAGTTGAATCAGAAGCTGGTACCAAGAATCTGGAGACAAAGTGTACTCTGTGTTGTGGTCCTTTAAAGAACATTACCATGGAAGTGCCTTGGATGTGATTTATAAAAGATGTCTGTCCTGAGTATTCCACTGGATCACAGCCAAATAAAAGGACACCAGGATGAGATGTACATCCAGGACATGGGAAATACTCCCACAAGTAAATCACTGAAAGAGGACATTTTACATGGAAAAATAGGAGATTCCACTAAAGATGTGGCAGATCTCCAGATCTATAACTGGGAATCTTATAAACCATGAGAGTCAGCCAGTGAATGCTCGTAGCTGGAGTTGGGGCTATTGCCTCAGTTTGACTGGATCCATATCCACTGCTCTGTTTGATAAACCATTCTGGGATATGTCTGCAGCAACTCTGTTCTATGAATATTTTGCTATGATACAAAAGGAATAGGAACCTTGTGATACATTTTGAGCTCTGCAATAAGGGGAAATGCACCAACGAGGAAGAAAAGTGAACATCAAATTTCTCTTAAAAAGTGCAAAGTTTTATTGACGAAAGCTACAAGAATGTGTGTTTGGTTTTGAATCATCAAAACAGAGTTTAAAATGCTTAAATAGTCTACTCCCAGCCATCTTCTCTGTCTCAGGCCATTGCACTTTACACAGCTCCCACTGCCTGGAATTGGATGTTTCTTAGAGCTGTGACATAGTGACATCCTAACCCCCTCCCAGCATATCAAGCTACAAGGTGGATGTTATATTGGGAACAGATAATAATAAGAAAGTTTAAAGTTGAAATAAAACTGAAGGTGGCTGGTGGAAGAAGAAATTTCTATCCCTGGATTCAGATTGGGCTAAAATCTTTCATTCAAAGCCTTGATGGTTTCATGAGGTCCCGGGACCCACTGCCTTTAATCCAGCACCTGTCAGAGCACTGCTCACCAGGGGAGTTCACAGCTAAATAGATGCATTATATAAAATTTTGGGGGAGAGGAGTCACAGGAACAGGGATATGCCTGGTCCAGGGACAAGCAGGAAGTCATTAGCAGAGCTGGAAAAGGCCACAGACGTCCCAGTTCCAAAGGCTGTGCTTTAAATATTTAACTACCCAATGTTTATCCCATTTGTTATTGATAGATCACAGCACCTGCCTTAAATAATGCTTTACACTTTTGAAAATATCACTTCATAAATCTTCATGACAGGTGTGTGCAGTGGGTGGGTGCCAGTGTTATCCCACTTCCCCAAAACGGGACACTCACACTCCACAGCAGGGAGAGGCAAAACTGCCAAAGGATGCGCCTGCAGCCACCAGGCTGGGGAGAGCCTGAAGGCCAACAAATCCCCACAGAAATCTCTCCATGAGCCTTGCAAACAGCAGAGCACAGTGATTTAAATCTAACACTGTGGCTGCCTGAGGATGATTTGCAGGAAGTACAAGAGCGGCTCCAGCTAAGCAGACAATTCCCAGGAATGGTTGAGCGAAGTGACCTCTGACAGAGGCTGTGCCAAGGCTGGGAGCACAGTCCCAGCACATCAGGGATGCCTGGATGCTGTGTCTGCCCAAGCTGAGCCTCCAACCAGTTCCAGTGCTACCAACAGCACTGCAGTTCTCACACAAATTCAAGTTAGAAGGAGAAAAAGAAAGAGATTGGAAGTAATGGGGGACATATGAATCATATCTGCAAGACTTCGTGTAATTTCATTTTGAAATTTAAGATTTAAACTAATGTATTCCATGGCCAAAAGTTATTCTAGCTTCTCTGGGCAGGCAGTAATAGAAAGAAATGTGATCTTTTTGATTAAGCCAGAACATTTACTGCCACTGGGAAGTGCTGCACATAATGTACCGTGGGGACACGGTGCTTTCTGCAATTTCTGCTACAACTGCAATATCTTACAGTAAACCTTCAAAAGTACAGTATATAGGAAGTTTCAAATCACCCTCATTAACTGCATTTATACAACAGAGCACCTATCTATTGAGGTGTTAGAGGTGTTTCTAGTGAAATAAATTAAGATTAAGTCCCGATTTTGCTTCCAAACACCCAGTATAAATCCAGACAACTTGTCCTACTTCTGTAGCATTATTCCAGATTTAAATCTATTCAACAAGGCTCTTAAATTTATGCCTTGCTTGGGAACTTGAGCGTTCCTACCAGTGGCATTGGAGCTGCTCTCATAAGCTTTAAATCTTTGAAAACTTAAGCATGTGCCAGGAACAAAAAATTGACCTCTGAGGCTAAAAACAACAGATTGGCAGAAAGCTGAAAGCTCATACAAAACCATTAAGAAAAAGCAAAAGGCACAAGAGCTTCAGGAGAAGAAAAGAAAAAAAAAAAAGAGAACTTACAATGTTTAGAAAAACAGTAAAATCCTGGAAGGAAAAAGGAGAACTGGAGGCTGTGAACATGCACTTTCATTTCCAATACTAATGTATTTAGTCCTGTGTCAGGATCCTATTGTACTGATGTTGCACACAGAGAGGTTGAGTCTCTGCCTCCCCAAAAGCTTACACCTGAGCTTTTCATGCCTAAGATTTCCATTTGCCTGTAGTTGCTTAATCACTCTACAAATTCCATTATCTACAACCTACTATTGGGGAAAGTAATGTACAGGAAAGAGAGAACTTGCCTAAGGCCTTATCACACATTCAAACACTAGGAAATGAGACTTGGGTATCCATAAATAGGGAAAAAAATATATATATATGTATATGGCAATAAGCTTTTAGGGTTTTACTTGCCATTTGGGGTCATGCAGGAAATGGAAATTTCCTGTTCCTGTCAAGCTGAAATGCCTCTGAAGTCACAACTGCTCAGCTGGAAGACAGTAAATACCACAGCCTCATTTTCTTAATGCACACAAGGAAGAGATAAACTCAGCCTAACCTTATAAGTTTACTCTGGGGTCATCTTTATAGCCCAGGTGACTCTCAGCTCAGCCAATGCAGGATGCTTAAGTGATATTGTAATATGGATAGTAAATCTTAACTTGGGACCGAGCAGGAAGCTGTTGAATGCTGACAAATGGGGCTGTAAAAAGCCACTTCAGAGATCTGTGCAAGTGCAAGCACAGGGGAAAGCTCAGCCTGGCTGTGGGCATGTCAGGTTGCCCAAAGAGCTGCAAGGATACTTGCCTTGCTGCCTACTGTGTAGGTAGGTCTTTATCCACCTTCTCCCACACCACACTTTGGACAGCACACCTGATGGACACATGGATTTCTTCCCTGAATAACCATCCCCCTAATTAAGCTGAATGCTGCTTAATTCTATCAGCTTGCAAATATTGTTCAAGAATTATTCATTATTCATTATTCAGAATTATCCAGATCTGAGGGAACTGATGGGCAGAGAAAACAAAGCTTCTCAGAGGATTTTACACCCTCTCCACTGGTCTGCAGAGACTCAACTCAAGGCACAGTGTGACTCCCCCCACCCAGCATTCTTCAAACAGGTGTGGGAAGGGCCAGTGGCTGATCACCCACCAGGAGGACCAGGGGTTCTCTCTTTAGAGTGATCAAAGCCAAGGGATACTCTGACAATGCTTCACTGGAACCAGGGGAAGAAGAAATAGGCACTGCTGGTACTGATCTCCTACCTCCTTCTCTGAAGGTGCTGCCTGTGGAGCAGCTGCCAGCTCCCACCTGCTTGGCTGTGGAGCTCCAGTGTGCCTGTGGCGCTTGTAGGTTGGAGTTCAGATTCTTGGCTCTGAGCTGCCCCATGGCTTGGAGAATTGGAAGGAAATATTAATATCTCTCACTTGCTTGAGCAGCATCCAAGACTTTTATTTGCATCATCCCACTCTGTAGGGGAGGATGGGATCTGGTCATAAGGAAATGGCAACCCAGCCATTTGTCCAGGACACACATAGAGAGCCTGCCTTGGTGCTGGATTAGAGTGGGAGTCTCCACAGGGCTCCATCTTTATCTTCTTTTTCTTTTGAGGCTTCTGATAGAACTACCAAAAGGCCAGCGCAAGAACAGAACATGGAAACAGCCAGGCATAACCACAGAATGGAGAAAAAGGAATCCAGAGCGGAAAAGACAAGTTTGAAGCTGGATGTGCATTTTTGAAGACAGTTCTGATCTGATGCAAAAACATTTAGAAACTGAGTTGAACACAGGGAGTCAGAACAAGCCAAAGGCTGAGGCAGTTTCACCTGGAGCAGTGACATTTTATTTGAGATTTCCGAAGTATTTTGACTCTCCCCACACTGGACCATGCAAAATCAATGGAATTTGCTGTGGGATCACTGATGCTCTCTCCCTCCCTTCATCTGACCTGCTGACCTCGGCCAAAACAGGGCTCTGCATCCCCACTTTCCTGTTCCTAGAGGACTCCCTCACACCCAACTGCAGGCTCTTCTTGAGTGCAGCTCCTCTGCTCCTCCACTCTTGACTTCAGGGTCCACTGGGAGAAGGACAGGAGGAGAAATTTCACCCAGTGATGAAGCCACTCACCAAAGTGAACTGACTCCCATCATTTTATCCCATAATAAACATTTTGAGCTGGTTTTAAATTTCTCTGATCAAGTGGAGAAGAGATCTGAAGGCAGCTCTCTCAGATCACGTCAAGCTTGGGCTGTTTCTACCTTCTCGCTTTTATGGATCTAAAAGAAAAAAGACCTCCAAGCAAAACGATCTGTTTCAGGTTGAACAAAACATTCATTTAAATATGAATGAAAGTTTTTGAACACACAGAAAAAACACAACAGTTTATTTTAGGATGACTCCCAAAATATTATACTGCCTAATCAGAACAATGCAAAAGAATCTGTCAAGACTTTTTCCCCACAATTCCTACACCCTGGAACCAGACAGTATGATTTCTGATTGTATAAAAATTACTTCCCCCCTACCTTCCCAAATTTTACTCAACTAACCAATTTTTTTCTCTCCATAAGGAGGGTTTTTTTAGGAGGATTACTTATTGAAAATATTTTTATTAAATTCTTTAAAAACCGATAATAAGTTAAATGTGCACATATGCATGTGAAAGTGCATACGTTCAGATGCGAAAATTTCTGGACATAGTCACACTTATTAAAAATTTTTAGTGAGTAATCCCAAATTCAGGGCTGTTTGGGAACTGCTTATATTTGCTTTATTCACGACAGAGCTATTTGATGCTGTTCTCAGTCTGTGATTGGACTGTTGGAACATCTTTATTCATTCAGACGAATAATAAATATTAAATGTCCCAAAATCCAGGTATCACCATTCAGCCAGCTACTCCTGGATTAAGTGGAGGTCTGGTTTTCATTAATAACTGCCAATAATCTCTATATTTGTAAGCCACATAATAAGATCCCATAACTAATATCAAATAATATTTAGACTTCAGAGTCTGAAATTCAAAATTAGTCTTTCTAGCTCTCTTCAGCAGTTTGCCCATTGACTAGTAATGCAGGGTAGGAGATGGGATATCAGCAGTGGGATTATCAGGCATACTGTTCCCATTATTGGCACCTGCAAAAATCCACATTCCTTTATATGAGATTTATCAACGTAACATTATGACTACCAGCTTCATTTGTCTTTTCAAAGAAAAACTACTGCAAAATGATGTCAGATCTAAGCAAAAACCCAGTTTACAAATTTGAAGACATTTTCAGAGGGTCTCATGTATGATAGGAACAGTAGTAGATTGATACTGCAAACAAAGCATGTTGGAAACATGGACAATTTAAAGTAATAAGAGGAAATTAGACTATAACGAGTGTTTACACAGAGGGAAACAAACTGATACAACAGAGAATGCAGTTCTCAGCACAGAAAGATAAACTTGGAGAGATCAAGGTATCAGAGAGATACCAAAGGCACAGTAAGGCTGAAAAATCAACAGCAAGTGCAAAGGGACAGAATCCTTCCGGCTACAAGAGAAACTGTGAAAAAACAAGCTGAGTCCCCATTTCAGAAGTACATAAGCTACTTAGTCTGTGTCCTTTGCAACAGTGAGAGAAGCAGCTGTCCAGGTTTATGAAAGTGTAGAGGACTGTAGGAAAGGGCTGAAAAAGCGCATGGCACAGTGATGGAGGCACCTACACCCCCAAGAAATGATGCACCAACACTAATCATAAGCAATATCAGCACTGAATACTGTTTCTGCCTTCCAATGGCATTGAAGAATCAAATTTGTAGAAATATTAGATTTAGCTTTTTCACCCTGAATTTCCATAACTGTAAACTCCAGGGTCTTCTTGAAGTAAAACACACTTAAATGCCTTAGTGGGTGAAGAAGATTTAGCAAGGACACCAGATGGGCAGGAGTGGTGACATCTGTCTCCCCCATAAGTGCACGGGTTAGTTATCTCCCCCCTCTCAGTCTTTGTGTTTGCACAAGTGCTCACAGTCCTACTAAGAAGAGGTAAATAGAAGGAGACATAGGATATTTTCTTTATGGTGAAGCAGCAGAAGATCCTTTTTGCCCCAACTGCTGGAGGACTTCTGCACAGGCACTGTGCTGTACACACAAAACATCTGGAGTGAGTGTGCAATCAGGATCCCCTCAGTTTTCCTACAAATTATCCTCCTGCATCAATATCCAAGGAAAAAAAAATACAGCATGCAAATATTCAACTGCAAAAACAACTGCAAAAACTGCAAAAACAGAAACATCAGAATGCTGATTTGTTGGGGTTTTTTTCCAAGCTGGTCATTAAGTGCAGGACTGTGTAGCAAGCTGGTTCTCACTTCATCCACAGAGATCCTGGGTCTCTTCCAGGAGGGCAGAGCCTCCAGGAGGGAGGGTGAGAGGGGCTGTCTCACTGCTGTGGGAGGATGAGCTCTCACCCTTTCAGAGCAACGACAGAAGAGACAACTGTGTGTAACAGGAATATACAGAACCTGTCACAGCGGGAAGGCAGCGAGGCCACATCGCTCGGGGAGCAGCAGCGCCCAGAAGCACTGGAGATGTTCAGTCCCTTGGGCCACCTCTGCTCACGAGCGGCCACCTCTGGGATGAGCAGCCCAGTGACCCCATGTAGCTGCCCATCACCTCTCACCCATCCATGAAACTCACCCTGTGGGCACCCACTGCCTGTGAATAACACGGCTGTGTGGAGGCTGTCTGCAGCCCCACGGGGGACTCACCAGCCTTCAGTGCTGTGTCACATGCAGTGAATCAAACTGGTCCCATGGGAAAGTTATTTCAAAGATGCCTAAACTGCAAATTCTTTAGGTGGAAAACTGTAAAAATCATGCTTTTTAAGGGCTTAGTGTGTGGTGGGTGGTCCTGTGAATAAATGACAGGCCCCATCAGACTGAGTGACTCATAGCTCCCTCCTGTCCAGATGACACCTGAGCCTTGATGTTGAGCTAGAAGTCTGTGTTCCCATTGCCCATCCCCAGAGCCAGCTGCTCCCACACCTGCAAAATCTGGGCAGAAAACAGTTCCCTCACAGATTTAATCCAGGACGGGATGACTCCCTTTGCTGCCTTAAAGTATACCTGACAGATGCTGAAAACTAGAATCAAGTAGGATTTCCAATGCTGTGCACTGGCTTTTTCCCCCCAGAAAGTTAAATTTTGCACAGTTTGAAAACAACTCCTGGAGAAGATGGCAGCAGCTGAAGGAGTTTGGCTAGAAATTGTTACCCCTTGATCCGCCAGCACTGCGCAGCAGCTCTGTGTGCGACTCCCGGCTCTTTTGAAGGTGCTTGGGATGGCTTCAGGCTTTTGGCTTTTTTATGCAAGTAGATTTTCATGCTTTGATATCTTCCCTGACACGACTTTTGATCCAGTGGAGGTGATGCTGACACTTTTTTCCCTGAGAATATTTTGTGTACAGTGCTGCTAGAGCATTGCAGTTGCCTGAGTTATTTTGGAGGAGCTCTTTTACAAAGATGCAGACTAATAAATAGGATGAAAAGTGAGAGCTCTGCTAACTGCAGTCAAGGTGTCTGCCCTGGTTCAGGCCACAGCATTGCAGCTAATCAGCATGCAGGGACCATCAAAAATGATCCAGGAGGGTCAGGAGAGAAGGCAGCACAGCACAGACTGGTCTGGGACCCTGTGCAGTGAAAACAGTACTTTGGAAGACCCAGATTATTCCCCTCAAAAAAGCAGATCAGCTTTTTTTTCAAGCTGTCAGACTGGCAACTTTTGGTAAAAGTGAAGAAATCCTCATGGAAAGTCTGCACTTTGCTATCCCTGCCAGGGTAAAGCAGCACAGGGAATGAGGATCACCAGCCAAGGTGTGCTGTGTGCCTCGAGGAACTCCCTGCTGAAGGACTTTCAGCTAATTGAGAAAGTCAAACATCCACATTCCTGCTAAAAAAGAGGCTGCAATACCTTCATCAGGCATTTCAGCTACAATGGGAATTGTTCATAAGGGGAGAAAGAATTAAAGGAGGGAATTAAAGGATGCAGTATTTAATGGGGCAGATTGATGTGCACACTGATGAGATGTACTTCAAATTGACTAAATGCCTGTTTTGGCTGAAACAGCTTTTTTCTTTTTTTCCCTTGGCCAATGCTATCTGTGATTTTTGCTCTTTGTAAGCCGTGTCCTTTGCTGTGACCCAGACAGAACTGAATCTGGCCAAATAAAAGGTATGCTTTAAAAAAAGGCAAAAATAAAGAAAAAGAGCCCAAATCACTACATGTCCTTATTTCTACCATTCTGAGGCCCACGGAAGGAAATGAGTTTTGTGCTAATGTAAGTCTCAATCCACCTAAAATAAATCCCAGATGGATTGCAGCCTGCCTGAATGCAGTATAAGGAGTTGCTGGGGCACAATGCAAATTATACCAACTACTCACCAATGCAGCCACCTCTACACTTAACTGAAGAAGGGACAAGGGGGTGAATGCCGTCATTTCTTTCCTTTCCTAAATTGATGAGGCAGTCTCATTTCTCTCTGTGTGTAATGGTATGGAAGCACAGTAGCTTGGAGCTAGTAGGCATACCAAAGAGCTAAGCTACCCTGGATTTATATTCATCCAACTTTTCCGGTTGATAGAGTTACCCAAGTGCAAGCCCCTGTAGTGGGACTTCCACCAGAGTCAGTCTTGCACGGATTTACCTTCTGAGGAAAAACTATCCAACCAAGCTGAATCATTTCAGGCAGAGCAATTGTAAGAGCTTGTTTACACGAAGCTGCTCAGAAAAGCTGATCTGAATTTTTAAGTGGATTAGTTAAACTGCATTAATTAAAGCCCTTTGTGGGAACTGTCAGAATTAAAGTGGCTTTGATTTGATTTGGTTTACTTCTCTTCCAAGGCTAAGTCATATTAAGGCCACTTTAATTGTGAAACAGAAGGTTTAATATAATTTACCTAATTCACTTTAAACTCCTGCCTTTAGTTAATTTAAATCAACTTTCCTGATTTTCCCTGTATAGACATGCACAAAGAAGAGAGAAGACCACTTAAATAGAAACATCTAAGAGAAACTTTGAAAAAAATCCAAATATTGCACTAGCACCTCCAGGACATTGCTATCTTTGTCACCAACAAGCTTTGGGAATTGCAGGTAACACTGCCAAGGTCCAAGGAGACACATTGAGAAACAGATCCTCAGTGCTGAGCTACAACTGCTCATCAGAGACAGGCTGGCCAGTCCTGCACAAAAACTAGACTCCAGCCTAAAATAAAAGATGACAAGAAAATGCCTCTTCACTCTCAGAAAAACAGGGTTTTGGCCATGGGCTGTGGAGGGGGGAAAAGAGACGTGCCTGAATATGTGAAAGAAGAAAGAAATTTTATTTAAAGCTCTGGTGATAATTTCTTCATCATTCCTCTCTCCTGAGCCAGAAGGCACCAACAATATTGGTAAAATGCTGTTGGAGGAGACCTGGTCTTCTCTGGCCTGGAAGCATCATGCAGCCCTGTTTCTGGCACTGGTACAAGAAAATAGCCATCCAGCAGCCTGAAGCTTTGGGATTTGGGACTTGCAGGCATATAGGTGTCTTTGCATGGCATCTGCCCCAGCTCTGCAGGACCAGCTCTGAGCTAAGAGCCAATCTACCAGACCATTCCACAGTGTCACCCATGAATTTTAGAATTCAAGGCAAACCTTTGAAAACCGTCAATTTCTAAAGGCGCAAGTTGCTTTCACGAGACACTTCAATGCCTACAAAAATCTTCACCCTTTGTGCATCACGTTTTCAAATCTCACAGACCGGCCCTGGGCGGCAGACACACAACGTCACGGTGAGCAGCACGTGCAGTGACAGGGTTACTCTGCACCAGATGAATGACCAGAGCAGGGAACTGCCACGTTAAATGAGAGGGAGCTCGAGACAGGCTCCTTGTGCTGCTGAGATCCATTTGAATACTGAATCATACTCCACATGGCAGCCTCAGTGAGAGCAGAGGTGGTGATTAGTGGGACTGTGTCTATTTGGAGAAGGCTGTATGCATGACTGAGCATGAATGGCCTGATTATGAGTGGGTGGAATACCACTCAAAGGGACTGAGCGGGCAGAGCTGAGGTAGCAATGATTAGCTGCCATGCAAGATAAGTTATTGTCCCCTGGGATGCTAAAGATATACTGTACTTAATAGTTCACTGGCCAAATGCACTCGAACGGTTGATATTGTCGCAGCCGGAAACATTCGTTCACGTAATTAGTTTACTTTTCCATTTTAAGCCAAATGGAAAATCCCCCTGTAAAGCACTCTTAAGCCAGCTGTTGTGCCAGTGTTGATCAGCACAGTCCTTTTGACTTTGAAAAGTTGCCTGGTTTTCCCTGGAAGGACACGAAGTCCTTTAATCCCCTACCTTATCAGAATGCCTTATCACAGCCATTATAGGGATGCTCTGGGATCTTCTCTGGATAATCTGACCCAGAGATTTATAATAGCAGCCTCTGAAATCAATGGAAAATGAGCCATTGTGTGACAGGGTTGTTACCTGTCCGTGATCTTAATGCCAGGTGTGTGACAGGGAGGAAGGGAGATGACTCATCCCTTGTCAGAAATCTTCTGTGTCACAGATTTGCAGTTATACCTTTCTCCAGAGGAACCGCAGCTACTTGCCTGTAACAAATGATCTTCAGGTGACTTCCTCTCCCTTCTCTGGGAGTCATGAATATTTGACTTAACAAATTAATCTTTTCACTCCCTTCATGGGAAGACAGATACCTTTATATATGGAGTGCATGAAACAGAGAATAAAAAATAGACCACAAAGAAAAGAATCTGATTTTCAAGTAACTCTGTTCTCCATAGTGGTTAGGCCAGACCCTTAACCACAGCAGAGCAACGTTATTTAAATCAGCAATTGTACATCTTCATCTCTTTCTATCTCACTGGTCCTACTTTGCCAGCACCAAAATTCAGAGCCTAAACCTGGGTCCAAAATCAGCACTGACCCAAGCAGTTTCAGCATAATGGATCCTGTCATCATCCTCCATCATGGTGTTTAGGAGAGAAGCTGGCCTTTTTACCTCATGAAGCTGAAAATTTGAACTGATTTTCTCTCTCTTCATAAAGGACCTGAAGTACCAGGGCTGGAAAGGATCCACCAAGGTCCTCAACATCAACATTACCACATCATCAAACTTTGCATAATTTGCCATTTTGTGAAGGTAGTGCCCAGTAAGGCCTGCAGCCTTCTAGGGACTCTGCTGCATAGGGGCAGCACTTCGATTTGTGTCAGATGCACAGGCACATGGCTTTGGGGGGACAGGACATACACGTGATATGCATGTTTGGTGTTAATATCATGCTCCATCACCTACACGGCAAGGGAGGATAACAGCAGCCCTGGCATTTTCTGCTGTGTTATTCTGTCTGTTCTTTTGTTTGAGTCTTTTTGTTCAGCCTTCAGCAGCGGGGCTGGGTTCTGGAAAGGGCTACTTGGATGTTCATAGTCCTCCTTGTGAGGTGTTATATCCTGTGAAGAGCTCAGTAAGTACAGGCAGTACTTAAATTTCCACACACCACTTGTGGTCACCCCCAGAAGGCCAATTCTTCTGTGATCCACAGCAGGATATCTGTGTCTTGAGCCTTGTCCATCTGTTTATTTGTATTAGCTTCTGCATTCTTTGCTTTGGACCTATTCAATGCCTTATTGAGCCCTGCAATTATTTTTCCACTCATCTTCTCCTTTCCTATCTCATTTAGCAAACAAACACTTCTTGAACTCTTGTGCATTGAGACACACTGTCGAGCTCAGTGTGGTGGCAAGTGGGAATCTGCTGCCTTTGGAAATGCTGAGAGCCAGTAGAAGGGAACACTTGTCCCCTGGACATTTAGTTCCAGTTCCACTCCAGAGCTTGCTCATGCAAGAAAGCAATTTTTCATCTGGATTTGTGCAAGAAGAACAAAACAGCCTGCTTGTTTCCTATCTTCAGGCAGACTTCCCAAAGATTATAGGAACAGGATGGGCCTAGGGGCTTTCTGGCCAGGAATGCAGCAGAGAGTAGGACAAACAAGCACCTTGACACAGTCAGGTGGATGCTGCACCCCAAAACAGGCCAAAACTTCTGAGTGCCACAGCCTACCTGCTCACTGATGTCCTTCCTGCACCAAACTGTGTCATACCCGGGTCTGACTCCTGCAGTGCAAATCCAAGGGGCTCCCAAATGGTCTCAGCACTGTGTTGCTCTTTCCTGGCATTTTCTATGAAATTTTGAGAAAACTAATGAGAGATTTGTGCAAACAAGAGTTCACTGAATGCCCCAGATGTCTGGGATGAAATGGCACACTCAAAGCCTCCATGCTGAGCTGCCAAGGCGTCCTCAAAATCATATCTCATCTCCATTGGCTATTTGGGATTTCAAAGTGGCTGTTTTAATCACAGGGACACCAAGCTGCCTTTTTTCCAGCATTTCTAGTGCAGAACAACGTGTTCTATTGCCCTTCTGCAGCTGAAGGGGAATGCATTGGGGGAGATGGAGGGATGGGGCTTCTGTGATTCTCTTTTGCCATTCCCTGTTGTGCCACGCTTTTTGTTTAATGGGAAAGGCAGGGAAAGGACTCTGGCCTTATGTGAGGAAAAGGGGCTTTGCTCTCAGGTAACAAAAGCTACTACCCAGAAGGAGAATTGAAATGAGGGTGAAGGACTGGAGTGTGTTTCCAAAAATCGAAAGGAGACACATGCCAAGAGCTATTGCAAGGTGAGTCCTTGCTGTCAGAGAGGTGATCTGTCCGGAAAAGCCTACCAATGGGGACTCTTTTCCTAAGATATTGAGGTTCACTTTTACAAAAAGAAAGGTCCCAAAAGTTTTCCCTAAAACAACAGCACAAACCAGAAGGACCAGCCAACGGATTCATCAATCTCAAAATTTACTTTGAGGTAAGTTTCACACAGAGATGGTAGGTGCTGCAGAGCTCCCTTTTTCTGTGGCTATGGGGAGCTTCCAGCTTCCTGTGGGATCATAACAGGATACAGACTAGGGATAAGTGTATTTCCCTATCTTTAGGTCAATGTTCTCGTAGAAAATTCTTTCTAGAAATCTTCATACTCTCCAGCTAAGTGCTAGACGAAACAGAGGGCAGGTGCTTGCCATGCACTGGTCATGTCTCTGTCCTGGGATTTAGCTGTCAAACACAGGAACATGAAAGAATGGAGCAGCCCCACCCCCAGTAACCCCTGCCTCCATGACTGGGGCTCCCAAGGCTGTCCAACCCCTGTCTCTCTGATGGCTAGGAGATGTCCTGGCCCAACCATGTCACCAACCCCACTGCAATGTAGGCCACCACCAGAGTTTTCCCTGTTGTGACTTGGATGTTAGTGCTGGTGCCAGGAACTCATGTGTGGCCCAGCCTTTGGCTACCAGTGGAAAAAGGATGTGTGGATTTACCATGGTTGGAGAGGGCTCTCAGCTCCCTGTAAGACCAAAACAGGGTGTAGGTCAGGGCTCTCTGTCCTGTAGTGCTGACAGATCTCTGGCTGGGTGTTGGAGAAGGGAGAGAACAGGGATGTGCCATGGTCTGGTCACATTCCTATCCATCTGTCTGGCTGTAATAGACAGGAGGAGCAACAGAGAAGGAGCGGCCCCCCCTCCACCACCATGGGCAGCCCCTGCCCACCCATCCCCTGCCCTCCCCTCTCAGCCCATGGTCACCTGGCTTCTCATCTGGAGCAGCCCTTTTCATATCCACTCTGGGCCACCCACATCACCAACTCACCCTGTGAGATGGCCAATGTTCTGTCTGCTGTGACACATCACCAGGGCTGGTGCCTGGAATTAGTACTGTATCACTGTGACATGGCTATTATCTTCCACCATTCAGCCGAGAAGAAACAATTAAATAATAGAAATACATAAATAAGTTAATGAAAATGGATAAATAACCTCTGGCAACATTGGGGTGGAAAATTAGGCAGCTGTAGTAGCTGCTTAAAGAGCAGGACCTTGGCAAAGGTTAAAAAAGAATTAAAAGCAGCAAGTCCTACTCACTGCCTAAGTGTAATGATTTGTGTTGTACTTGCTGCTGAGATTTGTGGGTTTGAAGACTAAATTCTGAAAGAAAAATGCTTGTCAAGTTGACTGAAGGCAACATTTCACACTTTTGGAATTAAAAACATGTCCAGTGTCAAACACTGCATCCACCAGTGGCTTTTGGTGCTGAGCATGGATCAGTGTGAACTGCAAGACTCAGGACTTCCTTTGCCTGAAACAAACCAAAGAATTCTGCGAGAGACTGTCCTGAGCTACACACTTCAGATGGACACTAGAATGAATTACAGGAATTAGGTCTCATCTACTTGGTTCACTGCAGGCTGCTACTCCCAGCCTTTTTAATTGACAGAGGCAATGGGCACAAACTAAAACACAGGATGCTCCCACTAAACATCAGGAAACATTTTTTTTTTCCCTGTGAGAGTGACTGAGAATTGGCACAAGTTGCCCAGGGAAGCTGTGGAGTCTCTAACCTTGGAGATATTCAAAAACCATCTGGACATGATCCTGGGTAACTGGTTCTGAGTGGCCCAGCTTGATCTCAGGGGTTGGACCAGATGATCTCCAGAGATTCTGCCCAACCTCAGTCATTCCGTGAGTCTGTAATTCAGGCAGCAGCCACCACAGCAAACTGATACAGTCAGTTTGTATAGTGGTCACAAAGAACACATCCTCTGTGTGTGAACTCTGGCCTTCTTTTGGAGACCATCAAAAGGGCAGGTAATTGACAGTTATCAGATCTTCAGATTACAATTTTCCAGGCAGTGGACCTGTTAGCTGGGAAGTCTTCATCTGGGTGACATTAAGACCCCAAAAGACTCACTAGTCCTGTATATTTTGGACTCAACCCAAGAAAGTTGTCTGAAGCAGCTCATCTGCTGCCTTCAGTAGCCATATTGCCCTCGAGGAAAGCAGGTGTTTTCTAGACATCCATAAAGCTGCTGGCATGAGAACCAGGCTGAGCAGCTCTCAACAGTTCATTATCCATTTCTGTACCTGTGTGCGAAAGAAGGTGCTGAAATGCTGTAATCCTCCAGCATTTTGCACTTTCTTTGCATTCAGTCTTTGCAGAGATAAGTGGTTACAGTGATGACTTGAGCCTGCAGTGTTTCCAGATGGGATGAGCAACACCAGCACCAGGGAGCCCTCCCTGAGAGCTCCTGCCTGCTTTGCAGACACTGGGAGTTCATGAACATGAGCTGATAAGCATGTGGACTTTGTAATGCTCTTCTGAATCTAGCACAAGTTCTGAGCTATTTAAGTCTTTTGTTCACTTGTCATTTCTCATTTCCTCTCTTTGTCCAAAAATCTTAATTCCTTTGTGAATATACTGTTCAAATTCTCTCAGCAACTAAACATATACTGTATATGAAAAGAAGTTAGCGCACTTTGGCCAGGTTTACACTCTGCAGGAGGTGCTGCAGTTTAAAGATGGCAAGTCAATAGTAAATAAATCCTGACTGCATGTTTTTTTCACCTTTTTCCTCTATAATGAATCCTCTGGAAATTCAGCACAGCTGGGACTTGAGTAAGGGGCTCTTTGGCTCCATATTTAGCTGTTCCATCGTGAAAGGTAGTGATAGTCAGACGAGTAATTGCATAAAAGTGGCATCTAGGTTCTGTAAGTACGTGTTTTCTGTGAGCCTCCTGAGGCATGCGTGCTGAGTTTAAGGACCATTTGGTTCTTTGCTCCCTCTCTCATGCCTGTAGCCAGGGATGTGCTAAGCATGTTGTGCTCAGATGTCCTGCCTCTCCCAGCATTGCCAGTTAATGTCTGACTCCAGAAGCTTTGCAGTTGGCAATGTTTTAATAAGCAGAAAGAGCACAGCTTGATTCTCAGGTAACAGGCTGAGCTAGCTGTGCTGGCAGTCAGAGCAAAAAACATGGTATTGACTTGAAGACTGAGTGAATTTGGAATAGAAATTGTGGAGGAGGAATAAATGTGGCATACCAGGATGTCACTTTTACACTTTCCAGATGATAACTGCACTTTAAAGCGGAGAATCTCTGACAGTGACGTCCTCTTTTAAGCATCCAACATCTACACCCATACTTGGTCCTTCTGCAAACCCCCTGGTTTCCCAGCTCTGTCTGACTCACATTGTGTATTCTTCACAAAATACACTGGCACAGGCTCTGTTTATGAGAGTTACTCACATTTGTTTCCAAGTTAGAAATAGCATTTTATGAGGTGGTGTCTGGGTTAAGAGCGGGGAAGTAAGTTTGCACTTGGGCAAGGGCACTGAAAAGCACTCACAGGGGATAAAAGTTGCAAGCTAAGTAGCACACATCTGACTGTGTTGCATAAAAAAGTGCCTGGAAAATCTTTTCTTGCCTCTCACTGCAACATCTTTCAGGGCATCCATGAAATCAGCATTCAAGAGAAGTTTATTTCTTCACCTTCTGCTACACCATTGACCGGTGTATTTATTCCTAGGAAATTAGCAGATCAGATAGAATCTGTCAATTGGCTGAGATATTTCGGATGTCACCACGTGGTGTCACAGAAGGAATGGATGCCTTCTGCAGGGCAAGGTCACATCTGGGAGTGTGCCCTGGTACAGAGAGGAAGGGGAACAAAGGCTAGAAGTAGCTACTGTCCTTTCAGATGGCAGAATCAGTCCTTGTTGGAAGACCCTGTGGCACTGAAATATCTAATTTATTTTCAGGAAAGGATGAAAAAAAGGATTAAAAGCAAGAAATCAGGCTTTTTACTTTTCTGGAAGAGCGAGGCAGTTTGATAATAAGCTGCTTTCCCGTCAGCAGCTCAGGGTGATGTAGTTCCAAGAGCCATGTCCCTCGGGGCAACACCCTCAACGCGTGCAGTTGACCCTCCAGAAATCTTGTTAGAGTGTGGAAGCAAATGTCTGTGAGCAAAGGATGCCAAAGCCTCTTTCAGAGGGCAGGGAGCTGACCCTGCAGGCAGGGATGTTTCACAAACTGGCCTGCACTGGGATGCTTCTACCTTCAGGAGAAAGACACACTCTGCTCTCTCCACCTCACCTGCTCCCAAAGGTAACCTCTCTCTTCCAGGGCTCCAAAGATGTGTCAAAACAAGTGTCTCTAAAAGACATCAAATCACTACTTTATCAGGCCACGTTTGGCACCAAAGATCAAAATCAAGCCTATGTAAAAATCTTCAGCAATATGTGGATCAGGGAAAAGTCAAAAGCACATTGAAAACAGTCATTTCTTTGCCTCTAAAAAGTATGTTTGCAACCTGATTATAATAATCCTGGAGAGCCAGAATGTGAAAACAATTATAAAGAAAGCTCCAAGTATCACATTCCACTCTCCAGACCTTGTGTAATATAAACTGTGAATATAAGTTCCTAACAGAAAAAAAGGTAAATTAGTTATTTTTAAAAATTATTTTAATGATGACTGTGTTATTAATAATATATTTAGAGAGTTATTTTCAGCTGTGCCCCTAGATCCAGTGAAATAATTACACATTCCAGGACAGCAGTAAAAGGATGAGAAACTACATATATCTTAGTGACCAGTTCTATAAATATGCTGCTAAAAATTAGTAATCATTGTCATAGCTGGCTCAAGAGAGACTTGCTAACCAATTATAGATCAATCTGTGCATTAAAATTAGAGCCATTTGCAGGGTATTACAGCAAATGTAATGTTCCCAAGAGATATTAGACTGACAGTCTTGGATTCTCAGGTAGCTGGGTAACCTCTGCAGCTTGGTCAGTGCAGAAGCAGGTTTTCAAACATTATTTGAATGTTATGGAGGGACCAGGTAGAAATACTGCCTAGGATGGGTCACTGCTTGAATTTTTTTGACCTGAAGACCCTCTAGAAGATGTACTAGCCAAAACACAAATCACCCCAGCAAGCTACTTAAATATTGCTGGGTTATGGCCATCACTGTCTGGTTTTGTGTTCTACAGCACTGTGCACGATGGGATCTGTCCATGATTAGTAGCCTTGCCACGATATAAAACACACAGAATAATACCATGGACATCCTGCTCCTTAAAGCTGTATTTCAGGAATATGAGGTTTATTTCCTTATTTAACTCTGCCAAGCAAGTCAGGCAGAATCAGTGCATTACATGAGTCTAACAAGAAGACTTAGTGAGTATTTTAAAATTGTGGATAGCTTGAGAAAGAGAAGAAAGTATATTGGCAAATAAAGCATACTTTCTTGTAAAACACAGAGAGAATTTCCCAGAATTTATCCTGGAACAGAACCTAGGGCTGAGTGGATGACAAAGGTTACAGCTCAGTGGGCACACACACGGAATCTTTATCAACTTGAGCTGCAGCTCGATCACTGAAAATAAAAAACAGGGGGAAAAAAAAGAAAAAAGTAATACACAGTGCAACCTTGAACATCAAAAGGACCAAGCAGGCTGCCAAAGAGGAGTGGGATAATTCACCTGTTTGATATCTTTTCTCTGGCTAAAATATTATTAATATTGTAGTATATTGACTGCTGCATACTTTTCAGGAACAACACCTCTAAGAACCAAGCCCGTGCAATAAAGAGATGAACCTGGATGGTGACTGACTGAGATCAGCTGCAAGAGATTGAAGCTAATCTTTCTTTTTTTATTATTTTTTAATTTGTATTAAATTTTCCATTTGCCAAGAGAGAACAGAGCATCTGGTTGCAAAGAAGCCGGTAGCTGGACTGCAGCATTCAGTTACAAGTAATCTGCATCACTAGATACTTTTAATGTGCCTGAAAACTATTTTGATCCAGCAGTAATTGGTTTATTGTACGCATTTACAGGTACACAAAGAAAACAAAAATTGTGACTGAGCTAAAATTCAGCTTATTATTTGCTATTGTGGCATTAATTATTGACCAGATTCTTCAGTTACTGAACAATTTAAATCTGCCACGAGCAGAAGTCATTCTTCTGAACATGTTGGAAGCTGGTCTATGAGAGAGGAAACCTTAAAATGTAGAGTAATAGCACAGCCCAGTGGCTTAATAAAGAATAAACCATCACTTAGAGATCTACTGATCTGGGCAATTTAATGTATTTCATTAAAAAGTCTGGAAAATGTGAAAACAGGAAATTATTTTAGGATCAAATAGAAGTGAATTCTTTATTCAAATCCATTTTCTTTATCCAAAATCATTCTGAAACACTGCTTTCAGCTACACCAGCTATAGACCACATCTGTTACACTAATGTTATATTATATAGAATTGCTTTAGATTATTATTCAAAACTATAGTTAGAATAATAATTTTATTTAGAATAATTTATGATCCAAATTATGTTATTACTATAATTCTATTGTTGTAAAGAATTAGTCTTCTCCCATTATTCTCTTACATACTTGCTTGGATCTGCTTTTATTTTCATGTGTAATTTGCACATATCCAAGCAGTCATCTGAAATCTATGGACACTGGCTTATGTCCATCTATTTGTTCTAGGAAACAGTTGATGTCTGACCAAAACATACACCCCCACCACAACCACCCCCAAATTAGCCCTGGATTTCTCAGACCATTAGGAAGATGAGATGCATTTAAGCAAGCCATAATCAGTGCCTGGTTGGGCCAGTTCATGGGAGAAGGGTCCAAATGTGGCTGTTGGACACCTGAAAATGGAGCTTATGCATGTTAGTACACAGAGAAGACAAATATCTGTCCAAGTAACCAGGAAATACAATGGAAAGTGCTGTGCCTTACTCTGTCTCCCCTAAGAAAACAGAAATGCCTCAGTTTAGGAAGCATTGCTCCTTCTCCAGGGATGAAGTGCTTGACCCTGTCCCTTCACAGACAGCACAGCTTGTCACAAAACCTGCACAGAGTCGGATCTGGAGCACGGATATGCCAGCTGGGAGGAAGGAGATGGGAACCCCTACAGTCAGTGAAAACTTTTGAAAGGAAAAAATACCATGTAGTGATCAAAGAACATAAACTCTGACAGAAAAGTGGCAAATGAAAAACAATGAACAAGGCCTTTGAGGGATGTCACTTGAACCAGTTAGGTCAAAGAGCCTCTGTTCATTGTGTAGAAAACATGGGCCTCCAGCAACATAGATTTGTTCCTATTCACTAGAGGAAACAACCCACCTGTCCTAGATAATTCCCTAAATTAATTCTCGCAGAAGATGCTGCAGATAAGAGGAGACCTTGCACACCGAGTCAGTTTGTTAGACAGGGTATAGCTAACATAGCCAAGTCCTGCACACCACAAGTCTCTGAATCTGAATTTTAACATTGTGTGTGGTTTAGATACATCATTTCAAGTTTTCATCATCACTAGTCCCATGAGTAGCAAAGAATGGGATTAAAATAATAATTAGTAATACAGTTAAAAAAAAAAAGGGGGACTCAGAGCTGTATTTAGTGCTTTTAAATTGCTTTATAGCCTCAGAGATAAGTAAATGCAATCTGCTAGCATTTTGACCAGAAAAAAAACAAAGGTACACCTCACTACTAACAGAGTCCCTGGGGATTTAAGGATGCATGGAGAGACAGATACAGGCAAAGGAAAAGCTCAGTAACGCTCTGGGTTCTGATGATTGCTAGCAGCATTTGTTTCACAAGAGGTAACCTGAAGTCCACATGGCACTGTAACTCTGGAAATGTGATATCACCTTTAAGTTGTGGTATGGCACTAGCAAATAGAGTCTCAGGTGACCATTATACACGAGAAAGTCCCAGCAGCTGGAGAAACAAATACATCAGGCGGGAAAGAGATCGGTTGCACACTGAATCCTGGATGGTTTCCAGTTGGTAGGATGGATCTGGTCCCCTGTTTTGAAGGTGAATTGGTAATGTTTATCTGTAGTAGTGCTGTCATGACATTTCTTTAAGGACCAAAGTGGGGTCCCTGTAAGGTTTTAGTTGTTAGGGCAGAGGTAGCAGAGAGCCAAGAAGCAGTAACTAGTGCACTGCTTTTGCACAGAGGTGAAGCAATGCAGAACAAGTCCTTGCAGAGTTGCTAAGAAATCCATCTGGACAGGAAGGCAGTCAAGGATGAAAGTGCCTTCTGTGTGGAAAAAATAAAGGGAAGGAGTTCTTATCACACACACGTCCTTGGCAGCACCAGTTCCAGACCATGAAGCAGCCTGCTATGGACATAATTTCACTTGTCTAGAGCCCAAATACGGCCACCTCCAAAATCCAAAGTGTGTTCCTAGTAGTCCTGCTCAGTTCAAGTGTCAAAAATGCCTAAATTTGGTGGGTGGGCCTTGCTGCTTGAATTGACAATATTCCAGGAAGATGCAGGGACACTACTGTACTGCTGAAAACTTCCCAGACCCAATATGGCTTAGTAGAGCATCCTTCCAAAAGGATGCATTATTTTTTCACCTGTTTTCTTTCAAAGCCAATCCAGTACATGTTGCCAGAGAACCTCTTGCCTGCATGTTCCCTGGAAGACAGAGGACGGACCTCAAAACCAGGAGAAATTTCACCACTGTGGCTCCCAGCTCCATTGAGATTTTTCCCAGTAAGCCTTGTCCTGTCCTCAGCATTCTCATGTTGGCCAACTGTGAGCAAAGACAGACTGAGTAGGATAATTTTTTGTGGCTCCATGATCAGCAGCTCTCATTTTTTTCTTCCTTTCCTCTTTCATTCTTACTCTAGGTCTCAATGTCTGATTAGGGTTGATATTGTCTCTTCTCAGGGCACAGTGTGCTTCCTCTCCATTCAATTTTCTTCCTCAACTTGTCAGGCACCAGGCCTGTTTGTCTATCCATGTTTTCCTGCTTGGGCTTGTCTGTCTGACTGAAATTTAGGCTTGTGTAATTGGTCCTCCAGAGCAGCTCTGCCCTTCTGACTCTCCTGTTCAACATGAGTCTGCAAACTCTGAGTTGTTCGTACAGTCTTGAATCCATCTCCGGACCCGATATTTTCTCCACTTGCATCCCTGTCATCTTTTCCATGAGTTCTCTCAATCTTCCCTCTGGGCAAAGAAAACCTCCACCAGGAACTTCCTGAAGAATCATGTCCACAGCTCAAGCACCCCAACACACCCAAATCACACCCAAGTGACAAGATAACAAACATTTCCCTCCCTTAGTAATGGGGGAAAATGTCCTTTCACCAACACCACAAACCACCCTGGATATTTTTTTCTGTTTAGTGGCTGTTGGATGTTGGCAATGCACAAGTTCCACCTTCTTTGAGCACTGTTTCTACTGGTATCATCTCACCATTTGAATCTGGCATTTTTCAGAGGGTCATGTACATGACACTCTCTTAGAAAATGAAACATGTGAAGATCTTTTAATCCAAAGTCCCAAGGGATTCACCTAAGCATTCACTTTCCAGTTTATAAATAGTCTTGATGAAATATACGTTAAAACACCAATATTTTTCATGTTTAGAAATACTGTGGAACAACTATAATATCATCGCTTCTTGGAGTCTTCATAGAAGAAATATGCAGAATATCTTTGCTTACTGCTTGTGCATTGTTCTCTTACTGTAGGCAATTTTCATCCTCTTATTTATGATAAAATTAATTCCAAGTTGTCACTAAAGCATTGCCATATATTGCCCTTTGTCCTGTGAGGACTGTTACCTGAAGGTCTTATTTTGCAAAGTATTATCAGATCTGTGTTTCTCCTGCCTAATTTTAGCATTTGCCATAGTTTCTTGAAGAATGCCACAATTTCCAGTGGTGAGTGTGTGGTACTGGAAGTTGCAGATCCCAAAAACCTTTTCTACTCAGGAAAAAGGGCAGGATGTCCTTCAAAGTACAGTTCAGCTTCTCAGAGACCTAATTCCTATCCTTTTTTTGTTCCTTTTCCCTTTGCCCAATCACTTATCACTGAAAGGAAGATTGTTCCATTCTTCTCCTTGTCCCATCCCTCATGAACTTTGTCTTTTCCATGCGTATATAACCTTCGATTTTTGCCTTCCTCTCTCAGCATCTGAATTTATACAACTTAGAGCTTGTAATGGTTTCAGACAGATAAAATATGTCATTCACAAATGGCTTGGACTGTGCTTAATGCGTTTCCCTTTCCTTACTCAGAAGGTGAAAAGTTTCAATAAAATTATGTCCTTTTTGTCTAATTTCCTGCTTTGACTTGGTCTTTTCACTCTCCTTGAAAGCAAAGTGAGTAAGTACTTGGGGACTATGTAATTCACTTATAATTGAAACAATAGACCATAAAGGCTCCTTGAGAGCAATTACATCTATCGAGTCAATGAGTCAGTTGTGCATTTGCACTAAGTCCAAGCAGTAAAATATATTTATGATTTTTTTTTTTTAATGAAAGTTACTGCTCACTTAGTCTTTGGAGGCAGCACAATGCATCATGAGACAGGGAGGCTTAAATGTGAATCTACATGAGCAGTGTGCGTGACTTGCCATGAAAAAAGAGTGCAATATGCTGTGTCTGGGCATGCTACATCCAACCAAAGAGTTAGTATGCGTGTGATTTAGTGCAGTCTGAAACATAATGGTTAATTTAAAAAAACTGAAGTAAAAACTAAAGCAAATTTGAGAGCACGGTGCTCAAGACTAGATAGTGAGAAGGGGATAAACTGGATATGACTAAAATTAGAAGTGCCTCAATTCCTTTGTTTGCTTTTATCTTCAACCACATCATAGGCTGACTCTGCTGACAAGCCTAGTTGAGGGCAGAAAAAAGCAATTAGACTGTATTAATCCACTCATCCAAGAGGGATTCTGGGCAAGAATGAATGAAATCCTGTGCAAGACACTGGACTACAAATGAAGAAGCCTAGGATCAGCTACAAAGGGTGTCAGAGCCATGGTTGAGTGTGTCATGCTGGGATCCAGCTGTGTCTGTGCCCTCTAATCTTCTGTGATCCTTGGCAAGCCATTAAGTGGGGCACAATTATCCAAATGATGGTCTCCATAAAATGGAAAGCAAATTGCTCTTCACTTTCTCCTTCTGCCTTTTTCGGGTCATCAATAGGTCACCTGCTCCTTCATTAGGCAGTACAGTGATGGTAAAGTCCACGAGGGCTTTGCACATGAGTAGCAGCCCAACCCAGGCACAATATGTAGTAATTCCTAGAATCACTAAGGTTGTAAAAAGCCTCTAAGATCATTCAGTCTATCCATTAACCCAGCACCATCGTGTCCATCGCTAAACCACATTCCCAAGTGCCACATCCACATACCTTTTGAACACTTCCAGGCATGGTGATTCCACCACCTCCCTCTGTAGCATATTCCAGGTGCTTAACCACCTTTTCAGTGAAGAATTTTTTCCTAATAAGTAATCTAAACCACCTTGGTCTTTTCCTATAGTCCTGTCACTTGTCACCTGGGAGAAGAAGCTGACCCCTCAACTCGCTACACCCTCCTCTCAGGTAGTTGTAGACAGAGTACACCCTCCTTGTGCAAGGCAGAGGCAAAGGCCTCACTGAGTTGAAGCCTGACAGCTCTGTGAACTCACCAGCTTGGAGGTCCAACCAAGCAAGGTAGCTCCCTGGAGTGCCTATGGATTAGTGTGGGAAGAGCTTTGCACTAACGCTGCCACAATACTACCAGCAGCTGAGCCAGCAGAACGTGACTTCTGCACCATGTGAACAGAGCAGAACATTCAGACATCTCTGCTGCACCTCTGCGGTGTGGCTTTGCAAGAAATATGTGCTTTAGATGCTTTATGGAATGATGCTTGTTCTCTGCTCCGCAGATATGGTCTTTTCCACAGAGAGTGTTTCAGCTGCCTTTTAAAAGTGAGCATGCATTAAAGTGCTTCTCACAACAGAGATAATTGAGTGCATGTACAGCATCTATCACAATAAAGCCAAATCTCAGACAGATACTAGGGTACCATCAAAGACAAAAAACCAATAAATAAGAATTCATAAGGCTTTCAGTCCAATGCTTTCTACCACCACTAAATCCATTAAAAAAAAAAAAAATAAAGTGTTTTTACAGCACCTAATTCTACAGAGCATATGGGCACCACAGCAATACAAAAAAAACTTACAGTTATTACTACTAAAAATAATTAATAATGCCATCCTTTGTTGATTCTTCTCTCTTTTTTAAGACTGCCTTTCTTTTTTGCTTTTTGGAACCTTTCATATTTTTCTACTTGAAAAATTATCAAGTCATTAAAAAGGAAATTGAATTTTTTTATAACACACACCAAGTAACAGCAAATGTGCACATCCAAGTTATAAAAATGAGGTTTGTAATGGCAGTGCTGATAGATCATTCCTGTTACCAAATCAGCAGGGCATCACCAGAACATAGTGCTCCACAAAAATGACATACGAAGCAGCACTGAAAATAACAAGAAATTTCTTTGTATGTCTGATTTTTTTTTACTGTTACATCAATGAGCCACCAACCCTGATGTTCTTCGTTTGCTTTTTTCATTTGGTTAGTTTGTTTGGGGATTTTTAAGAGATAGGGAGGAGGTTACAAGAAAATGGGGATTCTTTTTTCTGCACCATTTTAATTTTGATATTACTCATCAATTGTGAAGGAGAAAATACTATTTAAATACCAGTTTTACAACACTGGTTGGAAAGAGAAGATAGTCTATACCTTTTCTTTCATGAAGTCAGATAGATATTCCTTAGTGAAAACATGGGCTGTTTGCAACCTTTTAGAGTTTCTTTCTACTTCTTCACAGAATAGCAGCAAGTTCCTGAAAGGATGGATCACCTGCAACTCCAGCTTCATGGAAAAAGGGATGGAGGTACTTCATACTTCGTTGGAATCAGGCCAAGTTCTGTATTTACAGTGACATTTATTAATGGTTTTGTGCTGACAGAGCTAATGCTCAGAAAGAAAACCACCTGTCTCCAAGCTGGGCACCTCATCCAAGCTCGTGTGCCAGGTTGTCAACCTCATCGACCATCAGCTTCTGAATCCTCCAAGCCATTGCTTCTATGAGCATTCCTGGCAGGAGCACTCCTGGCTCCTCCAAGCTGCAGTACCCCTTTCTGTACTGCCTGCTCCTTTGCAGGCATTCCCAGAAAGTTTATGAACTTTTTGCTAAGACATAGATCTGCTCAATTTTAAAAATAATTAAAAAAAATAATGAGAATGGAAAATTTCCTGATTTGGCATAGGCATAGGGCTCCCTCTTAGCTTCTGAATTACACATTTAAGATATCTCATACAGGTTTTGGATAATTGCCTCAAAGTCATGTGAATTCCTCCCCCTCTGCTTCTGACAAGCTCCAGTCATTAATAAGATAAAGTGTACAAAGAAACATTGCTCCAAAAAGAGTGCAGTGCAGTACAATACAGCTAGTCCACATCCACATGGGGAGGAAAACACAGGCAAAATAATTTTCATAAGATTTTTAGATTAATCAAATCTGGAGCACATTGCAACAAGCAAGAATCTTGTACAATTTGAGGTAATGTTGACTGGCTTTTCAATTCCTGGCACAATGAAAACATATCTCTGAAATATGGCAGTGTGGTGCATCTGTGTTGCTTGTATCCTGCAGCAGCACTGGCACACACAACACACACGCCCAGAGTGCACAACGTGCTACAACTGAACAAACTGGGATTGGGACAATTCATGCAAAACTTAAAGCCAACTGCAAGATGCCACAAATGACTTGGAAAAGTCACATTCTCTTCAGGATTAAACAAAGCTCATGTTGGGAAGGTCGTGTGTCTGCTGATCACAGCCTCACATTATTCTCCTGCAGGGCAAGGAGGAAACAAACATAAGAAGGTACAAATTAAGGCAGTTCAGAAAATAGCAGTGTTTGTTTTGACAACGCCTGATTTCTTGGGCATCAGTTGGCAGAATTTTCCTTGGCTTTGAAACCATAGTTTCAACACTCACCATGCCCAAAATGTGCCAGAAAATTAATGCAATTTCAGACGTGGGGGAGAGCAGCTAATCAAAGTAGGAGGGTGGAGGAGCTGAGAGATCTCAAGAAAGAGTATTCTGAAGGAAGAAACTACTGCCCTTCCTTCTGGATGCTGCTTTCTTGTAGATAATGCTTTCTTGTTGTTCTTATGCCACTTTTTACATGGGCAGATAGTAACAGGACAAGGTGGGGGGCGGGGCTGGTTTTAAACTAAAAGAGGACAGATTTAGACTGGATGTTAGGAAGAAATTCTTTACTGTCAGGGTGGTGAGACATTGCAACAGGTTGGCCAGAGAAGCTGTGGATGCCTCATCCATGAAGTGATCAAGGCCAGGTTGGATAGGACTTTGAGCAACCTGGTCTAGTGGAAGGTGTCCCTTGCAATGGCAGCGGGGTTGGAACAGGATGATTTTTATGGTCCCTCCCAATCCAAGCTTTTCTATGAGTCTCATATGTTCCTCACACTCACTGATGAAAGATGTTCAAAAGTATAACATAGAAATAGGCAAACCCTGAAAATATAATGTATCTACCAGAGGAAGTCTAGAATTAGTGAGAGAGAGGCCATTCTGATTGACTTCTTACTGACTATTCTTTAGGATGGGGAAATAGTACAAGCTTCATTTGTCCTTCAGGCCTTCTCCTGCTTCTTCAGCACCTGTGTCTGCCTCATCAAGCTGCTTTGTGTTTGTGAGCCCTCCTCAGAGAAACTGCTGCTGACCTGGAAGCTCCTACATGAGAGTGTAGGACTGCAAAGAAAACAGTTTTCCTGTTTCCTCACCCTGCCTGATCTCCTTGACCAGTGGATGTGGATCTGGCCAGCTTCCAGAGAGTTAATGTGGTGATAAGGAAAATCAGAAAGTATTTGGAAGACAGTGTTACACCAGATACTAGCAAGGAAGGTAATGTCATTATTGTGAGGCTGGCATGTGATACTAAAGGGCAATATAGTACAATCTCAACCATGCAGTTGCAATTTACTCTTGGAAATGACTGAACTAAATGTTCACTCAAAAAAAGAGCAAAAAGTCATTTTTAATAGTACCGAAAGGAAAAAAAAAATGTAGTAATTCCTCCCTTAAAAACATTATCAATGCAAATTCAATGGAAAGTTTAAGAATATCCTGAGGGATAGGAAGAGAGAACAAACATCAGAAAAAGCAGAGCAACCTCCTGTTTGTTGCCTCTGGAAACATCTCCTTCCCTGCTGTGGAGGTGACAAAAAGCAGGGAAATGGACAGGCTTCTTCCTAAAGAACCACAGTGCAAGATGAGAACTCAAACCCCACAATCTCCTCACTCAAAGGTGAGGGAAAGGTACACCCTCCACAGATGCCTGCTGTCCACATCCTGGGCTTTTATAGCCTTCCCAGTAACATGTCCCACATATAATTATCCTTCTAATTGCTAATGGTTTCCCAGTGTTAAGCCAAGGTTGCTCTTTGTGTGTAACAAACATCTCTTTACTACTGTCCTCAGTCTGGGGTACAAACAGTGAGTATCCCCTTTGTAGCACTGTTCCTTGTTGCAAACCTGTTTCCACATCAACATTTGATGCTCTGTTTATTAAACCGAACAACCCCTCTTTGGCCACCCCTTCTTGATAGGTCATGCTGTCTAAATCTCTCAGCTCTCCTGTGGCTCTCACTGAGTTCTCCCCTGTACACACAGATGTGAATGTCTGCATGCACATACACACACCCCACTTCCTAAAGTAGGTGTGCCCAAAATGGGACACATATCCCAGGAAAGGTCTTGCCCCACTAAATAGAGTGGAATAATGGCCTTTCATCTCTTACATGTGACATACATAAGAATGGCTCAACAGCATCTTATCTGCTGGCTTATATTTAGTCTCTGGTCTAATACAGCCCAATACTCTTTTTTAGTACATTGAAGCATCAACTAAGATTCACCATTTTGGATTTTTATTTATTTTATTTTTCTTTCAAAGGTGAAACACTTTGCACTCACTTTTGTTGAATTTCACTTTATCAAAGTTATCACAATTGCTTGAATTCTAACATTCTTTCAAACATTCGCATCTTTTCCCAGAATATTATCTTCTGCAAATTGTATCCAAGTATGCACTATATCACCAGGAAATCTAGCAACAAGAACATCCAACCATTCCAGAATTGAACATCCAACCATCCTGGAATTCAGTCAGACCTGTCAGTCCCAAATGACCTTACTGGTGGAAAGTGAATAATTTACAAGCTCTCTTTGAGCATGACATTCCAGGCAGTTTAACTCTCCACTTCATAGCAATTTCCTCTGAACAAGGATATTCCTCCTTCTCAGACATTTTATCTTGTTCCTTTCTCCAGTCAGGGGATGCTTCCTCATGTCTCATTGCAGAAAGTGGCCTTGGGGACTTGTTGTTGGCTGATGTGGGGTATCATCTGGGTTAAGCTATGCCTCACTTAGACCTTTTCTCTTCACCTGTCAGTGAGGACATTTCCACAGGGCTATGCGAAGAGTTTTGCTCCAGCCAAGCCAAAACTACGTTGCCTTTATCCACTGGGTTAAAGAACTAAACTGGATTTGTGGAGTGTGCTTTATTCTTAACAAATCCATGTTGCTTGTTTCTCATAGGCCTGTAATTCTCTAGGGATGGAGCAAATAATTCATGTCAGTATCTTTGCAAGTATCAGAGCTGCAATGTTTGATTTACAGTTGTGGATCCTCCCTTCCCCTGTTTTTAAATACACAATTTATTTTAATATAAATTAGCAGAGCTGTCGTGCAGGTTACACCCACACAAATGGATGGAACAATGCAGGGAAAGTTCCTGGGCACTGGGACTGAATTATCCCTATCTTACATTGCAAGAAGAGGGATGGTGTTATTTCAGCCAGTTAGCATCTTCCCGAACGATTCCTGCACACCATGCAAGAGCTGCTGCAGCCTGCATGAGGCCATCCTGTTTTGAACAGCAGCAATTTAAAAATATAGCTGTAGCCAACCATGCCAGTCAGTCTGAGCAAGATAATGGCCCCACTGTTGCTTATTTTGTAGATTTTGCCAATCTTATTTTGTTGATTTTGCCTGACTGATCATTGCAGAAAAAAAACCCAATAGACTATTTTCAGATATCTGAAATAATTAACCAACTAGGTAAATTAAGGAATATGATCCACTTCCTACAAAAGAGACTTTAGTAAAATGGCTGATGCCAAAAATTTTTGTTTATTTGATATATTCCCATGATCAGGCATCTGATGAAATAAAACAGAGTCACCCTTCAGGACTGCAGCTCCAGTTCCTGGGACTGGATCATTCCCTCTGCTCTCCATCCAGTTTGTCCTTACCACCTGAGGTTTTTCAGAAGAAATTTTGGATGGGGTAGAGCTAGCCATAGTCATTAATTCCCAGCCAGTCTCTGGAGCTACATTAAGCAATGTTTCCAATAATGTTTCCAATTAATTTTTAGGTAATAGCGGTGCGTGGCGTTCTGCGAGGAACGCTGAAGGTTGGTGGAGGTCCATTCATCAAAAACTGATGGGAACCGTGGACTCCGTGGTGTACACAGATGTTGTTCTGATCTAGGGAAACATTAGAGAGAATAGTTAACACAGCAAGACAAAAGATATATCACAGTAAAAGATTTCTACCCTTATATTTAAAAAGAGAAGAGGGTAAAAGCATATCTATTCGGCGTAGAGAGTGCAGTAATCACTAAAGATAATCTAATTAGTCTGAAACAAGAAA
This sequence comes from Pseudopipra pipra, assembly GCF_036250125.1. NCBI lineage: Eukaryota > Metazoa > Chordata > Aves > Passeriformes > Pipridae > Pseudopipra > Pseudopipra pipra. The sequence goes on from NC_087549.1 coordinate 7,197,737, forward strand.
GAACTTTTTTTTTCCCCCCAGTTTTCAGTGAGACAGATTACTCTGTATTGTGGAGGGGATTCAGAAGTGAGCGGAGAGTATAATGATCTCCAGCAAAACCTTTCTGGCAGGACTGTTGAGGTGTTACAAGGGTGAGTTGTGATGGCACGTTTGACACCCTGTGATGGCACCAGAGCAGAGTCAAAGCTGTATCACTGATCCACTTGTGAATGGTCCTCAGAGTGAGCACACCAGACTATGAAGAGAGAGTTGACAATGAAGAGTTTGTTTTTATTAGAAGACAAATTAGAACAATCAGTTTGTAAAATAAAGAAAATTGGATGTTCTGGGTGAGAGACTTCAGTATTAAAGTTTTTCTAAGCAAGTTTCCCTCTGTCTGCTCTGCACTTCTGAGAGTCCGTGAAAACTTCTCAAGGGCAGATCCTGCCCCAGCAGCCTCAGTGATGAGTGAAGAGGCAGCTCTGTTGAGAGCTGGGCTGCCCAGTCTGGTGCTTTGGCAGGGTTTGGCCACATCCAGGGGCAGGCCATGGGGCTACAGGGTGGAGAGGCCAGGGCTGCTTCGTCACAGACAGAGGTGGTCCCAGCTGCCTCCAGCACCCCCACGGCAGGGCACAGCTGAGCCCCTCAGCCGAGCTGGGCTGTCCAGGTGATAGTCTCACTCGTATGGTTCAGCAGTAGGCAGCACTGCGAGGAGCAGGGAGAGGGGCTCAATGATCCTGATGGGTCCCTTCCAGTATGAGATGTTCTATGACTCTGTGACGATAACTCACCTTCCCACCCACTTGAGCCCCTTGTGGGGAGGATTTAAAGGAGTGAAGCCAGACCTCAGAAAGGTGATGGTGGGAAAATGTCATTTTAATTTTTTCCCTTTGTTTGCCTTTGCCTGAATCTCTTTTAATTGGCAGTAAATGAAATTCATTTTCCCCAAGTCAAATCTGTTTTGCCTGTGATGGTGCTTGCTAAATGATCTCCCTGACTTTATCTCACACTCAATTATCCTCTTTTCTCCCCTTGTCCTGTTAGAGAGAGCATCTGAAAGGTTGTTGGCTGCTGGTCAAGGTTAACCCACCACACCCAGATAAAATCAACTTTAGGATGGTCTTTGAGACCACTGCAGTCTCATCTAGGAGCCAAAGAGCCTCAAGCTCAACGAACAGAAGGGAAGCTGACCTGGAAAACTGGCCGGATCTCTGGCTCACGTGGCTGCAACCAAGGGCTCAGTGCCCAGCTGCAACTTGGCTCTGGGGGCCAAGCCAGGCCTCCAAACACTCATCAGCAACCAGGCAGATCAGGCAAAGTGCACCCTCAGCAAACCGGCAGGCAAAGTGGAGGGGGGAGCACAGAAAAGGCCGCTGACACAGGCAATGCCAGCGCTTCCACAAACACACACAGACCAGCATAAACCCGAGCATGGGGCCAAAAGAAACCTCAGCAGGTTCAGGAAACTGCAAAGCTGTGCACCCAGGGCACAAGAACCACACAAATCAGCACAGGCTGCTGAGAGCTGGTGCAGGAACAGCCCTGCTGGGAAGGGCCCAGCTGCTGGGGCAGACATCGCCTGGAACAGGAGCCAACCTGAGGGATGTGATCCCTGCCCTGCCTGACACTGGTAAGGCCACTCTGCGCACACCTGGGGCTCAGGTGAGGACCCCACTGCAGTGGGAGGCTGAGGAACCAAGGAGGGTCCAGCCCTGGGCTACCAAGATGGTCAAGGGCCTCAAGGGCGTCACCCACAGGGAGAGGCCGAGGGAGATGGGCCTGTTTTCTCTGGCACAGAGAAGGTTGGGACTGTCTAAGAGCTCTCTACAGCTACACCAAGATAGGAACTGTAAAGACAAACACCCTGAGCACTGCCAGACAGGATAAGGAAGAGCACTGACCACAGGAGGCAGCATGGAAAATTCAGGTGGGACACAATGACAAATTTTTTCACTAGGAGAGTAGTGAAGCCCAGGCACAGGTTTCCCACAGAGGCTGTGGATTCGCTGTTTTGGGGGGGGGGGAGGGTTTCATGGCTTCATAGGTTCAAAGCCATGGCTTATCCCCCTAAGTGCTAGTTCAATCCCTGCTGTGAACAAGGGATTGGACCAGAGACTCCAAGAAGTCTCTTCTGACCAGCACTTCAATGACTGTGATTATAACAGCTACAAAACAAAAAAGCGTGGACTAGTTTTGAACGGTAAGAAAATACAAATCAGGAAGAATATTTGCAGTCACTGCAAAAAAAACTCCCATGCTTGGAAGGTTTGAAGGTTAAGTGAAAACTGCAATAAAGATAAAGGTGGTATAAAGAAAGTTGGTGAGATCGTGAAGATAGGTGATCTGGGGGATAACACCTTCTTTATTTTCAACATTTATTTTGTTTTGTTCTGATTTTTAGAAAAAAATCAGAAAAAAAATGCCTGTTGCTGTCTTTTCAAGGGAAGCACCCCTGCAGGAATGCTCCTTGCAGGAAAGATACAGCTGGGCAACTGCTGCTATGTTCCTGCAATTACTGCAGGGCTGTTGGCCCTGTGATCCCTCACAGAGCCCTGACAATGCTGCTCAGCTGTGTGGCAGCCTCTTTTCCCTGTGTATTCCAAGCTTTCAGGCCTTGGACACTGGAGGTAGATCCAGAAATAAGCAGGATCTGAGAGGTGTCATCTTATGCACAGGTTTGAATCCAATTCGTCTTATGCAAAGGGTTTCCGCACTTCTGGAAGTGAGGAGAACAGGGAATCACAGCCTCCCTTGGGTCAAGTTACCACCAGCCAGAGGATCTGCAGAGTCCTACCTCTGTTGAGGGGAATAGCTGAGTCTGAAAATCCATGTGCCCTCAAGTACTCCATTGGGAGGATCAGCAATGTGATGTAAGGACCATGACTGACAGATGCTATGGATGCTGTACCTGTGTGATGGCTGGGAAGGATGCAAGAGGGACTCGGAGACATGTGGTGGTCAGCTATGGACCCGAGCAAACGCTGCTGTCCCTCCAGCCTCTCTGAACAGCTGTGTTTGCATCTGCCTGATGAAGTTAAAAAAAGACAAATTCAGTGTGGACTAGGTGAAAGGAAGGGCTTTTCAAAGGACCATGGGAGTGGAGTGCCTATTTTATAATGTCCCATTTCATAAGAAGTCTTGTTTAGTCTGGCAGAAGGGTGGCTGCAAGGGAACATGACTGCTTTCTATAAATACAGCAGGGAGGGAAACACAGGGGAGAACTATTTAAGTGAAAAGTCAATTCTGGTGCAAAAACAGGAGGTATAAATTGGCTCAGAAAAAAATTAGCGTAGAAGATTTGTAACCAGCCAAACGGGGATGTCTAATAGCTGCAGTGTATCGTGGGGGAGGCATCCAAACTATTTTTGTCACAGTATTTGACAGGTTTGAACCAGCTCATGTGGCTGTTTGTAACAGCAGACAGTGGGACTCAGTCACTCAGGAGCGGCTCTGCCTCCAGCCCTGCAGGGCCGGTGTGTCAGCGTGCAGAGATGCTGCATCCCCCATGCTGTTCTTCCATCAGGGCAGAATTACACTACTCTTTAAATTGCTTTAGCAAACACAGCCTAAATGTTTTCCTTTGCTTTCACAGATTTCTTGTTAATCTCAACACATTGTTCCACTGGTGTCCTGGGGAGATACTGTAGTCCAGCCAGAGGACCAACGCCTTCTTCAGTGCTTTATCTTCTATTTTTTCCAGCATCATCTGAAACTGTCTCTCAAGCAGCATACCTGTCATTCCCTCTTCTCTTTTATCTCCAGGTTCTCCAATCCATCTGATTCTTCCTCCTTATTTCTTTTCTTCTGCCCTTTGCTACACCTGCTTGACCTTCTCTATCATCCTGGATCTCTGATTTCAATTCCCAGCTCTTCACCACTGTCACCACTTGTCTCCCACGTCTTCCTGAAGCGGGGTCAATATTACTCACTCACAAATTGATAGTACAAGGGAATCTACATGTAACAGATTCCATGTGGAGTGTGTGCTTAACAGGTGTATCGTATGATGTAAATCATAAATTAAACGAGAGCAAATGTACATTGATATAAAGTCTGACTTGAGGGAGTACAACTGCTCCTTTCTACAAATGGACCATCCACAACTCCATGAGATTGCAAGGCTTGTGTTGGGGGACAGAGAAGCACCACAGTTGCTTTAAGGAGGTTTTTTTGCTTGGGAATTTGCCTGCCTTTTTGATGTGTCATCCTTCTAGCTGGAAAGAAAGTCCTGGATCCCCAGTCCCTTGGTACATAGCTCCTTCTACGTGTGGCTGCTGTCTGGTGTGTAGAGAGTGTTTAATTCAGTTTGCTGGTGTGGACACTAAAGAGCAAAACACGTCCTGCTTGAAAAACGTATCGTTTGAATATTAAGCAGAAAAGTATGATGATCACGTATCCTAAAGTGGACGCTTAAGGTCTGGTCAACCGGGTGCTTTCTAGTCCCTGCTGACTGGATCACTGTTGACTCTAGTGGGAATGTAGACACCCAGCTCAGAAGGAGATGCCTGCATGTGTACATTTGCATTTAACCAACTGATACGCAAGCGCCCAAGTATCACTGGGCATACCCCAAGGTATCGCAGATGCATTTACGGGACTGGCAGAAATTACACAGGATCTATAGTAGACTTGTGACCTTCTGAAGCAGGAGCTGGAGTTCAGGCAGAGTCCTCTAGGACATCTTAAATGGCCCTGGAGTTTTACATGTGGGCAACTGAATCAAGCTGTGTGTGCCTTAATCTGGAGCTGGATCACTGCTGAAAAGCTAAAATAAAAATTTTCTTGTGTGGTTGAGAAAACCAAGAGCTGGTTTTGCAAGCTCCAGAGCTTCAGAGCAATACTTACAACTCGATATTGATTATCCACTAAAACCAACACAGACCTAGATCAAAATAAATCACTCATGTCTCCAAAGAGGAGCAAAAGCAAAGTCTGAGCAAAAGGCAGGTGACTGTAATTGAGTTATATCACAGGATACTGTGGCTAAGGACTTTGTTACTGTAAATAAGAAAGCAGCGTTAGAAATGGCCTAAACTGAAATAAAACCAACTTTGAACAAAAACAAAGTATTTGCTGGCTCAGAGATGTGAGATTAACTTGGCTGCTGATTCAATGGATCAAAAATTGCATTGATCTAATGCCTCTGACTTTCTACATTATGTCCAAAAAATGTAACCTAAGTGCAGCTCAACTGGAAGACTGCTGCCTGAACAATGCTTTTTTATTTTTCTTCTAATGGAAAATTTCAGCTCCATTTTTCCGACAGTCCAAAATATCCCCTGCTTCCCACATTGTGAGATGACAACAATGCTCAGCTGTCTTTGGCTTGAGTTGTGGCTCTGGGCCAGAAAGTATCTCGAGTTGTGAAAAGTCTTAAATCAACACGTTTTACCACTGAAGAGTGAGGAAAAACAGTTTCTAAACCATATGAAATATTCATGTCTAGCATCTTGTGAGATGCCATCTGGTTAGATCAAACCAGAGCAGAGCTGATAGTGACACAGAAACACATGGGGTAGAAAGTGGGGTGCTGTGATTCAAAGATTCATTGTTTCATGCTCTACAAATGAGCACAACAGAAGCAGTATTACTTCAGGAACAATTAACTTTTCCAACAAAAAAAAATTCTGAAAGAGAAATGTTGATCCCTTGGGTCTGTTATTAGGAAAATCATAATGTACTCCAGATAAAATCTCGCCTCTCATAAAGGCATTGACAATTTAATTGCAATTTAATATTTGCCTAGATATTAAATTGCCTAAAAAAAAAATAAAAAGCCAAACCCCAAAATGACCAAACAGCACTTCTACAGCCAGAAAAATAAACAAAGAGCAATTCTACTGCTGACATTGTAATCTCCCAGCCTTTTATATTTATATTCCTAGAAGCAAATATGTCCTTTTTATCCCTGTAAGCCATTGTTCACAGGACATAGGACTTGGGAGACCTGACTTTTTCCCCTGCCAGAGCTACTTTTCTGATATATGACCTTGAGACAAACATTTTGCTTCTGTTACTGCTTCCCCTCCCACTTCCAGTCTCTTCCAGACAGAGACAGGTTTACTGTGCCTTATACAATAGGGCCTTTAGGTGCTATTGCAATGTAAATAGTGGCAGCACAGGTGCGATTGCCAGTGGACTATGGCTTTTATTATCGGTTACAAGGTCACTGTTGGGTGAAAGGATTGCTGCATAAAACATTGGTGAGCCATCAGCCTATGGCTGCTTTCTAGTTATACAATAATGTTATTTCAAATGCAGGGACAGTGTTTAAGGCTTTCCCAAACTTGCCAAGTGCTGTGGAACATCAGTGGTAAAATGGTCCCACACAGGTGACTACAAACATGGAGACGCTTAAAGTGCTGGGGCCTTCCCCACTCTCTCCCTGTTGTTTGCAATTTACCCATTCCTTTTCTCAAGGTTAATTAAGCTTTGTGCTACCCTGGAGAACAGGGAACTATTGTACCCAGCTCCCTGGAGGGGAAAGATGAAGGAGGCAGAAACTAAATGGCTGCCTTGGAGTGCAGAGCTGGAACCAGGACCAGGGTGATCTCCATTCCCTTGCTGCGTACCTTGTGATAAAACTAAAATGCTACTCCTTTAACAGCAGTGTCAGTCACACAGTATGGGCTCTGCACAGGCTTTAAAAAGCAGGGAAGAGAGCATCAAATGTTCCAGCCCACTTAATTTGAAAGCTGCCTATAATAAACCCTTGGGAACATGTAAAACAGACAGGTCAAATTACACAGTTACACAAATATCACTGGATTTCTGGCATTTAGGAATAAAAGGCTTTGATCTGTTCAATTTAAAAGTGCCTAAAACATCCATACACTATGTTAAAATCTAACATTAAGTGCTTTTCTTTTTGTACTTTCCAAAAGCTTAGCCAGAGACAATTTGGACACAGTGTGACAAACCTTTGCCTTAATAACATAAATATCTATGCACAAGTAATTTGACACAGTGTGCCATTGCAAAATATTTTATATTCAGCAAAATGACAGTTCTTATCTAGTTCTTGTCCACAGAAATCCTTAAAGAAACAATCCACTGCCCTTTAAAAGTCCCTCTCAATTCCTCACTTTCCCATCTGTCTTATTTATAGCTCTCTCTTTGTAAAGTGCTCTGAGATCTACGAATGAGAAGTGCTCATAAAACCTCTGTGTGAGCCAGGATTTGAAATCAGCAGCACTTATGGATGTTATGCATATGAAGGGAGGACTTGAGTGCAATGCTCCACCATTCACAATCAACCCCACATCAGTGTCCCCGTCAACAATTTTGCTTTAAACCAGCACTCACTCGACATGCGTATAAACGCATCAAAATGCCTCTTAGCCCTTCTCCCACTTATTTTCGACAGGCGGCTCACTGTGTCCATGAGCAGGGATCCTCCCTCCCTGTTTTCCCTCATTGCACAATTGGCTTTCCATGGGCCTCTTTGGCAGCTCCAGCCCTTTCGGAAAGCAGAGTTTATTCCTCCCCTCCTCTTTCAGCCCCGTTGAGGAGGAGTTCTGTGGCAGCAGAATGTCAATGCCAGAAGTGGCCTTTCTCATGGAAATCAGGCGCGGGAGTCTGGCATTGTCTGTGCAAGAAGGAGAGACTTGCTTCCCCCCCCCCCCCCCCCCCCCATTCCGGAAGATTATATTTGAACAGATGAGCTCTGGCTCTCTCATGCCTTGTGAGTGCCAGATCTTTCCTCAGGACTGATTTCTCCATCTCCTCCCTCACCTACATTGTTGTGCCATCTCCTCTTTGTCACGTCTAATTAGTCATTATGGGCTGATCTTGGCTTTTTTAAGATTTCATGGACAAAAATGCCAAATAAGTGTATTTGACTTGAATTTACTCATGCTGAGAACTGTATTTATTTCCTCCACAAGCACTGATTACATTGCTTGACTCCTGGGGAGAAAAGGAAGGGCTCTCTTCGCTGAACTGGGGAGCAACAGGAGATATGCAGGAAGGAAACTACTTCCCTGGGGACCCACCAAAGACATACTGATATATATATATCCCCGCTGGCACATTTATTTATGCTCTTCCCAAGAGTTTGCTGTTCAAAGTCTTCCTTCTACTTTGACTCAAGAAGGTTTTTGTAAGGGTTGTTAACATGGACATTGCACGTTTTCAGCATTACAAATATGAAGGTCCAAGTCACAATGTCTCAATACACAGCTCATTGTGGCTCACAGTCACACCTGCCCCAGATGATTGTCTGCTTTGTTAGAATAGGGTCACTCCTGGTTGCTGCTGACTGGCCAAACTCATCCCCTTCACAGCCCTGGGAGCCGGCCACACTCAGGCTCATGGTTTGGAGACTGGAATTAGAGACCCATCAAAACGCAAGTTCCAGCAGAGCTGGGACCCACCAGAACCTCTATGCAAAGCCAGCAGATCTGCACATGGCCTCCATGTGATGGGATGGCATTACTCTCACCAGGCAGGTCAGCACCTAACCCTGTGCTGACAAGAGTCACCTTCCACCTGGATGCTCCTGCTCTGAATATCATCCAGGTGCAGTGTTTTTCTGGCAGTCATTAATACAACACTAAATCTACTCGGGCTGATAAGAAATAAGCCATGTCACAAATTCAGAGATAGCTTAAAAGCTCTCTTTAAAATAATTTCCTTATGAAATCTCTGCCTTCAAACAAGCAAGCCCCAGTCTATGCACAAATTCACACTGCAGATCCTGGTCTTGCCATGATAGGATTTTAACTGGTTTGTTAATACTCTGGGAGAAAGGTATCGTACATTTCAAAGGCAGAGAAACTGTATCTGCTCCCTTTTATCCACCTTCAGGAAGGGTTTGTTGAACACATCTCAGTCTATATCTCTGATGAATATTGGATTGTATTTCTGAATGAACATTCTGATTAAAAAATCGTTTGAAATCTGTCATAGCTCCAAAAATGACAGTAAGTGGCACATATAAAGTATGTGGTGTGTTCTGCATGTCGGGCAGATGAAAGACACGGTGTAATTGGTAATTGATAGCATACTTAAATATCATGCCGGTGTACTTATCTCAACTTAAAGCCCGGATTACATAGCACGCTGATAATGCACACGCCTTTCATTAAACAATCTACAAACCCAGAGCCTAATACATCAACCTTACACAAGTTGTAAGCTGCGTGTGCTCACAGCTGACAAGTGTTTGAAGCAAAGCATTTACACATAAAACATTTATGCGCACATTGTGCACTGAGGCATTGAAATATGCAGCCTTCCATATGTTAAACATATTACATATATGATATCTATGCCAAGTATTTTGGGGAAAGAAAAAGCAATTACCCACCCATATGCTCTCTAAACAATGGGAACGTGCTGTAAGTTATGGGACTGGAGAAGCAGCGTGATCTTCGGGGAATACTTAAGTACCCCGGGAAGTACACTAGACATGGAGAGGAGCAGGCAAACTATGACGGCACTAGCTGGGCTTGTGTGTGTGCAGAGAAAAGGCAGCTTTTAAAGTCATAGAACATAACAGAATAGAATAGAATATCCTGAGCTGGAAGTGATCCATCAGCACAGAACAGCCCCAAGAATCACACCAGGTGCCTGAGAGCATTGTCCAAATGCTCTTTTAACTCTGTCAGGCTTGGTGCCTTGACCACTTCCCTGGGGAGCCTGTTCCAGTGCCCAGCCACCCTCTGGGGGAAGAACCTTTTCTCAATATCCAACCTAAATCTCCACTGGCACAGCTTCAAGTCATTCCCTCCTGTCACTGATCACCACAGAGAAAAAAAGTACCTGTCCCTCTGCCTCCCCTTGTGAGGAAGCTGTAGACCACAATGCAGTCTCACCTCAGTCTCCTCTCCAAGTGGTCTCAGCCACTCCTTGTATGGCTTCACCTCTAGGTCCTTCACCATGTTTGTAGCCCTCCTTTGGATCCACTCTAATAGCCTTATCTCTTAGACTGTGGCTCCCAAAACTGCATATAGTACTCAGAACCACAGAATCAATTAGGTTGGAAAAGACCTGTGAGATCATCGAGTACAACCTCTGACCAGACACCACCATGTCAATTGGACCACGGTACTGAGTGTCACATGCAGTCTTTCCTTAAACACCTCCAGGGATGGTGACTCCAATATCTAATCACCCTTTCTGTGAAGAAATTCTTCCTAATGTGCAATCTAAACCTCCCCTGGTGCAACTTAAGACTATACGCAGGTGAGGCCGCCTCAGTGCAGAGCAGAGGACAATCCCCTCCCTCGACGGGCCAGCGATGCTTTGTTTGATGCCCCCCAAGACACGGCTGGCCCTCCTGGCTGCCAGGGCACTGCTGACTCCTATTCAGCTTGCCGTCGGCCAGGACCCCCTTAATCCCTCTGGAGAGGAAGGAAGGACTCGCTCCATGGAGGGCTGTGGGAGCGCCCGTGTGCCCTGCGAGGACACCGCACAGCCCGTGCCAGTCAAAGGTCGCAGCCTCGCTTCAGGGGTTTCTAAAAAAAAAATAATCGCACTCAAGGCCCTTGTTCTGTACTATAAGGGAACCCTGGCCTGCTGTGGGGGGGGATAGAAAGGAATATTCATATATATTCATGGATAAATATAGACATTCCTGTGTTATCGGGGTCTATGCCCCGCCGGTGACTCGTGAGGGGCGGTGCCCGGTCGTCCACCCGCGCGCTCATTGGCCGCCCAGAGAAGGGGTGGCCCCGCCCGCCCCCTCCCTCCCTCCCTCCCTCCCTCCTGCCGGCGGCGCGTGCGCGCGCGCGCTCGGAGAGGGGGGGCCGGCGGGAGGGGCCGGGCGAGGGCGGGGATTGGTTGCCATGGCGGTGACGTCAGAGGGTGCCGGGGACGGGCGGCGGAGACACGGGAAAGGTCAAACTAAAGGCGAGGGGAGCGAGCGGCGCGGCCGGAGCGGCCGGGAACGGCCGAGAACGACCGCGCCGGGAGCCTCCGCGGGACCCGCTGGCCGCGCGACGGCCGGGCCAGGCAGCCCCTCGGTCCCCGCCGCCTCCCCGCACAGGTACGGGGGGAGCGGCGCCCCCGGGGCCGCGCTGGCTCGGGGGGGCATCGGGCCGGGATGCAGGGAATGGGGAGCGCCCCTGGGGCCCTGGGGGGGGATTCGCAGCCGGCCACCCCCGGCTGTGGGGGAGCTGGGAGGGGACTCCCCGTGCCCCGCACCCTCCCCGTCGCCCCGCAGTGCCGCGGGCCCTTCCCCCCGCACAGCCCCTCGGGCAGAGACCCCCTCCCCCGCGCTGTGACCCCGGTGACCCGCCAGCAGAAGTTGGGCTTTTATTTATTTATTTATTTATTTATTTTATTTTTATTTTGTCGGCCTTAGGGAGCTCTGCCCCCCCGCCCCGGCCCCCAGCTTTGATAACTTGTCTCCCCGTTGACCGTCCCTTCCTTCCGCACTTTGCCCTTGCCCGGTGGTCTGTGGCAGGAGGGAGTAAAAACTATTCAAGGACTGGGTTTTGTTTCTCCAGGGAGAGAGCTGGGTCACAAACAAGGAAGGCTACTTCATAATATATATATGTATTTTTCTTTTTCCCCCCACAGCAGCCCAGTGCTGGAGCAGGATTCTGTGACAGCACAGAACAAGGCCCTTGGGTGTGATTTTTTTTTTTAAGAGAAGCCTGGAGCAGAGCTGCTATTAGCATGTAGAGTTTGAATGCCACAGGCAGTCTGTTGTCTCTTCCTGCTCAAAGAACAATTTAGAGGAGCAGCGATGACTCATTAATAAAAAGTGTTAGTTGCACGAAGGCAAAACCAGGTGAAGTTTCTTACTTTACCACAGACTTATTCCATGACCTTGGATCAGCCTTCCAGCACCAGCCCTCTGTTTGCTTATGTATCGGGAATAGCAGTGCTTTCCAAGTCATACTGTGAATTAACACGCTAATGACTGTGAAATATTTATCTGCTGTAGTAATAATGGGTAGATAGTGATGTTATTTCTGCAATAGAAGCAGGGAGGCTCTAGCCAGGATGCAAGCATTTTGCTTGTAGAATTTTTCTGTAGTAACCACCCTTGGATGGAAATAGGGGCTTGCTTAAAAAGACATTTAATATACCTGTGATACTGTGTGATTTACACTGTGGTTATCTTGAACTTCATATTTTTATGTAGCGTGTGCATTAATATGCTCTCAAAGAGCTGCCATTCCACACTGCAAATAGTTTACGGGTGTTTTTTTCCCTCCTGTTTGCCTAGAACAAAACTGGTTCTAGGTGTCCTCTCCCACTGCTGAGGAAACCACGTGAATTTCTAATGTGGTAGATTATCTCTCATAGTTGTCCTCTGTGACCTAAGTGGTGTCAGACTTGGTGTTTTGGTAAGGAACTGAAAGAGAGGCATTCTGATTTACTTGATACAGTGAAGAAAGTATTTCTGGCATTGGTTTGTAAGTTACTGTGGCACCTGGTTCTTGCCAGGGTTAACTCAATGCTTTCTCAGGGTGCCTCTGTAGGTTCATTATACCTGTAATGAAAGACAAACTGAGTCGTTCAAGGACAGTATTTTCGTTAGGAACAGTGTTTTCCATCTTACCCTATAGGATGCTCTCTATGGAAAATCAAATACCTTAAGTATTCCATAGACAAAAACCTAAATACAGGAATCCTGAAACTCAGAGTTGCCTCCCATGGTTTGCACACTCCTCTGAAGTGGTGAGCAGCCACTGCAATAACTGATGAAAGCAACCAAGCGCAGGGGTGGAAGTTGCTGCTGCAAATACTGATCTGAGTGAGCTAAGTTTTCTCTCTTTAGAGTTTTGCTTTATACTCATTTGTGCAGCTCGATTACTCATCTTATTTTCTAATTTTTTTTTTAATCTGTTGTAGAAGGATATACACCAGGAGGAAGCACTGTTTGACTGATATCTTGGGGATTTTTTGAAAGTAATTTGATCTATTGTGTCTCACCTACTCAATTTACTACGAAGCTTCCATAATCAGTTTTAACATTAAATAGGAGAGCTTTTATGTGTTGAGGAGGAGGTAAGCACAACACAGTTGAGTTTGATTTTTCTTATTCTTAAACCTGAAAGTTTCTCTGGTAAAATGGCAATTCATTGTTAATTCATAATATGTAGGTGCCCTGGAAAAATCAAATACCCAGTTTCATAGCTACCCTTAGGCATCTTTAATTTATGCAAGCAGGGCTCACTGAATAACTACTGTAAGTCTCGTTGACCTTAGTAGGTTTGCAGAGGTCATATTTTAAAATGGGTAAGTTGTGCTTGAACTATTTTCTCAGTAAGTATTAGGAGCAAGTGTTTGTGTACACAGTTACATGCTTTTTCCAGTTCTCCATTACATTTTCTGTTTTTCTTTAGATTCTTGCTCATCTTAAAGAAAACTTTCGCTAGGAAGAAACACAGGTGTTTGAAAACAAGTTTATTCTCGAGATCTGGGCAGAGCAGAACAGACTGTGAGGTTTTACAAACAGCTAGAAAGGCCAGTTTTAGGTTCATAGAAACTTGGCCAGCACAACCCAAATGTACGTGAGTGACATCAGCATTTTCCTGAGCCATTTATGCTGTTCACTTGTGCTGGTTCCCAGCAGTGCCTGTGTCTTATGTAAGCTTGCACTGTACATCCTGTCCTGCTGTTCTCATGCATGATAATTCACTGGCATTATCTTACTGGAGGTTTTGAGAGCTTCTTGTTGTCTCAAATGTCTACATGCAAATTTCCTGTGAGCACAGGGAAGAGATCTGTGCCAGGAGCACAGCACTGTCCTAGGAGACATCCTGGGAATAACTTGGAGTGAGACACAGCTTGTCCCCCTGCACCTTTTGGTGATGGATCTGTAACCATGTGAAGTCATGTGGCTGTGAGAGAGGTTTTAGTGGACTGAAACCGTGATCTGTGTCGTATGTAGATGGACCACTGATGCAGTTTTGATGGCTTGTGATAAAACAACCATAAAACCCAAAGAACTAAAGTTCCAATAGGAGCTTCAATAATATTAAGACTGGAAAATAAAGGCTTTTATTGTCCTGTCACTGCACACTTATTGTAACAAGGTCTTTGGGAGGCATTGTGTCTTCAGATACTGATCCTTTAAACTTGTCCTTGCAGTTAACATTTAGTCATGCATAATGAAAATACTGCCACTTGATGGGTGAAATGGAAACAAACCCTCCATTATAAGCTCTCAAAACCAAACATTCCTTCTGTTTTTCCTGCTTGCTAAATCTAGCTGAAACTTGTTGGCATATTATCCTACAGTAACACAACATGCATAGTCTAATTCTAAGTAAATGGAGTGCCTTCTTTGAACAATATCGAAAGTTTCATACTTTGGTCTCTTTTGTTAGTGCTGTAGCAGTGTGAGGGAGCCAAATTCCTGCTTACCTGTCTCAGTGTCAACGTGGTTGTCCTTGTCTGACTCCATGGCTTGTTTGGAACAGCTGGAAAGTTTCTTTATGAACATTGATCTGGTGCAGTCATATGCAGAACTGTGAGATGTATAGCTCTGCAGGAACCATGTACAGAGGGAAGAAGGGTTGACCTGGAGGAGAAGCACACCTGGAAAGGAGTGCTCATGTGCCCTGTGGAAGTAATGAAATCTTTCCTGTGACTTTCCCCAAGTGATCTGTTCCACACTGCACGAAACAATTTCTCATTGTAGAGGAGAAACAAGAGGAGTGCAAGACTTGTCAAGGAGACTGGTTATCTGAAAAGGAACAGGTGCAGTGCTTAGGCACTGGAAAGCTAAACAGATCCCTTTAAGTGAGCTGTTCTTGCAAAGTTTAAGGACATTTATTGGCAAAACATCTAAGAGAAACTTGAATTTTTATTTTGAGAAGGAAATTGAATTATCACTGTTACTTTTATTGCCCAAATCTAGGAATGCACGGACTTTTTCTAGTGCTTTCATTACTTACGAAGGATATGCAAATCTGTTTTAAAACCATACACAGGAGAACGGGCAACAATGCAATTGTGTGCATTTTAGAGACTTGTAGAAGCTGTAAGAATAAAACTCATAAAAACCCCCAAACTTCAAAAGCACCTGCATGTAGCACATTTGAGATTTTGTTACATTATATTTTATTGCATTGCAGATAGTTAGGTGAATTTAAAAGTCCACATGTATGTTGTTGTGATTCAGTAGTTTTTTCAGTAGATGTAGGCAAATAAAATGTGGTCTGGATGCTTAAATCTGCTAAAATATTTATGAAAAAGTTGGCTCTTGGAAAAAGTTTCCCACAGGATGCAGTGGGTGTCAGGTCTAAAGGTCAGCAGCAGACAAAGTAAAGTGAAGGCTGTTTTGGGTTTATTTTTCCCAATTTTTTCTAAACAAATCTTGTGTAAAGAAGCATAGAATCTTTCTTTGTTACTCCCTAAACTTGCAAATACTAACAGGCATTTGCCGGTTTGTTTGTACTCTAAGCTGTTTGTTGCAAACTTTTTTTTCTTTAGGAGAGGGGGAGGAAAAAACCTCAGTGCAGTTAATACATCCATGAACTCTTAGCACGGAAGTTCCTGGTGTAAATCAAAAAAGCCAGATGGAGTTTTAAGTGACTGTCATGTACAACTTGGGGAATGAACATTCCTGATACTAATAAAAGGACCAGATTGGAACTACATAATTAATCCCAGCGTCCTTTTCAACACATGATAAGCTTTGGCTACAACAGCCACAGAGTTAATGGAGACAACTGTCAAGTCCTATGAAGCAGTGTATTCTTTGCCTAAAATAAAAATACCTGTGTGCTTACTCCGTTACATATCTCCTGGTGATTACTGCTCAAACTGCAGTTTAAATGGGAAAAAAAAGAGGCTGGTCTTGAATCTATTTCCTGTCTTAAATATGTATATAAATATATACATGTTTAATATGTATAATTTATCTGCATACATATTTCATGTATGAAAATATTTTTAAAGATAGGAAATAACTATATTGGGTTTTTATGAGTGTCACGTGGCAAAACATCTTCTCCACTGGAGTTCATTTGAAATGTAATGCCTAGGGAGCCCCAGGAAACAATCTTGTAATTGAATTTATTCCCTCTATGTATCATTGACCTGAAGGAAGTGTGCAGAAAGGTGCTAAAAAAAAGAAAGGCTTATGAGGTGGCACAAAGTCTGTGTCAGAGACAGACAGGAGAAGGAGTGGGCAGATGGCAGTCAGTACAAGACACGTGAATAATCAGATTGAGAACAAGCTGAAAAGACTGTGAGTGAGTATGCTGGCTGCATGCTGCTGCATTTTTGGTTTAGTTAACACAATGAGGATTTTTTCTGTTGTGGTCTATGGAGTATGGAGCAGAGAGGTAAAAATCTTGTAGCTGGAAGCATATATAATGGTGAAGGCATGCCTGCCATTGTCAGAGGGAACTTCTGGGATGAGAAAAAGGTCAGTGCTTTCAGAATTATCTGGACTGAAAAAACTTAGAAAAGCTTGTTCAGTTTATTATGGACTTCATCTGCAAGTTTATTCAGATCTACCTTTGGTATGCATGACATGGAATAATATTAAAATTATCTGAAATATTACCACCTGAATCTGTGTAATGATAGATTTATTTTTTCTGAAGTGGTCTAGAAGGTAGCAAGATGTATTAGTGATAATTTGTTTACATAACTTATTTTATCTAGTTTATTGGAAAACTTTTTGAGTGGCTGCCTGGCCTAAGTGTTCATTGCCTGGCTCAGTGGTCTTTTCCAGATTGCTTTTTGAAGGCACCGTAGAGTGTTGAAAGTAAAGAAGAGCTAAGGGGTGGTTGTACTGGTGAATGATAGATCCCATTACACATAGCACAATGGGAAGGATTATGCCAAAAAATAAATCCAGAAATGCAAAAACCTTCTGCCCCACTGATTCTTACTTGAAAGAGTTATGCTATCAATTTGTAATAATAATAATAAGGTATACACATGGAAGAGAGTGTATTGAGATCCAGTTATCAGTGGTAACTGGGTCCTGTTTATATTTGTTTCAAAATGTTCCTGCTTTTTTCTTTTAGCGAGTTTCATAAGTTAAGGGAGCAATAAACTGGTCTAACTGGAGAATGCTCTACTTCCATATAAAGAGGCATTGCTGTGTCTGAGCTGATATTTAGTGGGAAGAAGCACAACCCACTTTGCAGTTAAAAAATTTATTTAGTGCTCGTGACTTATCAGAAGTTACCCTTTAGTAGTATCAGTTTACTCCTTATATACTGTCTTCTTAGAATGTCTCAGTCTGAACAACAGCAGTAAAGAGTTCTAACAGCACAGGAAGGCTGAGGGAATTGGGTCTGTATTTCTGCAGAAGTGAAGGTTAGAAAGAGAAAGGAAAAAGATTAAAATATTCACCAGAAGTGCCCTAGATGAGATTGTTTCATGTCTGATGGCATGCTGAATCCTGTGGGAATGAGGAAGCTAAAAAACTGTTTAATTCTCATGTTTCACACTGAATCAACATGATGTTAGATATCAAAGTGGTATTAGTGGACATTTTGTGTAAAGAATATAGAAATAAAATAAGTTAGTCCAAACCAAATCTTCTGCTGTGTCAGAGCTATGTGGGGAATGAATGTTGGAGGCTTAACATGGGTATAATAAATCAAACTGCCAGCTGAGCCTCAGAGGGCTTTATTCATGCACTTCATTGTTCTCTCTGCAGATACAGCATGGTTCAGCCAGACACAGGGTTGTCATTCTGCAGATGTTCAAAGTGTTTCCCAATGTTCTGAAGACTGAGCTCGTGTCTCTGTGTTATCTTACACTGCTCAGTTCATCATTTGGAGTGGCCATGCACTGAGTTTTAGTTGTATTTTTACATGCAGAAATCGCAGCGTGAGTTCGCAGTTTTGGGTGAGTGGGAGCTATGTTATGTACTGTTGATAAGTCCCAGAAAGGCTCAAATTTTTACCTTCTGGAAAGTACTATTTCCCAAGGCTGATGCTTGGCAACAGAAGATGCCCTGTTGACCCTCTGCAGCTTGGCAGAAAATGCTCCTCATTGCGTGAGCTTCCAAAGCGTCTCTCCCAGGGTACGGACTGCTTGGGGCTGCTGGCACAGAGCAGGTTTTTTAACCTTCACCAAACTGTCTGCTTTCCCCATGTCCTCAGTACCAGGCAAACAGAATAGTAAAACAGAAGGCAGAGTTGTTTAGTAAGATAGAAGTAGGAAACAAAAGGGTAAAAGCAGAACAGATGGAAAATTGTGTTCTGGTTTAGGCAAATGGTGACGCGTCCGGCTGTTTCGCTGCTGTTACTTAGAGTTCCTAAAGCATGTCTCTGCTGCTGGGCCTGGAGAGTCAGTACCCAGAGCAATAGTCCCTCATTAGTGTTAGCTTTAAGTATTTAAAGTTAAAGTTGCTGTGAGTTTTCCATCACATCTTCCTTCCTTTTACATCATCCTTGCTAGCCCTCTGGCTGGAGTCATGAAAGCTGTGTGATGTCCATGGCTCTTCCTGGAGATGATCACCTTTGTGCTTAGAGAATGTTGCTTTTTCATTCTATCCATATTCATTCTGCTGACTGACTGGTCCATATGTGATATGCATCAGTATTTTAATAAACATTCTTGCAATGTGCTCACATGCTTAGTGCAGTGTGTGTTTAACTCTGTTTTCTGAGAGTATCTTTAACGTTTTA